>NC_090394.1:37627126-38992932 GCF_036365525.1 Heterodontus francisci | reverse complement strand
GTCTGGTGTGACTGATATTTCTTCAGCTCAGGGTGTTAAAGGAACCGGTCAGTATCCCTTTAACAAATCTATTTTTGTAAGAAACGTGGCACTGCCCACTCTGTCAATACAGTCTTCCAAGCAAGGAATTGGGTAGAAGTCTGCCTTTGCTACTGCATTAACTTTTCTGTAGTCTATGCAGAATCTAGTTGAACCATCAGGTTTAGTCAATAACACCACTGGGGAACTCCAGCTGCTTTGACTGGATTCAGTTACGTGGTTCTCCAACATGTATTGGATTTCTGCTTTCACCTGGGCCTGTTTGTCTGGACTTAAGCGATAAAGATGTTGTTTTATAGGAAAGGATTCCCCTACATCCACATCATGTGTGGCTAAGGTTGTACAACCTGGCTTGTCCCTACAGACTTCTTTAAATGCTGTGAGTAGCCTTGTTAGATCTTATCATTGTTCTTCATCTAAATATGAAAGCTTTGGGCTGGATTTTAAAGCCCATCCGCTGTCGGTAACAGTGGCGGGGGATAATGAAGATAGGTACGGCAGAGGCCCACCACAGGCCCTGACGGCGGCTGGCCCCGTACTGATTTCAGTGGCGGCGGCGAGGCCTCGTTGCGGCCGTCCTGCCAATCGGCGACAGGACCGGCATTAAAATATGTAAATGCCTACTTACCATTCATCCCGCAGCGATTCTGCCATCACGTTGCCATCTTTATTCTTGCTGCCGACAGTGCCACGGCTTCGAATCCCCTTTCGGAGAAACGTGGTGAGACACCTGTGGTGGTGGGGGGGGGGTGGTGGTGGTGTTCACTATGCAGGGTGGGGGAGCCAAGTTACAATGCCTTGGATTGGTCGGAGATGGTGATGGGAAAGGTGAAAAGGAAAATGGTGCCGAACTTTGTGAGGGGAAAAGATCAAAGTTTCAATATAGGAATTCCAGCAGGGGAAAAAGGCCAGGAATGTTGTGATATGCCATTGGAGGGGGTGGGAGAACGCATGGAAAGGTCATCTCAATCATTTTTACTAAACTTTGTTACCTGGCCCTTTAAATTTTAAATGTGCATTGAGGGCTGTAAGCTCTTTAAAAATGGCACTTGCACATTCACGCCGGACGCCATTATTGGCTCGCCTGCCCCCTCCAGGGCATCGCGGGGGACGGGTGCCGCGGCCATGCAAATGAGCCGCCACGTTTGAAATCGCGGTGGCTCTGTAATGTGGTCCCCATGCACGCGGGCCACATTTTTTTATGTCCATCGCCTACTTTGGTGGCGGAGTCTTAAAATGCAGCCCATAGTGTCCAATCTCCCTGAAAATTCAGTATGAGCTAACCGGATAGTAGGAGGTTCAATTTGAGAATTGGTTAGGCCTCCTTCTGCCTCATCCTCACGATCCCTTTCATCCTTCACTGTCCCTAATACCTGAAATACCTGTGCTTCTTATCCTCCTCCCGGCGATGATATTGTTTCAACATATTGATATGACACAGCCGATTCTTTTTCCGGTGATCTAGTGTATCAATCAAATCATTTACTTTATCAATTCTTTTGACCACTTTGTATGGACCACTGAACCGTGCTTTCAGCAGTTCACCCTGTAAAGGCAGTAATACTAACACCTCATCCCCTGGTTGAAATGTTCAGGTTTTGGCATGCTTGTCTGACCATTTCTTCATGGTTTTTTGGGAAGATTTCAGGTGTTCCTGAGCCACCTTGCAGGCTCTCGTGAGCTGCTCCCAGAACATGGATACATAATCTAACACGGAAGATTCATCCCTCTGTTCTAAAAACCTTTCTTTAATTAGTTTTAAAGGACCTCTTACCTCGTGTCCATAAACTAATTCAAAAGAACTAAAACTGGTAGACTCATTAGGTGAATCCTTAGTGGCAAACAAAAGAAATTCTAGCCCTTTATCCCAATCATGGGGCTATTCATTACAGTATGCCCTGATCATCATTTTGAGGGTCCGATGGTACCTTTCTAAAGCTCCTTGTGCCTGTGGGTGGTAGGCAGAAGACTTTAACTGTGTTATACCCAATTATTCATAACTTAATGGAAAATTTTGGACATAAAGTCAGAACCTTGATCTGACTGAATCTCAACTGGTAATCCATATCTAGTGAAGAACTGGGTTAACACGAACATCAACCACCCATTTATACTAATCCTACACTAATCCCATATTCCTACCAAACATCCCCACCTGTCCCTATATTTCCCTACCACCTACCTATACTAGTGACAATTTATAATGGCCTATTTACCTATCAACCTGCAAGTCTTTTGGCTTGTGGGAGGAAACCGGAGCACCCGGAGAAAACCCACGCAGCCACAGGGAGAACTTGCAAACTCCACACAGGCAGTACGCGGAATCGAACCCGGGTCCCTGGAGCTGTGAGGCTGCGGTGCTAACCACTGCGCCACCCTTGCTAACCACTGCGCCACTGTTCGGCACAGACTCGGTGGGCCGAAGGACCTGTTTCAGTGCTGTATCTCTAATCTAATCTAATCTCTACCAGTACCTTAGCAGAAATTGTTCTCAAGGGAATGGCCTCTGGAAACCGAGTAGCCATATCCATGATGGTGAGTATATATTGGTGTCCTGCTTTCGTTTTCGGTAAAGGTCCTACACAGTCTACCAACACCTTACTAAATGGCTCCCCAAAAACTGGTATGGGAATTAGAGGTGCCAGTTTTATGGCAGGTTGCGGTTTTCCCACAATCTGACACGTATGGCATGTTTTACAAAACTGCACCAAGTCCTTGGAAAGACCTGGCCAGTACAAATGTTGACCTGTATGTGATTGGGGCTTCTGGATCCCCACATGTCCCGCTATAGGAATTTCATGGGCTCTCTTTAATATTTCCTGGCGATACTTTGGCGGTACCACAACCTGCAGTCTGCAGATCTGTGAGGAGGTTTCCACTTCATCAGAATTCCATTTTCAATATAGTAGCCTTCCAGAATTTCCTTTGCTTCAGCTTCAGTTAGAGCCGATTGTGCCACTTTATTTAACTCTGGATTGGCTTGCTGAGCCTTGATCAGATATATCCATCAAATTATCCAAATCTCTAAAGAAAGTTTCAGATCTTTGGTTATCTGTCTGTGGTGCAAACTTTACTTCAGACAATGGAACTTGTTTAGCCATTGCTCGGGTCACGACACATGAAGGAAAATTTCCTGGAACCTTTTCCTGCAACTGTTCTGTCTTTTTAACCTTACTTAGTTTTTCCATGACGGCTGGAGAAGCTACTACCTTCGCTCTGCCAAATCATTCCCCAAAAGTAAGTCAACTTCGTCTGCCGGCAAACTATGGACAACTCCTAGTTACCATTCTAGACATTAGGTCACACTCCACATGCACGCGATACAAAGGTACGGGTATATACTCCCTGCCAATACCATTAACTAAAACCTTGGCATTCAGTGCACTCTCTGGTGGAAAAGTTATGCTTTTCCCCAGCAAAAGAGTTTGGATGGCTCCTGTATCCCTAAGTATAACTATAGGTTTACCTGCCTCACTTGAGGGATAAGGAATTACTGTTCCTTTTGACAAGAATTCCCTATAACTCTCAGGTATCTTGTTTACATCACCCACACTCACAGCGGTTTTTGTACTTGGCCTTACAGCTGCAGTCAGAGCTACAGCCTGATCTGTCATAATCCCGGTCAGGACCCCTTTCTCTGCTTTAGTCTTGTGCACCCCAATAAGTCCCCACAACTTCCAGCACTCTGCATGAAGGTGTCCCACCTTGTGACAATGGTAACACTTAGGCTTTTGGACCTCACTTCCACCCTCAGCACCTTCCTTTAGTCCTGAGGAGGAGATCCCGGGATGTTCCCAACTGTCCTTTCTTGTCCCCGGCTACTTGCCTTCATTTCACCCTCCCACCTTATATCCTTCTCGGCTTTGTGGGGGGTGACAGACAAAGGGTTTGGGCTTGTAAACAAGCTCATAATCATCAGCAATCTCAGCTGCCTGTCTGGCTGTTAAAACCTTCTGGTTCTCTAATGGGTTCTTACTAACAGATGGAGTGCATTTTAAAATTCTTCCAGGAGAATTATTTTCCTAAGGTTCTCATACGTGGCCTCTACCTTCAGTGCCCACATCCAATGATCAAAATTAATTTGCTTTACCCTCTCAAATTCTATAAAAGCCTGCCCAGGCTGTTTCCGGAGGTTCCAAAATCTCTGCCTGTATGCTTCAGGGACTAACCCATAAGCAGTGAGTATAGCCTTTTTTGCCATCTCATTAACTACAGAAGCCTCCTCAGAAAACATGACATAAACTTCATGAACTCTGCCCATCAACCTGCTTTACATAAACAGTATCCAGCTTCCCTTCAGCCACTTCATCTGTCTGACTATCTTTTCAAAAGAAATTAAAAATGCCTCTACGTCCCTTTCCTCAAACCTTGGGAGGGCTTGCACAAATTTAAACAACTCTCCACTGGGTCCTGGGTTGGAGTCAGATCTTTCCTCACCAGTATTTTCCCTGGCATCAAGACCACCCCTTTGTCTTAGTTCCATCTGTTTTAATTCGAGTTCCCTTCCTTCTTTTTCACTTTCTCTTTGAAATTCTAGTTCAAGTTTTTTCATTGTCAATTCTCTTTCCTGTTCAAGCTCAAGTTTTTCCAATTGCAACTGAATCCTAGCTAATTCAACTGCACTACCATCTGGTTCACATTTTTCTTCTTCCAATTTCAAATGGTGTTCTATTACCTCAATTATATCTGCTTTCTTAGCTACTGGCTTTAACTCTAACGCCAACCTTTCTGCCAATTCCTTTCGTCTAACCTTAGTTAAGTTTCTCAAATCACTCAGGGATACATTCTCCTTCCCCAGAAAAGGTTGTAACATTTGACAAAGACATTCCGGTAGTGTACTTTACTCTAATGGACAAGAAACCTGTTTTTTTACTTAAATAAAAGCAAAATACTGTGGATGCTGGAAATCTGAACTAAAAACAGAAATGCTGGAAATACTCAGCAGGTCTGGCAGCATCTCTGGAGAGAGAAGCAGAGTAAACATTTCAGGTCAGTGACCTTTTCCTCTTTTCAATTAGTATTACCCCACTTACAATTACACATCGTCAGCTTTGGGTATCCCAGACAATGAGCCCCAATTATATGTTACAACCGAGCCAGAAGGAATGCACTGCCTTTTCTAGTTCCACTTCTCCACAGATCACAACATATATTTAAATGTTTACATTGTTACCGATACAGCCAATCATATACTCTATTATTTTATCCCAGAATAAAATACACCAACCAGGTTTCTTTAACAAATAACAAAATTATCAGTTTTACAATAAAACAAGACTTAACCTGTGACGAAGCAAACACACAGACTGAAATATGGAAGTTCCCTTTTTAAAATCCCCAATTACACACACACACTGGAAAAAAAAAATACAGAAACTCTCTCTGGAGAGGTCTGTTACCAACAAAGACAAAAGAAATTACTTTAGCCAAATACTTGCTAATTCTTGACAAAAAGAAGATATGGAAGGAAGTCAGTTGGCCCTTTTTTGGTCTGGCATCCGGGTATATGGAGACAGGTCACTGGGATCATTTCAGAAGCAGTCCATTCTGGAGATGTTGAGAATTATTCTCGTTGGCTTTCCAGGAGAAATGTGGCATCAGGGTTTTCCACTAGCACACACTTGAATCACAGGATTTTTTTCCAGCTTCTCAGGAGCTATGCGGGGATTTTAGCTCTCCCACACTGGGTCTATGCAAGATTCCCTCAAAGGGGTAGAGAAGGAGGTGAGCTGGGTGGTTTCTTTCTCCTTGGCAGGAAAACACCAACTGTCTTCAAACAGTTCACACCCCAACTACACTGAAAACAATATCCAAACCCCAAACAGAGAGTCGACCTCCTGACCTCCATAAACTTTGACATGTGACTTGTCTGTAACCATTTTTCCCCAGGTCAACAAGGATTCTGTTGTTTACTGAGCCCAAAGCACATGATTTCCAGAACAGGTGGCTTTCAAACAACATCTCAAGTCTCCTTTCGGTGAACTTGGTGAAATAAACACATCCATGGAATCGTTGCAGTTTAAACACAAGTCCTCAAAAAAAATTAAAGAAACGGAAACACTTTCGTAACAGATGTATTAACAAAAGTGGTAAAGAATAAGGATTAGGGTGCAATTATTGGCTACTCACTGACAGTAGAAAACCAGTGTGATGCTATATAAATGTGGCTAATGATGTATTGGGATATGGCTCAATCGTATTTTATATCACTCAAAACCAATGGGGAGGGAGAAGGAACAACTGCCCAGAGGCTTGTTAAACAGCTGATTATCATTTAAAATACCTGCTCATGCTCATTAAAGAGGCTACACGTCATTTTGGTGGCTAGCTCATTAACTAACGCCTTCTCCTAACAGTGACCAGTTATTTTGGCGTAAACATGTTGATGTTGATTTCAAGCGCTACTTAAAGGGATACTCATCAATTCATGTTCATTGCTACTGAAGCTCTGAAGAGAACCTCTGAAACATCTCATAAGACTTTCTGGAACATTTTATCAAGACTTTACCAATACTCGAACATCGAACAACATTTATTTTGGAAATTCTCAGAGGACTTCAAACACAAAGAGTAAGTGTTGTGCCAGTCCTCCTTATTAGAGTCACTAGGAGAAAGGAAGTGCTTGGTCATGGTGTGAGAATAAGAAATACTGAAATGTTGTTTCTACAGCTTGTGGAAAATTACCAAGAAGTCATTTTTACACAACATAATGAAATCACTGAAAAAGAGAACTGATAAGGGTATGTAAGTAAAGACCTTGAGACAGTACGGCAGTTAAAAATTGTGCTTAGGCAGAGAAAAGAAAAACAGCAAGAGTTAGAACAAAGGATGTAGTGAATAAGAAACTGCCCCACTAAGATAAAGGCTGACAGCTGCAAGTTAAAACACACAATGGAGAGCCAAATAAGGTAAAACAAAAACAAGAGTTAGGGGCTAGAAAGTTAGAGTAGGGGGAGAAGTAAACAGAGGAGGAGACTGTAGCAACTATAGGATAGGTTAGTGTCATAATATGTTATAACCAATAATGTAAACTAAAGGCGTGGAAAAATGAATTTGTATTGTATAAACATGAACTGAATATGTTGATCGGGGTGCCTGCTTGTCGGACATCCGATCTTGCAAGAACGTTAAATAAACTTACTTCTTCAGAGTTTGACTTGGTGTAAATTATTATTAAGTGGGCTACGTTTCTCACAATTGGGGGCTCGTCCGGGATCTCTTCATCATTGCCGGGACCGCGGCCGACGACAGACGAGAAGACGCGTCCCGTTAATTTAAAAACGGTCTCGTTTCTCTCGTTGGTAGCGGACCCGAGTAATCGACTAAAAATGATCCTAGGGAAGTCACTCTGAACGAGTATTTAGTGCGGCAGGTACACACGTGAAGTCAGGCAACTCCGTGCACGGACCAAGGTAAGAAAAACGACTTTTAAGTATTATCTTGGTGACTTATGGTTAACTGTAGGATAAGACCTTCTAAGTACTAAAAGTCCTTGAGGAGTGAATTTTACAGTCCTGCAGTATAAGACCCTTCAGCTAGGAGGTGAGTACTGTATGGTATAAGACCCTTCAGTTAGGAGGTGAATACCGTAAGGTATAAGACCCTTCAGCTAGGAGGTGAATACCGTAGGGTACAAGACCCTTCAGTTAGGAGGTGAATACTGTGGGGCAGTATAAAACCCTTCAGCTAGGAGGTGAGTACTGTATGGTATAAGACCCTTCAGTTAGGAGGTGAATACCGTAAGGTATAAGACCCTTCAGCTAGGAGGTGAATACCGTAGGGTACAAGACCCTTCAGTTAGGAGGTGAATACTGTCGGGTATAAGACCCTTCAGCTAGGAGGTGAATACCGTAAGGTATAAGACCCTTCAGCTAGGAGGTGAATACCGTAGGGTACAAGACCCTTCAGTGTACCATGGGAAATAAATCGTCTAAAAAGGAAGACGATGGGAGACAAGGAAAGTCTGCCGGCAACATCCCTCCAGAAAGTCCATTGGGACGGATGTTGGAGTATTGGGATTTAGAGTCAAAAACCAAGGAGAAAAAGACCCAAATATGATCTAAGGACAGCAAGAAGGACCACCCCTAAACCCGACGATAACGACGACGATAGAGACAGAGAGTCTCCTAAGACAATGATGCCCTTGAGAGAGGTACCAATAGGAAATAATGGAATTGGATTTGTTAGTGCACCATTAACGTCAGGAGAGGTAAGAGTGTTTAAAAAGGAAAATGAAAGTCCTCGTAGAAGACCCCTGAAAATTTGGGAAAGAGAAAACCCTCCCGGGGTAGGGGGAAACGAACCAGCCGAACAAAAATACCCTAATCAAGACCCGCAGTGGCAGAACAATAACGTCGGCCATAGGGGCCAGATGAAAGACCTTAGAAATCTGATAGTAAAAGGCATTAGGGAATCTGTCCCGAAATCACAAAATTTGAATAAGGCCTTCGAAGTAAGACAGGAAAAGGATGAGACTCCCTCAAATTTCTTACAGAGATTACGGGACACAATGAGGAAATATTCAGGTTTAGATCCAGAAGACCCGGTTGCCCAAGGACTCCTTCGAGTCCATTTTGTAACAAAATCATGGCCAGACATCCAAAAGAAAATTCAAAAGATAGATGGATGGAGTGAAAAACAATTGGACGAACTGCTCAGAGAAGCGCAGAAAGTTTTCGTTAATAGAGATGAAGCCAGAGAAAAACAGTGAAGCTTAAATGAGATGGTAATTGTACAAGTGTTCCACCCTTTTATGTTGTAAACAAGTAGTTGAAGCCCTTGCAAAACTTATGCCTTTACAGAGTTACCGCAGGCCCCTCTTATGGCACAAGCAGGCGGCGTATTGAGTGCGACCCCTCTGGGTGTTGAAGGCTGTTTCTAGACAAATAGAGACCATTAAAGGCACCTAGGTGGGATCAAAGGATTGATTTTTTAAAAATGTTTTGAAGAATCAAAAGGGGGACTGTGAGAACAGAATTTAGATTTTAGAATTTTTAAGAACAGAATTACATGGGAAAATTTAAGATGAAACAATTAATCAGTCATGTATTGCTAACAAGTTAGCTGACTTCATAACTTCAGGGCTGCAGAGGCAACTTGGCCTTGCAGCTGGTACAGCGAGAGAGAGAGAGAGAGAGACATTGTACTTCAACAGCACTCTTCTTATCACCCAGACATGACAATCCTAGGGGAAAGTTAGAATGAGAAACATACACGCCCCCTTGTTAGAGGGTGGCTCAGCCTACCCTAATGACCAGGCTAATTCTGATTCAACAGTTGCTGAGTTTTTTATATTTGCTTTTATATTATACTGTTTAAATGTTATTTGAGTAAATAGATCCACATAATCCTAGTGAATATATATAATCATATATAAGTTGATCAGTAGAGAGAAGGTTATCATAGAATGATAAAAGGGGGGAATGTGGAAGTGAGCAGAAAGGCATGGCACTGGTACTTGAAACAAGGTTACCCTGGACCAAATGTTTACCTATAGCGATACTCAGAATTCGGACAGCCCCTAGAAAAGATGTGGGACTGTCCCCTATGAAATGCTATTCGGATTACCCTATATGGGAACCAGGGGCGAGATACCAACCTTAGAAACTAAAGATTCGTTTCTCAAGAACTATATACTGGCGTTGTCTTCCTCATTGTCATTCCTCAGGAAGCAAGGCCTGTTAGCACAGACCTCACCTCTCGAATTTGCAGTGCACAAGATCCAACCAGGAGATTGGGTTCTGGTGAAATCGTGGAAAGAGACTAAACTACAACTGAACTGGGAAAGACCATACCAGACTCTCCTAACCACTGAAACAGCCATAAGAACGGCAGAAAGAGGTTGGACCCACTACACAAGAATCAAGGGGCCGGTACAACCCCCGGCCGAGGAAGGAACTTGGACAACCGAATTAACAGAAGAACCATTGAAAATAAAGCTAAAAAGACTTTGAGTAACGAACTTTTTTTTATATAGCGGCGCGAGCGCGGAAATACTGTCTGTAATATTGTGTGCCTTCTCTCTTTCTTTTCAAAAGTAGCCAGGAAATAAAATGGGTTGGATGTTTTTGTATGCAGTATTAGTCATCCCAGTAATGGGAAAAATAACAATGTGGGACGGAACTGACGGGGACAACGGTACACAGAAATCCCCAAGAGCCAGGACCCTCAGGTGGTAGAAGTAGACTGATGTTTCCTAATCCCATGTGGGGGCATACATAACCAAAGAAATTATCATGTGGAGTCCCTCCATTATTATGGGGATGGACTACTAACAGGAGACCCACTCCCACCAATTATATCCATTCACCAGAGCCCCATAAAACCAGGCCCAGATTGTCCAGATAAGGAATGCAACCCTATATATTTGACAATAAAAAGAACCGAGTGGACAGAAACAACTGGTGGAATATCCATCCAACGCCATCGGAATGGCTCAATAACAGAAGAACAACAAATCAAAACTATCCACTTCCAATTAGACAACAAGGTGTTTGGAGTAACAGTTAGAGAAGGGAAAAAGAAAGGTGAATTAAAATGTTGTTTTCAGGTAACAATAGATAAGACCGGTAAACCATCTAACAAACTAAAAAGGACCTCTCATAACGATCCTAACATAGTAAAAATAATAGAGGTAAAGGACCTGAGAAAGACAATTGAGATAGAAACCGGTTACGGGGACACAAATGCCTGGGTAGAATGGATAAAATATACTGTAAAAAGTTTGAAAAAAAACAATTGCTATGCTTGTGCATCTGGTAGACCGATAGCTCAAGTAGTACCTTTCCCGCTGGGGTGGGAGCATGACCGAAAGGGCATGGAATGCATGTTAGCCCTATATCAGGATAAGACGGCTTGGGGTATTCAAACTTGCATATCCTTGTCATTAATGTGCCCTCCCCTAGAGAAAAAAGATTCAAGGACTCCCCCTTCATTTTTAGCCACCAGTGTGAATCACACATCATGCGTAAGTCGACACGGTGCGAAGCTAACCAGAAATATGGGAGAGTTGAAGTCATGCATAGAGACTGAGGACGTAACTGGAAGAGTCAGGGGAGGGAACTACTCATCATTGAATGTCCCCAGAGCGGATTTATGGTGGTATTGCGGAGGAAAAATCCTGAGACAGACCCTACCCTCCCAGTGGAAGGGGACGTGCGCAATTGTTCAATTGGCAATACCATTCACCTTGGCATTTGAGAAACAAAAGATAATAACGAGGGAAAGGGGTAAAAGGGAAGCGATAGCGAACTCTTTTGACGACCAGGTGTACTTGGACTCCATAGGGGTCCCAAGAAGGGAACCTGATGAATTCAAGGCCCGAAACCAAATGACAGAATGGATAGTATCAACGGGAGTACAGACATTGAGAAGGCAGCTGAAATAATGCTCAGAGTATTTGAGAGGACATATGAGACCCCCTCCTCAGTATGTAGAAAACAACAAGGATTAATTAAAAGAAAAGGGGGAATTGTGAGAATAAGAAATACTGAAATGTTGTTTCTACAGCTTGTGGAAAATTACCAAGAAGTCATTTTTACACAACATAATGAAATCACTGAAAAAGAGAACTGATAAGGGTATGTAAGTAAAGACCTTGAGACAGTACGGCAGTTAAAAATTGTGCTTAGGCAGAGAAAAGAAAAACAGCAAGAGTTAGAACAAAGGATGTAGTGAATAAGAAACTGCCCCACTAAGATAAAGGCTGACAGCTGCAAGTTAAAACACACAATGGAGAGCCAAATAAGGTAAAACAAAAACAAGAGTTAGGGGCTAGAAAGTTAAGAGTAGGAGGAGAAGTAAACAGAGGAGGAGACTGTAGCAACTATAGGATAGGTTAGTGTCATAACATGTTATAACCAATAATGTAAACTAAAGGCGTGGAAAAATGGATTTGTATTGTATAAACATGAACTGAATATGTTGATCGGGGTGCCTGCTTGTAGGACACCCAATCTTGCAAGAACGTTAAATAAACCTACTTCTTCAGAGTTTGACTTGGTGTAAATTATTATTAAGTGGGCTACGTTTCTCACAATGGGCGGCTTACAAGGTGTCCTGTTATATATTGTTATACTAACTGTAAAGTGCTAGGAACTAATTAGCTAGGAACTAGTTGTTATGTGTAAGTATTCCAGTGGGGCCTCATTCACGGCTGCACTGGAGAGTCATGGAATATGTAACACAAAACCAGTTTCACCAGTCCTACAGCAGGCAGCATGGTGGATGAATGATTAAACAAAGACTCCAGCCTTTCCAAGTTTAAAGTGTGATTATATCCAAACATCTGGGAACCAGAAAACAACAAGAAGACGTAACATGGTGGCAGCGAGTGTCTGTGAGTAAACCTAGAACATTTAAAAAGAATTAGATTGGGAAAGTTGACCGAAATTAGTGCCAGAGAGAAAGAAAAAAACTGAGTGGCGCATGCGAAAACAAAAAAACTAAATGTCAGCCGGGACAGGAATGAATGCAAGCTACAGCCTACAATGAATTGGGAAGTTGATGATGTCGTACAGGCATTTGAGAAGTTTAAACAAAAGTGCAGTTTGATATTCAGTAGTTTCCTAAAAGGCACTTGTGAAGAGGAGAGGGTCAGCTATATCCTTCTGTGGGCTGGAGATAAAGGATTAAATTTATTTAACAGTTGGGACCTAAGTGAAGAGGACAGCAGAAACCCAGACAAAATTTTTGAAAGATTCAGGACCCATCTCCAGCCAAAATCAAATCATTGGATATACCGATATGAATTTCAAGACCTCAGAGAGGAACTAGGTGAGCCTATTGACAATTTTCTAACAAGATTGCAAATGCAGCCAGAAAATGTAAATTTAAGGGCACAAATGAAAGGCTGATGGATCAGCTTATTTGGGGTTCTGCATATCCTGAAGTACAGAAAGCTCTAATTGGAAAGGATAAGCTCACAATATCGCAGGCTGTAGGCACGGCCAGAGCACATGAAGCCACGAGCAGACAGATGAAGACACTGACTACCCAAACGGCTAGCCTTCAGTTAAGCCAGCAGGGTTGATGCAATGAAAACAACAATGAAAGAATGTACACCAGACAGAGAGAAAGGTGTGCAGGAGCTGTGGACGACCACATGAATTGACAAATAGAAGGAAATGTCCCGCATATGGATCAATCTGCAGAGCTTGCGGAACGACCAATCACTGGGAAAAGATGTGCACAACAAGGCAAGAAGGTGGTAGACGAGTCACCAGAGCCAGAGTAACAGGGTGAATGAGTAGTGAAAGAAACCAAAACATCCATACCCTGGAAGATGACAATGGGTTTGAGAACATGGTAGACTTAAGAACCATACAACTGCACAAAATGTCTGGATGTGACAGTTCCCAGAGAAAAGAAATTCACCCAACCATCCAGATCAGGAAGAAGCTGAGAAATAAGTCCACAAAAATAAATCTGAAGGTGAAGATTGATACTGGAGCACAGAGTAACATCATCCCGCTCAGACTATACCAGAAGATCTTTGCTGAAAATTTGGAGGAAAATGGTTATCCAAGGAAAGGTGTTCTGTAACCAAATGTTATGCTAACAGCATACGGGGGAAACAGAGTTTCGACAGCTAGGAACAACCCAAATCAGAGGGACGCACAAAAGAAAAGATGTTAACTGTATGTTCTACGTCACTGAAACAGATGGTCCAGCTTGCCTGGGGTTGAGGGCAAAACTGAGGTCAATGGGAATCAGAGGAAAACCCTCCGCTGGCTGGAGTCATACCTAGCACAAAGGAAGATGGTTGTGGTTGTTGGAGGTCAGTCATTTGAGCTCCAGGACATCACTGCAGGAGTTCCTCAAGGTAGTGTCCTAGGCCCAACCATCTTCAGCTGCTTCATCAATGACCTTCCTTCAATCATAAGGTCAGAAGTGGGGATGTTCGCTGATGATTGCACAATGTTCAGCACCATTCGTGACTCCTCAGATACTGAAGCAGTCCGTGTAGAAATGCAGCAAGACCTGGACAATATCCAGGCTTGGGCTGATAAGTGGCAAGTAACATTCGCGACACACAAGTGCCAGGCAATGACCATCTCAAACAAGAGAGAATCTAACCATCTCCCCTTGACATTCAACGGCATTACCATCGCTGAATCCCCCACTATCAACATCCTAGGGGCTACCATTGACCAGAAACTGAACTGGAGTAGCCATATAAATACTGTGGCTACAAGAGCAGGTCAAGGCTAGGAATCCTGAGGCGAGTAACTCACCTCCTGACTCCCCAAAGCCTGTCCACCATCTACAAGGCACAAGCCAGGAGTGTGATGGAATACTCTCCACTTGCCTGGATGGGTGCAGCTCCAACAACACTCAAGAAGCTCAACACCATCCAGGACAAAGCAGCCCGCTTGATTGGCACCCCATCTACAAATATTCACTCCCTCCACCACTGACGCACAGTGGCAGCAGTGTGTACCATCTACAAGATGCACTGCAGCAATGCACCAAGGCTCCTTAGACAGCACCTTCCAAACCCACGACCTCTACCAACTAGAAGGACAAGGGCAGCAAATACATGGGAACACCACCACCTGCAAGTTCCCCTCCAAGTCACACATCATCCTGACTTGGAACTATATCGCCGTTACTTCACTGTCGCTGGGTCAAAATCCTGGAACTCCCTTCCTAACAGCACTGTGGGTATACCTACCCCAAATGGACTGCAGCGGTTCAAGAAGGCAGCTCACCACCACCTTCTCAAGGTCAATTAGGGATGGGCAATAAATGCTGGCCTGGCCAGTGACTCCCACATCCCATGAATGAATTAAAAAAAACAGCAGTTGCAAAGAGCTGCAGATTAGCTCTGTAAACGATGAGGTGAAGGAGGCGACACTGAGGGTTGAAGACACCCATTGAAAAGCGCCCTCCGATCAGAAGCAAAGAAGATCTGGTACAAATGTACCCAGAATGTTTTGATGATTCGGTTGGATGCTTTGAAGATTTTGAATATCACATCACTACTGACCTAGTGATGAAACCAGTAATTCATCCCCCACCTAAAGCTTGAGAGCTCCAAGAAATGGAAGAAAAGAAGGTGATTGCCAGAGTCACAGAGCCTACAGATTGGGTAAATTCTATCGTGGTGAGAGAGAAGACAAATGGACGTCTAAGAAATTGCCTGGATCCCAAAGATCTTAACTAAGCACCAAAGAGGGATCACTACTCTCTTCCAACACTGGAGGAAATCACACCAGCACTGGCAGGGGCAAAAGTTTTCAGCAAACTTGATGCCAGGAATGACTACTGGAATGTGAAGCTAGATACAGAATCTTCATTGTTGACAACGTTCGTCACACCCTTTGGACGGTACAAATTCCTGTGTCTACCTTTTGGCCTCAAAGTGATCCAGGATGTGTTCCAACAGAAAGTAGACGAGACATACCAGGGATGCAAAGGAGCAGTCGGCATAGCAGACGATATCCAGATATATGGTATCATGACGACCCTCTTCATGAAGCCATGGAGAGAGCCAGGAAAGCTGGGATTAAGCTAAACACAGACAAATGCATTATGAAAGTGACAGAATGCCAGTTCTTCGGAATGGTGTTCACACCTGACAGAGTCAATTCGAGTCCTGAAAGAATCTCAGCCATCTCTGGGATGGAAGTCCCAAGAGATAAGAGAGAGTTAAGAAGTTCCCTGGGGGTGATACAATACATGAGCTCCTTTATTCCACACATGTCGGAACACACCGCAAACCTGAAGATGTAGAGTACCAGTGGACAGAGTCACATGACAGGAGTTTCAACAAACTCAAAAAGGCAGTATGCAAGGAGACAAGTCGGTCATACTACGACAGAAAAAAACTTGTCACTCTGCAAGTAGATGCTTCCACAAAAGGACTGGGAGCAGCCCTGGTACAAGAGAGAAAGCCAATAGAATTTGCATCCAAAGCTCTATCATCTGAGACAAGATATGCCAACATAGAAAGAGAGCTTTTGGCAGTTGTGTATGGATGTAAGAAGTTCCATACATAGCTCTATGTGAGAAAGTTCATAGTGGAGAGTTATCATCGTCCACTGGAAAAGATCTACAAGAAAAATCTATGTAAAGCACAGCAAGACTGCAGAAGTTACTCTTGAGGCTTCAGAGTTACGATTTCACTCTCAAATATAAGCCAGGAAGAAAAATGGTGCTGGCAAACACCCCATCTTGGCTGTCACCACAGAAGAAACACGAGATAGAAGATCTAGGCATAAAGATTCATCACCTAGTGAATGTAACATCACCGAAACTGAGTCAAATAGAAATGAGACCAGCAAAGATGAGGAGTTATAGATGCTCTCTCAGCAAGTGATCCAGGGATGGTCTGATAAGATATAGCACATACAGCCAGCAATACGGCAGTACTGGTCTGTCAGAGATGACATCTCACTGGAAGATGGTGTTCTACTGGCCGGATCCAGAATAATCATACCCAAAACAATGCAAGAAGAACTTCTCCAAAAGATACATGAAGGCCACATGGGAATGGAGAAGTGTAAGCTCAGAGCCAGATCAGCTGTGTACTGGATAGGCATATACAAAGATATCAAAAATATGGTGTCTACATGCAATGTATGCCAGAAGTGCAGAAACACACAGCAAAAAGAGATGATAGCTACTGAAGTACCACCCAGTCCATAGCATGCTGCAGGAGTCGATTTATTCACACAATCAAGAATGGTATTTCATAGTCACAGACTACTACTCAATGTGCCCTTTTATCTGGAAGGTGAAAGACTTGAGAGCCACAACAATAATCTCAGCAGTATGAGTTTTGTTCGCTGAGGAAGGGATTCCTGAAAGATTAATGTGTGACAATGGCACCCAATTTACATCCAGAGAATTTAAGGAATTTGCTGACCAGTATGGGTTCAACACCATCACCTCATCACCACACTACCCACGGGGACACAGATTTATAGAGAGGCATGTCCAGATGGTCAAAAAAAAATTTGTGAAATGCCAAGAGACGAAGGAAGACCCAAACTTGGCCTTATTGTCACTCCGATCTACACCTCTCAAGGCTGACATGAAATCATCAGCAGAGCTGTTGAATGGAAGAAAATATAAGACTTCTCTGCCCAGCAAAATACATCCTTCAAGTGACCAGGAGGAAGTGAGACAACAACTCACTGAAGCACAGGTAAGAGGAGAGCAACACTTCAACAAATGTGCTAAATCCCTATCCGAGCTGTTGAAAGGACAAACTTACACGTACAGGATTCAATCATGAAAACCTGGAGCCCAGCAAAAGTTGTTAGTGAAGCCGAGACCTCAAGGTCATACATCATTGGGACCAAAACCACCAACCAAATGAGAAGGAACAGAATTAATATTTGACCCACACCTGAGCTGGAACAACAGAAAAGACCATCAACATCACTGGAAACATCACTATCCAGCAAAACAACATTAACAACTTCGCCAGTAAGTGACAACATCGCCTGTACAGTGTGCCAACTCACCACTGAGAGCAACAAATGCCAAATCTACAAGATGGAGGCACAAAATCTTACCACCCAAACAATACCATGAATAATATTTTTAAGAAAAAAAATACACACTATAAAAGACTCTAAAAAGGGGTTCAGTTTATTTCCAAAAGTCAGTTGAGAATCTTTAGTTATATTGACAGTTATATTGATATAGGGGCATTCTGTTTTAAAGAAAGAGGGAAGTTATATATTGTTATACTATCTGTAAAGTGCTAGAAATTAATTAGCTAGGAACTAGTTGTTATGTGTAAGTGTTCCACTGGGGCCACATTCACGGCTGCACTGGAGAGTCATGGAATATGTAACACAAAACCAGTTTCACCAGTCCTACAGCAGGCAGCATGGTGGATGAATGATTAAACAAAGACTCCAGCCTTTCCAAGTTTAAAGTGTGATTATATCCAAACATCTGGGAACCAGAAAACAACAAGAAGACGTAACATCCCTCTCGGTCTGAATGATGAATGGAGGACATAAGACCAGGTAGAGCAGCACCAGCTACTGCAGGAGAGAGGGACAGGAGGGCAAGGTGGCATCCTTCCCCACTGCAGGTACAGGACATCCCCCTCCTCTGGGCCTCCTCAACCAGGACCTCCAGTGCAGTGTCCAAGAACCTGAGTGCCCTCTCCCTTACTCCCTAAGCAAGCCTGCAACATGCTGCTGTGCCAGCTACAGCAGAACTCATTTACAGTGCGAGGAGTCCACATATATTTCTCCATGAAAATTCCTTCTAATCAGCACTTGAGTACTAAAGCTGCAGGTTTCTGGTTTAGTGCCTCAAAGTTCAAATTACGGTAATCAACAATCAGGACCAAAATTGGGTACTAAATCCAGACTTTCAAACAGGTGTTTTATCAGCACAGTACCCAGTTAGTGACTGTTTTCACTGTGGCCAAAATAATACCCATTACTCATTGGGAAGCAAATTTGGAATATATGTTCAAGAAGACATTGATGCATTGGAGAGGCTTCAGAGAAGAAGGGACTGGATTCCATCAGATGTTCAATGAGTAACAGTTTCTTTGTGTGGTCCAAAGACAAGAGGATCCCAGAGTCAGTATCTGGTCTGTGCCGAAATAGCTGTTCTTTCCAGGTGGTGAGGCTGTTAGGATTGATTAGGGTTCACAGGAAAATAATTGCCAGACAGTCTTACAACGCACTGGTTACCACATTATATTCATACGGCATAAAAGATACATAGACTTTGATGAGGACCCAAATAAAACTGATGAGCTATGAAGAAAGATTAGAAAAGTTAAACCTTACAGTTTGAGGTGATCACCGCTGAGATATATAAAATATTAAATGATAAATTTTCTAATTCTGCTCCCAGCACAGAGCCTCACTCATCCAGATTAGAGAGTTGCCCATAGAGATCAGTGTGCCAGATTTGTGTTGCAACCAATGACTCAGTGATTTATTTTATCCTTTAAGGTAAAGCCAAAATATTATTGAAAGGATGTCCAGAAATGGAACTTAGTGAAAATGAAATTTAAAACAGATATTAGAAAAAAGTTCTTAGTAGTGAGGTGTTTGGACAAATCCACCAGGCATAGTAACAGAGACAAAAGATACTACGGACTTTCAAAGTACAATTAGATGCCATGACAAAATATAACACAGAAATGAACTTCAATGGGGGAATTTCTGACTTTCTTGTTCCTTTGTGGGACTAAATGGTAACTCTTTACAAAAGCTGTAACAGATATGATGGTCCAAATGACCTCCTTCTGTGCTGTATGATTCTATGATTCTTCTGATTGTTATCAGGAGGCCCGCTGGAAGCATGTGTGGGAATTGGAACGAAGATTTTCCAGTTGACACCTTTTAGATGTCGGCAGTAACCCATTTATTTCAATGGGATGATGCGATCTAGAAACCTAGGCTCAGGTGTGGACAGAATCATACTTAGCTAATACGTTGCCATTGGTCATTCCCCAGACTCTTGCATCAGGACTGGAGTTATTGATGAGATATGAGTGGGTTCGCAGTGCCTGTGGAATTGCAACCAGCTCAGGCCAGGACCATCTGGACAGAAAGAGAAAAAGGCCAATCTATTTGATAAATGATGTAGTTCTCTAAGGTGGCTAAGTGAAATTCACAGAACTGAACATAAAGAAAATTGAGAGGGGGCAAGATATAGATCTTTCCAATACTACGAGGATTCAGTATTATAGAAATAAGCAGCTTATTTGACTTAGACTGGCAGCACAAATTAACAAAGTGAAAACTAGAAATTAGAATTTCTTTTCCCACAGAGGCCTGGAAATGTGGAACAGACTCCAAGCAAAGGCAGCTGATGCTGTGCCAATTACAAAGAACTGCGTAACTATATTTTCTAGAACAAAGTGAAGGTTATAAGGATTTTAAAAATGCACAGGGGATCAAACACAATGCACAACAAGCCTTTCCTGTCCTGCTAGGGCCAGAGAATGCATTGCTTTTGGAAAAGGGAGTGGAGTTGACTGTGGTAAATTAGCTTTCTCATGAAATGGGTGAAGTTGGATAGAGTCCATGCAAGGGCAAACTATACAGGCCACAGAGGGACCATGCTCATGGGTTTTTTTATTAGATATTACATTTTCAAATTTAATGGCTCTGTAGCAGGGATAAAGACAGTAGCCACTGTAGGGTTGCTGCTTGTACCGTACCAAGGGTACAGACATCAGCTGATTGAGGGACTCCACCTATATTAAGCCAAGAATCAAGGTAGCAGCCACTGGAAGGAATCCATTCGTCTCTGCCAAGGATAGAAACATAGAAATTTAAATGGCCAGCACCAGAGTTCAGAGATGGAATGCACAGTTCACTATTTATTGATTTGGTCACCAAATGCCTATTCAATGCTCTCTTAAAATTAGTGATGTGATCAACCTTGATTGCCTCCATGGACAGTCCACTCAGAACATTCATTGTCCTCAGTATGAGGTAATTATATTTATCTAGCCATTCAGCTTCCCTCTTTTGGACTCAAACCCCTCATTGTTGTTCTCAGGACTATGGTAACCATTTTCTCAGGTTTCAATTTGATGACACACTTAAGGATCTTGAACACCTCATTAAGATCCCTCTCACTTCTGTCTTCTCTAGTGTAAACAAAGTCAGCTCCCGTGGTCTTTCCTTGTACTGAAGTTTCTGACGCCAGGCATCAAATCAATTATTTAACACAAGAGTAAAGTACTATAGATGCTGGAAATCTGATATAAAAGCAGAAAATGTTGGAAATACTCAGCAGGTATGGCATTCTCTGTGGAGCGAGAAACAGAGTTAACCTTTAAACGTTAACTCTGTTTCTCACTCCACAGATGCTGCCAGACTTGCTGAGTATTTCCAGTATTTTCTGTTTTTACATCAGTTGCATAACCCTTTGCTGCAACTTTTTGAGTGCCATGAGGTCCTTCCCATAATATGGTGACCAGAAATATACACAGGGTCGGGGAGGCACTGGAATAGTGGGAAATGACCAGTTGGGTACCCAAAGCAATAGATGAGAATGAACCAATTGCCTTGTGTAGGCTCAGTATCACATCTTGCGATATGTGTTC
Organism: Heterodontus francisci; assembly: GCF_036365525.1. Classification (NCBI taxonomy): domain Eukaryota; kingdom Metazoa; phylum Chordata; class Chondrichthyes; order Heterodontiformes; family Heterodontidae; genus Heterodontus; species Heterodontus francisci. Next base: position 38,971,844 of record NC_090394.1, on the reverse strand, counting down.
TATTTCGTGTGCTAAATAACCCAAGATCCTACTTGCTTTATTTACCAATGTCATAGACTGTGCAGACATTTTTAACGACCTGTCACCAATACCCTTAAATTGGTTTTCTATGCTGTATTATGTAAACTAAAAGCCAAGTGGAACTCTAGATAAACAGTATCCAGAATTCCCTTTATCCTCAAGCTTTAATGTCTCCTCATCAAACAGGTTTGTCAAGCGTCATCTTCCTCACTTTCCCATAAAACTATACTGGCAAGAACAGTGATTCCCTAAGTGTTTCACAATACCCTTCTTCAGGATAGTGTCTACATTTTACCCCTGACTAACATCAACCTCAGTGGTCTGTGAATTCTATGGTTTTTGCTCTTTTGTAAATGATAGGTGTTACACTACCTTTCCAAATGATTGGTACAACTCCTGAAGATCCCTACCCAATTTTAATAGCCATTCCCTTACAGCTCCTTCAATGTTTTCTTTGCTTCCTTAGCAGTAATGACCTCCACCTGAACTGGAATGGGACCAGTGTCCCAGTGAAAAGAGTAAATAGGGAGATGGCAAAGGCTTTAAACTATTAAGACAGGGTGGGGGCTGATGGTGGGGGTTCGGGGGGGTGGGGGGGGGGGGGGGGGGAGGAGTTGGAGTGAGGGAGGTAAAGAAATTAAACAAGCCTAAACATAGATGAAACTGGAAAGGAGAAGAGAGATTAGGATAGACGAAACTAAGGGGAAACATAAATGGTCAGCAAATAAATAGAGTTCTGGAACAGGATTGTAAATAGATGATTAAAAATAAAGTGAGAGGAACTGCTACGAAAATAAGTTAAACTGTCTGTGCAGCAATGCACAGCGGCAGCGGGAGCAGAAATGGACGGCATTCCCGATCGCCAAATGGGCAGCCACCCCAACGCAATCATGTGGCGGGCAACTGTGAGGTCCCACACATGTCCCCGGTGGATCCTTGGAAAGATCCAGATTCGTAAAAGTTTAGCATCACTGTGATCTTCAGGGCCATAGGCAAAGGAGGAAGGAGGCACCACAGAAGCGTGGGCAAAGGGGGTTAAGCACACCTCATCCTGACAAATGCATGGCTGGATCTCGTCCGCAGGCCACCCTCTTTTACAGTTCACCCCCACTGGGTGGCACAGTGGCGCAGTGGTTAGCACTGCAGCCTCACAGCTCCAGCGACTTGAGTTCAGCTCTGGGTACTGCCTGTGCGGAGTTTGCAAGTTCTCCCTGTGACTGCGTGGGTTTCTGCCGGGTGCTCCGGTTTCCTCCCACAGCCAAAGACTTGCAGGTTGATAGGTAGATTGGCCATTGTAAATTTCCCCTAGTGTAGGTAGGTGGTAGGAGAATGGTGGGGATGTGGTAGGGAATATAGGATTATTGTAGGATTAGTATAAATCGGTGGTTGTTGGTTGGCAGACTTGGTGGGCCGAAGGGCCTGTTTCAGTGCTGTATCTCTCTATGACTTTAATTCCCCTGAGAACTGACAGGAGGATGAGCCCCATAGGAAACCCCAGTCGAGGGTGAGGGGCTGCCATTAGCAGAACTGTCATGTTGGCCTCAGTGAGGTATGATTATCTCCCTCTTCTCCTTGCATAACAAGAGGGGCCCATAAAGGAGGAAGACATCACAGACAGGTGGAGGGACGCCAAACATCAGGCCTGTTTCCACGACTGAGGAGGAGACACTTGAATTGATGGCGGCCGCTCCATAGCAGATGGTGAGACTGGAGTCTCCGCACAAGAGAGTGAGGATGCACTTCCATCGACATACAGTACACTTCTGGAGACCCCCATGATGCATGGTTGGCTTGTCAAGATCTGCAAATCCTAACCCACACATTTGTGTTCTCTCATGCAAGTCGCCAACCACAGGAGACTCCAGTGGAAGGAGGGCAAAATTCTACCTCTGAGGAGGATCAGCAGTCAAAGGAAACAGCATCCCACAACTCTCCTGCACTTGCACCAGCACAGATACTTTCACCTCAGTGGGTTTGCGCTCAGCTGCAGATTCAAGGTCAGAAGCTGGTGAGAGCACCACAGACGCGCCAAGCAGCTGACTGAGGCTGAGACAGCTGACCCCTCTGACAGTCGGAGAACTGTGGGTGGCCAGGCCCATGATGAGCCTTTGTTGTCGTCAGTACAGGACATGCTGGAGTTGTAGAGAGAGGTAAAACAACATCTGGCAGAGATGCCAGAGGCCATACACAGCCATGAGTGAACGATGGAGGAGTCCATCCATGCCATGACTGCTGCCATGTGAGTGCATGGCTTCCTCCATCGAGAAGTTGGTGACCCTCATGGAGAGTCAGATGCACACAGACCTACATATCATCATCTTGGCCACGAGCTTGTTGCAGCAGTGGCAAGGCGAGAGAAGGACAAAATGCCTGGAATCATCTCCCACTCCTCATACCTCTCTGGTGAGCAGGGAGATTCAAGTGAGCTTTGAAAGGGAGGAGAGGCTGACTTTCAGGGCACTCAGTGTGGGTAGCAGATCCTCAGCCCCTCCGCCAGTGAGCCCAGCTCCAGCAGCTGTAATATCTGAGGAGAGTCCTGCACCAATGCAGGAAACCCTTAGGCAGCCAGGCCCCTCCAGGCCTCAGGAAACCAGGGGACAGCTGCTGAAGTCATCACAGGCCAAGGGGCAGCCTGATTGGAAGCCTGCCGCCAGACCAGCTGCTGTCCCTAGGATCATATCTGATAGAAGCACTCGTAAATGTATTAAGAAACCACCTAGCCACACCTGGGGAGTCATGGGTGTCTGCCGTCTGAAATGATTAATATAAAGTTCTTTTGTTCAAGTAATTAATGATCATTGTGTAACAGTCATTATTCCATTATGCTTTAATTGTGAGCTATTGACTTCTCCCTTCCTCCTTAATGGAATGCCAATATAACCACTGCCCTCATTAACTTTTGTTCTCCCATGGGCACTCGCAAGATTTGCAGCAGGACGCAAGTCAAGGAGCACAAAGGGAAAGGAGGCAACAGAGTACATGCATTGAGGTGAGACTTTATTGGTTTCTCTGAGTGGGCATCATGGAGGCTGGAAGCAGGTGATTATGAGGTTGCCTCCGTGGCATGTCACTCAATCTGCTTGGCCTCCGGTGCAAGGGCGTTAACATTCAGGGTGCTTTAACCTCTCCGTCCCCAGAATCCTCCTCATCGGTGGAGGAGTGACGCTCAGGCATCTCATCATGTAAGGCCTCCCCCTCTGCAGTGCTAGATTGCGCAGAGCACTGCAGACCATCACAATATGCAAGATTCTCACTGGGGCATACTGCAGGGCTCCACCAGATCAATCAAGCCAGAAGTATCTCATCTTCAGCAGCCCAATGGCCTGCTCAATGGTTGCTCGGGTGGAGCCATGGCAGATGTTGTACCTCTCCTCCACTGCATTGTGAGAGTTCCTCACAGATGTCAGTAGTCATGCCTTCAATAGGCAGCTCTTGTCCCCGAGAATCCATCCCTGAAGGCGAGCAGAGGTGCCTGGGACTGCCGAAGTATGTAAGTGTTATGGCCGCTTCCCAGGAAGCAGGCACCCACCTGCAGGAAATGCTTTTGGTGGTCGTAGACCAGATGAACATTAATTGAATGGAAGCCCTTCCTGTTGAAGGTGGCTGACTAGTCCGTTGGAACCTTGATGGCCACATACGTGCAGTCTATCACACCTTGCAGCCGGGAAAATCCAGCAATGGCCCTAAATCCAATGGCCCTCTCGGTCTGACTGTCAGGGTTACTCCGGTAGCGCACATAGTCACCGACCCTCTTGAACAGGGCATTGGTCACCTCCTTGATGCAGCGATGGATTACTGCCTGTGAGGTCCCACACATGTCCCCGGTGGATCCTTGGAAAGATCCAGATGCGTAAAGGTTTAGTGTCACTGTGATCTTCAGGGCCATAGGCAAAGGATGACCCCCCAAATCCTCTTGGCTGCAACTGGTCCTGCAGCAGGGTGCATACGTTGGTGACAGCTTCCCTGGAGAGTCATAGTCTTTGCTAACAACGCTACTAGGACATTTGGAGGTCAGTCTCTGGCGCTGGTGGGCCCTTCTTGCTGTTGCTCTCCTCATGGTGCTTCACAGGCAGGCACAGCTGCCTCCTGGCCCTCCCTCCGTCGGAGACACCGCATAACGCCACAGGGGTCCAAAAAGACAGGGTGTAGGGACCCATGTCAGGTGACCAGCAGGCCTTCAGACCCCTGTCGCTGCAGAGAGGACCCTATCCTGCCAACTGAGCTTTGACACTTCGCCTTGTGGACTCTCTGATGGTCCTCAATGCCCACCCTTGCTGATAGCTGACCCTCTCATCCAGCAGTATGGGTGACCAAACATCTCACAACAGTTGGCCACCAAGTACAGCCATCCAAACCCTGCCCCCACCTTGCAGAGAAATCGAGACCTGGAGACCTGGAAACCCCATGTCAGAGACCCTGAGACGCGGAACCCACTGTCAGAGACCCCAAGACTCCAAACCCCCTTGCAGAGCACACAGCAACACAGTCTGATAACGGCCTCTGCACCCACCCCCCCACCCTCCGCTTCCCCTATGCAGCACTGTTCAAAGCTGCCTCCCATCACAGCATTGGAGCGGCACTGATGCCTCTCGTCTCTGTGCCACCAGCTCTTAAGGGCCATAAACCCGAAGACACAAGTGCCGCCTAACGTCCACTAAATCACAAGTCTACAATTAAATTGAGGTGGATTAGATGTAAATTCATTACAAGCATCTGCTCAGCAATTTAAATGAGACTCCCGTCATATCAACATGGCAATGCCGCCTTGGTACTTTCCCGCCTGACTTAATCCAGAACCGATGTCACGATGCTGGATTTCTGAGCAAATAATTCCAACGCGATTCTCTGTCCCCTCATGCCACCATTCCTGCTTTCAACGGCCACATTAAATTCAGCTTCGTGTCTGCACTAAAACAGGGGCAATAATATATTGCAAGGAACCAGACATAATAGGGATTACTGAGACATGGCTACAGAAAACCCGATTGCAAATTAAATTATAGGGTACAACGTAGTTAGAAAAGATAGAGAGAGAAAAAAGGAAAATGCAGCAGCTGTACTTACTGGAGATGACATAATGGCAGTAGATAAAAGTGACACAGCCATCAGTAAGACAGAATGGGGATAGATATAAAAGATAATTAAGGGGTGGTCTACAGACCGCCTAATAATGGAAGAGAGGTGGAGGAAGAAATATGCAAACAAATTAAGTAAATGAGTAAAAAATTCAGTAACAACCATGGGGGATTTCAACTACTCAAAATTATTTGGCCAGAAGAGACATGTAAAGGGAATGGTGTTCCTATCATGTGTACAGGACTACTTTCTAACCCAGCATTTCAGAAGCCCAACAAAGGAGGATTTGCTGCTGGATCTATTAAGGGGAATAAACCAGAACAGGTAAGAGAAGGCAATAGTGAACATAAAATAATATGGGTTAGGATTAAGAACATAAGCATAGCAAGGACCAAGGTAATAGATTTGAGAAAAGCCGATTTTTGAGGCCTGAGAATAGAACTTGGGAAAATAAATCGATATTAATATTGCCAAACAAAATGTAGAACAGCAATGGGAAACATTTAAAATTGTGTTCAACAGAGTCCAAGAAAATATATTCTGCTAAAAAACAAGAACAAACTAAACAATAATGAGACACCATGGATAAATAAAGACATAAGGGAAAAATTGAGGGTAAGGAAGGGGACATACACTAAGTACATGGACAGCTGAGGAGAGCGTGACAAGGGAGAATACAAAGAGATTAGAAGTCAAGAAATAATTAGGATGACAAACAGGAACAATGAAATTAAATTATCAAGGAAGATAAAACAAAGTAAAATATTCTACAGGCACATAAATAAAAAAAAAGTGGAATAGGGCCACAAAGGACAGTCAGGATAAAATCACTGGCCGTGATAGCGAAATGGCAGAAATATTAAATAATTATTTGCTTCAGTATTTTCCAGGAAGTCAGATCAGGTGGACATGATGATCAGAAGATGTGATTTTAAATGCAGTTCTCTCATTTCTAATAAGAGGAGAAATTTTAAATAAACTAATCAAACTCAAGGATAAAATGCCTGGATTGCATCCGTGCATTTTAAAAGAATCTAAAGAAGAGATAGCAGGGGTACTATTACACAGATTCAATCATGTTAGAGAAAGGTGCAGTTCCAGAGGACTAACGTTTTACTTGTATTTAAGAAGGGAGATCAAACATATCCACTTTATACCAGTGGTAGGAAAAATAATGGAATCCCTACTAAAGGAGAAAAGAAAAACATCCAGAAGCCAAAAAGATAATAATGAATAGTCAGCATGGATTTCCATGTTTGACCAACCTCACTGAATTCTTTGAAGAGGTAACAGAGAGTAGACAAGGATAATGCACTAGATATAATTAATCTAGATTTCCAAAAGGCTTTCACTAAGGTACCACATGATAGATGAATGAATAATGTCCGAGCATATGGAGTCAGGAGGTAGGCAGCTTCAGAGCGCCAGAAGGTAGAATGTGGGGACCCACAAGGATCAGTACATGGAGCCCTGTTATTCACAATTTATATTAACGATTTAGATTTTGGAATCAAAAACACAATTTCTAGATTTGCAGATGACACCAAATTGGGCAGGGAGGGGGAAGGCGTGTGGGGTGTTGGGGGCCGGGAGGGGGATAGTCGACTCCGGCTCTCTTCCCACCGCACCCCCCCTCCCTCAGGCTCTCCTTCCCACCACCACCCCCACTGCCTCTCTCTGGCTCTCTTCCCCCACTCTCTCTGGCTCTCTTTCCCCCCCCCCCCGCCCCTCTCTGGCTCTCTCTCCCCAGCTCTCCCCTCACGATGGCTCAACACCCACCTCCCCTGTCTCCTCCTCTACCTGGCTCTCACGTTCTCCCCTCTCTCTCTTGCTCTCCTTGGCTCTTCCCCCCCCCCCCCCCCCCCCTCTCTGGCATTCTCTCCGTCCTTTCTCTGTCTCCCCCTCGCCGGGCCTAGACCGCAAGGCTTGGGCTCACCTTCACTTTAACCAGCAGGCTGAACGTGACTATTGTCTCCGTCGTGACCCATTTCGCACATTAATCTCCGGGGTTGGGCCAAAGCTAATCGCCTCGGTGGCATTCAGTACTCCCTGGGAGTTGTCATCCCGGATTACGGTTCCGTCCATAGCGACGGGAGCGCAGGGGGACTACATTTCCCAGCAGGTGCTCACTCACCGAAAACAGCAGGGTGGCCAATTGTCAGTCACAGAAATCTTTGGTGGGCTGGAAGAAATTTCTCATCCCTGAAGCTGAAAGCAACTGCCAAGGGCAAAATCCACACAGCTAGAAGGAGAAACGGCAGTTTACATCCGCGTGCCAGATGGAAACCTTTGGCGGGCTATATGTTGGAGAATCCTGGTGCATGTGTATTTTAGGGGAGGCTAGATAAGGGAGAAGGGAATAGAAAGTTATCCTCATAAAACTAGCAGAGGAAGGATGGGAGGAGGCTTGAGTGGAACATAAACACCGACAAGGACTGGTTGGGCTGAATGGTCTGTTTGGTCTGCTTCTTTGCTGTATATTTTGTATTAATCTATGTAATTCTATGTAAAACAGAGTAAAGATCCCTCTACACTGTCCCATCAAACATTCCCAGCGCAGGTACAACATGGGTTAGATACAGAGTAAAGCTTCCTCTGTGCTGCCAGAACACCATGCATAAAACCATCCTTATCTGGATTCAAGCACTGAGGGAAATTGGACAGTGTTGAACATAATACAACATCCAGGCCCCTAAATTCTACCCTTTTTAATGGCATCACTTCTTAAATTCACAGAAACTAGCAATCTGATATTACTCTTCAGACATCTCTTAACAAGTCTTTCTGTTAATCTCATTGAATGATTATGAAATCCCCTGCTCATTAACATTATAACCTGCCCTTAATTAGCTGATCACTTGCAGTGTTTCAATCAACCAGATGGAAAAGAACTAAAGATAAAAATTACACCTCTGGAATTAACCCAAATTAAACCGCCTGTGGTCCCACACTCTGATAATTATCCACATTGCCTGTGTCATATATATGTCAGTTAATTAACCCTAAAAGCACTAGTCATGAGAGATGAATTTGCTCAGGTAATTGCCACGGTAATTTCAGCGGAAACCCTGTTTACGTGTAAATGGGATTTTCACCAAAATTAAAGCGAGAGTTCAAATTTTTCCGAGAAAATTTACCCTCATCGTTTTTATTGTAATTACGTTACATTTTTGTGTGCCGAGTAGTTGTGTGAGTAAGAATTACTCATTGTCTAACTGGAAAGAGCTTCTTTTTATTTCGTAGGACAAGGATGCTCACTTTGTGACAATACAAGTTGTTGTTTATTCAGTAGAATAAGGGTTACTTAATGCATAAGTATATTGAGTTCCTGTAAAGGAATACTCAACATGCAGCAAAACAGTTGCTGGTTACGTAGCAAAGCAAGGATTAATTACTGTGTAACTGTACAGAGATACCGTTTATTCACCTATTAAGTGTAACTAACTGTACAAACTACCTGTTTATTCAGCAGGATAATGATCATTTATGATGTAACTGTATGGCATTGCTATTTATTTAGCAGGGCAAGGCTTATTCACTGCGCAAGTATAGAGAGCTCCTGTTCATCCAGCAAGACAAGGGTTAAAATACACATCATATTAGGTGCTAAAGAACTATTTCTGTTTGCCCAACCAAGTAAGGGAAGATTGAAAAGCCACAGTAGTTAAATTAGCAGATCAGTATCTGCAAGAGTTTTCTGGATTTCCTGGAAGAAAAGAACCATCAAAAACAATATTCCAATAATGGATTGTTTAATATAAAGCAATGGTCATAACTGGTGCTACTGATGGGTAACTCAAAACCACAGCCACGTGAAAGAATCAGCAACAGTCTCCAATTCATAAAAAAGAAACCACAAAATAGACAATTATGGCTGAGTATTCAATCAATCTTTCAACAGCTCATGCTTCATTAATATAGATATTTAAAACAGAAAAATACACAGCCCTCCCTTTCTCTTCCTAAAAGTAGCGTCTAATAATCTTTAAGCAACATTTTGCTTTCTACCTACTTCCTCAGCTTCATCAGAAGACATTAAAATAAATAAATCTCAATTCATCTACTCTCTTAACATTTATGACAGGGTGTGTGTTTCTAAATCCCTGTATATTTTAAAAGAGAATCCAGCTGAGCCTCTAATACTGAAAGAACATAAGATCCATACCGAAAGTGCCGTGACAAATTCCTGCTTTTCCCCATTTCTCAAATGTCTTCAGTATGCAGCACACACCTTGCACAGCAGTCGGGCAAACATTTCATCCCAATAAATGCACCGCCGACCAGAGGTGAGGAAGCTTCAAAGTGCAGGTCAGCTGTCTCTCAGCACGTTTGCTGGATGTAATGCACAGCACCACTGTTCTCTCTCACTCCAGTCACTCACTCAGCATCAGAATTGCAAACAGCTCCTCCGACACACTTGGTGATGTTTTCTCTCGCACAGACCCAGTTTTCACAGGAACAGTACGTAGCACGCGGGCTTGCAGAGTGCTAGTTAGGGAACTAGCTGTGTCGGGTGGTGTCTCACAATTGAATTAGTTTGATCTTGTGAGTGCAGGCAGCAGTATCTGAGAGACCGAGCTGTGAAAAAGCAGAAGGTCCCCGCTGAATATCAAGGTCCTCTGTCAATTTGTCTGCCAATGTGTACAGCTTTAGATAATTAGTTCAACTCAAAGTCAGGTCAGATTAAATGGAATGGTTGAAGAGAATCCTGCATTGAGGGAGAAAACTCGCAAGTGGATCCATCTCCAAGGTAGATGCAGTAGCTGTGTACCAGTCAAACCCAATCTCTGAAAGAATATTCCTAAACTGATTAACCCTTCCTTCCCTGGCCCAGGCAAAATTCTCTGTAGAAAGCCATTGTGGAACTAATATTAATATTATTAGGGCATTTGTTGAAGATGGCGTCAGTATTGCCAGGAATGAGGCTGCATTAATTACATTTTGAACGGATCTGAGAATGATTTTAACGATGCAGAATGCTACCAACTAGCAGAATCAAGTTGGATCAATAGCAATGGAGAGATCAACTAACGAGCACTGGGAGTTTGACCAAATGACAGAGCAGGGATTATCCAACTAACAGTGGACAGCTTGTTGGGGCAGTATAGGGGGAGTGTAGAGGCAGTGCTAAGCTCAACTGATGGAAACATTGAGCTTCATTGATGAACTTACTGAATCAATAGCAGCTTTGAGCTTGGTAGAATGGCAGAATGGAAATCAACTGACAGGACCACAGCTGGGCCGCAAGGGCTGAAGGACAGCACATTGGCAACTGATGTGGGGAGAAGTAAGGTTTGAACCTGATAATTTCACTTACCTGAGGCAGCTCATTATGCAGGGTGACAGTATTTCATGCTCCACACAGAGTTGCAATCATTAGTCATATTCTAAGTGTGTAACTAGCTCTTACAGTTCAGACCTACTGGTCTGACAATAGTGCCTGACACATTCTCCTTCCCAACTTTCCAGTCCCCAATCTAGGCAATAAATGGGTCAAGAAAATGTCAGGCAATCAAAATGTGCTAGAAAATTAAAGATGAATAATAAGGAGCTGAAGAAACACTGGGAATATTGGCCAAGTAAAAGGGGAGGGGCAGAAACTGATCCACAGTATGAGCCTGAGGACATTTTCCAAAGATAGAACAATGAAAAACACAAAAAAATCTAGTTCACAATTTGTACGTAATTCTGCAGTGTCCCAGAAAGTGAAGTTGGACAGCGTGTGGAAAGACAAATAGCCTGAGATCCAAACAGGCCAAAGCTGTCGGAGCCAAGATTTTTCCTCGTCAGTTACTGTACATCAGAGAGTGAGAGAGACAAAAGAGACAGAGATAGACAGAAAAGGGAGGCGGAGGCAGACAGAAAAAAAGATGGGTAGGAAGATAAAGCAGAGTAAAAGTTAGAGAAATAGACAGAAGATAGAGAGAGATCGAGCAATAGCAACACAGAAAGACAGGCAGAAACAGAATAATACCTAGATAGAGCAATACAGACACAGAAAGACAGAAACAGAAAGACAGAGAAATGGATACAGCAATATAAAGTGACCAAACAGACAGAGTCAGAAACAGTCCAGCAAACAGAGACAAACAGACAGCAGCAAATAAAGAAACACAGACACACACACACAGACACTCCCAATGAGAGACACACATAGTTAGAGACATGAATACAGAGGCTCAGAGAATACCTCAGAGATACAGAATGAGACACAGAGATGGGCATGGAGAGAGGTATTGAGAGAGAGAAAGAAAAAGACATAGAGGAACAGAGAATGCCAGAGAGAAAGTGAAAAAAGAGAGGGGTGCCTTAATTCCAGAGGGCAAGTGTGGTGTGTCAATTTCACAGTGAGGGACGGTTTGTTAATTTTAGGGAATAGTGTGTTAATTTCACAGTGTGAGGTATGGTGAGTCAATTTCATGATGTGAAGGATGATGAGTTAATTTCAAGGAATGAGGGTTGGTGAGTTAATTTCACAGTGTGAGGGATGGTGTGTTAATTTCACGATGTGAGGGATGATGTGTTAATTTCATGATGTGAAGGATGGTGAGTTAATTTCAAGGAATGAGGGATGGTGAGTTAATTTCACGATGTGAGGGGGTAGTGTATCTATCCCAGAGTTCAAAGGGTGGTGCATGAAACTGAGTTTGAGCCATTATGAATTGATCAGGTCCCATTGGTTCTTTGACATATTTATCTGAAGTTTGTTTCCCCTTTTTTGTGTGGTCTTTCTTCTTTGCTCTGCTAATCAGCCAGCAGGTTGGTAGGTGACAAAAGGGCCTGGTGAGGCAGGCCTAGCCCAGGAAAGGAGGTGATGGTTACCTTAGCCTGGGAATCGAACAGTTTGGTTTTCCCTCCCTCATTGCGGGATGCAGTGGTTGCCAGTGGATGGACAGGGAATGGAGGGATGGCGTGTGGGCACAGAGTTAACTTTGAGTCATGTGTACCCATGATGTGGTGCAGCTGTGTTCTAAGACTCTAGTGCTGTTGAGTAGACGCTTCTGTTCTATCATGTTCCCTGTGCAGTCCCTACCTGATATTGTCAATGAGCTGCTGCTGCTCTTCGGTGCTCAAAATCATAGGGAGTGCGTAGGCCAAGTAATCAACCTTACGCTCAGCTGCATACTGCTTTAGAAGGGTGAACAGCTTCTCTTTCACTTCAGGCTGCTCCCCAAGCACAGCGTCAATCTGCATTCAAAACAGAAATGTTGGTCAGCAGAGTGTCAGAGTTAAAAGCAACACAGGAGCAGTGAGAAATGCAAAGATGTGAAGACACAGCTACAAAGGCATCAGCGACTCCATCGCCCCCCGCATTCATCCCAGCCCCTGTTCTACTGCAGAGTTCAACACTTCAACATGTCGCTTGCACCAAACTGACACCTGCCTCTTCCTGGCAAAAGTGAAAAAGGATGACTGCACTTTTTTGAGTGGCAGCTTGTTGAGGAGAAATGGGCAGGAAGACTCTCTGCTGAATCCTTATCTCCAAAAAAGGTCTGCTGGAATTTTTCTATGCCCTTGTCCCTTGGGGGACAGATTGCCCCACCTTCTGTTTGTAAATGAGAGCAAGCAGCCAGGAATTGATCTTACGACCCATTTTACTGTGATTAATTTTACGGGGGGCCTCGAGTGCATTTTAGATCTTGAAACTTCCTCTTCCTCCCAGGAACAATACCTGGATAGAAGAAGCATTCAGATCCAGGTGGTATGCATGGTAAAGGCCACCAAGTGGCTTTCTGCAGTTTCATGTCTACTTCTGTTGCTTTCTGCCCCTCCCCATAACGGTTATCTGCATTGTGGGTTTTGGCTATTTTATGAGATTGATTGCCTGTCCCATTATGCTGCTGCAGCAAGTGAAATGCAGCAACAGAATCGTAGTTCCCTCCCTCTCCCCCACAGCAGCAGACTCCTGATGGAGAGCTGAGGTACTACTGGGAGTTCGCTTTGCACACGTAATTGATCCACACCCAAGAAAATTACATAAGTGAATCCGTAATTCGTTTTCCTGTGCCACAAAAATGGTAACTGAACATACCACAGCTTTGCCCAGAAACATCATTTCAAATACACACATTAGAAATAAGCAAGACACCAGATCATCTGGAAGTATGTGGAGAAACACATGAGCGGAGCTGACATACAGCAAAGTCACAAGCACAAATCACACCCTAAAATACAGCTCACACACATGACAAGCCTCACCAATCTTGCCTGTTAAAATGAATTACGTACTGGAGCAAAAATAAGTTTCAAAAATAAAGTGCACTTGAGGTCCTGCAAAATTGATCAAACACAGAGAGTAGCAGTGAGACGGTGTGGGATATATCAGAGTAATACAATATGAGGCATATCATGGAGTTTTACAGTGGAATATATTAGAGAATGTTAAAATTAGACATTTATGGTGTATTAGCGTGTTACCTCTTTGGCCTCCTTATCTCGAGAGACAATGGGTAAGCACCTGGAGGTGGTCAGTGGTGTGTGGAGCAGCGCCTGGAGTGGCTAAAAAGGCCAATTCTAGAGTGACAGGCTCTTCCACAGGTGCTGCAGAAAAATTTGTTTGTCGGGGCTGTTACACAGTTGGCTCAGCGTGTTACAGTGAAGGGTTAAGGGTATATCTGAGAGTGTTACAGTGAAAGGTGTGGGATATCAGAGAATGTTACACTGAAAGATGATATCAGAGTTCAGTGAATGGTTTGTGCATTATATCAGAGTATTTTTTCCATTTAGTTGGTTCCAAATATCTGTGTATTGCTGAAAATAGAGACATGTTGTCAAGCTTTTCATCTTGCACTCATTAGGACAATACGCAAGAAAAACCAATGTAAGGGAAAATAACAACTTATATCACATGAGAAGAGAGTGCTGACTGATTAGAAAGTGAACTCTGATTGGTAGAGGCGTTGCCATGGAGAATGCACCAGTTTACGGTGACTGACAGTTAACTGCCAAGCTTTGTCTGAAATTTAACCAGGCAGCTTGACTCTGATTGTTCAAGGCATTGTCCTGAGGAATGAACCAGCGAATGGCTGTCACTTATTTTGTTAGATGAAATAGGTGCAATGTGTGTACATGTTCTTTCTGTCTGCAAAGAACAGAATATATGTGTATTAATATATGTATCTTCCAGTACGCGCCAATGCGCCACATTGCGAGCCCTACTGACAATCTTAAACTGGTTGTCAGCGAAATTCTTAGCACACTGCAGATTATTTAGCAAATGTTGTCCAACAGCGGAATCACATCCAATGTTGGACACTATGTTTTGAATTTTGCAAGCACAGGCTGGTAGGATATGGCCTGTACCTTGCCCGTTGTGAATAGCGGAAAGGACATTTGTTTGATGCATATCCTTTCAGGGATCTGTGGACATACGCTCCAAGATCCCTCACTTTCTCTACACCTCAGTATCCTCCCATTTATTGTGTATTCCTTTGCCTTGTTTGACCTCCCCAAATGCATCACCTCACACTTCTGAGTTAAATTCCATTTGCCACTTTTTGCCCACCTGACCAGTCCATTGATATCTTCCTGCAGTCTACAGCTATCCTCCTCGTTATCAACAACACAGCCAATTTTTGTGTCATCTGCAAATTTCTTGATCATTCCCCCTACATTTATGTCCAAATCATTAATATATACCACAAAAAGCAGGAGACCTAGTACTGAGTCCTGCGAAACGCCCCTGGAAACAACCTTCCAGTCGCAAAAATACCTGTCAACCACTACCCTTTGTTTCCTGCCACTGATTGAGCTTGCTACACACCCCTGGATCCCATGGGCTTTTATTTTTTTTACCCAGTCTGCATTTCATGTTCAATTGCCCAGGTTATTAGGCACTGGAGCCACCGGAAACTGACTGTTCCCAAATTTAGCTTTGCATGATTCCGTCAGGACTGGATGGCTGAGTGGGAACCTGTTATGAATTCCCTGCCAGGTGAAGACATTCAGGAAGAGGAGCCAGGGCCAGAAGAGGCCGCTGTGGGGCCAGGAAAAGTGAGAAGGCTCTGGGAGCCAATTCCGTCATCTATATGATGTTGGCTTGAGGTCTCTGGGCCACACAACTTTCTGCCTGGAATGTATGGGAAATTGGCCACTGTGAAATGAGGCCCAGGAGTTAAAATAGCCTAGGATTCACTATTAGAGCAACGGGTGGGTTGCTACCCAGCTACCCAGGTACATTTTTGTTTTTAATGGTGTTGTTTTATCTGAGTTTATGGCTCCTGTGAGGAGGTATCAGCCTGATGGAGCTGAAGGAACATGGCACTTACACAGTTCAGTTGTGACATATCAGTTCAATTCTCACACCACTTCCTGAAACCTTCCCACATGACATGCCTCGTCAATGATATTTGCAAAGACTATTCAATAAAAAACATTTTTAAAAAACTGAAGAACATGAGAGTAAAAATATGAGTCAGAACAGGTATATATCGGGAGAGAGAGCAATTCCAACCCATTAAACATGTGGATCTGGGTTCCATTTTAAGGACAAGACACACTGAGACAGTTGACAATTATAAACCAAAATGGCTTCAGATGAATGAGAGCTCACTGGTTCATTATAGTTCTGTTAACTAAAGAAACTCTTTTCTGTTAACTGTGTGGTGTTTAAAATATTTCAGAAGCTACTCCGGTGAGCTGGCTTGGTGCCCCTCTCCAGTGTTAATTCATTCAAATGGAGAATAGACTCCAAGGGAGAATGTTTCAACCGTACTTGCAGCAAAATCTTAAATGTGGGTGTACAGAATGTGTTCACGATTTAACTATGGACAGCCAGCGAAGGAAATCATCCTCTCTGATATTGTTAAGCCCGAACTAAAGCACCTTTTTTCACTTTGAGTGGGTGAGTTCCATTATCCAACCCCCCGTAATTTTTCAAGGAATCACTTGTTATCATGACTAGTTAACTTTTGCCTTTCCATTTGGCAGGCAGTCGCATACCTTTTTGTTGAATTCCAAGGCTTTGAGCTTCCTTTCTTGATGTATTGCGTCAGCATTCTGGACATAATCTCGGGTACTGCTGCTGATCCGCTTGTGTCTCCTCCCAAAGCACAAGACTCCCAGTTTCAACGGTTTTCCATGATTGGCCTTTATCATGGCAGCAGCACCTTCATAGTGTTTTACTGGGATCCCATTAACCTCCAGAACATAGTCACCGCTCTTGAGCCCAAACTCAGCCGCAGGAGAATCTGGGAGACAATCCTCGATCTGCAAAGGACTATCACCGCTCAGATTGAAACCAAATCTTCCATCTGCTGCTGGCAAGAGGTCTACCTGTTCAATACGTGACACCACTCCAATACTAGGAGGAACAGTTTTACAACGTCTGGCTAGATTTGTTAACATGTCACAGTTCAGCGATGACACATCCTGCCCCTCGATCTCCAGAATCTGATCTCCTGGCTGCAGACCAGCAACATGGGCACTGCTGCCCTCTTGGACAGAGATGATGTAACAGGGACCGTTCCCGCTAATATGAAATCCAAACTCCTCTGGCCATCCTTGATTGGTGCTTGGCATTGTCGCAACTGGAGTAAAACAAAAGGGGAAATTTTAGACATCAAATGAATTAAGCCCCTTTCAAACATCCTGGAATAGAGAAAGGATAGAGAAAGCAACTTTATAAGAAACTGTTTATTATAAAACACTCATGAGAGGTGTAATGTCAGTCTAGAGGAGGTGTTTTGTGGAACTCAGTGAGGTCACTGTATGGATCCTTATTGTTTATAACTGATACTGTTAAAAAGGCATATGGGATCCTTAGCTTTATTAATAGAGGCATAGAGTACAATGGGTATGGCAGCATAGTGGTTATGTTACTGGACTAGTGATCCAAAGGCCTGGACTGATCATCTGGAGATGCCCACATCCTATGAATGAATTAAAAAGAAAAGCAGGAAAATTTTGCTAAACCTTTATAAAACATTTGTTGGGCCCTCGCTGGAGTAGTGCAGCCAATTCTGACCACCACACTTTAGGAAGAATATTAAAGCTTTACAGAGAGCACAAAGGAGATTTACTAGAATGCTACTAGGGATGAAAGACTTCAGTTACATGGAAAGACTAGAGAAGCTGAAGTTGTTCTCCTTAGAGCAGAGAAAGTTAAGGGTAGATTTAATAGAGATGTTAAAAGTCATGAAGGGTTTTGATAGAGTTGGATACAGTAGCAATGTAGTTATGTTACTGGACTAATTGATCCAAAGGCATGGACTAATAATCTGGAGACTTGAGTTCAAATTCCACCATGGCAGTTGGGGCATTTAAATTCAGTTAATTAAATAAATTTGGAATAAAAAGCGAGTATCAGTAATGATAACCATGAATCTACTGCTTCACTAATGTCTTTTAGGGAAGAAAATCTGCCATCTTTTTCTGACCTATATATGACCCCGGACCCACAGCAATGTGATTGACTCTTAACTGCCCTCTGAGATGGCCTAGCTAGCCACTCAATTGTATCAAAACTGCTACGACAGATTGCAGTGGTTCAAGAATATGACTCACCACCACCTTCTCAAGGGCAATTAGGGATGGGCAATAAATGCTGGCCTTGCCAGCAACACCCACGTCTCCTGGATGAATAATTTTTTTAAAAGGAGGTAATGTTTCCAATGGCAGAAGTATCCTATCTAGAGGACAAAGATTTAAGGTGAATGGCAGAACCAGAGGCACAATGAGGAAAAAAATGTTATATGCAGTGAGTTGATATGATCAGGATTGCACTGCTTGAAAGGGTGGTGGAAGCAAAGTCAATACTAACTTTCAAAAGGGAATTGGATAAATACTTTGCAGGGCTTTGGAAAAAGAGCAGGGGATGGGACTAATTGGACAGCTCTTTCAAGCATCTAGCACAGGCATGATGGGCTGAGTGGCCTGTTTCTGTGCTGTATCATTCTATTATTCTATAAATAATCCAACAATAAGTTCAGACCATCCCACTTTTAGTTTAACGATCCCACTACAAACTGAGCTATGAAACAGTTCTATTTCCAACCTATAACTCAACAATCCCACTTCAAATTGGTCTATAAACAAACAGTTTGATTTCTGATAGGTCTATAATCTAATAATTCCATTTCAGACTAACCTTTAATCCAACCAAATTTGTTTAAAATGTGTCTATAACCCAAAAGTCCCATTTTTGATTGGCATATAAAGCAACAAAATTACTTCATATCAGACCATAGCCCAACAATGTAGCACTCACTGCCACATGGAGTGATTGAAGCAGATAGCATAAACACATTTAAGGGGAAGCTTGTAGCATAGATGAGGCAAAAGAGAATAGAGGGATACAGAGTCTTGCTGGGAAGAGATAATTAGTGTGGGTAAAGGTCCATGAAGAGTATAAACACTGGCATAGACCAGTTGAGCCTGTTTCTATGCTGCAGATGCTATATAATTTATTTACAGCTCAGTACCAAAAACCTTTCTCCCAAATGTAAAATAGCATATCAACTCTGATAGTTATTCAAGTGAGAGAGCATTTCCCTCTTTCACGTAGAAAACTGAGGCTAAATTTTGTGACAGTAGGAGAACTTTACTTTCAGCAGTTTCAGGTTGAAAATTGGGCACCAAACCTCCCACGCTGAATATGCTGGATATACAAATTTAGGACAAGAAAAAATGAAAGAAAAGGGTTTGCACTCAATTAATATTCAAGTGGTATCTGACTACAGAAATATTGCCATGCACATTAGTGACCATTATCCAGGAAGCTGCCATACCTTCATTGTGCAGCAATCCATGGTGCCCAAATTATTTGAAGAAGAAACACTGGGGGTAGATGGCTGTTAGAAGACCAGGACTGTCTTTTGCATCCACAACTGTTGACCTCACTAAATAGTAGAAGAACACCTTGGCCTGGCTACCTCAGCATTCAGTCATATGTCCCAAAAACTGACCCTTAGATTTCACCTCTCTTTCAATCTTCAATAAAAGTATGCAGTGCAGCTTAAGCACAATGCACGAGAAAGCGCAAAGGGCAGTAGTTGTGTGCAATACTTGAAATAGTACTTCCCAGTAGGGATGGAAACTCCTCACAGAGGCTTGTGCCAGGTTTGATGAGTCCCACAAAGAATATGTGCATATGACAGAGGATAGTTACTTTCACCTTCTTCCTTATGGTAGTACATTTTTGACTTATTTGTAGCTAGGTACTAGGGAGTTGGGTGACTCCACTGACACAGTCAATAACCTCTCTCCATGCTTTTACAGGAGGGTGGACTTTAGCTTCAAATAGGGCCACCTTCCTTTGGGGCACCTCCAACTCTTCGACAACAACAACTTGCATTTATATGTCAACTTTTACAAAGTAAAATGTCCCAAGGCTCCTCACAGGAACATTATCAAGCAAAATTTGACACCGAGCCACACAAGGGATAATAGAACAGATGACCAAAAGCTTGGTCAAAGAGGTAGGTTTTAAGGAGTGTTTTAAAGGAGGAAAGTGAGGTAGAGAGGTTTAGGGAGGGAATTCCAGTGCTTAGGCCCCAGGTAGCTGAAGGCACAATCGCCAATGGTACAGTGTTTAAAATCAGGGATGCATAAGAGGCCAGAAATGGAGGAGTGCAGATAATGCATATCTTGAAGGATTGTAGGGCTGGAGGAGGTTACAGAGATAGGGAGCGGTAAAGCCAAGGCGAGATTTGAAAACAAGGATGAAAATTTTTTAATCAAAATGTTGCTTAACCGGGAGCCAGTGAAGGTCAGCAAGCACAGGGGTGATGAGTGAATGGGATTTGGTGTGAGTTAGGATACAGGTAGCAGAGTTTTGGATGGGCTTGAGTTTATGGAGGGTGAAAGATGAAGCATGTAGTGTCTACATTTATCTGCTATGCCATTGTAAACAATTAGGCAACTTTTCTGTCCACAACACAAATTCCCTTTTTATGGCAAGCAGCAGCCCTTTAAGAGCTTCTCCCTCACTGTACTTTGTGATCTTCAGTAAAATATGCTACAGATGAACCTTTCTGGGCAAGTTTTCCTGGGCCTGTAGCTTATTCAAAATAGTGGGTAAGGCTTACATTGCAAAATTCAACATGGCATTCCCTCACATCTATGGGCCAGGTGCACACTTAATATCTGGGTTAATGTATACAGCATTTATAGTTTTAAAAAGCTGTAAGGTTTCTCATTTAGATCCTTTGTGCTCCATTTGTCAGAAACTCCCACAAGGAGATTTATTTGACACCATTTTGATGAAAATGGCCCTTCCCCTCTGTACCTGAAATTCCACTGTTTTGCGCTGCACAATCTATACGAGTGTCATATAAAAAGAAAATCATTGTATGAGATTCTCTGGGGTATTAGATCTGGTCGGTAAGAGTCTATGATATGATGGAGGATATAGTAAGAACAGTCAAAGGAAGGAGCCACAGAAACCCTTAATGCTGTTGAATGATACTCCCCTAATCTTAAATAATTCTTTTAATCTGTGGAATCCCATTGTTACCCAATATGTCTCATCAGAGTCTTCAATTTTATTTGTTTCAAGTGTCTTGAGAGGACCTCCTTTGAGATCCCTCTCACAGATGTTAAAATGCAAAAAATAGACACAAATCCTCTTCAGAATGATGCAGTATTAATTTGCAACATTGAGTACCACTATTTAATACAAATTATATGAAAGCAAGTAGAGCAGGCTGCCCATACTCACTCACTTGGGTTTAAAATGTGACCCATTTTTCATGTGTCTCATTCTTAAAGATAAACATCTCACTCTTTTTGATCATAATTTTTATTCTAATCTTTCCCTGATGCTAACAGCACCCTAGCTAGTTTAGAATGAGCCATTGTTGCTTGGAGTCCTTGTATTTTCTATCAAAAGTATTTAATCCATATCCAAGCAGATCACAGTAAAATTAAAATAATAAGACAATAAAATTAAAATAATGAGACAGAAGTTTTGTCACCCCAAATTATAAATATTCTCTGTATAAACCTATGTAGTTCTGGTTCAGCAAAAGAAACAGACTTGTTGCCTTCGTTATAATCATTAGGTGGTGAGTGACTTAGCAGCCATAAAGGTCTGAGCTTTAATATCCAACACTTGGTACGCAGGTTTCCCTGGCACTACTTAATGCTCTTCACCCAACTAAACAATCTTACGGAACAAAGATTCAGGTTTAACATTGATTGATCTCCCCTCCCACTATCCCTGATCCTGGTCCCACGAATCAATCCCACCAGTAGGTGTCCCTGACAGCCTGGAAGAGATGAGGAACTCAACATCAAGCAAGTTGCAGACCCACATCCTATCACCTGGGAGCTGACACACTAGAGAATTTCCAGTATTTTCAGAATGAAGTCTGCTGTCATATGTCTGCGCTAGACGACACATCACATTATCACTCCATAACTCACAAAACACCCCTCCCCCAAACCCTTACATCAGCTGATTCTTCACCTTACTTGTTGAAGCTACAAAGTTTGTACCACACAAGGATTCACTGCCATTAGGCATGGTTGCTATGGAAATATAAACCAACAGATTAAGTGGCATTTGTGAAACAGCTCACAGCAGTGACATACTTACAGAAATCTTCGGGTAAAGAAGGCAAGTCACTTGGGCCCTGACTCAAGCCATGTCTGGACCTTCGACTTCTCAGCAGCCTCTTCATTCGGCTCACAATACTTTCCCTTTTAGCCATAGCCACAGATGTACAACTATGACTGTACCGGTCAAAAGATAAAACGAAAGTCCTGGATTGAAGTTCACCCCAAGTGCTTTAAAAAAAACTTTACAGTAGCATTTTCCAAAGCAGAGAACCCTGTCAGCAGCCTTGAAATACTGACACCACCGTCCTTCTCGTGCAGTCGATTCTCTTGTGCACCAGTCTCACACGTTTGTCTTTTACTGAATCTCTGATGTGCAGGAGGAAGTCCTGCCTCCTGCAGAATGAGAGCACGTTTTCCTTTGAATTCATCCCAACAGCAGCTGATGCAGGAGGAGCTGCTCAGTATCCAGAAAACAGACACACGCACGTGAAGTGCAGGGAGACCAATCATTCTGCTCTTAATTGCTGCCTTAAAAGAAGCAGCTGGGGATATTCAGATGTAGATGGAATTAGAGTCTGGAGAATTCTAAGATGGATTATATAGGGAAAGAACATTATGGGCTCAGAAGAATCATGGAAGTGGATCAGCACAATGTGACTCACATGAAAATAATACTGACATCTTTATGTACATTGATCCAATGCAAGAAAAAGCCCTCAACATTCCCCTAATCCTAAATAATTCTTTTAATCTGTGGAATCCCATTGTTACCCAACATGTCTTATCAGAACAAAGAACAAAGAACAGTACACCACAGGAACAGGCCATTCGGCCCTCCAAGCCTGCGCCGATCTTGATGCCTGCCGAAACTAACACCTTCTGCACTTCCGGGGCCCATATCCCTCTATTCCCTTCCTATTCATATATTTGTCAAGATGTCTCTTAAACGTCGCTATCGTATCTGCTTCCACCACCCAGGCACTCACCACCCTCTGTGTAAAGAACTTGCCTCGCACATCCCCTCTAAACTTTGCCCCTCACACCTTAAACCGATGTCCCTAGTAACTGACTCTTCCACCCTGGGAAAAAGCTTCTGACGATCCATTCTGTCCATGCCGCTCATAACTTTGTAAACCTCTATCATGCCGCCCCTTCACCTCCATCGTTCCAGTGAAAACAATCCGAGTTTTTCCAACCTCTCCTCATAGCTAATGCCCTCCAGACCAGGCAACATCCTGGTAAACCTCCTCTGTACCCTCTTCAAAGCCTCCACGTCCTTCTGGTAGTGTGGCAACCAGAATTGCACGCAATATTCGAAGTGTGGCCTAACTAAGGTTCTGTACAGCTGCAACATGACTTGCCAATTTTTATACTCTATGCCCCGACCGATGAAGGCAAGCATGCCGTATGCCTTCTTGACTACCTTATCCACCTGCGTTGCCACCTTCAGTGACCTGTGGACCTGTACGCCCAGATCTCTCTGCCTGTCAATACTCCTAAGGGTTCTGCCATTTACTGTATACCTCCCACCTGCATTAGACCTTCCAAAATGCATTACCTCACATTTGTCCGGATTAAACTCCATTTGTCATTTCTCCGCCCAAGTCTCCAACCGATCTATATCCTGCTGTATCCTCTGACAATCCTCATCATTATCCACAACTCCACCAACCTTTGTGTCGTCCGCAAACTTACTAATCAGACCAGCTACATTTTCCTCCAAATCATTTATATATACTACAAACAGCAAAGGTCCCAGCACTGATCCCTGCGGAACACCACTAGTCACATCCCTCCATTCAGAAAAACACCCATCCACTGTTACCCTCTGCCTTCTGTGACTGAGCCAGTTCTGTATCCATCTTGCCAGCTCACCTCTGATCCCGTGTGACTTCACCTTTTGCACCAGTCTACCATGCGGGACCTTGTCAAAGGCTTTACTAAAGTCCATATAGACACCATCCACTGCCCTTCCCTCATCAATCATCTTCGTCACTTCCTCAAAAAACTCAATCAAATTAGTAAGACACAACCTCCCCTTCACAAAACCATGCTCTCTCTCGCTAATAAGTTTGTTTGTTTCCAAATGGGAGTAAATCCTGTCCCAAAGAATCCTCTCTAATAATTTCCCTACCACTGACGTAAGGCTCACTGGCTTATAATTTCCTGGATTATCCTTACCACCCTTCTTAAACAAAGGAACAACATTGGCTATTCTCCAGTCCTCTGGGACCTCACCTGTAGTCAATGAGGATGCAAAGATTTCTGTCAAGGCCCCAGCAATTTCTTCCCTTGCCTCCCTCAGTATTCTAGGGTAGATCCCATCAGGCCCTGGGGACGTATCTACCTTAATGCTTTGCAAGACACCCAACACCTCCTCCTTTTTGATAATGAGATGACTGAGACTATCTGCACTCCCTTCCCTAGGCTCATCATCCACCAAGTCCTTCTCCTTGGTGAATACTGATGCAAAGTACTCATTTAGCACCTCACCCACTTCCTCTGGCTCCACGCATAGATTCCCATCTCTGTCCTTGAGTGGGCCAACCCTTTCCCTGGTTACCCTCTTGCTCTTTATATATGTATAAAAAGCCTTGGGATTTTCCTTAATCCTGTTTGCCAATGACTTTTCATGACCCCTTTTAGCCCTCCTAACTCCTTGCTTAAGTTCCTTCCTACTGTCTTTATATTCCTCAAGTGCTTCATCTGTTCCTAGCCTTCCAGCCCTTACAAATGCTTCCTTTTTCTTTTTGACTAGGCTCACAATATCCCGTGTTATCCAAGCTTCCCGAAACTTGCCAAACTTGTCTTTCTTCCTCACAGGAACATGCTGGTCCTGGATTCTAATCAGCTGACGTTTGAAAGACTCCCACATGTCAGATGTTGATTTACCCTCAAACAGCCGCCCCCAATCTAAATTCTTCAGTTCCTGCCTAATATTGTTATAATTAGCCTTCCCCCAATTTAGCACCTTCACCCGAGGACTACTCTTATCCTTATCCACAAGTACCTTAAAACTTATGGAATTATGGTCACTGCTCCCGAAATGCTCCCCCACTGAAACTTTGACCACCTGGCCGGGCTCATTCCCCAATACCAGGTCCAGAATGGCCCCATCCCTAGTTGGACTATCTACATACTGTTTCAAGAAGCTCTCCTGGATGCTCCTCACAAATTCTGCCCCATCCAAGCCCCTAGCACTAAGTGAGTCCCAGTCAATATTGGGGAAGTTAAAATCACCCACCACTACAACCCTGTTACCTTTACATCTTTCCAAAATCTGTCTACATATCTGTTCCTCTACCTCCCGCTGGCTGTTGGGAGGCCTGTAGTAAACCCCCAACATCGTGACTGCACCCTTCCTATTCCTGAGCTCCACCCATATTGCCTCGCTGCATGACCTCTCTGAGGTGTCCTCCCGCAGTACAGCTGTGATATTCTCCTTAACCAGGAATGCAACTCCCCCACCCCTTTTACATCCCCCTCTATCCCGCCTGAAGCTTCTAAAGCCTGGAACATTTAGCTGCCAATCATGCCCTTCCCTCAACCAAGTCTCTGTAATAGCAACAACATCATATTTCCAAGTACTAATCCAAGCTCTAAGTTCATCTGCCTTACCTGTTATACTTCTCGCATTGAAACAAATGCACTTCAGACCACCAGTCCCGCTGTGCTCAACAACATCTCCCTGCCTGCTCTTCCTCTTAGTCCTACTGGCCTTATTTACTATGTCCTCCTCATTTACTTCACTAGCTGTCCTACTGCTCTGATTCCCAACCCCCTGCCACACTAGTTTAAACCCTCCCGAGTGACGCTAGCAAACCTTGCAGCCAGGATATTAGTGCCCTTCCAGTTTAGATGCAACCCGTCCTTCTCGTACAGGTCCCATCTGTCCCTGAAGAGAGTCCAATGATCCAGATATCTGAAACCCTCCCTTCTACACCAGCTGCTCAGTCACGTGTTTAGCTGCACTATCTTCCTATTTCTAGCCTCACTGGCACGTGGCACAGGGAGTAATCCAGAGATTACAACCCTAGAGGTCCTGTTTTTTAACTTACTACCTAACTCCCTAAACTCCCCCTGCAGGACCTCATCACTCTTCCTGCCAATGTCATTGGTACCGATGTGTACCACAACCTCTGGCTGTTCACCCTCCCCCTTCAGAATGCCCTCTGTCCGTTCAGAGACATCCTTGACTCTGGCACCAGGGAGGCAACATACCTTCCTGGAGTCTCTTTCACGCCCACAGAAGTGCCTATCTGTGCCCCTGACTATAGAGTCCCTTATAACTATTGCTCTTCTGCGCTTTGTCCCTCCCTGCTGAACAGTGCCAGCCGTGGTGCCACTGCTCTGGCTGCTGCTGTTTTCCCCTGATAGGTCATCCCCCCCAACAGTATCCAAAATGGTATACTTGTTAGAGAGGGAGATAGCCACAGGGAATTCCTGCACTGACTGCCTGCCCCTTCTAGCGGTCACCCAACTATCTGCCTGCACCTTGGGTGTAACCACCTCTCTAAAACTCCTGTCTATGACGCTTTCTGCCACCTGCACGCTCCTAAGCGCATCCAGTTGCCGCTCCAACCGATCCATGCGGTCTGTGAGGAGCTGCAACTGGGTACACTTCCTGCAGATGTAGTCGCCCGGAACGCTGGAAGCGTTACGGACTTCCCACATCTCACAGGTCAGAGTCTTCAATTTTATTTGTTTCAAGTGTCTTGAGAGGACCTCCTTTGAGATCCCTCTCACAGATGTTAAAATGCAAAGGTCAAATGTACTTAACCCCTTGTGTTAATGGAAAGCTGGTTGCATGGTATGAAAATTGGTTTCAATCACAGTACAGAGGCTAGAGGCAAGCAACTGACCTATGGTCAGATTTATGGAAAGGTAAACTGGTAAATGAACAATGTTCAGTACAAAACAGCATATTTACAAATGTTTCTGTTTTTAAACAGTCAAAACAACAATGATTTTATAAACTTTATTATCAAAATGTCAAAATAACAGAGAATTCTCCTGTGCTAACTCAACATAAACCTGATCTCTGAAATACTGTCATTCATTCCTTATGTGGTAAAGAACTACATAAAGCCTCGGTTAGTCCTCCCTCTTTTGACCTCAGAGTGACTGGGGTAAACTCAGCCTCAGATATAACACTTAAACTCTTTTGAAGATATACCAAAACAAAACACATTAGAAATTGCATCACTCATAACTACATTAAGCGTGCAGCCATTCATAAATTACATAGGAATGTCCACGCAAAAGCAGCTGTCACCATTTCAATTTCAAAGACATCTTTCAGCCTAACTTTTTTATGCATTTCCAGGACGTGGGCATCGCTGCATATTATTGCCAATCCCCAATTGTCCTTGAGATGGTGGTATTAAGCCACCTTCTTGAAGTACGGCAGTCCCTGTGATGTAGATACACCCACAGTGCTGTTAGGTAAGGAATTTCAGGATTTTGATTCATCAACAATGAGGGAGCAGCGATATATTTCCAAGTCAGGATGATGTGCAACTTGGAGTGAAACTTGTAGCTGGTGATGTTCCCCTGCATCTGCCGCCCTTGTTCTTCTAGGTAGTAGAATTCAATTGTTTAGAAAGTGCTGTCTAAGAAGCCTTGGGGAGTTGCTGCAGTCCATCTTATACATGGCACATGCTGCAGCCATGGTGTCCTGGTGGTGGAGGGAGTGAATGTTTAAGGTGGTGGATGGGGTATAAATCAAGTGGGCTACTTTTTCCCGGATGGTGTCGAGCTTCTTGAGTGTTATCAGAGCTGCACTCTTCCAGGCAAGTAGGAGCATTACATTACACTCCTCACTTGTGTCTTGTCAATGATGGAAAGCATTTGGGGAGTCAGAAGGTGTTACTCATTGCAGAATACCCAGCCTCTGACCAGCTCTTGTAGCCCCAATATTTATGTGTCTGGTCCAGTTAAGTTTCTGGTCAATGGTGGCCTCCAGGATGTTGACAGTGGGGGTTTCAGCAATGGTAATGCTGTTGAATGTCAAGGGGAGGTGGTTAGACTCTCTCTTGTTGGAGATGGTCATTGCCTGGCACTTGTGTGGCGTGAATATTACTTGCCACTTATCAGCCCAAGCCTGAATGTTGTACTGGTCTTGCTACATGCGGTTTCATTATCATAGGAATTGCGAATGGAACTGAACATTGTGCAATCATCAGTGAACATCCCCACTTCTGACTTTATGATGAAGGGAAGGTCATTGATGAAGCAGTTGAATATGGTTGGGCCTAGGACACTGTTCTGAGGAACTCCTGCAGCAATGTCCTGGGGCTAAGATGATTGGCCTCCAACAAATACAACCATGTTCCTTTGTGTTAGGTATGACTCAAGCCATTGGACAGCTGATTCACTTCAATTTTACTGGGCTCCTTGATGCCACACTCAGTCAAATGCTGTCTTGATGTCAAGGGCAGTCACACTCACCTTGCCTCTGAAATTCAGCTCTTTTGTCCATGATTGGACCAAGGCTGTAATGAGGTCTGGAGTCGAGTAGTCCTGGCGGAACCCAAACTGAGCATCAGAAAGCAGGTTATTGTTGAGTAAGTGCCACTTGATAGAACTGTCAACAACACTTTCCATGACTTTGCTGATGATTGAGAGTAGATTGATGGGGTAGTAATTGGCCAGATTGGATTTGTCCTGTTTTTTGTGGGCAGGACGTACCTGGGAGAGTTTCCACTTCTTATCAAGGTGTCAAACACACTAAATTGAACAGAACAACACTTATGCAGAAAGATATCAGGAAATACTTCTTAGGAATAATGCATATGAAGTGACCCTTTGGCATCCCAAAATACAATGTATATTCTATGCAGCTTAGTAAAAACTCCCACACTACCTGTTTGTATCCTAGAAACTTGGGCATTTATAATGCCAGAAGAGGCCATTCAACCCATCATGTCCTTGCCAGAACTGTGCTAAGTTTAGTTTAGTTTAGAGATACAGCACTGAAACAGGCCCTTCGGCCCACCGAGTCTGTGCCGACCATCGAACACCCATTTATACTAATCCTACACTAATCCCATATTCCTACCACATCCCCACCTGTCCCTATATTTCCCTACCACCTACCTATACTAGGGGCAATTTATAATGGCCAATTTACCTAACAACCTGCAAGTCTTTTGGCTTGTGGGAGGAAACCAGATCACCTGGAGAAAACCCACGCAGACACAGGGAGAACTTGCAAACTCCACACAGACAGTACCCAGAATTGAACCCGGGTCGCTGGAGCTGTGAGGCTGCGGTGCTAACCACTGCGCCACTGTGCCGCTAAAGCAATCCAAAATTAATTCCAATGACCCACTCTCTTCCTACAGCCTTGCTCGGTTTCAGATATTTATCTAATTTTCCCTTAAAATATGCAAAAGTCTCCAACTACTGTTTATGGCAAAACATTCAACCCTCTAACACTCTCTGTTTTAAGACATTTTTGTTGATCTCTACTTTCATTCTTTGTGACAATTTTAAATTTATCCTCGAGCATTACTGCCTCACCAGCCAAGGAAATAGTTTTCTTGCTATTCTCCCTACCAAACCCTTAATGATCTGAAAAACCTCTGTTAAATTTCTTTTTTCCTTTCTCTGCTCCAGTAGAACTAATCCTGGTATTTCATCTCCTGAGAGTACTGGGCCATTTTTTGGCATACCTATGTAGAAAACCCAGATCCCATATGCCTTTTTTAAAGCTTTACCAACTTTTCCTTCCAAATTTAACAATTTCTGTATTTGTGTCTCTCTGCTATTTAGTGTATATTTCCTGCCATTCCTCCTTTCAAGTCACCTTATATTTCTCCACATTAAAGAAGAGACAGGGACACAAAGAAAGACAGAGGGAGAACAACAAATAAAAGATAGAAGTTCCGAAGAAGGGTCACTGACCCGAAACGTTAACTCTGCTTCTCTTTCCACAGATGCTGCCAGACCTGCTGAGTGGTTCCAGCATTTCTTGTTTTTATTTCAGATTTCCAGCATCCGCAGTATTTTGCTTTTATAGAAGTATGGAGATAGGCTCAGAGAAAACAATGCAGAGAATATGGCAGAAACATGCACACATGGGAAATAGCTACAGTATGACAGAAGGATCAGAGTTAGACAGAAAGGGACATAAAGAAATACAGAAAAGGGCAGTGAAAGAAAGAGATGCAGAGAGAAAAATTTACAGTGGGTGTTCACAAATTAATGGGGAAGGCCTTTTCTAAAATTCTTTCATGGGATGTGAGCATTGCTAGTAAGGCCAGCATTTGTTGCCCATCCAGCAAGTCCCTACAAGCCCCTGTTACAGCATCTAATTGTTTCTGCAATGATTCCAGGGTTTTTGCTTTCACTGTTCTATCTGGGAATACATTCCAAATGCTGAAAACTTACTATATGAAGAATTATTTCCTGATATTTGTCCTAAATTTACCTTTTATTAGTTTCAATCCATATCCCTGGAGGGGAGTCCTAGAGTATGGCACACTTTTGGTTCATTTCTTAGGCTTATAAAGTGTGGCTTGGCCATGTGAGCCCCATGGAAGATGGCAGGATCCCCAAATACACATTGTACAGCGAGCTCGCCACTGGTATCAGACCCACTGGCCGTCCATGTCTCCGCTTTAAAGACGTCTGCAAACGCGACATGAAATCCTGTGACATTGATCACAAGTCGTGGGAGTCAGTTGCCAGCGTTCGCCAGAGCTGGCGGACAAACAAAGGCGGGGCTAAAGCATGGCGACTCGAAGAGACCTAGCAGTTGGCAGGAAAAAAGTCAGATGCGCAAGGGGAGAGCCAACTGTGTAACAGCCCCGACAAACAAATTTTTCTGCAGCACCTGTGGAAGAGCCTGTCACTCTAGAATTGGCCTTTATAGCAACTCCAGGCGCTGCTCCACACACCACTGACCACCTCCAGGCGCTTACCCATTGTCTCTCGAGATAAGGAGGCCAAAGATAAAGTGTAGCTAAACCCTGGGAAGAAGTAACTAAGTGGAAGCGACTTGATTACTGGGCACAAGATGCCATTACTACCTCCCACTCATTAAAGGAGAACTGAGACAATGGAATGTTGGCCAGGGACTGCAAGAAGTACTGAGTCTGTTACAAACTGCTGAACAGCTTGTGAACTGAAGTAACCTGAGCTCAGACACTAGCTTGTGCTGGTGAAAACCAGTTTGAACTAATTAAGTTATGTGAAAGACAAGGGAGATATCACAAGAATGGAGCCTTATTTGGACAAGGAGTGATACCGGGGTCGTTGGGCCTGGGCCAATAAGGAGAAGATACGAACGAGGCGAGCAGGCCTAAACCAACGGGAAAGTGACAGCACAGCTCGAAGAGATAAGAAAGAAAATAAGTATGGAGAATCTCAGTGAGAAACTCCGGAGACCAACCATCGCAGAAGTGGAAGACCCTGCGTCAGCAACGCGGCGACGACGTAAAGGAGAGAGAGAACAGAATGCCTGGCCAGTGTCAGCTCTCCCATTTTTCGGGTATTATCCTTTATTTTCTGTGACTAGGTCAGGGAAGGTCAGAGGAACCTAGTGGGTGTGCGTATCGATTCTAGCTAGCTTTGTCATAAACTGTATAACCCAATTTGAGTTACATGCTTTTGTCTAACCAAGTGTATAAGCCTTATTCTTACATTGTACAACAACGTGAATAAAGTAAATTGATAGAAAGGACTGAGTTTTCTCCTCTTTGTACTAAGCCATTAACCGTAGCCGGTGGATTAGGTGGAGGGTGGCTCTCCTGTAACCCCGATATCCCAATCACCCAGCCTGAGCCTGAATTAAGAGGACTTAGTCCCACGTGATGGCCAGGATCAAGTGGGCGAAGGGAACAAAGGGGTCAAAGGGGAGTTGACTCCGCGCCACGGTTTACAGGAAGTTCTGGTGAAAATCAGCACTGCTTTGAGTCACAAATACACCAACTATCTTCATGATAGCAGCTGTTCTACAACTAACACTACAGAATAGAGCAGCAGTAATCCATTCTATGTACTGTTGGTTGCAGACTGCATAACTGTCTGCTTAGACATCACCACGATTTTTTAGTGAAAAAGAGAACTAAGCAGTGCCATAGAAGAACTGGTGCCTGTTTCCAATTCATGAATAGCTAAACACTGATTTTGTAACAGTAAGAAATGAGAACAGACCAGTCAGCAAATCAAGCTCACAACTTCCACAGCACTATTCTCACTATCCCCTAATCTCCTGAGGGAGGTGAATAATCACAGACAGGAGCAAATGAGAAAATGGTTCTCTTGATGGAGGAAGAGTGCCAATGCACAGTTGACTAAAAAGTGCCCACTCAAAGGAAAGGAATGTTTACAATGTTGATAATTCCAATGTTCTCCTGCTTGGCTTCCCATCTTCCACCTTGCATAAATTTCAGTTCATCTAAAGCCCTGCTGCCCATATCTTAACTCACACCAAGCTCTGTTCAACCCTATACCCACTGACCTACATTGGTTCCTAGTCCAGGAACACGTTGGTCTATAAGGTAGATTTTAAGGAGCATCTTAAAGGAGGAAAGATAGGTGGAGAGGTGGAAGAGGTTTAGGGAGGGAATTTCAGAGCTTAGGGCTTATACAACTGAAGGCATGACCACCCAATGGTGGGGCAAAAGAAAATGAGGATGCGCAAGAGGCTGGAATTGGAGAAACTCTGAGATCTTGGAAGAGGCCATGGAAGAATTTGAACACCAAGAAGAATATTTTAAATAGTCTTCTTCTCAGCAGGTTGAACGTGCACCCACTCTTTTTGGGGTTTGGGGGAGTTGGTGCACTTGCTGTGTTTGTGCAGAGTTACTAGAATTGCTGCACAACCAGGTTTTCCAAGGTCATGAGTGGTGCAAGGAGCTAGTGCACTGTGATTATAGACTGGCCTTGTAATAGTGCCCGCACTGGGTTGCTTTGGCCTACTTTCAGAGCTTGATATAGCACAAGCTGTTCAGCACTGGTTACAATAGCCGATATTAGTACAGCCAAATCTTGTTTTAAAAACAGAGTCTCTGTTATAGCAGTCTGCACTACAAATGCACTTAAACTACACATTAAGGGCTGGATTTTATCCTGATCGCAGGAGCGGGAAGGAGATGTGAGGGGGATGAAAAATTGGAAAGGGATGCACTCGCCTGGAAGCCCGACATCATGACACCAGTTCCGGATTTTGTCAGCGGTGGGAAAGCTCCAAAGTGGCATTGCCACTATGACGAGGCGGAACTGCAATTATAATTACTGATAAGGTACTTAGCAAATATCTGCATTGGCCTGACTCGGATTTAATGGAGGGGTTTCCTAGTTAGTAAACAGTGTACGGGGATTGCGTGCCTTCAGATCCCCGGCTACGGTGACAGCACAGGAAGATAGGGAAGTGTTGCATGGCTCCAGGAAAGGGAACGGTGGGGGTGCAGCAGCCACTGCCCGACAGTGGCGCAGCCCTCACAGCAAGGGTGGGTGCAAAGGGGTTGCAGCCCTGGTGGCAAGGGGCATTAGCCCATGATCAGAGGGAAGTGGCAAGGGGAAGGCTCCAAAGGCAAGCTCATCTCTCCAAGGACCAGGGCATAGCAGGGGGAGTGACCCACTGGAATAGGGCTCATAGACCCAATCTTTGTAGACCCGTGCAATGCACAGCAGAAATTCAGAGGGAGGCATGGCCAGGCGGTGGCTGGGCATGCTAGTGAAGGTTAGCTAGTGGAGCCACAGCAGCCAGCCCCGCCAAGAAGGGCTTATCCACAGCACAGAGCGTACCAGAGTCGCCTCAGTTACCCCCAGGTGTCTGAGCACCAGTGTGAGTGAAGACTGCAACTCTCCAGGGGGGCTGTCACCGACTTATGCACCATGCTGCAGGATGAGCTGTGATCCATGGGCTTCAGTGGACATCCTATGCCCGTGCGCCTGAAGATCACAGTGGCACTCAAATTTTACACACCTGGCTCTTTCCAGCGATCCACTGGGGACACATGTGGGGTCTCCTAGGCAGCAGCCCGCCGCTGCATCAAGGAAGTGACCAATGCCCTGTTCAAGAGGGCCGGCAACTATGTACGGTACCAGACGGACCCTGACAGTCAGGTGGAGTGGGCCATCGGATTCAGAGCCATTGCTGGATTTCCCCAGGTGCAAGGTATCATCGATTGCACACATGTGGCCATGAAGGCTCCCACGGAGCAGCCAGCCAGCTTCATCAACAGGAAGGGCTTCCATTCCATCAACATACAACTGATCTGCGACCACTGAAAGTGTTTCCTGCAGCTGTGTGCCTGCTTCCCAGGAAGCAGCCACAACGCCTACATACTTCGGCAGTCCCAGGTACCACAGCTTTTCCAGCCCCCCCGCGTGCCTTCAGGGATGGATCTTTGGGGGCAAGGGCTATCCATTGAAGGCATGGCTACTGACGTCTGTGAGGAGCCCTCACAGTGCAGCAGAGGAGAGGTACAATACATGCCACGGGTCCACCCGAGCGACTATGGAGCAGGCCACTTGGCTGCTGACTTCAGATTCCAGTGCCCTGATCAATCCAGTGGAGCCCTGCAGTATGGTCCAGTGAGGTTCTCATGTATTGTCTAGCACTGCAGAGGGGAGAAGCCTTGTATCAAGAGGACATGATTGAACGCCATTCCTCATCTGACGAGGAGGATGTGGAGGAGGAGGCCGGGCAGGCAGCGTGGGATGCTGAAGTCCTTGTACTGGAGGTGAGGGCCACTGAGAGAGGTGCAAGTGAGATGTGGACAATCTCATACATACACGGTTTCTGCCACCATGATGCCCATTCCAAGACA
Organism: Heterodontus francisci; assembly: GCF_036365525.1. Taxonomy (NCBI): domain Eukaryota; kingdom Metazoa; phylum Chordata; class Chondrichthyes; order Heterodontiformes; family Heterodontidae; genus Heterodontus; species Heterodontus francisci. The sequence continues at coordinate 38,937,462 of NC_090394.1, read as the reverse complement.
CTCAATAAAGACTGACCTCATTGTATTCTGCACATTGCCTCCTTCCTCTGGCAATCCTGCACCTTGCATCCAGGCTCACTAGGTGCATGTACAAAGCTGAGAAGGTGCCCATACGCAGGCCGCCTCTGCGCTGACAGTCCATTGAGGGAGCAAACGTGAAGGTGGCATCTAACAGGGCGGCGGGGAAAGTATGAGAGATTCTCAGCAAGGAAAGTGAAATTCATTTATTGAAACGTTTACAATACCCAATAACAAAACCAAGTTGCACACACTCGTGAAACCCCGAGTGCGTCTAGGTGCTCTTCCACACCTGCTTCCATGTGCTTCTATGAATGTACTCCCTCTGCACTGGCAGCTGAGGCAAAGGCAGGCTGCTGAACATGCTGCCCCGTGGCCTTGGATGACCTTGGCGGATGTCCTCTGGCTGCCCGAGGCCTGATGGCACCAGTTGGCTGGGGAGTTCCTGCAAAGGTGCAGGAGCTCCTCAGTCGTCGCAGCTACTGGAGCTGGGGTCACTGGTGGAGGGGCTGAGAAGACACTGTCCACACTTGGAGCGCTCTGAGGGGAGCCCCCAGATGTGGACGTCTGCCTCATCTCCTCCCTTTCAAGGCCCACTTGAACCTCCCTGCTGACCATAGACGGACGAGGACCTGGAGAAGACACCGGGTGCCTCGTCCCCCTCTTGCCTTGTCACTGCTGCGCTGAACTCTTGGCTAAGGCAAGTTTATGCAGGTCTGTGCGCATCTCTGGGATGTGGCTCTCCAGGAGGATGGCCAACCTCTCGATTGAGGAAACCATGTGCTCACACGCCTGAGACATGGCAGCACTCATGGCATGGATGGACTCCTGAATCGGATGCGCATGACTACGCGTTGCCTCTGGCAGCTCCACCAGATATTCCTTTACCTCTCTCTGCAACTCCAGCATGTTCAGTGCTGTCGACACCAGAGGTTCATCATCAGCCGGGGGCTCAGCAAGGCCTCCCACAGTCCTCCGACTGTCAGTGGCTTCACCAGTCACAGCCTCTGTCAGCGGCTCAGATGCAAGTGTGGTGCTCTCACCAGCTTGTGGCCATGTATCTAAGCCCGAGCGCACACCAACAGAGTTGAGAGTTTCTGCATTGGTGGAGGGTGCAAGGGAACAGTGTGACAGTGCACTCTATGAGGATACTTCCTCCTCGTCCTCTGAGGATATGGGATTCCAGCAGTGCCAACAGGTGATCTACCCTCTGAGGTCCTATGAGCTGCATGTGAAAACACAAAACATTTACGGATTCTGCTGCATGGATCTGCCTTTACCAAGCATGAATAACGTGGTTCGCTAAAAGGTTGGTGGTAGCCGTATGACCACAATGTTTCCTCACTCTCTTAGTTGGACACTCAAGTCTCTCTATCTGCTATGGATCAACTGCCCTGTGAGCCCACTAGTTCCAGGGCCTCCTCCTCTGTCGGGGTCAGTTCTCAGATGTCCGGGATTCCACCTCCAGTCTTTGCCCTTTTCTTCGTGTTTTTCTGCTGCGAGCTGAAAGAGGGACACTATTATTCTTCCCATGAAGACCAGTAGGGCACTTGTTCTGGTGGCAGCCTTTTGGCCCGAGGGGGGGGCCTCCCGAATGCCTCCTCCTCATGTCCACTCTCAAGGGACGTGTGGGGGTCAAGCAAGGAGAGAAGACCAGTTGCCTTGGTGATGTAGCCATGCATCTGACATGATCTGCTGCTGCCTCAGCACCTGGGCACCCCTTTTGCAGCCACTCCCTGACCGTGTCATGCTCCCTCCTGTGTGACAACAAGCAGGCTCCAAAGATGGGATAGATATAGGTCTATGATGTAGGTCAGATGGTTTCACAGGTCGGCGCAACATCGAGGGCCGAAGGGCCTGTACTGCGCTGTAATGTTCTAATATGGAGGACTCACCTTGGCGAAGCAAAGGAAGTCATTGACCTTCTTGCGACACTGGACCAGTTTTGGAGGGTGACCACACAGTTTCTGATCTCCTCCGCGATCTCCATCCAGGCTTGCTTGGTCAGATGGGAAGGTCTCTTCCTGCCATCCCTGGGGAGGAGGAGCTTCACCTTTTCCTTACAGCATGGAAGAGAAACCACCGGAGTCTTCCATCTGACATGGTCCCTCTTGGCTTCTGGAGAGCTCCTGCCATTATGAGGACTTGGTCAGAAGCACAACAGCACAGGGACTCCAGGCAGGGGGGGGGGCGCAGCACAGGGACTCCAGGCAGGGGGTCAGCAGCACAGGGACTCCAGGCAGGGGGTCAGCAGCACAGGGACTCCAGGTAGGGGGGTCAGCAGCACAGGGACTCCAGGTAGGGGGGTCAGCAGCACAGCAGTACACCAGCACAGGGACTCCAGGCAGGGGGGTCAGCAGCAGAGGGACTCCAGGCAGGGGGCTCAGCAGCACAGGGACTCCAGGCAGGGGGGTCAGCAGCACAGGGACTCCGGGCAGGGGGGTCAGCAGCACAGGGACTCCAGGCACGGGGGTCAGCAGCACAGCAGTACACCAGCACAGGGACTCCAGGCAGGGAGGTCAGCAGCACAGGAACTCCAGGCAGGAGGGTCAGCAGCACAACAGTACACCAGCACAGGGACTCCAGGCAGGTGGGTCAGCAGCACAACAGTACACCAGCACAGGGACTCCAGGCAGGTGGGTCAGCAGCACAGGGACTCCAGGCAGGTGGGTCAGCAGCACAGGGACTCCAGGCAGGTGGGTCAGCAGCACAACAGTACACCAGCACAGGGACTCCAGGCAGGTGGGTCAGCAGCACAGGGACTCCAGGCAGGTGGGTCAGCAGCACAGGGACTCCAGGCAGGTGGGTCAGCAGCACAACAGTACACCAGCACAGGGACTCCAGGCAGGTGGGTCAGCAGCACAGGGACTCCAGGCAGGGGGGTCAGCAGCACAGGGACTCCAGGCAGGTGGGTCAGCAGCACAGGGACTCCAGGCAGGTGGGTCAGCAGCACAGCAGTACACCAGCACAGGGACTCCAGGTAGGAAGGTCAGCAGCATAGCAGCAGCAAAGGCAAAGCAACAGCCAGGTCAGTCAGTGAAGCAGTAGCTTAAGCACGGCTGGCAACACTTTAAATATAGTGCCAGCACCTGTGTTCATCTCCGCTGATGATGCCATTGACGTCTCACCGCCTACCCCCATCCTCCAATGAGACGGGCTGCGCGCCTCCTGCCTTCAAATGGGCCGGCTGCTGCATGATTCCAGTTGGCTTGCCAAACACGTGACGAGCGGTGATGCTGCCCTCATCCCGTCTCACCACCATGACCGGCGATGGGCTGATAATATTCAGCACTAAACCTCTTTTTTTTTTGCATCCTACCTGCATATCTTTTTTACCTCCACACTCTTAGAGGGGGCATGAAGAAAGAGGGTGCAGATATGGAAGAGGGTGCAGGAAGTCAATGCAGAATGAGAATATAGTAGGTAATGTGAGTTAACAGTGAGCAGATAGCAGCAAAAAGAGACAGCAGATAAACAGACTGAAGAGATATGGGGTAAGACAGGTGAGAGTACCATCATATATCCATTGTACCCGGGTGCCGATCAAGGAAAATATCTCTTATTGGATGCTCAGTTATTGAGTGTAGTCAAGACAGAGAGCAATAGATTTTTGGATATTAAGATAATCAAGGGATATGGGCATAGGGCGGGAAAGTGGAATTGAGGTAGAAAGTCAGCTATGAGCTTGTTGAATAGCCGAGCAGACTCGAGGGACTGCATGGCCTACTCCTGCTCCTATTTCTTATGTTCTTACATTCTTATGAGCTTCTGATTAACTCATGCACCAGCAACTTGCAATTCAACAGGAAGAAACAGTGGCACAAAGCTGGTGAAACGCAGCTTCCTGCAGTGAATGCAGAATGTGTATCCTAGGCTTTGAAAACAAAGATTTAAAAATATCACACCATCTATCACAGAACTGTAGATAAACGGCTTGAAAATAAAGGAATGATAATCAGGCGGGTTCTGCATAGGGCGTGTTACCTGCACTGTCAGATTACCATCCTGGCAAAGAAGACGAAAATTGATCCCATTCTTTCTCAGACCTCTCTGTCTGCATCTGGCTTTACCATCTACAGCTTTTTCTCTCACTCATTCTCAGGATGTGGGTTTCATTAGCAAGGCTGCCATTTACAGTCCATCTCTAGTTTCCTTGAGAAGATGGTGGCGAGCCTTCTTCTTGAACCGCTGCAGGTCTTGTGGTGAAGGTACTCCCACATTGCCAGGAATTCCAGGATCTTGACCCAGTGACAATAAAGGAACAGTAATATATCTCCAAGTCAAGAGGGTTTGTGACTTGGAAGGAAACTTGGAGGCGGTGGTGTTCCCATGCACCTGTTGCCCTTGTTCATTAGGTGTTGAAGGCCATGGATTTGACAGACACTGTCGAAGAAGCCTTGGTGAGTTACTGCAATGCATCCTGTAGACAATACACGCTGCAGCCACATTGTGCCCGGTGGTGGAGGCAGTGAATATTTGAGATGGTGCATGGGCCACCGATCAAGTGGACTGATTTGTCCTGGATGGTGTTGAGCTTCATAAATGTTGTTACAGCTGCACCCATCCTTGCAAATGGAGAGTTTTCCATTATACTCCTGACTTGTGCCTTGTAGGTAGGTGGTGGAGAGGCTCTGGTCAGAAGGTGAGCCACTTGCCACAAAATACCCAGCCTCTGACCTGTTCAAGTAGCCATAGTATTTATTTGGCTGGTTAAAAGTCAAGCTTAGTGTCACCAAATTGTTGGTGCAGATGAGGGAAAAGAGCAGAGTGGCTATTTTTTAGGCCTTGAGAAGACACCAATTGATTCAAATCCATAAAAGACCGTAAATTGAACCACTTATATTGCCGTAGTGAAGGATTACAAAACATTGAACATAAGGTGCACATTCTGTTACCTAGCAACAAGGATTAAGTCAGAAGTAAGCTGGCTGGCACAGCTCAAGTAATGAAACCAATTATTTCATGTCCAGCAGTATTTATTGACTGACACATCCAGTAAGGATTGAAGACTGCAGAAATAACTTTACTGCTGCATTTCGTACTACAGTTTATGGTGCCATGTTCTACTTGCATGGGTTTGTAAGGCAGAATTTAGGCAAAGCGTCATGGTATAGTGCAGGAGAGTCTTCATATTACACCATAGAGAGGTAGCAATCACTAAATTCTGTCACCCTGAATCAAAATTCCTATTTTAATTTTTAAATGCTATATTGACAATAGTGGACAGAGCAGAGTTGTACTGACCTCACAGATACTCATCATAATGAGGTACAGATCTGTTTTCCCTGGCTGGAAAGTCAACTAGAAGCCATAGTCTCAGGATAAAGGACAGCCGATTGAGATGAGGAGAAATATCTTCACTTAGACTCACAAGAATCAGCAGCTTCAGGAGAGAAGAGGAACAAAATGGCAAAAAATAAATTATACACAAAAGAAAAATGATAAGATACCTTGGTAAATGACGCAGTTGATGTCTTTTTTAAAGATCAGGTCAAAATAGATAGGATCATCTGGTTGATAATTGAGGTACATTGTCATCCCAGAGGGGAACAAAAAACATGAAAAACTCTGGTAAAAGCTCAGCACATTTTGTGACCATGATCAGCCCACTCTCCACTCAATAACTGGTAAGTTTTTGAAACGTTTAAAAATTAGATTTTCAGATAGAAGCTTTTGTTTAAATTGACAGTCATTGCAGAGATTGCAAGTACAAGCTGGCTGTGAGCCTACACCGCTTGGGGAATTGAACTACAATTAAGGATTCCTGTTGCTGATTGCACAGTCAGAAGTGTTAGTCTAACACAAAAACCCCAGTGCAGAGACCAAGAGGGAATTTTATGCTGGCGACGGGGGTCTCTACGTCAGGGGAAACTGATGCTGAGATCCCCTCATCGCCTCTTTTCCAGAAGGCCCGCCAAATTTAGTGCCAATCAGGCACGTAACTGGACAGCGGCAGGCCTTCCATAGGATTTAGGATCCCGTCACTGGAAGTCCTGGGCTTGCAGCACAACTGCGGAGATGGCTGCAGCGACCAGACACCGAGGAGCGGCACTGGAACCAGGCTTAAGGTAGGTCAGGGCGGGCAGGGTCTCGCGGGGTGGGGGTTGCAGGGAGTGGCCCTCAGTGGTTCCCCTCCTTCCCAATGCTGGGTCCCTCGTTCAGGCACTCAGTGCCTTTGAACGAGGCACCTGTCCCCACTCCCGATCCCCGGAGCCGGGAAGTAGCCCAGTTTTTTGTGACTTGCCTCCTGTGCGGCAACAGGGCCGCCCACCACACAGGTAATTGCAGCTGCAGCAGGAAGAGGCCCCTAATTGGGAGTTAATTATCCAGTTAAGGGCCTCCATTGGCGGCAGGGCGGGACAGCCATTCACAGGCCTTCCCAACTGGACTAAAATTCGGCGGACACAGCATGGTGGCTGGGTCCCCCTCGCCACCATTTCACCTGATTTTATGCTCTCCACACCTCCAAACATGCTGCAGGGGAGAGAATAAAATTCCACCCCAACTGTTCAACTAACATTCAAATTTACCACAGCGCAGTTACAGGATTCAGCAAAACCTGAATCTGTTAAACAAAGCACAATTTCAAACAAATACAATTTTTAATACTTACCCTGCAGAATAAACAGCAACTCTGTAGAAATGCAGTGAGTAAGCCTTACCTTACTTAACAGTAACTCCATGCTGTCATTTACTGAGGAGTCCTTGACCTGTTCAATAAACTACAAGTTTTAATCATTCCTATGATGTGAGTGTCGCTGGCAAAGCCAACATTTGTTTCCCATTCCTAACTTCACTTAAGAAGGTAGTGGTGAGCCGCCTTCTTGAACCACTGGAGTCCGTGTGGTCTAGTGCATCCACAGCTCTGTTAGGAAGGGAGTTCCAGGTTTTTCATCCAGCGACAGTGAAGAAACATTAATATAGTTCCAAGTCATAATGCTGTGTGGCTTGGAGGGAACTTGCAGGTGGTAGTGTTCCCATGTGTCTGCTGCCCTTGTCCTTCTAGATGGTAGAGGTCACAGGTTTGGAAGGTGCTGTTGAAGGAGCCTTGGCGAGATGCTGCAGTTTAAGCAACGATAAGGGATAATTGTAGGTCTTTCTGATGGATAAGCCAATGGCATTCCTCACCTTGTGATCTCATCTAACCCTCATCTTACTGGGACTGCAAATTGACCAGACTAACATCTATCCTTCCCTGAAATTTTTTTTAGATGGTACTCACTGCAGCCACTTTGCGCCGATGGTGGAGGGAGTGAATGTTTAAGGTGGTGGGTGGGGTGCCGATCAAGTGGGCTGCTTTGTCCTGGTTGATGTTGATTTTCTTGAGGTTGTTGGAGCTGCACTCATCCAGGCAAATGGAGAGTATTCCATCCCACTCCTGACTTGTGCCTTGTAGATGGTGGACAGCATTGGGGATTCAGGAGGTGAGTTACTCATTGCAGAATTTCCAGCCTCTGACCTGCTCTTGTAGCCACAGTTTTTATATGGCTGGTCCAGTTAAGTTTCTGGTCAATGGTAACCCCCAGGATGTTGACGGTGGGTGATTCAACAATAGTAATGCCATTGATGTGTTGTTACATGATGAGCAACTCTAATCCTGCTGAAGAACAGCAATTTCATCTAACTTTGGCTTCAACTGAAAGCATGACAGTGGTGCAAAGGGACACAATTTCATGCAATTATACAGAATTTACAGCATGGGTCTATACCAGTGTTTATGCTCCACACAAGCCCTCTCCCACCTTACTTAAGCTCACCCTATCATCATATCCTTCTATTCCTTTCTCTCACATGTACGTATCCAGCTTCTCCTATGCAATTCACCTCAACCATTCCATGTGGTAGCAGGTTCCACAGTAGATTCCAATTTCTTCCAACTAACAAATAGCAAATTTAGAACAGACTGCAAGAGGTTATTCACACATGCAGTGATGAACACCTAGGGCTGGATTTTATTCGCACACCTTGAGTTCGACGGCCTTCTGTCATGGAAGTGCCACCGGACAGCCCCCGTGATATTACATGCGAGGCTGATCTAAATAGACCAGCCACCCCCGATGACGTAGAGGGGGCGACCGCAGCATCCCAGCAACAGTGTCCAGCGACATCACGCAGGCGCCGGCGCCATTTTTAAAGGGCTTTAAGCCCTTAGATGAAATTTTAATTTTTAAAGGTAAAGTATTCAGAATTTTTAATTAACAGACAATAAAGATATGGAGGCCCTTTCCCAACCCACCCCCATCCCCCACCATGGTCATTTCAATGCCCAATATGACCAACACTTGCCTTTGTCCCTACCCAACCTTTCCCCCTTCAACCCCTTCCCACCATCCCACATCCAATAAAAAGTGATTTCACCACTCCCCCACCCCTCCCGCCCTGAAAAATTTATTCCTTCCACACTCCCCACCAGGTTCTCGCCTCGGAACTCCATAAATTTCGAAGGCACGCGAAGGACGAATGGCAGCCGTAAAATTGGCATGGGACGGACACCGCCTGCAGGTAGGTTAATTTACATGTCTTTATTGTTAATTTGAATATTCAGATGAAGGGCCCACAACCAGGCGGCGGGGGGAGGGCTGCACCGAGGTCCCCCCGCCGCCAGTGATATGCGGCTGGCCCTTCTCGCCATCGCAGGTCAAGGCGGGCCTCTCCCTGCAGAATTTTACCGCCTTCCTGCCGCGGCTCTCAGCATCAAGAGGCTGGTAAAATTCAGCCCCTAGAATGGACTTCCAGGAAGACCAGTGGAGTAAAACCCTGGAATCATTTAAGAAGCAACACTGAGGGATAACTGTAGGTTCTTTCTGATGGATAAACCAATGGCATTCCTCATCTTGTGATCTCATCTAACCTTCATCTTATCTGGACTGCAGATTGACCAAACTAACAATTCTCACAAAGCATATAACATAGGTTAGAGTGGAAATGTGTTTCCATCTATTCTTCCCTATAATTTTTTTTTATCATATCAGGACAGAACAGCTTCTGGTTCTGAAGTGTTTTAATAAGGGAGGATGAAGTGCAATGTGCTGCAACCGAGCAGCCCAAGTACAGGCCCCTCTCGGCCACAAAATGCCATGATGTGCAGGAAAACAGGAACCAAACTGAGGAAACAACAAATAATATGATAGTTATACTGCAGGGGCAACTGTAAAGGAACACTTTAATTTGGATTAAAGAGCTGCATCTGTTCTCCAATCAATGACCCATTTTCAGGAATTTTCAATTTAGATTTCCTTAGGGAATTCCTTTTTGGTGGTGAAATTGAAGAGACCGATTTAAACACTAACCTCTGAATTCATCCTTAACATTGATGCATGGATTCAACCTTCTCTTCAGAGATTTAACTTCCTCTCCAATTGAGAGAAAACTTGAAATGTAATTCAATGTCAAGGAAACTAAACCAAGTATAAATTAACTGTCACTGACCTCAGCGTGTCATGTCAGGAGAATTTTATTCACAGAGTATGTGCATGAGAAAGATGGAGCAACTGGATCAGTTAGTCAAATATTACAGAAAAGACTTGCCAATTTTCTCTCCCTGATTAAAAAAAACTTCAGTTGAACACAAACTATAATTATAAAAGCCATCACCATTGTTTAAAAATACAATTTTTGTCCAAGTTTTAATGAAAAATACTCCACGTAGCAGGTGCAGCAAGTGTGTCACATGGAGTTGATTGGATAGTGGCAGAAAGTTACCTAACTGGGATTTTCAGAGTTGGAATGTCAGTTTTTAGTACCACTTAGGCTTGTCCTAAAATGATCCATATACTTTGTGCTTCCAGTGTAAGCTTGCCTCAGTTAGTAGTGCACTCACCTAAGTCAGAAGATTGTGGGTTGAAGCCCCACTACAGATTTGAGTACATAATCTAGGTTAACGGTCCAGTATAGCATTGAGGGAAAGTTATATCAGCAGAAGTGTTCTGGGTAAGACATTTAAGCAAGCCTTGTTTGCCAGCTCAGGTGGACATGAAAAATTACACAACGCTATTTGAAGATCATGGAGATTAACTGGCCATTCGTTCATTCGTTTCCTGTTTGCTGGACTTTGTTGTAGGCAAATTAGATATCATGTTTATCAACACAATAATATTGACTGTACTTCAAAAAGTAATCAATTTTCTGTAAACTGCTTTGAAATATCCTGAGGACATGATAAGGCACTAAATAAATGTAAGCTTTACCATTCATTCTTCTCTTAAATGCTGGGATCTAGATAAAAATCCATTGACAACACCCCCTGTTACATCGAGCAAGGCAGAGTTGGCTTTATTCCCAGTACATCTGAGTAAGGAATCCAAAAGCAGAACCTCGCCACATGAAGCCAGTAGCTACTGTTCTGTTTGGAGAGGGGCATTGGCTCTTTTGCCTTTGCTGCCTGAGTCACTGCACTTCCCCCACCACATGGGGAGTGCAAATCCTTTACTACCCTTCAGATCGTACCCATGTTTAAATTACTGAAAATGATGAGAACTAACACAATCGTGGATGCATCTCAGCAATGTTTTCCAGCATACTGGTTGGCTCCATAAACAAGGTGCCTTCATTTAAGCAGCAGACAGTTATACCAGTGGTAACATAGTGAGAAGCCCACAGCAAGAATGACTTTAACGAGGTGATCTGAGCCACCATACATTATATTTGAGTAGAGTGAGAAACAACACACAGAGAATGTATTTCACTCCACACTCTGTACAGAAGACAGTATGATTACAAAAACTCGATGTAGAAAATGTCTCAGGGCATTTCACAGAGAATAAGGGAATGGACACCCAGCCATAAAAAGAGAAATTTGGAGGGCTGACCAAAAGTTTACTTGAATAGATGGGTTTTGAGAGGTTTTTAAAGCTGAGAGTGGGTTTGGTTGAGGGAGTTCCAGAGAGTATATTCAAGAGGTTTGAAAGTTGAGCAAAGGTAGGGGGAAACACAAAAGGCCAGAGTCAGGAAGTGACTAATATCAGAGGAGGCTTAAGGAGATAGGATTGGTCAAGGCTGTGGACGATTTGAAGACGAGAACAAAAATTCTGAATTTGAGCCAATGTAGATCAGCAAGGATGGGGGAGGGGTGAGCATAATTCATTGTAGGGTAGGATATCTGAGCTTTGAACAAGTTGTATGTTATGAAGGTTGGGAGGCTAGCAAAGAGGACATTGGAAAATCAAATCTGGAAGTGACAGAAGCATGGAAAATAGTTTCAGCATTGGAGGAGCTATAGCAGGAGCATAGGCAAACAATTCTACAGAAGTAGAAATCAAGCAGTTTTGGTGATGGAAAGGTTTAAACTTCAATTCCGGGACAAATGGGATACTGTTTGCATTGTCTAGCAGGAGACAGGAGCAGTGGCATGGAAATTTATGCCAGCAGCAAAAACGATTGCTTTAGTTGTTCTATTTTAGATAGCCAGGTGGTGAAGGACTGGAGCCTAATCTTTACTCACTTATAAGCTTTTATTTACAGAGTCATACATTACAAACGTGCAAACATCCAAACCCAACAACCATAGTTTCAGTCTGTTCCTACATGTAGCAGCACAAATGAATCCCCAGTTAATTCCCCAGGGAAAGGGCAGGGGAATGGGACTAGCTGAGCTGCTCTTAGACAACTTGCACAGACACGACAGACCTCCTTCTGTGCTGTAACCATTCTATGATTCTGCCCACCAACTGAATACAATTAAACAATCAATTAATATATAATCAACATCAGTCTTTCTGGTATTGTCAGGGGAAGGTTTCAATCATTGTGACATTTATCAGACAGGTCAAGGGAGACAGTGGAAAATTAAAGCTGAGTTTTATTACTATACACATGAAAGCTCACACCAAAACTGCAGATGATGTCACCAAGGGGCATCATATAAATGAGGATAAGGGCAAGGGCAAAACCTTGCAGGTTTCTGGAAGGATATAGTGGGATGGATAGAAAAACTATTGCTGGAGATGCATTGGCTACGTTTGGACAGATAAAAGTAGAATCATATGAGAGTAATCCCACAGCGCTGGTTAACAAAGGAGCGATAATGAAGGAAATGGCTTGGTTTATCATATCAAACAGTACTGAAATTTCAAGGTGGGATAGCGTACCATAGTTAGTCACAGAGGATGTTGTTTGTGACTTTGTTTAGGTCAGTTTACTGCTGTAAAGAAGGGAGAAAGCCAGGCAGGAAAGAAGGAAAGAAGCCATGGAATCTTTTACGTCCACCTGAGAGAGTAGAAAGGGCCTTGGTTTAAAGTCTCAGCCAAAAGGTGGCAGCTCTGACAGTGCAGTTCTCCCTCACTATGGCACCCAAATGTCAGCCTAGATTTTGTGCTTACGTTTTGGGAGTGAGACTTGAACCCATGACCTCCTGGAGAGTGCCCCCACAGCTTTGAGACAGATGAGCATGAGCCGTCAGAGTGCTACAAATTTAGCCTCAGCACTCTAGGTTAAGAAGGAGTCTCCTGCTTCCATCACTATCCAGTGATCCTGTTGGAAAAGATGTGCATATGGGGAAATGGAATGAGGACAGGACTGGTCACAGATAATGGTCAGGTTATTTTCTGTGCTATCAGAAGGGCAGAAATGGGCCTGCAGGTATTTGAATAGGGATTTTTGGGAATTGAGGGTATGGAGCTGGGAGGCAAGAACATGTTCAAAGAGCTTAGAATAGAAAAGGACACAAACTGCACTGAAGCAGATTGTGTAAGTAGGGAGCCAGACGAACGAATGACATTTACTCTGTGCAGGTCCTTATTGTTTACTGCATTTCACTGCAGTTTTTAATTAAAAAGGTCATTTCACTGCTTGGTGAAACAGACTAATTCTAATAGGACTTCTGAATATCAATTTTAAAAAAGGACATAAAAAGCATTTGAAATTGAGAGTTAGTGGCTGAGCAAGGTTGAATGCTGCCCTTCCATGTACAAGAACAGAATTTCAGGGACACTTTGTACCCAGATCCTGATCAGTTTTAACCTAATTACCTGTGAGCTGGGAGTGAGTTCTGCAAAGTACAGCGGCGCCCTAATTCCAGTACCCTACATAGTGAATTTATGCTGAACTATAAACCAAGACCTATTCTGGGCATCCTGCCTGTTCTCTGGACTCCCTGCGGAACACTGTTCCACACTTGATAATAGCTCTTCTACTGTCCTCATTTTCTCCCATCATTCGAGGTTTGAAGCAGAAATGTTGCAACCTTACAGCACTTACTCAAACAGGTCAACAGTTAACTTTTTGTGAACTTTTCTCCACAATTTTCCACCTGCTCTTCTGAAGACACTAACTCGTGGGGTACAGTTCCAAGGTGGCAGCTGCCCCACAGTACCTCAATGAAGCACATTCTTCATTTTTCAGCAGCCTATTTACCCACAGAGGACATCACAGCTGAATCCAAACCTGCCTCACCCGATGTCTGCACACATTGGCATTTACAACACAAGCTACTGGATAATGATGAGGAGCTGGAACCATGGCTGGTTTTCCCTTCCCTACCTAACACAAGGGTGCTGCTGAGGCCAACTGTTGCACTATAACTGCTCACACAGCAGAATTAATTCAGTACAAGCCAAGGAACTAATAACATAGTCTTCCCCAACACCCTCCGTAACTCAGTTCTGTATATAAAAATATGTATTACAGCTGTTACCAGTCTGAGAGAAGGATGCCACCATCAGGTGTTGATCTAGATGAGGGGAGGACGTCAGTGCCAGGGGATAGTCTGGATGGAAGGGGACAGAACTGGAGTTAGTCTGGATCAGAGGAGCAAGTTAGAGCCAGGAGTTAGAATGAAGGAGGGGAGATGATCAGAGAAAGGCACTAAACTGGATGGGGAATGGGGGCAAAACTAGGGGCTAGTCTGGATGAGGGGAGAGAGTTAAAAGCCAGGGGTTATTCTGAATGAGAGAAGGGGGTCAGAGCCAGACACTAAACTGGATAGAGGTGGAGGGAAGAGCCAGGGGTTAGTCTGGATGGAGGAGGGTCATGCCAGGCAGTACCCTGCCAAACACATTTGCCAGACCCCAGTCAGTTCCAACACAAACATGACTGCAGCATGGTGTTACTTTTCCACTATTAATGTGACTACACCATGGTACAAGTATAATATCTACTGTTACCATAATTATAAGAGCATGTGCGACAACTGTTACCATGACTACAGGAAACTGTGACATCTGTTACCAAGACTACAGGAGCATGTGTGACATCTATTGCCTTATGGGGCAATCACTCTCATTAATACAGTTAATTTTGTAACTATTTTTATCATGCGATTTACAGGTCACTGGCAAGAACTTTTACTCTGCAGGCCAGTTGTTTAATGTTCTCACAGCAATATATGACACGCAGCTGTTACCAAAACTACATATAATGCGATTAGCCTACTGTTTTTATTCGTTCCTGGGATGTGAGCTTCACTAGCAAGCTCAGCATTTACTGCCCATCCCTAATTGTCTTTGAGAAAGTGGTGGTGAGCTGCCTTCTTGAACCACTGCAGTCCATGTGCTGTAAGTACACCCACAGTGCTGTTAGGAAGGTTTTTGACCCAGCAACTATGAAGGAAGGGCGATATAGTTCCAAGTCAGGATGGTATGTGACTTGGAGGGAACTTGCAGGTGGTGGTGTTCCCGTGCGTCTGCTGCCCTTGTTCTTCTGGCGGTAGAGGTCATGGGTTTGGTAGGTGCTGTTGAAGGAGCCTTGGCGAGTTGCTGCAGTGCATCTTGTAAATGGTAGAAGCTGCTGCCACAATGCACCGGTGGTGGAGGGAATGAATGTTTAATGTGATGATTGGAGTGCTGATCAGGTGGGCTGCTTTGTCTTGGATGGTGTCAAGCTTCTTGAATGCTGTTGGAGCTGCATTGATCCAACAAGTGGAGAGTATTCCATCGCATTCCTGACTTGTGCCTTGTAGATGGAGGACAGGCTTTGCAGAGTCAGGAGGTGGGTTACTCACTGCAGGATTCCCAGCCTCTGTGACCTGCTCTTGTAGTCACAGTATTTATATGGCTGGTTCAGTTACATTTCTGGTCAATGGAACCCCCAGGACTTTGCTGATGGGGGATTCAGCATTGGAAATGCTGTTGAATGTCAAGGGGAAATGGTTAGATTCTCTCCAGTGGGCTGTTTCTTGGATGTAAGGTTCTGGTAGTCTACATCTCAGGTGCAAGGGTTGGGAGGGCTATATCTTGGGTGCAAGGGACCAGTGGGCATTGTATTTGGTGCTGAGCTCTCTGCAAAGGTGGGCATTGAGGGACATTAGCATGTATCCCAAGTAGCAAAGGGGAAGGTGCCAAGGCAAGTTTGTCTCTGCAAGGACAGCACTCTGGAGGGCTGCTGATCAGATGGCATTGGTCTCATGCACCCCGTCTTTGTGGACGCCAGTGCCCCACAGCAGCAGGCAAGGAGGGTCAGGATATAGCTGAGCCTGACCCTGAAGCCCTAAGAGAAGAGCAGCAGCAGCCTACCCCGCCAAGACGGGCCTACTGCACCAGAGAGTGTGCTGGATCAACTCAGCTGTCCAAATATCAGAATAGCAGTGTCAGTGAAGGCTGTGGCTCTCCAAGGAGGCTGTCATCGACTTATGAGCCATGCTACAGGATGAGTTGTGACCCTTGGGCTTCGGTGGACACCCAAGGTCGGGGCCCTGAAGATCACTGCGGCACTCAACAATTGCACGTCTGGCTCTTTCCAGGGATCCACTGGGGACATGTGTGGGGTCTCCCAGGCAGCAGCCCAACACTGCATCAAGGAGGTAATCAATATCCTGTTCAAGAGACCTGGCAAGTAAGTGTGTTACCAGAATGACCTTGATAGTCAGGCAGCGAGGGCCATCGGCTTCAGAGCCATTGCTGGATTCCCCCAGGTATGAGGTGTCATTGACTGCATGCCTGTGGCTATCAGGGCTCCAACAGAGCAGCCAGTGGCCTTCATCAACAGGAAGGGCTCCCATTCCATCAACATACATCTGGTCTGTGACCACCGAAAACGTTTCCTGTAAGTGTGTGACCACTTCCCGGGAAGCAGCCATGACGCCTACATATTTCAACAGTCCCAGGTACCACAGCTGTTTAGGCACCCTGCGCACCTTCAGGGATGGATTCGTGGGGACAAGAGCTACCATTGAAGACATGGCTACTGACGCCTATGAAGAACCCTCACACTGCAGCAGAGGAGAGGTACAACACCCGCCCCGGGTCCACCCGAGCGACCATCAAGCATGCCATTGGGCTGCTGAAGGGGAAATTCCAGTGGCTCAATCGATCCAGTGGAACCCTGCAGTATACCCTAGCGAGGGTCTCATGTTTCGTGGTGGTCTGCTGTGCTCTGCATAATCTAGCACAGCAGAGGGGGAAGGCCTTGCATAAAGAGGACATGATTGATCACCAGTCCTCATCTGACAAGCAGGATGTGGAGGAGGCTATTGAGCAGGCACCACCGGATATTGATTCCCTTGCACCGGAGACCAGGGCCATTGAGAGATGCGCAAGGGAGGCAAGAGACAATATCATACATACCAAGCCCCTTCAGAATCTTGTATGTTTCAATGAAATCGTCCTCTTTCTTCTAAGTGCCAGAGCGTTATAGGCCCAATTTACTGAGCTAATCACCATAGGACAACCCTCTCACCTCAGGAACCAATCTAGTGAACCTTTGCTGTACCGCCTCCAAGGCAAGTATATCCTTCGTTTGATATGGAGACAGAAATTGCACACAATACTCCAGGTGTGGTCTCACCAAAGCTCTGTACAATTGTAGGAAGACTTCCTTATTCTTGTACTCCAATTCCCTTGTAATAAAGGCCAACATGCCATTTGCCTTCCTAATTGCTTTCTGCACTGCAAGCCACCTTTCTGTGCTCCTTGTCAGAGTACACCCAAGACCCTCTGAACATCAATATTACTACCAAAGTGAATAACCTCACACTTTCCCACATTATTTTCCATCCGCCACCCTGTCATCCACTCAAAGTGTCTATAACATTTTGCAGCCTCTTTGTGTTCTGCTTACAGCTTACATTCCCACATAGCTTTGTATCATCAGCAAACTTAGATGCATTACTCTTGGTCTCTGTCTAGGTGTTACGGACAGGTGAGAAATGATAGGGGTGGTTCCCCATTTTTCACCTTTCAACCACCAAAGACAGCGTCTTATTAAAAAATGTTTTATCTCCTGAGCATTTTAATAGTCAACAAACAGACAAATGACAGGTTTTCTTGCAAGTTTAAAACAAAAATAAACGTTTATTATACAACACCCGAAAATG
The DNA here is from genome assembly GCF_036365525.1 of Heterodontus francisci. Classification (NCBI taxonomy): domain Eukaryota; kingdom Metazoa; phylum Chordata; class Chondrichthyes; order Heterodontiformes; family Heterodontidae; genus Heterodontus; species Heterodontus francisci. Next base: position 38,920,199 of record NC_090394.1, on the reverse strand, counting down.
TATACAACTTCACCCACTCTCGCACACATACAGATATACACACACACACACACACCACACACACACACACACAAGAAAAGATGAGATTAAAAGATAACATGCATTTAGATCTGATGGTTTAAAGGTGTCCTCTGTTTAACTTGCGTTTCCCCAGGGTGAAGACTTGGAACGGTGCAGGCCTGTATTCTTTCCCCTTGTTCACTGAAGAAAGACTTGGGAGGTTTAGGAAGACGGATGCGCTGCTGCAGACTACTTTTGTTATATTCCAGCCAAAGGTCACTGGGGGAATCCTGGTACAATTTCTCAGGACTTGAAATGGTGCAGGCCTGTATTCTTTCCCCTTGTTCACTGAAGAAAGACTTGGGAGGTTTAGGAAGACGGATGCGCTGCTGCAGACTACTTTTGTTATTTTCCAGCCAAAGGTCACTGGGGAAGTCCTGGTACAATTTCTCAGGTAGGGAGTTCAAGACCAAACTCCAGTCACTGCCTACATTAGGCAGGATCCTGTCTCTCCGATGGCATAGATGTATCTCCCTCTCTTCTTCCTTGTCTACCCGGCATATCTTTATTAAGCTCCTTATCAGAAACCAGTTTCTGTTATGTGACCAGAGTTTCTCTCTCATTGTTCTCATAAATGGGGTCTGGGTGTCACTCATCTTCATTCCATCTTGATTAAATGGAGTTTTTCACATCCATTCTCGAGTGTGAATTTGGAGTCACCAAGTCTGCAATGCCATTGTTAACCCAATTCATTGGAGAGCAGTAGCCATTAACACTGAATGAGTCATTTACATTTTAATGCATTCTCAAGTCTTGTCCAGGCATGAAGATTGGCTCAGAGTTCTTGCAGTTTCCATCTGTATTAGCAGTATGGGATAAGGTCACCTGACCTCTTGACTTCATTTTGTTTTGTAGGAAAACTGTCCGTTCTGGGTTTGTTTCAAAAATTCATTACAAAGTTTATAATTTCTCCTTGCATGAGCATGACAATATGTCATTTAATATAGATTGTATATAGCTGAGGTCCCAGAACCAATCCTTGTGGTACTCTACTAGTCACAGCCTGAAAACTTGAGAATGCCCCATTCATTCCTACTCTTTGCTTCATGTCCATTAACCAATCCTCTATCCCTGCTAATATATTACCCCCAACTCCATGAGCCTTATCTTGCGTATTAACCTTTTGTGTGGCACCTGAACTAATGCTTTTTGGAAATGCAAGTATACTACATCTGGTCACAGTCATTTACAGCACAGAGGAGGCCATTTGGTCCATCAAGTCCATGCTCTACAGAGCAATCCAGTCAGTCCCACTTCCCTGCTTGATCCCCGTAGCCCTGCAAGTTTATTTTCTTCAAGTGCCCAACCAATTTCCTCTTGAAATCATTGACTATCTCTGTTCCACCACACATGTGGGCAGCGAGTTCCAGGTCATTACCCACTGCGTAAAAAAAAGTTCTTCCTCATAGTCCCCCTGCATCTCTTCCCAAAACCTTCATTCTGTGTCCCCTAATCCTTGTATCATTAGTTAATGGGAACAATTTTCCCCTGTCTAACTTATCTCTGCCTGTCATAATTTTGTATGCCTCTATTAAATCTCCCCTCAATTTCCTTTACTCTAAGGAGAACAACCCCAGCTTTTCCAGCCTAACCTTGTAACTAAAAGCCCCCATTCCTGGAACCATTCTGGTAAATCTCCTCTGCACTCTCTCAATGACCCTCATATCCTTCCTAAAGTGTGATGACCAGAACTGGACACAAAACTCCAGTTGGGGTGTAACCAGAGCTTTAAAAAGGTTCAGCATAACTTCCCTGCTTTTGTACTCTATGCCTCTATTTATGAAGACCAAGATCCCATATGCTTTGCTAACCACTCACTCCCGCTCACTCCCTCCGGCCATTGTGTGCTGCCATGTGTTTCGGTTAGGTTGCCTTCGTGTGATTATTTCAGCAGCGCCATCTTTAGTCCTGGCAGCTGCCTGAAGTCGCAGACTGACGTTCTAGTGGCACATGCTGCATTTGTGCCTGTGCCACTGCAGCGCCACCTAGTGGTAGTGTTGTCAGCAAACGCAGCCCTAAAACAATGATACTCCCAGATTCTACGTCTTCAGCTACCTTCACCACAGTACAGTGTGAACAGCCCTCATATTATCAAAATGGGGCCATCAAAAGCTACTGTATAGCCCATCAGGAACTGAAACCCAAAATCACATGGGCAAAACTCACACTTAATGAGTTTACCTTTAAAGGTAATCGTTTTGAAGAACAAAGGAGTCTTTTCCAGTTCAGCAATCAAGTCATCAACATCAGTCTAATCTCTCAAACCACACAGTCAACATTGAAAGCCATCTTGAATTCCAACACAATGCTGAGAGAGACCAGTTTCAGCTAACATTTGAACCCTGCTGAGATAAGTTGAAAGCCAGCTGCAGCAGAGAAAACAGAGTGCCTTTGAAACAATTCCTCCATCTGTGAAAACTGAACTGAGAATATCAGCATTGTCTTCAAACTGAAGTGGACCACTAGAAGTCTTCAGCAACCCAGCAAATACAAGATAGCTAGCAAACAGATGTGCAGCTTTAAACCTCACCTTATGAGAGGATCCCGCAAGTTTGCCTAAAACAACAGACTTTTACACCTTGAATTCTTAACACCTCTTACCCTTTCCCTTCTATCTTTATTCCCTTGTGTGTGCCTGTGAGAGTGAATGCGTGTGTGTGTGGTGTTGTAAACATTTTGGCTGATGAATATTGTTCAATAAATATTTAATTTTCTGTTTTAAACCTATGAGAAAACCTATCACTGTCTGTTCATTTGGCAAATAAAACACAGGGGCTGAAACACTAATTTAAACAAAAACACTGTCTGTGGTCAGTTGGGAGATGAACACTGGAAAACCAGCCATGCCATCACCTACCTGGCCATAACACTACTCTATATTTCAAGATCCAAGTCATTTAAATATAGCAAACAAAAGCAGTGGTCCTAGCACTGACCCTTGGGGAACACCACTGTCTACTATCCTCCAAACTGAAAAACAACCATTTACTACAATTCGCTACTTTCTGTCCTTAAGCCAATCTTTTATCCAACTGGACACTGACCCTCCTATTCCATGAGCCTCAATTTTGTTAACCAGCCTTTTATGTGGTACCTTATCAATGCTTTCTTAAAATCCATAAAAACAACATCCACCGCATTCCCTTCTTCAACCTTTTGTTACTTCATCAAAAAATTAAATTAGTTTTGTCAAGCATGACTTCCCTTTTACAAACCCGTGCTGGCTCTCCTTAATTAACTCAAACCTCTCCAAGGGTCTGTTGATCTTGCTCCCTGATTTTTGGCTCCCCTTTATCCAACTGACCAGTTACATCCTCAAAAAACTCTAATAAATTTGTCAAACATGATTTCCCTTTCATAAAACTGTATTGACTTTGTCCGATCATACTATGATTTTCTAAGTCCATTGATGATACTTCCTGAATAATAGATTCCAGCATTTTTCCGATGACTGATGTCAGACTAACTGGTCTGTAGATCCCAGTTTCCTCTCTTCTCTACTATCTCTACTATCTCTACAGCTACCTCTTTCAGAACACCAGAATGTTGGCCATCAGGTCCTGGGGATCTGTCAGATTTTAATCCCTTAGGTTTGTCCAATACTTCTTCTCTTCTGATATTAGTTACTTTATGTCCTCACTCTTATTAGCCTCTCGGTTACCCTTTACTTCTAGAATGTAATTTGTGTCTTCCACTGTGAAGACAGACACAAAATATTTGTTCAATGTCCCTGCCTTTACTTTAGCTACTCTCCTCTTTAATATACTTGTAAAAGCTCTTACAATCTGTTTTTATATTCCTGGTTAGTTTACTCTCATTCTAATTTTTCCCTTTTGATCAACATTTTAGTGGCATTTGTAGATGAGCTGGAGGCCGAGTTGCAGACATTGCGATGCATCACGGAGGGCAAAAGTTATCTGAACACATTGTTGCAGAAGGCAGTCACACCCCTAGGATAGTGTCGTCTGAATTGGTCAGTGGTCAGGGACAGGAGGGTGTGACTGTGAATCAAGCAGATAAGGGGATCGTGAAGGTGGGAGTGGAGCAGACTCAGCCCTTGTAATTGAGCGACGGTTTCAAGGTTCTTGCAGATGGTATGGGCAAGAGTGAGGGCTGTAGTGTGATGAGCAGACTGACCATGGCACATGAATCCATTAAAATGGAGGGAGTTAAAAGGAATGTAGTGGTGGCAGGGGACAGTATAGTCAGGGGGATAGACATCATTCTCTGCAGCCGAGAGCAAGAGTCTAGAGGCTGTGTTGCCTGCCCGGTACCAGGGTTCGAGACATATGCTCCGGGCTGGAGAGGATCCTGCAATGGGAGAGGAAAGATCCAGTGGCTGTGGTCCACGTAGGTACCAACAACATAGACAGGACTAAGATAGAGGTTCTGCACAGGGAGTATGAGGAGCTAGGCACTAAATTAAAAAGCACAAACTCAAAGGTAATAATCGCTGGATTATTACTGGAGCCATGTGCAAATTGGCATAGGGTAAATAAGATTAGAGAGATGAACGTGTGGCTCAAAGACTGGTGTGTGAGAAGTGGGTTCAGGTTCATGGGGCACTGGCCAGGGGAAAATGGAGGCTGTACCATTGGGACAGACTTCACCTGAACTGTGCTGGGACTAGTGTTCTACTTAGGAAGTAGAGAGGGCTTTAAACTAAATTGAGGGGGTACGGATCATGTAGGGGAAGATTGAGTAAATTAAAGGTAAAAGGCAATAGATCAAGGTAGTAATAAAGGCAAAGATGATCAGAGTATGGCAGAAAGGGACAGTCATTTCAAACTTAACAGTGTGCCAACAGATAGGGCCAGAGTTTACAAAAACAGTAAAAAAAACTGAATTAAGGCCTATGTACCTTAATGCCTGCAGCATTCGCAACAATACAGATGAATTATCAGCTCAAAGAGAAATTCATATGTAAGACCTGATAGCCATTACAGAGACATGTCTACAAGGAAACCAAAGCTGGGACCTGAATATCCAAGGGTACGTGACATTCAGGAAGGACAGGAAGCTGGGAAAAGGTGGTGGGGTAGCTCTGTTAATTAAGTGGGCATTAGTACTGTAGCGAGAGATAACCTTACTTCTACAGATCAAGACGTAGAATCAGTTTGGGTGGAACTAAGAAGCAACAAGGGGCAGAACACCTTGGCCGGAGTTGTTTATAGGCCATCAAACAGCAGTGGTAATATAAATCACGGAATAAATCAGAAAATTAGAGGTGCATGTAACAAGGGTATTACAGTAACCATGGGGAATTTCAATCTACATATAGATTGGGTAAACTTTGGAAAAATGTAAAGGTAACAGGGTTGTAGTGGTGGGTGATTTTAACTTCTCCAATATTGACTGGGACTCACTTATTGCTAGGGGCTTGGATGGGGCAGAATTTGTAAGGAGCATCCAGGAGAGCTTCTTGAAACAATATGTAGATAGTCCAACTAGGGAAGGGGCTGTACTGGTCCTGGTATTGGGGAATGAGCCTGGCCAAGTGGTCGAAGTCTCAGTAGGGGAGCATTTCGGGAACAGTGACCATAATTCCATAAGTTTTAAGGTACTTGTGGATAAGGATAAAAGCAGTCCTCGAGTGAAGGTGCTAAATTGGGGGAAGGCTAATTATAACAATATTAGGCAGGAACTGAAGAATTTAGATTGGGGGCGGCTGTTTGAGGGTAAATCAACATCTGACATATGGGAGTCTTTCAAACGTCAGTTAATTAGAATCCAGGACCAGCATGTTCCTGTGAGGAAGAAGGATAAGTTTGGCAAGTTTCGGGAACCTTGGATAATGAGGGATATTGTGAGCTGAGTCAAAAAGAAAAAGGAAGCATTCGTAAGGGCTAGAAGGCTGGGAACAGATGAAGCCCTTAAGGAATATAAAGAAAGTAGGAAGGGACTTAAGCAAGGGGTCAGGAGGGCTAAAAGGGGTCATGTAAAGTCATTGGAAAACAGGATTAAGGCGAATCTCAAGGCTTTTATACGTATATAAAGAGCAAGAGGGTAGCCAGGGAAAGGGTTGGCCCACTCAAGGACAGAGGAGGGAATCTATATGTGGAGCCAGAGGAAATGGGCGAGGTACTAAATGAATACTTTGCATCAGTATTCACCACAGAGAAGGACTTGGTGGATGATGAGTCTCGGGAAGGGAGAGTAGATAGTCTGGGTCATGTAGTTATCAAAAAGGAGGAGGTGTTGGGTGTCTTGCAAGGCATTAAGGTAGATAAGTCCCCAGGGCCTGATGGGATCGACCCCAGAATACTGAGGGAGGCAAGGGAAGAAATTGCTGGGGCCTTGACAGAAATCTTTGTATCCTCATTGGCTAGAGGTGAGGTCCCAGAGGACTGGAGAATAGCCAATGTTGTTCCTTTGTTTAAGAAGGGAAGCAAGGATAATCCAGGAAATTATAGGCCGGTGAGCCTTATGTCAGTGGTAGGGAAATTATTAGAGGGGATTCTTCGGGACAGGATTTACTCCCATTTGGAAACAAATGAACTTATTAGCAAGAGGCAGCATGGTTTTGTGAAGGGGAGGTCGTGTCTCACTAACTTGATCGAGTTTTTTGAGGAAGTGACGACGATGATTGATGAAGGAGGGCAGTGGATGTTGTCTATATGGACTTCAGTAAAACCTTTGACAAGGACCCTCATGGCAGACTGGTACTAAAGGTGAAGTCATACGGGATCAGAGGTGAGCTGGCAAGATGGATACAGAACTGGCTCGGTCATAGAAGACAGAGGGTAGCAGCGGAAGGGTGCTGTTCTGAATTGAGGGATGTGACTAGTGGTGTTCCGCAGGGATCAGTGCTGGGACCTTTGCTGTTCGTAGTATGTGAGATAATGCATTTTGGAAGATCTAATACAAGTGGGAAGTATACAGTAAATGGCAGAACCCTTAGGAATATTGACAGGCAGAGAGATCTGGGCGTACAGGTCCACAGGTCACTGAAAGTGGCAGCGCAGGTGGATAAGGTAGTCAAGAAGGCATACAGCATGCTTGCCTTCATCGGTCGGGGCATAGAGTATAAAAATTGGCAAGTCATGCTGCAGCTGTACAGAACCTTAGTTAGGCCACACTTAGAATATTGCGTGCAATTCTGGTTGCCACACTACCAGAAGGACGTGGAGGCTTTGGAGAGGGTACAGAAGAGGTTTACCAGGATGTTGCCTGGTCTGGAGGGCATTAACTATGAGGAGAGGTTGGATAAACTCGGATTGTTTTCACTGGAACGATGGAGGTGGAGGGGCGACATGATAGAGGTTTACAAAGTTACGAGTGGCATGGGCAGAGTGGATAGTCAGAAGCTTTTTCCCAGGGTGGAAGAGTCAGTTACTAGGGGACATAGTTTTAAGGTGCGAGGGGCAAAGTTTAGAGGGGATGTGCAAGGCAAGTTCTTTACACAAAGAGTGGTGAGTGCCTGGAACTTGCTGCCGGGGGAGGTGGTGGAAGCAGGTACGATAGTGACGTTTAAGAGGCATCTTGACAAATACATGAATAGGATGGGAATAGAGGGATACGGTCCCCGGAAGTGCAGAAGGTTTTAGTTTAGACAGGCATCAAGATCGGCCCAGGATTGGAGGGCCGAATGGCCTGTTCCTGTGCTGTACTGTTCTTTGTTCTTTGTTAATGTTGTGGAGGACGAATTCTTGGAATGTATGCGAGATGGTTTTCTAGAGCAGTACATTGAGGAACCAACTGGGGTACGGGCTATTTTAGATCTAGTATTGTGCAATAAAAAAGGGCTAATTAATAATCTTGTTGTAAAGGAGTCTTTAGGAAAGACTGACCATTATATGAGAATTTTACAGTAAGTTTGAAAATGACCGAGTTCAATCAGAAACTATGGTCTTAAATCTAAGCAAAAGAAACTATGAAAGTAAGAGAGGCAAATTGGCTATGGTGGATTGGGAAACTACATTAAAAGGTATGGTGGTAGACAGGCAATGGCTAACATTTAAAGAACTAATACATAGTTTACAAGAAAAATACATTCCTTCAATGCACAAAAACCAGGGCTAACAAAAGAAATCAAGGATTGTATTAGAGCAAAGGAAGAGACATATAAAGTTGTCAAAAAATGGTAAGGCTGAGGATTGGGAGCATTTCAGAATTCTGCAAAGCAGGACCAAGAAAAAGATTAAGAAAGGGAAAGTAGAATGAGAGTAAACTAGCAAGAAACATAAAAATGGGCTGTAAAAGCTTCTCTAGGTATGTATAAAGGAAAAGATTAGCATAGACAAATGTGGGTCCATTACAAACAGAGTCAAGAGAATTTATAGTGAGGAACAAGGAAATGGCAGAGAAGATAAACAAATACTTTGTGTCTGCCCTCAGAGCGGAAAATACTGAAAACCTCCCAGAAATAATGGAGAATCGAGGGACTAGTGTAAACGAGGAACTGCAAGATTTTAATATTAGTAAAATAAAGTACCAGAGAAATTAATGGGATAGATAATTAGTAGATAAATCCCCTGGACCTGATGATCGACATCCCACAGTATTAAAAGAGGTGGCTGTAGAGCACGGTTGTCCAACCTTTACAGGCGAAGGATCGTATTCTGATTTTTGCTCGGCCCAGGGGACCAGTGAGCAAATTTCGAAAGATAAAGGCATTAAAAATTTATCTTACTAATAAAAAGAACAAATGTGCATTTTTGTGAAGAAGCTTTAAACGAGAAGACTAATTTATTGACTTACTTTCTCATCACTATTTCGAAAACTGATTTAGTGACATACCTGGCATTATTTTTGCTTGCATATGTAGTCAATCCATGCCTGCACACTTGATATAGCAATGCAGAGTATTCTGGATATATATCCATCTGTCAGGAGCGATCTTGATCTCTCTCTCTGTCTCTCCCTGTGTTCCCCCCCTCTTTGTCATCCTTGCTGTCTGTGTCCACCCCTTCCCCGTCCCCCCTCTCTCTGCATCCCCCTCTCCATCTCCCTCTCTGTTCCCCCCCCCCCTTCTCTCTCTGTTTCCCCCCCTCTCCCTCCCTCTCTCTGGCAGTTGCAGTGAGCGGGAGCACTCAGCAAAGCAGCTTTGTGGTTGATCGGTTTGTTTAAAAACATCGTGCTGAGTTTCACAGCTGACAGCTGCTGAAGCAGGAACGCGCCTCCCAAAATCAGACAAATTCGGGGGTTCCGACGGGCTTTTTAAAAAAGTCAGAAAACTCTGACTTTGTCAAAGTTGGGAAGCGCGTTGCTACTTCAGCAGCTGTCATTTGTGGAACTGACAGCGCAATGTTTTTAATAAGGCTGGTCTACAAGAAGAACACAGTGGGAAATTTCCCATCTCCAGTCACGGAGCCCTGTGAGGATGTGGAATGACCCCAGGTACAGGTTACACCTGCGGGCCAGATGGAAACTTTTGCTGGGACGGATTCTGGCCTGCGGGCCAAACGTTGGACAACCCTGCTGTAGAGATAGCAGATGCATTGATGGTCATCTTCCAAAATTCTATAGACTCTGGAATAGTTCCTGCAGATTGCAAGGTGGCAAATGTAAACCCACTATTTAAGAAAGAAGGGAGAGAGAAAACAGGGAACTGCAGACCTGTTCGCCTAACATCAGTTGTAGGGAAGATACTAGAATTTGTAATAAAAGGTGTGATAACAGGACACTTGAAAAATAATGGTAGGATTGGGCAGAGTCAACATGGATTTAAGGGAAATCATGTGTAACAAACCTGTTGGAGTTTTTTGAGGATGTAACTAGCAGAATAGATAAGGGGGAAATCAGTAGATGTGGTATATTTAGATTTTCAGAAAGATTTTGATAAGGTCCCACACCAGAGTTTGCTAAACAAAATTAGAGCACATGGGATTGGGGGGAAATACACTGGCATGGATTGAGAATGGACAGAAAACAGAGTAGGAATAAATGGGTCATTTTTGGATTGGCTGGCTGTGACTAGTGGGGTACTGCAAGGATCAGTGCTTGGGCCCCAGCTTTTCACAATCTGTATCAATGATTTGGATGTGGGGATTAAATGTAATATTTCCAAGTTTCAGGTGACACAGGTGGAAGTGAGTTGTGCAGAGGATGCTGTTACAAGTGCTTTGTTTTTTCAGGAAAAAGAGGTGTGTGCCTTTAAGACTTAGAAAAGCATTTCTCTGAGAACAGTGAATGCTAAACTGGGTGGGGAAATTCAGTGGGACTGAATTAACAGCGCAGTACTCCCACCTTGGTCGTAACAATGCAAAGACCATCAAGGGGATTTGGAGAGGCTAAGTGAGTGTAAAAAAATTTGGATGATGGAATACAATGTGGAGAAATGTGAGGTTATCCTCTTTGGTAAGAAAAAGAGAAATACAGAGTATTTTTTAAATGGTGAGAGGCTGGGAAGTGTTGAATTTCAAAGGGACGTGTTGTCCTTGTTCATGAGTCACTGAAAGCCAACATGCAGGTACAGCAAGCAATTACGAAGGCAAATGGCCTTCATTACAAGAGGATTTGAGTATTGGAGTAAAGATGTCTTACTGTAATTATATAGAGCCTTGGTGAGACTGCACCTGGAGCATTGTGTGCAGTGTTGGTCTGCTTACCCAAGGAAAGATATACTTGCCATAGAGGGAGTGCAACGAAGGTTCACCAAACTAATTCCTGGGATGCGGGATTGTCCTATTAGGAAAGATTAAATAGACTGGGCCTTTATTTGTCAAGATGCCTCTTAAACGTCGCTATCATACCTGCTTCCACCACCTCCCCCGGCAGCAAGTTCCAGGCACTCACCACCCTCTGTGTAAAGAACTTGCCTCACACATCCACAGAACAAAGAAAAGTACAGCACAGGAACAGGCCATTCGGCCCTCCAAGCCTGCGCTGATCTTGATGCCTGGAGTTTAGAAGAATGAGAGGTAATCTCATTCAAAAATACAAAATTCTTACAGGGCTTGACACGGTTGATGCAGGAAGGATGTTTCGCCTGGCTGGAGCGTCCAGAGTCAGGGGACACAGTCTTAGAATAAGGGGTAGGCCATTTAGCACTGAGATGAGGAGGAATCTCTTCACTCAGAGGGTGGTGAATCTTTGAAATTCTCTGCCCCGGAGGGCTGTGGGGGCTCAGTCGTTGCGTCTGTTCAAGACTGAAATCGATAGATTTCTACATATTAAAAATATCAAGCGTTACAGAGATAGTGCAGGTAAATGGTGTTGAAGTAGAAGATCAGCCACGATCTCATTGAATGGTGGAGCGGGCTCATAGGGTTGAATGGCCTATATCTGCTCCTATTTTTTGTGTTCTCAGGCTTACTATTATTGTTTGCAACATTATCAGCCTCTTCTTTTAATCTAACACTAACCTTAACTTCCTAAGTAAGCTAGGGATGGATTTTTCTTGATGAGTTTTTGTTTTTTAATGGAATGTATTTTTGTTGAACATTTTGAATTGTTTCTTTAAATTTTTCCCACTGTTTATTTATTCCTATACCTTTTAGTCTATTTACCCAATCAACCTTAGCCAGCACTCCCCACCCCGTACCTATGTAAGTGACTTTAAGTTTAAGATTCGTGTTTGGGAATGGAGTATGTCACTTTCAAACTTCATACAGAATTCAATTGTATTATGAACACTTTTTCCCTGAGGATTTTTTTAAGAGGCAGTTCAGAGAAGGTTCACTTGACTGACACCTGGGATGGGGGCGGGGTGGGGTTATCTTATGAAGAAAGGTTGGATAGGTTGGTTCTGTATCCATTGGAGTTTAGAAGAATGAGAGGTGATCCTATTGAAACAACTAAGACCCTGAGGGGACTTCACAGGGTGGATTCTGAAAGGATGTTTCCCCTTGTGGTAGAGACTATAACTAGGGGACACAGTTTAAAAATAAGAGGTCGCCCATTTAAGATGGAGATGAGGAGAAAATGTTTCTCTCAGAGGGTTGTGAGTCTTTAGATAAAAGCAAAATACTGCAGACGCTGGAAATCTGAAATAAAAACTGAACGTGCTAAAAATATTCAGCAGGTCAGACATCATTTGTGGACAGAGAAGCAGATTTAACGTTTCAGGTCTGTGACCTTTCATCAGAACTGGCAAAGGTTAGAAAATAATTAGGTTTCAAGCAAGTGAAGGCAACGGGGGACGGGGGGGGGGGGGGGGGGGGGGGTTGGTGGGGAAGAGAACAAAAGAGTGTGTGATAGGGCAGAGGGCAGGAGAGATTAAATAACAAATCTGCCATGGGGCAAAGGCAAACAGCATGTTAATGTTTGTGGTGAAAGACAAGGTATTAGTCCAGATAGAGTGTTAACGGCAGAGTAATGAACACGGTGGGCCGAAGGGCCTGTTTCTGTGCTGTATAACTCTATAATGCTGTCCACATGAAAAAACAGGCACATGGCTAAAAAATAAAATAAAAAAATAAAAAAGGCCAGTCATGCTCTGAAATTGTTGAACTCGATATTCAGTCCGCGAGGCTGTATGGTGTCTAATCGAAAGACCAGGTGCTGTTCCTCGAGCTTGCGTTGATGTTCACTGGAACACTGCAGCAGGCCAAGGACAGAAATGTGGGCATGAAAGCAGTGGGGGAGGGGGGGTGAGGGGGATGGTGGTGTTGAAATGGCAAGCAACCGGAAGCTCGGGGTCATGCTTTCTTACTGAGTGGAGGTGTTCCACAAAGCGATCACCCAATCTGCGTTTGGTCTCTCCAGTGTAGAGGCGATCACATTGGGGCCTTGGATGGTGAGGAGAGGGCAGGTATTACACCTCCTGTGATTGCATGGTAAGGTGTCGTGGGAAGGGGACGAAGTGTCGGGGTGATGGAAGAGTGGACCAGGGTGTTGCGGAGGGAACAATCCCTTCGCAATGCTGACGGGGAGGGAAAGGGAAGATGTGTTTGGTGGTGGTATCATGCTGGAGGTGGCAGAAATGGCAGAGGATGATCCTTTGGATGTGGAGGCTGGTGCTGTGCCTGTTTTGTCATGTGGACAGCGTTGCTCATTACTGTGCTATTAACACTCTCTCTGGACTAATGCTTTCTCTTTCACCACAAGCCTTAACACATTCTTTGCCATCGTCCTACGACAGCTTTGTTATTTAATCTCTCCTGCCCTAATACACCCCTTCCCTTTTGTTCTCTCCCGCCAACCCTGCCCTCATCACCCCACCCCCCCCCCCCCCCCCCCCCACAACTCACTTGCTTAAAACCTAATTATTTTCTAACTTTTGCTAGTTCGGATGAAAGGTCACAGACCTAAAATGTTAACTCTGCTTTTCTCTCCAGATGCTGCCTGACTTGCCGAGTAGTTCCAGCACTTTCTGTTTTTATGTGACTCTTTGTAACTCTCTTCCCCAAAGAGCAGTAGAGACCGGGTCATTGAATATTTTTAAGGCAGAGGTAGATAAATACTTAACTAACAAGGCAAAGGGTATCGGGGGTTGGCAAGAAAGTGGAGTTGAGGCCACAATCAGATCAGCCATGATCTTATTAAATGGCAGTGCAGGCTTGAAGGGGACGAGTGGCCTACTGCTGCTCCTAATTCGTATGTTCACATGAGATTACTAATTAATCCTGCCTCATTCCACAATACTCGATCTAAAATAGCTTTGTCCCTAGTTGGTTCCACAACATATTGTTCCAGGAAACTGTCACAAAAGCATTCTACAAACTCATTTTCCAGACTACCTTTGCAATTTGATTGGTCCAGTCTATGTGAGGGTTAAAGTTCCCCACAATTATTACATTGCCTTTGTTACAAGCTCCAATCATTTCTGCTTAATGCTCTGTCCAACGGTATAACCAATGTTAGGGGGCCTATAAATTACTCCCACCAGTGCTTTCTGACCCTTGCTATTCCTAATCTCCACCCACACTGATTCTACTTCCTGATCTTCAAAGCCAAGATCCATTTTCACTACTATCTTTATGTCAGCTTTTATTATCAGGGCTACACCTCCTCTTTTTCCATTCTGTGTCTTTTCAAAATGTTGTGTACCCTGGAATATTTATTTCCCAACCTTGGTGTCATGCAGGCCCCCACCTGCCAAGCATGAGGCATATTAATTTCGCCACATGGACATTAAATTTCAAACTGTTGTTGAAGTGAAAAGACTTGCTTTAAAAAAATTGCCAGATCTTGGTTGGAAAGACATTTGTATATTAACAGACAGTGTTTGGAAGGACAAAGCAGCCACTCCCTGACACATTCAACCCACAATGGACTTTTGATCATCAGACATTGAAGGTGGGGGAGCTTGCATTCCAGGTTGACTGCTAAGACGGCTGAATACACAAACGGACATGGTCAAACCAGCTAGTCACATGACTAACCTGCTGGGCAACCTGAGTTGTTTGAATTTGTACAGTTTGGGCAGAAAGCAGAATGCTCTTGGACTCAGAAGATCTCTCCTGGCTGGCTCACCACAGCCTCTCCTGTCTGCCTGCTCCCATCTCTTTCTCACAAGCCTCTGAATCCACTGAAGACACATGAACCCCAAGAGAGAAAAGTCTCCAACAGCGAACAAGGTTTAAGAAGAATACAGGGCTCCAACAAAAAGCAATATCTACCTACAATCAAGGACTCTACAGCGAACTCGAAGACCTGTAACAAAAACTTTTCAGATATTACCTCAAACTTTTCCACTTTATTTCTTCTGCTCTTTTCTGTCGCTATTTGCACGTGCGTATCGTGTATGCATGCTAGCGTGGGCGCTATCATGTATCTGTAGGCATCAACCAAATTAGAGTTTGAGTTTAAGTTTAATAAATTTCAACTCTTCTTCTTTAAACCTAAGAAAGCCTGTTTGTTCTGGTTTCTTTGCCTTATAAGTGGAAAGCGGTAAACAAGGATTCACCAAGCGGAAGCTAAAAACATTGTGTTTAAAATTAAACCCTGTTACAGTAAGACCAGGCGAAGGCTGAGAGGGACCCCTAGACACCTTTCTCACCTGGTAGTAATACTTGGTCACTTTATAACCCTGTCTCTGTAACGGCAATTATATCTAAACCATTTATCTCTATTTTTGCCATATGTTTATCTATCTTATTGCAGATGCTTCGCGCATTCAGATAAAGGGCCTTAATTATTTTTTATACTGTTATTCTTTCGGTGGACCTTATTTACTGATGCACTATTACCATTAATCTCTCTGTCCCTAGCTGTCCCACTCTGCTTGTCTTTACCCAAATCGCTACATCATTCTATTGTCTTGGCTTTTCTCTTCAGATTTCCAAATCTTCCTTCACCTGAACCCTATCCCATACTTTTAATTTAAAGCCCTATCCACAGCCCTAGTTATACGATTTGCCAGGATTCTGATTTCAGCCAGATTTAACTGGAGCCCATCCCTATGGAATAGCTCCATTTTTCCCCGAGTAGTGGTGCCAGAGCCCCATGAATCGAAACCCCTTCTTCATGCAACACTCTTTGAGCCACGCATTTAATTCTCCAATCTGCTTTACCCTATGCCAATTGGCGTGTAGCTCAGGTAACAATCCAGATATTACCTTTGAGGTTCTGTGTTTTAATTTGGACCCTAACTCCTCAAACTCTCTCAGAACTTCATTATCAGTTCTATCTGTAATTGGTTCCTACGTGGACCACGACAACTGGATCCTCCCCCTCCCAATCCAAGTTCGTCTCCGGCTACAAGGAGATGTCCTTAACCTTAAAATAGTATTTTATACAGTTCTGCTATAATCTCCTTGTTCTTATATTCTACGCCTCAGCTAACAAAGGAAAGTATCTTGTATGCCTTCTTAACAACCTTTTCTACCTGTCTTGCTCCTTCAGCGATCTGTGGACATGCACATCAAGGTCTCTCTGTTCCTCTACTCTTCTCAGTATCTTACTATTTATTGTGTATCCCTTGCCGTGTTTGTCCCCCACAAATGCATTACACTTCTCCAGATTGAATACAATGTCACTTTTCTGCCCACCTGACCAGCCCATTGATATCTTCCTGTGGCCAACCACTTTCTTCCTCACTATCAACCACAGACAATTTTTGTATCACCTGCAAATTAATGCATCCTGCAAGTTGCTTGAGCATAGACATAGGGCGCTTCCTCCCTCAGGTACCATGACAACAATGCCCAAACAGGTACTGTGGTAACAGAAGTCGTTCTATCCTCACTCCCACAATCAACATAAAGATTGCCAATCCTTACTCACACCTTATCCATATAACACACGAAATCCCACTCACAATCACATTAACACTGTTTAAACCCTTCTCACATCAACACCATATAACATGTTGAATTACACATAGCTATTCAATGTACTTGCATACCAATGTGCCATGACACACACAAGATGCTTTCACAGCACTGAGATGTAACACATTAAAACATACGTAACCTTTACACAACTACCAGCTAGACCTGAAACACCAATAACATTGAACATTACCTGGAAAATCATCTCCCAATGTTCAAACGGTTTGTGGATCAATTACAGACTGAGCAAGGCTGTCAGAATGTCTGCTGCGAACTTAATCTAGCTCCTGTAACGTAATAAGCCATTCAATAATAAGCTAGGTCCCACATCATGCAATCCAACTGGCGACCCGATACACTCATTGTTACAATAATACTTGTGCTCAATAGAGACTCTGCTAAAACAGTGAAACAAAACAGCCCTGACTGCCCCAACACTGAATCTTTGTCTGTCCCAACACTGACTGTGTCTCTAAGAACCCCAGAAGTGATAGTTCCTTGCTGTGATTATCCCAATTACCTTCATTTATACTCATACACACTCATTTTCTCCGAATTCTGCAAGGAAGAATACCCCGTATCCACCCCACCAATTCCGTTCATGACTCTAAACGCTTGGTTCATAGTTCTCTGCTTCACTCTTTCTCCTCCCAAAGTGTTTTACTTTATAACAAGTTTTGTCCCCTATGATCGCTGTTCATAGCTGATTGATTTAAGTCCTGAAGTCAAACTTGTATTCCCTTGAATACATTTCAATGTTCTTGGATTTTCATAAGATCAGTGGGCAGTTCACCATGTGGTCTCATCAGCACTGTAGAATCAGTATAACCTCCATTGACTTGGGCTCTACTCACATCCCCTAGCTCAACATTCTTTATCATAAACTGCTACAATTCAAAATGTTTGTTCACTTCCATATCCTGATCTTCTTGCTAATCCCTTTCATTTAGTAATGTACCCTCAGATTTCCCATTTTTAGCACCACTGTACAGACTTCCCTATCGACTTGATTCAGATTCCATGGAAAACGGCTGACAGCTTAGAGGCTGTGAAAGTTGATTATGGGAGAGAAGCCATCTTTCAGTAGAAGAGTACATAATATAAAAAGTTTCTAATCTACCAACCACCTTTGAGATGACACATTTTGTTCTGTTGCTACCTTGATTCCCATTTGGCACTTGGAGCCTCTGATGTGAGTCTCCAAAAGGTCTCAAAATATTGAGTTGCTTTCTAATAATGTAACCAGACTGAGCTTCAATATTCTAGCTGCTAATTGGCTGAAAATAACTGACTTTTTTAATTTGTTCAGGGGATGTGGGTGTGGCTGGCAAGGCCAGCATTTATTGCCAATCCCTAATTGCCCTCGAGTAGATGGTGGTGAGCCATATGCTTGAACTGCTGCAGTCCATGTGATATAGGTAAACCAACAGTGGTGTTAGGGAGGAAGTTCCAGGATTTTGACCCAACAACAGTGAAGCAATAGCAATATATTTCCAAGTCAGGAATGTGTGTGACTTGGACGGCAACTTGCAGGTGGCGGTGTTCCCATGCGCCTGCTGTCCTTGTTCTTCTAGGTGGCAGAGGCCACAGAATTTGGAAGGTGCTGTCCAAGGAGCTTTACCAAATTGCTGCAGTGCATCCTGCAGATGGTGCACACTGCCGCCATTCTGCACCGGTGGTGGAGGGAGTGAATGTTTAAGGTGGTGGATGGGGTGCTTCAGTATTGTTGGAACAGCACTCATCCAGACAAGTGACTTGTGCCTTGTAGAATCATAGTGTCATAGAATGGTTAAAACAGAGAAGGAAGCCACTGAGCCTGACATGTCCGTGCCAGGTCTGATGCAAGAGCAACTCTGCTAGTCCCACAACGCCATCCTTTCCCCATTGTCAGCATTTTATTTTCTCTTCAAGTGTTTTTCCAATTCCTTTTTGAAAGCCACAATTGAATCTGCCTCCATCACACTTAAAACAGTGCATTCCAGATCCTAACCACTTGCTGCGTATAACAGCTTTTCCTCACGCCACCATTGTTTCTTTTAACAATCACCTTAAATCAGTGTCCTCTGGTTCTCGACCCTTCCACCAATGGGAACAGTTTTGCACTATCTACTCTATCTGGACTGCTCGTGATGTTGCACACATCTATCAAATCTCCTCTCAATCTTCTCTTCTCTAAGGAGAACAACCCAACTTCTCCAATCTATCCTCGTAACTGAAGTCTGTCATCCCTGGAATTATTCTCATAAACCTTTCCTGCACCATCTCTAAAGCCTTCACATCCTTTCTAAAGTGCAGTGTCCAGAATTGGGCACAATACTCCAGTTGAGGCTGAACCAGTGTTTTATAAAGGTTCATCATAACTTAGTTGCCTTTGTACTCAATGCCTCCATTTATAAAGCCCAGGATACCATATGCCTTTTTAACCACTTTCTCAACCTACCCTGCCACCTTCAACAATTTTATACCCCCCAGGTCTCTCTGTTCCTGCACCCCCTTTAGAATTGTGCCCTTTATTTTGTATTGCATCTCCTCATTCTTCCTACCAAAATGTACCATTTCACACTTCTGTGCATTAAATTTCATCTGTTAATAGTCCACCCATTCCACCAGCCTGTCTAAGTCCTCTTGAAGTCTATCACTACCCTCCTCACAACACAATACGTCCAAGTTTTGTGTTATCTGAAAATTTTGAAATTGTGCCCTGGACATCCAAGTCTAAATCATTAATATATATCTAGAAAAGCAGTGGTCCTAGTATCAACCCCTGGGGAACCCCACATGTACCTTCCTCAAGTCTGAAAAACAAAGGTTCACCATTACTCTCTATTTCCTGTCAATCAGCCAACTTCGTATCCATGCTGCTACTGTCCCTTTTATTCCAGGGGCTGCAACTTTGCTGCCAATCTTATTTGGCACTCTATCAATTTTCTTTTGGAAGTCCATGGACACCATCTCAACTGCATTACCTTCACCAACCCTCTCTGTTACTTCGTCAAAAATCTCAATCACCTATAGATGATGGACAGGCTTTGGGGAGTCAGGAGCCATTACTTGTGCAGAATTCTCAGTCTCTGATTTGCTTGTAGCCACAATATTTATATGGCTGGTCCAGTTAAGTTTCTGGTCAATAGTAACCCTCAGGATATTGATGCTGGGGGTTCAATGATGATAATGCTCATAGAGTCATAGATACAGCACTGAAACAGGCCCTTTCGCCCACCGAGTCTGTGCTGACCACCAACCACCCATTTATACTAATCCTACATTAATCCCATGTCCCCTACCACATCCCCACAATTCTCCTACCACCTACCTACACGAAGGGCAATTTACAATGGCCAATTTACCTATCAGCCTGCAAGTCTTTGGCTGTGGGAGGAAGCTAGAGCACCCGGTGGAAACCCATGCGGTCACAGGGAGAACTTGCAAACTCCACACAGGCAGTACCCAGAACCAAACCCAGGCTTCTGGAGCTGTGAGGCTGTGGTGCTAACCACTGCGCCACTGTGCCACCCTGTTGAATGCTGTTGAATGTCAAAGGAAGATGGTTAGATTCTCTCTGGTGGAGATGGTCATTGCCTGGCACTTGGTGCAAACGTTACTTGCCACATATCAGCCCAAGCCTGAATGTTGTTCAGGTCTTGCTGCATCTGAGTATAGACTGCATCATTATCTGAGGAATTGCAAATGGTAGTGAACACTGTGCAATCATCAGCGAACATCCCCACTTCTGATCTTATGTTGGAAGGAAGGTCATTGCTGAAGCAGCTGAAGATGGCTGGTCCGAGAACAATATCCTGAGGAACTCCTGCAGTGTTGTCCTGGGGCTGACATGATTGACAAAGAACAATCACAACCATCTTCGTTCGTGCTAGGTATGACTCAAACCATTGGAGAGCTTTCCCTCGATGCCCACTGACATCAACTTTGATGCCACACGCTGGCAAATGCTGCCTTGGATAAGAACATCAGAAACAGTAGTAGACCATATGGCCTCTCGAGCCTGCTCTGCCATTCAGTACGATCATAGCAGATCTTCTACCTCAACTCCACTTTCCTGCCCGCTCCCCGTAATGCTTGATTTCCTTGAGATTAAAAATCTATCAATCTCAGTCTTGAATATACTCAATGCTGGAGCATCCACAACCCTCTAGGGTAGACAATTCCAAAGTTTCACAACCCTCTGAGTGAAGAAATTTCTCTTCATCTCAGTCCTAAATGATCAACCCCTTATCCTGAGGCTGTGCCCCCATGTTCTAGATTCCCCAGCTTGGGGAAACAACCTCTCAGCATCTACCCTGTCAAGCCCCTTCACAATCTTGTATGTTGCAATGAAATTACCTCTCATTCTTGTGAAGTCCAAAAAATATTGGCCTAATTTACAAAAGAGCTAAGTTATCCATAGGACATCCCGCTCATTCCAGGAACCAATCTAGTGAACCTTTGCTGTACTGTCTCCAAGTACATCCTTTGTTACATATAGATACCAAAACTGCACACAGCACACCAGGTATGGTCTCACCAAAGCCCTATACAATTGTAGCAAGATTTACTTATTCTTGTACTCCAATTCCCTTGCAATAAAGGCCAACATGTCATTTGCCTTCCTAATTGTTTGCTGTACCTGCATGGTAACATTCTGTTCCTTGTACGAATATACCCATGTCTCTCCGAACATCAACATTTAAAAATTTCACACCTTTTAAAAACTATTCTGCCTTTTTATTCTTACTGCCAAAGTGAATAACCTCACAAATTCTCACATTATATTCCATCTGCCACCTTGTTTCCCACTCACTTCACCTGTCTATATCTCTTTGCAGCCTCTTTTTGTCCTCCTCACTGTTTACCTTCTCACCTAACTTTGTATCATCAGCAAACATAGAATCATTACTCCCAGCCTTTTTGTCTAAGTTATTAATATAGATTGCAAGTAGCTGAGGCCCCAGCACCGATCCTTGCAGCACTCCACTAGTTACAGCCTGCCAACTTGAAAATGCCCCGTTTATCTTTCTTCTCCACTTCCTATCCATTAGCCAATCCTCCATCTGTGCTAATATATTACCCCCAACTGCATGATCCCTTATCTTGTCTATTAATCTTTTATGTGGCATCTTATCAAATGCCTTTTGGAATTACAAGTATACTAGATCTACTGGTACCCCTTTATCTACCCTATTAGTTACATCCTCAAAAAACTCTAATAAATTCATCAAACGTGATTTCCCTTTCATAAAACCATGTTAACTTTGATCATACTATGATTTTCTAAGTATATTGCTAAGACTTCTTTAATAATAGATTCCAGAATCTTTCTGATGACGGATGTCAGGCAACTGGTCTGTCGTCACCCATTTTCTCTATCTCTCCTTCCTTGAATAGTGGTGTTGCATTTGCTAACTTCCTACTTGCTGGGACCACTCTAGAATCTAGGGAATTTTGAAAAATCATAGTAGTGCATCCACTATCTCTACAGCTACATCTTTTAAAACCCTAGGATGTAGGCCATCAAGTCCTGGGGCTCTGTCGGCTTTTAGTCCCTTAAGTTTCTCCAATACTTTTTCTCTTCTGATAGTAATTACCTTATGTTCCTCACTCTTATTAGCTCCTTGGTTACTCTCTATTTCTGGTACATAATTTGTGTCTTCTGCTGTGACGACGGACACAAAATATTTGTTCAACGTCTCTGCCATTTCCTCACCACCCATGATAATTTCTCCTATCTCTGCCTCTAAGGACCAAAGTTTACTTTAGCTGATGTCATGGGCAGTCACTCTTACCACACCTCTCCAACTTAGCTCTTTTGTCCATGTTTGGACCAAGATTGTAATGAACTCTGGGGCCGAGACATCCTGGCAGAACTCAAACTGAGTATTGGTGAATAGGTTATTGGTGAGTAAGTGCCGCAATTAATGACACCTTCCATGATATTGAGAGCAGACAAATGGGGCGGTAATTGACCAGATTGGATTTATCCTGCTTTTGTGGACAGGACATACCTGGGTAATTTTCCCATTCCCAGTAGGTGCCAGTGTTGTAGCTGCACCAGAACAGTTTGGCTAGGGGCACAGGTTGTGCTGGAGCACAAGTCTTCGAAGTATTATCAGGGCCCAAAGCCTTTGCTGTATACAATGAGCTCAGTCGTTTCCTGATTATCACGTGGATCAAATTAAATTGGCTGAAGACTGTCATCTGTGAAGCTGGGGACCTCAGGAGGAAGTTGAGATGGATCATCCATCTAAATGGCACAGTGGCGCAGTGGTTAGCACTGCAGCCTCACAGCTCCAGCAACCCAGGTTCAGTTCTGGGTACTGCCTCTGCGGAGTTTGCCAGTTCTCCCTGTGACTGCGTGGGTTTCTGCCGGGTGCTCTGGTTTCCTCCCATAGCCAAAGACTTGCAGGTTGATTGGCCATTGTAAATTGCCCCTAGTGTAGGTAGGTGGTAGGAGAATTGATGGGGATGTGGTAGGGAATATGGGATTAATGTAGGATTAGTATAAATGGGTGGTTGATAGTCAGCACAGACTCAGTGGGCTGAAGGGCCTATTTCAGGGTTGACTCTATCCACTTGGCAATTTGGGCAGAAAATGGCTGCAAATGCTTCAACCTTGTCTTTTGCACTCACGTGCTGGGCAGCGTCATCGTTGAGGATTTAGATGTTCCTTGAGCCGCCTCCTCCTCCCATTAGTTGTTTAATTGTCCACCACCATTCATGACTGGATGTGGCAGGATTGCAGAGCTTTGATTTAATCTGTTGGTTTTGAGGTCGTTTCCAGTGTTTAGCATACTTGACGCCCTGTGTTGTAGCTTCACCAGGTTGGCTCCTCATTTTTAGATATCCTGGTGCTGCCCCTGGCCTGCTCTCCTACACTGCTCACTGCAACAGTATTCATCCCTTGGCTTGATGGAAATGGTAGAATCAGGGGTATGCTGGACCATGAGGTTATAGATTGTGTTTGAAAACACTTCTGCTACTGATGATGACCCACAGTGCTTTCTGTATGCCAAGTTTTAATTTGCTAGATCTGTTCTGAATCTATCCAATTGAGCACAGTGGTAGTGCCACACAACACGAGGGAGAGTGTCCTCAGTGTGAAGATGGGACTTTGTCTCCACAAAGACTGTGCGGTGATCACTACAACCACTACTGGCATTTTTTTTATTCATTCATGGGATGTGGGCATCGCTGGCTAGGCCAGCATTTATTGCCCATCCCTAATTGCTCTTGAGAAGGTGGTGGTGAGCTGCTTTCTTGAACCGCTGCAGTCCATGTGAGGTAGGTACACCCACAGTGCTGTTAGGACGGGAGGTCCAGGAGTTTAACCCAGCGACAGTGAAGGAACGGCAATATAGTTCCAAGTCAAGATGGTGTGTGACTTGGAGGGTAACTTGCAGGTGGTGGTGTTCAAATGCATTTGCTGCCCTTGTCCTTCTAGTTGGTAGAGGTTGCGGGTTTAGAAGGTGCTGTCTAAGGAGCCTTGGTGCGTTGCTGCAGTGCATCTTGTAGATGGTACACACTGCTGCCACAGTGCGTCAGTGGTGGAGGGAGTGAATATTTGTGGATGGCTTTCCATTCGCAAATACATCTGTTGATTACTACCCTTTGTTTTGCTTTTCTAATTTCCTTTTTTACCCTTTTATTGGTTCTCTCACCACCTGCCACAGACCCACTCTGACAGCTATGGTGCTACCAAGCCACTCTTGGTGATGGACGTTAACGTCCCCCATCCACATTCTGAACCCTTGATGCCCTCAGCGCCTCCTCCAAGTGGTGTTCAAAATGGTGGAGTAGAGCCATAGTTATACGGCACAGAAACAGGCCTTTCAGCCCATCATGTCTGTGCTGGCCATCAAGCGCCTATCTATTCTAATCCCATTTTCCAGCACTTGGCCCACAGCCTTGTATGCTATGGCATTTCAAGTGCTCATCTAAATACTTCTTAAATGATGTGAGGGTTTCTGCCTCTACCACCCCTTCAGGTAGTGTATTTCAGATTCCAACCACCGTCTGGGTGAAAATACTTTTCCTCAAATCCCTTCTAAACCTCCTGCCCCTTACCTTAAATCAATGCCCACAGGTTATTGATCCCTCCGCTAAGGGAAAAAGTTTCTTCCTATGTATCCTATCAATGCTCCTCAAAATTTTGTACACCTCAATCATGCCCCCCTCAGCCTTCTCTACTCTAAGGAAAACAACCCGCGCCTATCCAGTCTCTCTTCATAGCTGAAATGCTCCAGCCCAGGCAACATCCTGGTGAATCTCCTCTGCACCCTCTCCAGTGCAATTACATCCTTCCTATAGAGCGGTGACCAGAACTGTGGCCTAACTAGCGTTTTATACAGCTCCATCATAACCTCCCTGCTCTTATATTCTATGCCTCAGCTAATAAAGGCAAGTATCCCATATGCCTTCCTAACTACCTTATCTACCTCTGCTGTTGCCTTCAGTGATCTATGGACAAGTACACCAATGTCACTCTGACCCTCTGTACTTCCTAGGGTCCTACCATCCATTGTATATTCCCTTGCCTTGTTAGTCCTCCCAAAATGCATCACCTCACACTACTCAGGATTAAACTCCATTTGCCACTGCTCTGCCCATCTTACCAGCCCATCTATATCATCCTGTAATCTAAGGCTTTCCTCCTCACTATTTACAACATCACCAATTTTCATGTCATCTGCGAACTTACTGATCATACCTCCTATATTCATGTCTAAATCATTAACGCACACTACAAACAGCAAGAGTCCCAGCACCGATCCCTGCGGTACACCACTGGTCATAGGCTTCCAACTGCAAAAACAACCTTTGACCATCACCCTCTGTCTCCTGCCACTAAGCTAATTTTGGATCCAATTTGCCAAATTGCCTTGGATCCCATGGGCTTTTACCTTCCTTAACCAATCTCCCACCCGGGACCTTATCAAAAGCCTTACTGAAGTCCATGTAGACTACATCAACTGCTTTCCCCTCGTCTACACATCTAGTCATCTCCTCGAAAAATTCAATCAAATTTGTTAGGCACGATCTCCCCCTGACAGAGCCATGCTGACTATCCCTGTTTAATCCCTGCCTTTCCCAGAGATTAATCCTGTCCCTCAGAATTTGTCCCAATATTTTCCCTACCACTGATGTTAGACTCGCTGGCCTGTAATTACCTGGTTTAGCCCTGCAACCCTTCTTAAATACCACATTCGCTGTCCTCCAGTCCTCTGGTACTTCTCCTCTGGCCAGAGAGGATTTGAAAATTTGTGTCAGAGCCCCTGCTATCTCCTGCCTTGCCCTCACATAACAGCCTGGGATACATCTCATCTGGGCCTGAGGATTTATCCAATTTTAAGCCTGCTAAAACAGCTAATACTTCCTCCCTTTCAATGCTAATTTGTTCAAGTATATCACAATCTCCCTCCCTGTTCTCCATACCTACATCGTCCTTCTCCATAGTGAACACAAATGAAAAATCATTTAAAACCTCACTTATGTCCTCTGGCTCCACACACAGATTGCCACTTTGGTCCCTAATGGGCCCTACTTTTTCCCTGGTTATCCTCTTGCCCTTAATATACTTATAAAACACCTTGGGATTTTCCTTTATCTTGCCCACCAGTGTTTTTTCATATCCCCTCTTCGCTCTCCTTATTACTTTTTTAAGTACCCTCCTACACTTTCTATACTCCTCTAGGGCCTCCGTTGTTTTCAGCGCTCTGAATCTGCCATAAGCCTTTTTTTCCTTATCAAATCCTCTATATCCCTTGACATCCAGGGTTCCCTGGACTTGTTGGTCTTACCCTTCACTTTTACGGGAACATGTTGGCCTTGAACTCTCACTAGTTACTTTTTGAATGACTCCTACTGGTCTGATGTAGACTTTCCTACAAGTAGCTGTGTTAACATTTCAGGTTGATGACCTTTAATCAGAACAGGGAAAAGTTAGAAATGTAACAGGCTTCATGCAAGTGAAATGGGGGAGGGTGGAAAAGAACAACAGGATAGGTCTATGATATGGTGGAAGGGATGATGGTACAACGCCAAAGGGAGTGGCAAAGGGACAAATAAAGAAACAAAAGATGCAACAAAAGGAGGTATGAATGGCAGAATGATAAACATCTGCCATCCAAAAGCAAAAGAGAAAAATGCAAGTAAAACTGAAACCTGAAAAGAAAAAGGAAACAAAATGGGGCAGAGACACAGTCTGAAACTGTTGACCTCAATGTTGAGTCCAAGGCTGTAAAGTACCTAATCAAATGATCTTTTCTATTCTTATTTCAGATTTTCAGCATCTTGTATTTTGCTTTTGTAAGCGTAACGCTGTGTTGGTTCGTGGTCATCCAACAAATATCGAAATAAGTGACTGTTTATGTTGTTGCATTTTCCACATTCCAAGTGACTGTAAAGGGCTTTCAGACATCCGTGGTCGTGAAAGGCGCTATAGAAATGCAAGTATTTCTTTCTTTCAGTTTGGTCACTCAGCTTCTGAAGCCAGGTTGGCTGCTGCGGGTTACTGGGTTATTATTGTACAGATTTTCCACAACGCCTGGCAACACAGGGCGCAAACATTGATGAAGGTTGGCGGGTTTGTTTTCTGCTCAGTGAGGCTCCAGTAAACACAGTGACAGACTCTAACTGCAATTTGCAGGCGGCTTTTCTCTGCTCCTCTCCAGGCCGCGCTGCTGCCGTTGCCCGGTTACTGCCCCGAGTCCACTTCACCCGCTACGCATGCGCTGGGATTGCGTCCCTTGAAGTCCCGACGGTCTGTAACGGGCCCGAGGAACAACCAATCAGCGGTGGCGGAACAGCGGTCACCATGGAAACCATTTGAGTGACACGATTAGCATTTCCGGTACAGCCGCCAATTTAGAATCATAGACTTGTGAGCAACATCAGCAGTAAAGAACCCAGAAAAGTGATGAAGCCCAGGAAGGGGGGGACACTGCAGCAGGATGTGGCGGGGGAATGGGGAGAGGGGACAAAGTGCAGGGGGATTCGGGAGGGGGACTAAGGGGGGGCAGAGTGCAGGGGGATTCGGGAGGGGGACTAAGGGGGGGGCAGAGTGCAGGGGGATTCGGGAGGGGGACTAAGGGGGGGGCAGAGTGCAGTGGGACTAAGGGGGGGGGAGACAGTGCAGTGGGACTGGGGAGAGGGACAGAGTGCGGCGGGACTGGGGAGAGGGACAGAGTGCGGCGGGACTGGGGAGGGGGACAGAGTGCGGCGGGACTGTGGGGGGGGGACAGAGTCCGGTGGGACTGTGGGGGGGGGGGGGACAGAGTCCGGTGGGACTGTGGGGGGGGGGGGGACAGAGTCCGGTGGGACTGTGGGGGGGGGGGGACAGAGTCCGGTGGGACTGTGGTGGGGGGGGGGGGGGGGGGACAGAGTCCGGTGGGACTGTGGGTGGGGGGGGGGGGGGGGGACAGAGTCCGGTGGGACTGGTGGGGGGGGGGGGACAGAGTCCGGTGGGACTGTGGGGGGGGGGGGGGGGAGACAGAGTCCGGTGGGACTGTGGGGGGGGGACAGAGTGCGGTGGGGGGGGGACAGAGTGCGGTGGGGGTGGGACTGTGGGGGGGGGGGGGGACACAGAATCCGGTGGGACTGTGGGGGGGGGGGGGGGGGGACACACAGAATCCGGTGGGACTGTGGGGGGGGGGGGGGGACACACAGAATCCGGTGGGACTGTGGGGGGGGGGGGGGACACAGAGTGCGGTGGGACTGTGGGGGGGGGGGGGGACACAGAGTGCGGTGGGACTGTGGGGGGGGGGACAGAGTGCGGTGGGACTGTGGGGGGGGGGGGACAGAGTGCGGCGGGACTGGGGAGGGGGACAGAGTGCGGCGGGACTGTGGGGGGGGGGACAGAGTGCGGCGGGACTGTGGGGGGGGGGACAGAGTGCGGTGGGACTGTGGGGGGGGGAACAGAGTGCGGTGGGACTGTGGGGGGGGAACAGAGTGCGGTGGGACTGTGGGGGGGGGGAACAGAGTGCGGTGGGACTGTGGGGGGGGGGACAGAGTGGGGGGGGGACAGAGTGCGGTGGGACTGTGGGGGGGGGACAGAGTGCGGTGGGACTGTGGGGGGGGGGGACAGAGTGCGGTGGGACTGTGGGGGGGGGGGAACAGAGTGCGGTGGGACTGTGGGGGGGGGGAACAGAGTGCGGTGGGACTGAGGGGTTACAGAGTGCGGTGGGACTGAGGGGTTACAGAGTGCGGTGGGACTGAGGGGTTACATAGTGCGGTGGGACTGAGGGGTTACATAGTGCGGTGGGACTGAGGGGTTACATAGTGCGGTGGGACTGAGGGGAACAGAGTGGAGGGGACAGAGTGCAGAAGGCTGAGGGGGGGCGGAGTGCAGGGAGACAGATTGCAGGGGGACTGTGGGTGCAGATTACCAGGTTCCTGGGGGGGGCGGAGAACACTCCGGGGGATTGGTGGGGGGGCACAGCCTGGGGTGGGGGGGACAGAGTGTACGATGAGGGACTGGATTTGGTGGTGGGGAGAAGGGGGAAGAGGGTGGTGGGGAGAAGGGGGAAGAGAGTGGGTGGGGAAGTGTAAACAATATGTCTGGGGCTCAGTTGCCAGCGAGATGAGACACCTGGCAATAGGAAATTGTAACTGAGTCAACTCAATAAAACTATCCCATTACCAATGGATTTTCTGCATGTCTGTTATCTCACGTAGATGGAAGGTTGACACCGAGAACAATTCTATGCGGCACAGTGGCTAGCACCGCAGCCTCACAGCTCCAGCGACCCGGGTTCAATTCTGGGTACTGCCTGTGTGGAGTTTGCAAGTTCTCCCTGTGACCACGTGGGTTTCCTCCCACAAGCCAAAGACTTGCAGGTTGATAGGTAAATTGGCCATTAGCAATTACCCCTAGTATAGGTAGGTGGTAGGGAAATATATGGACAGCTGGGGATGTGGTAGGAATATGGAATTAGTGTAGGATTAGTTTAAATGGGTGGTTGATGGTCGGCACAAACTCAGTGGGCCAAGGGCCTGTTTCAGTGCTGTATTTCTAAAAACAACTAAAACTCAATAACTGAAACAGGAAGATCCACCACCGTAATCCAGAGCACTGCTGAT
Source organism: Heterodontus francisci (assembly GCF_036365525.1). Lineage (NCBI taxonomy): Eukaryota > Metazoa > Chordata > Chondrichthyes > Heterodontiformes > Heterodontidae > Heterodontus > Heterodontus francisci. Next base: position 38,890,911 of record NC_090394.1, on the reverse strand, counting down.
AGTTGACCAGCCAGCCTGCCTCATGGATGGAACCCAAAAGTATAAATCTGTCATTCAGGGCCAGGATCCTTCCTACTTAGCTTTCAAACCTTCTTGTAAAAGCAAAGCCTGTGTCCTAACAGGAAATTTGATTCTAGGGACAAGCATTGGAAAGCTTAGCAGCCTTATTATACAGCACTGGAGGGGGCTACCTGGCCCATTGTATCACAGCCAGCTCCTTCAAAACGTATCCAATTAGACCCACTTTCCTGCTCTTTGTCCCTCGTCCTGCAAATATCTCATTTTCTGTACTGGTAAACAGTGTGGTTTTAGCTGGTTAAACTCTCTTAGTATCACTGCTTAGTCGTGCCAACTTATGCCTGAGCTGTCTCTACTTGCGTGGGTGTGATATGTCTTTCAGGAGATATGTTTGCTCCATACAAAAACCCTCAGTGGCTTTCAAGTAGCTTGATTTGCAGACTCTTAAAACATACTGATGGCTTCTGTGTGTCAGCCACCTAGCTAACTCAATATAGACCCCATTCTCTTACACTCTGGTATTACTGAGTCCCACACAGCATCAAGATCATGGTGTAACTCCCTTGCAGTACCAATATCTAATGCAATATTGCTCCAAACCAATGATATCTTAAAGGTGGTTAAAGTGAATGCATTTGTCTTTCCTTTAAAACTTAATTTTAATAATATGAAGCATCACAAATTCATGCTGGAGTGAAAAGGCATCAATCCAGTGACAATTCCAACATTGGTTCCCCTCTCAGCACCCCCTCTCTTGGCTCTGAATTTGATTATAATGGGAAATACACTTTGTGAACCTACAGCCCCAACATTTGGAGGTACTAGTAAAATACAACAGTAAACCCAACTATTTTGACACAATTTCTTCTGTCTCCCAGGTGCTGACTTCAACAGCTGCAAGGGCTCCGGCCTTGATACTGAGTTATATTTTAGTCACAGAGATGGATTTCCTTATTCTCTTCCTCATTTACTTGGCTGTTTGCCTCTCCTGCATGGTGGTCGCCATCAAGTTCTCAAGGCAAAGTCAGGAATGTTTTGCAAGGATTTCGCACTACATGACTCGGGTAACTGCAATTTAATAGGAATGTGTTTCCATCCCAGGTCTGTATTGAACCAGCTGATCTCAGTGATGGGAGCAGAAGGGCTAAAATTGGGTTGGAAAAGAGACAAACATACAGGGTTCCTGCTCCTGATGATTATCCAGCGATGTCTGCTGGAAAGTAAAAATAGAAAATGCTGGAAATACTTAGCAGGTCTGGTAGCATCTGTGGAGAGGGATGCAGGGTTGTTGCTTCAGGTCAATAACCTTTCATCAGAATCCTTGAAAGTGCCTGCTTGGCTTTGATGTTCTCTATAACTAAATAGCTTGCTGAACTGAAATAAATACTTTGAAACACATTGATTAGATACTCTGAGTAAGAATGGAGGCTGTGGCCTGAGCTGCTGTGAGACGCATCCAATTGCTTCTTATGGGCCAAAATACAGAATGATGCCTGGAAATTCCTCAGAAAATGAGTGCAACCTTTTGGGTTACATGCTGTTCTGCAAGGTGCCTGTGGGTAGATCTTCTAACTGGTTGGGTGTACTATTTTTCTCAGACTCTCCTTTCTATCAATTACGCATCTTTCTTCCTCCCTCTTTTGTCCTTCTCTCTAGAAATTCCTATGATCTTTCTCACAAATATTGAAACTGATGTGATCACTATATTTGCAGGTAACTAGATAAACACTACATAGTATTTACAGCACAGGAACAAGCGATTTGGCCCAATTGGTCCATGCCGGTCTTAATGCTCTGCATGAACCTTCTCCCACCCCTCTTTATCTAACCCCCATCAATATGTCCTTCCATTCCTTTCTTCCCCCCCACCCCCCCTGCATTTATCTAACTTCCTCTCAATGTATCTATGCTATTCGCCACAACTCACCTGCAAGTGGAAGAAAAATATCTCAGAAAAATATTAAAAGCAATGGGGAAAGAGTAGGGCAGCTAGCATTGGCACAGGTGTAATGCACTGTATTTTTTCCTTCTGTATTCTACAGTATTGATTAATATAACTGTACCGTGGTGGCCTTGAGGGACAGGATCCTGAATCAAGTACTTACTAAATCCAATTGATTATCTTAGCTTGCAGTAGGAGATATTCTATCTGACCATCTGCATGTTTCTCTCTGAACAGGTTAAATCCTTGTTATCTGGCTGAAATCTGTCTGGATATACAATTGGCAACAAGTCCTGGAATTGTTTTTTTATTTGTTCATGGGATGTGGGTGTCACTGGCAAGGCCAGCATTTATTTCCCATCCTTAATTGCCCTGGAGAAGGTGGAGGTGAGCCATCTTCTTGAACCGCTGCAGTCCGTGTGGTATAGGTACACCCATAATGCTACTGGGTAGGGAGTTCCAGGATTTTGAACCAGCAAGGAATGGCAATATATTTCCGTCAGGATGGTGTGTGACTTGGAGAGCAATTTGCAGGTGATGGTGTCCCATGTACTTGTTACCCTTGTCCTTCAAGGCGGTAGAGGTCGTAGGTTTGGAAGCTGTTGTTCAAGAAGCCTTGGTGAATTGCTACAGTGCATTTTGTAGATGACACACACTGCAGCCATGGTGTTTTGATGGTGAAGGGAGTGAATGTTTAAGGTGATGAATTGGGTACCAATTAAGTGGGCTGCTTTGTCCTGGATAGTGTTGAGCTTCTTGAGTGTTGTTGGAGCTGCACTCATCCAGGCAAGTGGAGAGTATTCCATCACACTCCTGACTTGTGCCTTTGAGGAGTCAGGAGATGAGTTACTCACCACAGAATACCCAGTCTCTGACCTACTCTTATAGATGCAGTATTTGTGTGTCTGGTCCAGTTAAATTTCTGGTCAATTGTGAGCCCCCAGGATGTTGATGGTGGGGGATTCAGTGATAGTAATGCCATTGAATGTCCAGGAGAAGTGGTTAGATTCTCTCTTTTGGAGATGATCAATGCCTGGCACTTGTTTGAAGTGAATGTTACTTGCCACTTATCAGCCCAAGCCTGAATGTTGTCCAAGTTTGGCCACATGCTGGCACAGACTGCTTCATTACCTTCGGAGTTGCAATCAGAACTGAATACTGTGCAATCATCAGCAAACATCCCCACTTCTGACCTTATGGAGGGCAGGTTATTGATGAAACAGCGGCAAATGGTTGGAGCTAGGACACTATCCTGAGTAACTCCTGCAGTGATGTCCTACAGCTGAGATGATTGGCCTCCAACAACCACAACCGTCTTCCTTTGTACTAGGTGTGACTCCAGCTAGTACAGAGTTTTCCCCTGATTCGCATTCACTTCAATTTTACAAAGGCTGTCTGGTCCCACACTCGGTCAAATGCTACCTTGATGTCAACGGCGGTCACACTCACTTCACCTCTGAAATTCAGCTTTTTTGTCCATGTTTGGACCAAGGCTGTAATGAGGTCTGGAGCCAAGTGGTCCTGGTGGAACGCAAACTGAGCTTCGATGAGCAGGTTATTGCTGAATAAGTGCCGTTTGATAGCAATGTTGTTCCCTTTCAGGCAGTGAGGTCCAGACACCCACCACTTTCTGGGTGAAAAAATGTTTCCTCATCTCCCCTCTAATCCTTCTACCAATTACTTTAAATCTATGCCCCCTAGTCACTGACCCCTCTGCTAAGGGAAATAGGGTTTTCCCATCCACTCTATCGAGGCCCCTCACAACCTTTACACCTCAATCAAATCTCCCCTCAGCCTCCTCTGTTCCAAGGAAAACAACCCCAGTCTATCCAATATTTCCTCATAGCTGCAATTTTCCAGTCCTGGCAACATCCTCATAAATCTCCTCTGTTCCCTTTCTAGTGCAATTACATCCTTTATGTAATAAAATGACCACAGCTGCACACAGTACTCAAGTTGTGGCCTAACTAGTGTTTTATATATAGCTCCAGCATAACCTCGCTGCTCTTATATTCCATGCCTCAGTTAATAAAGGAAAGTATTCCATATGCTTTCTCAACCACCTTGTTGACCTGTCCTGCTACCTTCAGGGATCTGTGGACATGCAGCCCAAGATCCTTCACTTCCTCTACACCTCTCAGTATCTTCCCATTTATTATGTATTCCTTTGCCTTGTTTGACCTCCCCAAATGCATCACCTCACATTTCTCTGTGTTAAATTCCATTTGCCACTTTTCTACCCACCTGACCAGTCCATTGATATCTTCCTGCAGTCTACAGCTATCCTCCTCGCTATCAACCACATGGCCAATTTTTGAGTCATCTGCAAACTTCTTGATCATGCCCCTGACATTTATGTCCTAATCATTAATATATACCACAAAAAGCAGGAGACCTAGTACTGAGCCCCGCGATACGCCACTAAAAATGGCCTTCAAGTGGCAAAAACACCTGCAAATCCATGCTGACTATCCTTGATTACTCCGTGCCTTGATTTTACTTGTACATGTACTGGAGCAGCTTGGCTAGGGGTGCGGCTAGTTCCGGAGCATATGTCTTCAGCACTACTACTGTTGATGTATTCAGTGCGCTCAGCTGTGGAGTGAATCAAATTGGCTGGAGACTGGTATCTGTGATGCTGGGAGGAGGCTGAGAGGGATCATCTACTCGGCACTTCTGGTTGAAGATGGTTGCAAACGATTCAGCCTTGTCTTTTCCACTGATGTGCTGGGCTCTGCTATCACTGAGGATGGGGTTGTTCATGGAGCCTCCACCTCTTGTTAATTGTTTAATTTAATTAAATTTGCTGGGCTCCCCCCATCATCGAGGATGGGGATGTTTGTGGAGCCGCCTCCAGTTAGTCGTTTAACTGTCCAGCACCATTCACGACTGGATGTGGCAAGACTCCAGAGCTTTGATCTGATCCGTTGGTTGTGAGATCGCTTGGCTCCATCTATAGTGTACTGCTTCTGCTATAGCTTGCATGTGGTCCTGTGTTGTAGCTTCACCAGGTTGGCATCTCATTTTCAGGTATGCCTGGTGCTGCTCCTGGCATGCTCTCCTACATTCCTCATTGGATCGGGTTGGCCCCTTGGCTTGATGGTAATGGTAGAGTGAGGGATATGCTGGGCCATCAGGTTACAGATTGTGGTGGAATACAATTCTGCTGCTGATGGCCCACAGCGCCTCATGGATGCCCAGTTTTGAGCTGCTGGATCTGTTCTGATTCTATCCCGTTTAGCATTGTGCTCGTGCCGCACAACACAATGGAGCCTTGTTTACTGGTTATCTAAAAGCTTACAGGGTAAGTTAAAGCAAAAAAAGAAAGCTTATGACGATCACAAATACCTTAATACTTTAGAAAGCCTAGAGGAGTATAGAAAGTGCAGGGGTGATGTAAAAAAGGAAATTAGAAAAGCAAAGAGAGGACATGAAAAATTATTGGCAGGTAAAATCAACAAAACCTGAAGAGCAAGAAGATAATTAAGGAAAGGGTAGGGCTATTAGAGATGTACGGGGAACTTATACGTAGATGCAGAAGATGTGGGCAGGTTTCTTAATGAGTTTTTTGTCTCTGTCTTCACAAAGGAGAGGGTTGATGCAGACTTTGTAGTTAAAGAGAAGTGTGAAATATTAGATACAATAAGCATGAGAGGAAGTACTAGAGGGCCTGACATCCTTGAAAGTGGATAAATTGCCAGGACCGGATGGATTGCATCCCAGGTTGTTAGAGGAAAGCACGGAGGAAATAGCGGATGCGCTGAGGATCATCTTCAAACCCTCACTAGATACAAGCGAGGTACCAGATGATTCGAGGTCTGTAAACATTGTACCATTGTTTAAAAAGGGTGCGAGGGATAAACCAAATAATTATAGGCCAGTCAGTCTGACCTCGATGGTGGGTAAATTGTTAGAATCAATTCTGAGGAATAGGATAAATGGTCACTTAGAAAGGCACGGATTAATCAGGGATAGTCAGCATGGATTTGTTGTGAGAAGGTCATGTCTTACTAACTTGATTGAGTTTTTTGAGGAAGTAACGAGGATTGATGAGGGTAGTGCAGTGGATATGGTTTACGTGGATTTTAGTAAGGCATTTGACAAGGTCCCGCATGGCAGACTGGTCAGTAAAACGAAAGTCCATGGGATACAGGGGAAGGTGGCACGTTGGTTCCAGAATTGGCTCAGGGACAGGAAACAAAGGGTAGTAGTCGACAGATGTTTTTGTGAATGGAAAGCGTTTCCAGTGGTGTTCCACAGGGCTCAGTGTTGGGTCCCTTGCTGTTTGTGGTATATAATCAATGATTTGGACTTAAATGTGGGAGGCATAATTGGGACATTTGCAGATGACACAAAAATTGGCCGTGTAGTTGACAGTGAAGAGGATAGCCATGGACTCCAGAATGATATCAATGTTTTGGTTGAGTGGGTGGGAAAGTGGCAAATGGAATTCAATCCAGAGAAGTGTGAGGTATTGCATTTGGGGAGGGCAAAAATAGGAGGATTTTGAGAGGGCTAGAAGAAGTGAGAGATCTTGGAGTGCATGTCCACAGATCCCTGAAGGTGGCAGAACAGGTGGATAGAGTGGTGAAGAAGGCATATGGATTGCTTTCCTTTATTGGCCGAGGTATAGAGTACAAAAGCAGGGATGTGATGCTGGAACTGTATAAAACATTGGTTAGGCCAGAGCTGGAGTTCTGCGTACAGTTCTGGTCACCACATTACAAAAAGGACATAATTGGTCTGGAGAGAGTATGGAGATTTACAAAAATGTTGCCAGGGCTTGAAGGTTGCAGCTATGAAGAAAGATTGGATAGGGTAGAGTTGTTTTCTCTGGAACTGAGGAGGCTTAGGTGGGACTTGATTGAGGTGTCCAAAATTATGAGGGGCCTAGATAAAGTGGACAGGAAGGACCTGGCAGGGAAGTCAGTTACCAGGGGACACGGATTTAAAGTGATTGGTAGAAGGATTAGAGGGGACATGAAGAGAAACTTTTTCACCCAGAGGAAGGTGGGTGTCTGGAATTCACTGCCAGGAATGGAGGAGGCAGAAACTCTCAATTCTTTTAAAAGGTACCTGGACATGCACGTGAGGTGCTGTAACCTGCAGGACTATGGACCAGGTGCTACATGGTGGGATTAGTTTGGGCAGCTAGTTTTTTCATCCAGCACAGACACGATGGGCTGAATGGCCTCGTTCTGTGCTGTACTTTTTCTATGGTTCTATGGAGCATGTCCTCAGTGTGAAGACAGGACTTCAACTCCTCAAGGACTGTGCGGTGGTCACTCCTACAATAGTCTCATGAACATATGCATCTGCAACAGGTAGTTCGGTGAGGCTGAGATCAAGTAGGTTTTTCCATCCTATTGGTTCACCATAGTTTCCACAGTGTAACGGTTATCACGCTTTACATGTGAAAGGTTCCCAGTTCAATCCTGCGCGGAAGTATCATACTGTGTCAGCTGTAGCTCAGTTGATAGCACTCTCATCTCTGAGTCAGAAGGTTATGGATTCAAGACCAATCCAGGACTTGAGGACAAAAAGCTAACACCTCAGTACAATACTGAGGGAATGCCGCACTGCCGGAGTTGCTTTCTTTTGGATGAGATGTTAAACTGAGGCACCCTCAGGTGGACGTAAAAGATCTCATGGCACTATATCAATGGAGACCAAGGGAGCTATCGTCGGTGTCCTGGCCAATATGTATCTCTGAATGAATATTACCAAAACAGATTGTCTGGTCATTATCACATTGCTGTTTGTGGGAGCTTACTGTGTGCAAATTGGCTGCCACGTTTCCTACATTACAGCAGTGACTACACTTCAAGACTACTTCATTGGCTGTTGTGCACTTTGAACATCCTGCAGTTATGAAAGGTGCTACATAAATGCAAGTCTTTTTCCTCATTACCTGCCACAGACCCAATCTGGCAGCTATGCCCTTCAGGACTCAGCCAGCTCGGTCAGTATGGACACTGAAGTTCCCCACCCAGAGTACATTCTGTGCCCTTGCTACCCTCAGTGCTTCTTCCAAGTGGTGTTCGACATGGTGTTATAAAAGTGCTTCTATTTTTTTGTAAAATATGTTTTAAGGACTTATAGTTGAATTATGGACATTGATACATCTGGAAGCTTTATGAGATGCTGAACTTTGTGTTTTTTTTTAAAAAGAGGTCACCAGAAGATTCCTGGATTTGGCTTGTAAACAAGCCCATACTGGAAGGCGCCTGTTTTCAGATAAAATACCAGCAGGGAGCTTGTTGTTTTGACTTGAAGATGTTTACGGAGAAGTGACAGGTCAAGATTTATAGGGGTCAGAAGGCTTGATTCTTGTGACATTGTTTGGGTTTCGCCTTGGACAGTGAGTTGGAGTGTAAACTGCTTGGAAGACAGTTGGTTTTGCCTGCCAAGGAAACCCAGCTGATCTCTTTCTCTTGGAAAGAAACCCTGAGTATCCAGTGTGTCAGTCTCCTCTTTCGTCCAGTATTTGAAGAAACCCTGCATATCAAATGTGTGGGAAATGAAACTGCTGTTGCCGCATTTCTGCTGTAAGGCCTATCTGAAACCACTGTAGTTGCATTTCTTGGAAAGCCTACCAAACAGATCTTCAACATCGCCTGGAAAGAACTGTTCTAGGAAGATTCCAGTGACAGCCATCTATACGCATTTGGGACGCCAAACCAAAAACAAAGGACATCTTTCCATACCGTCTCAATTTTCTTCAAGAATTAGCAAGTATTTCACCCGTGTTTCTCTTGTCTGTTTTTTTTTGTAAGAGCTCAAACAAAAATTCCTTTATTTTTCCGGTTAACCAGTGTGTGTGTGTGTGAGAGAGGTTGAGGGGCTAAGGTAAAAAGGGAACTTGAATATTTCAGTCTGTGTATTTATACTTTACTTCATTACTGGTTAAGACTTGTTTTATAATAAACTGATAATTTTGTTGTTTATTAAAGAAACCTGTTTGGTGTGTTTTATTCTGGGATTAAAAATATGATTGACCGTATCAGTAAGTGGGAAAAAATTTAAATATATGTTGTGACCCGTGGAGAAGTGAAACTAGAATAAACAGTGCACTCCTCCCGCCTTGGTCATAACAATGGAGGAGCACCAATTCATCAGCTAAGGGAGGACGGTAGGCGATAATCAACAGGAGGTTTCTTTACCCACATTTGACCTATGCTATAAGACTTCCTGGGATCCAGAGTCAATGATGAGGACTCCCAGAGCTACTCCCTCACAACTATATATCCAGCGTGCTGTCATCTCTGGTGGTTCTGTCCTCCCAATTGGATAGTACATACCCAGGGATAGTGATGGAGGAGTCGGAGACGTTGGCTGCAAGGTATGATTCTGAGTATATCAGGGTTTTGCTTGACTAGTCTATGGGACAGCTGTTCCAATTTTATGAGCAATTTCCCGATAGGCAGTATCCAAAGGCTGGTAGGTTTTCGAGAGAGATTTTCTTTTCTCAAGTGTCTTGTAAAGTGACTGTGTATTGGGCTGCAGTTACAGAGGGTGATAATTGTATTGCCTCTTGTTCTATCCATGTTAATACTTCAGTGCTGTTGAAGGCAGAGAATGGTGAGTGCTTTATCGATCTGAAATTTGTCAGAAGGAAGAGATTTTGTTTGGATTTTTTATCTAACAGACTGGTGAGAGAGCTGTGTTGCCAAGACAAGAAGTTGTTTTCATGGAGAAATTGATAAGGAATAGCACATTTTAATACAGGAATATATCAATGGTCCAATTGCACCTCCCCATGGAGCTTGCCAGAATCACTGAACAAAAATATGAGCTAGGACCATCTAGTCGACCTTCAACCATAGGTAGAACGATAGTCACATGATAATGGAGTTGTTAACAAATCGTAGCGATCAATCTCTATCAATTAGCCTACAACAGACCCAGTAGGTTCAAAGCCACCTATTCCTCCCAAGTCATGCTACACTCACCACATGGCATGCCTCAAATTACACATACACTGTGTATCCCAAAATATTATTCTGTATTTATTCTCAAGATGTGAGACACTGGCAAGGCGACATCCCTAGTAAACCTAAGAATCTTGGAATGTATTGCCCTACCCACATCCCTTTTTGAACCTCCTTATAGTTTCTTGTTCTACCATCCTTGTTGGCAGTTTGTTCCACATCTTTATCACTCATTTTAGTGGAAAAAAATTTACCTGAATTTCCTATTTTTGTTTTGTCATGCTTCATTTGAATTTGTTCTTGAATTTTGGATTCAGCAGAAAAACGTGGTTTGATCCAAATTCATAATAAACAAGCAGGAATGGTGCAATGGGGATGAAAATGGAGAGCAGGGCCTCCTCATGCAGCTTGTTATTGGGAGGGACTGTGTGTTTGTTCCATTTTCGGTGTCATTGCTTTTCTCAGCCTTCGTTCAGTGGGTAGCACATTCACCTCTGAGTCATCAGGTTGTGGGTTCAAGCCCACTCCAGAGACTTGACACCCCATTGCAGCACTGAGAGACAGGTGCACTGTCAGAGGTGCTGTCTTTCAGATGAGACATTAAACCAAGGCCTCATCTGCCCTCTCGTATGAATGTAAAAAATCCTGTGACACTAATCAAAGAAGAACAGGGGAATTTTCCTTGGTGTCCTGAATAATATTTATCCTTCAATCAACATCCCCAAAACAAAACGGCTTATCTAGTCCTTATCTCATTGTTATTTGTGGGAGCTTGATGTGAGCAAATTGTTCATCACATTTCCTAAATGACAGCCGTGCCTATACTTCACAGGAACCTAATTGGCTTTAAAGTGCTTAGGGACACCGAGGTCACAAAAGGTATTATATAAATGCAAGTCCTTTCTTTTCTTTCTCATCCCTCCATTTTCTTTCTGTTGCTAACAGGTGATTGGGCCAGTGATTCCTCAATGGCTACAGGTGGCAGTGCAACTTGCTTTACATAGGCTCATTCACCAGAGGTAAGTGTGGATATTCTCAAATCACCTACACATATCTGCCCTCAAATCAGTCTGTAGAAACAATTAACTGCAATCAACAGTCTGTTTGTCACAATATTGTGTTCAGCTGAGATTGGGAATAATTTTGATTGGCAGAATCAATTGGATATCAAGCCAATTAAGAATTTTAGACACTTCGATCAGACTCCACATTCGCCTTATCTACGACAATGAATAGTTTTTCAAGCCTGTTATCAAAACTATATTCTCCCATTCCTAGTTTTATCCTACTTCATCTGCATTGTATCTTTTTCATGGCTCCAATATCCTTTCTATAATGAAGTGTTCAAAGTAAGCAGTATTCCTGCTGTGGTCTAAACAAAGCCTAGTACAGATTCTTCTTCATCTGCTTAATTTTACATTCAGGAGCCTATCTATAAAAGCCAGTATTTAATTTTGGTCTCTTGGCTGTCCACTTGGGATCCTGTATATCCTCACCCTTAGATCTTATTGAGAATTTTACCATTTAAGGTATCTTTCTATTCCCTGTTCCAAAATGTGCTAATTACATTTATCTGCATTTGCCACTTATCTTCCTATTTCCCTAAACCTCCTACATTCTACTTGACAGTTAGCCACACTCCCTAATTTGGTATTGTTGACAAATGTTGTTTATTTCCCCTTGGCCCTGAGGCCAAATTATTTGTTTACATGGAGAACGGGAGTCTTTACACACATACCTGGGTTCCTGGAATTCTGCTGCAAAGTCTGGATCAGTTCTCAGCTCTTGTGTAAATGGGGTGCTGGTGGCTGTTACAATGATATGGAATTGTCCACAGGGAGGGAAGAAGCTGTTGGACCAATGGATTTGCATAATGCAAAAGCAAGGTTACCATGAGCAGAGACCTAACTGAAAAATAAACAGGATAATGTGTTATGAATACAAGAATGCATCAACATTTTAGAGGCATTGATGGAATATTATGCACAACGAAGCCAATCAAGGCTCTATAATATTTCACTTATTTCTTCTTTTAACAGAAGCTCCTTTTTCCTGGTCCTGCACCTTGTGTTAGAAGTAGCTGTGTATGGAGAATATTCCTGGGAAGTGTTTCCTTATTGCTTGGAGCTGGGATTCAGACAAAGTAGTCTGCTGCTGCCTTACATCCTGGTGCTTGGCAATATGTACTTTTTCTACCTGTGCTGCACCAGAGACCCTGGTAAGAAACAGATCTGTCTCAAGCTAATCTTTCCTCAGCTGACTGAGACCATTTGTCAATATCAGCAGTGGCTCAGTTGGTAGCACTCAGCATTAAGTCAAATGTCGTGTGTGCAAATCCTACCCCAAAGACTCAAGCACATATCTAGGCTGACACTCCACTGCAGTACTGAGGGAGTGCTGTAATATTAGAGATGCCATCCTTCAGAAGAGACCTTAAACCAAAGTCCGTCTGCCCTCTCTGGTGGATATAAAAGATCCCATGGCAGCATTTTTAAGAAAAGCAGGGAAGTGCTGTCCTGGCCAATATTTATCTTTCAAACAATATTATCTTGTTACTGTACAGATTTGGCTGCCATGTTTCCTACATTACAATAGTAACTGCCCTTCAATAAAGTACTTAATTGGCTGTAAAGCACTCTGGGCTATCCTGAGGTAATGAAAGGTGCTACAGAAATGCAAGTCTTTTAATACACCATGCCTGCCTGTCTTTTGTGCCTAGACAAATTAGTAGAGTGATCTTTGATTACAATGTACAAATTAAACATGACTGGTTCATTGGTTGGTGCTGGGCCATCTCTGCTGTTCCTGTTAACATTTTCCAAATTAGAGGAAGTACAATGAGCCAGATCTCTTCCAAGAACTTGCAACAGAGAGGCTACCTCTCTGTATTTCCAATCTCAACCTGGTTGCCAGATGGAGGCAGAAGTCAGGTGCTTCTCCAAAAAAAAGAGGAACATCTGATCAATTGTTTACTTTGAATACTCAGGACCCCTAACAGCCCGGGCGGAAGTCAGGGAATTACAGGAATTAATACAAATCAGGCCAAAGAATTTCAAACACTAAAACAAAGATGGATGCTGGAAATCTGAAATAAAAACCAAGGAAATACTCAGCAGGTCAGGCAGCATCAGTGGAGAGAGAAACAGAGTTGATGTTTCAGGTCATTGATCTTTCATCAGAACTCAGTTTCAAACACTCTTTCGATTTGTGGCTATGATTGCCTCGACTTGTCCACAGAATCTGCAACAGCTGAAAATTATTTGAGTTTATTGTGGATTTTTTGCTTGTTTCTCAAAGGTACAATTTCTCCTTCAAACCACAAGCAGCTGCTGAAAGTGTACATGTACGATGGAACTTTGTATCGACATGCCCACGTCTGTCCTACGTGCAAACTCGCAAAGCCAGCACGGTCAAAGCACTGCCGTAAGAAACTTACAATGTGTGATGGTGATCGGTAGTGTGGGCGTGTATCGAGAATACATTCCGGAAATGCTGTAAATACACAGCAGGTCAGTCAGCATCTGTAAAGAAAAGACAGGTTAACGTTTAGGACATTGACCTTTCATCAGTTCTGAAAACAGACAAGGGTTTTCAGATTCTGATGGACTCGCTGTGTATTTGCAGGTGTGTTTTTTTCCTACCACAGGAGTGAATTCTGCTTTCCAGCCAGGGAAAGCAAATGGCCAGTCAGCTCTTGGGAGTGAGAGACTTCAGGTGGCTTAGTTTCTGTAGTCTCACTCTTTACAAATTGTGGCCACCAACTTCTGATAATTGTAGAAAATTCACAAGAATGAGTGAAATTGCAAGAACTATTTTTCAGCCATGTATAAACACACAAAAATTTAAAAAGTTCAATTGCAGATTAAAATTGGGAAACCCAGTGGACAATCAGTGAGGTGGGGGAAGGTGGTGAAACAGTAGGCTTTTGCATATTGTACTCTTTAAAACTAAAGAGACCAAGAATAGCAACTCAGCTACATATGGTTAATAAGTTAACAGGTCCCGAATGCTTTGCAGGGTTGAGCGGAGCATATGGGCATTGATGGTGAGCTTGTTCTGCCAGCTGAGATAAAGACATGTTTTCCCTCCTAAAGGTCCTGACGCATGTTGGCTAGAGCCACATGTGTCGTCCAGTACCTTGCCAGAGCAGCCTGACAAGGACAAGTGTTCTAGCATTATTTACAAACCCCAAAACAATCTCTCTAAAATAACTTGGGAATTTAGGGCCGAGTCAGGTGCAGTTCTCACCAGTGGATCGATGTCATCTGGGAATTCTCTAACTCATTTTAAGCAGGACTTACAAAACAGCAGCGAGAAAAGACTTTTAACCCCCTGCACCAAACAGCCATCTGCTAATAATTTCCTCTTCTCCCTCTCAGGAGTGTGCAACCGGTGTGTCCATCGATTTGACCACCATTGTGTCTGGGTAAATAACTGCATTGGGGCATTAAACATACGTTACTTCCTGTTGTACCTGGTAACTCTGTCAGGGATGGCAGCTGCTGTGGGAACCATGACAGTAAGATTCCTCATCCAGGTGACACTGATGTCCAACCTACGTCAGGCAATGTATGTGAATGCTGAGGGTGAGCATGTGCCCGTTGGCATCCTGTTTATAGTCCAGGTAGTGTGTTTGACAATTCTTTGAATCTGTGGAGGATCTGTATTGTTTATTCGGGTCTTTGCAAAAATGAGTTGCTATTGCATGATCTACACAAAAGGTTATTAACTCCCCATAATTGGCAGCAAAACCATTTACTAGGAAATAGAATTTGACCTGCTTTAAACAAAGTAAAATAACAACCAAATGCTAGATATAACAAAAAATGTTTTATCTTTCAGCAACTTTAAACCCATTTTTTAAGCATCTTCGATCCCTCACATGGGCATGCCCAGGGAGCAAACCATTACTAACCCTTTTCATTTTATTTCAGCAACTTGTTTTATCACACAATTTCACATGATCCTTGTTGTCTTCAGAAGATGCCAGAACAATGCTAGACTTTGACAGGCTTTACCTGCCACACACATTTGATACAATAAATGAATAGCAGTGACACAACATAATTTTACAGTAAATAAACCGATTACTCAATTAATACAAAATAATAGTTTGTGTATGTCAGCCAAGAGCAACGTCTCAATTCATTCCATCTTCGCTGCCACCGGAGAATCCTTGGCATCAGGTGGCAGGACTGTAACTCCAACGCAGAAGTCCTCGAGGTGGCCAACATCCCCAGCATATACACCCTACTGAGCCAGCGGCGCTTGAGTTGGCTTGGCCATGTGAGCCGCATGGAAGATGGCAGGATCCCCAAGGACACATTGTACAGCGAGCTCGTCACTGGTATCAGAGCCACCGGCCGTCTATGTCTCCGCTTTAAAGACTTCTGCAAACGCGACATGAAGTCCTTTGACATTGACCACATGTCGTGGGAGTCAGTTGCCAGTGATCTCCAAAGCTGGCGGACAGCCATAAAGGCGGGGCTAAAGAGTGGCGAGTCGAGTCGAAGAGACTTAGCAGTTGGCAGGAAAAAAGACAGAAGCGCAAGGGGAGAGCCAATTGTGTAACAGCCCCGACAACCAATTTTATCTGCAGCGCCTGCAGAAGATCTGTCACTCTAGAATTGGCCTTTATAGCCACTCCAGGCGCTGCTTCACAAACCACTGACCACCTCCAGGTACTCACCCATTGTCTCTCGAGACAAGGAGGCCAAAGAAGAAGAATGGTTTGTGACTGCTGCACTTAACTGACTACAGCTTATCCAAATCCCTTTGTACTTGATCCATTTGCTCAGTTATTTGCAACACTATCCAGTTTGCTGATAGCGAACGTAAAGACAACTTTGTTACAGGTACATTGTAATTGAAATAAATACTCATCACATTGGTTTTACACTTAATTCATTCTCTTGCAGACCCTCAAAACTATGGAACTCCTTGCTTTCCTCAATCGTCCTTTGCTCCAACAATCTACAAGCTTTTTAAAGCCGAAGCGAGACATAATTTAATCACTACACACTGATTAGGTCTTCTCTCTCACCCTTTTCATCCTGGTTGGTGTCCTACTCTGAGCATTACCCATATCTCAATGTTATAAAATAATTAATTTGCTGGTGAGAAATCTGTGCCTTGTCCTCTGGTTTTCAGTTTGCTCTCTACTTCTGTAATCACTAGGGTTAAATTGCTAAGACATCTGTGCTGGGCTCTGGCTGCACCCTGTTATACAAGCTGTCAGCTATGGCTCAGTGGGGAGTACTCTAGCCTGAGTCAAAAGGTCTTGGATTAAAGTCCTACTCTAGAGACTTGAGCACAAATCTAGGCTGACACTTTAGTGCAGTACTGAGACAGTGCTCTTGGATGGATGTAAACAATCCCACAGCACAATTCAACAAGGAGCAGGTGAGTTTTCCTGGTGTCCTGGCCAATATTTCTCCCTCAAACAATATCAAAAACAGATCATCAGGTCCTTACTTCTTTGCTGTTTGTGGGATAACACTGTAGGCAAATTGACTGCCATATTTCCTACATTATAACTGACTGCACTTCTTACTTAATTGGTTGAAAAGCGATTTGGGACATCCTGAGGTTGCAAAAAACTAATGAAAAGTAGTAATTTGATTGTAATGTTAATTTTGAAGGCAGATAACTGCATAGGAGAAAGGGATTGGAATGGTTTAGGGTACTGATGCTTTCTCCTATTCCATGCCCTGTGATAACTAACAGATTGTCCCTTTTGCAGAAACTGTTCCTGACCTTTCCTCGGATTCTTTTCATGCTGGGCTTCACACTCCTCACCTTCTTCCTGCTGGCAGGCTACACTGCTTTTCACTTCTACCTGGTGATGACCAATCAGACTTCAAATGAGTGGTACAAACATAAGAACAGCTGCCAGTGCCACATGGACAACACCAGGCCAGACAAACGCACATGGGAAAACATCTATCATAGAGGGTTTATCACAAATGTGAAAGAAATCATCAGCCCTGAGACAGATCAGAAAAAATTCAAATAACAAAGATAAAGTCTGGCATTTTTTGTTCACTTTCAGAAAAAGGTCTTCTGTTCAATAAGTTAGTTTGTGAATTAAGTTTTTTTTAAAAATAATTTCCACCACCTATTTTTCTACTGTGTCTGATTAACAGATTAAAATTGAGAATGGCTAATTACTCCTTGGTCTCATTCTTCCATTCCATTGGGCAAGGTATACAAATGTGAAAGTCAAAGTCACTTGGGCACGGTCAGGCACTTTGTCCACAACATCCATGACTTTCACCACCTTGTAGAAAAGTACTTCTGTTATTCCTTGCACTCATTTCCCCAGAGTTGAGGGAGGCTGACTGATGGGGACTAGTTTTGCTGAGAGGAGGTGAGGAAATTATTTTGATTTGAACAAGAGTTTGGCACTGCCACAGTGGGCCTGAATCTGCAAGACTAGAAGAGTGAGAGAGAATTAGTTAACTTAAATCTAGAGTGGTGTAGAAGTGCAGAGTACAGTAATGGCAGGATCAGGAACGAAGACAGCGATGGGCATGACAGAAATGATGTGAGAAATTCAGGAGATGTATAGATGCATAAAGTGGCAAAGTTGTGCACACACACAAGTTGGCTATACTCTACAAAAGCTTTCTGTAGCGTTGGTCCATCCGAGACAGTAAGTGAAACAGAAGGAGAGAAGGGAGTGACTGGCTGCAGGGTGAGGGGAGAAGGCAGGAGGACTAGAGGAAAACTCTTTGAATAATTAACAATCAAGACCCCATGTTTCTGTGCTGGTAACATTTCACAACTCTCTTACCCAATGGGTGAAAATATTCTGCCCGACTTCCCTAACATTAACATTTCTGATCAACGACCTTTAATCAGAATTCATATAATTTTTTTTAAAATTGGTCTGGTGAAGCAGGGTTGTGGGAGGAGACTGGTTGGGCTGTTAGTCAAGGAAGAAGCGGAGGGCCCGTAAGTCCTTAGTGAATAGACTGTTTGGGCCAGGACACCAGAACTGGATAAGGTGATGCAGGCCATCAGAAGAGTTGCAAATGTAGGTGGGTAGGGATGAAAAGTCATCGACTGAAATGTTAAATTTGGTTTCCCACTCTACAGATGTTTCCTGCTAAGTGTTCCCAGCATTTTCTGTTTTAATACCTAATTGTGCCCCCTAGTATTGGGGCTCTCACCAGCATGAACAACTTATCTGTACCAGGTTGGCAATTCTTTTCACAACCTTATTTTAATTAGATCATGAACTTCCCTCATTGAAGAAAACAAACCCAACCTTGCTTAGCCTTTCCTCACAGCCCACCTCAGTAACTGCTCAAGGACAATCACAGGGTTATTGTTTGGTGGTCAGAACTGCATGGACAACACCAGACAGGTTCTTTGGCAATTAAATGCTGCACATAGGAGTGATGTTCAAATTCCACCTTTATTTGAGGTCAACCAGGTCACATAATGAGGCTGCCAGTGAGGATCAGCAAAGTAGTTATTTCAACACATGCCTTGAGTATACTGAAAATAAAATATTAGATTAATATAAAAGAATGAAATTCTCATACAGAACCACATGGCATTTTCATTCATAAAACACATTCGTTCCATGGAGTGTCACATGTCCTTTCTGGTGGGAATGCCCCGATGCAGCAGTTAGCCAGAGTGCTCGCAAACGCAAGTGAAAGAACATCAGTCAGCAGAAAGATCCTGCAGTAGAGTTGAGCGCATCAGTACTCATTCTACACTCTGCTGCCCATCTTGAGTTTTAGTTCCTGAAACAATGACCCTGTGAATGGGTAATTATCTGTACGCCAGGCACACACTTCATTATCAAAATACACAATAGCTAAAGCACTGTTGGTAATACTTAAAAGGGATACTTTACAATCTATACAATGCTAATATAATCTTTCTGCTATGAAAAGCTTAACAGGTAATCTCTGATGAGACACATACCTTGCATCATGTTGATCTGTCACATGCAATTTGTTTTTGTCACAATCCAGTTATTTTTGGTCATACTTAAGGCCACATTCTGCAGGTATACCCGTCTGTTTTCCAAAAATAGTTTAAAAATCCTCCACAACACTTGTTGTGGAAAATATCCCTGAAACAACAGCTTACAAATATTGTTCATAAATATCTGATCAATCAGCCTGTCATCTGGGTTAGAAAACATGCTGCCGTAGAGAATCTAAAAAAAAATCCTGCATTTTTATTTACAGCGAGATAGGCAACTCCCGCGTCTTATTTACAGCAGAGGCAGTCAGCGGTTGATGGCCTGGAAAAGTACAAGTAAGCTCGTTGTTTACATGCAACAAACTTTATCACACAATATACAAACACCACTCTACCATGGAGAGTCCTGTACACCTCCAGTTTAACAATCCCAAGGAGAGCAGAAAAACTCTCATTCAGGGCCATTGGTTCACAGCGTTGCAATAATCAATACTTCATTTTAATTACACGGGGTTCTGGGGTCTTTAACCAAGATTTTAGGATCAAATTCCTGAATTCTATTTTTCTGTGGCTCTGTTGACTATTCTTCACAACCCTTGGCACAGAAATGAAAGAAATTCCCGTCCTTTTAAGAGATGAAACCAGAGGGCACAGGCTTCTCTTCAGGATTCCAACAGAGTTCAGAGGTGAGCTCATTTATTAAAGGAGGTAGTAATCCAATGATACTTAACACATGCAGCTTCTCTTTGCCAAGATTATTGGTACAAGTTCCAATCACTGCAGCTGAAGCAGCAGCAAGACAAAAAGCCACAAACATTTCACGAATCGTCTTTTAAATAAATGAGTTGTCAATGGTTCATAAAAGACTCGCATCATATCAATGATGTCTCACATCACTGGGAACAGCTCTTAACTATGTTTGGGATTTTCTTGCATTTGAATTCTTCTGTTAAAAGAATACAATTTTCATTTTCAGCCACTTTGTGCTGAACACATGAGTGTGATCGGGATGTAACCTATGCTGGAGAGGTCTGAAAATCTTTTAATCAAATCTGTCTCAATTTCCTTTTACTGCCAATCATTAATACCAGTTTCTCACCACTGCCTGCCTGGTGCCACCCTCCTTCACTCCTAGTCTTGTGCTTTAGTTCCCAGTCCTTAGTGCTACTTCATTGATTTAATCTCTGAACAGCCCCTGGTAAGGTAACTGCATCTTTAATAAGGCAGAGTAACCAGAGCATTAAACTCAGCTCCTTGTGTGTAATCGAATGGCTGGGCCTGGTTTTGGCACAAGGTAAGGTAGGTATTTACTGAAATCAAAGGGTGAGGTAGGGGAAAGCAAAGAATCAGACACACAAAGTAAATGGGAGTAGGAGCTCAGCTGTTGGCCAGCACTAATTCAGTATATTGGCCAGTCACATTCTGTCTCTTCCCGCTCTCACCACTGATGTCGTTGCTCAGTAACTGAGTTACATATCAGCACTTTCCTCTGAGTGTGAGCACTAAATACTCTGCACAGTCACAGTGGGAAGCAATTGGACATCTTGGCACAATCCGTTGCATACTGGCTCACAGCTCGAGTGATACAGGAAGACCTTGAGCTCAGAGTTTCAATATAATGCATCAGTATTGACATGCATCACCTTGTGGCTCAGAAACCATAAGCGATGCTTACATGGAGCGACGCTTACATGGAGCGACCAGGCACGGTGTGAAGCCGTAACCACATAGTGCAGTATTCAGGGTTCTTGCATCCACCCAATGAAATATTTCTTTTCCCTGATTAGGGAAGCAGGGAGGGTCAGTAGAAGCCCCTTTCATTCACCCACCACCACTGTTTGTATTTCCACATCTCCGTCCTGAGTAGTTATCATGTATTCGTCTGTGTGTTCCAACATCTCAAGATCATCAGCTGCCACCATGGTTACTGTGTCGTGACTGGCCTCCAGGCTGCTATCTGTTGTCAGAGCTGCTCCTTCCCCGATGCTGGAGGCCAGTGTCATTGCAACCTGCTCAGTGAGGCTATCGGGGGTTGCTATGGTGATTGTATCCGTTACTTCTTCATTGTTATCTTCCATGGAAACATTTTGGACAATGATTTGATGGCCAGAGTTGGCCTGGTTCACGATTTGCTGCACGACTTTCATGATCTGGCTGTCAACCTGAAAAGGAAGTCGAGAAAGCTAAACACCTGAAACATCTGATGCCAGAGAGACCGACCGGAAACATTTAAACAGCGGACAGTAAAATCAAGAGTGTAAACCTGAGAAGTGACCAATTCACTCAGAATGTCTGGGTCATTTCTAGAGTCAAAGAGCAACCACCAACCTGGTGCTTAGAGCCTTGGATTAGAGCGCCCATGTCACTGCTTCCAGCAACTTCAGCAGGAGCCTGACAAAGAAACACGAAAACAAAAAGAATGTTTAAAACAGCTTTACAAAAGTTACTACCATCTCAGATCACATGCATACTGCTGCCCCAAAGCAAATCACACCTACATCACTGCCGCAATACAATTCACATGTACACAACTGCTCTAACAAAGATCACATGTACATAATGCTACCCTCAGACACAGACCACATGTACATTTCCGCTGTCCCTCAATTCGAGATAGTGGGATCGGAGTGCTGGATTTGCTTCCTTTTCTCCCCTTCTCTGTTGTCGCTCTGCATCATTAAGGCATTGGGACTCAAAGCGTGATGCAGCTTGGTGGCAGGTTGTTGCCATTCTGAGCGGTTGGTAGAAAGTTCCTCCCAGTCATTAAGGTCAATGCAGCCGCGCTTCTAGGAGAGCTTCACAGCGTCTTTGAAGCATTTTCTTTGTCTTCCCTTGGAATGTTGTCCATTTCAGAGTTCAGAGAACAGGACCTAGCGAGGGAGACAATTTTCAGCCATGCGAACAGTGACCAGTCCATCAGAGTTTATTTTGCAGGAGTTTTGCCTGAATGCTTGTGGATCTAGCTTCAAGGACACCAGCGTTTGTTCAACGGTCCTCCCATTAAATCTGGAGGATGCGACTGAGGCATTGCTGATGGGATTTCTCTAGCGCTCTTATGTGTTGCTGCAGTATAGGAGTTTGGTGACGACAACTGCTCCGTACAGTTAGACTTTTGTTGATTTGCGGAGATCTTTGTTGTCAACAGTCACTGCCGTAATTTGTATAAGGCTGACCTGGTGCAGCTGATCTGTTGTTGGATCACCTTGTCAATGGTGGCCTTTCTCAAAAGCTAACTGCCAAGGTATAGGAAGTGCTCAACATATTCCAGAGTCTCTTCTTCAACATGTATTGGTAGGTGGAATATTTGGCTGATCAGGTGTAGGTTGATGAGTTTTGTTTTGGCAACATTCAAGGATGGGCTGAGTTTCTTGTATGCAGAATTGAAGAAATCGAGAGTGGCTTGTAAATCTGGTGCAGAGTGGGAAAATGACACTGCAGTCATCCGCAAACCGTAACTCATGTACATTTGTGGTGGTCACTTTAATTTTGGCAGGGAGGTCACCGAGGTTGAAGAGCATTCCATCTAGATGGCATTTATTATGGACACCAGAGGGCAGTTGATCTTTGATGAGGTGAATAGCCACCATCAAGAAGATTGTGAATAGTATGGGGACGATCACACAGCCTTGCTTGATCCCAGTTCCAGATTTAAGGTGTCTGTTTCAGATCTCCCACAAGACAGTTGCAGTCAGGCCATCATGAAGCAATTTCAGGATTGTGATGACGTTTCGTGGCCATCCAAATCATTGGAGAACAATCCACATGATTTAGAGTCAAATGCTTTGGTCAGGTCAATGAATGCACAGTTCCTGGTGTTCTCAACATTTTTCTTGGATTTGTCTGGCAGCAAAGACCATGTCAGAGGTTCCTCTGGAAGGCCTAAAGCCACACTGTGTCTCTGGGAGGATTTCTGCAGCCACAGGAAGTAGGTGGTTCAGGAGAATGAAGTTGGGGGGTGGGAGGGGAGAGTTATTTTTCCTCCCAGATCTGTAGGATGAGTGCATGGGGTCTTGATATGAACAAAAGTCCACCTGCTTTGAAGACCTCAGCTGGAATACCATCAGGACCATGGGCTTTGTTGTTTTTCATCTGTTTGTTTATTGCAGCTCTCCCATCGATGGTGGTTCACCCATGGATTCTACCACAGGGCACTGAGGGATAGCCTGGAGGGTATCATCTGTCACTGTGGATTTACAGTTGAGGAGTTGTTCAAGATGTTCTTTACAGTGTTTACACTGTAAATGGCATTGTTATTTTTAAGAGAAATGCCATTCTGTGAATGAAGGGGTTTTGTCCACTTGACCTCGGTGTACAGATGGCCCTGGTGGCTTCAAAAGGTTTGCGTGCCGTGATCATCAGCATACTGTTGGATCTCTTGGGCTTTCTCTTCCCACCACATCTCCTTTATCTTCTGGATTTGTCTTTGGGTGTCAGCCTTGAGCTGTTGGTATGCTGCCTTCTTGAGTTGCGACTTTAGGTTGTTCTACCTGGCAATGAAGACTGCTCATTTTTGTTCAAGAAAATCACATTTGAGCATCATTTTCGTTGAACCAGTCTCGGTGACCGGCGATGCCCAAACCCAATGATCTGGGCACAAGAACCTAGTATAGCTGATTTTATTTGATCCCATTGTTCTAAAATTGAGTTGGATGCGTGAAGATTTTCCAGATTGGTCGTGAACTGCACTTGGAATTCTTCTCCAGTCAGGCTATTTTAGGGTTGAGACATTGATCATCTTCCTCTTGGACTTTTGGGCCTTGCAATGTCTTGGTGCTAGGTGGATGTTCATCACCGATCGAATAAGTCTGTGATCTGTCCAGCAGGCATCAGTCCCCCACGTGGATCAAGTGATAGACATCACTCGTCACTGCTGAAAACAGTGGAGGCACTAGAGGAGTATAGAAAGTGTAGGAGGGTACTTAAAGTAATTAGGAGAGCGAAGAGGGGACATGAAAAAACACTTGTGGGCAGGATAAAGGAAAATCCCAAGGCATTTTATAAGTATATTAAGGGCAAGAGGATAACCAGGGAAAAAGTAGGGCCCATTAGGGACCAAAGTGGCAATGTGTGTGTGGAGCCGGAGGACATAGGTGAGGTTTTAAATGATTACTTTTCATCTGTGTTCACTAGGGAGAAGAACGATATAGGTGTAGAGATCAGGGAGGGTGGGTTGTGATATACTTGAACATATTAGCATTGAAAGGGATGAATTATTAGCTGTTTTAGCAGGCTTAAAAGTGGATAAATCCCCAGGCCCAGATGAGATGTATCCCAGGCTGCTATGTGAGGCAAGGAAGGAGATAGCAGGGGCTCTGACACTAATTTTCAAATCCTCTCTGGCCACAGGAGAGGTACCAAAAGACTGAAGGACAGCGAATGTGGTGCCATTATTCAAGGAGGGTAGCAGGGATAAACCAGGCAATTACAGGCTGGTGAGTCTAACATCAGTGGCTGGGAAACTATTGGAAAAAAACTGAGGGACAGGATTAATCTCCACTTGGAGAGGCAGGGATTAATCAAGGATAGTCAGCATGGCTTTGTCAGGGGAGGTCGTGTCTAACTAACTTGACTGAATTTTTCAAGGAGGTGACTAGATGTGTAGATGAGGGTAAAGCAGTTGATGCAGTCTACATGGACTTCAGTAAGGCTTTTGATAAGGTCCTGCATGGGAGATTGGTTAAGAAGGTAAGAGCCCATGGGATCCAGGGCAATTTGGCAAGTAGGATCCAAAATTGGCTAGGTGGCAGGAGGCAGGTGGTGATGGTCGAGGGTTGTTTTTGCAATTGGAAGCCTGTGACCAGTGGTGTACCACAGGGATCGGTGCTGGGACCCTTGCTGTTTGTCGTGTACATTCATGCTTTAGACGTGAATATAGGAGGTATGATCAGTAAGTTCGCAAATGACACGTAAATTGGTGTCGTAAATAATGAGGAGGAAAGCCTTAGGTTACAGGACGATATAGATGGGCTGGTAAGATGGGCAGAGCAGTGGCAAATGGAATTTAATCCTGAGAAGTGTGAGGTGATGCATTTTGGGAGGACTAACAAGGCAAGGGAATATACAACGGATGGTAGGACCCTAGGACGTACAGAGGGTCAGAAGGACCTTGGTGCACTTGTCCACAGATCACTGGAGGCAGCAGCACAGGTAGATAAGGTGGTTAGGAAGGCATATGGGATACTTGCCTTTATTAGCTGAGGCATAGAATATAAGGGCAGGCAGGTTATGATGGAGCTGTATAAAACGCTAGTTAGGCCACAGCTGGAGTACTGTGTACAGTTCTGGACACCACACTATAGGAAGGATGTGATTGCACTGGAGAGGGCGGCACAGTGGTTAGCACCGCAACCTCACAGCTCCAGGGACCCGGGTTTGATTCTGGGTACTGCCTGTGCGGAGTTTGCAAGTTCTCCCTGTGACCGCTTGGGTTTTCGCCGGGTGCTCCGGTTTCCACCCACAACCAAAGACTTGCAGGTTGATAGGTAAAGTGGCCATTGTAAATTTCCCCTAGTGTAGGTAGGTGGTAGGGAATATGGGATTACTGTAGGGTTAGTATAAATGGGTGGTTGTTGGTCGGCACAGACTCGGTGGGCCGAAGGGCCTGTTTCAGTGCTGTATCTCTAAATAAATAAATAAAAAAATAAAGGGTGCAGAGGAGATTCACCAGGATGTTGCCTGGGCTGGAGCATTTCAGCTATGAAGAGAGACTAGGGTTGTATAGGCTAGGGTTGTTTTCCTTAGAGCAGAGAAGGCTGAGGGGGGACATGATTGAGGTATAAAAATTATGAGGGGCATTGATAGGTGAGATAGGAAGAAACTTTTACCCTTAGCTGAGGGGTCAATAACCAGGGGGAATAGATTTAAGGTAAGGGGCAGGAGATGTAGAGGAGATTTGAGGAAAAAAAAATTTCACTGAGGGTGGTTGGAATCTGGAATGCACTGCCTGAAGAGGTGGTAGAGGCAGGAACCTTCACAACATTTAAGAAGCATTTAGATGAGCACTTGAAACGCCACAGCCTACAAGGCTATGGGCCAAGGGCTGGAAAATGGGATTAGAGCAGTTAGGTGCTTGATGGCCAGCACAGACACGATGGACCGAAGAGTCTGTTTCTGTGCTGTATAACTCTATGACTCTATAACATCACTTAGATCTTTGACCCGAACAATGACATAATTCAGGAGGCGGCAATGCTTTAATCTAGGATGTCTCCATGTGGTTTTATATTTGTCCTTCTGCTGGAAGAGGGTGTTTGTTATAATGAGGCCATGCTGAGCACACTTTTCATAGCAGGATGCCATTTGCATTGACTTTTTCCACCCCATTTTTTACAATGGTTCCACTTCAGACTTCGGAGTCACAGCCAACCCTGGCAGTTGTAGGTCCCCAGAAAGATGTTTTTTTTTCCCGTGAGGACTTCAAGGTTGGAGTGGAACTTTTCCTTAACATCTTCATCAGAGTCAAGGGTTGGGGTATATGCGCTGATGGCGGTGGCATATTGATAACGGCTGAGCAGTAAGAGGTTTCATGAGTCTTTTAGCAGTTGAGGAGTTCTGGCAGTGCATCCAAGATCCTATTCCGGATGGCAAAGCCAACTCCGTGGACATGAGGGTCACTGTCAGACTTTCCTTTCCAGTAGAAGGTGTATCCCCCTGCTTGCTCCTTCAGCTGCCCTTCCCCGGGAAAGCAGGTCGCACTGACAGCAGCGATGTCAATTTGGAGTCTTGATAGTTCACGTGATATGATTGCAGTTCTTCTTTCTGGACAGTTGCTCAATATTGGCTGTGAGAGTTCTAAATTCCAAGTTGCAAAATTTAGAGCTTACTTTCTTTGACCACAAAGTTGGATCCCACTGGGTGCTGCTCCCCAGCCAGGAGAAAGTGAGACAGTCTATTTTTAGGGCATCTTTTCTAGCCGGTTCCCCGTTTGGGGTGAGCAGAGGGTATCCGGAAGAGGACTGCTGTCATGGATGCTGCTGCCCAAAGACACCTCTGTCCCAACACAGGTGTCCAATGACTTTCATGCATCTGTTGTCTGTGTGCAGATCCTTGACGAGGGACGCCTAGGTTCACAGCCCTGTCCCTGCCGCCAATCCTCCATCGCCACAGGACTTGATAGACAGACCATGGTAGAAGCCTACGCATGACTCCGTTTAATGGGGAACTTGCGGTGGGAGGGGGGAGGGGGAGGGAGGTGCCAATCACTATCCACACGATCTTGACAGGTTGGTGGTAAAATTTTGGTGACGTGTCAAACCATGGTGACAGAGAGCTCGTTGCCACTGTAGCCTTCTTCCACCTTCACAGCTGGTGAGACGCACAGTCTTCCTTCACCTGTTCTGCTGAGGACTTTTTGGACCGCACTTTGTCTGGCACCTCTCTCCGATATTTCCACCACTGAATGCCCTACCAGGAGCGAGGAGCTCCCAACGGCATTGCTCAAGGGATCATTGGGATGCACAAGTCTCTCCACCACATCAAGGTTGCCTCTCCTCTATGTGGACAGGTACACTAATAATCCACACATACAACCCAGTTGCACATTAATAATTCACACACACAATCCACTTGCATACTAACAACCAAAATCACAGTTTACATGCACAATAAAAACCCATACACGCAACCCACATGCACACTAATAACCCATACACGCAACCCACATGCACACTAAAAACCCATACACGCAACCCACATGCACACTAATAACCCATACACGCAACCCACATGCACACTAATAACCCATACACGCAACTCATATGCACAATAACCCACACATGCAACTCATGTACACTAATAATCTATGTGCAACTCACATGTACACTAACCCACACACGACTTGTAAACTAACCCAGAAGCAACTCACCTACACTAATAACCAATGTTCCTCTAATTTTCCTTTGCTGTGTACAACCGTTTGTTGCACTGCATGGTGGCTTTAAGATTGGCATGGGGGTACATGCAAAGATCTGAAAGGGACCACTTCTTGTGCGAGGCCTGTTTGTCCCACTGTGCTGTAAATTCTGCACTGCCACACAGCTTAGTGGGAACGTTAATAACCCACCCACAACTCATATGTACATTAACACACAGATCACATGTACACTAATAACCTACTTAGAGATCAACTGTGTACAGCTGCCCCATGCAACACATCATGCTCAGCTACATTTGCAGGAGGGGATCAATGGCTGTACCACTGCTGCCATTCTTCAGAAGTGTGGTGAAACCCAGTACTTTTGAGTGTTGAGTGCCCCAGGTACCTCAATAATATACTCCTGTGTGTTGGCCACCACTGAGGAGAACTCCACCAGCACCGTATGGGGGTCGTCAGTAATGATGGTTGCAGCAACGCTATCTGTGGACTGATTATCTGGCGACACCTCTACCTGTTCCAGCTCTTTACACCCAACATGACAACCTCCTCCAGACAGAAAAGAAACAGGTTAATTTTAGACACATTACATTCAGCAATTCAGCCCCTTGAGCCTGTTCTGCCATTCAATTAAATCATGGCGGATCTGTATCTTAACATGGTTCAGTACCCCCTATCAAAATCTCCTAAAAAAAAAATCTATCAATCTCAGTTTTTTGGGGAGAGTTCCAGATTTCCACTACCCTTTGTATGAAGTGCTTCCTGACTTCACCCATGAATGGCCTAGCTCTAATTCTAAGATTATGGTCGCTTGGTTTTAGACTCCATGACCAGAGGAAATGATTTCTCTCTATCTCATCATCTAAAATGCATCAATTATATCACACCTTAATCTTTTAAACTCAAGGGAATACACTCTAGTCTGTACAAGCTGCCCTGATAGCATAACTTTTAGCCCTGGTATAATTCTGGTGCCTCTACACTGCATCCCCTCCAAGACCAGTACTTTGAGCTGCAGTGACCAAAGCTGAATGCAGTACTCTAGATGGGGTCTAAGCAGAGCTTTACACTTCCACTCCTTTGTATTCCAGTCCTTGAGATAAAAGCCATTTGCCGTTTTGATTATTGTTTGTACCTTTTATAAAAAAATCTTTCATGGATGTGGGCATCGCTGGATAGGCCAGCATTTATTGCCCATCCCTAACTGCCCTTGAGGTGATGGTGAACCGCCTTCTTGAACCACTGCAGTCCATGTGATGCAGAGGCATCCACAGTGCAGACAGGAAGGGAGTTCCAAGATTTTAACCCAGCAACAGTGAAGGAATGGCGATATAGTTCCAAGTCAGGATGGTGTGTGACTTGGAGGGGAACTTGCAGGTGGTGGTGTTCCCATGCATCTGCTGCCCTTGTCCTTCTAGGTGGTGGAGGTCGTGGGTTTGGAAGGTGCTGTCGAAAGAGCCTTGCTAAGTTGCTGCAGTGCATCTTGTAAATGATACACACTGCTGCCACTGTGGATCTGTGTTGGAGGGAATGAACGCTGAAGGTGGTGCATGGAGTGCCAATCAAGCGGGCTGCTTTGTCCTGGATGGTGTCGAACTTTGAGTGTTGGTGCAGCAGCACCTATCCAGACAAGTGGAGAGCATTCCATCACACTCTTGACTTGTGCCTTGTAGATGGCGGACAGGCTTTGGGGAGACAGGAAGTGAGTTACCCGCCGCAGAATTCCCAGCTTCTGACCTGCTCACGTAGCCACAGTACTTAAATGGCTGGTCCAGTTCAATTTCTGGTCAATGGTAACCCCCAGATGTTGACAGTGGGGGATTCAGCAATGGTAATGCCATTGAATGTCATGGGGAGATGATTGGATTCTCTCTTGTTGGAAATGGTCATTGTGTGGCACGAATGTAACTTGCCACTCACCTGCCCATGTCTGAATGTTGTCCAGGTCTTGCTGCATATGGACACGGGCTGCTTCAGTCCGAGTCGTCGTGAATGGTGAACATTGTGCAATCAGCCATGAACATTCCCACTTCTGACCTTATAATGGAGGGCAGGTCATTGATGAAGCAGCTGAAGATGGTTGGGCCTAGGACACTACCCTGAGGAACTCCTGCAGTGATGTCCTGGGACTGGGATGATTGACCAACAACCACAACCATCTTCCTTTGACTCCAACCAGCGGAGAATTCTCCCCAATTCCCACTGACTCCAGTTTTGCTAGGGATCATTGATGCCACACTCGGTCAAACGTTGCCATGATGTCAAGGGCAGTCACTCTCACCTCACCTCTCGAGTTCAGCTCTTTTGTCCATGTTTGGACCAAGGCTGTAATGAGGTCAGAAGCTGAGTGACCCTGGCGGAACCCAAACTGAGCAACAATGAGCAGATTATTGCTGAGTAAG
Organism: Heterodontus francisci; assembly: GCF_036365525.1. NCBI lineage: Eukaryota > Metazoa > Chordata > Chondrichthyes > Heterodontiformes > Heterodontidae > Heterodontus > Heterodontus francisci. Next base: position 38,860,800 of record NC_090394.1, on the reverse strand, counting down.
TGCCACTTGAAAGTGCTGTTGACGACACCTTCCATCATTTTGCTTATGATCGAGAGTAGACTGATGGGGTAGTAATTGGCCAGCTTCGATTTATCCTGCTTTTTGTTTACAGGACGTACCTGGGCAATTTTCCACATTGCCAGGTAGATGCCAGTGTTGTAGCCGTACTGGAACGCCTTGGCCAGGGGCGCAGCTGAATCTGGAGTAAAGGTCTTCAGTACTATTGCTGGAATGTTGTCAGGGCCCATAGCCTTTGCAGTATCCAGTGCCTTCAGCCCTTTCTTGACATAGAGTCATAGAGTCATACAGCATAGAAACAGGCCCTTCGGCCCACCGCGTCTACGCTGACCATAATGCCTATCTATACTAATCCTGCCTGCATTAATACCATATCCCTCTATGCCTTCCCCATTCAAGTACCTGTTCAGATGCCTCTTAAATGTTGCTACTGTTCCTGCCTCCACCACCTCCTCAGGCAGCTCATTCCAGATACCCACTATTCTTTGCGTGAAAATGTTACCCCTTTGATCCTCCTCCCTCTCACCTTAAATCTATGCCCTCTAGTTTTAGTCACCCCTACCATGGGAAACAGACTCTGGCTATCTACCCTATCTATGCCTCTCATAATTTTATATACCTCTATCATGTCCCCTCTCAGCCTCCTTCACTCCAGGGAAAACAGACCCAGCCTATCCAATCTCTCTTTATAACTCAAGCCCTCCAAACCAGGCAACATCCTTGTGAATCTTTTCTGCACCCTCTCTAGCTTAATCACATCTTTCCTCTAGTGCGGCGACCAGAACTGCACACAGTACTCCAAGTGCGACCTAACCAACGTTATGTACAACTGTAACATGACGTCCCAACTCCTGTACTCAATGCCTCGGCCGATGAAGGCAAGCATGCCATACCCCTTCTTCACCACCCTGTCTACCTGTGTTGCCACTTTCAGGGAACTAGGTACTTGCACCCCAAGGTCTCTCTGCTCAAGAACACTCCCCAGTGCCCTGCCCTGGTTTAACTTCCCAAAATGCATCACTTCACACTTGTCTGTGTTAAATTCCATTTGCCAATCCCTTGCCCACTTTCCCAGTTTATTTATTTCCTGTTGTAACCTTAGACAACCTTCTTCACTGTCCACTATACCACCAATTTTGGTGTCATCTGCAGACTTACTAATCATGCCCCCTACATTCACATCCAAGTCATTAATATATATGACAAACAACAGAGGGCACAGCACCGATCCCTGCGGCACATCACTGGTCACTGGCTTCCAATCTGAAAAACAACCCTCCACTACCACCCTCTGCCTCCTGTCACCAAGCCAATTTTGTATCCAATTGTCTAGCTCACCCTGGATCCCATGAGTTCGAACTCTCTGGACCAGCCTACCATGCGGGACCTTGTCAAAGGCCTTGCTAAAGTCCATGTAGACAACGTCCATCGCCCTGCCCTCATCAATCCTCTTGGTCACCTCCTCAAAAAACTCAAACAAATTTGTGAGACATGATTTCCCAAGCACAAAGCCATGCTGACTACTCCTACTATCAAGTGGACTGAATCAAATTGGCTGATGACTGGCACCTCTGATGCTGGAGACCTCAAGAGGAGGCAGAGATGGGTCATCCACTTGGCACTTCTGGCTGAAGATGTGGTCAGACTACCGGAAGGTGCTGGGGATATGGTTCGGAAGGGCCGGGGCGTGCACCAAAACCTGGGAGGAGCGAGTAGCCAAGGTACAACAAAAGTTGAGCATGTGGGGGCAGCGATCTCTCTCCATTGGGGGTAAGAACCTGGTCATCAGGTGCAAGGCGCTCACGTTGTTGCTGTACGTGGCGCAGGTCTGGCCCATACCCCACTCTTGCGCTGTGGCGGTCACCCGAGCCATTTTCCGCTTCATCTGGGGATCTAAAATGGACCGGGTCCGGAGGGACACGATGTTCAAACCTCTGGATAAGTGCAGGCAAAATGTGCCCAACGTGGCCCTCATCCTGATGACCACCTTCGTGTGCGGCTACATCAAGCTGTGTGTAGACCTCCAGTATGCAAACTCCAAGTGTCACTACGTGCTGAGGTTCTATCTGTCCCCGGTGTTGCGAAGGATGGGCCTGGTCACATTGCCGTGGAACGCTCCATGCAGCTGGACTGTGCTGTACCACCTATCCTTCGTGGAGCAGTTTCTGCGGGAAAACTCCTTTGACCACCGATCCATCAGGCAGTGGTCTGCACGGAATGTCCTCAAGGCCCTACGGGAATAGGAGACAGGGGATCCTGTCGGATGGTTCCCCGAGCAGACCGCCAAAGTCATTTGGCGGAATGCCTCATCACCAGAACTTTCAAACAAGCACCAAGATGTAGCTTGGCTGGTGGTGAGAAGGGCCCTCCCCGTCAGATCCTTCCTCCACGCAATGCCCCCGCGATGGCTGTGGTGGGGAAGAGACGGTTGCCCACCTCCTCCTGGAATGTGTCCTTGCAAAGCAGGTGTGGAAAGAGATGCAGTGGTTTTTGTCGAGGTTCATCCCAAGCAGCTCTGTAACACAGGAGTCTGTGCTCTACGGGCTGTTCCCAGGGACACACACCGAGGCAAACATCAACTGCTGCTGGAGGACTATCAATTCGGTGAAAGACGCCCTTTGGTCTGCCCGAAACTTGCTGGTCTTCCAGCGCAAAGAGTTGTCCACCACCGAATGTTGCAGACTGGCACATTCCAAGGTCCAGGACTACGTGCTGAGGGACGCACTAAAGCTTGGGGCAGCCGCAGCAAAGGCTCAATGGGGAAAGACCACAGTGTAAGGTCCCCTCACCAAGCTGAACTGAGGGGCTGGATCCATGGGAAACGCCTCGAACTGTATCGGGAAAATTTTCTTTTGCTGTAAAATGTTAAAATGTAATTGGCATGACAAATGTAAAATGGAAGGGTTGTGAGGCAACTCATGATTGTAATGAAGTAAACGGACCTCCTTTGCACTGTTTTTCCAGCGTTCCGGACCACTACATCTGCAGGAAATGTACCCAATTGCAGCTCCTCACAGACCGCATGGATCGGTTGGAGCAGCAATTGGATGCACTTAGGAGCATGCAGGTGGCGGAAAGCATCATAGACAGGAGTTTTAGAGACGTGGTTACACCCAAGGTGCAGGCAGATAGATGGGTGACCGCTAGAAGGGGCAGGTAGTCAGTGCAGGAATCCCCTGTGGCTATCCCTCTCTCTAACAAGTATACTGTTTTAGATACTGTTGGGGGGATGCATTATCAGCGAAAAATAACAGCAGCAGCCAGAGCAGTGGCACCACAGCTGGCTCTGATGTTCAGCAGGGAGGGACAAAGAACAGAAGAGCAATAGTTATAGGGGACTCTATAGTCAGGGGCACAGACAGGCGCTTCTGTGGATGTGAAAGAGACTCCAGGATGGTATGTTGCCTCCCTGGTACCAGGGTCAAGGATGGCTCTGAACGGGCAGGGGGCATTCTGAAGGGGGAAGGTAAACAGCCAGAGGTTGTGGTACACATTGGTACTAACGACATAGGCAGGAAGAGTGACGAGGTCCTGCAGGGGTAGTTCAGGGAGTTAGGTAGTAAGTTAAAAAACAGGACCTCTAGGGTTGTAATCTCGGAATTACTCCCTGTGCCACGTGCCAGTGAGGGTAGAAATAGGAAGATAGTGCAGCTAAACACGTGGCTGAACAGCTGGTGTAGGAGGGAGGGTTTCAGATATCTGGATCATTGGGATCTCTTCTGGGACAGGTGGGACCTGTACAAGAAGGACGGGTTGCATCTAAACTGGAGGGGCACAAATATCCTGGCTGCGAGGTTTGCCAGCGTCACTCGGGAGGGTTTAAACTAGTGTGGCAGGGGGATGGGAACCAGAGCAGGTGAAGTAACTGAGGGGGATCTAGTAAATAAGGCCAGTAAGACTAAGAGGAAGAGCAGGCAGGGAGATGTTGCTGAGCACAGTGGGACTGGTGGTCTGAAGTGCATTTGTTTCAATGCGAGAAGTAGAACAGGTAAGGAAGATGAACTTAGAGCTTGGATTAGTACTTGGAACTATGATGTTGTTGCTATTACAGAGACTTGGTTGAGGGAAGGACAGGATTGGCAGCTTAAACGTTCCGGGATTTAGAAGCTTCAGGCGGGATAGAGGGGGATGTAAAAGCGGTGGGGGAGTTGCATTACCGGTTAAGGAGAATATCACAGCTGTACTGCGGGAGGACACCTCGGAGGGGTCATGCAGCGAGGCAATATGGTTAGAGCTCAGGAATAGGAAGGGTGCAGTCACAATGTTGGGGGTTTACTGCAGGCCTCCCAACAGCCAGCGGGAGGTAGAGGAACAGATATGTAGACAGATTGTGGAAAGATGTAAAAGCAACAGGGTTGTAGTGGTGGGTGATTTTAACTTCCCCTATATTGACTGGGACTCACTTAGTGCTGGGGGCTTGGATGGGGCAGAATTTGTAAGGAGCATCCAGGAAGGCTTCTTGAAACAATATGTAGATAGTCCAACTAGGGAAGGGGCTGTACTGGACCTGGTATTGGGAAATGAGCCCGGCCAGGTGGTTAAAGTTTCAGTAGGGGAGCATTTCGGGAACAGTGACCATAATTCCATAAGTTTTAAGGTACTTGTGGATAAGGATAAGAGTAGTCCTCGGGTGAACGTGCTAAATTGGGGGAAGGCTAATTATAACAATATTAGGCAGGAACTGAAGAATTTAGATTGGGGGCAGCTGTTTGAGGGAAAATAAACATCTGACCTGTGGGAGTCTTCAAACGTCAGTTGATTAGAATCCAGAACCGGCATGTTCTGTGAGGAAGGAAGATAAGTTTGGCAAGTTTCGGGAACCTTGGAAAACAAGGGATATTGTGAGCCGAGTCAAAAAGAAAAAGGAAGCATTTATAAGGGCTAGAAGGCTGGGAACAGACGGAGCCCTTGAGGAATATAAAGAAAGTAGGAAGGAACTTAAGCAAGGAGACAGGAAGACTAAAAGGGGTCATGAAAAGTCATTGGCAAACAGGATTAAGGAGAATTCCAAGGCTTTTTATACGTACATAAAGAGCAAGAGGGTAGCCAGGGAAAGGGTTGGCCCATTCAAGGACAGAGGAGGGAATCTATGCATGGAGCCAGAGGAAATGGGCGAGGTACTAAATGAGTACTTTGCATCAGTATTCACCAAAGAGAAGGACTTGGTGGATGATGAGTCTAGGGAAGGGAGTGTAGATAGTCTGGGTCATGTCGATATCAAAAAGGTGGTGGTGTTGGGCGTCTTGAAAAGCATTAAGGTAGATAAGTCCCCAGGGCCTGATGGGATCGACCCCAGAATACTGAGGGAGGCAAGGGAAGAAATTGCTGGGGCCTTGACAGAAATCTTTGTATCCTCATTGGCTACAGGTGAGGTCCCAGAGGACTGGAGAATAGCCAATGTTGTTCCTTTGTTTAAGAAGGGTGGTAAGGATAATCCAGGAAATTATAGGCCAGTGAGCCTTACGTCAGTGGTAGGGAAATTATTGGAGAGGATTCTTCGAGACAGGATTTACTCCCATTTGGAAACAAATGAACTTATTAGCAAGAGGCAGCATGGTTTTGTGAAGGGGAGGTTGTATCTCACTAACTTGATTGAGTTTTTTTGAAGAAGTGACGAAGATGATTGATGAAGGAAGGGCAGTGGATGTTGTCTACATGGACTTCAGTAAAGCCTTTGACAAGATCCCTCATGGCAGACTGATACAAAAAGGTGAAGTTACACGGGATCAGAGGTGAGCTGGCAAGATGGATACAGAACTGGCTCGGTCATAGAAGACAGAGGGTAGCAGTGGAAGGGTGCTTTTCTGAATGGAGAGATGTTACTAGTGGTGTTCCGCAGGGATCAGTGCTGGGACCTTTGCTGTTTGTAGTATATATAAATGATTTGGAGGAAAATGTAGCTGGTCTGATTAGTAAGTTTGTGGACAACACAAAGGTTGGAGGAGTTGCGGATAGTGATAAGGATTGTCAGAGGATACAGCAGGATATAGATCGGTTGGAGACTTGGGCGGAGAAATGGCAGATGGAGTTTAATTCGGACAAATGTGAGGTAATGCATTTTGGAAGGTCTAATACAGGTGGGAAGTATACAGTAAATGGCAGAACCCTTAGGAGTATTGACAGGCAGAGAGATCTGGGCGTACAGGTCCACAGATCACAAAATGGCAACGCAGGTGGATAAGGTAGTCAAGAAGGCATACGGCATGCTTGCCTTCATCGGTCGGGGCATAGAGTATAAAAATTTGCAAGTCATGCTGCAGCTGTACAGAACCTTAGTTAGGCCACACTTAGAATATTGCGTGCAATTCGGGTCGCCACACTACCAGAAGGATGTGGAGGCTTTGGAGAGGGTACAGAAGAGGTTTACCAGGATGTTGCCTTGTCTGGAGGGTATTAGCTATGAGGAGAGGTTGGATAAACATGAATTGTTTTCACTGGAACAATGGAGGTGGAGGGGCAACATGATAGAGGTTTACAAAGTTGAGTGGCATGGGCAGAGTGGATAGTCTGAAGCTTTTTCCCAGGGTGGAAGAGTCATTTACTAGGGGACATAGTTTTTTTTTAGTTTTAGAGATACAGCACTGAAACAGGCCCTTCGGCCCACCGAGTCTGTGCCGACCATCAACCACCCATTTATACTAATCCTACACTAATTCCATATTCCTGCCACATCCCCACCTGTCCCTATATTTCCCTACCACCTACCTATACTAGGGGCAATTTATAATGGCCAATTAACCTATCAACTGCAAGTCTTTGGCATGTGGGAGGAAAACGGAGCACCCGGAGGAAACCCAAGCAGACACAGGGAGAACTTGCAAACTCCACACAGGCAGTACCCAGAATTGAACCCGGGTCGCTGGAGCTGTGAGGCTGCGGTGCTAACCACTATGCCACTGTGCCAAGGCGCAAGGGGAAAAGTTTAGAGGGGATGTGCAAGGCAAGTTCTTTACACAGAGGGTGGTGAGTGCCTGGAACATGCTGCCAGGGGAGGTGGTGGAAGCAGGTATGATAGCGACGTTGAAGAGGCATCTGGACAAATACATGAAAAGGATGGGAATAGAGGGATATGGACCCCGGAAGTGCAGAAGGTTTTAGTTGAGACAGGCATCAAGATCGGCGCAGGCTTGGAGGGCCGAATGGCCTGTTCCTGTGCTGTACTGTTCTTTGTTGGTCACTCCTACCAATACTGTCATGGACAGATGCATTTGCGACAGGTAGATTGGCGAGGACGAGGTCAAGTAGGTTTTTCCCTCTTGTTGGCTCCCTCACCTGCCGCACACCCAGTCTAGCAGCTATGTCCTTTAGGACTTGGCCAGCTCAGTCAGTAGTGGTGCTACTGAGCCACTCTTGGTGATGGGCATTGTCCCCCATCCAGAGTACATTCTGTGCCCTTACCACCCTCAGTGCTTCTTCCAAATGGTGTTCAACCTGGAGAAGTACAGATTCATCAGCTGAGGGAGGGCGGTAAGTGGTAAACAGCAGAAGGTTTCCTTGCCCATGTTTGACCTGATGCCATGAGACTTCATGAGGTCCGGAGTCAATGTTGAGGACGCCCAGGGCAACTCCCTCCTGACTGCATACCACTGTGCCGCCCCCTCTGGTTGGTCTGCCCAGGGTTGGTGATGGTGGTGTCCGGGACATTGTCTGTAAGGTATGATTCTGTGAGTATGATACATATGAATATACGAATTAGGAGCAGGAATAGGCCACTCAGCCTTTCGAGCCTGCTCCGCCTTTCAATAAGCTCATGACTGAACTGACTACTCCACATTTCCACCTACCCCCGATAACCTTTCACCCTCTTGCTTACCAAGAATCTATCTTCCTCTGCCTTAAAAATATTCAAAGACTGCTTCCACTGCCTTTTGAGGAAGAGAATGCCAAAGACTCATGACCCTCTGAAAGAAAAAATTTCTCATCATTTCTGTCTTAACTTGCTGCCGGGGGAGGTGGTGGAAGCAGGTACGATAGCGACATTTAAGAGGCATCTTGACAAATAGATGAATAGGATGGGAATAGAGGGGAACGGTCCCCGGAAATGCAGAAGGTTTTAGTTTAGGCAGGCATCAAGATCGGCGCAGGCTTGGAGGGCCGAATGGCCCGTTCCTGTGCTTTACTGTTCTTTGTTCTTTGTTAAATGGGCGACCCCTTATTTTTAAACAGTGACCCCCTAGTTCTAGATTCTCCCACAAGGGGAAACATCCTTTCCACAACCACCTTGTCAAGACCCCTCAGGATCTTATATGCTGCTTGACTAGTCTGTGGGCAGCTCTCTCAATTTTGGCACAAGCCGTCAAATGTTAGTAAGGAGGACTTTGCAGGGTCAACCGGGCTGAGTGTGCCATTGACGTTTCCAGTGCCTAGGTCAATGCCAGGTGGTTAGTCCAGTTTCATTCCTTTTACAAGTTTCTGTAGAAGTTTGGTACAACTGAGTGGCTTGCTAGGTCATTTCAGAGGGCATTTAATAGTCAAGCACAGTTTTGTGGTTCTGGAGGCACATGTAGGCCAGACCAGATAAGGACAACAGATTTCCGTCCTTAAAAGGACATTAGGGAACTAGATAGGTTTTTACGACAATCGGCAATGGTTTCATGGTCACCATTACCAAGACTAGCTTTTTTTTTTAATTGACATGGTGGGATTAGCCTGGGCATCTAATTTGCTCATCCACTGACATTACCACTATGCCACCGCCTTCCCACTAGTTTTTCGTAATTTCTGTACTTGGATCCCAAAATCATTCCGCTCCTCCACAGTTCCTAGCCTCTCAACATTTAGAAAATACCCCAAGCTATCTTTTTTAGGTTCAAAGTGGAAGATCTCATACATTCCCACATTGAACTTCATGTGCCATAGTTTAGCCTATCAATGTCCATTGGCAAATTTCTGCTCCCGTCTACATCATTTACTACAGCATCTAACTTTGTGTTGTCAGCTCTATATTTCTTCATGAATAATGATAGTGGAAAACTGAGCACCCAATACAGATCCCTGGAGGACACCACTAGTCACATCCTGCCAACTGGAGTACATACCCATTATCCCTACTCTCTGTCTCTTCCCTCCTCACCAGATTCCAGGATATTAACAGGAGGTTTCAGCAGCTCCCAGCAAAAACACTGGCCTTCAGCTGTCTAGTCCTTAAATTCTTGAATTCCCTCCCAAAAGCTCCCTAACTCTTTTCTTATTTCTCCTCCTTTAGGACCTCCTTGAAACCTACCTCTTTGACCAAGCTTTTGGTCACATGTCCTAAAATCTCCACATGTCAACTTTTGTCTGATTACACTCCTATAAAGCTTCTTAATATGTTAAAGGCACCATATAAATGCAAATATCTGTTATTAAAAATAGTGACAGGAACTTAAGAACAACAAATGTGAAAGCAAATGGCAGGCACAGATTGCTAAATTCCAATCCCACCCAGTGATGCCCTCCATTCCCACCAGGTGCCCACTGGCTTCACACCCACCTTTGGCACGTAAATGTCGATTGAGGGTCCCATGTTCAGCAAAGCCTCGGCCACATTTGTAGCAAATGAACGGCTTCTCTCCTGTGTGGAGCCGCACATGTCGGATGAGGGAGCCCTTCTCTCTGAACGCCCGGGTACAATAGTCACATGCAAACGGCTTGTCCTCGGAGTGTGTCCTCAAGTGAACTTGTTGTGCATTCTGGGAAAAAGTTACGGCCATTAGATATCAAAACCGTAAAGACATCTCTCTGTACTGCACACAGTCACCACTGAATGTACATAGAAAATAAAGACTTGAATTTATATAGTGCCTTTCACAACCTCAGTACGCCCCCAAAGCACTTTACAGCCATTTAAATACTTCTGAATTGTAGTTACTGTTGTAATGTAGGAAACACACATCCAATTTGTGTACAGCAAACTCCCACAAACAATGTGATTACGACCAGATAACCTGTTTTTTTAATGTTGTTAATTGAAGAATAAATATTGGCCAGGATACTGGGGATAAATCCCCTGCTCTTCTTTGAAATAGTGCCATGGGATCTTTTACATCCACCTATCATAGTCAGAACATAGAGAAAGGCAACAATCAGAACACAAAGTCAGAGCTCCAGTCAGAGTGAAGGCAGAGATAGGGCTACGATCAATTGTGAACATGAAAGGTTACCATGTAATGTAGAAAGACACTGGGCTATGGCTAACGTACAGACAGAAAGGGCTTAATCCAAATTAGAGAGAGGGCTACAACTGGAATGCAGCGATACAAGACTATGATTAAATGTTCTGGGTGACACGACTATGATCAGTATATAGATGCAATCAGAATGAAGAGAATGTGCTATTATAGAGACAGCACTGTAATCAGAAACTAGAGATAGAATAGGGCTACAACCAAATGTACAGAAACAGAGCTGTGACTGGAATGTACAAAAAGAACGGATGACAGTCAACAGCACAGAAACACCCATGATAAGAAAATATATCCAGATAGATCCACAATCAAGTGGACAGAGAGACTGGGCTAGAATCAGAATGTAAAGTAACAGCTCTACAATCAAATGTGCAGGAGACAGGTGTACTGCAATGCTGCACTCATTAAACCCATGTACTATGAAGTATAACATTTCTTAACTCATTAACATCCTGGTTCTACACTGTTAAATCATATTATTTGCCACAATTATACAAGGACTATACAAAAAAGGAAGGCCGTTTGGTTCATCTAGCTGACCGCTCCATATAAGTGTTTGATCATCTATTACACCATCTAACTACCTCTTGAATGACATCAGGGATGTTGCCTCCAGTACTCCATCCAGAGGCTGAAACTTATATTCCATATGGCTGCGCTCACACAAAATATCAAAACAGAAGCAAATCATTAGCGCAGATGGAATTTCCCGATGTTCTCATATAAGGTGGGCAGTCATGATCAGGCCCGTTCTCGGTTGAGGCAGCCTCAGTCAATTTATCTGATGCCTATACAGGTGCCAGTTGTGGTTCAGTGGGTAGCTCTCTCACTTTTGAGTCTTGAGTTGTGGGTTCAAATCCCAGTTCAGACTGGAGCACAAAATCTAGGCTGACACTCCCAGTGCAGTACTGAGGGAGTGCTGCTCTATTGTAGATGCCATCTTTCAAATAAGATGTAAAAGATCCCATGGTACTATTCTGAAGAACAGTGGAGTTCACCACAGAATCCTGGCCAATCCTCAACCAGCATCACAAACAGATTATACAGTTATCATCACATTGCTGTGAATTGGCTGCCATGTTTTTTACATTACAACAGTGACTACACTTCCAAAGTACTTTATTGGCTTTGGGACATCCTTGGCCAAGAAAATCACTGTAAAAACGCAAGTCTTTCTTTCCCACGCAGCAATAGTTAAACATGACACGGTACCGGTTTATAGGCTCATCCTGTCATTGTGCTCTTTCTCTGACCTTGGTTTTGTATCTTTTTCCACATTTTGGGCATGGATACGGCCGATCATCTGAATGTGCCCTCATGTGCTCCTTTACGTGGGCAATGCTCTTGTATAGCTTGCCGCACTCCCCACATTTGAAGCGCCGCTCATTGTAGTGCGACTCCAGGTGCTTCCTCAGAATGTAGGCCGTCATAAACTCCTTCTCGCACAACTCACACCTGTGGGGCTTGTAACCTGGAAAAACACACGCCAGGCTTAGAAAATCTCTGCACAAATGCAGGCAGAGTGTCACACTGCACAGCCCAATAACAGAGACCATTGAAGCTTGGGCTCTTCCCCAACCCTTTCTACTCATGGTCAAGGCAGAAAGCCATCTTCAGAAGATCCACATCTCCTATGATCTGAAATTGAGAATCATCAATGGGATTGTGTGCTTAGAGACTAGTTTCCCTTTTACCACCATATTAAACTCAGCCAGAACTGTCCACTCTGAAAGACAAAATGTTCCACAATGTCTCCTATGTAAAGTCAGTGATTTCTCACTGCCTCTACACTGACTGTTATATAGGATCAGTGCATTGATCCTCCATCAACTTAAATTATAAAGTTAAATAAAGTTAAATTTGCTGAGAACACACGCTAATCCACTCTGAAAGGCAACATGTTCCACAATAAAACAACACTGAGCTCCGAATGTGCTGCAAGGTTAGTGCTCTCTACACTCTCTCTCATGTAGGGTCAGTGTGTTGTGAGCTTGCCAAACACAAACACAATAAGGCAGCATAACCTAACAATCATACTCAGTAATAAGAACATAATAAAAACATACAAAACAGATGAGGCGGCCATTCGGCCCTTCAAGCCTGCTCCGTCATTCAACATGATTGTGGTTAATGCAGGACAGAAGCACTCACTTGCATCATATCTCAGATATGATGCATGGAATCTGGCTGCCAATGGACTAGCTATGAAGCAAAGTAGGTAACAACTGTGTTTGTAGACAAACTACATGAGAGGAAGACAGCGACTGGCCTATTCTGTAATGTCCAAACCAGCACATCTGGTAAGGGCAGCACGCACACATTGACTAGCAGAAAGCTGCACTGATGGGCTCATCAGAAAGTAGACAGAAGGGATTGAGAGACATGGTGAGAAGGTGGGACTGATCAATGAAGAAGGAATGGGATTATTGGATCTAATGGTCTCGTTCTGTATTTCAAGATTCTACTGAGTTGATTTGAAGTGTATATTTGGGAGACCCTCCACATTCCCCCAACTCTGGCCTCTTGCATTACTCCCGATTTTGCTTACTCCAACACTGGAGGCTGTGCCTTCAGCTGCCTAGGCCCTAAATTCTAGAATTCCCTCCTTAAATCTCTCCACCTCCCTCTCCTCTTTTCACACAGTCCTTAAAACCTAACTCTTTGATCAAGCTTTTGGTTACCTGTCCTAATATCTTTGTATGCAATTCAGTGTCAAACTGTATCTTATCATTGCTCCTGTGAAGTGACTTGGGACATTTTACCATGTTAAAGGTGCTATATAAATGCAAGTTGTTGTTGAGATGAGGAAGAAACTATAACCCACGTCACTATAAATAAACAATTGAGTACAAGAGGCAGTAACATGAGTGTGTGGCTCACGCACTTACCTAAATGTGCTTTAATGTGCAAACGCAGGTAGCTGGAGCCTCGGAACATTCGACTGCAGTGAGGGCACTTGAAGTTCTTGCAGTTGCTCTCGCTTTTTGAGGTTGTCTATACAAATATAAAAAAGCACAAAACACATTTAAATGGAAGTGGAAGCGCCATAAAATGTACAAAACTATTAGATCCTTCCCCACACCCCTTAACCGGGCAAGGTGCTAGGTGGAATCGTGGATCCTTCTTGTCACTTCATGAGTTAAGAGCATCTTAGGGGTGACACAGTGTCTAGCAGGAACTTGGCAGGGAGCCTCCCCAGCTCCAGAGATAGGATCCACAATCAGATTAAGACAGAGACAGGAGAAAGGAAGTCTTACTGATTCAGAGACACTGAAGGCAAATGATAGTGAAATATGGATCCCTTCCTGAGCTTCAAAAACTCAGTCGTTGAGATTTGGAAACAGACAGATTTCCCTGTGTGGCACAAGGCTTATACCAGGAATCAGAATATCGTTCTTCAGACAGACATGAGGATACTGGGACTACTTTCAATGCAGCAAAGTTAAGAGGAAATTTAAAAGTTTTTTTTAAGTTATGAAGGGTTTAGATACGGTGAATAGAGAAAACCTATTTCCACAGGTCAGGGAATGAGTGATGAGGTATCAATTAGTGTGTGCAGAGGAGGACTCAGTGAATTTCTTTATGCACAGACTTGTTTGGCGCATGAAAGGCTTTGCCAGAAGGATTAACTGAGCCAGACATCATTGTATGTTTTAATGGCAAAGCAAAAAAACTTTTGAATCACAGTTTTCATTCTCAGGATGTCCGTGTCACCGACAAGGCCAGAAATTTATTACCCATCCCACATTGTAGTGAGCCTTCTTGAACCGCTGCAGTCCATGTGGTGAAGATACTCTCAAACAGCTGAGAAGTAGGGAGTTCCGGGATTTTGATCCATCAATGATGGAGGAATCTTTGAAACAGAACACAAGTTGGGATGGTGAGTGACTTGGAGGGGAATTTCGAGGCGATGGTGTTCCCATACACTTGCTCCCCATCTCCTTCTAAGTGGTGGAGGTCATGAGTTTGGGAGGAGCTGAAAAAGCATTGGTGAGATGCTGTGGTGCACCCAGTAGACTGTACACACTGCAACCATGGTGTGTGGCCTCCTCCTATGCTATGAACTTCCATGAAGAATGGAGAAAAATGGGGGAAGATGGAAATACCACCACATTTAAAAGATTAATAGTTAACAAGAAAAACTAACATTTATATCGGACCTTTCAGATGCTTAGGATAACCTAAAGCACTTCATAGCCAATTAACTAGCCCTGAAGTGTTGTCACTGTTATTATGGAGACAAAAACAGCAGCCAATTTGGACACAGGAAGATCCCACAAACAGCCAACAAGATCAATTAAGCTGATTGATGCTATTGCTTGAAGGATGGAAATTAATACACAGAGGGATTTGTTAATTGTATGTTAATTGTCTGCAGGTGGTGGGTATTAACTGGGGATTCATTTGTGCCCTTTCAGTAGACAGAGACAAAAACTGGGATTAAATAAAAACAGAAAATGCTGTAAATATTCAGCAGGTCAGGCAGCATGTCGAAGAGAAAAATAGAGTTAACTTTTCAGATAAATAACCTTTCAAACAGGGTCCTGTTGAAAAAACCCATCTGGTTCACCAATGCCCTTTAGGGAAGGAAATCTGCTGTCCTTACCTGGTCTGGCCTACATGTGACTCCAGACCCATAGCAATGTGGTTTACTCTTAAATGCCCTCTGAAATGGCCTAGCAAGCCACTCAGTTGTACCAAACCGCTACAGAAAAGTCTAAAAGGAATGAAATCGGACGGACCACTCGGCATCGACCTAGGCACTGGAAACGACAATGGCAGACCCAGCCCTGTCAAACCTGCAAAGTCGTTACTAACATCTGGGGGCATGTGCCAAAATTAGGAGAGCTGTCCCACAGACTAGTCAAGCAACAGCCTGAAACATTCATACTCAAGGAATCATACTTTACAACGTCCCAGACACCACTATCACCATCCCTGATATGTCCTGTCCCACCGACAAGACAAACTCACCAGCGGGGATGGCACATTGGTACACTGTCGGGAAGGAGTTGCCCTGGGAGTCCTCAAAATTGACTTCAGACCCCATGAAGTCTCATGGCATCAGGTCAAACATGGGCAAGGAAACCTCCTACTGATTACCACCTACCGCCCCGCACCCCCGCCCACCCCCCTCAGCTGATGAATCAGTACTTCTCCAGGTTGAACGCCACGTGGAAGAAGCACTGAGGGCAGCAAGGGAACAGAATTTACTCTGGGTGGAGGACTTCAATATCCATCACCAAGAGTGGCTCGACAGCACCACTACTGACCGAGCTGGCCAAGTCCTAAAGGACATAGCTGCTAGACTGGGTCTGCAGCAGGCGGTGAGGGAGCCAAGAAGAGGGAAAAACCTACTTGACCTTGTCCTCGCCAATCTACCTGTTGCAGGTGCATCTATCCATGACAGTACTGGTAGGAGTGACCCCCACACAGTCCTTGTAGAGATGAACCCCCGTCTTCACGTTGCCACATCGTGTTGTGTGGCACTACTACCGTGCTAAATGGGATAGATATCTAACACATCAAGCAACTCAAAACTTGGCATCCATAAGGCACTGTGGACCACCAGCAGTAGCAGAACTGTATTCAAACACAATCTGTAACCTCATGGCCCGGCATAGCCCCCACTCTACCATTACCATCAAGCCAGGGGATTAAATCTGGTTCATGCATGGACCAAATCATGGACTACATGCATGCCAAACAGTGGAAGCAGCATGCAGTAGACACAGCTAAGTGATCCCACAACCAACAGATCAGGTCTAAGCTCTGCAATCCTGCCACATCCAGCCGTGAATGGTGGTGGACAGGAGGAGAAGGCTCCACAAATATCCCCATCCTCAATGATGGGGGAGCCCAGCACATCTGTGCAAAAGACAAGGCTGAAGCATCTGCAACCATCTTCAGCCAGAAGTGCTGAGTGGATGACCCATCTCGGCCTCCTCCAAAAGGTCCCCAGCATCACAGATGCCAGTCTTCAGCCAATTTGATTCACTCCACTTGATATCAAGAAACAGATGAAGGCACTGGATACTGCAAAGGCTATGGGCCCTGAGAATATTCCTGCAATAGTACTGAAAATTTGTGCTCCAGAACTGGCTGCGCTAAAGGCCAGCTACCCAACCCGAACCTGACGGGACCCAACGTGTCGGATTCGGGTCGGGTATGGTTGCACTTCCGGGTCCCGCATTCGGGCTTGGGTCGGGCCAGGTCGGACACGCTTTATCACCACCTCCGGTAAGTGGCTCCAATGTTAATGTACCTTTTGGACTTGAAAAGTGGTTTTGTTACAGTTATATAAGCTTGTGCCGATATGCAACAAAGTGAAAAACAGAAGGTAGGTTAACTGATGTTCGGGTCGGTCGCGGAAAAAATGAAAGGACTCTGGCTGGGTCGGGCTCGGATGTGGTTCTGTCAGGCTCGGGTTGGGTTTCATTTGCAGACCCGAGCTGGCCTTTAGGCTGCGCCTCCAGCCAAGCTGTTCCAGTAGAACTACAACACTGGCATCAACCCGACAATGTGGAAAATTGTCCAGGTATGTCCTGCACACAAAAAGCAGGACAAATCCAATCCAGCCAATTATTGCCCCATCAGTCTACTCTCGATCATCAGTAAAGTAACGGAACATGTCATTGGCAGTGCTAACAAGCAGCACTTGCTCAGCAACAACCTGACGCTCAGATTGGGTTCCGCCAGGACCTCTCAGCTGCTGACTGCATTACAGCCTTGGTTCAAACATGGACAAAAGAGCTGAACTCAAGCGGTGAGGTGAGAGTGACTGCCCTTGGCATCAAGGCAGCAATTGAGTGAGTATGGCATCAAGGAGCCCTAGCAAAACTGGAGTCAATGGGAATCAGGGGGAAAACTCTCCACTGATTGGAGTCATATCTATTACAAAGGAAGATACTTGTGGTTGTTGGAGGTCAATCATCTCAGACACTGGACTTCATCGCAGGAGTTCCTCAGGGTAGTGTCCTAGGCCCAACCATCTTCAGCTTCATCAATGACCTTCGCTCTATCATAAGGTCAGAAGTGGGGATGTTCAATGATGATTGCACAATGTTTATCACCATTTGCGACTCCTCAGAGATTGAAGCAGTCCGTGTTCATATGCAGCAAGACCTGGACAACATTCAGGCTTGGGCTGATAAGCAGCAAGTTACATTTGTGCCAGGCAATGCCCAACGAGAGAATCCAACCATCTCCCTTTGACATTCAATGGCATTACCATCACTGAATCCCCATCATGTGGGCGGCACAGTGGCGCAGTGGTTAGCACCACAGCCTCACAGCTCCAGCGACCCGAGTTCGATTCTAGGTACTGCCTGTGAGGAGTTTGCAAGTTCTCCCTGGACCGTGTGGGTTTTCGCCGGGTGCTCCGGTTTCCTCCCACAGCCAAACACTTGCAGGTTGATAGGTAAATTGGCCATTATAAATTGCCCGTAGTATAGGTAGGTGGTAGGGGAATTGAGGGAAGGTAGGGATGTGAGAGGGTAATGGGATTAATGTAGGATTAGTATAAATGGATGGTTGATGGTCGGCATAGACTCAGTGGGCCGAAGGGCCTGTTTCAGTGCTGTATCTCTAATTAAAATAAACAAACATCCTGGGGGTTACCATTGACCAGAAACTGAACTGGACCAGCCATGTAGTACTGTGGCTACAAGAGCAGGTCAAAGGCTGGGAATTCTGCAGCAAGTAACTCACCTCCTGACTCCTCAAAGCCTGTCCATCATCTACAAGGCACAAGTCAGAAGTGTGATGGAATACTCTCCACTTTCCTGGATGGGTGCAACTCCAACAACACAAGCAGCTCAACACCATCCCGGACAAAGTGGCCCGCTTTATTGGCACCCCATCCACCACCTTAAACATTCACTCTCTCCACCACCGGACAGTGGCAGCAGTGTGTACCACCTACAAGATGCACCGCAACAACTCACCAAGGCTCCTTCAACAGCACCTTCCACCACCTAGAAGAACAAGGGCAGCAGATGCATGGGAACACCACCACCTGCATGTTCCCTCCAAGTGGCACACCATCATGACTTGGAACTATATCGTGATTCCTTTACTGTCATGGGTCAATATCCTGGACCTCCCTTCCTAACAGCAATGTGTGTGTACCTACACCACATGGACTGCAGTGGTTCAATAAGGCAGCTGACAGCAATTCGGGGTGGGCAATAAATGCTGCCCTAGCCAGCAAGGCCCATATCCCATGAAATAAAAAAAGGCTCCTTTTGCTGACAATGCAACCATTAGGCAACGTGGTACTAGCACATGCACGAATGCAGCCTCTTCCACTGAAACGTCAGTTTGTGACATTCAGGCAACTGCCAGGATTAAAGATGGCACTGCTCAATTTATCACAGCAGAACAACTTCAACCCGAAAATCCCCTCAATGGCTGCCATCACTGCCTCCATCCCACCCCCAAAGATCCCCCGCTCCCTCCTGCCATTGCGCTGCTCTCTATTGGTCCCTCCTGTGTCCACCTTCTCAGTACTGGCTTCCCGCTGCCTTCCCTTAAGCACTCACTGCAGCCTCGCCGTTTCCACCCCCCCCCCCCCCCCTCAGCAACTCACCCCAGACCTTGCCACAGCTCCCCAACCTCCCCTCGACTGATTGTTCCCCGTTCTTCGCTTCCCGCCCTCCCCTCCAGCCGCCCCACTCTCCGGCCACTTGTTTCCCACTTCCCCCCCCCCCACCCTCCAGTCGCTAGCTCCAGGCTGCGCCACTTTCCTCCTCTCGGCCACTTGCTCCCACATTCGATTGTTCTCCGCACGCCGCTCAAAGAAGCAAGGTGGACCTCGAGGGGTGACGGGGCGACCTAGGAGCGAGTGGCTAAGAGGAGGGAAGAGGATGGTCATTCCATTGACTATATCATGAACTTTAAAGATTGTATAAAAGATTGATTCAATGAAATTTGGGGATTCCTGGATCAGTTCTAGCATTTAAATTATTGGATACTACTAAGGTATCTCATATGGACTGGCTCCTGGCTCTAACTAACATTCAATTCTCACAGAAGGAACCCTGTTGGATCAGATGTTCGCTGCCTTGAAAAAATTTCTGGGGAAACAATCATTTCCTTCATGGAACAAATGGAACATTATGAGCGGACACAAAAAATAGAAGACTCAATGATTGCCAGATTTTGAAATGAGCACAAACAGCAATACAATGGAAGGACGGGCAAAATAAGGATGAAAGCACCTTTAGCAGATCTGGCTATTACAGCAGAAGACAGATGGGAACAGAAATAATAGGCAAATGAATCCCAGGAATGCCCAAGAACAGTTAATACGTCCTTCAGGTGTAACACAAAGTATCATTATGCAGTGAACTGCCCAAAACGAAGAGGTAAGATCCTTAAAATGACACATGGCAAAGAGAATTCTGAGGAAGAGGATGAAGATAATGATATATCCAAACCAATTCACAAGGAGTTTTAGTCCTGGGATGAATGTGTTAGTCATGGACTTCTTTAACTGTGCATTGCACAAGAACACAAGAAATAGGAGGACGATTAGACCATATAGCCCATCAAGCCTGCTTCACCATTCAAAATGATCATGGCTGATCTTAGGATTCAACTCCACTTTTCTGCCCACTCGCCATAACCCTTGATTCCCTGAGAGACCAAAAATCTGTCTATCCCAGCCTTAAATGTATTCAACCATACAGCATCCACAACCCTTTGGGGTAGAGAATTCCAAAGTGTCACAACCCTTTGAGTGAAGTAATTTCTCCCCATCTCAGTCCTAAATGATCGGCTCCTGATCCTGAGACTGTGCCCCATGTTTTAGATTTCCCAACCAGCGGAAATAACCTCAGTGTCTACTCTATCCAGCCCCTTTAGAATCTTACATGTTTCAATGAGATCACCTCTCATTCTTCTAAACTTCAGAGAATACAAACCCAATTTACTTTGTCTCTCATAGGAGAACCCCCTCATCTTAGGGACCAATCTAGTGAACCTGCTGCTAAGGGACCAACGTTTCCTCTTCCTTTTGATATACCTATAAAAGCTCACAATCTTTTTTTTTAAATTACTGACTAGTTTACTCTCATTCCTTTTTATAAATCAACCTTTTGGTAACCCTTTGCTGGTTTCTAAAACACTCCCAATCCTCGGACTTGATGCTCTTTTTTTGGAACATTATAAGCCTCTTCTTTTAATCTAATACTATCTTTAACTTCCTGAATGAGCCATGGATGGGTCTTTCTGGTTGAGTTTTTGTTTTTCGAAGGAATGTATGTTTGTTGAACATTTTGAATTGTTTCTTTAAAGCTTTCTCACTGTTCATTTACCCCCATACCTTTTAGTCTATTTACCCAATTTACCTTAGCCAGTTCTCCCCTCATGCCTACATAATTGGCTTTGTTTAAGTTTAAGATTCTTGTTTGTGATTGGAGCATGTCACTTTCAAACTTAACATGGAATTCAATGGTATTATGATCACTGTTTCCCAGTGGATCTTTTACTATGACATTGCTAATTAATCCTGCTTGATTACACAATACTAGATCTAAGATAGCTTTATCCCTAGTTGGCTCCACAATGTATTGCTCCAAGGAACTGTCCTGAAAACATTCAACAAATTCATCTTCCAGACCACTCCTGTCAATTTCACTGTCCCAGTCTATATGAAGATTAAAGTCCCCCACATTTATTACATTGCCTTTGTTACAAGCTCCGATAATTTATTGCTTAATGCTCTGTCCAACGGTATAACTACTGTCAGGGGGGCCTATAAACTACTCCCACTACTGTTTTCTGATTCTTGCTTTTCCTCATTTCCACCCATACTGATTCTATTTCATGATCTTCTGAGGCCAGATCCTTTCTCACGAATGCCCTCGTCATCCTTTGCCATCAGTGCTACCCCCTCCTCCTTTGTTATTCTGTCTGTCTTTCCAAAACAGTGTGTACCTTGGAATATTTATTTTCTACCCTTGATCACCATGTAACCATGTCTCTGTAATGGCGATTGGATCTAAATCATGTACCTCTATTTGTGCCACTAGTTCATCTATCTTATTGCAGATGCTTTGCGTATTCAGATATAGAACCTATAACTTAATTTTTTTTGCTTCTATTCCCTTCAATGACCTTATTTGCTGACGTACAATTTCTGTTCAACTCTCTGTCCCTTCCTGTCCTATTCTGCTTATCTTACCCACAATGCCAAACTGTTCCGATGCCTTGGCCTTTCTCTGTGGATTTCTAAATCTCACGTCTCCCAAACCCTTCCCCTAACTCTGTTAGTTCACAACCTCTAATCTTATCTGTTGGTTCACTCCCGGGTTTGTACACACCCTGATTATAATTTTCCTTATTGCTATCTTGCTTTCTTCTCTCTCCTTAAATTATCACAACTTCCCTCATTTGATCCCTCACCCCCACTATTTAGTTTAAAGCCCTCTTTACTGTCCTTGTTATATGACTCATCAGAATACTGGTCCCAGCACAGTTCAGGTGTAGACCATCCCAACAGTACAACTCCTGCGAGTGGCCCATGAATCGAAACCCATTTCCCCCACACCAATGCTTGAGCCACACATTTAACCCGTCTAATCTTATTCACCCTATGTCAATTTGCTCGTGGCTCAGGTAATAACCCAGAAATCATTACCTTTGAAGTTCTGCTTTTTAATTTAGCCCCTAGCTGCTCATACTCCCAATGCAGAACCTCTTTCCTAGTCCGATCGATGTCATTGGTACCCACGTGGACCACGACAACTGGATCCTCCCCCTCCCACTGCAAGTTCCTCTCCAGCGCTGAACAGATGTCCTGAACCCTGGTACCGGGCAGGCAACACAGCCTTCTGGACACTCGCTCTTGGCTGCAGAGAACAGTGTCTATCCCCCTTACTATACTGTCCCCTACAACCACTACATTCCTATTTACTCCGTCCGCTTGAATGGTTTCCTGTACCATGGTGCTATGGTCAGTTTGCTCATCCACCCTGCTCTCATCCATACAAACTGAAAGAACCTCAAACCTGTTGGACAAATGCAAGGACTGAGGCTCCCCCACTCCTGACTTCTCGATCCCCTTACCTGCCTCACTCGCAGTCACATCCTCCTGCCCCTGACCACTGACCAAATCAGAACACCCTATCCTATGGGGTGTGACTGCCTTCTGGAATAAAATGTCCAAGTAACTTACCCCCTCCCTCATGCATCGCAACATCTGTAGCTTGGCCTCCAGCTCACTGACTCTGAGCCAAAGCTCCTCGAGCTGCAGAAACTTACTGCAGACATGCTTACCGCAGATCATTAATGCCTTGACCAGAGTCAAGCTGCCTGGTTTAAATTTCAAACAAAGCTTGGCAGTTAACTGTCAGTCACCATAAACTGGTGCATTCTCTATGGCAACACGTCTACCAGAGTCCACTTGCCAACCAATCAGTACTCTCTTCTCATACAGTATAAACTTGTTGCCTTCCCTTACATTGGTATTCTTGCAAATTATTTTTTTTTTAATTCATTCATGGGATGTGGGCGTTGGTTGGCTAGCATTTATTGCCCATCCCTAATTGCCCTTGAGGTGGTGGTGGTGAGCTGCCTTCTTGAACCGTTGCAGTCTATGTGGGGTAGGTACACCCACAGTGCTGTTAGGAAGGGAGTTCCAGGACATTGGTCCAGCAACAGTGAAGGAACAGTGATATAGTTCCAAGTCAGGATGCCGTGGGGCTTGGAGGGGAACTTGCAGGTGGTGGTGTTCCCATGCATTTGCTGCTACCCTTGTCCTTCTAGTGGTAGAGGTCGCAGGTTTGGAAGGTGCTGTCTAAGGAGCCTTGGTGCATTGCTGCAGTGCATCTTGTAGATGGTACACACTGCTGCAACTGTGCATTGGTGGTCAAGGGAGTGAATGTTTGTGGATGGGGTGCCAATCAAGCGGGCCACTTTGTCCTGGATGGTGTCGAGCTTCTTGAGTGTTGTTGGAACTGCTCCCATCCCAGCAAGTGGAGAGTATTCCATCACACTCCTGATTTGTGCCTTGTAGATGGTGGTCAGGATTTGGGGAGTCAGGAGGTTACTCGCTGCAGGATTCCTAGCCTCTGACCTGCTCTTGTAGCCACGGTATTTATATGGCTACTCCAGTTCAGTTTCTGGTCAATGGTAACCCCCATAATGTTGATAGTGGGGGAATTCAGCAGTGGTAATGCCATTGAATGTCATGGGGAGATTGTTAGATTCTCTCTTGTTGGAGATGGTCATTGCCTGGCACTTGCGTGGCGCGAATATACTTTCCACTTATCAGCCCAAGCCTGGATATTGTCCAGGTCTTGCTGCATTTCTACCTGGACTGCTTCAGTATCTGAGTCGTCGCAAACGGTGCTGAACATCGTGCAATCATCAGCGAACATCCCCACTTCTGACCTTATGACTGAAGGAAGGTCATTTATGAAACAGCTGAAGATGGTTGGGCCTAGGATAGTACCCTGAGGAACTCCTGCAGTAATGTCCTGGAGCTGAGATGATTGACCTCCAACAACCACAACCATCTTCCTTTGTACTAGGTACGACTCCAATCAGCAGACAGTTTTCCCCGATTCCCATTGATTCCAGTTTTGCTAAGGCTCCTTGATGCCATACTTGGTCAAATGCTGCCTTGATGTCAAGGGCAGTCACTCTCACCTCACGAGTTCAGCTCTTTCGTCCATGTTTGAACCAAGGCTGTAATGAGGTCAGGAGCGGAGTCACCCTGGCAGAACCCAAACTGAGCGTCACTGAGCAGGTTAATGCTAAGCAAGTGCCGCTTCATAGCACTGTTGATGACACCTTCCGTCACTTTACTGATGATTGAGAGTAGACTGATGGGGCGGTAACTGGCCGGGTTGGACTTGTCCTGCTTTTTGTGTATCGGACATACCTGGACAATTTTCCACATTGCCAGATAGATGCCAGTGTTGCAGTTGTACTGGAACAGCTTGGCTAGGAGCACAGCAAATTCTGGAGCACAGGTCTTCAGTATTATTGCCGGAATATTGTCAGGACCCATAGCCTTTGCAGTATCCATTGCCTTCAGTCATTTCTTGACATCACATGGAGTGAATCGAATTGGCTGAAGTCTGGCATCTGTGATGCTGGGGACCTCAGGAGGAGGCCAAGATGAATCATCAACCCAGCACTTCTGGCTGAAGATTATTGCAAATGCTTCAGCCTTGTCTTTTGCACTCATGTGCTGGGCTCCCCCATCATTGAGAATGGGGATATTTGCGGAACCACCTCCTCCAGCTACTTGTTTAATTGTCCACCACCATTCACGGCTGGACGTGGCAGGACTGCAGAGCTTAGATCTGATCGTTGCTTATGGGATTGCTTAGCTCTATCGCATGCTGCTTACACAGTTTGGCACGCAAATAGTCCTGGCTCTTAGCTTCACCAGGTTGACACCTCATTTTGAGGTATGCCTGGTGCTACTCCTGGCATGTCCTCCTGCACTCTTCAATGAACCAGAGATGGTCTCCCAGCATAATGGTAATGGTAGAGTGGGGGATATGCCGGGCCATGAGATTACAGATTGTGGTCGAGTACAATTCTGCTGCTGCGGATGGCTCACAGTGCCTCACGGATGCCCAGTTTTGCAATGCTAGATCTGTTCGAAATCTATCCCATTTAGCAAGGTGATAGTGCCACACAACACGATGGAGGGTATCCTCAGCGTGAAGGCGGGACTTTGCCGCCACAAGGAGTGTGCGGTGGTAACTCCTACCAATACCTTCATGGACAGATGCATCTGCGGCAGGCAGATTGGTGAGGACGAGGTCAAGTATATTTTTCCCTATTGTTGGTTCCGTCACCAGCCCAGTCTAGCAGCTATGTCCTTTAGGACTCGGCCAGCTCGGTCAGTTGTGGTGCTGCTGAGCCACTCTTGGTGATGGACATTGAAGTCCCCCATCCAGAGTACATTCTGTGCCCTTGCCACCAAGTGGTATTCAACATGGAGAAGTACTGATTCATCAGCTGAGAGAGGATGGTTGATGGTAATTAGCAGGAGGTTTCCTTGCCCATGTTTGATCAGATGCCATGAGACTTCAAGGGGTCCGAAGTCAATGTTGAGGACTCCCAGGGCAACTCCCTCCCGACGGTATACTACTGTGCCGCCACCTCTGCTCGGCCTGTCCTGCCGATGGGACAGGACGTATCTGGGGATAGTGATGGAGGTGTCTGGGACATTGTCTGTAAGGTATGATTCTGTGAGTATGACTATGTCAGGCTGTTGCTTGACTAGTCTGTGGGACAGCTCTCCCAACTTTGGCACAAGCCCCCAGATGTTCGTAAGGAGGACTTTACAGGTTCGACAGGGCTGGGTTTGCCGTGGTCATTTCTGGTGCCTAGGTCGAGGCCGGGTGGTCCGTCCAGTTTCATTCTTTATTGACTTCGTAACAGTTAGTTGCTAGGCCATTTCAGTGGGCATTTAAGAGTCAACCACATTGCTATGGGTCTGGAGTCACATGTAGGCCAGACCAGGTAAGGTCCGCAGATTTCCTTCCCTAACGGACATTAGTGAACCAGATGGGTTTTTACAACAATCGACAATGGTTTCATGGCCATCATTAGACTAGCTTTTAATTCCAGATTTATTAATTGAATTCAAATTCCACCTTCTGCTGTGGTGGGATTTGAACTCATGTCCCCAGAGCAATACCCTGGGTCTCTGGGTTACTAGTCCAGTGACAATACCATTAGGCCATCACCTCCCCAGGAATTGTCCTGCTGAGTGCAAGATGAAAAGCTTTAACAAAATGTCACTATTTTCAGCAATACTCAAGTTCTGTACTACCAAACGACTATCTTTCTACAATAATACTTAGTAAAGACAAAGGGTTATTAAACAAAAAAGAAATGGATAGGGAGCAATCTTGGGGCACCAATGAAGTTTCTGATTGATCATGGAGGGGAATTTGCCAGACAAGTTCAGAGGCATGTATGAAAACATGAACATCACGATCATGAATACGCAGCTGAAAGCCCTTTCAACAATGGACTCTGTGAAAGGAATCATGGTGATTCATGAAATGCTGCATAATATTTTAGCTGATCAACCAGACTGCAAGTTGACAACTGCCGCGGAATAGGAAGTTCATGCAAAGAATTCACTCTAGATGGTTGGATGATATCGTCCCTATCAATTCATTCATGGGCAAAATCCCAAATTGCCTTCTGTGCTGTGTGATCGTCATCCTGCTCTAGACGGTAATATAATTAGTTCAATTTTTTCAGTACTTTTGAATGCTTTAAATGCAGGGAGATGGGCTTTCATCCAGACTCAGAAATTCAGAGGTCTCAGAAATTTGGAGAGCACAGAGGCATCATAAAGAACTGAGACTGAATTTAATTCAGGAGATTTGGTGTATTATAAAAGAGAGGGTCATAGGGAATGGAAAGGCCCTGGTAAGGTAATAGGTCATGATGGTAAGATAGCATCAAACATGGCAATCAGACTGTTAAGATTCATTCCTCACAATTAATCAGAATTAATTACAAAATCTCAGACTCTGAGCAGCTGATAGAAGTAGAAGTTGCACTTTGTAGCTCAAATGCTCATATGTTTTGTGATGAAGGCTCTGAGGAACAGAATATGTCAGGGCAAGGGCTGGATAGTGGTAATGTGAGTGATCATGACACACAGGACAGAGCTATCACTTTCAAAGACCTATTGCCCAGAGTGGGTTCTCAGGTGACATATATTCCAGAAGGGTCTAGTGAATGGAGGGAAACGACAATTGTGGGATGTGTAGGAAAGCTACTGGCAAGTTTAAATATTGGTTGAATGTTCAGGATGATGACCAAGAAGTGAGGTACATAGACTGGCAAAATGGGATAAAAGCGTGGAGAGGAAGAAAGCACAGTGCAAGTTCTGACAGTAGGTCCAGAAGTGACTCTTGTGTCAGAAAACAATGTATTGGAGAAAGATCTTTCGATAGTGCAAGAGGGAGATCTCGCAGTACTAGCCCCGACAGGCAAAAGTACAAGTAGAGACTGTAGAGCTTTAATATATTAGACAATAAAATAAAGGCCACAGAACAGTCTCGGAACTAGAAGCAGAAGTCCTCACGATTATGTTTTGGTGGCTACCGATAA
The DNA here is from genome assembly GCF_036365525.1 of Heterodontus francisci. Taxonomy (NCBI): domain Eukaryota; kingdom Metazoa; phylum Chordata; class Chondrichthyes; order Heterodontiformes; family Heterodontidae; genus Heterodontus; species Heterodontus francisci. The sequence goes on along the minus strand of NC_090394.1, from coordinate 38,833,510 downwards.
ACCTGAGGATAAACTCATAAGAAAAGCAAAACAAAGGGAATTAGATAATGGGAGAGAGTTTGGAGTTTATTCTGATGTATCAGATAAGGGGCAACCAGCTTTTGTCTCATTAGTTGGATTTGTACTGTAAAAGTCCTTACAGATGCGACTTATAAGGCTAAAGCAAGGCTAGTTTCCAGGGGTTTTGAAGAGTGACTGAGTGATACAGATATTAGAGTGGAGTTTCCCACAGCTGCAAAAGTAATCTTGAAAATCTTTTAGCTCTTTTGACCACATATTCATAGCGGTGTAGATCAATCGACTTAAGCCGCATTTCTGTGGAATGAAACTTTTCAGAGAGAAGTTTCTGAAACCACCCAAAGAAACAGGAGATGTACAAGGGAAACTATGGAAACTAAACAAATGTGTCTATAGCCTGAATGATGCTTCCAGGGTGTGGTATTATCCGCAAGATCTGTTTTGCTGAAAATAGGTTGTGTTCAACTAAAAGCAGATCCGGCAATGTTTTATCGATATCATAAAGGAAAATTTTCAGACACCTTCATAATTTATGTTGATGATTTCTTAAGGGGTGGTACTGTGGAATTTGAGAAATGTGTTAAGATTAGAATTTAAAATTGGGAGTCAGGTTCGTGGGGCTTTTAAATATATTGGTTTAAAGATTAAGCAGAGTAGATCTGGAATAACTTCAAATCAACAATCCTATTTAAAGAATGTTCCTCTCATCCCAGTTAACCGTACTAGGTCTGCACAGAAAGATGATATTATATCTAAAGAGACAGAGCAATTGTGAAGCTTGATTTGGTCAGTTCAACTGGTTGGGCCCTCAGACTAGACCAGATGCTAGTTTTGATGTGTTGGGAGTTAAGTACTGTGATGAAACACCCTAAAGTTGCCAATGTTTTTAAGGGCAAAAGTATTACAAGTATTTTGACTGCTGGAACACTGGCTCTTGTTGAGGTAGTGGATATGAGCATACTGTAGATACTATACCGTTGAATGTTATGAAGATAATTATTCATTCTAGGAAAACATACACTCTACAAAAAGTATGAGTGAGGAAAGGTTACAGACTGACCTTGCTACCTTGAAACAAATGCTGGAAAGAAAGGAAATCTCAAATTAAATGGGTGGATGCAAGTCATCAACTATCTGATTTTTTAACAAAAGTACAAATAAATTGTTCGGGGTCCTAGAGGACAAGCATCTCGCTATGGAAAGCTTTGTACAGAATATAAAAGTTTTTGATTTAATTTGTTTTGAAATTTTGGTTGTACATATAAACTAGTGGGCCTAGTGTCCTAGGCCCAACCATCTTCAGCTGCTTCATCAATGACCTTCCTTCAATCATAAGGTCAGAAGTGGGGATGTTCGCACAATGTTCAGCACCATTCGTGACTCCTCAGATACCGAAGCAGTCCGTGTAGAAATGCAGCAAGACCTGGACAATATCCAGGCTTGGGCTGATAAGTGGCAAGTAACATTCACGCCACACATGTGCCAGGCAATGACCATCTCCAACAAGAGAGAATCTAACCATCACCCGTTGACATTCAATGGCATTACCATCGCTGAATCTCCCACTATCAACATCCTAGGGGCTACCATTGACCAGAAACTGAACTGGAGTAGCCATATAAATACCGTGGCTACAAGAGCAGGTCAGAGGTTAGGAATCCTGCTGCAAGTAACTGACCTCCTGACTCCCCAAAGCCTGTCCACCATCTACAAGGCACAAGTCAGGAGTGTGATGGAATACTCTCCACTTGCCTGGATGGGTACATATCCAACAACACTCAAGAAGCTCGACACCATCCAGGAAAAAGCAGCCCACTTGATTGGCACCCCATCCACAAACATTCACTCCCTCCACCACTGACGCACAGTGGCAGCAGTGTGTACCATCTACAAGATGCACTGCAGCGATGCACCAAGGTTCCTTAGACAGCACCTTCCAAACCCGTGACCTCTACCAACTAGAAGGACAAGAGCAGCAAATGCTTGGGAACACCACCACCTGCAAGTTCCCCTCCAAGTCACTCACCATCCCGATTTGGAACTATAATCGCCGTTCCTTCACTGTCGCTGGGTCAAAATCCTGGAACTCCCTTCTTAACAGCGCTGTGGGTGCACCTACCCCACATGGACTGCAACGGTTCAAGAAGGCAGCTCACCACCACCATCTCAAGGGCAATTAGGGATGGGCAATAAATGCTGGCCTGGCCAGCGACGCCCACATCCCATGAATGAATTAAAAAAAAACATTTTATCTAGAGAGAGAAGGGAATCTGTTCATTGCATATTAAATGTGGTCAATCGTATCAAGGTGGTGGGATTCACTTGTGCCTCAATAAATAAACATGGACTGAAACTGTGATGGTTACGAACATACGAATTATGAGCAGGAGTAGGCCACTCGGCCTCTTCAGCCTGCTCCACCATTCAACAAGATCATGGCGAATCTGATTGTAACCTCGACTCCACATTCCCGCCTACCCCAATAACCTTTCATCCCTTGCTTATCAAGAATCTATCTACCTCTGCCATAAAAATATTCCAAGACTCTGCTTCCACCGCATTTTGAGGAACAGAGTTCCAAAGACTCACGACCCTCAGAGAAAAAAATTCTCATCTCTGTCTTAAATGGGTGACCTCCTATTTTTTTTTTTTAACAGTGACCTCTAGTTCTAGATTCTCCCACATGAGGAAACATCCTTTCCACATCCACCCTGTCAAGACCCCTCAGGGTCTTATATGTTTCAATCAAGTTGCCTCTTACTTTTCTAAACTCTAGCAGATACAAGCCTAGCCTGTCCAACCTTTCCTCATAAGGCAACCCACCCATTCCAGGTATTAGACTAGTAAACCTTCTCTGAACTGCTTCCAATGCATTTACATCCTTCCCTAAATAAGGAGACCGATACTGTACACTCTACTCCAGTTGTGATCTCACCAATGCCCTACATAACTGTTGCATAACCTCCTTACATTTGTATTCAATTCCCCTCCCAATAAAAGATAACATTCTATTAGATTTTCTAATTACTTGCTGAACCTGCATACTAACCTTTTGCGATTCATACACTAGGACACCCAGACACCTCTCAGAGCTCTGCCATCTCTCACCATTTAGATAATATGCTTCTTTTTATTCTTCCTGCCAAAGTGGACAATTTCACATTTTCCCACATGATACTCCATTTGCCAGATCTTTGCCACCCACTTAACCTATCTATATCCCTTTGTAGCCTCCTTATATCCTCTTCACAACTTATTTTCCTACCTATCTTTGTGTCATCAGCAAATTTAGCAACCATACCTTTGGTCCCTTCATCTAAGTCATTTATATAAATTGCAAAAAGTTGAGGCCCCAGCACAGATCCCTGTGGCACGTGACTCGTTACATCTTGCCAACCAGAAAATGAACCATTTATGCCTACCCTCTCTTTTCAGTTAGCTAGCCAATCTTCTATCCATGCCAATGTTACCCTCTAAACGATAAGCTTTTATTTTCTGCAAAAAACGTTTGATGTGGCACCTTATCAAATGCCCTCTGGAAATCTAAGTACAGTACATCCACCAGTTTCCCTTTATCCACAGCATATGTTACTTTATTTTTTTTTTGAATTTATAGATACAGCACTGAAACAGGCCCTTCGGCCCACCGAGTCTGTGCCGACCAACATCCACCCATTTATACTAACCCTACAGTAATCCCATATTCCCTACCACCTACCTACACCTACTGCAATTTACAATGGCCAATTTACCTATCAACCTGCAAGTCTTTGGCAGTGGGAGGAAACCGGAGCACCCGGCGGAAACCCATGCAGTCACAGGGAGAACGTGCAAACTCCGCACAGGCAGTACCCAGAATTGAACCCGGGTTACTGGAGCTGTGAGGCTGCGGTGCTAACCACTGCGCTGCCCATCTTCAAAGAACTCCAATAAATTGGTTAAACATGATTTCCCTTTCACAAAAGCATATCAACTCTGCCTGATTACCTTGAAATTTTCTAAGTGCCCTGTTACAATGTCTTTTATAATAGCTTTGAACATTTTCCCTTAGTTGTTAAACTAACTGGTCTGTAGTTTCCTGTTTTGTCTCCCTCCCTTTTTGAATAAAGAAGTCGCATTCGCTATTTCCCAACCAAATGGAACCTTCCCTGAATCTCGGGAATTTTGAAAAAAATACCCAACACATCAACTATCTCACTAGCCACTTCTTTTCAGACCCTAGGTTGAAGCCCATCAGGACCCGGGGACTTGTCAGCCCGCAGCTCCAACAATTAGCTCAGTACCACTTCCCTGGTAATTGTAATTTTCTTGAGTTCCTTCCTCCCTTCCATTTCCTGATTTACAGCTAATACTGGGATGTTACTTTTATCTTCTATAGTGAAGACAGATGCAAAATACCTGTTTAATTCATCTGCCATCTCCTTATTTTCCATTATTAATTTCCCACACTCACTTTCTATAGGACCAACACTCACTTTGTTAACTCTTTTCTGTTTAAATATCTATAGAAACTCTTACTATCTGTTTTTATATTTCTAGCTAGCTTTCTCTCGTACTCTAATTTTTCCCTCATTAATCTTTCAGTCATTCTTTGCTGTTTTTTATATTTTGTCCAATCTCTGACCTGCCACCTACCTTTGCGTAATTATATGGTTTTTCTTTAATTCTGATACTACTTTTAACTTTTTAGTTAACCACGGATGGTGGGTCCTCCTTTGGAATTTTTCTCTCTCATTGGAATGTATCTATTCTGTGCATTCTGAAATATCCCCTTAAATGTCTGCCACTGCATCTCTATTGACCTGTCCCTTAACCTACTTTGCCAGTTCACAAGCTAGCTCTGCTTTCATGCCCTCGTAATTGCCCTAATTTAAGTTTAAAATACTAGTCTTAGACCCACTCTTCTCTCCCTCAAACTGAATGTAAAGTTCTATCATATTATGATTGCTGTTACCTAGGGGCACCTTCACTATGAGGTCATTAATTAACCCTATCTCATTGCACAATACCAAGTCTAGTATAGCCTGCTCTCTGGTTGGGTCCAGAACATTCTATTCTAAGAAACCATCCCAAAAACATTCTATGAATTCTTCATCTAGGCTACCTTTGCCGATCTGATTTGTCCAGTCTATATATAGATTAAAATCCCCCATGAATCTTTCTGAGAAGCTCCCATTATTTCTTCCTTTATACCTCGTCCTACCGTGTAGTTACTGTTAGGGGGCCTGTACACCACTCCCACAAGTGACTTCTCGCCGTTATCATTTCTCATCTCTACCCAAATTGTTTCTTCATCCTGGTTTCCTGAACTTAGGTCATCCCTCTCTACTGTGCTGATACCATCATTAATTAACAGAGCCACCCCTCCTTTTCCTAGCTTCCTGTCCTTCCTAAATGTCATGTATCCATCAATATTCAGATCCCAATCTATGTCATCCTATAGCCATGTCTCTTGTAATGGCAATCAGATCGTACTTATTTCTTTCTATTTGCATATCAGTTCATCTGTTTTGTTTAGAATGCTAGGTGCATTCAGATACAGAGCCTTTAAGTTTTGTTCTTTTATTATTTTTGCAATCTCTAGCCTTATCTGCTGATTTATTCTTAGATTTTTACTCTCTGTCCCTTCCTGTCACGGTCTGTTTATCATTTCCCATATTAATACCTCTCTCTTGCTTTGTCTCGACTCTTTGATTTCCCACATCTTCCCAAATTTGATCCCTTGCCCCCACTATTCAGTTTAAAACCCTCTCTACTTCCCTAGTTATATGGCTCACTAGAACACTGGTCCCAGCACGGTTCAGGTGTAGATCGTCCCAACAGTACAGCCCCCACTTTCCCCAGTACTGGTGCCAGTGTCCCACGAACTGGAACCCACTTCTACCACACCAGTCTTTGAGCCACACATTCATTTCTCTAATCTTATTTTCCTTATGCCAATTTGCATGTGGCTCAGATAATAATCCACAAATTATTACCTTTGAAGTTCTGCTTTTTAATTTAGACCCTAGCTGCTCTTACTCCCTCAGAAGAACCTCTTTCCTAGTTCTACCTATGTCGTTGCTAGCTACATGGACCACGACCACTTGATCCTCCCCTTCCAACTGCAAGTTCCTCTCCAGCCCAGAGCAGATGTCCTGAACCCTGGCACCAGGTAGGCAACACCGCCATCTGGACTCTCACTCTTGGCTACAGAGAACTGTGTCTATCTCCCTGACTATGTTATCCCCTCCTGCCACTACATTCCTATTTACTCTCCCACTTGAATGGCTTCCTGTACCATGGTGTCATGCTCAGTTCACTCATCCACCTTGCAGCCCCTGCTTTCATCCATACAGGTTCAGAGAACCTCAAACCTTTTGGATTAGAAGGGGCATGCTTGTAATGTGTAACTCTAATAAATGCTTCTAGAAGTGTGGTAAGATTGGCTCCAGTTCTATCCTTCACCAACCAACTTTCTGCACTATCATATGAATTCAGAGCCTGAGACACACTCATTAAAAACACAGATTTTTTTGACATAGAAGTATTTGAAGAGGTGGAAAGACTCACGGAAACAGACGTAGAAATAGGGAGATCATGGCTAGCAATGACACAACTGACCTCAAGCATCTCTGCACATGGGATCATCAAAGCCAGCAATAGACCAAGATAAAGGTTTATTCCTGGAAGTGTTTTAAATGGATTCTAGCCCTTCAGTTTACACACAACTATAAAGGCACGGTCATGTTTAGTCCACCAGCTTGGAATGAGGGAGGAGGGTATCACATGCATTGCCCACCAAATCACTGCATCGCTCACAGAGCCCACTGGATCATTGGGGAGAAATACATGGTGTGCACAGACCCTCCTCATCTTGGAGGGTGTGCATCTCATGCTATGATTGAATCAACACTGGGTAAAATAGGGCACTAGAGGTACCATATCATCATCATCTTCCATCTCATTGCAGTCGTCATCTATGACATCCTCTTCAATTTCAATACCTCCCTCGGCAGCCAATGGAGATGCTTCTGTGGATTTCTGGGAATTTCCAATCGTTACAGTTTCTATGACAATCCCAGAATTCCTCATGGCCTGACAGATCAGGTTCTCATTGCCAGTCTCCCCCTCTGGAGGTAGCTCAATAGAAGCAGGTGACTGTAGAAAAAAAAAATTGACCATCATCTCTTCTACGATTCAATAATTATACATCTTTTGGATAAAAGCATTCTTCTGTAACACAGCTTTAGATTTGTTCCTCACATATACACAGATTCCCCTATAATCATACTGATCAAACTTCCCAGATTATAAGATAACTACAGATGAGGAAGGCCCATCTTAGTCGGTTCACCCATCGAGATAGACTATACATTCCCCTCATTGGAACATCCAATTGTTTCTTCAATAAATTCCAGCGTTTTCACCTCCCCTGCACTACCCAGAAGCCCATTCCTACTATTAGCCCTAAATTTAACCTTTTACTAGTTTGAATCTGTGTCCCCTTGCTTTACCATTGCAATTTAAAGTAATATTTCACATTTACCTTTTCTATACCCTTCATCAAATCGCAACAGAATGTTGAACTACACGGCCAGAATAGTAGCATATAAGTTAGAGTAAGCCTTGGTCAAAACACACTTCAAGTGCTTTATCCATTTCTGGGTGATAAGACACAAGGGAGATAACTTGACCATGGAGGCAGTGCAGAGAAGAGACATGTGATTGGTGCCCAATGTCAGGGGCCTGAGTTATGGAGAAAGACGGGAGTAACTCTCAGGGTTTTCAGCCTTGCAAGGCGACATTTGAGGGGAGACACCCGATTCTCTGACAGTAAAGGTGGCCAATAAATCCAAGATATAAGCATCAAAAAAGTTAATTAAAAGGGGCCGTTTTGTGCGTTTTGTTTTTTTTTTTTACTTATACAATGCCGTCCACAACCTCAGGATATCGCAAAGTACTTTACAACCAATGAAGTACTTTTGAAGTGAAGCCACTTTTTTTTATTTATTTATTTTTATTTAGAGATACAGCACTGAAACAGGCCCTTCGGCCCACTGAGTCTGTGCTGACCAACAGCCACCCATTTATACTAACCCTACAGTAATCCAATATTCCCTACCACCTACCTACACTAGGGGCAATTTATAATGGCCAATTTACCTATCGCCTGCAAGTCTTTGGTTGTGGGAGGAAACCGGAGCACCCGGCGAAAACCCACGCGGTCACAGGGAGAACTTGCAAACTCCGCACAGACAGTACCCAGAATCGAGCCCAGGTCCCTGGAGCGGTGAGGCTGCAGTGCTAACCACTGTGCCGCCCCCATTGTTGCGATGAAAGAAAGATAGCAGTTTTAAACACCTTAACATGCACTCTCTCCATTACTGCTGTACCATGTCTGCAGTATGCACCATCTGCATACTCACATAACTTCTTCAACAGCTCCTGCCAAACCCATGACCTCTATCACCTATAAGACAACAGCAGCAGACACATGGGAACACCACCATCACCAAGTTTCCCTCCAAGTCTCAAAACATCCTGACTTGGAAATGTATTTGCCATTCTTCATTGTTGCTGGGCCAAAATCCTGGAACTCCCTACCTAACCGGACTGCCTGAGTACCTTAACCACACAGACTGCAGAGGATCAACAAGGTGGCTCACCACCACCTTCTCAAGGGCAATTCGGGATGGGCAATAAAAGCTGACCTTGCCAGCAGCGCCGACATCCCGTGAATGTATTAAATAAATCTAATTAGTGCACAAGCTCCCACAACAGCAATGTGATAATGACCAAATAATCTGTTTTAGTGATGGTGATTGAGGTATAAATATGAGCTCGGACAGTCGGGAGAACTCCAGCGTTCTTCTTTGAAATAGTGCCATGGGACCTTTTGCCTCTACCTGAGAGGGCATATGTGGCCTTGGTTAACGTCTGATCTGTAAGATGGCACCTCTGAGTATGGCACTCCCTCAGTACGGCACTGATGTGTCAGCCTAGGATTTTGTGTTCAAAACTCTGGGGTGGGACTTGAACCCACAACCTTCTGACTCAGAGGTGAAAGTTCTAACCAAGAAATAGTGCAACTATTTATTAAATATTTTGCTTCAGTTTTCAAAGCAGGAAGGGAAAGGGAATGGTTGGGCTACCCAATGAGCAAGAGCATCAATTGAAGATAAATATCCAAGAGGAAACAGTATTCAAAAAATTAATGGGAGTAAAAATAGAAAAGTCAATCAGTGCACAACTCAAATTCTGAAGGCACTGGGTGGGGAGATAGCAGAAGCATTAAACAGTATTGTCTAGCATTCTTTGGAAATGGGAATTGGCCCAAAGAATTGAAGAGTGGCAAATGTTATAATCCTGTTCAAGAAAGGGGAAAAAGGGTAAGGCAGGGAATTGTAGGCAAGTTATCATTCCCTCAACTGTGGGTAAACTAAGTCCTGAAACTGTGAAATTACACTTAATCATGGAGGTAAATTACATCTTGCATAAATGATAAGTTTCTTTCTGCATTGTCTCCCTCTTTATTTAAAATGAAAGTGGATGACTTTTTAACTCAAGATATCAGACTGTGTGTCAGTGAGATCTTACCTGTGGTTTCTGTTCAACCTCGGCATCCAGAGCCTGGCTCACATTATGGAGCTGCACCTCCTCGATGCTTCCTTCAGAATTCGTCAGCACACTGATCACTGCTGTCGTTTCTGGGGAATTCGATGCTGCCGTAGAAACCAGTTCTTCAATCTGTTTGTTTACTGGAAGTTAAAAAGATGAGGATCAGGGAACAGGTGGTGAGGAAACCTTGCTGAGCGTTACAACACTCGAATCCTCAGCTGCTATTTTAAGAAATGCAAAGCTTACCACACCATTTTGCTCAGAAAACAAATACATGGCAATGGTTGGTGACGTAAAGTGGCTCTGGGCATCTAGGGTATGAACTGCAGAACCGCCAGTTGCCTACTCTCTCAACCACAGCTCCAGGAAACAAGAAAGTTGGTGGCTTTTCAATATAATATTAATCAGCTCCATATATATGCTGTCTAATCAGCAAGCAATTGAGCCAAACCTTTTTAATAGGGCATTTGGGTAAATTTGCCTGTTAAGTTTTGTATTTTTAATCAACTTTTCCTTCAACCATATGACCCCCAGAGCTGATGGGGGTGGCCAACTAACACCTGCAGCTGAGTGGTCACAACAGATCTTTTTCATTCTTTCCCTTTTGTTGATGGATATTAGAACCTCTGCTTGCATTGCTCAGGCTGGAATATTAGAAGGAACGTAGGAACAGGAGGAGGTCATTAAGCCACTTGAGCCTCCTCTTCCATCCAATTAGATCACGGCTGATCTGTATCTTAACTCCATCTATCCAACTTGATTCCAGAACTCTTACCTAACAAAAACCTATTGATCTCAGTTTTGAAATTTTCAATTGACCCAACATCCATAGCCTTTTGGGAGAAAGTGTTAAGATTTCCATTACACTGTGTGTGAAGAAATCCTTTATGACATCATCTTTGACTAACTCCAATTTTAAGGTTATGCCCCATGAGAGGAAATAGTTTTTTCTCTATCTACCCTAATTCCTTTATCATCTTAAACACCTCAATTTACATCACCCCTTAACCTTCTATACTCAATGGAATACAAGCCTAGCCTATGCAAGCTGGCCTCATAATTTGACCCTTTTAGCCCCAGTTACATTCTGGTGAATCCACGTTGTACCTTCTCCAAGGCCCATATATATCCTTCCGGAGGTGTGGTGTCCAGAACTGAATGCAACACACCAGATGGGGGTCTAACCAGAGCTCTGAATAAGTATTTAAAAAGAAAACCAGTCCCTTTTCACTCCAGCCCCCTTGAGATAAGGATCAACACTGCACTAGCCTTTTTGACTAGGAACTGACATGAACCTGCTTCTATTATTAGTCTCAATCTGCCCTAATCCACATTTAAAACAGACTCACTCCAACATGGTAAGTGTGACTGGAGTTTCAAACAGATCAACACATCACAGAACACATGGTCAGTGCAGTACCTTCTTGGATCTCAGGTTTATTTACTGGCTCAGACTCCTCCTGGTAGGGCGTTGAAATAAGTTTCATTTGCTGGAACTTTACTTTCTCTGTACAGGGGGTGATGGCCTTCATGTGGCGAGTGAGCGCTCCAGACTCCCGGAAACTCATCCCACACATCCGGCATTTGTATGGCCGCTCATCTAGAGAGACAATGTAACAGCTATTAAACCTCGAGACTAACCTCGGACTACCCCTCCGACACTGGTCAAGTACATTGGACATTCACAACCCTTCCAGTGAGCTCAGTAATTGTGAACCACTGAGTTGCTGAAAATTGGATCACCTTTAATGAAGAACAAATCAACACGTTGATTGGTCAAATGAAACTCACTTTTACAAAGGGAACACCAGTTCTGAATTTACTGAAAATCTGAATGTAATTATTCCAGATTAACAAATGTGGAGCATAAACATCAGCATAAACCTGTTGGCTGAATAGCCTGCTTCTGTGCTATAAATTCTATGTAAAGTAATAAAGTCTTCCTCAAAACAGATGTGGGGAGAGGTAGAATTACACTGAGGACTTGGTCCTCGTTAAGAAATACATAGGGAACAAACAAGAGAAAGTGGGGAAAGGGAGGCACAAAGGAACAATTGGAACCCCACAGTGCTAGGGAGCTTGATCACAATCAGTAGAGAAGCAGTCAGCAACATAGGGCACAGCTCAATTTGTGACTGATGCCAAGTGCCGGATTCTCCAGTACCCACCAGGGGTTGGGGGGTGGGGATGGGGTGGTGAAATCAGGGGATTGCAGGATCAGTCAGACTCACAGGCTGCCTCAACAAGGAACTGAAAAAAATCGGTATCGCCATCCAGCAAACTGGAGGCTTTAAAAATGGGCAATGACGGTGCGGAAGAATAATGACGCAGGCTAGGAAAGTGCTCGCTGCTCACTGAAATGCAAACTGCGTTACCAGCCTTGGCTGGTCTTTCTCACCTGTATGCCGTCGGTTGTGTCTAACTAAAGATCCCTTTGTTCTAAAAGCCATCCCACAAATCTTGCATTTGAAAGCCTTCTTGTCACTATGGGTAACCATGTGCGCCTTTAGGATGACAGCCTGCAAGTACAGCATCAGACCCTCTGAAAACAGGCTCCGGACTGACAGATTCACGTTATTCTGAAATAGAAGCGCGCGCACACAACACAGACACATACACACAGGCACTTTGTGTAATTAAGTCAAATTACCAGCATACTTTGAACTTCGGAGCTGATATTTCTGAAACTGCAGAAATTAAACCCATTTACCGCAGCAATGAGTTGATCAGTCCTTTATTAACAGTATTAGTATTCCAAACTGGGAATGGGGCAGAGGTGGGAGGGGGTTCCACAACTGTAACTTCTGCAGACCCACTCTTAAAGGCAGCTACATTACTCAGGACTCACAATTAACAGGGACAGACGCCTGGCTACCAAAGGTCAACAGTCCTTACAAGTACTGTACATGAAGGGTGTATTTTTTTTTTGAAGTATAACATTTTGCTTGTTTAATTTTTAAAAATTCCACCTTCCATTTCTCCCCCCACCTTGCAGAGTACACCATTCCGAAAACACAACCTGCCAATGTCACTCAACCGTGTTAAATGATGCACAGGTACTGTGCAGAACAACTCCCTTATGCCAGTCTCAAAGGTTTGTTAAACCCAACTGGAGATGGAATCAGGAAAAAAAAATGTTAAAACCTACTCACCTAACACCTGAAAGAGGGGCTGTTCCATTTCATTCACTCTTCACATTTTACTGATGCTTGCAGTTTTGCAACCATACAGTCTGCAATTACAAACCCTCCCCAAAGTCTAGGTGATTAAACTGACCGTTTTGAAGGTCTTTTCGCAGACCTGACACACGAATCGCCCTTCATCAGTTAAAATCATCTCATATCTCTTCTTTTCAGCTCCACTCTCTTCCTCTGTGCTCTTCTGACAGCTGTGGCCGTCAGCCCCATCATCGGAGAGTTGGTCACTCTGCTGTGTCTGAGGGCATTCACACAATTGTTCCCCTGAGATCTGGCATGTCTTGTTGCTCCCATCATCTGGAAACAAGATCATAAATTAAAGAGATGAAGCCCAACACTGCACTGACCCAAGACAGTTGCAGCTACCAGTCCTGAAAGAGGCCCACAGCTGCATTGACGCTAGATAGCTGCAACTCTTAAAACACTGTAGTGTTTAAAGCCACAGCACCACCCAAGTTTCTCAAACTTTTACCTCATAAATTTGCAAAACAGAAAATGTGGCAGGTGATCGCATAGGACAGTGAATTTGATCTGAAACCAAATTCCACCCAAATAAATGGGCTCTCTCTGCTGGTTCCAAGTAAAATGAGTTTGGCCAGTCTCAATCCAGTTTTCGTGCATCTCAAGCCAAAGTACAACACTGCCTTTAATTAGCCAAATTATTCACAAAACACACAGGATAGCGGCAGTCCAGAGCACTCTTCTGATTTTGGAATTGAGAAGTATTAATGGGATACTATAATGGGAGCTTTACTCTGCATCTGACCCTTTTTTTTTAAATGCCAGAGCTGACACCCCTCACCTTGATGATTATAAACTTCATATACACAAAAAAGAAAATCTTTTCTGGTACTGCCTCACCTGAGTGTGATTTGCTGTTTGCTTCAGGCTGTGATAGGGAAGCCACAACCAACTGCGTGAGAGTGATCGCCGAATCCAAGGACACTGACTCCTGGAAGCAAAGAGGGGAAGAAGTAGAAGAGACACACTGAGCTCCAGGCTGACAGTACCTGCCTCAGCTCCACAAATGTTTCACTTTTCACTAGAAAGGCAATTCAAACAAAACAAAGGAATGTCTGCCAGCTAAACCTCATCCCAAAGGGGGAACCTTACCATCCAGGCCCCTTTCAAATGATCTCTATCCATTTCACCCACAAAGAATCAAAATCCTATACTAAAATAAAAGCAAAACACTGCCGATGCTGGAAATCTGAAGTAATAAACAGAAAGTGCTCGATATACTCAGCAGGTCAGGCAGTATCTGTGGAGAGAGAAGCAGAGTTAACATTTCAGGTCTGTGACCTTTCATCAGAACTGCAAAGGTTAGAAAAGAATTAGGTTACAAGCAAGTGAGTTGGGGGTGGGGGGCAGGGTTGGCGGGGAAGAGAACAAAAGGGAAGGTGTGTGATCGGGCAGGAGAGATTAAATAACAAAGTTGTCATAGGAAAATGGTGAAGAGTGTGTTAAGGCTTGTGGTGAAAGACAAAGCATTAGTCCAGAGAGAGTGTTCATGGCAGAGTAATGGGCAACGCTGTTCACATGAAAAAAACAGGCACAACACCAGCCTCCATATCCAAAGGATCATCCTTGGCCATTTCCGCCACCTCCAGCATGATGCCACCACCAAACACATCTTGCCTTCCCTTTCCCCGTCAGCATTCCAAAAGGATTGCTCCCTCCACGATAGCCTGGTCCTCCAACATCCCCGACTCCTCGCCCTTTCCCAGGCAATCGCAGGAGATCTAATACCTGCCCTTTTGCCTCCTCTTTCCCCACGATCCGAGGCCCCAAACACTCCTTCCAGGTGAAGCAGTGATTTACTTGTACTTCCTTCAATTTAGTATACTGTATTCACTGCGCACAATGCAGTCACCTCTACACTGGGGAGACCAAACGCAGATTGGGTGACCGCTTTGTGGAACAACTCCGCTCAGTCCAAAAGAATAACCCTGAGCTTCCGGTTGCTTGCCATTTCAACACACACCCCTGCTCTCATGCCCACATTTCTGTCCTTGGTGTTCCAGTGAACATCAACGCAAGCTCAAGGAGCAGCACCTAATCTTTTCATTAGGCACTCTACAGTCTTGCGGACTGAACATTGAGTTCAATGATTTCAGAGCATGACTGGCCTTTTTTTTTATATTTTTCTATTTTATTTTTTAACCATGTGCCTGTTTTTCACATAGACAGAGCTGCTCATTATTCTGCTATTAACACTCTCTCTCGACTAATGCTTTGTCTTTCACCACAAGCATTAACACACTCTTTGCCTTTGCCCCATAATCGCTTTGTTATTTAATCTCTCCTGCCCTCTGCCCTATTACACACCTTCCCTTTTTGTCTCTTACCCACTAACCCACCCCTCCCCTTCACTTGCTTAAAATCTAATTATTTTCTAACCTTTGCTAGTTCTGTTGAAAGGGCACAGACCTGAAATGTTAACTCTGCTTCGCTCCACAGATGCTGCCCGACCTGCTGAGTATTTCCAGCACTTTCTGTTTTTAAATAAAAATCCTATGCTTTTGTTTTTCAGTTATCTCTAAAGTGGGTGTGGGGAGGATGGGGAGATGGCCTAACAGGGAGAAAGGATAGAGAAAGGCAGAAAGAGAGAAAGATAAAAAGGGAGGGGGGAATGAGAGAGGGAAAAAGAGCTAGAAAGGAAAAAGAGCTAGAACGGAAGAGAGAGAAAGATTATATAGCACCCTTCACACCCTCAGGACATCAGAAAGAACTTCACAGCTAATAAAATACTTTGAAGTGCAGTCACTGTAGTAATATAGGCAATAACAGGGAGTTGCAAGTAATGTGGAAGAAGGCAGGAAGGTGAGGCAGGAATAGAGAAGGAAAAAAAGCGAAGTGGGCAGGATAAACAAAAGCAAAGAGCAAAGTACTGAAATAGATCGCAGATAAAGTTCCAACACATGAAAATGGAAGCACCAACTACCTTGGAAGTTGCCTGGTTGACATGTAGATGGTCAGAACCACCTGTGGACAGAGCCTGAATCCGTTGGCATGCTTTCTGCAGTTTGTGGGTAATGAAAGCCTCCAGGTTGCAAAACTCGGTCTGACATCGGCCGCACTTATGAACATCGTGCTCCTCTGCAAGGGAGATCCCAGAATTAGCACAGCAAATATATCCCCGTCCCCCACCCAGAGACAATACAACAAATATTACTCAACTGAGCCAGATAGGTTTTTATTCGGCAATATCAAAGAAAACAGAATAAAGGCAGGTAAACGGAGCTCAGGTACAGATCAGCTATTATCTAAGTGAATGGCAGACAGACTCAAGGTCCAGTTAGTCTTACTTCAGCTATTACTGAATTACTGGTTAAACCAGGACTTGTGTTCTAAAAGGTTTGACTAAATTTATATAATTCTTTGAAGAAACAAAAGGGCAGACGAGATAAATACATCAGAAATTGTTGATATAGATTTTCAAAAATTTTTATAAAATAATGTTCAAGACATATGCCAAAAGTAACATCACAAGGAATTAAGGCCATGTGGATGGACAAATTGTTGAAAGACAAAAAGCAAAGGATAGGGATAGAATGAAGAATCTTGGACTGGAAATATATGGTAAGTGATGTTCCACAGATGTTGTGTAAGAGCTCTCTTATTTATTATATAGCAAAAATGTTCTGAATTTAGGGATTGAGGGACAAAATTGAAATAAGCTGATGACAGCAAATTGGATGGAGTCGCAAATTTTGGTAAGGATTGTGAAAGACTGCAGTACATAGATGCGCTAGCAGGAGGAGTAGGTAGGTGTCAGATGCAGTTCAATGTGGAAAGTATTGAAGTTAAACATTTTGAAAGTACTGACAGGTATAGGAAAAGCAAGATTTTAACTGACATGGTGGAACAGAAGATTTTGATGATTAGACACACAGGTTATTGAAGGTGGCAATGTAAGTAAATAAGGCCATTAAAAAACAACAAAATTGAATCCTTTGTTTTGTACCTCCAAGTATAGAACACAAGATAAAATATTGCATTTGTATAAAACCTTAGTGTTAATCTGTTAATTTTGCATCAATTGTTTGATTATATGAAGGATGTTAATTGGGCTCTTACTTAAGCACTTATAAGCAGCCATTCACTGAGACCAGTGGAGGGTTTGAATGAAGAGCTACATGTTTGCAATCCTTTTACACTGAGACCAGTGGAGGGTTTGAATGAAGAGCTACATGTTTGCAATCCTTTTACACTGAGACCAGTGGAGGGTTTGAGTGAAGAGCTACATGTTTGCAATCCTTTTACCCTGCACAATAAATGTGAAACTGAATAAAGATAGGCTCCAGCATTATCCTTCCATAACAAGCTTTCTGGAGTTTAACCTTAGCTTCAGCTTGACTCAATGGTTAGCACACTTCTCTCTGATTCAGAGTATCATGGGTTCAAGCCCTGTCTGGACTTGACCATTTAATTTGGGCTGACATTTCAATGTAGTACTGATGAAGCACTGACTGCTATAGGTGTCTCTTATGGATAAAGCATTACAAACATTAAACTGAGGTCCCATCCACCTTTGCATAAAAGACCATCAGCACTATTCGGACAGCAGGGAGTTCTAGCAGTATCCTAGCCAACAGTCCTCAACTCAACTAAGGCCACCTAAAAAAAAGTGATGTAAACTTTCATACATTCACTGCTTGGGGGACCTGAGTGTGGGATAAACTGGCTGCTACTTTTGCATGCACTTCCAAATACACTTCCATTGGTTGTAAAGCACTTTGTGATGTTCCAAGATCTCCTGCAGCATTGCTCCTAATGATTGGGAGGATACTTTATAGCAATGGTGGAGGTAATTAACAAAGTGTGACCAGCAGCTGTTACAGGAAGTGTGACATATATAGTATATGAGAAATGCAAAACTCATAATATACTATAGATATGATATAAGGTAATAAAAACAGCAGGATTCTTTTGTAATAAACCTCCCAGTGCTTAGCTGTAATGTTGAGCATGGGATAATGAGCACTCAGGTGGGATTAGAACATTCCCTCAATTTGGATTCAAATGAAGCAGAGTCAGCTGTGTTTGGTTGAAATGTTTGGCTTTTTTGTTGTTTGCCTTAAATTCAATTGTTGAAATAAAAGTTGGCAATTAATTGTACATGACTGAACTAATCATATATCTAAACAAATCCTGGCTCAGCTTGTGATGATTCTTGTGCCCAAGTGAGCATTATCTTCATGGTTGAAGACATACTAAAACATGAGTGTCATCACCCTGCTCCTTAAAGAACACCTTTGATCTTTCCATCCTCTCCAAGTTCCTCTTCAACATGTTCCTGAACATGTAGCTACCCCAGTCCATGCCCACCTTCCTTATCATGCCCTCTTAAAATCTAAAATAAGTCTAGTTCTGCCTATACATAGCAACCAGACTGTCCAGAGCCAAGTCATCAACTGCATCCTCTGTGATTGCAACTGTGATGCGGAATCCTTTCTTGACCTCTGTGGCTTCTCAGAAACATCCAACACAGTTGATTGCTCCAACCTTCTCTGCCATCTCTCCCTCCATAGTGATTTTGAAATCTTTATCATATAAACCACTCCATGGCATCACTTGGAGGCATTAAACTAGTAATCCAGAGGCCCAGGCTAATGCCCTGGAGAGACAGGTTCAAATCTCACCAGTGCAGCTGGTGGAATTTAAATTCAATTAATAAACAAATTCAATTAAATCTAGTCTCAGTAATGATGCCATGAAACTACCATTGATTGTCATAACAACCCATCTGGTTCACTAATGTTCTTTAGGGAAGGAAATCTGCCATATTACCTGGTCTGGCCTACATGTGACTCCAGATCCACAGCAATGTAGTTGATTCTTAACTGCCCTCTGAAATGGCCTAGCAAGCCACTGAGGTGTCAAGGGCAATTAGGGATGGACAACAAATGTTGGCCTTGCCAGCAACGCCCACATACCATGAAATAATTTTTTTAAATTGAGAGAGGTTTCAGTTAATTAAGGAGAGCCAGCAGTGGATTTGTAAAAGGCAAATCACGATAGATTAATCTAATTGTATTTTTGATGAAATAACAGAGAAGGCTAATGAAGGGAATGCAGTGGATGCTGTCTATATGAATTGTAAGAAAGCGTTTGGCAAAGTACCACATAAAAGGCTGGTTAACGAAATTGAAGCTCATGGAATAGGAGGGTCTGTCTCAACTTAGATTTTTAAAAATTGGTTTAAGGATAGAAAATAGGGAGTAGTGGTAAATGGTTGTTCTTCAGACTGAAGGTTGGTTGACAGTGTTGTTTCCCAAGGATTAGTGCTCGGACCACATCTTTCTTTCTTTGGCCTCCTTGTCTCGAGAGACAATGGGTAAGCACCTAGAGGTGGTCAGTGGTTTGTGAAGCAGCGCCTGGAGTGGCTATAAAGGCCAATTCTAGAGTGACAGACTCTTCCACAGGCGCTGCAGATAAAATTGGTTATCGGGGCTGTTACACAGTTGGCTCTCTCCTTGCGCTTCTGTCCTTTATCCTGCCAACTGCTAAGTCTCTTCGACTCGCCACTCTTTAGCCCCACCTTTACGGCTGTCCGCCAGCTCTGGCAACTGACTCCCACGACTTGTGGTCAATGTCACAGGACATCATGTCGCGTTTGCAGATGTCTTTGAAGCGGAGACATGGATGGCCGGTGTATATATATGACTTGAATATTGGAATAGAGTAAAATTTTTAAATTTGCTGATGATACCAAACATGGAGGTGTGGCAAATGGTGATGATGATACCAATCTACTTTAACAGGACATAGATAGGCTAGCAGACAAGTGCAGATGGAATTTAATAGAGAAGTGTGAGGTGATGCATTTTGGCAGAAGGGATAGGGAGATGAAATATAGACTTAATGGCACAGCTCTAAAGTGTACAGGGACAGGGGGAACTGGAGGTTCATATGCATAGATCTTTGAAGGTGGCCGAACATATTGAGAGTGTAATTAGCAAAGCATATGGAATTTTGGACTTCATAATAGAGGTAGAGTACAAAAGCAGGGATGCTATGCTGAACCTTTATAAAACTCTGGCTAAGCTACAACTAGAGTATTGCGTCCAGTTCTGGTCACCACACTTTAGGAAGGATATGAAGGTCCTTGAGAAGGTGCAGAGATTTACCAGAATGGTTCCAGGAATGAGGGAATTTAGCTACAAAGTTAGATTGAAGATGATGGAGTTTTTCTCCTTGGAGCAAAGGAGGTTGAGAGGAGATCTAATAGAGGTGTACAAGATTATGACAGGTTTAGAAAAGGTAGACAAAGAAAGGTTGTTCCCATTAGCTGATGGTATAAGGACTAGGGGACAGATTTAACATTTTTTGGGTGTTTGGGGGGACGGGGGGGAGGGGGAGGGGGGGGAATGTAAGCAAGACCTTTCTTACTCAGCCAGTGGTTATGACCTTGACCTCACTGCCTATGAAGGTGGTGGAAGCAGAAACAATGATTTCAAAGGGAAATTGGATGGGCACGTGAGGGAAAGAAACTTGTGGGACTACAGGGATAGTGTGGGAGAGTGGGACTGATTGGATTGCTCTACAAAGAGCCAGCATTCGATTGGCCAAACAGCCTCCTTCTGTGCCATAATGAGTCTACTCTTTATGACTCCATTGTTAGAGAACCTTCCAAGCCTGTTTGTGAAGAATACACTGAGACTAGGATGCTTTGGTGGAGACTGTTTATTGCTTGCAACAGAAGCTTACTACTCCACTCCTAACATTCTCCAGCCAGTGCTGGATGGCTCTTTATATATACATCTGAGTACAAATAACTAATCAACACCCAACACCTGATCGTCCTATTACCTTCAACTACTAGGTATTTAACATCCATCAACAGAACTTATTAGACACTAACAGATTCCCCTCTTTTCTTTAAATAATTATATATAAAACTAAAGAGACAAAATGATACATTTGTTTTTATCTTACATTATTACACCATCAACCTTCAACAGCACCAGCCATTAACATACTGTATAGTCACCCCTTGTTTTTTTTTTAACAATAAAAAATGGTTTAAAGAATTATAAAGCGATCAAAACATAAACATTTCCATGGTCTATCAACTCATCATAACACAAGACGACGACCCTCTTCAAGGACATCCAGCAATTTCTTTGAACAAGCACTTCTTTTCGTAAAACAATACAGTTGATGGACTCGCGTCGACCTATTTTATTGGAAATTTCATTTCGTCCCAACATTTCTTTTATACTCGCGAGATCAATCCTCAACCTCTTTTCCATGACACATTTTGGCACATGGACATTGTCCCAGAGAGAAATTGTTATCTATATAGCGCTCTGTAGGATTTTTTTTTCCAATTGCTCTTTACATAAGAGTTCCTTTAAAATATTCAATAAATACATACTCACATCTATCGCTTCTACCAGTGCAAGTGTCTCAGAAGCTAAGGTGCTTTTAACTATCCTCTTTATTTTCCTCGATTCCCAGGCTAATGGACAACATTTATCACTTCTTTCCACCAAAAATATAATGAACCCTGCTGCACTTGAAAAACCATTGGGAAGATTGGCATGTGAGGCGTCACTAAAAATGACCAATTTAATTCCTGCTGGGTCACCCAAGGCTGGAAACTTGAGTGTACATTTGTCTAAACTCAATTTCTTCAATGTTTTATTTGCTTTCAGCACTTCCCCCATAGTAGCATGGTTTCAGCATGGTGCTCAATTCTAATACATCATAGCAAGCATCCAGTCTAGTTTGTGTGCACAACCAGTTTAATTGCCTTATTAAGCTGCTTAACTGGTCTGCTTCTTTCTTGGTTGCAGAGTCTTCATTTTTTGAGGATCTGGCCCGATTTATTGAGATCCTATTAACATTCTTTAGGTAAGATTGTTGATTTAGGGTTACTCCCAACTTAGGCAGATTAATGTCCCATCCTAAATATTTAAGAGCTCCGGAAGCCTGACTTCCAATTTTAAATTCCTTTAAACTTTATCTAATACAGATTTCTTAAATGCCGTAGATCCTCCCCACAGAAAATCATCTACGTGCATCAAGAAAATGCCTGCTAGTTTTTCTTCATAGTACCAATAAAACATTGCCGGATCCACCTTTAGTTGAACGGACCTAACTGAATAATACCACACCCTGGATGCATCATTTAGCTCACAAACACATTTGTTTAGCTTCCATAATTACCTTTCTATATCTCCAGCTTCTTTTAGTGACTTTAAAAATACTTCTCTTGGAAATTTCTCCCCTTGCAAAAATGCTGCTTTGATGTCAATGGACTTACATTCCCATGAATGTGTTGCTAAAAGGGCTACGAAAATTCTTAAACTTGCTTTTCCTGCTGTTAGGAAGTCTACTTTAACTTCTTGGTCGCCTAGTAATTCCTCAAATCCCCGAGCTACAAGTCTGGCCCTTAGCTTTATACGTACCATCGGGAAGTACTTTCTCTGTACAGATCCATCTAATGGACAACGCTGGCTGTCCTCTATCTGGCACCTCCGCGTATACGCCAAATTCTCTCCAACTGTCAAGCTCTTTTTGTTTTGCATCCTTTACCAACTTACCATTTAACCAGTTAGTAGCCACTAGAGCTTCTCTATCGTAAGGGTTCCAACTTCTTGTGGCGCTCCTCGCCTGCTCTTTAGTCCTCACTCTTGTTAAACTACGTCCCCTACTAGATTTCCTATCCCTTTCTGGACTGTTACTACTCAACCTGTCCCTCCTACGAACAGACTTCCTTTCAAGGTCCTGACCTTTTCCTTGGCGTATGATCATCGTCGGGCCCACTGTTGGAAATTAAACTACATTTTCTAGCCTTCCACAGTTTTACTTCCTTCTGCCAATTCATAGGTCTGATATCCTGTCCCTTATCTTGTACATTCAGCCAATGTTTGTATTTCCCTGTGGCCATTCCTGCCCTTTCTATAATGGTGGCTTCCCTCCATTCATAGAATGGTTACAGCACAGAAGGCGGCCATTCGGTCCGATGTGTCCATGCCAGCAAGAGCAACTCACCTAGACCCACTTTCCTGACTTTTCCCCGTAGCCCTGCAAATTTCCTCTCTTCAGATAATTATCTAATTCTCATTTGAAGGCCTTGATTGAATCTGCCTCCACCACACTCTCAGGCAGAGCATTCCAAATCCTAACCACTCGTTGCATAAAAAAAAGTTTTTCCTCAAGTCGCTACTCCTTCTTTTGCCAATCACCTTAAACTGGTGCCCACTGGTTCTGGATCCTTCAGGATATGGGAAAAGTTTTTCCCTATCTACTCAGTCCAGACGCCTCATGATTTTGAACATCTCCATTAAATCTCCTCTTAATCTTCGCTTCTCCAAGGGGAACAGCCCCAGCCTCACCGACCTATCCACATAACTGAAGTTCCTCAATCCTACAACCATTTTCATGAATCTTTTCTGCACCCTCTCTAATGTCTTAGCTACATGATAGGAAAACATCCCACACTCTGGAATGTATAGCCTTGTTTATAGTGCATGCTTTCAGTGAGCACAGTACAGATTTTCCAGTAACACTTGTCTATCACTCTTTAACACGTCATGTCTTAAACTAGCTATTTGTTATATCTACCTCCATTCCAGTTCTACCCACTGTGTCTTCAAGGTAGGCAGCACTGTGGCACTGTTCCCCATAGCACTATCTGCCTCAGGGTTTAAAAGAGCTTCTTGCCCCATCATTCCCCCCTCAAGTCACCAGCGCTGGTGTCTTAGTCCCAAACACAGGAGAATTCCAGTTCCCTGCTGACGCCATGAACTGCCTCCCATTGCAGTCATCCCAGTTTCTATCCACCCACTCAACACTTACACATTATTATACCTCAGTCTCTTCCCCCGCAAACTGCAACACCGCATCGCCCCGCGCCCCCCACCCAGAGCTCCCATAACCCTGTACCCCTCATGCTACTAACCAGTATCCTGAAACCCTAGGAAGCTCTCCCATCCCGCAATTATAACAAACTTTCGTACCCTCACTATAGTTCTATTAAACTGACAACTTACCCCACACCCCTGTACTAGCCAAGCTCATTAGCATCCAATCCTGCCAAAACCCATGTCACTATCCACTATCCCCTTCTGGCATATACGCAACTCTAGTCCCAACATTCGGTAGTTGACCTTTGTGATAAAAATGGCCTCATCTCGATCTTCACTCTCACTTTGTCCACTCTCGGTTAGCCTGTTATTTGCCACAACCTGTTGCTCGCAAAGGTCCGACATATGCGTATCATCAGTTTCCATCATTTGTTCAGATTCTGTCAGTGCCAATAAGCCGCAAGGAATGCAATCTAACCATTTGGTTGCCATGTTGCAAAATTACTGTTTTGCCATCAGTGCCTATAACTTTTCCTGGGCCTCTACATTCTTTCTGCCCTTCTCTTTTGTAATATACCATGTCCCCGGTATAATTTTTTTTCCCCGACAGCCTGATACGATACCTCAAAACTGCAAATCTACACATTTCCCAAAGACTTATGTTCCATATCCAATTTCAGCTGAGCCTTCTTCATAGATGGCTTACTTAACAGCAAAGGTATTTCACCAAATACATCTGTACACAGAATTACCACTTTTTTAGTGATTCCTCAAACCTGAAACATATAGAATTGTCATATTCTTTCACCTTACTTCAGTCTTCCTTACTTAAAGAATCCATGTAACACTGCAATCAGTCCACTCCACATACCGTGGACGTACACCCGTCTAGTACTGCGCAATTGAATGAATCTGCGACTAGGACAGTCATTACTGGACTGAAGCTTCTGGTGACCAGCACAATTCCTTCCAATCAATCAGTATAGTCATCTTCATTTTCTGAACCTTCCACGTCATGTGCCATCTCAAAAACCCTGTTATTCGTTCTTGGACAATTCAATGCATAATGATACTTTGAGTTACATCAGAAACACCTGTTGACCACTCCTCGGTTATTCTTGGGGTTCATCCTTTTGCCATAACTGCCCAATTCCTGCCATGTTATAGCTGTCAAAAGGGTCTCTATCCTCAGCCTTTTTGTTTGCGATTCTTCTTTCGTACTGACGTCTGGGCCCCACATTGGACTGGCCTCGAAATGCTGTGAGCATTGTATCCTCCATCTTCAGTGTCACTGCTGAAGAGCCTATCTGTGCTATGATGACATGTGAAATAGTGAGTTCAGGGTCAACATGTTCCCGTAAAGGTGAAGGGCAGGACCAACAAGTCGAGGGAACCCTGGATGTCAAGGGATTCAGAGGATTGGATAAGGAAAAAAAGAGGCTTATGGCAGATTCAGGGGGTTGAAAACAGCGGAGGCACTAGAGGAGTACAGAAAGCGTAGGGGGGTACTTAAAGTAATTAGGAGAGCGAAGAGGGGGCATGAAAAAACACTGGCGGGCAAGATAAAGGAAAATCCCAAGGAATTTAATAAGTATATTAAGGGCAACAGGATAACCAGGGAAAGAATAGGGCCCATTAGGGACCAAAGCGGCAATGTGTGTGGGGAGCTGGAGGATGGAGGTGAGGTTTTAAATGATGACTTTTCATCTATGTTCACAATGGAGAAGGATGACGTAGGTGTGGAGATCAGGCAGGGGGATTGTGATATACTCGGACAAATTAGCATTGAAAGGGAGAAGGTATTAGCGATTTTAGCGGGCTTAAAAGTGGATAAATCCCCAAGCCCAGATCAGATGTATCCCAGGCTGTTATGTGAGGCAAGGGAGGAGATAGCAGGGGCTCTGACACAAATTTTCAAATCCTCTCTGGCCACGGTAGTGGTACCAGAGGATTGGAGGACAGCGAATGTGGTACCATTATTCAAGAAGGGTAGCAGCGATAAACCAGGTAATTACAGGCCGGTGAGTCCATCAGTGGTAGGGACACTACTGAAAAAATTCTGAGGGACTGGATTAATCTCCACTTGGATTAATCAGGGATTAATCAAGGATAGTCAGCATGGCTTTGTCAGGGGGAGATCATGTCTAACAAACTTGATTGAATTTTTCAAGGAGGTGACTATAGATGAGGGTAAAGCAGTTGATGTAGTCTACATGGACTTCAGTAAGGCTTTTGATAAGGACCTTCATGGGAGATTGGTTAAGGTAAAAGCCCATGGGATCCAGGGCAATTTGGTAAATTGGATCTAAAATTGGCTTAGTGGCAGGAGGCAGAGGGTGATGGTTGAGGGTTGTTTTTGCGATTGGAAGCCTGTGACCAGTGGTGTACCACAGGGATCGGTGCTGGGACCCTTGCTGTTTGTAGTGTACATTAATGATTTAGACCTGAATATAGGAGGTATGATCAATAAGATGACATGAAAATTGATGGTGTCCTAAATAGTGAGGAGGAAAGCCTTAGATTACAGGACGATATAGATGGGCTGGTAATGTGGGCAGAGCAGTGGCAAATGGAATTTAATCCTGAGAAGTGTGAGGTGATGCATTTTGGGAGGATTAACAAGGCAGGGGAATATACAATGGATGGTAGGACCCTAGGAAGTACAGAGGGTCAGAGGGACCTTGGTGTACTTGTCCATAGATCACTGAAGGCAGCAGCACAGGTAGATAAGGTGGTTAGGAAGGCATATGGGATACTTGCCTTTATTAGCCGAGGCACAGAATATAAGAGCAGGGAGATTATGATGGAGCTGTATAAAACGCTAGTTAGGCTGCAGCTGGAGTACGGTGTACAGTTCAGAGAAGGCTGAGGGGAGACCCAATTGAGGTATACAAAATTATGAGGGGCATTGATAGGGCAGATAGGAAGAACCTTTTTCCCTTAGCAGAGGCGTCAATAAACAGGGGGCATAGATTTAAGGTAAGGGGCAGGAGGTTTAGAGGGGATTTGAGGAAAAACATTTTCACTGAGGGTGGTTGGAATCTGGATCACACGACCTGAAGGGGTGGTAGAGGCAGAAACCCTCACAACACTTAAGAAGAATTTAGATGAGCACTTGAAATGCCATAGCATACCAAGGCCAAGGGGCCAAGTGCTGGAAAATGGGATTAGAATAGATAGGTGCTCGATGGCTGGCACAGACACAATGGGCCAAAGGGCCTGTTTCTGTGCTGTATAACTCTATGAATTTATGACTGTATGAAAGCTGCCGGAAATGAATGTTTCACAAAAAAAATTTTAAGGCTGCAGATATCTGATCACAAAATGCATCGCTTTCCTTGAATCTAACTCCGGTCAAGACTAAGAGCTGATCCATGGATGATATCGTAGCACAATCCAACAATTTGAAGGCAAGTACTGATTTAGGAATTTCCAAGTAGAATCGCTGCAATCTTGCATATAGCTGGTTAAACTCCATGATATATTATTCCACGGAAGAGCTAACCATTTTTCTAAATTTATCAAATTCCAACCACGCCTCATCGGCATTCAATAAGTCATCTTTCATTTAAATTTTATCCACAAATTTCGATTGTCCAAACCTTCCTCATTGTTCAAATGATGAGCCTCTAGCTCAGAGAACACTTTGCAACTGATTTTGCTTCTGGCAGGAAGGGAAAGTGCAAGGGCTATTTCTTGCATTTTCCTTGGTAACAACGTAACCAGTGTCCATAGATCAACTTCCTTCCTCCATTGATCGTAAGGTTTGGCTTCACAAAATTGCAGTGGAAAACTGTATCCCAACACCTACACCTGGTTTCAGTCATCTTTCTCCAAAGAAAAAACAATTATTAACTCCAATTCTAATCTCCTGTCTGAAAATAAATCTTATTCTCCAATCTTCCCTTTTAGGCAGCCATCCTCTGCTACAATGTTAGAGAAACTCCAAAGCCTGTTTGTGAAAAATACACTGAGACTAGGATGCTTTGGTGGAGACTGTTTATTGCCTGCCACAGAACTTACTACTCCACTCCTAACAAACCCCAGCCAGTGCAGGCTGGCTCTTCTTTATCTATACATCTGAGTACAATTAACTAATCAACACCCAACACCTGTTCACCCTATTACCTTCAACTACTAGGTATTTAACATCCATCAACAGAACTTATTAGACACTAACATCCATCACCCCTCCCTACCTCTGCAAAGCCAGACATCCCTACATCGTGTGCACTCCCTATGCTCGCATGGTCACGCTGCCTTCCCTATGCTCCACTTTTGCAGCAGAAAGAAGGGGTAAATCAAGAAAAGCAAGAATTGAGAGAGCAAAAGCTGGGCACATGAGTCATTTCAGCCCTGCTTCCTGGAACACTCACCCTAACTCTCCCACCCCCCTCTTTTTAACCTTTGCTGCCTGCTTTAAAAACGTCATCAATAGGTACTTCTCAATACTCATTTGGTTACAATCCCAATCCTTCTCTATCTATTTCTTGGCTGTTAAATTCACCTCTGTGAAGCAATTTGGAGCGTTGTAATACACTAAAAGGCATGATGAGTAAGAATTGTGTATAAACACAACAACTTACATTTATATAGCACTTCACAGGAATGTTATCAAGCAAAATTTGAGACCAAGCCACAGAAGCAGATGAGAACAGGTGACCAAAAGCTTGGTTAAACAGGTAGGTTTTAAGGAGCATCTTAAAAGAGGAGGAAGAGACAGAGATGTTTAGGTAGGGAATTCCAGAGCTTAAGGTCTAGGCAACTCAAGACATGGCTGCCAACAGTGGGGTGAAGGAAGTGAGAGATGCCCAAGAGGCTAGAATTGGAGTTCTCAATTGGCTGTAATGCACTTTGGGAAGTATTAAGGTTATGAAAGGTGCTATAGAAATGCAAGTGTTTTCTTTAGTTTTGCATTAATTTGTGCAAAAGTTCTGTTATATGCCATTGAGGAGGTTACAGAGATAGGTAGGATGGGGAGAATCTACAGAGGGATTTGAAAGTAAAGATGTGAATTTTAAAGTTGAGGTGTGGACGGACCAGGTCAGCTGACAACTGAATACTAGTTCTCGATCAAAACCACAAAATAACTGGTAGCAGATGGGAGGCTGCGCAACATGTGATACTACCCTCTGAGAACTGCCATCTGTCACGGGTGGCTGTGGTGATTCACCTGAGGCAGTAAGCAAAAAGAGAAACACCACTGTTCGGCAGTACAAAGTAAGCACGTACCTACATAAAACACTTTGTGCAGGACAAACTATCTTCAGAAGACAGTAACACAAACCATACAACAGCCACAAAGAAAGGTACAAGAGACTGAGCGATTTGACTGGTCACTCTTGGCGGGTTTGCTGGTTGCTCCTTAACTGCCTTTTAGCAATTGGAAAAATAGGTCTGAGTGACTTTGCTTATGGAAGATTTGAGCCAATGTTTTGCACTCTACAGATATGTAAAAATGTTCCCATATTTTGCAGATGTACCCCATACAGAAACTGCTTTTACAGATTATATCCTTACAGGCCTCATGTAGCATTGCTCATGTTAAGTTGGTGGATACATTATTTTTGAAGGATTTGAATTTTCTGTAGTGCTTTTCATGGACTCCAGACATCCCAAAGCACTTCACAACCATTGAATTATTTCTAAGTGTAGTCACTGTTGTAATCTTGTCAAACGCAACAGATAAATGTTAGTGTTGTTGGTTGAGGGATAAATATTGACCCAATCTTCTTCAAATAATGCCATGCAATCTTTTACACCCACCTGAACAGGTAGAGGGGTCCTTGATTTAATGACTTATACAAAAGACAGCACCTCCAAAAATGCAGCAAACCCTCAGTGCAGCACAAAAATATCATCCTCGATAATGCACTCCACTCTCTGCAGTATTGCATAAACTCAACATTCCAACTCAGGGGTTAAGTCCTACCACCAAGCTAACAGTGGCACATTACAGGAGTTTTGCACAAATTAATGCAAAACTAAAAAAAACACTTGCATTTTTATAGCACCTTTCACAACCTGAATATTTCCCAAAGTGCGTAACAGCCAATTGAGTACTTTTGAATTTTGTCACTGTTGTAACATAGGAAATGCAGCAACCAATTTTGTGCACAAACAATGTGATAACTACCAGAAGAGCCACTTTTGTATTGATGTCGGTTGGCCAGGACACCAGGGACAACTCCCCTGCTCTTCTTCAAAACAGCGTCATGGGATCTTTTACGTCCACCCGAAAGCGAAGATGGAGGTTTGAATGTGCTTCTTATTCAAAAGATTGCACCTCTGACAGAACATCACTCCCTCGGTACTGTACTGGAGTATCAGCCTGGATAATAGACTCAAGACTCTCGAGTGGGATTTGAACCCATGAACTTCAGACTAAGAGGCAAGGGTGCTACGACTAAGACATAGCAGTCAGCTACAACATTGCTGTATGTATCTTGGTCTTTTCCTTTAAGGTCACATGGCTTAACTGCCATAAACAGGTACAGCCGGAGCTCAGAGGATAATATTTATCTGTAAACCAACCAGTTCTTCCTCAATGTCAGAAAAACCAGCAAAGTTGGAACAAAGCACAATGAACTCAAACTTTTAAATATACTCATGGTCCTCAGCCATGATACTGCTCAAGTGAAGTTAGCTTATACATGCAGACAGGATTATACCAAATAATATAAATATATTATTCTGATGAGGTGAAGCTATGTCTCTTTAAGACAACAATGTTGAACTGCTATTAAGTCAACAGTTGGGGGTGTCAATCATTGTTTAGGATACAGGCCAGAAGCCACAATGAAATGCTTGGCTTACTTTGTATTAATAAACATTATTTGAAAAATCAGTCGGCTCCTGTGTGAATAAGGCATTTTGAATTAATGGGCAGCTCATGTGTACATTCTAAATAACTGCATTTCCTTACACTTTCTTTCCCACCCAAGTGTTACATAGGAATTTGCACATGTAGCAGTTTGATATAGATATATAAATTGTACTACTAACAGATCTCTCCTTGTGCCAGTTACAGGTAGTGTGGGACCTGGAGTGAGATCTCTGAGGACTGATTTTCACTTCCAGTAGTGGCATAAAACTGTTGGTAGCACATCGGCCCCATGTTAAACATGCTGCCCGAATTTTTTCTTCAATCAGACAGGGCAAATAACAAGTGGATGATACTATTCCGTCCATTTCCTGCCACCACTGAAAATAAAAATCACTCGTTGCCCACACAATGTTTACTACAATCCTAATGAGACCTAATTGCAACGGTAGTTTAATCATCTCTGAAATCCAGCCAATTTATTGAAGCAATATTTCACAAAGGATGTTACACAATATGGTAACTGATACTGAAAACAAAAGGCCTCACAGACACACATACATGCGATACAATAAACCTGTCACTTTATAAAATTTAAGACCCAAGCAATATTGGTCTTCCTCCTCAAAACCTCTTGTTGTTATTTATATTATATTTGTTTCTCTCACTTCCCATTGTTTTTCAATATTTGCTTTAGATAAGAACATAAAAAATAGGAGTCGTCGTCCATTCAGCCCCTCAAGCCTGCTCTGCCATTCAATAAGATACTGGCTGATCTGATCATGGCGTCACTCCACTTTCCTGCCTGCCACTCCCACCACAACCCTCGACTCCCTTGTAGATCAAAAATCTGTCTAACTTAGCCCTGATATATTGAATGACTCAGCCTCCACTGATCTCTGGGGTAGAGAATTCCAAAGATTATCGATCCTCTAAGAGAAGAAATTCCTCCCCATCTCCGTCTTAAATGGGAAATTCCTTATTCTGAAGCTGTGCCCTCTCATTCTAGATTCCCCCATGAGGAGAAACATCCTCAGTACTTACCCTATCAAGCCCCCTCAGAATCTTACATTCCAATAAGATCACCTCAATCTTCTAAACTGAGTATAGGCTCAACCTTTCCTCACTAGACAACCCCTTCATCCCAGGAATCAACCTAGTGAACCTTCTCTGAAGTTCCTCCAATATAAGTATATCCCAACTTAAAAAAGGAGACCAAAACTGTAAGCAGTACTCCAGGTGTGGTCTCACCAACACCCTGTATAGTTGCAGCAAGCCTCCCCTACTTTTCTACTCCATCCCCCTTGCAATAAATGCCAACATTCCATTTGCCTTTCTAATTACTTGCTGTACCTGCAAACTAACATTTTGTGATTCATGTACAAGGACACCCAGATCCCTCCGTCAGCCGATCGCTCCACACCTCGCCACTGCTACCCGCCCCCACCACCACCCCCCAATGCTGCACAGCCGCTCGCTCCCTGCTTACCACCACCACCCCCCACCCCCCTCCGCTAGCTCCAGGCTGTGTCAGTGCCCTCCTCTCGCCCACTCCTCCCACATTCGATCATTCTCCGTGCGCCACCCGAAGAAGCAAGGCAGGCGCAGGGGATGACGGGGCGACGTAGGAGCGAGTGGCCGAGAGAAGAGAAGTGGCGCGGCCTAGAACCAGCGGTGGGGGGGGGGGGGGGGCGCGAAGCAGGAAGCAAGCAGTCGAGGGTGGTGTGGGGGAGCAGTGGCGAGTTCTGGAACGAGTGGCTGAGGGGGGGGGAAGCAGCCAGTGGTGGGGGGGAGGGGTTGCGGGCGGGGGGGGGGGGGGGGGAGAGGGGTTGCGGGTGGGGGGGGGGTGATAAAGAGTGGAGGCCTGGAGGACGTTGCTGAGGGGCAGAGCGGCCAGTGGGGCTGGAGCGAGTTGCGGGGATCGTTTTCCCGCGCATACGCCAATTAGTCCTGGCAAGGGCTGAGATGGTAGGCTGCGCATGCGCAACATCTCTCTGAGAGCAGGAGAGCGTTTGCGCATGTGCGCAGCTTGGAACATTCTGATGACGTCGATGGGCCGCTGCATTGTCAGGAGTCATTTTGAATATATTATCCCCAACACCATGAGCTCTTAGCTTGTGTAGAAATCTTTTATGTGGCACCTTATTGAATGCCTTTTGGAAATCCAAATACACTATATCTACTGTTTCCCCTTTATCCCTCCTGCTTTTTACATCCGTAAAGAACTCTCATAAATTTTGCAAACATAATTTCCCTTTCATAAAATCATGTTGATTCTGCTTGATTGTATTATGATTTTCTAAATGTCCTGCTACTACATCCTTAATAATGGATTCCAGCAATATCACAATGACAGATGTTAGGCTAAGTGGCCTATAGTTTTCTGCTTTCCGTCTCCCTCCTTTCTTGAATAGGGACAAAACATTTGCAGTTTTCCAGTCTGCTAGGACCTTTCCAGAATATAGGGAATTTTGGAAGATTGCAACCAATGCAACCACTTTCTCCACAGCCACTTCTTTCAAGATCCTAGGATGCTGGCCATCAGGTCCAGAGGACTTGTCAGCCTTCAGACCCAATATTTTTCACAGCACTTTTTCTCTCATGATAGTGATTGTTTCATGTTCCTCCGTCCATTTTGCCTCTTGATTTTCTGGTATTCATGGGATGCTTTTTGCATCTTCTACCATGAAGACAGATACAAAATACTTGTTCAAAGTCTCTGCCATTTCCTTGTTTCCCATTAATTCCCCAGTCTCATCCTCTAAGGGATCAATATTTATTTTAACTACTCTCTTCCTTTATATATGCTTATAGGTCTATGTTTTTATATATCTTGCTAGTTTACTCTCATATTCTAATTTATCCCTTTTTTTTTTTAAAGTCATCTTTTCAGGTTTCTAAAATTTTCCCAATCTTCTGGTCTACCACTAATCTTCACAGCACTGAACACCTTTTCTTTCAATTTGATACCATCCTTAACTTCCTTAGCCACAAATGGTTCATCCTTCTCATAGAGTCTTTCTTTCTCAATGGAATATATCTTTCTTGAGCTATGAAATATCGCCTTAAATGTCTTGTCACTGCTTACCTACCATCTGACCTTTGCACCTATTTTCCCAGTCCACTATAGCCAACTGTCTTCGTACCTTTGTAATTGCCTTTATTTAAGTTTAAGACTAGTTTCAGACCGAAGTTTCTCATCCTCAAACCTGAATGTGAAATTCCATCATGTTATGATCATTCTTCCCTCGAGGATCCTTGACTATGAGATCATTAATTAATCCTGTCTTATTACACATTATCAGGTCTAAAATAGCCTGTTCCCTGGTTGGTTCCACAATGTATTCTCTTCGAAATGTCCTGAATATACTCCATGAACTCGCCCTCAAGGCTACCTTTGCCAATTTGATTTGTCCAATTGATAAAGATTAAAATTGTTAGCGATTAATGCATCACCTTTCTTAGAAGTCCCCATTATTTTGTCATTTATACTCTGTCCTAGAATGTAGCTCCTGTTAGGGGACCTATATACAATTCCCACCAGTGACTTCTTTCCCTTGATGTTTTTTTATCTCCACCCAAACTGATTCTACATTTTGATCTTCCGAGCCAAGATCACTTCTCATTACTGTACTGATCTCATCCTTTATTAACAGAGCTCCCCACCTCCTTTTCCTTTCTTCCTATCCTTCCGAAATGTCAAATATCCGTTGAATATTCAGTTCCCAGTCGTGGTCACCTTACAACCATATCTCTGTAATGGCCATCAGATCATACCCATTTATTTCTATTTGTGCCATCAATTCACCTATCTTGTTGCAAATGCTGTGTGCATTCAGATAAAGGCCTTTAATTCTGTGTTTTTACAATTTTTCTTTACTCAGACCTGATTTTCGGTGCACTATGTTTGTATGCTCTGCCCTTTCCTGTCAACTCTGGTTATCATTACCCATATTGCTACCCAGCACTATTGCCTTGTCCTTTCTCTTTAACTTTCTAAATTTCCCCTCACTATTTAGTTTAACGATCTTTCTACAGCCCTAGATATTCGATTCGCCAGGACACTGGTACTAAAGTGGCTCAAGTGTAGCCCATCCCAATGGAACAGCTCCCTCTTTCCCCAGTACTGGTGCCAGTGCCCATGAATTGAAAACCATTTCTCCCACACCAATCTTTAAACCACACCTTCAACTCTCTGATCTTATTTAGCCTATGCCAGTTTGCTCATGGCTCAGGTAGTAATCCAGAGATTACTGACTTTGTGGTTCTGCTTTTTAATTTAACCTGCAGCTGTTCATACTCCCTGAGCAGAACCTCTTTCTCAGTTCTACCTATGCCGTTGGTACCCACATGGACAGCAACTGGATCCTTCTCCTCCCACTACAAGTTTCTCTCCAGCCCCAGGGAGATGTCCTTAACTCTGGCACCAGGCAAGCAATACAGCCTTCAGGACTTAATGCTCTCAGCAGCAGAGAATAGTACCTATCCCCTAACTGCACTGTCCCCTACTACATTCCATTTAACTCCAACTGGAATGGCCCCCTGCACCATGGTACTGTTGTCTGTTTGCTCATCCTCCCTGCAGTCTCTGCTCTCATCCACGCAGGCTACAAGAACCTCGTAACTGTTGGACAAGTGCAAGGGTTGAGGCGCCTCTGGTGCTACCTTCTGGATCCTCCTGACCATGGAACAAATCTTAAGTACTTAACCTAAGGGGTGTGACTGCCTCCAGGAACAAAGCGTCCAGGTAACTTGCTCCCTCCTTGATTCATTGCAGTATCTGAAACTTAGATTGCAGCTCACCAACTCTGAGCCAAAGTTCCTCGAGCTGCAGACACTTATTGCAGATGTGGTTGCTGTGAATCACAATGCTGTGGCTCCCACATGCTACAGCTACAACACATCAACTGCCCTGGCATGTCTATTTTATTTTATGTAACTAATTAGGATTTCAGGTTTTGAAATATCACTCAATGAATATTTGTAATTATATTAACTAGTTTAACTAGTTAAGCTATAAATTCAATACAGTACTTCTATCTTAGTTTAAACTACTCCCTAGTTTAGAGAAAAAAAAACTCACTATCACCCACCTGCTCACCTAATTAATGCCTCTAGACCTCAGCTCTTGCTCCCTTTCAGACCACTCCTTATTTTGTAAAAGACCAGAACAGCACCTCTTCCCTCACTGCGCCAAATTCTCGAGATAAGTACTTTATTGAAGCTGTACTCCGTTAATCTGGCCTCCAAACACTGCATCTATTTCCTTATACTACCCCCTCCTTATACTACCAAAATCATCCTCCTTTTTCTCAGTTATTTACACAATTGTAAAAGAGCAGTTGACATATTGTATCATTGCACACAGGGAATCAAAACAGACTAAGGTTTTCAAGTGAAGTGGGTTGGGATAATTGGACTAGAGTATGCAAGTGTGATTCAGTCCCCATTTTCAAGCCATACAGTTTGTCGCTATTTTGATATATCAAATTAAACAAAGGTAACATACGTAACTGAATACCAAACCTTGGGACACCTGGAAAGTGGAGTAATTTGGTTGGAGTTTCTCTGGGCTGAGTAGCTCGGAGATTCACTGAGGTGCTCAGGCCCCACCACTGGTGGTAGAGTGTAATTACAGCATGACAAATCAGCAGTTTTCATTATAAATACGGACCTTGGCATTTTTCATATAAAAATTCACAAGTGACAATGGAAAGTAAGGTTTTGCAGACAGGAAGTTTGCACAGATGTCATTTTTTTTTTTAATATGTTATCGATATTCCCTCTCACCCTTTAGTTCCAATGGTGAATTTGTAGTTCTTGCTAGCGTAGATCTGGTCTAGGAAGCTTTAGCCCTCTGTTGCATTTCCAGTGACCATCATATGCCATGGTCCAGGCCTGACTGGTCACTATGCCCATGCTCAGTATCAAAGCACTCAATAAACATGGTGGCAGATAGGGGGTGGAGCTAAAAGAAGGGAGCAGAGAGAGGAGGGGGCACGGGGGCTGGAGATAGATGGGATATGCTTGAAAATAGATAGAAACCGTGGTGTGCTACAATGTACAAATACCAGATGTCTCTGCAGATTCGATCGAATGTGAAGTACTACAACAGAACAGCAGATTAATAAAATAGACCCAACTTTCAGGACAGTATATATGGATTTCATACTTTTTATGTCAATGAGAAGTCAAGATAGAAGAGAAGGGGTCACAGGAGGGTGGAGAGGAGAGAGGTGGACACAGAGGTGGTCAGAGAAATGGGAAACCAGATCAGGTAAACGATAGGCGGTGGGTACGGGGGAGATAGAGTAGGGCCGGGGTGGGAACGATGGGGATTTTGCGGGGGGGGGGGGGGGGGAGGAGAGTAGGGCCGGGTTGGTGGCAGAGGTGGGAATTGGAGGGGGGCCCGGGGGGGAGTTGGATAGCAATGCCGGAAATTGGGGGGGGGGGGGTTGGAGAGTAATGCCTGGATTTTGGGGGAGAGGGTGTTGGAAAGTAGTGCCGGGATTTTGGGTGGGTGGGTGTTGGAGAGTAGTGCTGTGATTTTATGGGGGGGCGGGTGGAGAGTAGTGCCGGGATTTTGGGAGGGGGGGGTGAAGATTAGTGCCGGGATTTTGGGAGGGGGGCGGTGTTGGAGTGTAACACCGGGATTTTGGGGGGGGGGATGTGGAGTGTAACACCGGGATTTTGGGGGGGGGGGTGTGGAGTGTAACACCGGGATTTTTGGGGGGGGGGGGGTGTGGAGTGTAACACCGGGATTTTGGGGGGGGGGTGTGGAGTGTAACACCGGGATTTTGGGGGGGGGGGTGTGGAGTGTAACACCGGGATTTTGGGGGGGGGGGGGTGTGGAGTGTAACACCGGGATTTTGGGGGGGGGGGGGGGGGGGGGGTGTGGAGTGTAACACCGGGATTTGGGGGGGGGGGTGTGGAGTGTAACACCGGGATTTTGGGAGGGGGGGGTGGAGATTAGTGCCGGGATTTTTTTTTTTGGGGGGGGGGGGGGGGTGTTGGAGAGTAGTGCCAGGGTTTTGGGGGGTGGAGAGTAGTGTCGGGACTGGGGGTGGGGGCATATAGAAGGTAGGCCGGGAATAGTTATTTGGAGACGCAGGCCCGTGTTAGGTATCAACCGGGAACGAGAAGCAGCGGGTCCACTTGAATCGGCCACCCTTCAACCTCCGGCCCGGCCTGGCTGACCCTGGCCTTCATTAAGGCCTGACCGACTCCGGCCCGGATGTCTCAAGTACTCTGGAGCTGGAGCCGAGGCCACGGCCTATGCTGGGGCCTGAGCCAGGGCGTCACGTTACCTTCCTCCCCGACGCCGCTCGGGGACACCACCCGCTGCCTCTCTGCCGTATTCTCGGAATTCATCGGGACTTCCTCTCACTTGTCGCAAGGAGCACAAAATGGCGGGTTTACGACCTGCCGCCAAAGGTGGAGCCAGCGGAGGAGTGTGCGTGCATTACTACGGCTGCGCGGCATGGGGCAGGCTGGGAGTTGTAGTCCACTAGTTCCCTGCGTAAGGTGATTAGAGTTGTCACTTTCAACCTGATTTAAAATTAGACGGCGGCGGCGGGCGTTCTCATGTTTGCTTTGCACCTGATCAAAATTAATTGAAAATCTTAATTATCAACGATAGTGAAAATTATAAATGTAGTTATACAGTAATTATATAGAGGCTTTATTCTCAGGAGCATGTTATTTTGCGCTTTCGTTCATTTTTCAGCAATTAAGAGTTGACTTTTTTATATGCCTAATTATTTCTGATGTGTAGGAGACAATATACTGTATTGAACTGGGCAGAAGATCTTCCACCACTTGCCCAGCCAAGTCAGTTGCAGTGACAGTGGGGTGCTTATCACCAGAGCACACCTTGGCCTGCCCCCTACTCCTCTGGCACTTTCTCCTCCTTTGAGCATCTGGCCTTGTTTCATCCCTCTCCCATCTCTCAAAATCATCATTCTCTACCGCTCTTCCAAGCATGATACAACATTTTCTCACTGAGATATCCTGACTACTTTCATCCCTCAGCACCGAGCAACTTCTCATCCTCCGTGATTTCAATCTCCATCTCAATTCATCATATTCTCTCTCCTCTGAGTTCACTGCCTTCTTATCCATCCTAAATCTCTCCCTCCATGTAAACTCCCCAACCCATATTCACTGCCACCCCCTCGACCTTGCCATCTCATGTGGTCTTGCCGGTCCCATTGTATCAATTACAGATAAGGCCATCTCTGATCACTTCCTTGTATCACCATCCACCGACATTCCCCTTCCACACCCCAACCCTACCTCATTCTATATCTGTCCCTGGAAAAAACTATTCCCTATTCAATTACAACTGCATTTTCAAAATCTCAAGTTTCTAGCCTCCATTCGCCACTATATTTTTGCAGCTACTGATTTGCTCAACTTCACCCTCACCTCCACCTTTGTTGCCCTAGTCCCCAATAAAAGGATCAGTCACTCTCACCCTGGCCATTTCCCCGGTACAGCCCTCATCTCCGCTCACTTAAGTCTAAGGGACACAGACTTGAAAAGATCTGGCAGACAACTGGCTTAGCCATCCACTGCCAGATCTGGCTCACCACTTAAAATACTATCAGGGCCTGTTATCGTTTGCCAAAACTGCTCACTATTCCAGGATCATCTTGGAATGAAAAGATAACCCCCAGCTTCTTTTCTCTACTGTAAGCCATCTTTTTAAACCCCTCTCCCCTGTCCCTTCCACCCTCACCTCCAACAATAAGTGCGAGGAGCTCATGGACTTCTTTGTCACTAAGATTGAGACCATCCAATCAGCTTCCTCTGCTGCGTCCCTCCCTTCCACTAACACACCTGGCCAAATTTCCTATAATGGCCTAGCTATGAACTCGCATCTTTCTCTACCTTCTCTCCTATCTCCCTTCATGCCCTCTCAGAGCTCATCTTGTCTAACTTCCTGTTCCCTCATTCAGATTCCCACTAAACTGCTTATCACACAAATTCCCCTCCTGGTCTCCATGTTAGCCGACATTGTAAACGGTTATCTCTCTTCAGGTGTTGTCTCGCTCTCCTTTAAATCTGCTGTGATCACCCCTCTGAAAAAAAACCTTGACCCCAATGCCCTTGATAACTACTGTCCCATCTCTAACTACCCTTTCCTCTCCAAAGTCCTTGAATGGGTTGCCGTCTCCCAAATCTGTTCCCATCTTTCCCGGAACTCCATGTTTGAATCCTTCCAATCAGGTTGCTGCCCTTACCACAGTACCAAATCAGCTCTTATCAAAGTCACACTGACATCCTGTGTGACTGTCAGAAAAGTAAACTTTCCGTCCTCATCCTTCTCAACCTGTCTGCTGCCTTTGACACAGTTAACCATACCATCCTCCTCCAACACCTCTCTACTGTCGTCCAGCGGGTGGGTCTGCTCTCACCTGACTCCATTCTTACCTATCTAATAGTAGCCAGAGAATCACTTGAAATGGCTTCTCTCCTGTTCCCACAATGTTACCTCCAGTGTCCCCCAAGGATCTATACTTGGCCCCCTCCTATTTCTCATCTACATGCTGCCCGTCATCATCCAAAAGCACGGTGTTAGTTTTCACAGGTACGCTGATGACACACAGCTCTACCTCACCACTACTTCTCTCAACTCCTCCACTGTTGCATAAGCAGACTGCTTATCCAACATCCAGTACTACAGGTGCAAAGATTTCCTCCAATTAAATATTGGGAAGACTGAAGCCATTGTTTTTGGGCCCCACTCCAAACTCCGTTCCCTAACTACCGACTGCACCTCTCCCTGGCGACACTCTGAGATTAAGCCAATCTGTTTCCAACCTTGGCGTCACATTTGACCTAGAGATGAGCTTCCAACCTCATATTTGTGCCATCAGTAACACTGCCAATTTCCAACTACGAACATTCGAATAAGGAACATACAAATTAGGTGCAGCAGTAGGCCACTCGGCCCCTCGAGCCTGCTCTGCCATTCAATAAGTTCATGGCTGAACTGATTACTCCACATTCCCGCCTACCCTCGATAACCTTTCACCCCCTTGCTTACCAAGAATCTATCTACCTCTGCCTTAAAAATATTCAAAGACTCTGCTTCCATCGCCTTTTGAGGAAGAGAGTTCCAAAGACTCACGACCCTCTGAGAGAAAAAACTTCTCCTCATCTCTGTCTTAAATGGGCGACCCCTTATTTTTAAACAGTGACCCCTAGTTCTAGATTCTCCCACAAGGAGAAACATCCTTTCCACATCCATCCTGTTAAGACCCCTCAAGATCTTATATGTTTCAATTAAGTTGCCTTTTACTCTTTTAAATTCCAGCGGATACAAGCCTAGCCTGCCCAACCTTTACTCATAAGACAGCCCGCCCATTCCTGGTATTAGTCTAGTAAACCATCTCTGTACTGCTTCCAACACATTTGCATCCTTCCTTAAATAAGAAGACCAATACTGTACAGAGCACACCAGATGTAGTCTCACCAATGCCCTGTATAACTGAAGCATAACCTCCCTACTTTTGTATTCAATACCCCTCGCAATAAACAATAACATTCTATTAGCTTTCCTAATTACGTGCTGTACCTGCATACTAACCTTTTGCGATTCATGCACTAGGACCCCCAGATCCCGCTGCATCTCAGAGCTCTGCAGTCTCTCACCATTTAGATAATTTGCTTCTTTGTTATTCTTCCTGCCAAAATGGACAATTACACATTTTCCCACGTTATACTCCATTTGCCAGATCTTTGCCCACACACTTAACCTATCTATATCCCTTTGTAGCCTCCTTATGTCCTCTTCACAAGTTACTTTCCCACCTATCTTTGTGTCATCAGTAAATTTAACAATCATACCTTTGGTCCCTTCATCCAAGTAATTTATATAAATTGTAAAAAATTTGAGGCCCCATCACAGATCCCTGTGGCACACCACTCGTTACATCTTGCCAACCAGAAAATGACTCATTTATGCCTACTCTCTGTTTCCTGTTAGATAGCCAATCTTCTATCCATGCCAATATGTTACCCCCTACACCATGAGCTTTTATTTTTTGCAATAACCTTTGATGTGGCACCTTTTCAAATGCCTTCTGGAAATCTAAGTACAATACATCCACCGGTTCCCCTTCATCCACAGCTCATGTAACTCCCTCAAAGAACTCCAATAAATTGGTTAAACATGATTTCCCTTTCACAAAACCATGTTGAAGTCAGGTTAACAATCACCTGACTTCACCCCTATCTCAGCTCATCTGCTGCTGAAACTCTCATTCATGCCTTTTTTACCTCTAGACTTGACTATCCAATGCACTCCTGGCTGGTCTCCCACATTCTACTCTCTGTAAACTTGCAGTCATCCAAAACTCTGCTGTCCATGTTTTAATTCGCACCAAGTCCCATTTACCTATCACCCCTATGCTCGCTGATCTACACAGGCTCCATGTCAAGCAATGTATTGATTTTAAAATTTTCATTCTTGTTTCCAAATCCCTACATGGCCTTGTTCCTCCCTATCTCTGTAACCTCCTGCAGTCCTACAACCCGCCGAGAAATCTGCACTTCTCTAATTCTGGCCTCTTGTGTATCCTAGAATTCAATCGCTCCACCATTGATGGCCGGGCCTTCAGTTGCCGAGGCCACAAGCTCTGGAATACCCTCCCTACACCGCTCCACCTCTCCTCCTCGCTTTCCTCCTTTAAGACCCTCCTCAAAAATCTACCTCTTTGACCAAGCTTTTGGTCATCTGACATAATATCTCCTTTTGTAGCTTAGTTTCATACTTTGTTTCATAATGCTCCTTTAAAGGTCTTGGGACGTTTCATTACATTAAAGGTACTATATAAATATAAGTTGTTGTTGTTGAAGTGATCTATTATAGCTATTGGCTTTTTTTGTCCTTTGCCATTATACCTCAGAAATCACATTTTGTAATAATACTATGTTGTTTCTCTGTCCACAATCCTGATGCAGATGTTAAATCATTTTAAATGGGTGATTCCTCCAGTAAAATA
The DNA here is from genome assembly GCF_036365525.1 of Heterodontus francisci. NCBI lineage: Eukaryota > Metazoa > Chordata > Chondrichthyes > Heterodontiformes > Heterodontidae > Heterodontus > Heterodontus francisci. Next base: position 38,791,041 of record NC_090394.1, on the reverse strand, counting down.
ACAGATAATAACTTGCATGTAAACTAGCAAAAAACATAAAAATGGACCGTAAAAGCTTCTACAGGTACGTAAAAAGGAAAACTTTGGCTAAGCCAAATGTGGGTCCATTACAGGCAGAGTCAGGAGAATTTATATTGGAGAATAGAGAAATGACAGAGAAGCTAAATGATTACTTTGTGTCTGTCTTCACTGAAGAAGATAATAAGAAATCTCCCAGAATTAGAGAGTCAAGGGAGAATGAGGAATTGAAGTAAATTGCTATTAGTAAGAAGGTTGTACTGGGGCTGAAGGTTGATAAGTCCCCAGGACCTGATAGTCTACATCCCAAAGTGTTAAAAGAGGTAGCTATGGAGATAATGGATGCATTGGTGATCATCTTCCAAAAATCTATAGATTCTGGAACGGTTCCTGCAGATTGGAATGTGGCAAATATCACTCCACTATTTAAGAAGGGAGGGGGAAGAGAAAACAGGGAATTACAGACCTATTAACCTTACATCAGTAGTAGGGGAAATGCTAGAATCTATTCTAAAGGATATGATAAATGGACACTTGGATAATAATGATCTGATTAGGCATAGTCAACACGGATTTATGAATGGGAAATCATGTTTGACGAACCTGTTGGAGTTTTTTGAGGATGTTACTAACAGAATTGATAAAGGGGAGTCAGTGGACCTGGTATACTTGGATTTTCAGAAGGCTTTTGATAAAGTCCCCCACAGGAGGTTGGTTAGCGAAATTAAAGCACATGGGATAGGAGGTAATATACTGGCAGGGATCAAGGATTGGTTAACAGGCAGAAAACACAGAGTAGAAATAAACAGGTCATTCTCTTGTTGGCAGGCTGTGACTAGTGGGGTACTGCAAGGATCAGTACTTAGGTCCCAACTGTTCAGAATATATATCAATGATTTGGATGTGGGGTCCAAATGTAATATTCCCAAGTTGCGGATGACACAAAACTAGGTGGGAATGTGTGTTGCGAGGAAAATGCAAAGTGGCTTCAAGGGGAAATGGACTGACTTAGTGAGTGGACTAGAACATGGCAGATGGAATATAGCGTGGGAAAACATTAGTTTATCCACTTTGGTAGGAGGAATAGATGTGCAGAGTATTTCGTAAATGGTAAGAGATTAGAAAGTGTAGATGTACAAAGGGACCTAGGTGTCCTCGTCAATAAGTCACTGAAAGCTAACATGCAGGTGCAGCAAGAAACGGTATGTTAGCCTTTATCACAGGAGGATTTGAGTACAGGAGTAGCGAAGTCTTGCTTCAATTGTATGGAATCTTGTTAGACCGCATCTGGAGTACTGTGTGCAGTTTTAGTCCCCTTATCTTAGGAAGGATATTATTGCCATAGAGGGAGTGAAACGACGGTTCACCAGTCATGTTCCCGGAATGGCGAGACTGTCCTATGAAAAGAGATTGAGGAAACTGGGCCTGTATTCTCTAGAGTTTCAAAGAATGAGAGATGATTTCATTGAAACCTACAAAATACTTAAACGGATAGACAGGGTAGATGCAGGTAAGATGTTTCCCCTGGTTGGGGAGTCTAGAACCAGGGGACACAATTTCAAAATAAGGGGGAAGCCATTTAGGACAGAGATGAGGAGAAATTTCTTTACTCAGAGGGTTGTGAATCTTTGGAATTCTCTACCTTAGAGGGCTGTGGAAGTTTAGTCATTTAGTATGTTTAAAGCAGAGATTGACACATTTCTAAATACTAATGACAGAAAGGGATATGGGGACAGTGTGGGAAAAAGACATTGATGTGGATGATCAGCATGATCATATTGAATGGCAGAGCAGGCTCGATGCTGAATGGCCTACTTCTACTCCTATGTTCCTAGGTTCCTACTTAAATACTTTGTGTACAGAGTAGAGTTTGGCCTGTGCTGAGGTAGGATTAAAGAACAGACAAGAGACCTTCGGAAGAAAATCGGACATATATATACTTGCAAAGGAAAAATTTGCAGCGCTATAGGGAAAGAGCAGGGGAGTGAGATTAATTAGATAGATTTTTCAAAGAACTGGCACAGGTACAATGTGCCGATGGCCACCTTCTGTGCTGTAAGATTTTTGACTCAATGAAGTCTAAAATAATGAAGGAATTTGATCGGGTGGTTGTGGAGAAACTTATGCATGTGTCCAGGCTCCTGTGGTGTAAACACTAGTATAGAGCAGTTGTGCTGAATGGCTTTTAGTTACTATGGAATTTTTTAAAAGTTAGAGTGTGGAAGGGAGAGGTTTGGGGGAAATGGTGTGTAGGGGTGGGGTTTGTGGGAATTGTGTGCTGGGGAAGGGATTGGGGGAATTGTCTGGAGGGAATGTGTGTGATTTGAAGGAAATAGTGTAGAGGGATTTGGAAGAGAATTATGCTCAGGGGTGTGTTTTGAAAGGAATTGTGTGTTGGGGAGAGGTTTGGGGGAATTGTATGGAAGGAATGTGTGTGATTTTGAGGAATGGTGGAGAGTGATTTGGAGGAGAATTGTTTGAAGGGATGGGGCTTGGGGACAATTGTCTGGAGGGGTGAGGTTTGAGGGGAATTTTGTGAAGGGGTGGGATTTGGGGGAATTGGAGGGGAGGGGTTTGGAGGGGGATAGTGTGGACAGTTTTGGGGTCAAGCTGGCTGTTTTCCCTAAATAAAAACAGAAAATGCTGGAAATACTCAGCAGGTGAGGGAACCAACAAGAGGGAAAACCTGCTTGACCTCGCCTTCACCAATCTACCTGTCACTAATGCATCTGTCCATGACAGTATTGGTAGGAGTGACCACCGCACAGTCCTTGTGAAAACAAAGACCCAACTTCACACTGAGGATACCGTCCATCGGGTTGTGTGGCACTACCACCATGCTAAATGGAATAGATTCAGATCAGATCTACCAGCTCAAAACTGGACATCCATGAGACGCTGTGGGCCATCAGCAGCAGCAGAATTGTATTCAACACAATCTGTAACCTCATGACCTGGCATATCCCTCATTCTACCATTACCATCAAGCCAAGGGATCAACCCTGGTTCAATAAGGAGTGCAGGATAGCATGCCAGGAGCAGCACCAGGCATACCTAAAAATGAGATGTCAACCTGGTGACGCTACAAAACAGGACTAAATGTATGCTAAACAGCAGATGCAGCATGCAATAGACAGAGCTAAGAGATCCCACTACTAACAGATCAGATCAAAGCTCTGCAGTCCTGCCACATCCAGTCGTGAATGGTGGTAGACAATTAAACAAATAACAGGAGGAGAAGATTCCACAAATATCCCCATCCTCAAAGACGGAGGAGCCCAGAACATCAGTGCAAAAGACTAGGCTGAAGCATTTGCAACCATCTTCATTCGGAAGTGCCGAGTGGATGATCCATCTCAGCCTCCTCCTGAGGTCCCCAGTATTACAGATGCCAGTCTTCAGCCAATCCAATTCACTCCACATGATATCAAGAAACGGTTGAAGGCACCGGATACTGCAAAGGCTATGGACCCTGACAACATCCCAGCAATAGTAACGAAGAATTGTTTTCCAGAACTAGCTGCAACCCTAGCTAAGCTGTTCCAGTACAGCTACAAAACTGGCATCTACCCAACAATGTGGAAAATTGCCCAGGTATGTCCTGTCCACAAAAAGCAGGACAAATCCAATCCAGCCAATTAACGCCCCATCAGTCTGTTCTCAATCAACAGCAAAGTGATGGAAGGTGTTGTCAACAGTGCTATCAAGCAGCACTTACTCAGCAATAACTTGCTCACTGATGCTCAGTTTGGGTTCTGTCAGGGCCACTCGGCTCCAGACCTCATTACAGCCTTGGTCCAAACATGGACAAAAGAGCTGAATTCCAGAGGTGAGAGTGACTGCCCTTGACATCAATGCAGCATTTGACCGAGGGTAGCCTCAAGGAGTTGTAGCAAAATTGACACCAATGGGAATCAGGGGGAAACTCTCCACTGCTTGGAATCATACCCATCAGCAAACATGGTTGTCGTTGTTGAAGGCCCAACATCTAAGACCCAGGACATCACTGCAGAAATTCCTTAGGGTAGTGTCCTAGGCCCAACCATCTTCAGCTGCTTCACCAAAGACCTTCTCTCCATCATAAGGTCAGATGTGGGGATGATCGTTGATGACTGTACAGTGTTCAGTACCATTCATGACTCCTTAGATACTGAAGCAGTCCGTTTCCACATGCAGCAAGCCCTGGACAACATTCAGGCTTGGGCTGGTAAGTGGCAAGTAACATTTGCACTACACAAGTGCCAGGCAATGACCATCTCCAACAAGAGAGAATCTAACCATCTCCCACCTGACATTCAACAGCATTACCATTGCTGAATCCCCCACAATCAGCATCCTGGGGTTACAATTGACCAGAAACAAAACTGGACCAGCCATATAAGTACGGTGGCGACAAGAGCAGGTTAGAGGCTGAAACTTCTACAGCGAGTAACTCACCTCCTGACTCCCCAAAGCCTGTCCACCATCTACAAGGCACAAGTCAAGAGTGTGATGGAATGCTCTCCACTTGCCTGGATGGGTGCTGCTCCAACACCACACAGAAAGCTCGACACCATCTAGGACAAAGCAGCCCGCTTGATCAGCACCCCATTTACCACCTTAAACTTCACTCCCTCCACAGTGGCAGCTATGTGTACCATATACAAGATACACAGCAGCAACTCGCCAAGGCTCCTTCAACAGCACCTTCCAAACACACAACCTCTACCATCTAGAACAGGGTTGTACAACCTTTTCGGGCGGAGGGCTGCATTCCGATTTTTGCTCGGCCCAAAGGGCCGGTGAGCAAATTTCGAAAGATAAAGGCATTAAAAATTTATCTTAATAAAAACAACAAATGTGCATTTTTGTGAAGAAGCTTTAAATGAGAAGACTAGTTTATTGACTTACTTTCTCGTCATTATATTGAAAACTGATACAGTGACATCCCTGGCATTATCTTTGCTTGCATCAGTAGTCAATCTCTGCCCACACACTTGATGTAGTGATGCAGAATATTCTGGATAGATGTCCATCTTTCAGGGGAGACCATGATCTCTCTCTGTCCCCCATCTCTCCCCGCACTCTGTGTGAGTGTGTGTGTCTCGTTTTCACTTCCCCCCTCGACGACCCTCCCCCCCACCCGTCCCAGGACTCGGGGACACAGATTGAAAGTTTTGTGCAAAGGATGCAGGGGAAATATAAGGAAGCACTTTTTTTACACAGTGGGTGGTAATGACCTGAAACTCGCTGCCCACAAGGGTGGTGGAGGTGGAGATGATCAGTGACATCAGGAGGAAGTTGGATGGCCACCTGAGAGAAATAGACTTCCAGGGCTACGGGATCGAGCCAGGGAGAGGGACTGACTGCAAATCTCCGTGGAGAGCTGGCATGGACTCGATGGACAGAATGGCCTCCTTCTGTGCCGTTAGTGAATGACTCTTTGACTCTCTCTCCCCTCTCTGCCTCTCTCTCCAACACCAACCCCACCCCCCCCCCCCCGCCATCTGTCAGTCTCTCTGTCTCCCTCTCCCCCCCCCCTCCCCCTCTCTGTTTTCCTCTCCCCACCTCTGTCCATCTCCACCCACCCTACAGGTGGGGATGTGGTAGGAATATGGGATTAGTGTAGGATTAGTATAAATGGGTGGTTGATGGTCGGCACAGACTCGGTGGGCCGAAGGGCCTGTTTCAGTGCTGTATCTCTAAACTATCTCTGTACCTTTTCTCCCTCTCTCTCTCCACACCCCCGTGTCTCCATTGTTCCCTGCTGCCCGCTCAGTGTTCCCTGCTCCATGCTCCCCACTCCCCATTCAGTGTTTTCTGCTCTCTCTGTCCCCCCCCTCTCTCACTGTTCCCCGGTTTCTCCTATCTCACCCCTCTCTCCCCTTTTTTCGCTCTCTGCCCTTCTCTCCCTCTCTCTGTTCCCCTCTCTCCCTCTTTCTGTTCCCCCCTCTCCCTCTGTCTCTCCCCTCTCGCTCCCTCTCAGTTGCAGAGAGCGGAACGCTCAGCGGGTGGTTTTAAAAACATCACAGTCAGTTTTCTGGCGGGTTCTGACTTCGGAAAACCCCGAATCTGTTGGGAAACGGCTGTTCCCGATATCAGCAGCTGACACCTGTGAAACTGACAGCATGATACTTTTTAAAAGGTCATTCTGCAAGAAGACGACAAAGGGAAATTTCTCATCTCCGGTCACGGTGAGGATGAGGAACAGCCCTAGGAGCAGTTTACACCCGCAAACTAGATGGAAACTTTAGGCGGGCCAGATTCTGGCCTGTGGGCCATATAGAACCATAGAACAATTACAGCATGGAAGGAGGCCATTCAGACCATCGCATCTGCACTGGCCGAAAAATCTAGCCTCCCAATATAAGCCCACCTTCCAGCACCTGGTCCGTAGCAGATTACAACACTTCAGGTACATGTTCAGGTACCTTTTAAACATGTTGAGGGTTTCTGCCTCCACCACTGTTCCTGGCAGTGAATTCCAGACACCCACCACCCACTGGGTGAAAAAGTTTTTCCTCATGTCCCCTCTAATCCTTCTACCAATCACCTTAAATCTGTGCCCCCTGGTAACTGACCTCTCCACCAGGGGAAACAGGTCCTTCCTGTCTACTCTATCTAGGCCCCTCATAATTTTGTACACCTCAATGAAGTACCCCTCAGCCTCCTCTGCTCCAAGGAAAACAACCCTAGCCGATCCAATCTTTCCTCATAGCTGCTACTTTCAAGCCCCGGCAACATTCTTGTAAATCTCCTCTGTACTCTCTCCAGAGCAATTATGTCCTTCCTGTAATGTGGTGACCAAAACTGTACACAACACTCCAGCTGTGGCCTAACCAGCGTTTTATATAGTTCCAGCATCACATCCCTGCTTTTGTATTCTATACCTCGGCCAATAAAGGAAAGCATTCCATATGCCTTCTTCACCAATCTATCTACCTGTCCTGCCACCTTCAGGGACCTGTGGACATGCACTCCAAGGTCTCTCACTTCTTCTACCCCTATCAATATGCTCCTGTCTATTGTGTATTCCCTCGCTTTGTTTGCCCTCCCCAACTGCATTACCTCACACTTCTCTGGATTGAATTCCATTTGCCACTTTCCCACCCGCTCAACCAAAACATTGATATCATTCTGGAGTCTACAACTATCCTCTTCACTATTAACCGCACGGCCAATTTTTGTGTCATCTGCAAATTTCCCAATCATGCCTCCCACATTTAGGTCCAAATCATTGATATATACCACAAACAGCAAGGGTCCCAACACGGAGCCATGTGGAACGCTACTGGAAACAGCTTTCCATTCGCAAAAACATCCGTCGACTACTACCCTTTGTTTCCTGTCACTGAGCCACCTTTGAATCCAACCTGCCACATTCCCCTCTATCCCATGGGCTTTCATTTTTCTGATGTCTGCCATGCGGGACCTTGTCAAATGCCTTACTAAAATCCATGTAGACCACATCCACTGCACTACCCTCATCAATCCTCCTTGTTACTTCCCTAAAAAACTCAATCAAGTTAATAAGATATGACCTTCCCTTAACAAATCCATGCTGACTATCCCTAATTAATTCATGCCTTTCTAAGTGGCAGTTTATCTTGTCCCTTAAAATTGTTTCTAATGATTTCCCCACCACCGAGGTCAGGCTGACCGGCCTATAATTATTTGGCCAATCCCTCGCACCCTTTTTAAACAATGGTATAACATTCACAGACCTCCAATCCTCTGGCACCTCACCTGTATCCAGTGAGGATTTGAAGATGATCCTCATCGCATCTGCTATTTCCTCCCTGCCTTCTTTTAACAACTTGGGATGCAATCCATCTGGCCCTGGCGATTTATCCACTTTCAAGGATGTCAGACCCTCTAGTACCTCCTCTCTCATTATGCTTATCGTATCTAATATTTCACACTCCTCCTCTTTTACTACAACGTCTGGATCATCTTTCTCCTTTGTGAAGACAGAGACAAAAAACTCATTAAGAACCCTGCCCACATCTTCTGCATCCACATGTAACTTCCCTTGTACATCTCTGATAGGCCCTACCCTTTCCTTTGTTATCCTCTTGCTCTTAATGTACTGATAAAACATCTTTGGGTTTTCCTTGATTTTACCTGCCAATAATTTTTCATGTCCTCTCTTTGCTTTTCTAATTTCCTATTTTACTTCACCCCTTCACTTTCGATACTCCTCTAGGCTTTCTAAAGTATTAATTTTTTTGTGATCGTCATAAGCTTTCTTTTTCTGCTTTAACTTATCCTGTAAGCTTCTAGATAACCAGGGGGCTCTCAATTGGCCATACCACCTTTATCTTTGTGGGGACATGCCTACTCTGTGCTTGCAGAATCTCGTTTTTGAATGCCTCCCAGTGGTCTGCCACTGATTTTCCTTCAATTAGCTGTATCCAGTCCACCTTCGCCAGGTCACCTCTCAGTTTCGTAAAATTTGCCTTTCCCCAATTTAGAACTTTTACTCCTGTTTTATCTTTGTCCTTTTCCATGATTATGCTAAACCTAACTGTACTATGATCACTATCTCCAAAATGGTCACCCACTGCTACTTCATCCACTTGCCCAGCCTCATTACCGAAGACTAAATCTAGAATTGCACCCCCTCCCGTTGCGCTTGTTACATGCTGGCTAAAAAAGTTCTCTTGAATGCAGTATAAGAATTTTGTATCCTTCACACTGTTTGTATGTTGGACAACCCTGATCTAGAAGGACAAGGGCAGCAGATGCATGGGAGAAGGGCCTGTTTCTGTGCTGTAAAACTCTATGACTCTAACACCACCTGCAAGTTACTTTTTTTATATTTCCAAAATATACTTTATTCATAAAAATCTGTAAAAAAAAAATACATTATCAAACAGTTTCAAACAGCACCAAGTCAAAAAATACAAACAGTGCCAGGGAGATCAGTTTCCTTCAATACAATCATGAGTTGCCTCACAACCCTTCCATTTCATTTGTCATGCCATATACATTTTTACATTTTACAGCAAATGAAAATTTTCCCAATACAGTTCGAGGGGTTTCCCATGGATCCAGCCCCTCAGTTCAGCTTGGTGGGGGGACCTTACACAGTGGTCTTTCCCCATTGAGCTTTTGCTGCGGCTGCCCCAAGCTTTAGTGCGTCCCTCAGCACGTAGTCCTGGACCTTGGAATGTACCAGTCTGCAACATTCGGTCGTGGACAACTCTTTGCGCTGGAAGACCAGCAAGTTTCGGGCAGACCAAAGGGCATCTTTCCCCGAATTGATAGTCCTCCAGCAGCAGTTGATGTTTGCCTCGGTGTGCATCCCTGGGAACAGCCCGGAGAGCACAGACTCCTGTGTTACAGAGCTGCTTGGGATGAACCGCGACAAAAATCACTGCATCTCTTTCCACACCTGCTTTGCAAAGACACATTCCAGGAGGAGGTGGGCAACCGTCTCTTCCCCACCACAGCCACCGCGGGGGCATTGTGCGGAGGGGGTGAGACTTCGGGCGTGCAGGAAGGAGCTGACGGGCAGGACCCTTCTCACCACCAGCCAAGCTACATCTTGCTGCTTGTTTGAAAGTTCTGGTGATGAGGCATTCCACCAAATGACTTTGGCGGTCTGCTCGGGGAACCATCCGACAGGATCCACTGTCTCCTTTTCCCGTAGGGCCTTGAGGACATTCCGTGCAGACCACTGCCTGATGGATCGGTGGTCAAAGGTGTTTTCCCGCAGAAACTGCTCCACGAAGGATAGGTGGTACGGCACAGTCCAACTGGATGGAGCATTCTGCGGCAATGTGACCAGGCCCATCCTTTGCAACACCAGGGACAGATAGAACCTCAGCACGTAGTGACACTTGGAGTTAGCGTACTGGAGGTCTACACACAGCTTGATGCAGCCGCACACGAAGGTGGTCATCAGGATGAGGGCCACGTTGGGTACATTTTTCCCGCCCTTATCCAGAGGTTTGAACATCGTGTCCCTCCGGACCCGGTCCATTTTGGATCCCCAGATGAAGCGGAAAATGGCTCGGGTGACCGCCACAGCGCAGGAGTGGGGTATGGGCCAGACCTGCGCCACGTACAGCAACAACGTGAGCGCCTCGCACCTGATGACCAGGTTCTTACCCACAATGGAGAGAGATCGCTGCCCCCACATGCTCAGCTTGTGTTGTACCTTGGCTACTCGCTCCTCCCAGGTTTTGGTGCACGCTCCGGCCCTTCCGAACCATATCCCCAGCACCTTCAGGTAGTCTGACCTGACGGTGAAGGGGACAAAGGATTGGTCAGCCCAGTTCCCAAAGAACATGGTTTCACTCTTGCCGTGCTTAACTTTGGCTCCCGAGGCTAGTTCAAACTGGTCGCAGATGCTCATCAGTCTGCGCACAGACAGCGGATCCGAGCAGAAGACGGCAACGTCATCCATGTACAGGGAGGTTTTAACCTGAGTGCCTCCACTGCCTGGGATTGTCACCCCTCTTATGCCCGCATCCTTCCTAATAGACTCAGCAAAGGGTTCAATACAGCAAACAAACAAGACAGGGGAGAGAGGACAGCCCTGTCTGACTCCAGATTGGATTGGGAAACTTTCTGATTCCCACCCATTGATTGAGACTGCGCTACTGATGTTTGTGTAGAGCAGTTGGATCCAATTGTAGATTCCCTCCCCAAACTCCATTTTGGAAAGCACATTCATCATGTAGGTGTGCGATATCCTGTCAAAAGCCTTCTCCTGGTCTAGGCTTATGAGGCAGGTGTCCACCCTCCTGTCCCGTACATAGGCGATCGTATCCCTGAGTAGCGCGAGGCTATCGGAGATCTTCCTGCCGGGTACAGTAGAGGTCTGATCAGCGTGGATCACCGACTCCAGAGCAGACTTGACTCTAGTGGTTATGACTTTGGACAGAATCTTGTAGCCAACATTAAGCAGTGAGATGGGCCGCCAATTTCTGATTTCTGCCCTCTCCCCCTTCCGCTTGTAGATGAGGGTGATGATGCCTTTCCTCATGGATTCTGACATGCTGCCGGCCAGGAGCATACTCTCGTATACTTCCAGCAGGTCCGGGCCGACCCAGTCCCACAGAACTGAATACAACTCAACCGGTAAGCCGTCGCTTCCGGGAGTTTTACTCGTCTTGAAGGACTCGACGGCCTTTGTCAGCTTGTCCAGAGTTAGCGGCTTGTCCAGTCTCTCCCTCATGCTGTCATCTAAGACCTCTGTGATAGATGACAGGAAGGACTGGGAGGCTCTGCTGTCTGTGGGCTTCGCGTCATACAGCCCAGCATAAAAGGATTTGCTGATCCTTAGTATGTCGGACTGCGAAGACGTCACCGAGCCATCCTCTTCCTTCAGGCTGCTTCCTTTTGGAAGAAGTAACGCGAGCATGTCTCATCCTGCTTGTTGGAGCGGACTCTGGACCAGAAGATGATCTTGGAGGCCTCCGTGGTGAAGAGCGATGCCGGCTCGTCACCTCTTGGAGGTCCTCCTTGACCTCGACCCCCATCGACTGCAGCCGGAGCAGATTTTGCATACTTTTCTGGAGTCGGGACATTTCCCTCTGTCTCTCTCTTGCCCTCTTAACCCCTTTGCGGATAAAGAACCGCTTGATGTTCTCCTTGATCGCTTCCCACCAGTGAATTGGAGACTCAAAGAAGGGTTTCACAGTCCTCCAACCTTTGTAATCCCTTTTGAGTTCCTCAACGTTCTCTGGGGTTAGCAGTGTAGCATTGAGCTTCCACGTCCCCCTGCCAACCCGCTGGTCATCCTGTAAGTGACAGTCGGCCAGTAAGAGGCAGTGGTCGGAGAAGAACACCGGCTTGACGTCGGTGGATCTGACCGTGACAGCACGGGACACAAACAGGAAATCAATCCTGGAACGGACAGACCCGTCCGATCTTGACCATGTGTATCTGCGCTGCACTTCGTCTGCAGGTTTGCTGAAGACGTCGTACAATTTGGCATCTTTAACTGTTTCTATTAGGAATCTGGACGTAGAGCCCAGTTTGCTGTCGTCTCTGCCGGATCGTCCAGCTGCATCGATGATGCAGTTGAAGTCACCACCTAGAATGACCGGCCTGGACGTCACCAGCAGCAGTGGGAGCTGCTGGAAGACGGTCAGCCGCTCGCTGCATTGAACCGGGGCGTACACGTTGATCAACCGGAGTGGAGCGTTGTTGTACATTACGTCTGCTACGAGGAGGCGACCGCCCACCACCTCCTTAACTTCGGAGATGGTGAAGTTACCTCCCCGCAGCAGAATACCCAGGCCGGAGGAACGGCAATCATTACCCCCTGACCAGATCGATGGCCCGTGGGACCACCATCGCGACCACTGCCTGTAGGTGCTGAGGTGTGGTATTCCACACTCCTGCAGAAACAGTAGGTCGGCTTTGACCTTGGCGAGGTAATCCAAGGTTGAAACACATCGCGTAGTAGATTTAATGCTACGCACATTAATGGAAGCAATCCTTACACCCATTTTTTTAAAGTTAGTTGTTTCTTCCCATACCATTTGTCCTTGCTAGTCCCAGTCCTTCGAGATGTTCCTGCATACCCATTGTGTGCGCAAGTTGTTTCACATTTGTTGGGCTCAGAAACTCCTCCTGGTTTTTCATGCAGGGTTTGTTCCGCTGCGGTGACATCGGGGGGGTGGGGGGGGGGGGGGGGTGGGTGTCTTGCAGGCAGCAAGGATTGGGTTGTCCTCTGCTGTTCCCCTCTGTTCCTCCTCGAAAATATCACTGCTCCCAGCTTCCCGGAGCTGGGATGCGCTGGCCATGTCATTCGGTGTGGCGCTTTGGGGTTGGGACATGCTGCGCCCATTACAGCTTCCAGTGGCTGGGGGCTGGGGGGCTTTATCTTCCAGCTCCTTTAAGTTCTGCTGCCTCTTTTGAAGGGGCCGTCGTTCCAGCACTTCCTCGTCCAATGAGGAGGAGCTGCTGTGGTCTGTCTCAGACGGTAACCTCCTCTTGCCACTGGTTTTGGTGGTGGCCTGTTCCGCTTTTGGAGGTCTTTTCTTTGTGGTTCTCCTTTGTACCACTTGCCACTGACCTGTTTGTCCATCTGTTGCCTCCTCCTCCATTGATGCTGTCTGTGGAGGAGGGGTTTCCGGGCGCAGGGTAGGTGCTGGGTCACTGGTTTCAGCTGCCTCCCCTTTCTTCTCCTTCTGAGGGATACTTTCCTCGCTGCAGAGAAGGTTGCTTGTCTCCTTTCGAGCATCGGACGTCTTCGTCGTACCTTCTGCCGGCCTTTCCTTGGACCTTGCCGCCTGAGCATAACTGAGGCAGCGTTTGGGGCAGGTTTTGTAGAGGTGGCCTGCCGCACCGCACAAGTTGCAACACTTAGTCTGCTTACAGTCCTTGGTCTGATGGCCTTCCTCCTTGCAGTTCTTGCAGACAACCATGGTGCAGTTAGCTGCCACGTGACCAGATTTGCCACAGGTGCGACAAACTCTGGGCTACCCCACGTAGACCAAGAAGCCTCGACTTCCCCCGATAGCGAAGCTGGAGGGAGGGTGGATAATGGATCCACTGGCATCGACCTTCAAGGTCATCTTGACCTGCCACTTGCTGGTCCAAATCCCAAAGGGATCCTTGACATCAGTTCTGCTGCCGGCCACCTCGACGTACCTGGCGAGAAAGGTGAGTACATCCACCACCGGAACATGGGGGTTGTAGAGGTGAATCGTCACCACCCGGTCCCGTTGTGACGGAAGCGTGAAGAGCGGCTCCGCTGTGAGGATCGACAGTGGCGCCCGGTCCCCTTTCTCCTTGAACGCGTTAAGAACTTGATGCATCCCGCCACATTCTTGAATGTCACATCGAAATATCCACTGCTGGGGAAATCCTGCAGGCAGAAGATGTCCGTAGCTTGAAATCCACAGCAATCGATGAGGATTTTCTTGACGAAGAAGGTGCGATCGATCGGTGCATCTCCTTCCTTGTCCTTCACGACCACCCGAACGTGTTCCGCACTCCCTGGCCTGAAACTCGAAGATTGGTAATAGCCATTTTACTTAAAGCCTACCCAGGATCAAAAGCCAATGATCATAGTCTCTTCGTTGCCAAGTAAGCACTGATAAGAACAGATACTACACTTGATCTTAGCCAAAAGGCCGAGAAGCAATCACCACCTGCAAGTTACCCTCCAAGCCACACACCATCTGATTTGGAACTATATCACCGTTCCTTCCCTGTTGCTGGGTCAAAATCTTGAAACTCCCTTCGTAACAGCACTGTGGGAGAACCCACATCAGATGGACTGCAGCAGTTCAAGAAAGCGGCTCACCACCACCTTCTCAAGGTCAATTAGGGATGAACAATAAATGCTGGCCTTGCCAGCAATGCTCACGTCCAATGAAAGAAATAAAAAAATGTCAGGCAGTATCTGTTTTAGGTCGATGACCTTTCATCACTGGTGTGGGGCGGGGTTAGCAGGAAAGGGGTGGAGTTTGCAGGTGGGGCGGGGGCTATCAGGAAAGGGGCGGGGTTTGCGGGATGGGGATAACAAGAAAGGGGCGGAGTTTGCAGGATGGGGCGGGGTTAGCAGGAAAGGGGCGGGGTTTGCGGGACGGGCATCGCAAGAAAGGGGCGGAGTTTGCAGGACGGGGCGGGGTTAGCAGGACGGGGTTGGTGTTGGTAGGACGGGGGCGGTGTTGGTAGGACGGGGGCGGGGGCAAGTTGGTTGCTTTGCTGGTTCCGCTTTGAGTGGTGTATGTTTCGATGCGATGGCCGCTGGTTGTGTTCACCTGTCTGGAGCTCTTTGCTCGCAGTTTCTGGCCTCGGTCGATACGCTGTTGTTTGATTGTGATGGGGTGTTGTGGAAAGGGGACAGTCCGATCCCCGGGGCCGCGCAACTGATTAACCGGCTTCAGGAGTGTGGGAAGCGGGTTTTCTTCCTGACCAACAACAGCAGCAAGAGCCGGCAGATGTACGGGGACAAGCTGCGGAGCCTAGGCTTCCAGGCGCGGCCTGAACAGGTCTTTGGCACCGCGCCCTGCGCCGCACTCTACCTGCAACAGGAGGCCAAGCTCCGAGGCTTGGTCTACCTGATCGGCGGCGCGGCCCTCCGCGGGGAGTTGCAGGCCCAGGGCATCGCTTGCTCTGGCTGTGGCCCCGGCCCCGAACTCACCCCCGGGCCTGGGCCCGTGCAGGTTTGGGCGGCCGAGCCCCTCGATCCCGCTGTGGGCGCCGTGCTGATCGGCTTCGACGAACATTTCACTTATATGAAGCTGTGCCGGGCCGCCCGCTACCTGCGGGATCCAGCCTGCATCTTCCTGGCCACAAATACCGACACCCTGCTCCCGCTGGAGGGGGGCGGGATCCCAGGTGAGAACTGACAGAGAGAGAGAAACATTGAAAAGATCGGTTACTGGCGGATAGGGGATGGAGGGGATGATCCGAGTTAACGTTTGGTGAAGTATTGCACAGGGGTCCTGGTTTCCAGTGAGTGAATAAGTCAAATTCTGTTGTTGCACAAAATATATTGACTGATATTTTGGGGATTGTATTCCATTGGATTGTATAATTTGTTGCATTTGATCCTGAATCTGAAACAGTGACATAGAATGAACAGAAAAGTTGCTGTATGCTCCAGTCAGTGAACTGGTGAACCAAGATAAAGAGACTGACACCACTGTTAAGAGCATCTGTGTGTCTTGAACTGGCAAGTTCATCATTGTGCTCTAAGACCAAGCTTAGGCCCATGCTTGGTTAGTGTTTGTCTGGCCAGGGCTTAATTTGTGCCCAGTTACAATGTCCCTGTTAGTCACAGCTTGTTTGGTTACCATGTTTACTGTACTTACGTTTATAAAATAGTTGAGCTTGGGACTATAGATGGATATCCTGTGAAACTGACAGGCATGAAAGGACCAACTGGTCGATCAAGTCTGCCCACACTCATGATGGTTGGAACATGGTGATTAGATACTTTCCACCTCACTACCCCTGAAGTCCTGTAGTCTTTTGGGTGAGATTTAAAAAAACAAAAACAAAGGGCCAGTAAGGAAAAAAGAAAAACACACCTGCAGTAAGTGTCTGCAGTTCAAGGAGCTTTGGCTCAGAGTCTATGAACTGGAGGCCAAGCTACAGACACTGCAAGGCATTAGGAAGGGGGAAAGTTACCTGAACACTTTGTTCCACAATGCGGTCACACCCCTTAGGTAGGGTCTTCTGATTTGGTCAATGGTTAGGGACAGGAGGGTGTGACTGTGAGTGAGGCAGGTCAGGGGATCGAGAAGGTCGATGTGGGGGACTCTCAGCCCTTGTCCAACAGGCTCGAGGTTCTTGCACTTGTATGGATGAGAGCGGGGGCTCCAAGGTGGATGAGCAAACTGATCATGGCACCATGGTACAGGAAGCCACTCAAGCAAGGGGAGTAAATAGGAATGTTGTGGTAGAGGGGGACAGTATAGTCAGGAGGATAGACGCAGTTCTTTGTAGCTGAGAGCGAGAGTCCAGAAGGCGCTGTCAGATTCGGGACATCTGCTCTGGGCTGGAGAGGCACTTGCAGTGGGGTGGGGTGGGGTTGTGTAGGATCCGGTTGCCATGGTCCACATGGGTACCAATGACATTGATAGGACTAGAAAAGAGGTCCTGCTTGAGGAATATGAGTATCTAGGGACTAAATTGAAAAGCAGAACCTCAAAGGTAATCCAGAGCCATGAGCAAATTGGGGGGCATTGGGTAAATAAGACTAGAGAGATGAATGTGTAACTCCCAGACTGGTGTGGCAGAAATTGGTTTTGATTCATGGGGCACTGGCACCAGTACTGGGGAAAATTGGAGCTTTACCATTGGGACGGTCTTCACCTGAACCCTGCTGGAACCAGTGTTCTGGTTAGTCGTATAACTAGGGCAGTAGAGAAGGCTTTAAACTAAATAGTGGGGGGAAGGAATCATGTGAGGGGAGATGTGGTAAATTAAAGGGAAACAAGGTAAATAGCAGGGTAGTGAATTGGGTAATGATAACCAGAGTATGGTAGGAAAGGACAGAGCTTGCAAATGCAAGAGTACACCAGCAGATAAGGCCAGAGATTGCAAAAATGGTAAAAAGACAGAGTTAAAGGCTCTGATTCTGTGCGCAGCATTCATAACAAAATGGATGAATTGTTAGCATAGACAAAAATAAATATGTATGACATGGCCATTACGGAGACATGGTTGCAAGGTGACCAAGGCTGGGACCTGAATATTAAAGGGTATTTGACATTTTGGAAAGACAGGAAGCTAGGAAAAGATGGTTGGGTAGCTCTGTTAATTAAGGATGACATTAGTACAATAGTGAGAAATGACCTTAGCTCAATAGTGAGAGATGACCTTAGCTCAAAAGAGCAAGATGTAGAATCAATTTGGGTGGAGATAATAGGAAAGGTAAGAAGAGGTCACTTGCAGGAGTAGTTTATAGGCTCCCTAACAGTAGTTATACTGTAGGACAGAGTAATGTGCAATGAGATAGAATTAATCAGTAACCTCGTAGTAAAGGCACTTCTAGGTGACAGCGATCATAACATAATAGAATTTCACGTTCAGTTTGAAGGTGAGAAGTGTTGGGCCTAAGACTAGTGTTTTAAACCTAAATAAAGATAATTATAAGGGTATGAAGACTGAAGTGAAATGGAAAACTAGGTTAAAAGGGAAGACGGTAGAGATGCTGTGGCAGACTTTTTAAAGGAGATATTTAATAACACTCAGCAAAGATTTATCCCAGTGAGAAAAACTTTGAGAACTATGCATTATCCATGGCTAAATAAAGAAGTTAAGGATAGTATCAAATTGAATGCAACACTGCATAATTCTGCAAAGATTAGTGGCAAGTCAGAAGACTGGACTGATTTGAAGAACCAGCAAAGGATGATTTAAAAGATAAAGAGGAAGAAATTAGAGTATGAGAGAAAGCTAGCTAGAAATATAAAAGCAGCAAGAGTTTCTGCAAGTATTTAAAAAGGAAAACCGTAACTAAAGCTAGTGTTGGTTCTCCAGAGAGAGTGAGTTTGGGGAATTAACGGAAAACAAGGAGATGGCGGGAACGTTAAACAGGTATTTTATGTCTGTCTTCACTGTAAAAGACTAAGAAAACCTCCCCAAAGATACTTGAAAATCAAGAGGCGAAAGGGAGGAACTTAAAATAATTGCAATCACCAGGGAAAAGGTACTGGGAAAACCTAGACCTGAAGGCTGACAAGTCCCCAGAACCTGATGGCTTACATCCTAGGATCTTAAGAGAAGTGGCTACAGAAATAGGCTTTGGTTATAATCTTCCAAAATTCCTTAGATTCTGGAAGGGTCCCAGTGGATTGGAAAATCACAAATGTCACACCTTTTATTCGAGAAAGATTGGGAGACAGAAAGCAGGAAACTACAGGCAAGTTAGCCGAACATCTGTCATAGGGAAATTGCTAGAATCTATTATCAAGAAGTTTATAGCAGGGCACTTAGAAACTCGTAATGCAATCAGGCAGAGTCAACATGGTTTTGTGAAAGGGAAATCATGTTTGACTAAGTTATTAAGAGTTCTTTGAGGATGTAATAAACAATGTGGATAAAGGGGAATCTATCAATGTTGTAGACATGGATTTCCAAAAGGCATTTGATAAGGTGCCACAACAAAAATTACTACACAAAATAAGAGCGCATGGTGTAGGAGGTAATATTAGCATTCATAAAGGACTGGTTAGTTAACAGGAAGAAGAGAGCAATAGAGAAACATAGAAAATAGGAGCAGGAATAGGCCATTCAGCCCTTCGAGCCTGCTCCGCCATTCATTATGTTCATGGCTGATCATCCAACTCTGTAACCTGTTCCCGCTTTTCCCCCATATCCTTTGATTTCTTTTGCCCCAAGAGCTATATCTAACTCCTTCTTGAAAACATACAATGTTTTGGCCTCATAGCTTTTTGTGGTATGGAATTCCACAGGCTCACCACTCTCTGGGTGAAGAAATTTCTCCTCATCTCAGTCCTGAAATGTTTACCCTGTATTCTTATTCTATGACCCCTGGTTCTGGACTCCCCCACCATCGGGAACATCCTTCCTGCATCTACCCTGTCAAGTCCTGTTAGAATTTTACAGTGAGATCCCCCCTCACTCTTCTGAACTCTACCGAATATAATCCTAACCAACTCAATCTCTCCTCATACGTCAGTCCCGCCACCCCAGGAATCAGTCTGGTAAACCTTTGCTGCACTCCCTCTATAGCAAGAGCATCCTTCCTCGGATAAGGAGACCAAAACTGCACACAATATTCCAGGTGTGGCCTCACCAAGGCCCTGTATAATTGCAACAAGACATCCCTGCTCCTGTACTCGAATCCTCTCGCAATGAAAGCCAACATACCATTTGCCTTTTTGACCGCTTGTTGCACCTGCATGCTTACCTTCAGCGACTGGTGTACGAGAACACCCAGGTCTCGCTACATATTCCCCTCTCTCAGTTTATAGCCGTTCAGATAATCTGCCTTCCTGTTTTTGCTACCAAAGTGGATAACCTCACATTTATCCACATTATACTGCATCTGCCATGCATTAGCCCACTTGCTCAACTTGTCCAAATCACCCTGAAGCCTCTCTGCATCCTCCTCACAACTCACCCTTCCATCCAGTTTTGTGTCATCTGCAAATTTGGAGATATTACATTTAGTTCCCTCATCTAAATCATTAATATATATTGTGAATAGCTGGGATCCTAGCTAGGGATAAATAGGTCATTTTCGGGTTGGCAAGCTGTAACTAGTGGAGTGCCACAGGGATCAGTGCTGAGGTCTCAACTATTTACAATATATATCAATGACTTGGATGAAAGGACCGAATGTATGGTAGCTAAATTTGCCGATGACATCAACTTACGTAGGAAAGTCAGTTGTCAAGAGGAAGTCAAGAGTCTGCAAAGGGATCTAGATAGGTTAAGTGAGTGGGCAAAAATTTGACAGATGGAGTATAATGTGGGAAAATGTGAACTTGTCCACTTCGGCAGGAAGAATAGAAAAGCTGTATCCCATTTAAATGGAGAGAGATTGCAGAGCTCAGTGGTACAGAGGGTTCTGGTACATGAATCACGAAATGTTAGTATGCAGGTACAGCAAGTGATTAGGAAAGCAAATGGAATGTTTATTGCAAGGGGAATGGAATATAAAAGTAGGGAAGTTTTACTGCAGCTGTACGTGGTCTTGATGAGACCACATCTGGAGTACAGAGAATGAATTCATTCTGATAGCTGAGAGGAGAAGCTGATGCCGTGTGCATCTATCCCGCATGATGCCTTTAAACTACCATATTCAGGTCAGAACTTAGCCATTATTAAGCAAAGAATTAGTTAAATGAGCCAAGCAGACCCCATTAATAAGCCTCCTGCAGTGCAAACTGTTCATTATTTACAGCCTCGACCATAGAACCATTATGTTGGAAATGTGAATGTGGTGAGTATTTGCTAAGTGTGACAGTTTTATTCACGCCTATTCTGAAGATGGAGAGACAATCTTTTTCCATGGCAGTTTGAACCTCTGTTTTTATTAACCAACTACTTGTGTCCCCTAAAATCTTGTATTAAAACTGCAACCATCAACTGCAGCCCTTCCAGAGTTTATCCTCTTAACCACGGACTGGTGAGATACATGATTACAGTACCCTGACGCTAGCCTTTTTTTTTCTCTCTCTCTCTCTCTCTCCACAGGCACGGGCTGCTTGGTGAAAGCGGTCGAAGCAGCATCGAATCGCACCGCTCACATCATCGGCAAGCCCAGCACCTTTATGTTCGAGTGTATGGTGAAAGAGCATGGCATCGATCCGAGCAGGACAGTTATGGTGGGAGACCGGCTGGACACTGACATCCTCATGGGCTCAAACTGTGGCCTTCGCACCATCCTGACCCTGACTGGTGTTTCCACCCTGGAAGAGGCAAGGGCCCATCAGGAAAGTGACTCCACTGACTGCCACAAGCTGGTCCCCAGCTATTACGTGGAGAGTGTGGCTGACTTGCTCCCAGCACTTGATTGACAAAAGCAGGACATCCTGCTGATCTTATGAATGGATTTTAATTTATCCTGAGTTATCCTTTGTACTGTACAATCACTGTAATATTTTGAATACCTCTGAGTGCAATGATCAGTGTTAGATGCTCTTGTGTAAAGTTTATATTAAATGGTTGTCTGTGTAACAATCATGTTGTTTTTTCTTCTGAATGAAGCACAGTGCCACCTATGTTGGCAGCAATGTGACAGTGGGGGGGGGGGGGGGGGAGCATCTCTGTTAATGACACTGTCTGCTAGGGTGCAGTAATGCTGGTCTTTCTGTATCCTACAAGATACTTTTGGACAACATTGAATCAAAATAAAATGTTAGTGCTCTTCATTTGTAGTGCTGTGGAATTTGATCATTTCCAGAGGTGGAGTGTATTTTACAGTTGAAACATTGAATTGTAGAAATGACAGAATTGACCAAGGCTGTTTATCACGTTGTAGCAGTACTACATCATCAATGGAATATCACTACTGTCAGCTGAGTTCAGTAACTGACCTTCACCAGTTCTAAATGCAGTCAACCCTGAAACAGTAAACGGGAGCTGTAGTTCTGCTTCAATCTGCAGCTGGTGACCTCAGCCAAGATGATAAGAAATGGGCCTTGTTCCAAGGCTGGATGTTGCTGCCTGATCTCGGCTACATTTCTAAGGCAGTTCCTCACTTTACACAGCTCCCTATGGTTAATTACCCTAGGAAAGGTGTTCCACTAGTGGAAACAGTTTCTGTATATAGCTGCTTTGAAACACTGGGTAGGTCCAACTCTCTATTTATTTCTCCGTATTTATTTCATCAAAATTCTAAATGGGGCAAGTGATGCTTGTAGTAGTTTGTGCCTTTGCTCACTTTCAGAGTTAGTGTGACATTGACCTGATCTTGTGACATGGACTGAGGTCTGATTGGTCCTGAAATTCCAGAGCCATTGGACAGAATCTTAGTGCCTTAGTCTCTGGAGGAATGGTGGGTCCATTGCCGGGTCACAAACCCTGATTAGCGAACCTTCCAGTTGCCTTTTCCCAGGGCCACCTCTGGGTCTGCTGTTCAATTAGAGGCAGAGGGCGGGATGATGTGTCTGAAACAGCAATGAAGGATCTCCCCCCACCCCCCTGCCAGCAGCACTCTGTGCCAGCACTGTGTGGTGTGATTCACACAGTGAGAGGCAGAACTGAGGATGCATATGGATGGAAGACTTGGGACTACTGTGCTACCCTCCCCCCGCCCCCCCCCCAAACCCAAACCCCGGTTCACTGACGCATCCCTGAAAATAATGCTGGAAGCAGTTGACACGGAAAGAAGTCCTCTTTTCAGGGGACAGCAAGAAGAGGCCAGTCAACCTCATCAAAGTGGCTTGGCTTGAGGTTGCAGAGGAGATGAGTAGTTGTAGTGTGCTGTGGAGGTCTGGGATCCAGTGCCGCGAACGTGTCAATGATCTCCTGTGGTCTAGCAAGATGAGTACCATGCAACTGTCAGCTGGTAGCCATCGCTCATCTCCTTTGCAATCTTCCACACTGAGCCATACACTGCTGCCACACTCAATTATTTCTCTACATGTTCCTCCTCAAGTCTCCATCTCAGCAGACAACATTAACACTCATCTGTAAGCTGGTTCCCGATCCCACAGTCATCCCCTTCAAATGTCAACTCCATCCCTAGCAATCACTTTTACAGAACTAACTCTGGCTTTTCTCGTTGCAGGAGAAGAGAGCCAGCAACTGCTGGAAGAGGCAGAGAAGCAGGTGGAGCTCCATTCGTGGACATCTTAATAGCGATGGAGGAGGAGGTCCTGGAGAACAGCAGGGTGGCAGCATTTAACGCAGTTGACAATGGAGAGATGGGTGTGGCACAAAGACCTGGTGAAAGCATTAGATTTCATATTGCAAGGTGGCACTGAATTGTCACTCATGTTGAATTGATGTTGCCAGTGATCTGATCTGCATCTGATCTTCACATTGACCTGCACAATGTGAAGATGGAACCCTATTTCATCTACATGCAGCACCAATGTCTGTCTTTCATCCCACAAGTGCATTGCCGGAGCTGTACCAGGAGATGAGGGAGGAAACAATGGAGTCCTCAGAGGAGGAGTATCAGTCTGAGGAAGCACCTTCCCATGCCTCATGCGCACCCTTCTCCAGGGCGTATACACTCATCTGAGTGGGTCCTGTGTCAGTTCGAAAGAGTGGCACAAGGTGATGAACACTTCATGTGAGCAGGTGCTGCAGGCAGGACCCGTCAGAGAGCTCAGGATACCTCAAGTTTTGCTCCACTGGACACATGCTGAGCCTTGGGGGGTCATATGGGTACTAGTGGAGCAGCAAAGGGAAATGTGTGAGCATCTGTCAGAATTTCCAGAGGCAGTGCGCACCCTTACGCAGAAGATGGAAGAGTCCATTTCTACCATGAGTGCCATGATGTCTCAGGCATTTGCGCTCATGACCACTTCCACTGATAGACTGGGTAACCTCATGGAGAGGCATACCTGCAGGCCACCGAGTATATGATGGCCCACAACAATGGTATGCAACTGTGCAAAGCATTGATCTGCATTAATGGCAGAATGCCACACTCAACTGCAGCCAAGTGCTCTCCCATTCTTGGTTAGCAGGAAAGTGTAGGTGGGCCCCAAGAGGGAAGAGGAAGACGGGGATGATGGCAGCGAGAGTTCTTCTCAAGGCACCCCCAGATCACAGCCCTTGCCCTTGGCTTCTCTGACAAAGCTGCATACACTATGTCTTGCCCCCCATGACCCAGTCTACCCCTCTACAGATACAGGTTGGGCAGACTTTGGCAAGGCCCTCACGGGCTCCAAAACTCAGAGGACGTCTGCCACAGGCATCTCATGTCAGAGCAGGGGAACGAGCTCTGCTGAAGCCACAGGAATAGCATGACATAAAAGTAAAAGTAACAGACACGTAAACAGTCTTAGTTGCACACAGGGAGTCACCTGGGTGTTTATTACACAGTTACAGCCAAATGGATTATGTTTATTTCAATGAAGGCATGATTATGTGTGAACAGATAATTGTCATGGGGTCACTTGTGTTGATTACCACATTGAGCCTGGGCCGGTACATGCTGGAGAATGGGGATGAGGATTGATGAGGATGTAAGGCTCAGAAAGAATGTAATGGGTGGACACCTGTTTGTATCCAGCAAGTTTGTTGTTTGGTGATGGGTGGGGTGTAAGTTATCTTCCACAGGAGTTGTGATGGGACGAATGCAATGCTGTACTCAGCTGAAGTGTGCCTGGATGAGGGCATTGCGAACGTCATGGGCATGCAGGTCTATGGCTGCAGGCACCAATGGCATTTCAGGATGGTCCTGTGCCTCCTCCTCCTCCTCTGAGGATACCAGTGTTCTCCACCATCTTCTGGTGCCAGCTCCAATCCTTTCTGAAGTACCAAGTTGTGCAGGGCGCAGCACACCACTAGTATCCAGGATGCCCTTGCCGGGTCGTATTGAAGGGGACCTCCAAATTAGTCAAGGCACCAGAACCTCATTTTGAGCAAGCCAATGGTTTACTCTATCGTGACCCTGGTGGTAAGATGGCTCTGTTTGTACCTCTGCTGTGCCTCTGTGGTGGGGGTTCCTCACTAGTGTCAGAAGCCAGGTCTTGAGCAGGTACCCTCTATCGCCCAGGAACCATCTACTGAGGCTATCTGGTGGAGAGAAGAGCTCCAGCACATGAGACTGCCAAAGGATGAAAGCATCATGGAAGCTCCCTGGATACTGGCACACACTTGCAGTATCCTCTTGCGGTTGTCACATACCAACTGCACATTGAAGGAATGCAATTCGTTCAGATGGATAAAAATGCCTGGCTGCTCCAATGGCACCTTGATCACCACATGGATGCTGTGCACAACACCCTGGACTTGTGGAAGTCGGCAAGGGAGGGGAATCCGACAGCTCTCTGGGCTTGACACGCTACATCTGTTTAACGTAGTTGGATGCCCTTGCAAACAACCTAGCTGATGCAGTTGTGAGCTGCAGACTGAGAGCTTGTAAATATGTCCGCTGCTGCTCCCTGGAATGAACTGGGTGCATCGGAATTGGGGGTTGTGGTCAACATCCTGGGGGTCAGCATTGACCAGAAATGAAACTGGACCAGCCACATAATGATTGTGGCTACAAGAACAGGTCAAATGCTGGGAATTCTGGGGCGTGTAACTCACCTCCTATCTCCCCAATACCTGTCTACCATCTACAAGGAGTGTGATGGAATCCTCTCCACTTGCCTGGATGGGTGCAGCTCCAACAACACTCAAGAAGCTCGACACCATCCAGAACAAAGCAGCCCACTTGATTGGCTATTCATCCACCACCTTCAACATTCACTCCCTTCACTACTGATGCACAATGGCAGCAGCGTGCACCATCTAAAAGATGAATTGCAGCAACTCACCAAGGCACCTTCAACAGCACCTTCCAAACCCACAACCTTTACTACTTAGAAGGACAAGGGCAGCAGATGTATGGGAACACCACCACCTGCAAGTTCCCCTCCAAGCCACACACCATTCTGACTTGAAACTATCTTGCCATTCCTACACTGTCGCTGGGTCAAATCCTGGAACTCCAGTGTTGGTGTATCTAGACCCCAAGGACTGCAGCGGTTCAAGAAGGCAGCTCACCACCACATTCTCAAGGGCAATGTGGGTTGGGCAATAAAATGCTGGCCTAGCCAGCGATGCCCACATCCCATGAATAAGTAAAAAAAACCTTGACTGCCATGGGCAATGGTTCACCACCAGCTCCTATTGACCTTAAGTCTTCCTCCAAGAGGGTGCATAGGTCTGCGACCACCTGCCATGAGAGCCGCAGCCTTCAGAGGCACTGCAGCTCAGAGAGGTCAAGGAAGCTGACCCTTGGCCTATATACCCTGTGCTCAGGGTATTGCCTTCTTCTAGGTGCTGCCCTCTGGCCATCCCATCTGATCCATCCAGCTGCATGTGGCTGTGAAGAATGCTACAGCTGCTGCTGCTCCTCTTGGAGTTGCTTCCCCTGAAGCTATGGCTGCTGAGCTGAGGACACTGCACCTCCTCCTCGGTGGTCTAGCCAACTTCTGAATATTTGGAACCATTGACATTGTGCAATGTCACAGGCAATAAGGAAATTTGACCTTCAGAGGTGTGCAAGGCACTTAAACGATTTGGCACCAAGTTGCCGTCTCCACACAAAATCATTCAGTTAGCCTGAAGTAATGGCTCCTATCAGCACAAGCCTGTTAATGTAATAAAAACAAGAAATGCTGGAAATTCTCAGCAGGTCTGGCAACCTCTGTGGAGACAGAAGCAGAGTTAACATTTCAGGTCAGTGACCCTTCATCAAAACTCTTAATGTGACTGACCTCAGGCTTTCTGATTCCCTTTATGGTGTTGATAAGATGTCAATTTCAGACTCCAATCACTTCCCCTTGTGCGCTTCGCCTAGTTGCAGACACAGCCTGTGACCCGTGTGCTGTTGGGAAAGAGGCATTGCATCCTTCATGGCTTTTAATTGCATTTTTAAATGCCTCAGTTGGCTTCTCACCAGAGCCACAGGGGTTTCCTGCTGCACTCGCACCCCACTCCTGGGAAAGCCAGAAAGGGACGGGATCACATCAGGATCTCAACCCAATGTCATTTTCAGCAATTTTCGCACCTTGGCTGCTCCAAATCCCACCTCCAACGACTGGGAAAATTACACCCGTTGTGTTCCTCACTTGCTTCTTTTTCACTTCCTATGCTTGGTGTTATCTCTTATTCATTCTGTGTTCCCTTGCTGCCACCACACCTCATTCTAATTGGTCTGGAGATTGTTGAGTCAATCTTCTTTTTGTTGTGTTTATTCAATTTCCTCTCCCCGCCCCACAGCCCAGCCCAAAAGGTGTCGACACCATAGTTCCACAAGTGCTAGCTGTCCTTCAGTGGCTATTCCAATATATGGTTCGTGTAAGTGAGCTGTCAGCAGGCTACTCTACTATACAGACATCATAGCCAAGCCAAGTATCTCCTCCCTGATGCCTCTTGCACAGACTTTACAGCAAGGAGTTGGAACTTGAATAACACTCCACTTTCTGGCCCAACACTTTGAGGTCAATTACAGCAGGCACACCAATAACAGATTACTTCATCAACAACAACAACTTACATTGTTATAGCACTGGTAGCAGTAAATATACATCCCAACACACTCACAGAGGCAAAATTAGACAAACATCGATGATGTGCCACAGAAGGAGATGTTAGGAACAGTGACCATTGGCTTGGTCAGAGGTGGGTTTGAAGGAGTGCCTTAAAGGAGGAGATGCAGAAGGTTTATGGAGGGAATTCCAGAGCATGTGGCATAGACAGCTGAAGGCGTGGGCGAAAGGCGGGGTTAGAGGAATGCACATTTCTGGTGTTGTGGGTGGGATGAGGGGGGGTAGCGGTGTGGTTGTGAGGCTGAAGGAGATTACAGAGATGGGGAGGTGTAAGGCCATGAGGGATTTGAACATGATGATGAGGGAAAGGTTATGAGCAGCAGACTTTTGAACAAGATTAACTTTATGGAAGGCAGAGAATTGGGAGGCCAGGCAGGAGAGCATTGGAATAGTTGAGTCTGGAGGTAACAAAGGCATGGAGAGCAAGTCAGGGTGCTAATTTGATTGGACGGATGTCAAGTTATGAAAAGAAAGAACTTGTATTTGTATAATGTCTTTCAGAACCTCAGACTTCCCAAAATGCTTCACAGCCGGTGAAGTACTTTAAAGTCTAGTCACTATTGTAATGTAGGAATTATCCTAGAGTGCAGTCCACATGGGGTTGGTTCATTTCCACTTTTAGTCCCTCTGTCTTATTTGCCACATGTAACATCCTTATTATTTCTTCATCTTCCCTGGAAATTGCACCTGTGTTTTGGAAATTGAGCCCATGATTTTCTCTGTGAACATTGACACAAAGAAGCCATTTGGAAAGTAAATTGATATATACTTGAGAAGGAAAGATTTGTAGGGCTATGTGGAATGGGATTAATTGGATAACTCTTTCAAGTAACCATCACAGGCACAATGGGCCGAATGGCCTCGTTCTGTGCAGTATGATTCTAGAATATTGCCCCCTCCAACCCGGTCACTAATATCATGTCTTTAAATATCAATATCACCATTTGAATCCTTCTGGGCTCCCAACATTTCTTGAAAAAAAAAGTATATAACTCAAGAAAATTAAATATAAACTAAACAAGCAATCCTCGGGTGGATAAATAAGGTAACTGAACTACAAGAAAAATTAACCACACAAAGCTTGTAGTAAGAGGGGAGATCTCTGGGAGGAGTGTAGGAATTTACTGAAACTGATTTAAAGATATTAAAGGAGGTATAAAAGAGCCCAAGAGAGGAGGTGAACAAGAGATGTTAAACACAGTACTAAACAATCTTCCAGTATCACTAGACGAAAAGAGCAGTTAGAGAGGAAGTGAGAATTCTAAAAGATATGTGACATTGAATATGAAGAAACTAGTTATCAGAATTATTGTGACATTGAGCTGACCTTTGACACAAATTGTGACTCAGCTCAGAGCTGTTCTGTTTCTCACTTGCATCCTCTTTTTTGTTTTCTGTCACTTGATATTATTCTCTCCTCGTTCCTTTGCCGCATTCTGTCACTGCCATTCGTCTTATTCCTGCTGCATTACAGATTGTTAGTTTTCACTATTTTCTATTTTTCCCAAGTTTCGTCCCCCCCTCTCCCAAAGGTACGTATTGCAACGCCCCCTAGAGACACCAGAACATATATTAACTCCCCTCAGATACACTTGAACTTATTGCAACTCCCCTCCGATACACCATTCTGTAACTCCCCTTAGATTTTAACCTCCCTCTAATACACCTGAGCATATTCTAACTACTATCAGTGATTCTGTGTATCATTCTGCACCTGAATTTAACTCCCTTCATATTCCTAAACATGCACTAGCATCTCAGAGACTGCCTGGCACCTGCTGTTCTCTGGCTCCTGTCTTGTAATACTGCCACTCTTCAGTCCTCTCCTTATCATTGTTCAATCAGACCTGGCATCAGGTTGCAGCCCTTGGCTCAAACAAACTGAGGCTCAGGACAGGGAAGGGAGTTCAGGTACACAAGTTTCGGCTCCGTCAACGAAGCGTGTCGATGTCTACAGCAGCAGCAGGAGCTAGACAGGAGAGGGGAATTGCAAGCAGCATTATAGGAGTATGGAGAGAAGCAGGAGGATTGCAAATACCCTGAAGAATGTTTGCCCATTTGTAAGTATTAAGTATCAGTGACATTTCAGGATCTACTGTAAATTGGTGGGGGTCAGGAGGGAGATTTGCTTCATGTTCAGCATGCAGTTTATGACCAGCAACACCATGGGTTGCTTGAGCTGTAAATAAACTTCATGGTGTTACGGACTAGTCTCTTTGATAGCTGCCAGCTTTATTATTTCAGAACCCCTGGTCTTTGATTTCAAACAGGGTTGGGCTGGATACTCATTCATACAGGACTATAGCAGGTTTCTCAGAAGCTGGTGCTCCACCACGGGCTGAGTCCTCAGTTACTCTTAGCATTTGATTCTGCTTGTGACTTGAGTTTTTCTTGTGCCAAAAGAAAGACTTCCTTTCTGAGCAGCTCTTCCCACAGACCTCAGATAAACTCCCACTTCCTCTCCATTCCTACAATTCAGTGAAGAATTCCATCTCATTTAAATAAATCTGAATGAAAGTTGTGCCTGTTCTGCAGACCCAACATTTGAACTCTTTCACCTAAATTGTCCCCACTACAGGTACAGGCAAATCGCTTAGGAGCCGAAGCTGGAACTGGGCTGCGCATCTTGTGGGGAGCTTTACTCTTGTTGGCTGTGGCTGCAGTTATTGGGGTCTCAGCCGTGGGCATCCTGAGTCTGAGAGGAAACAACCAGCAGGTAAGTTAAACCCTCAGCCTTGCTCCCTACCTACCCTCCAGGCCCCAGGACAATGGGCAGGTCAGGGACAGTTTGGAAAGTGGAAAGTAGACGGAGACATAACAGGAATTGGGCAGTTTGGAGGTAAATTTGATACATTGACTGTGGTTCAGGGCCTTTGCAACAAACCAGGAATTTTAGAAACAGTCAGGAACTGAGCAAAGGGACCAGCCCAGAAACTTTAATTGATCACGCTAAGCTGGATCATTTCTCAGATTCTGACTTACCTGCTGTGTGTTTGCTAGCATTTCTGGTTTTATATCTACCCCAGTCTCTGTCTCTAACAACATTTTACACACCCGAGTCACCCCATTTCAGCAGAAAACACTGCATTTTAATTTCAATTAATGGTTCATTTTGGCTCATTTTAAAACACCTTGGACTGTTGTTAGATTTTTGATCCATAGAATCATAAAGCACGGAGGAGGCCATTCTAAGAGAACTGCCAGATAGTACATTTTGAGTTTGATGGTTACAGATTCTATGTTTTCTTTAAATTTCAGCTCCTTTGGCATATTCTGTGCTGTTTATAAGTGACTCAAGTTGCTTCATTTATTTCCAGAGCCAGCTCTGTAGACTGTAATAAAGATGCATTGTTAATGCACTGATAACAGTTTTCCCCCCACCAGATTTTTAAAACAGAATTTGAATTGTCAAATTTTGGTAGGATTTGTACTTTCATTCCCCGGATTTGTTCAGGCCTCTGGAGTACTACTCCAGTAAAAGAAGAAAGAACTTGCATTTATATACAGCTTTTATATCCTAAAGCACTTTAAAGCCAATAAAGTACGTAATGTCGGATATTCGGCAGCTAATTTGCATACCACAGGTAGTCTGTTTTCAGTAATGTTGGTTAAGGGATAAATATTGGCCAGGCCACTGGAGAACTCCCCTGCTCTTTGAAATACTGCAGTGGGATCTTTTAAGTCTGCCCAAGAGGAGAGGCAAGGCCTCGGTTCAAAATCTCATCAAAGACAGCACCTCAGACAGTGCAGCACTTCCCTCAGTACTGCACCAGAGTGTCAGCCTACATTTAATGCTCAGGTCTCTACAGTGGAACTTGAACCCATAATTTACTGTGTCACAAGCAAGAGCTGTACCCACTGAACCACAATTGACATCTTGCTTTCCCAGATAAGCCCACCAGCTAGGTTCATTGTGCTCAGTATTCACTTTGTCTTCTTCATGCTGTAACCTCATCTCCAATAGAAGAGAAGTACATGTATTCATGTATCATGCATACACCATATACTTTTTTCTATCTGTATGCATTTGTGTTTGAGTTTGCTTATGTGTCTCTGTCTCTATCAGGGTCTGTGTTGTCTCTGTATCTGTTGAAATTCAGTAAAACCAAGAGTGGGATCATAGCCACTGATGTGAGGTTTTCTGTGGTTTTAATACTCGAGTTTCTGCCTCTCCCCAGGTTGTTGAGATAACATTTCACAATGTGAAGGGTGCCTTGGTCAATCAGTCAGCGGTTGTGAACAAGGAGAAGGATCTGGTAACTTACCACATAATGGACAGGAACCACACAGCAATGGTGCTGTTTGACAGTAAGAATGTGAGTGAGGGGCTGGGTGGCTCCATTGATGAGGAATATTTTATGTAAGTTGCTAGATGCTGCTCTGATCTCTCGCAGACAAATCCTGAGACAGCAGCTGGAAGAGGCCCTGGTCTCAGTTACAGCACAGCAACAGGCCATTTGGTCTAATTGGTCTATGCCGGTCTTTATTTTTCACATAATCCTCCTCCCACCTTCCTTCATCTAACTCTATCAGCATATCCTTCCATTCCTTTCTCCCTCATAAACACATCCATGCTCTTTGCCTCATCGACTCCATGAGGTTGCAAGTTCAACATTCTGACCACTCCCTGGGTAAAG
This sequence comes from Heterodontus francisci, assembly GCF_036365525.1. Lineage (NCBI taxonomy): Eukaryota > Metazoa > Chordata > Chondrichthyes > Heterodontiformes > Heterodontidae > Heterodontus > Heterodontus francisci. Next base: position 38,759,231 of record NC_090394.1, on the reverse strand, counting down.
AAGTTTTTCCTGAATTCCTGATGGATTTTTTTGGTGACTATCGCATACTTATTGCCCCTAGTTTTGGAGTACCCCACAAGTGGAAACATCTCTATAACTACCCCATCGAACACCTTCATAATTTTAAAGAGTTCTATCAGGTCACCCTTGTTTCTGCTGTTTAACTCATAGGGTCCGAGAGAGTCTTTTACATAGACTGTGGAGTCAACTGCCCCTGTGAGTGACTGGCTGCTTCCTCAGGCCAGTTCTGATGAAGGGTCACTGACCTGAAATGTTAACTCTGCTTCTCTCTCCACAGATGCTGCCAGACCTGCTGAGTATTTCCAACATTTCTTGTTTTTATCTTCAGGACCTAGAATGAACTGGCCATATTTTTAAAATCAGGTATCACTTGAGGCTCTGCTCTAGATTGGGTGTGTCAAGTTTAGTACAAGAATGAATGAATCTATTTTGTGGTGCAATTCATTCTGGTTCTGGGGATTACTATGGATTCTTTTCTGAACTTTGCTCACTACCCATGTCCAGGCCCCAGAAACCCGTACCTTTCAGAATAGAGTAACTTCAGACTCATACACTGATACTGATGGGCTGGTTGCATAGGTTGGGCAGGGAGGGGGCGGGCGCATTTCAGATGGAAAACTCAGAAGTCTGTGTTTCTCCGCATGCTGTGGAGTTTTAACTTTTCTCGACAGTTTCTCCGCCCTGATGTCAGCCTGAGTGACAGACTTGGTTTCCAGTTGGGCAGGAGGTAACAGGAGCAGGTAGGAAGTATTTTGCTGTTGCCACTGGCAGCGTGACAGTGTGGGGGGTGCCTGATCCACAACCCAGGTGTAGATGCCTGATCTCTCACCCTGCTGGTCTTTGTATGTGGGGAGGGGGAGAAAGAGAACTTAGGGAGTTGGGGGAAGTACTCCTGCTCCACCTGGTCCACAAGCAGAGCTATAAGGGCACTTAACTTCTCCCCAAAGCTGTCCTTGCCTCAGCTGATGAGGCCTCTCTCAGCCTCATTAAAATATTTAAATTGCCAACCCAGCTCCTGGGACCAGGTTGGGTGCCCATCCCTTGTCCCTCTTACGTTAAACCTGAAAGTGGATGGGGTGAAGTCGGATTTGAGATTTTTAAAATTTTAATACCTCACCTGACCCCAATCTGCCTTTTTTTTTGGGTGTTAAAATTCATCTCATAATTTCAGACTCATAAGCTTCTGAGTCACCATGACAGATCTGCTAGCATTATAAAAATGTCACACACTAACAAATGCAATACTCCTGCATCACATTTGAAAAAAGTCAATCATCTGGAAGATGCAGTCAAATTCTCCAGCAACAGAATATTACCAGAGCCCCAAGCCCTGAATTTTCTCAAACTTACTGTTGCTGCTCAGCTCAAACTTCCTCAGAGGTGTGGCAGAAACCCCATTTATGCACAAAAATTGAATCTGAAGAAATATATCATTTTCTTGCTTTAACTGAGGGGTGCTGAGGTAAATTGTCAGGTGTCATGTGTACAGACTGAAAGATTTTTTTTTCCCTCCTCGGCAGGGTTTAGTTTGTTACCAACCCGGAGGGAGTAACATCTGTCTAGTTCGAAAAATGCTGGCTGTTGACCTGGAGAATATTCACACAGTTATCACTTTCCACAAGCAGAAGGTAAGGCAATGTTAGCACCTCTCAGAGGCAGAGCCCAAATCAGAATACAGCTTCATAGAGCAACATAAACCAGGTGTTCCATCTGCCAGTGCACAGATGTGTCCAGGTGCAGTTGTGATAACACTGTCCAGACGCAAGGAGCAGATACAGTTGTCTAAATTTGGTCAACTGATGACATTGGCTCCTCAGTTGCAGAGAGTATTATCAGCAGCGAGACGGATCAGGTGATTGTGACGTTGAGTTGTATTAAGTTATACCAAAGTTCAGGCCAATGAGTGAGATCAGCTCTCTTAAGTGACTTCAGTTGTTTCCTCCTGATAAAAGGTATTATTCATGGGTTCTGCCTACACTTGTCCCTTTGTTGGACAGGTGGGACACTCTGTGTTTCACTCCTAGTCAGGCTCCCTTTCTGCCCTTTTCCTCGGATTTGATTGGTGTTGCTTCCAGTTGTCCCCCTGATCTCCAGAACTTTATTTATCATGTTTCTGATTCCACCCAATTGCTTGCTTTTACATGGTCCATTTCTGGCTCTTCTCTTTCTTTATCTCTGGCAATAGGCTTACTTGACTTAAAATTGATGAGTCACTAGTCTCAGCAGATCAACATCTAGAATAGTAAGAAAATTAACAACAAAATAGGAGAGATACTGACCCATAATTTTACAAAATGTCTCTGGAAACAGGAATTGTAACAAAAAGACCAGAGAGCAGTGTATGTGACAAAAAGGGGAAAGAACTTCAGTTCCCTACAACAATTTATATTTATATAGCACCTTTCACATCATAAAAAATCCAAACGTGCTTCATAGAAGCAATATAAAACAAAATATGACACCGAGCCACATAAGGAGATATTAGGTCAAATGACCAAAAGCTTGGTCAAAGAGGTCGGTTTTATGAAGTATCTTAAAGTAGGAAAGTGAGCTAGAGAGATGGAGAGGTGTAGGGAGGGTATTCCAGAGCTAACTGCCTAGGCAACTGAAGGCGCTGCCACCAACAGTGCAGCCATTAAAATTTGGAATGCTCAAGAGGCCAGATTTAGAGGAGTGCAGATGTCTCGGTGGGTTGTGGGGCTGTAGGAGATTATAGAGTTAGGGAGGGATTTGAAAACATGGATGAGAATTTTAAAATCAAGACATTGCTTAACCAGGAGCCAATGTAGGTCAGTGAGCACAGGGGTGATAGGTGAACAAGACTTGGTGGAAGTTAAGTCGCTGGCAGCAGAGTTTTGGATGATCTCAAGTTTATGGAGTGTAGAATATTGGAGACAAGCCTGGAGTGCATTTGAATACTCAAGTCTAGAGGTAACAAAGGCATGAATAAGGATTTCAGTGGCAGATGAGCTGATACAGGACGAAGTTGGGCAATGTTGTCGAGGTGAAATGGCCGGTCTTAGTCTTGGCACAAATATGAAGTCCGAAGTTCGTCTCTGGGTAAATGTGACACCAAGAATGCAGACAGACTGGCTTAATCTCAGACTGTTGCCAGGGAAAGGGCTGGAGTCAGTAGCTAGGGAACGGAGTTTGGAGCAGGGACTGAAAACAATGGCTTCAGTCTGCCCAATATTTAATAGAAGGACATTTCTGCTCATCCAGTACTGGGTGTGGGATAAGCATTCTGACAGTTTAGCAACAGTGGAGGAGTCGAGTGAGGTGGTGGTGAAGTGGAGCTGGGTGTTATCAGCGTACATGTGAAAACTAATGCTGTGCGTTCTGATGATTTCACCAAGGGGCAGCATGTAGATGAGAAATAGGACGGGCCCAGGATAGATCCTTGGGGGACACCAGAGGTCACACTGCAGGAGCAAGAAGAGAAGCCTTTGCAAGTGATTCTCTGGCTCCGATTAGATAGACAAGAATGGAGTCAGGTGAGTGCAGTCCCATCCGACTGGATGACAGTGGAGAGGCATTGTGTGGTCAACCGTGTCAAAGGCTGCAGACAGGTCGAGAAGGACGAGGAGGGAAAGTATACCTTTGTCACAGTTATTTGTGACTTTGATAAGAGCTGTTTTGGTACTGTGGCGGGGATGGAAACCTCATTGGAGGAATTCAAACATGGAGTTCCGGGAAGGATGGGAACAGATTTGGGAGGTGAAAACATATTCGAGGACCTTGGAGAGGAAAGGGAGGTTGGAGATAGGACAGTAATTTGCAAGGACAGTGGATTCAAGGTTTGAGGAGAGGGGTGATGACGGCAGATTTAAAGGCGAGAGGGACAACACCTGAAGACTGAGAACTGCAACAATACCTGGAGTGAAAGTGAGGCGAATGTGCCTCAGCTGCTTTAACACAAGGACAAGCAGAATAATTAACAAGGCATTTTGAAATTCAAGCTCTGTAATTATTAGTGATATCTGATTGGCAATGTAATGTAGTTACAGTGGATATTTTTTCTGATAGTTTCGAAGTAGGAACCCTGTACTGTATCCTGCTGTCTTGCTTTAACCCCAGTGATATTTACTGTATTCCATTTGCACTCAGTGGCAGGAAGTGTTAGTAGCCCAATACAAGCCGATAATGTCTTTGAGGTCCAACTACTGGGACTGAGGATTGAGTGGGCTCATGGGGTTTCTACTTGGATATCTGCAGCACACCAGGCTATTAGCAAGAACATTTCACCAGGAGAGGCAGGTGCAGAGTATTTACAAGTATTCAAAGGCAGTTCTCATAAAATAGAAGGGCAATGACTAATTGAGAAATACATGAATATTCTCAAATACCTGAACCTTGAATTCATTAACAGTTACAAAATGTTACTGGCAGTAATATTTTACATGGACATTAGCATATTAACACAGGCCATTGCACCTAGCAAACAGATTTCAGCCTGTGTGCTTTTAGCAGTGTGCTGTTGTCCAGAATGGAAATGCGTCCCTTGATGTGTGGCCATGAATTTCACACAAAGCCTGTTTTGTTCCATTCTCACTGTAAAAGGTGTAGCATTGATGTGGAATGCTGTGCTGAAACATTATCTCAGCTCATGTCTCCAAGTTGATTCCAATCAAGGAACTGCTTTTAACTGGTTGAGGAGAACTAGGTTTCAGCAAGGTTTAGAGCACACACATGAATCTGTATGGGCTCCAAAAAGCTTCCCTTCCTCTCCTGAAGGTGCTGACTATTGCTGGGATACAGTTCCATAGGCTCTAGTAACCAGTGAGCTGGTCAACCATAATGAGGAGTCACAACATGTGTGATCAAAGCATCACCTGATATCCACACTTTCTAGCAGAGACCACTGTATAGTAATCAGAATGAGGAACACAGGCTGATTTTCATCCTGTCTAATCCAAGATCGCTAAAGGAATTGTGCCACATCTATCTCTTGGCTGAATTCAGTTAACGCCATACCAATCAAAAATCAGACCTTCTTTTCTGTATGGCTCAGTACTGCTCTAAGCATTTTATTTACCTATTGGTTTGCTTGTCAGTCATTTATAAAATGAGTTTTGCAGTTAAACAAGACAGCTGAACATGGAGTGTTTGTGATCATGCACCTTACAGGAATTACTTTTCTTCTGTATTTCATTAGCTATATAAAACAATTTATTTTGTTTCCCTCTGCCTCTGTGTTTGGAATTACTTTCTCTAATGACCTTGCCCTTTCCAGTCTCAGACTATTGCTGGGTCTCATGCAGATGTTGGTGTGTGTTAGAGAAGCCTGGCCTGGCACTGGTGCAAAAGCATAGTAGCCAGGGCAATCAAGACCAGGAAGTGAAATCGAGATTGTAGAGATTGAGACACATCTTAAATTACATAGTATTTTCAGCATAGGAACAGGTCGTTCAGCCCAACTGGTCTACAACAGTGTATGCTGCGCTCAAGCATCCTTCCCCCCTGAAGCCCTCAGCATCACAGATGCCAGTTTTCAGCCAATTCGATTTAAAGGCCTGCTCGGGTATAAAATTGAAATCCGACCTGGGCCCGACCCGACCACAACCAACCTGAACCTGACCCGGGCCCGAGTCCTTTAGGTTTTTTTCGCGCCCGACCCGACCCGACCCTACCCCACTATCGTAATAAAATTAATTATATCAAACAGGTTATTGTGCTCTACCTTGTCCAAATGTTGTGATCTGGTTCATCCTATCCGGCAGCAGGCTATTCCTGCAGATGGAGTTGTGGGGAATCTGATCCTGATCCCGTCAACACAGTTTTCGGAGGGTGTAGGGCTGTAGAGATGTGGAATGGTGGGTTGTGGGGGGGGTGGGGGGGGGGGTGCGGTGGAAGGCCATGAAGATTTGAACATGAGCAACATAGACCAATTATCATTTTCTTACTGCTACCCCTAAGCTCAGTGAATTCAATACAGAGAGATTGGACTGGAAGCTAAATTTCAGTGAAAGGAAAGATTGATCGATTGGAAAAATGGCAGATCAGATAGCAGGCTTTCCCAGTGCTGTTTGATTGTTAATGTACAGTACTGCAGATTCCCAGTGCTGTCTGATCATTAGTCTACAGCACTGCAGATCTGCAGTACTGTTTGATTGAAGATCTCTGGTTGACCAGCATACACATAATGGCCAGCACTTCGAATAGCTTACAAAGGAAAAAAAAACAGATATGTTAATGTTGACAAGGTTGAACAATTACCAGCATTGACATTTAAAACAATTTTACATAAAGTTCAATATCACTTTTTAAAAAAATATTCTTACCCTAGATTATTTGGTGTCATGGATGAATTTAAACCCTCCAAAGCTTTCAGAGTGTCCATCTATACTTTGAGATCTTTGTAAGATTTTGTAGCACTGCCAGATAAACAATCAGCAAGTGTTGCTTGTTAATTGCTTTTACACACTGGACTGTCTTGTTCCTCTATAAGATTACAGTTCAGTCTTAGAAGAGATAAAGCATCCCAGAAGCCCTGATTTGAAGTATTAAAATGCAAAACAAATAATCGAACAGCGATCAAATACAGTTATGTATTTATTGAACATCGTTCTTCCAACTCATTGAGTACATAAAATTAAAGATCCCAACTCTAGGAGCTGAACTAAGTTTTTGTAGATAACTTACAAATACACACAGTGGGCTGAATTTTACCGGCCCCTCAATGTCGAGATGGGCCCATTGCATTTTACCGGCGGTGGCGGGATCTCGGTGCGGCCCCCCGCCCCCCGTCCCCCGCCGCACGGCAGTGGCACCACAATTAGCACATGGTAATGCACTATGCTGATTATGCAGCCTGCCGCCTCTCCACCGACATTGCCGGATTTTTCGTTGAACGGGCGGCTGTCATGTGCCATCCTGTTCACGATCTGAAAAGCCAGCAGTCCTCGTTCTGCATTACGGAAGGGAGGAGGGAAGGGGGATGCACAGGGGTCTAACACTGCATTCTGGAAGGAGGAGGGACGGGGGGATGCACAGGGGTCTAACACTGCATTCTGGAAGGGAGGGGGGGATACACAGGGGTCTAACTCTGCATTCTTAAAGGGAGGAGTGGGGGGTATGCAGGGGTCTAACTCTGCATTCTGACAGGGAGGAGGGAGGGGGGATATGCAGGGGTCTAACTCTGCATTCTGAAAGGGAGGGGGTCTGGATTACTGGAGGGAAAGCTGTGCTGATATGAAGGGAGGTACCATGTACCATCCCTCCGTTAACAGTGTACGCTCTGTGTTTGTGAGGGGGCAATGGCACACTAGACACCCTGTGTGTGGGGAGGGTGCCTGAAAGGGCAGGAGCATTAAGGTGTTATAGATGGTGGGGGCAATCGATTCAGCTGGTAGGATCTTGATGTGGTCATGTTGTGCTACCCTGAGTGTTGGCCAAGATGGGCAATGCCATGACATGCCACATAGTTGATCCAGGAAAGCAGCTGATGTGCCCGTCAACACCAATCCATGCCCTGTTAGGAACCTTCGAATACATGCAGGGTTCAACTTTATTTATCACATGGAAATAGGTATGGCTCATCCTACATTGTGTGATCCTCTGCACGTGTGATCCACATAGAGGCCCCTGGTTGTGAGCAGCAGCCCCCAAGGGGAGCTCGCCATTACGGTTGCCGTGCATCTACAGGCCCCACATGACATGCCATCGGATGTCAGAGCACCAGTGCCAGAGGAGATTGCGCACATAGAGAGGGTGGTGACACGTCTCTGTGCCCTACTCAAGGATGACCTGCAGCCCATGGGTTCTGGTGGACATCCATGCTTTTGTTCCTCATAGTGCCTAGTCAGCAGATCTGGTCTCTTCAGACTACTAGCAAAGATTGGATGTCCACCAAAGCTACTAAGTATCATCACCTCATTCCATAACAATATGAAAGGCACAATTCAGCATAGCGGTGCCTCATCAGACTCCTTTCCTGAGTGGCGTGAAACAGGGCTGTGTTCTCGCACCTTCACTGTTTGGGATCTTCTTCTCCCTGCTGCTCTCACATGCATTCAAGTCTTCAGAAGAAGGAATTTTCCTCCACACAAGATCAGATGGCAGGTTGTTCAACCTTGCCCGTCTTAGAGCGAAGGCCAAAGTACGGAAAGTCCTCATCAGGGAACTCCTCATTGCTGATGATGTTACATTAACGTCCCACACAGAAGAGTGTCTGCAGAGATTCATCGACAGGATTGCGGCTGCCTGCAATGAATTTGGCCTAACCATCAGCCTCAAGAAAACGAACATCATGGGACAGGACGTCAGAAATGCTCCATCCATCAATACTGGCGACCACGCTCTGTTAGTGGTTCAAGAGTTCACCTACCTAGGCTCAACTATCACCAGTAAGCTGTCTCTCGATGCAGAAATCAACAAGCACATGGAAAAGGTGTCCACGGCTCTGTCCAGACTGGCCAAGAGGGTGTGGGAAAATGGCGCACTGACACGGAACACAAAAGTCCAAGTGTTTCAAGCCTGTGTCCTCAGTACCTTGCTCTACGGCAGCGAGGCCTGGACAACATATGTCAGCCAAGAGCGACATCTCAACTTATTCCATCTTCGCTGCCTCCGGAGAATCCTTGGCATCAGGTGTGGCAGGACCGTATCTCCAACGCAGAAGTCCTCGAGGTGGCCAACATCCCCAGCATATACACCCTACTGAGCCAGCAGCGCTTGAGATGGCTTGGCCATGTGAGCCGCATGGAAGATGGCAGGATCCCCAAAGACATATTGTACAGCGAGCTCATCACTGGTATCAGACCCACCGGCCGTCCACGTCGCCACTTTAAAGACGTCTGCAAACACGACATGGAGTCCTGTGACACTGACCACAAGTCGTGGGAGTCAGTTGCCAGTGATCGCCAGAGCTGGCGGACAGCCATAAAGGCGGGGCTAAAGGGTGTCGTGTTGAAGAGGCTTAGCAGTTGGCAGGAAAAAAGACAGAAGTGCAAGGAGAGAGCCAATTGTGTAACAGCCCCGACAACCAATTTTATCTGCAGCGCCTGTGGAAGAGTCTGTCACTCTAGAATTGGCCTTTATAGCCACTCCATGCGCTGCTCCACAACCCACTGACCACCTCTAGGCGCTTACTCATCGTCTCTCGAGACAAGGAGGCCAAAGAAAGTGGTAGCAGTTCTCAAGCCCGACGCCTCTGCAGCCTTTTAAGGGCCCACCAGAGACCTAAGTGGGGTCACACAGTCAGCAGTGCACCGCTGCATTAGGGAGGTCATCAATGCCCTGCACCGGAAGGCCAGTGAGGATGTCTGCTTCAGGACGGACTCTCACAGCCAGGCTAGAGTGCCATAGGTTCGGGCACTATTGCCAGAGAACCATAGGTTGTAATGTTCATAGACTGCACTCATGTGGCCATCAGGCCTACTGCCAGGCCACCACCTGCAGACTTCACCATTAAAGGAGCCCTCTCAATCTATGTGAAGCTAGTATATGAACACCGCAGATGCTTGCAGCGAATATGTGACCGCTTCTCAGGCAGCTGCCATGACACCTGGGTCTCGCGCCAGTACCGGCTGCCACTGCTGTTCACTGAACTGGCTCAGATGGAGGGGTGGCTTTTTGGAGATAAGAGCTATCCTTTGCAGCAATGGCTCCCGACACCAGTGGGAGACTCCACCACTGCTGCAGAGGAGAGATACAACACCAGCCACTGAGCTACATGAGCCACCTTTGAGCAGGCGATCGGCATGCTGAAAGAACACCTCCAATGCCTGGATGGATAGGGTGATGCCCTGTACTACAGGCCCAAAAGGCTAGTTCCTTTCTTTGCTACTCTGCACAACTACGCATCCAATAGGGACCAGGCCTGGAGAGACGTCAACAGGATTCCTCCTCAAACTATGAGGACGCTGAAGACCTACAACATGAAAGATGCATGGGAGGGCAGATGGCACCCAGGCTGTGCAAGCATGGCTAGCAATGAGCTAGGGATGTATGGAAGTGGCTTATCAGACAAAAGCTGTCTGCTTCATAGGAACCGACATGAGCTCTGCAAGACACACATCACCCTTACCCACCTGCTGTGTACCAGTCCACATCTGCAGCATTCCTGTGTAAACCATTAGAGGCAGCAGCTGACTGAGCCAATGTCCATGTCACTGAGTCCATGGAGACGCTCATGAGTAATGGTGGCAGGGCAATGATGTTATTGCATATGTTGGCTCTCCTGAAGGGTGCAAAGGGATGTGACATTGGTGCTACATGCTGGCACACATCATTCACACAGAGAAAAGGACACACATGTTGGTGAGGAACATTTAGTGAAAGATGTATTTACATTGCTGTGACACCCGTGCATTCCCAATTGTGTCTGTGTATTCTCTGTAAACCTCTGTAATACCTTTTATGGTCTATTTAAGTCTCACGTCTTGGAATGTGCAAAATTAAGATTATTCACCCAGGTGCAGCACGCCTACAAGAAGGAATGTTACACTTGAGTGGGAGAAGAGGATCGCAACTTCACAGGACACTGGGACACAGCAGTGTAAGTGTGTGGCAGCAAAGTGGAAAGTGCTGGGGTAACTCAGCAGGTCAGGCAGCATTTGTGGAGAGAGAAGCAGAGTTAACTTTCAGGTCTGTGAACTTGGCCAAGTTAACTCTGCTTCTCTCTCCACAGATGCTGCCTGTCATACTGGATTTTTGCAGCACTTTCTGCTTTGCTGCCAGATTGACAGCAGCCCCTCTCTTCAGCAGTCAGGTAAGTATTTCTTTGACAGCTGTCAGGAAGCAGCTGCTGGGGCGCTTAAAATAGGGCCCCAGCACCTGCTGCACAACTGTCAAAAACTCTCTCACTGCACCGAATGTGTCACCTCTCCCCATGTAATATGGGGAGGGCAGCTTGGTGCCGTGATTCTAATGAGCCCCGCGATTAATATCTGCCGAGTTCAAAGGGCGCCCCTATAAAATTCAGCCCAGTATTTCTCTTTTCTGTCAGAAATATCAGCCTGTCTCTTCTGAGACTGTCAAACAATGTCTTGACTCCCTCATGGTTTTGAAGCGGCCTTCTCATGAGATTATCCGTCTTCTCTCTACAAAGAAATACTTGCACTTCTCTAGCACCTTTCACAACCTCAGGATGTCCCAAACCACTTTCCACCCAATGAAGGACTTTGTGAATTGTATTCGCTCTTGTACAGTAGGAAATGCAGCAGCCATTGCCCAAGCAAGCTCCCACAAACAGGACTGTGATAACCAGATAAAACAGAAACAAATCGCGTCAAACCGTAGATTAAAAAGAAAACAAATAGCCTACTCCAACGAAGCACCCAATAGGCAGTTAGGTGAACATTTGATTTAGCAGTCTCAGTTACAGATATAACAAGTAAGTAGTCTTAGTTACAAACATAGCAAAAAAAAAGAAAAGAACAAAAGGGTTTATAAATTGTCATGTAAAAAAAAGTCAGAAGTGGAAGGCTTAAGGGCAGTCTTCCACTGGTCGATTGTCCTTCCAGCTGCTGCTACTGCTCGCTGGAATGCAAAGTATACTTCTATCCAGCCTGGCCAATTTAGCGTATGTAACACTGTGTTCCTTCCACCAGCCCAACAGATAACACTCGTTTGCCATCGCCAACACAGCAGGCCTCTGTGCTGTGTACTGCTGCACTTCATCATTTGTGTCCACTTCTTCATGAACATTCTCCCATTCAGCAAATTCGATCACTGCTTTTTTGGCAGCTGTAGGTTAATCGTCAACCACTTTCATTTCCTTCACAGGGTCTTCTATTTTAAAGCTGTTGAGAAGTCTACGCCATATGGGTAAAATAAGGCCATATGGGTAGAACTTAAAAGTAAAAGGGGGGAATCACTTGGCTGGGAGTGTAATTCAGGCCTCCAAATAGTCAGGGAGCGATAGAGGAGTAGATATGTAGGCAAATCTCAGAGAGCTGTAAAATAATAGGGTAATAATAGTAGGGGATTTCAACTTCCCCAATGTTAACTGGGATAGTCTTAGTGCAAAAGGCTTAAAGGGGGCAGAATTCTTAAAGTGCATACAGGAGAGCTTTTTGAGCCAGTACGTAGAAAGTCTGACAACAGAAAGGGTGGTACTGGACCTAATCCTGGGGAATGAAGCCAGACAAGTGGTAGAAGTGTCAGTGGGGAGCATTTTGGGGACAGTGACCATAACTCTGTAAGATTTAAGGTAGTTATGGAAATGGACAAAGATGGACTGGAAATAAAGGTACTGAATTGGGGGGAAGGCTGATTTCAATATGATAAAACAGGAACTGGCCAAAGTGGACTGGGAGCAGCTACTTGTAGGAAAGTCTACATCAGACCAGTGGGAGTCATTCAGAAAGGAAATAGTGAGAGTTCAGGGCCAACATGTTCCTGTAAAGATGAAGGGTAGGAGCAACAAGGGTAGAGATAGCAGGGGCTCTGACACAAATTTTCAAATCCTCTCTGGCCACAGGAGAGGTGCCAGAGGATTGGAGGACAGTGAATGTGGTACCATTATTCAAGAAGGGTAGCAGGAATAAACCAGGTAATTACAGGCCGGTGACTCTTACATCAGTGGTAGGGAAACTATTGGAAAACATTCTGAGTGACAGGATTAATCTCCACTTGGAGATGCAGGGATTAATCAGGGATAGTCAGCATAACTTTGTCAGGGGGAGATCATGACTGAATTTTTCGAGGAGGTGACTAGATGTGTCGATGAGGGTAAAGCAGTTGATGTAGTCTACATGGACTTCAGTCAGGCTTTTGATAAGGTCCGGCATGGGAGATTGGTCAAGAAGGTAACAGCGCATGGGATCCGGGGCAATTTGGCAAATTGGATCCAAAATTGGCTTAGTGGCAGGAGGCAGAGGGTGATGGTCAAGGGTTGTTTTTGCGATTGGAAGCCTGTGACCAGTGGTGTACCACAGGGATCGGTACTGGGACCCCAGCTGTTTGTAGTGAACGTTAATGATTTAGACGTGAATATAGGAGGTATGATCAGTAAGTTCACAGGTGACACGAAAATTGGTGGTGTCGTAAATAGTGAGGAAGAAAGCCTTAGATTACAGGATGATATAGATGGGCTGGTAAGATGGGCAGAGCAGTGGCAAATGGAATTTAATCCTGAGAAGTGTGAGGTGATGCATTTTGGGAGGACTAACAAGGCAAGGGAATATACAATAGGTGGTCAGACCCTAGGAAGTACAGAGGGTCAGAGGGATCTTGGTGTACTTGTCCATAGATCACTGAAGGCAGCAGCACTGGTAGATAAGGTGGTTAGGAAGGCATATGGATACTTGCCTTTATCAGCCGAGCCACAGAATATGAGCAGGGAGGTTATGATGGAGCTGTATAAAACGCTAGTTAGACCACAGCTGGAGTACTGTGTACAGTTCTGGTCGCCACACTATAGGAAGGATGTGATTGCACTGGAGAGGGTGCAGAGGAGATTCACCAGAATGGTACCTGGGCTGGAGCATTTCAGCTATGAAGAGAGACTGGATAGGTTAGGGTTGTTTTCCTTGGAGCAGAGAAGGCTGAGGGGGGACCTGATTGAAGTATACAAAATTATGAGTGGCATAGATAGGGTAGATAGGAAGAAACTTTTTCCCGTTGCGGAGGTGTTAATAGCTAAGGGGCATAGATTTAAAGTAAGGGGCAGCAGGTTTAGACGGGCTTTGAGGAAAAATATTTTTCACCCAGAGGGGGTTGGAATCTGGATTACACTGCCTGAAGGGATAGTAGAGGCAGGAACCCTCACAATGTTTAAGAAGTATTCAGATGAGCACTTGAAATGCCATAGCATACAAGGCTACGAGCCAAGCGCTGGAAAATGAGATTAGAATAGATAGGTGCTTGATGGCCAGCACAGGCATGGTGGGCCTGCTTCTGTGCTGTATCACTCTGTGACACTTCAGGACAAACTTCCTCCCTATCATGGCTGGACAACATTCACAGCTAAATTTAGGCCAGAGAAATGTTGCTATCTTGTGCACATCAGTTACTTTAATTTTCTTCAGAAGCCACTCTCTGTGCCTTTGCCTGTCAACTGCTTGCATTGGAGTATCTGAAGAAAGTGGCATACAGAGTCTTTTAAGTTTCTCAAACCACGGAATTACCAGGTTCAATGTAGGATACTGGTCTCCCTCGAGTTCCCTCTGAGCTTCATAAAATGGTCGGAGAAGATCGACCAAAAACTGCAAGACTTTGGGGGCGATGTTTTCCAGCCTGTAGCTTTCCCCATGCTGTTCCAGTTTCTCGTGCAACTCATGATAAATATCCTGAATTGAATTCAGTGTCAGATTCACAGTACTGTACCTCATTTCTCCCATTGGATTTATAGTTTTAGACAACTGTGCAGCAAGACCAGACTGTTTAACGTATGTCACCAAGGCTTTGGCATGATGTATAGTTTCTACAACATCCGGAGCTTTGGAAGCTAATTCCTTTGGATCAAGTGAATGTCGAAGGACCATATTAAAAACATGGTCCTGACAATCCAGACAGCAGTATGGTCTAAGATCAAGCACTATGTTAGCAGCTTGATCTGTCACCCAGACTAATTTATTTAAATTTGCTGGGTCAAATCCAAAAGTATTCAATAGCAGCTTTAAAATCTCACGCCTGATGTTTTCGCCAGTTTTGACGTCATTCAGTGGAAACTTTGCTGTTGTTGAAACTTTGGCATTAAGTTTAAAATCTACTGCGATGTAATGACAAGTTATCAACATATAATGGATTTTACGGTAGTCGTCCGTCCACGTCAGTTGTCATTCCCAGATTCACATCCTTTAGTATGTCAATAATCTGAGGAATTAGTTGTTTTCTCTTTTCTTCGCCCACATCACGACGTCTTCTTGAAACTGTAACACGCTTGATGCTGATACTCAACCGTCTGTAGCACCCACATTGATTAGCTTTTGTACTAGCTCAACAAACCCTTCACCAGAGTCAGTTTGAAAAGGTCGAATATCCTTGCAACAGAAACTCACGCATTTGTCTGTAATTTCTGATTTCTTGTGAGCAGGTATTTTTTTTTGCTCGTCTGTACAAACAAAGTTAGGTACAACTGACTTGGCCCTGCTGCGGGTTGATTACAACCTTTTTCATTGTGCTGCTGCAAAGATGAATTTCCTGTCTTTTTGCTGTCATATTTTAGTAGAAGTTTACAAGATTTGCATTGTACAAATCCACTTGAACTTTTACTATTGTGCAAAACAACAGCATTGAAATGTTTCCAATTGGAAGATTTACCTTTTCCGGCTACAGGACTTTCCATTGCTCAACTTTCTCCAGTAGACAGCATTCGTTTTACTTCCATAGTGTACTGTCGTGTAGAATCACCTTTGGATGCATGGAAGCGACAGCATGAGCGCGATGACATCATAGAGACGCTCACTGCAGAGTGCGGAGTCTGAACTGCACGTTTACCGCCTTGACCTTAATGTTGAATTGAAGATTGCCTCCTGGAGGTAGCACTGTCCAGCCCGAGCCCGAATGCTGGACTCAGAAAAGAGACCCAACCCGAAACCGTCACGTCGTTAGGTCTAGTTGAGTTCGGGTCGGGTAGCTAGGCTTTAATTCGATTCACTCCATATCAAGAAATGAATGAACACACAAAGACTATGGGCCCTAATAACATTCCGACAATAGGACTAAAGACCTGTGCTCCAGAACTTGCCGCGCCCCTAGCCAAGCTGTTCCAGTACAGCTACAACACTGGCATCTACCTGGCAATGTGGAAAATTTCCCAGGTATGTCCTGTACACAAAAAGCAGGTCAAATCCAACCTGGCCAATTATCGCCCCATCAGTTTACTCTCAATAATTAGTAAAGTGATGGAAGGTGTCATTGACCGTGCTATCAAGCAGCATTTGCTTAGCAATAACCTGCTCAGTGAAGCTCAGTTTGGGTTCCACCAGGGCCACTCAGCTCCTGACCTCTTTACAGCCTTGGTCCAAACGTGGACAAAAGAGCTGAACTCAAGCGATGAGGTGAGAGTGACTGCCCTTGACATCAAGGCAGCATTTGACCGAGTATGGCATCAAGGAGCCCTAGCAAAACTGGAGTCAATGGCAATCAGGGGGAAAGCTCTCCGCTGGTTGGAGTATTACCTAGCGCAAAGGAAGATGATTATGGTTGTTGGAGGTCAATTATCTCAGCTCTTGGACATCGCTGCAGGAGTTCCTCAGGATTATGTCCTAGGCCCAACCATCTTCAGCTGCTTCATCAATGACGTTCAATCATAAGGTCAGAAGAGAGGATGTTCGCTGATGATTGCACAATGTTCAGCACCATTCACGATTCTTCAGATACTGAAGCAGTCTGTGTAGAAATGCAGCAAGACCTGAACTTGCCACACCCCTAGCCAAGCAGTGCCAGTATAGCTACCAACAGTGGCATCTACCCTGCAGTGTGGAAAATTGCCCAAATATGTCATGTACACAAAAAGCAAGACAAGTCCAACCCGGCCAATTATCGCCCCATCAGCCTGCTCTCAATCATCAGTAAAGTGATGGAAGGTGTCATCAACAGTGCCATCAAGCAGCACTTGCTTAGCAATGACCCGCTCAATGACGCTCAGTTTGGGTTCAGCCAGGGCCACTTAGCTCCTGACCTCATTACAGCCTTGGTTCAAACATGGACAAAAGAGCTGAACTCAAGAGGTGAGATGAGAGGGACTGTCCTTGACATCAAGGCAGCATTTGGCCGAGTATGGCATCAAGGAGCCCTAGCAAAACTGAAGTCAATGGGAATCGGGGAAAAACTCTCCACTGGTTGGAGTCATACCTAGCGCAAAGAAAGATGGTTGTGGTTGTTGGAGGTCAATCATCTGAGCTCCAGGACATCACTGCAGGAGTTCCTCAGGGTAGTGTCCTAGGCCCAACCATCTTCAGCTGCTTCATCAATGACCTTCCTTCAATCATAAGGTCAGAAGTGGGGATGTTCGCTGATGATTGCACCATGTTCAGCATCATTCGCGACTCCTCAAATACTGAAGCAGTCTGTGTAGAAATGCAGCAACACCTGGACAATATCCAGGCTGATAAGTGGCATGTAACATTCATGCCAGACAAGTATCAGACAATGACCATCTCCAACAAGAGGTGACTGAGTGAGACCAGCGGTGTTTAAAAAGTGCAGCGACAGCGCACCTGAGTTTTGAAAAAAAAAGCCAACAGTGACATCACAGGAGAGCTGCAAGTGATTGGTTGGTGAGTAGCAGCTGTTGGAATATCTTTAAAAAAAGGGGTCAGTTTTCTTTGTTGAAAATAAAACCTCTGGTGATAAGGTGAGTACTACTAAAGTGTTTTTTTTAAGGACTTTAGATTGAAGTGGGTAGAACAAGGCCCCTAGTGTAATTAGTATTTTTTAATTAAGGGAGTAACCAATTAACCTAAGGGTAAGTCATGACAGGAGAGCTCAGCCCCGTGATACGCTCCTCCTGCGCTATGTGGGAAATCAGGGACGCTTCCAGTGTCCCTGGTGACCATGTGTGCAGGAAGTGTATCCATCTGCAGCTACTGATTACCCGCATTACGGAGCTGGAGCTGCAGGTGGATTCACTGTGGAGCATCCACGATGCTGAGGAAGTCGTGCATAGCACATTTAGTGAGGTGGTCACACCGCAGGTAATGGCTGCACAGGCAGAAAAGAGACAGGTGACCACCAGACAAAGTAGTAGCCACAGGCAGGTAGTGCAGGAGTCCCCTGTGGCCATCCCCCTCTCAAACAGATATACCACGTTGGATACTGTTGGGGGGGGATGACCTCCCAGGAGAAAGCAGCAACAGCCAACTTCGTGGCACCACGAAGGGCTCTGCTGCACAGCAGGGGAGGAAAAGGGTTGGAAGAGCTATAGTGATAGGGGATTCTATTGTAAGGGATGCAGATTGGCATTTCTGTGGCCACAAACGAGACTCCAGGGTGGTATGTTGCCTCCCTGGTGCTAGGGTCAAGGATGTCTCAGAGCAGCTGCAGGACATTCTGAAAGGGAAGGGTGAGCAGCCAGAGGTCGTGGTCCATATTGGTACTAACGACATAGGCAGGAAGAGAGGAGGTCCTGCAAAGCGAATATAGGGAGTTAGGCAGAAGGTTAAAAAGTTGGACCTCCAGGGTTGTAATCTCAGGATTACTCCCTGTGCCACGTGCTAGTGAGGGTAGGAATAGGAGGATAAGGCAAATGAATGCGTGGCTGAAGAGCTGGCGTAGGCAGGAGGGCTTCAGCTACTTGGGTCATTGGGATCTCTTCTGGTGCAGAGGTGACCTGTACAAGAAGGACGAGTTGCATCTAAACTGGAGGGGGACCAATATCCTTGTGGGGAGGTTTGCTAGCACTACTCGGGAGGGTTTAAACTAGTCTTTCAGGGGGGTGGGACCCAAAGTAGTAGTCTCTCAGATGAGATAGTTGAGGCAAATGTAGAGGTTGAAACAAGCAAGTCCAGTAGGCAGGCCGGGCAGGGGCAGGACAGGGAGCGTGGAAGGTCTGATAGGCTAAACTGCATTTACTTTAATGCAAGAAGCCTTACAGGTAAGGCAGATGAACTCAGGGCATGGATCGGTACATGGGATTGTGATATTATAGCTATTACGGAAACGTGGTTGAGGGATGGGCAGGACTGGCAGCTCAATGTTCCGGGGTACTGATCCTTCCGGCGTGACAGAGGTGGAGGTAAGAGAGGAGGGGGAGTTGTACTATTGATTAGGGAGGACATCACGGCAGTACTTAGAGCGGATATCCCGGGGAGAACGTCCAGCGAGGCCATATGGTTAGAACTTAGAAATACGAAAGTGGTGATCACTTTGATGGGATTATACTATAGGCCCCCTAATAGTCAGAGGGAAATGGAGGAGCATATATGAAGGGAAATCACAGATAGGTGTAGGAATTATAGGGTTGTAATAGAAGGTGATTTTAACTTCCCTAATATTGACTGGGACTGCCTTAGTGCTCAGGGATCAGATGAGGAAGAATTTGTTAAGTGTGTCCAGGATAGTTTTCTGAAGCAGTATGTGGATGGCCCTACTAGAGAAGGGGCTACACTCGACCTCCTCTTAGGAAATGAGGATGGGCAGGTAGTTGATGTGTCAGTGGGGGAGCACTTTGCGACCAGTGACCATAACTCTATTAGCTTCAAGATAGTTCTGGAAAAGGATAGGACTGGTCCTCAGGTTGAAGTCCTATATTGGGAGAAGGCTAATTTCGATGGCATCAGACAGAAATTCTCAAAAGTTGAATGGGAGAGGATGTTTACAGGTAAAGGGACGTCTGGCAAGTGGGATGCTTTTAAAAGTGAGATAGGAAGAGTTCAGGGCCAACAAGTTCCTGTTAGATGGAAAGGCAAGGCTGGCAAGTTTAGGGAACCTTAGTTGACGAGCGATATTGAGGGTCTGGTCAGGACAAAGAAGGGGCATATGTCAGGTATAGGCAGATGGGATCAAGCGAGTTTCTCGAGGAGTATAGGGGATGTAGGACTACACTTAAGAAGGAAATTAGGAGGGCGAAAAGGGGCCATGAGATTTCCCTGGCAGATAAGATAAAGGAGAATCCTAAAAGATTCTATAAGTATATTAAGAGTAAAAGGGTAGCTAGGGAGAGAGTAGGTCCCCTTAAGGATCAGTGTGGCAATCTGTGTGTGGAGCCATGGGAAATGGGCGAGGTCTTAAATTAATATTTCTTGTCCGTATTTACTGTGGAGAAGGTCATGGAAGCTAGTGAATTCAAGGGAGGGAACAGCGATATCCTGGAGCATATCAACATTACGAAGGAGGATGTGTTTGAGGTTTTGAAGCGCATTAAGGTGGAAATATCCCCAGGGCCTGACCATGTGTATCCTAGGATGCTATGGGAAGCAAGGGAGGAGATTGCTCCCTGGCAGAGATTTTTGTATCATCGTTAACCACAGATGAGGTACTGGAAGACTGGAGGATAGCTAATGTTGTGCCTTTATTTAAGAAGGGCAGCAGGGATAAGCCAGGGAACCACAGGCCGGTGAGCCTTATATCAGTGGTGGGAAAGTTATTGGAAGGGATTCTGAGAGCCAGGATTTATATGCATCTGGAAAGACATGGTCTGATTAGGGATAGTCAGCATGGCTTTGTGCGTGGGAAATCATGTCTCACGAATTTGATTGAGTTTTTCCAGGAGGTGACCAAGAGGATTGACGAGGGCAGGGCGGTGGACGTTGTCTATATGGACTTGAGCAAGGCCTTTGACCAGGTCCCGCATGGTAGGCTAGACCTTAAGGTTCGAACACGTGAGATCCAGGGTGAGCTAGCAAATTGGATATAGAATTGGCTTGGTGATAGGAGGCAGAGGGTGGTAGTGGAGGGTTGTTTTTCAGATTGGAGGCTGGTGACCAGTGGCGTGCCACAGGGATCGGTGCTGGGCCCTCTGTTGTTTGTCATATATATTAAAGACTTGGATGTGAATGTAAGGGGCATGATTAGTAAGTTTGCAGATAACACCAAAATTGGTGGTATAGTGGACAGTGAAAAATCTTGTCTAATGTTACAACAGGATATAGATCAACTGGGAAAGTGGGAAAGGGATTGGCAAATGGAATTTAACGCAGACAAGTGTGAAGTGATGAACTTTGGGAAGTTAAACTAGGGCAGGACATATACAGTGAATGGCAGGACCCTGAGGAGTGTTCTTGAGCAGAGAGACCTTGGGGTGCAAGTACATAGTTCCCTGAAAGTAACACAGGTAGACAGGGTGGTGAAGAAGGCGTATGGCATGCTTGCCTTCATCGGCCGATAGATAGAGTAGGTAGCCAGAGTCTGTTTCCCATGGTAGGGGTGACTAAAACGAGGGGGCATAGATTTAAGGTGAGAGGGAGAGGTTTAAAGGGGATCAAAGGGGTAAATTTTTCACACAAATAATAGTGGGTATCTGGAATGAGCTGCCTGAGCAGGTGGTGGAGGCAGGAACAGTAGCAACATTTAAGAGGCATCTGGACAGGTATTTGAATGAGCAAGGCATAGAGGGATATGGAATTAATGCAGGCAGGTGGGATTAGTATAAATAGACATTATGGTCGGCATGGACACGGTGGGCCGAAGGGCCTGTTTTTATGCTGTACGACTCTAAGACTCTATAAGAGAGAATCTAACTGTCGCCCCTTGACAGTCAATGGCATTACCATTGCTGAATCCCCCAATATCAACATCCTAGGGGCTATCATTGACCCAACTGGACTAGCCCTAAATATGCTGTGGCTACAAGAGCAGGTCAAAGGCTTGGTATTCTGTGGCGAGTAACTCACCTTCTTTCTCCCCAGTGCATGTCCACCATCTACAAGGCACAAGTCAGGAGTGTGATGGAATACTCTCCACTTGCCTGGATGGGTGCAGCTCCAATAACACTCAGGAAGCTCGACGCCATTCAGGACAAAGCAGGCAGCTTGATTGGCACACCATCCACAAACATTCACTCCCTCCCCCACCGATCCACAGTGGCAGCAGTGTATACCATCTACAAGATGATCTGCAGCATAGCACCAAGGTTCCTTAGACAGCATTTTCCAAACCCGTGACCACTACCACCTAGAAGGACAAGGGTAGTAGATACATAGGAACACTACCAGCTACAAGTGCCCCTCCAAGCCACACACCATCCTGACTTGGGACTATATTGCCGTTCCTTCACTGTCACTGGGTCAAAATCCTGGAACTCCCTTCCTAACAGCACTGTGGTGTACCCAGCCCACATGGACTGCAACAGTTCAAGAAGGCAGCTCACTACCACCTTCTCAAAGGCAATTAGGGAGGGGCAATAAATGCTGGCCTAGCCAGCGATGCCCACATCGCATGAATGAATAAAAAAAACATGGCAAGTTCTTTCTTTACATTCTATAAAGGATGGCCAAAACTGCACACAGTACTCTATCTATGGAACATTTCGTCAGAAGGTATGTTTGAGGCAGAGAACATTACATCTTCTAAGGAAAAATTGGATAAATATTTTGAAGCAGAAAACGATGGGTAAATGTAGGATGGGTCTGAGGACTCTGAGGTTCAGTACCGAGATAGCATCGAATTATGAGGAACTTGTCTGCTAAGGAAAGTAAAAGATCAAAAATGAATAACTCTGTGCTGCTATTTATAACAACTAAAATGCTGTTGACTTTTTTTTTAATAGCTTTATCTACCTGACTTTACTCATTCAGGGAATTATGTATTTGAACCCTTGGTGTCTCTGTTCATTCACATTGAGTGTAAACTTTCATCCCATGGTTTTGTTTTCCTCTCAAAAATGTATTACTTCACACTAAACAATATTAAATTGGATCTGCCTATTTATTAATCTATTCCTTCCTGAAATCTTTTGCAGTCTCCTTGGTGTTTGCTAAATCCTCTACTTCTGTGTTGGAAAACTGCAAGATTACAATCCCTATACTTAAGTATGTATACCGAGTACCAGTTATTTTAGTTGAAATTCAGTTTGAGACAGAGATATCAAAGAACAAAGAACAGTACAGCACAGGAACAGGCCATTCGGCCCTCCAAGCCTGCGCCGATCTTGATGCCTCCCTAAACTAAAACCTTCTGCACTTCCGGGGTCCGTATCCCTCTATTCCCATCCTATTCATGTATTTGTCAAGATGCCTCTTAAACATCTCTATGGTACCTGCTTCCACCACCTCCCCCGGCAACAAGTTCCAGGCACTCACCACCCTCTGTGTAAAGAACTTGCCTCGCAAGTTATTAATCTACAGTCCTGGCATAGGAAAGGAAAACAGAAGGAAATGCAGAGACAAATATATTTAATACGTTGTATCCACTGAGATATAGTAATTAGGTTGCACAGGAAATGGAAACAATGAGAATAGTGACAAGTGAGATCAGCTATGCTGAGAATGAAGTTTAACAAGACAGCATTCACATTTCACCATTCCTAGAAATCATGCTTAACTGAGCCCAGCCTTTGATATTTAAATATAATGACTTGGTTCCAACCTACCTGCAGTCCAGGGAAGGGGGCTGTGGTGAGAGATTGTTGGATTTTGCAGAACTAGGATAAGGACTCAGTTTATTTTGCGTAGTATTCTTTATAAATGGTACCGGTACAAGCTCATTTTACACAGCAGTCAAGTTGGAGCTGAGTGTCATTACACAATTAGTGCTGAACTGAAGGCATTTTTGTGCAGTGCACTTGTAGCCCCACCCACCACAAACTCACCATAAAGACACGTGTTTTTTTTCACTCGGGTGATGGGTGAACAGCACTTAAATAGGATATGGGTTTAGAATATACAGAACATAAGTAACGAATTTATTGTTGGGAAAACCGGAAGAGTTTTACAAAGAAAACATTTCTTATTTTAGTTCAACCAGTTGTTGCTGCTGAGAAATGAAACCCAGTTCTCCAGGGAATATCTTGGAATTCTGAGCAAAAATAAAGTGGACCCGCTGACCCTGGGAGAGCACATTGAAAGCCTCTGCAGTCAAACCCCTGTTTACTGGCTCCAGAAAAGTGACAGTAAGTACCTTAGATTTTAGTTTAGTTTAGATATACAGCACTGAAACAGGCCCTTTGGCCCACCGAGTCTGTGCCGACCATCAACCACCCATTTATACTAATCCTACACTAATTCCATATTCCTACCACATCCCCACCTGTCCCTATATTTCCCTACCACCTACCTATACTAGGGGCAATTGTTAATGGCCAATTTACCTATCAACCCGCAAGTCTTTGGCATGTGGGAGGAAACCGGAGTACCCGGAGGAAACCCACGCAGACACAGAGAGAACTTGCAAACTCCACACAGGCAGTACCCGGATTTGAACCCGGGTCGCTGGAGCTGTGAGGCTGCGGTGCTAACCACTGCGCCACTGTGCCACCCCAAACCTTGTTTTTAAATTTCAACAATTTTTTGCACTTATTTTATAAAATATGAAGTCTCGGATTAGGAATAACGTTCTTTCACTCATTTCACTTATATCTGACAATGCAGTAGGTCGGATGTATAATTTTCTTTCTGGCTGCCCTACAATAAACCCCATTTAACTACTGCTGGCGTTCTGAAGGCAAGAATATGATACAAAATGTTTACCGCAAGACTTTGCGGCTTATCAAGTGTCACAATTCTACCTGTAATTTACACGAGTCCCGATAATGGGAGCTTACTGCACTCGTAACCTTAATGATTCTATGCTAAGCCTTCACGCACTCTGGCCGATAAATCAGTTCTCGGAAGTGTGACAATGCTGCGAATTCAGTCAGTAATTAAATGCACGTTACGTGATCCTAATAACTGAATTCCACTGTGGTTGCTGCTCTTTCTCACAATGCTACCTTTCTGCTTCCACAGGGCCTGGGCGGCAACGACTGATCTACTTCTGCATCGACATCTGTTTTCCAAACAACGTCTGCGTCTCGGTGTGTTTTTACTATCTGCCAGATTAAACATCCTTTGCTGCACCTTTCCCTGATGTTATCTTTATGATGACAGAACATAGTCTGTTAAACAATTTAATGTACAGCCCTTCACAGCCTTTCCCTTAGTTCGGCAATTCTGATTCCCTTCTTTGCCAGTTCTTACCATTGTTCTAGTAATTGGTGAATGAGCCTCAGTGCAAGGATATGCCGCACCCAATGCAGAGAGGGCTAGGAAAGGGAAGGATGTTATTTTGGGAGAAGTAATCGTCTACTTGGTCTGTTTGAAAAAAAATCACTTTTTCCCTCTTTTCAGAATGAAAATCTTTAGTTTGTGTAGCATTAATACTTAAAATTAGCAACATTCAAGATTTATAATGGCATTGGAAAGCTGTTTTTTAACCATCGCTTTACGTAGTTTTCTGGTTTGTTACTGAGATGTACTGTCCATATATCTGGTTTTGTGCTTTTTCGAAAAATAATAAAACTTATCAAATCAACATGGATAAACTTCTACTGCCAGTCTGTAACGTCCAGACAACCATTAAAGAAAGTGATTCCTGACAATGCAGCCGGCCACTGACGTCATCAGGCTGCGCCAAGGTGCGCACATGCGCAGACAGGCTCCTGCTCTCTGCGTGTGCGCTGTGTTCCGACTTGCTAGGACTGGTTAGTGCATGTGCCAATGACGTCATCGCGCGGATGTGTGCATCTTCGAGCAACGCGCCTGGTCGGCCTCTGCGCATGCGCTTTACGTGTACTGCAATTCACTCTCTCCGGCCGCTCCGCTCCCCCCCCTCGCTGCTCTCTCCGGCCGTTCCGCTCCCCCCCCTCGCTGCTCTCTCCGGCCGTTCCGCTCCCCCCCCTCGCTGCTCTCTCCGGCCGCTCCGCTCCCCCCCCTCGCTGCTCTCTCCGGCCGTTCCGCTCCCCCCCCTCGCTGCTCTCTCCGGCTGCTCCGCTCCCCCCCTTCGCTGCTCTCTCCGGCCGTTCCGCTCCCCCCCCTCGCTGCTCTCTCCGGCCGCTCCGCTCCCCCCCCCCCTCGCTGCTCTCTCCGGCCGCTCCGCTCCCCCCCCTTGCTGCTCTCTCCGGCCGCTCCGCTCCCCCCCCTCGCTGCACTCTCCGGCCGCTCCGCTCCCCCCCCTTGCTGCTCTCTCCGGCCGCTCCGCTCCCCCCCCCTCACTGCTCTCTCCGGCCGCTCCGCTCTGTCGGCCGCTCCGGCCCCGGCCCCGGCCCCGGACCGCTCCGGCCCCGGCCCGCTCCGCTCCCCCACTCCTGCTCGCTGCTCTCTTTCTCCCCCACCCCCCCACCCCCCCCCCCCCCACCCCCTCGCTGCTCTCTCCGGCTGCTCCGTTCTTTCGGCCGCTCCCACTCCAGCCCCGGCCTGGCCTGCTACGCTCCCCCCTCCCCCCACCTCTGCTACCCCACCCGGCTCCTGCCCGGCCCGCTCCGCTCCCTCCCTCTGCTCCCCACCCCCCGACCCCGGACCAGCCTGCTCCGCCCCCATCCCCGGCCCCCTCCGCCCCCATCCCCGGCCCTGGCCCGCTCACCTTCTCCCTTCCGCCATTGTGTGCTAACGTGTTTAGGTCAGGTCGCCTTCGTGTGATTATTTGAGCAGCGCCATCTTTAGCCGTAGCAGCTGCCTGTAGTCGCAGACTGTGACATTTTAGTGGCACTGCAGCATCACCTAGTGGTAACGTCAGCAAACGCAGCCAACATTAAATCACATCACTCATTGCACTTTAAAACCACACCCATTCCACAGAGCAGGGGAGTGGGTGGGCAGAGAACCGCTCATTAGAATGAGATGCAAACTGAGTAGTGAAAGGGGTCACTAAATACAGAGTGAGACAGGAAAGAACTTGCATTTCTATAGTGCCTTTCATCATCTCAGGGTGTCCCAAAGTGTTTTTACTGCAAAGTACTTTTGAGGTGTAGTCACTGTTGTGTAGAAAACACAGCATCCCATTTGCACACAGCAAGCTCCCACAAACAGTAATGTAATAATCAGATAATCTGCTTTAGGGATGGTGGTTGAGGAATCAATATTGGCCAAGACATCAGGAGAACTCCCTCGCTCTTTGAATAGTGCCATAAGAGATTCAGTGACTTCATCAGGGCAGGAAAGGTAAGTGGCATGTCACATTCAAATAACAAGCCCCTCACTCTGACTTCCCCAGGCTTCTCCTGCTCAGACCAACCCACAATGCAGTTCCGCCCATTCCTCTCTCACCGGGCACCTCACATCCACATCTGAACAGCCAACACTGACGGACTCTCAACCTCAACTTATTGCCATATCACACCCAACCCTCACAGACACCCTCCACAAATGTTATTCCTCCGTCCTCATTCCATTCCTCACACTCAACTCTCTTCATTCTCTCCTTGCAGAAGAGAACACAGAATAGCAGGGAGAGACAGAGAACTGTGGGGGGAATGGCCCTCCAGTCATCACATCCTGACTGCTGTGGAAGCAGCAGCAATGGAGGTCAGCAGAGTGATGCACTGCATAGCTATTGGCCATGGAGAAATGAGGGACTCCCGGTTACTTGGTGACAGAATTAGATATCACACAGCCACATGGCATATGACAATCACTCATGTTGATGTGGTGTCACCTGTAATTGGAATATGATCATCTGTACAATGATTAATTTGAAACCTTTCCCTTTGTCAGTTCTAATTCATGTTGTTCATCTCCCACAGGTCTTTCAAGTATGGTGCAGGAGACGGCCGAGGAATCCTCAGAGGAGGTTATGCATTCCAAGAAAGCACCATCACATGACTCATGTGCACCCTTCACCAGCTCAGATACACACACCTTGGTGCAGGCTTCAAGGCAGGTAGCTGCATTGTTACATGGTGAGACACACATCACATGTGAGCAGGCACTGGAAACAGGGACAGCAGTGACAAGCTCCTGTCAGAGGGCGCAGGACACTCCATGCTCTGCTGAGCTGGACACAGATGCTGAGCCTCGGGGCTCTTCGACCAGGACAACTATTTTGGAGCAGCAGGAGAAAATGCGAGAGGTTCTGTCAGTATTTCTAGAGACATTGCGCACGATTGGAGGAGTCCGTGTCTAGCATGAGTGCCATGATGTCTCAGGCCTTTGCGCTGATATCCACCTCCAGAGAAAGCATATCCACCTACATGGAAAATCAGATGAGACAAGGCAACATACTGCATGCTAGCTGTCATCAATGGCCTGCATACTCAGTCTGCCAGTTTAAACAGGATGGAAGAAAGCCTCGACATGCTTCACTGAAGTTCAGCAAAGTGCTCTCTAGCAGGGAAGTGTGGGTGGGCCATGAGGGGGTAGATGGAGAAAAGGCACATGGAAGTGAGGAATCTGCTCAAGGCACTCCCACTCCTCCCCCGTCCATCAGATCTCCACATGCTGACTCTTATACCAATGGCTGAGTCTGTGCCTATGCAGGTGTAGGAGGGGCAGTCTTTGGCAGGGCCTTCATGGGTTCCAAAACCCAGGGGACCAGCCATGAGCATCGCAGTAGTAAGAGCAGGGGAATGAAGAGCCTGTCTCTAGCTCTGCTGGAGCCATGGGGGTGGTAGCACCATGCGTAGTAATAGAAAAAGGAAAAGACAGACTTTGTAGTTTCACTAGGGTATTCACTTAGGAGTTTAGAAGTATGTTAATGTGTTATATTAATTGTAAATGTTTATGCATTATAAACTTTATTTAAAGTCTCCATTGTCCAGTCATTTCCATTGTTGCCTCTTACCTGCCAAGCAGACATCAGCCTCGAGGAGTGGAATATGAGCAGTCAGTGAAAGTAAGGATTATTGACTGTGGAATGGTTTGTGTTGGGGCAAGTGGGGAAGACTGTGGGATCAGCACTGGAGAGCCAAATGGCTGCACAGCCTCAGGTTAGCTGAATTGTGCCTGCACGAGGCCTCCCCAAATATCTCTGGCAGTTAGGAGTGTGGCTGCAGGAACCCTGACCGCATCAGGCTCCTCCTCCTCTAAAGATGAAGCACGGTCATCACCTTCATCCTCCTGCAGTTCCAGTCCTCTCTGCTGTGCCATGTTGTGCAGCACACCACTATCATTTGGGACATGCTGGTGCATACTGAAGGGCACCCCAAATCTATCTAGGCACCTGAACTGCATCTTCACCTTGCTCAATAACCACCCTTCTGCTCATGTGGCTTCTGTTGTACCTTTCCTATGAATCAATGGTAAGGCTTCTCACAGGCATCAACCACATCCTTAGAGAGTATCTATTGTCTCCAAGCAGCCATCCGCTGAGTCTGTTTAGAGCTTGGAAGATCTGTGGGAGACTTGATTGGCACAGAACAAAGGCATCATAGAAGCTTCCTGAATATCTTGCACAGACATGCATGAATATCTTCTGGTTTCATACCAGTTGAACAGTAATGGAGTGGAATCCCTATCAATTGATGAATACTCCTATTTGATTTGAAGGCACCTCAATTGTCACATGGGTGCAATCTATGCCTCCTCGGACTTGTAGGAATCCAGCCACTGAAGAAAATCCAAGGGCTCTCTCCTCACTGGCCTCAACAGTTGCAAAGTGGATGTAAGTGATGGCCTTTGCAAACATGGCATCAGTCACCAGCAAGATGCACTACTGCACAGCAGATTGTGAAATCCTACTGATGTTTCCAGTAGATTCCTAGAAGGAACTGGAGACAAAGAAATTCAGAGCTGTGTTGATCTTGACCACTACAGACCCGCCTGTCCCACAGGGGTTTCCTGCGCACCTTGAAATGTGCATTTGTTAAATGTGGAAGTCGGCAGGTTCACGCTGGGTTCCTGATGTGCCAGCACTTTTTCCTCTTTAACCCCCTCTCCATGCTGCACCTACACCTGTGCCCACCCTTGCAGGTTAAAATGTGCCCCAATGTCACGAGGATTGTGCACTATTTTCAAGGCAATTGTAAGAGATCTAAAAAGGAAGGATGAATTAATGATGGGGCAGGAGGCCAATCTACTTGTGATACTTTATGATGGACAGTCATGGTTGCAAACCCATATCCTACCATTTATGCACTTCAGTGTTTTCTTTAATTTATAAATTAATAATCCTTCCGTCTTATCTAAATAGTTCTTTCAAGCTGCAGATATACTGCCACTTTCATAGCTCTGTGGCACAAGTCATGTATTCCAGTATGGAAAAAGTGGCAAAAAAGCTCAGGATTCCATTCATCAATCTGGCTCTGTAGCACACTACAGTAGAAGTGAAACACTTAGTAATTGTAGGGGTTTGAAATTTTCAGAGGTAGTATAAATTTGGTTTTGTGGAATTCAGATGGTTGTAACAGGACATCAGATGAGCTATAAACACAAATAGCAATATGGGAATATGATGTAGTGGTAATAATGGAAATGTGGCTTAAAAAATGATGAGGACTGGGCATTTAATATACAAAGATATAAAGTGTTCAAAAAAGTTAGAGAAGGAAAAAATGGAGGTGCGGTGGCAGTACTGATTAGGGAAGACATTGTAGTGCTGGAAAGAGGGTAGTCCTTGTGGGGGCAAGGACAGATCCATTTAGTAACAGTTGAGAAGCAAAAAGGGTGCGATCACGCTACTAGGGGTATTCTATAGGCCACCATGTCATGAGAGAGAGATAGAAGAGCAAATCTGCTAGGAAATCACAGAGATGTGCAAGAACTATAGAGGGGTGATATTGGGGGACTTTAATTACGCAAATATCAATTGGAATAATTTTACAGTAAAGGGAAAGGACAGGGAGGAACTTCTGAAACAAGTGGTGGGCCAAGTGGATTAAGTGTCTGTGGAGAAGCACGTGGCTAAGAGTGATCATCGTATCATAGACTCATAATGCAGAAAAGCAAGGAATGATATAGGGTAGAATGACTAGATTGGAAGAGGGCTAATTTCAATGTGATGAAAAGAGTTCATGCTAAGAAAAAATGTAACTAAAGTCTGACAGTAAAAGCTGTAATGGAAAAGTGGGTTATCTCTAAGGAAGGTACAGGCTAGGTACATTCCAACAAGGGTGAAAGGTAAGGGAACCAAAAACAAGGCTCCTTGGATGACAAGGGAGATAGAGATTATGATGAAACAAAAAAAAGGGTGTATGATGCATGTCAGGTGAATTCTTCAAATGAGAAGTAGGCCAAATACAATAAGAGCAGAGGTGAAGAGGAAAATAAGACTGGCAAAGAGAGAATATGAGAATAGAATGGCAGTCAACATAAAAGGGAACCCAAAAATCTTCACCGGCATATAAATATTAAGTGGGTAGTAAGAGGTGGAGTGGGGCTATTAGGGACACAGAGGGTAATATGTGCTTAGAGACTTGCTTAGAGGGCAAGTGTAGAATACTTGAGTACTTTGTATTGGTGTTTGCTCAGGAAGAGGAATCTGACAAAATATCGGTAGAAGCAGACAAAGCAGAGGCAATGGATAGGATAAAAATTGAGAGGGAGGAGGTACTGGAAAGGCTAGCTATGCTTAGGATAGATAACTCACCTGGTCCAGATGGCTTGCAATCCCAGATTGTTATAGGAAGTGAGGGTGGAGATAGCGGAAGGGCTTGCCATAATCTTCCCTAGATACAGGGAAGGTGCCAGAGGATAGGAGAGTGGCAAATGTGACACCCTTATTCATGAAAGGGTGTGAGAACATTCTGAGCAACTACTGGCCAATAGAAACAATAATCAGGGGGGAAAAAATCAACAGGCACTTGGAGAGATTTAAGTTAATTAAGGATAGCCAGCACAGATTTGTAAAAGGCAGATCATGCTTGACTAATCTAATTGAATTTTTTGGTGAAGTAATAGAGAAGGTTGATTAAGGAAATGCAGTAGATGCTGTCTATATAGATTTGAAGAAAACATTTGATAAAGTACCACATAATAGGTTGGTTAACAAAATTTGAGGCTCATGGAATTGGACGGTCAGTCTCCAAATGGATAAAAAATGGGCTCATATTATGACTAAGCCTGGAGGAATGCACTGTTTATTCTAGTCCCACTTCTCCACAGGTCTCAACATATATTTAAATTTTCCCACTTACCGACATGCTCAATCATATACTCTTTTTACCAGAATAAAACACACCAACCAGATTTCTTTAATAAACAACAAAATTATCAGTTTATTATAAACA
The DNA here is from genome assembly GCF_036365525.1 of Heterodontus francisci. Taxonomy (NCBI): domain Eukaryota; kingdom Metazoa; phylum Chordata; class Chondrichthyes; order Heterodontiformes; family Heterodontidae; genus Heterodontus; species Heterodontus francisci. Next base: position 38,727,748 of record NC_090394.1, on the reverse strand, counting down.
AGTCTTAGCCAGTAATCAAGTAAAACATAAACATAAAACATAAACACACAGATAGAAATATTAAAGCCCCTTATTTATCTTATCTCCTCACACACACACCCATACATACATACACCGGTTAACTGGAAAAAAATAAAAGGCATTTTTGTTTATAGCACTATTACAAAGAAAACAAAAAAAAACACTTAGCCTAAATTGTTGTCCTTGGTTTTGGTTTGGCATTCCAAATGTATTTAGATGGCTGTCACTGGGATCTTCCTAGAATAGTTCTTTCCAGGCGATGTTGAAGATCAGTTTGGGTAGGTTTTCCAAGAAATGCAGCTACACAGGGTTCAGATACATCTTACAGCAGAAATGCGTTAACAGGGATTTTAGTTCCCACACATTCGATATGCAGGGTTTCTTCTTGGAAATAGGAAACTGACAAACTGCATGCAGGGTTTCTTTTTGAGAGAGAGAGCTGTGTCTTCTTTGCAGGCAAAAACCAACTGTCTTTTTCAAATTCAAATTGAAACTAAAAACACTCCAGAAGTCAAGCCACCTGAACTCTATAAATATTGACCTGTCACTTCTTTGTAAACATCTCCCCAAGTCAAAAACAACCCCTGCTGAGTGATTATCCACAGACAGGTGCCTTCCAGTAAGACCTGTTTACAAGACAAGTCCAGGAACCTTCTGATGATTTCTTTTTTTTTAAATCAAAGTTCAGCATCTCTTGAAGATTCCAGATGAATCAATGCCCATAATTCAACTATAAGACCTTAAAACATATTTTACAACAAAACAATAGAAGTACTCTCTTAACACCTCCACACTTGGAGAAATTAAACTCCATTTTTAAATACGTTTCATTACAAAGTGTAAAAAAAGACAACATTTTAAAACACATTTTCACTCTCTTCCCAATCACTCTTTACCTGTTGTTAATACAATTTTGCTTTCTACCATCTTTGCACTCATGTAACTCCAAACAAGGTTAGATTCGCGATAAAGCATCTGCAATAAAATTATTTTTGCCCACAATGCGGATAATCTTTAAGTGATAAGGCTGTAATAGTAAACTCCATTGGAACAGCCTGGCATTCTGGTTTTTAAATTTTCCACAAAGGCTAGGGAGTTATCATCAGTATATACCAGTGTGTCTCTGTTGTTGTGGCGGAGATAGGCTTCAAAATGCTTAAGAGCTAATAATAGACCTCGGGTTTCTTTTTCCACTGTTAAATATCTTTTTTGGTGTTGATTTAGTTTCTTTGAAAAGTATCCCACTGGCCTTTCCCATGCCCAGTTCATCATCTTGTAACAGGACTGCACCAACCCTCAGGTCACTAGCATTAACTGCTACCTTGAAGGGCTTAGTGAAATTTGGATCAGTGACACTGGTTCATTAGTCAAAATGGCTTTCATCTTCTCAAAAGATGTTTGGCACTCCCCTGACCACACTAACTATCTGTAGCAAATCTGTTAGTGGAGCAGCTATGGTGCTAAAATTTGGTACAAACTTTTGGTAGAAACCACACATCCGCAAAAACTTCATGATTTCTCACTTATTCTTAGGGGTAGGGAACTTCACCAATGCCTGTTCTTTTGCTGTTCTTGGCAACACTTGTCCTTGTCCTACTATATGCCTGAGATAGGTCACTCTTGCTTTTGCAAGTTCACTTTTGGTAAGGTTTATTACTAAATCAGCCGGCTGTAATTTTTTAAACAGAGTTTCTAAGTTGTTTCAAGTAGTCCTAACAAGTGTCACTGTATACTAGCACATCACCAAGGTAAACTACACGGTTAGGAACACTGGCTACCACTCTGGTCTCTGAAAGGTTGCTGGGGCATTTTTTAGCCCGAATTTCAACATTGGCACTGAAAAAGACCGTCTGATCAGACAAAAGCTGTTATTTCTTTAGCTCAGGTGTTAAAGGAACTTGCCAGCATCCCTTTAACAAATCTATTTTTGTAAGAAACATGGCACTACCCACTCTCAATATAGTCTTCCAAGGGAGGGATTGGGTAGGAGGCTGCCTTTGTTAGTGCATTAACCTTTCGGTAGTCTATGCAAAGTCTAGTTGAACTGTCAGGTTTAGGCACTAATACTACTGCTGCACTCCAGCTGCTTTGACTGGGTTCAATTAGGTGGTTTTCCAGCATGTATTGGATTTCTGCTTTTACCTGGGCCTGTTTCTTTGGACTTGAGCGGTAAAGATGCTGTTTTATTGGAAAGGATTCCCCTACATCCACGTCATGTGTGGCTAAGATTGTAGATCCTGGCTTATCTCTAAAGACACTCTTAATTGCTGTGAGTAACCTTGTTAGGTCTTCCTGTTGTTCTGCATCTAAATATGAAAGCATAGTGTCCAATCTCCCTAACAATTCAGTATTAGCTAACTGGATGGTAGGAGGTTCAATCTGATAATTGTCTTGGCCTCCTTCTGCCTCATCCTCACTATCCCTTTCTTTCTTCACTGTCCCTGCTACCTGACATACCTGTGCTTGCTTATCCTCTTCCCAGCAATTATATATTTTTTTATTTTTTAGAGATACAGCACTGAAACAGGCCCTTCGGCCCACCGAGTCTGTGCCGACCATCAACCACCCATTTATACTAATCCTACACTAATTCCATATTCCTACCACATCCCCACCTGTCCCTATATATTTCCCTACCACCTACCTATACTAGGGGCAATTTATAATGGCCAATTTACCTATCAACCTGCAAGTCTTTGGCATGTGGGAGGAAACCGGAGCACCCGGAGGAAACCCACGCAGACACAGGGAGAACTTGCAAACTCCACACAGGCAGTACCCAGAATTGAACCTGGGTCGCTGGAGCTGTGAGGCTGCGGTGCTAACCACTGCGCCACTGTGCCGCATATCAACATATTGATATTAAAGGCCTGCTCAGGTCTGCAAATGAAACCCGACCCGAGCCTGACAGAACCACATCTGACCCGAGCCCAACCTGGCCTGAGTCCTTTCATTTTTTCCCGCGCCTGACCCGACCCAACCACCGGTATGTTCAGTTAACTTAGCTTCCGTTTTTCACTTTTTAAGCTTGTGCAGATAAGCAAGAAAAACTCTAACTTGACTTGAAAAGTTGTTTAAAAAGTACATTAGGATTGAAACCACATACCGGAGGTGGTGATAGAGTGTGTCCGACCCGGCCCGAGCCCAAACGCCGGACCCAGAAGAGCGACCCGACTCGACCCGAACACGTTGTCAGGTCCCGTGGGGTTTGGGTCGGGTAGCTATGCTCTAATTGATATGACACAGTTGATTCTTTTTCCCGTGATCTGGGGTGTCAATCAAATAATTTACCAATTCTCTTGACCACTTTATATGGACCACTGAACCGTGCTTTCAACGGTTCACCCTGTAAAGGTAGTAACACTAACACTTCATCCCCTGGTAGAAATGTTCGGGTCTTAGCATGCTTGCCTGCCCATTTCTTAGGGGGCACTGTTTTAAAATTAGGGGTCACCCTTTTCGGACAGAGATGAGGAGAATTTTTTCTCTCAGAGGGTTGTGCGACTTTGGAACTCTCTGCCTCAGAATGTGGTGGAGGCGGAGTCATTGAATATTTTTAAGGCGGGGGTAAATGGGAGTGTGGAATTCGAGACACAAACAGATCAGCCATGATCTTATTGAATGGCGGAGCACGCGAGAGGGGCTAATTGTCCTACTTCTGCTCCTAATTCATATGTTCATGGTTGTTTGGGAAGCATTAAGGTGATCTTGAGCCACTTTGCAAGCTGTTGTGAGCCATTCCCAGAACACGGATACATAATCTAGCACAGGAGATTTGTCTCCCTGTTCTAAAAACCTTTCTTTAATTAGTTTTAGAGGACCTCTCATTTCCTGTCTGTAAACTTATTCAAAAGGACTAAAACCTGAAGATTCATTAGGTGAATCCCTACTGATAAACAAAAGAAATTCTAGCCCTATATCACAATTGTGGGGATATTTTTGACAGCATGCTCTAATCATTGTTTTGAGGGTCTGATGGTACCTTTTCTAAAGCTCCTTGTGTCTGTGGGTGGTATGCTGAAGAGTTTAACTGTGTTATACCCAAATTACCCATAACTTCCTGAAAAATTTTGGACATAAAATTGGAACCTTGATCCCACTGAATCTCAATCGGTAATCCATATCTAGTGAAGAACTGGGTTAACCTCTCTACCACTACCTTAACAGAAATTGTTCTCAAGGGAATGGCCTCGGAACCGAGTAGCCATAATCTATGATAATGAGTATATATTGGTGTCCCGCTTTTATTTTCACCGTACTAACTGGTTCCTCAATAACTGGTATGGGAATTAGAGGTGCTGGTTTTATGGCAGGTTGCAGTTTTCCCACAATCTGGCACATATGGCATGTTTTACAAAACTGCACCACGTCCTTGGAAAGACCTGGCCAGTAAAAATATACATGATTTGGTCTTCCGGATCCCCATGTGTCCCCCATAGGAATTTCATGCACTATCTTTAATGGTTCCTGGCGATACTTTGGCGGTACCACTATCAGATGAACTACGGTCCATTCTATGTCCTCAGGACTATGAAGAGGTCTCCACTTCCTCATCAGAATCCCACTTTTAATATAATAGACTTCTGGAACTCCTTTTGCCTCAGCTTCTGTTAGAGCTGATTGCACCACTTTATTTAACTCTGGACCAGCTTTCTGAGCCGTGATCAAAGAAGACTTATTAAACATTTCCTTTGGATCATTCAAATCCCCAAAGAAAGTTTCAGATTTTCGGCTGTCTGTGTTGCCAACTTTACCTTCGACAATGGAACTTGTTTAGCCATTGCTGAGGTTACTACACACGAAGGAAAAATTCCTGGAACCTTTTCCTGTAACGGTTCTGTCCCTTTAACTTCACTAGGTATTTCCGTGACTACTGGAGACTACTTTTGCTCCAGCCAAATCATTCCCCAGGAGTAAGTCAACTGCGTCTACAGGCAAACTATGGACAACTCCTACAGTTACAGTTACAGATATTAAGTCACACCGCAGGTGCACCCGATACAAAGGTACGGGTATATACTCCCCACCAATACCATTCACTAAAACCCTGGCATTCAGTGTGCTCTCTGGTGGAAATGTTATGCCTTTCCCCAGCAAAAGAGTTTGGATGGCTCCTGTATCCCTAAGTATAACTATAGGTTTACCTGCCTCACTTGAGGGATAAGGAGTTACATTCCCTTTTGACAAGAATTCCCTATAACTCTCAGGTATCTTATTCACATTCCCTGTGCTCACAGTGATTTTTATACTGGGCCTTACACCTGCAGTCAGAGCTACAGCCTGATTTGTGGTACTCTCGGTCAGGGTGCCTTTCTCTACATTGGCTTTGTGTACCCCAATAAGTCCCATGGGTTTACCCCGCAACCTCCAGCATTCTGCATGAAGGTGTCCCACCTTGTGACAATGCTAACACTTAGGCTTACAGACCTCACTTCCACCCTCAGCACCTTCCTTTCTGGCCTGAGGAGGAGATCCTGGGCCATTCCCAGCTGTCCCTTCTTGTCCCCAGCTACTTGCCTTCCTTTCACCCTCCCACCTTCTATCCTTCTTGGTTTTGTGGGGGTGACGGACATAGGGTTTGGGCTTACACACAAGCCGGTAATCATCAGCGATTTCCACGGCCTGTCTCACTGTTGGAACTTTCTGGTTCTCTACATGGGTTTTTACTAACGGAGGGAGTGAATTTTTAAATTCTTCCAGGAGAATTAGTTCCCTAAGGTTCGCATACATGGCCTCTACCCTCAGTGCCTGCAACCAATGATCAAAATTAATTTGTTTTACTCTCGCAAATTCTATACAAGTCTGCCCAGACAATCTCCGGAGTTCCGAAATTTCTGCCTGGACACTTCAGGGACCAACTCATAAGTAGCGAGAATAGCCTTTCTTTCCATCTCATAATCTGCAGAAGCCTCCTGAGAAAGCATGGCATAAACTTCATAAGCACTACCACACAACATGAAGACAAGACCTTGTCTCCACAAGGACTGCGGTGGTTACTCCTAACAATACTGTCATGTTCAGATGCATCTGCGACAGGTAGGTTGGTGAGGATGAGGTCAAGTAGGTTTTTCCCTCTGTTGGTTCCCTCACCACCTGCTGCAGGCCCAGTCTAGCAGCTATGTCGTTCAGGACTCAGCCAGCTTGGTCAGTAGTGGTGCTACCGAGCCGCTCTTGCTAATGGACATTGCAGTACCCACCCAGATTACATTTTGTTCCCTTGCCATCCTAAGTGCTTATTCCAATTGGTGTTCAACCTGGAGAAGCACTGATTCATCTTGAGTTATCTTTTATATTGTACAATCACTGTAATATTCTGAATACCTGCGTGCAATGACCAGTGTTAAATGTTCTTGTGTAAAGTTTATTTTAAATGGCTGTCTGTGTAACAATGATGCTGTTTTTTGTTCTGAATGAGGTTGAAACAAAGGTGTGCTTCAGCGACTGATGTAATGCACCTACCCACGACACGGCAGCAGAGTGCCCACTTGTGCAGGCAGCAATAAGTGACCATAATGGTGGTGGTTGGGGGTGTGGGGGAGGGGGGTGAAGGAGAACATCATCTCTGTTAATGACACTGTCTGCTAGGGTGCAGTAATGCTGGTCTTTCTGTATCCTACAAGATACTTTTGAACAACATTGAATCAAAATAAAATGTTAATGCTCTTCAGTTCTAGTGCTGTGGCATTTGATCACTTCCAGAGGTAGAGTGTGTTTTACAGTTGAAACATTGAATTGTAGAAATTACCGAATTGAAAGGCTGTTCATCGTGATCTGCCAGTGCTACATCATCAACGGCATATCACTACTGTCAGCTGAGTTCAGTAACTGATGTTCACCAGTTCTAAATGCAGTCAACCCTGAAATACTAAACGGGAGCTTTAGCTCTGCTTCAAATCTACACCTGGTGACCTTAGCCAAGATGTTATAAAATGAGCCATGTTCCAAGGCTGGATCTTGCTGCCTGATCTCGGCTGCATTTCTAAGGCAGCTCCTCACTTTACACAGCTCCCTATGGTTAATTACACTAGGAAAGGTGTTCCACAAGTGGAAACAGTTTCTGCATATTGCTGCTTTGAAACACTGGGTAGATCCAGCTCTGTATTTATCTCTCAGTATTTATTTCATCATGATCCTAAATGAGGCAAGTGATGCTTGTGGTAATTTGTGCCTTTGCTCACTTTCAAAGTTAGTGAGACATTGACCTGACCTCGTGACATGGACCGATCATAGAAATCATAGAAAATTTAAGGCACAGAAAGAGGCCACTTGGCCCATCGTGTCTGTGCCAGCCAAAAAACGATCCACCTGTTCTAATCCCACCTTCCAGCATTTCGTCCGTACCCCTGCAGATTACGGCACTTGAGGTGCATATCCAGAATCCTTTTGAATAAGTTGAGGGTTTCTGCCTCAACTACCCTTTCAGGCAGTGAGTTCCAGACCCTCATCACCCTCTGGGTGAAAAAGCTTTTCCTCATCTCTCCTCTAATTTTTCTACCAATCACTTTAAATCTATGTCCCCTAGTCCCTGACCTCTCTGCTGAGGTGAATAGATCCTTCACTTCCACTCTATCCAGGCCCCTCAAAACTTTGTACTTTTCAATCAGATTTCCCCTCAGCTTTCTCTGTTCCAAGGAGATCAACCCCAGCCTATCCAATCTTTCCTCATAGCTGCATTTTTCCAATCCTGGTAACATCCTCATAAATCTCCTCTGTACCCTCACTAGTGCAATTACATCCTTTCTGTAATGAGGTGACCAGAACTGCACACAGTACTCAAGTTGTGGCCTAACCAATGAGTTATACAGTTCCAGCATAACCTCCCTGCTGTTGTATTCTATACCTCAGCTAATAAAGAAAAGGATTCCGTATGCCTTCTTAACCACCTTATCGACCTGTCCTGCTACTTTCAGGGATCTGTGGACATTCATGCCACGGTCCCTTACTTCCTCTACACTTCTCAGTATTTTTCCATTAATCGTGTATTCCTTTGCCTTGTCTGACCTCCCCAAATGCATCATCTCATACTTCTCCAAGTTGAATTCCATTTGTCACTTTTCTGCCCAGCTAACCAGACCATCAATATCTTCCTGCAGCGTACAGCTATCCGCCTCGCTATCGACCACACTGCCAATCTTTGTGTCTTCCACAAACTTCTTGATCCTGCCCCCTACATTTACGTCCAAATCGTTAATATACACAACAAAAAGCAGGGGAGCCAGTACTGAGCCTTGCGGAATGGCACTGAAAACAGCCCCCCAGTCCCTAAAATAGCCATCAACAATTGCACTTTGTTTCCTGCCACTGAGCCAATTTTGTATCCACCTTGCTGCATTTCCCTGGATCCCATGAGGTTTTATCTTTTTAACCAGTCTGCCATGTGGGACTTTGTCAAAAGCTTTTGCTAAAATCCATGTAGACCACATCAACTGCACTACCTTTGTTTATCTTCCTTATTACATCTTCAAAAAATTTGATCAAGTTGGTCAAACAAGATCTTCCCTTAACAAATCCATGCTGACTATCCTTAATAAACCTGAGGATGTTACCAGGACTGGAAAAAGGGAGATATCAGAGGTAGGTTCTTTACACAGAGAGTGGTGGGTGCGTGGAATGCACTGCCAGCGGTGGTAGTAGAAGCAGATACATTAGGGACATTTAAGCGACTCTTGGATAGGTACATGGATGATAGCAGAATGAAGGGTATGTAGGTAGTTTGATCTTAGAGTAGGTTAAAGGTTCGGCACAACATCGTGGGCTGAAGGGCCTGTACTGTGCTGTACTGTTCTATGTTCTATGTTCTAAGTGACAGTTTGTCCTGTCTCTCAGAATAGATTCCAATAATTTGCCCACTACAGAGATTAGACTGACCGGCCTGTAATTATTTGGTCTATCCTTCACTCCCTTTTTAAACAGAGGTACAATGTTAGCAATTCTCCAATCCTCTGGCACCACATCTGTATCCAGTGAGGACTGGAAAATGATGGTCAGACCTTCTGCTATTTCTTCTCTTGCTTCTTTTAACAGCCTAGGACTGGTGATTTATCAACTTTCAAGGATGCTAATCCCATTAATACTTCCTCTCTCCCTATGTTTATCACATCCAATACTTCACACTCTTCCTCCTTAACTACAATATCTGCATCGTCCCACTCTTTTGTGAAGACAGACACAAAGTATTCATTAAGAACCATACCAATATCTTCCGCTCCTACACGTAGGTTACCTTTTTGGTCTTTTATGGGCCCTACTTTCTCCTTAGTTATCCTCTTACTCTTAATGTACTGATAAAACATCTTTGGGTTCACCTTGATTTTGTTTGCCAATATTCTTTCATGCCCTCTCTTTGCTTTCCTAATTTCCTTTTTGATTTCACCCCTCCACTTTCCATACTCCTCTCGGCTTTCTGTATTACTGAATTCTCGGTGTCGGACATAAACTTTCCTTTTCTGCCTTATCTTACCCTGTAGGCTCCTTGACATCCATGGGGCTCTAGATTTGGCTGCCTCACCCTTTTTCTTTGCGGGAACATGTTTACCCTGAAACCCCTGCATCTCCCCTTTGAATGCCTCCCACTGTTCTGACACTGATTTACCTTCAGATAGATGTTTCCAGTCCACTTTCGCTAAATCACTCCTCAGTTTAGTAAAATTGGCCTTGCCCCAATTGAGAACTCTAACTCCTGTTCTTTTTCCATAATTATGTTACAACTGACTGAATTATGATCACCACCACCGAAATGCTCTCCCACTGCCACTCCTTCTACCTGACCATCTTCATTTCCTAAAACTGAATGCACCTCAAGAATTCTGCTTTCTCAATTCCTTTCACACCAAAACTATCCCAGTTAATATTGGGGTAGTTAAAATCCCCTACTATTACTGCCCTATTGTTCTTGCACTTCTCAGAGATTTGCCTCCATATCTGCTCTTCTATCTCCCTCTGATTGTTTGGGGGATCTATAGTACACCCACAGCAGTGTGATTGCCCCTTTTTTGTTCCTTACCTCAATCCATATGGCTTCATTTGATGAACCTTCCAACATATCATCCCTCCTCACAGCTGTAATAGTTTCCTTGACCAGAATTGCCACTCTCCCTCCTTTCTTATCCCCCTCCCTATCGCGCCTGAAAACCCTGTAACCAGGAACATTGAGCTGCCATTCCTGGCCCTCCTTAAGCCATGTTTCTGTAATAGCTATGATATCATACTGCCATGTGTCTATCTGTGCCCTCAGCTCATCTGCTTTATTTGCTATACTCCTTGCATTGAAATAGATACCCTTGAGCACTGCCAAACTCTTTTTTTATTTTCTAACCCTTGTTTCCTCTGTCTTCCAGACTCATCCATTAATTTTCTGCCTTCCATTTTAATTTCTGATTTTGTCCCAGCTGAGTCTACCCTCAGGTCCCCACCCCACTGCCAAACTAGTTTAAACCCTCCCCAACAGCACTAGCAAAACGTCGCACAAGGAACTCAGTCCCGCCTCTGTTTAGGTGCAACCCAGCCTGTACAGGTCCCACCTCCCCCAGAGGCAGTCCCAATGTCCCAGGAATCTGAAGCCATGCATTCATCTGTCTTATCCTTCTATTTCTATACTCACTTGCGTGTGGCACTGGGAATAACCTGGAGATTAGTACTTTTGAGGTCCTGCTTGCCAATTTCTTACCTGGCTCCCTAAATTCTAACTGCATGACCACATCCCTCTTTCTACCGATGTCGTTGGTTCCGATGTGGACCATGACTGCTGGCTGTTCGCCCTCCCCTTCAGGATGATCTGCAGCCGCTCAGTGAAATCTGATAGGTCCTGAAAGTCCAGAGCTGTTGGGCAGAATCTTAGTGCCTTAGTCTCTGAAGGAACGGTGGGTCCATTGTTGGGTCATGAGCACAGCCCCCTGAATAGTGAACCTTCCAGTTGCCCTTTCCCAGACCCAACCAATGAAGAGACCACCTCTGGGTCTACTGTCCAAATAGGGGCAGAGGGCAGGATGATGTGTCTGAAACAGCAATGAAGGATCTCGACTTAAAGGGACCCTTTTGCAGCACTCTCAGTAGCAATACTGTGTGGTGTGATTCACTCAGTGAGAGGCAGAAATAAGAAGGAATATGGATGGAAGGCTTGGGATGACTGACCCCCTCCGCCCAGGTTCAAGGAAACATCCCTGGACAATATCCAGGCTTGGGCTGATAAGTGGCAAGTAACATTTGCACCAAACAAGTGCCAGGCATTGACCATCTCCAACAAGAGAGAATCCAACCATCTCCCCTTGACATTCAATGGCATTACCATCGCTGAATCCCCCACTATCAACATCCTAGGGGCTACCATTGACCAGAAACTGAACTGGAGTAGCCATATAAATACTGTGGCTACAAGAGCAGGTCACAGGCTAGGAATCCTGTGGCGAGTAACTCACCTCCTGACTCCCCAAAGCCTGTCCACCATCTACAAGGCACAAGTCAGGAGTGTGATGGAATACTCTCCACTTGCCTGGATGGCTGCAGCTCCAACAACACTCAAGAAGCTCGACACCATCCAGGACAAAGCAGCCCGCTTGATTGGCACACCATCCACAAACATTCACTCCCTCCATCACCGACGCACAGTGGCAGCAGTGTGTACTGTCTACAAGATGCACTGCAATAACGCACCAAGGCTCCTTAGACAGCACCTTCCAAACCCGCGACCTCTACCACCTTGAAGGACAAGAGCAGCAAATGCATGGGAACATCACCACCTGCAAGTTCCCGTCCAAGTCACACACCATCCTGACTTGGAACTATATCGCCGTTCCTTCACTATTGCTGGGTCAAAATCCTGGAACTCCCTTCCTAACAGCACTGTGGGTGCACCTACCTCACATGGACTGCAGCGGTTCAAGAAGGCAACTCACCACCACCTTCTCAAGGGCAATTAGGGATGGGCAATAAATGCTGGCATAGCCAGTGACGTCCACATCCCCATAAATGAATTTTAAAAATGCTGGAAGCAGTCGGCACGGAGAGAAGTCCTCTTTCCAGGGGACAGCAAGAGGAGGCCAGTCGACCTCATCAAACTGGCTTGGCCTGAGGTTACAGAGAGATGAGTAGCTGGAGTGTGATGTGGAGGTCCAGAAAAGAATGCAAAATCTGCTCCGGCTGCAGTCGATGGGGGTCGAGGTCAAGGAGGACCTCCAAGTGGTGAAGAGCCAGCAGGCATCGCTCTTCGCCACGGAGGCCCCCAAGATCATCGTCTGGTCCAGAGTCCGCTCCGTTGAGCAGGATGAGACGTGCACGCGTTACTTCTTCCAAAAGGTACACACACAGAGCTCTGTGATCAGCAGCCTGAAGGAAGAGGATGGCTTGGTAATGTCTTCGCAGTCTGACATACTAAGGATCAGCAAATCCTTTTATGCTGGGCTGTACGACATGAAGCCTATGGACAGCATGGCTTCCCAGTCCTTCCTGTCATCTATCACAGAGGTATTAGATGACAGCATGAGGGAGAGACTGGACAAGCCGCTAACTCTGGATGAGCTGACAAACTCCGTCAGGTCCTTTGAGACAAGTAAAACTCCCGAAAGTGATGGCTTACCGGTTGAGTTGTATTCGGCTCTGTGGGACTGGATCGGCCCAGACCTGCAAGAAGTATACGAGAGTATGCTTCTGGCCGGCAGCATGTCAGAATCCATGAGGAAAGGCATTATCACCCTCATCAAAAAGCGGAAGGGGGAGAGGTCGGAAATCCGAAATTGGTGGCCCATCTCACTGCTTAATGTTGACTACGAGATTCTGTCCAAAGTCATCGCCAGTCGGGTCAAGTCTGCTCTGTAGTTGGTGATTCACCCTGACCAGACCTGTACTGTACCCAGCAGGAAGATCTCTGATAGTCTTGCGCTACTCAGGGATACGATCGCCTATGTACGGTACAGGAGGGTGGACACCTGCCTCATCAGCTTAGACCAGGAGAAGGGTTTTGACAGGATATTGCACACCTACATGTTTGAAGTGCTTTCCAAAATGGGGTTTGGGGACGAATTCTGCAATTGGATCAAACTGCTCTACACAAACATCAGCAGCACAGTCTCAATCAATGGGTGGGAATCAGAAAGTTTCCCGATCCAATCTGGAGTCAGACAGGGCTGTTCTCTCTCCCCTGTCTTGTTTGTTTGCTGTATCGAACCTTTCACTGAGTCCATTAGGAAGGATGTGGGCATAAGAGGGGTGACAATCCCAGGCAGCGGAGGCGCTCAGGTAAAAACCTCCCTGTACATGGACAACTTCGCCGTCTTCTGCTCGGATCCGCTGTCCGTTCGCAGACTGATGAGCATCTACGACCAGTTCAAACTGGCCTCGGGAGCCAAAGTCAACTACGGCAAGAGTGAGGCCATGTTCTTTGGGAACTGGGCCGACTAATCCTTTGTTCCCTTCACCGTCAGGTCAGACTACCTGAAGGTGCTGGGGATATGGTTCGGAAGGGGTGGGGCATGTGCCAAAACCTGGAAGGAGCGAATAGCCAGGGTACACCATAAACTGAGCATGTGGGAGCAGCAATCTCTCTCCATTGTGGGTAAGAACCTGGTCATCAGGTGCGAGGCGCTCATGTTGTTGCTGTATGTGGCGCAGGTCTGGCCCATACCCCACTTCCTGTGCCATGGCGGTCACCCGAGCCATTTTCCACTTTATCTGGAGATCCAAAATGGACCGGGTCCGGAGGGTCACGATGTTCAAACCTCTGTATAAGGGTGGGAAAAATGTACCCAACATCGCCCTCATCCTGATGACCACCTTCGTGTGCGGCGGCATCAAGCTATGCGTAGAGCCCCAGTACGCAAACAGCAAGTGTCACTGCGTGCTGAGGTTCTATCTGTCTCCGATGTTATGAAGGATGGATCTGGTCACATTGCCGCGTAACACTCCATCCAGTTGGACCTTGCTAAAGCACCTATCCTTCGTGGGAAAGTTTCTGTGGGAAAACTCCTTTGACCACCAACCCATCAGGCATGGTCTGCATGGAATGTCCTCAAGGCCCTACGGGAAAAGGAGATGGTGGATCCTGTCGGATGGTTCCCCAAGCAGACCGCCAAAGTCATTTGGCAGAATGCCTCATCACCAAAACTTTCAAACAAGCACCAAGACGTAGCTTGGCTGGTGGTGAGAAGGGCCTTCCCCGTCAGATCCTTCCTGCAAGCCCGGAGTCTCGCCCCCTCCACACGCTTCCCTCGAGGTGGCTGTGGTGGGGAAGAGACAATTGCCCACCTACTTCTGGAATGTGTCTTTGCAAAGCAGGTGTGGAAAGAGATGCAGTGGTTTTTGTCGAAGTTCATCCCAAGCAGCTCTGTAACACAGGAGTCTGTGCTCTACGGGCTGTTCCCAGGGAAGCCCACCGAGATAAACATCAACTGCTGCTGGAGGATCATCAATTCGGTGAAAGACACCTTTTGGTCTGCCCGAAACTTGCTGGTCTTCCAGCACAAAGAGTTGTCCATGACCGAGTGTTGCAAACTGGCCATTCCAAGGTCCAGGACTACGTGCTGAGGGACGCACTTAAGCTTGGGGTAGCCACTGCAAAGGCTCAATGGGGAAAGACCACAGTGTAAGGCCCTCCCGCCATAGTGAACTGAGGGGCTGGACCCATGGGAAACCCCTCAGGCTGTATACACCAAATATGGGTTTGTTGTAAAATGTACATGGCATGTAAAATGGAACGGAAGGGTTGTGAGGCAACTCACTCCTGTATCGAAGAAAACTGTTTTCCTTTGCACTGTTTGGAATGTTAACTTGGTGCTGTTTTGAACTGTTTTGTAATATATTTTTTTTACAGATTTTTATGAATAAAGTATATTTTGGAAAAAAAAACTAGCCTCTTTCGCAATCTTCCACACAGTTATCATCCGAGCCATACACTGCTGCCACACTCAATCATTTCTCCACATGCTCCTCCTCACGTCTCCATCTCAACAGACAGCATTAACACTCATCTGTAAGCTGGTTCCCTTTCACTCCCCATCCCACAGTCATCCCCCCCTCAAATGACTTACCTCCATCTTTGGGAATCACTTAACTCCTCACAGAACTAACTGGCTTTTCTAATTGTAGGAGAATAGAGCCAACAACTGCTGGGAGAGGCAGAGGAGCAGGGTGGAACTGCATTCGTGGCCATCCGACTGACGATGGAGGAGGAAGTCCTGGAGATCGGCAGGGTTGCAGCAGTTCAAGCGGTTGCCAATGGAGAGATGCAAGTGACACAAAGACCTGCTGAAAGCATTAGATTTCATACTTTCAGTTAACACTGAACTGTCACTTATGTTGAATCAATGTTGCTAGTGCATAAACTGTCATGATCTACACAATGCGAAGCTGGAGCCCTATTTCATCTACAAGCAGCACCAATGTCTGTCTTTCATCGCACACAGGTGTATTGCTGGAGCTGCACCAGGAGATGAGGGAGGAAACAGTGGAGTCCTCAGAGGAGGAGCATCACTCTGAAAGTACTTTCACCTGCCTCATGCACACCCTCCACCAGCACAGGTGCACTCATCTGGGTGGGTCTTGTGCCAGTTAGAAAGAGTGGCACAAGGTGAGGAACACTTCACACAAGCAGGAGCAGGTGCTGCAGGCAGGGACAGCTGTAGAGAGACCCCGTCAGAGAGCTCAGGATACCTCAAGTTTTGCTCCACTGGACACATGCTGAGCCTTGGGGGGTCATATGGGTACTTGTGGAGCAGCAAAGGGAAATGTGTGAGCATCTGTCAGAATTTCCAGAGGCAGTGCGCACCCTTACACAGAAGATGGAAGAGTCCATTTCAACCATGAGTGCCATGATGTCTCAGGCATTTGCACTCATGACCACTTCCATTGATAGACTGGGTAACCTCATGGAGAGGCATACATGCAGGCCACCGAGTGGATGATGGACACAACAATGGTATGCAATTGTGCAAAGCATTGATCTGCACTGATGGCAGAATGCCACACTCAACTGCAGCCAAGTGCTCTCCCATTCTTGATTAGCAGGAAAGTGTAGGTGGGCCCCGAAAGGGAAGAGGAAGACAGAGATGATGGCAGTGAGGGCTCTTCTCAAGGCACCCCCAGATCATGGCCCTTCCCCTGGGCTTCTCTGACAGGGCTGCACACACTATGTCTTGCCCCCATGACCCAGTCTGCCCCTCGACAGATGCAGGTGCGGCAGGTTTTGGCGGGGCCTTCATGGGCTCCAATACTCAGAGGACGTCTGCCACAGGCATCTCGTGTCAGAGCAGGGGAACGAGCTCTGCTGAAGCCACAGGAATAGAATCACATAAAAATAAAAGCAATAGACACGTAAACAGTCTTAGCTGCACAAAAGGAGTCACCTGGGTGTTTATTACACTGTTATTGCCAAATGGATTATGTTTATTTCAATGAAGGCATGATTATGTGTGAACT
This sequence comes from Heterodontus francisci, assembly GCF_036365525.1. Lineage (NCBI taxonomy): Eukaryota > Metazoa > Chordata > Chondrichthyes > Heterodontiformes > Heterodontidae > Heterodontus > Heterodontus francisci. The sequence goes on along the minus strand of NC_090394.1, from coordinate 38,711,323 downwards.
GATACCTGTCATGGGGTCACTTGTGTTCAACACTTTATTGAGCCTGGGCAGGTACATGCTGGAAAATGGGGATGAGGATTGATGAGGATGTAAGGCTCAGAAAGAATGTAATGGGTGGACACCTGTTTGTATCGAGCAAGTTTGTTGCTTGATGGCGGTTTGGGGTAAAGAAGTGATGGGATGAGTGCAATGCTGTACACACAGTACTCAGCTGAAGCATGCCTGGATGAGGGCATTGTGAACGTCATGGGCATGCAGGTCTATGGCTGCAGGCACGAACGGCAATTTAGGATGGTCCTGTGCCGTCTCCTCCTCCTTCTCCGAGGATACCAGGTGCTCTCCTCCGTCCTCTGCTGCCAGCTCCAGTCCTTTCTGAAGTACCAAGTTGTGCAGGGCGCAGCACACCACTAGTATCCGGGATGCCCTTGCCGGGTCGTATTGAAGGGCACCCCCAAATCGGTCAAAGCACCAGAACCTCATTTTGAGCAAGCCAATGGTTTACTCTATTGTGACCCTGGTGATAAGATGGCTCTGTTTGTACCTCTGCTGTGCCTCTGTGGTGGGGGTTCCTCACTAGCGTCAGAAGCCAGGTCTTGAGCAGGTACCTTTTATCGCCCAGGAACCATCTACTGAGGCTATCTGGTGGAGAGAAGAGCTCCAGCACCTGAGACTGCCAAAGGATGAAAGCATCATGGAAGCTCCCTGGATACTGGCACACACTTGCAGTATCCTCCTGCGGTGGTCACATACCAACTGCACATTGAAGGAATGGAATCCCTTCTGATTGATAAAAATGCCTGGCTGCTCCAATGGCACCTCGATCACCACATGGGTGCCGTGCAAAACACCCTGGACTTGTAAACGTCCAGTGAGGGAGGGGAATCCAACAGCCCTCTGGGCTTGACTTGCCACATCAGGGTAGTTGTTATGGGGGACTTTAACTTTCCAAATATTGACTGGAAATACTATAGTTTGAGTACTTTAGATGAGTCAGTTTTTGTCCAGTGTGTGCAGGAGGGTTTTCTGACACAGTACGTAGACAGGCCAACCAGGGGCGATGCCACATTGGATTTGGTACTGGGTAATGAACCCGGCCAGGTGTTAGATTTAGATGTAGGTGAGCACTTTGGTGATACTGATCACAATTCGGTTAGGTTTACCTTAGCGAGGGGCAGGGACAGGTATATACCGCAGGGCAAGAATTATAGCTGGCGGAAAGGAAATTATGATGCGATTAGGCAAGATTTAGGATGCGTAGGATGGGGAAGGAAACTGCATGGGATGGGCACAATCGAAAGGTGGAGCTTATTCAAGGAGCAGCGACTGCGTGTCCTTGATAAGTATGTACCTGTCAGGCAGGGAGGAAGTTGTCGAGAGAGGGAGCCGTGGTTTACTAAAGAAGTTGAAGCACTTGTCAAAAGGAAGAGGAAGGCTTATGTTAGGATGAGATGTGAAGGCTCAGTTAGGGCGCTTGAGAGTTACAAGCTAGCCAGGAAGGATCTAAAGGGAGAGCTAAGAAGAGCAAGGAGAGGACACGAGGTCATTGGCGGATAGGATCAAGGAAAACCCTAAGGCTTTCTATAGGTATATCAGGAATAAAAGAATGACTAGAGTTAGATTAGGGTCAATCAAGGATAGTAGTGGGAAGTTGTGTGTGGAATCAGAGGAGATAGGGGAAGCGTTAAATGAATATTTTTCGTCAGTATTTACAGTAGAGAAAGAAAATGTTGTCGAGGAGAATACTGAGATTCAGACTACTAGGCTAGATGGGATTGAGGTTCACAAGGAGGAGGTGTTAGCAATTTTGGAAAGTGTGAAAATAGATAAGTCCCCTGGGCCAGATGGGATTTATCCTAGGATTCTCTGGGAAGCCAGGGAGGAGATTGCAGAGCCTTTGTCCTTGATCTTTATGTCATCATTGTCGACAGGAATAGTGCCGGAAGACTGGAGGATAGCAAATGTTGTCCCCTTGTTCAAGAAGGGGAGTAGAAACAGCCCTGGTAATTATAGACCTGTGAGCCTTACTTCGGTTGTGGGTAAAATGTTGGAAAAGGTTATAAGAGACAGGATTTATAATCATCTTGAAAAGAATAAGTTCATTAGCGATAGTCAGCACGGTTTTGTGAAGGGTAGGTCGTGCCTCACAAAGCTTATTGAGTTTTTCGAGAAGGTGACCAAACAGGTGGATGAGGGTAAAGCAGTGGATGTGGTGTATATGGAAGTAAGGCGTTTGATAAGGTTCCCCACGGTAGGCTATTGCAGAAAATACGGAAGTATGGGGTTGAAGGTGATTTAGAGCTTTGGATCAGAAATTGGCTAGCTGAAAGAAGACAGAGGGTGGTGGTTGATGGCAAATGTTCATCCTGGAGTTTAGTTACTAGTGGTGTACCGCAAGGATCTGTTTTGGGGCCACTGCTGTTTGTCATTTTTATAAATGTCCTGGAAGAGGGTGTAGAAGGGTGGGTTAGTAAATTTGCGGATGACACTAAGGTCGGTGGAGTTGTGGATAGTGCCGAAGGATGTTGTAGGGTACAGAGGGACATAGATAAGCTGCAGAGCTGGGCTGAGAGATGGCAAATGGAGTTTCATGTGGAAAAGTGTGAGGTAATTCACTTTGGAAGGAGTAACAGGAATGCAGAGTACTGGGCTAATGGGAAGATTCTTGGTAGTGTAGATGAACAGAGAGATCTTGGTGTCCAGGTACATAAATCCCTGAAGGTTGCTACCCAGGTTAATAGGGCTGTTAAGAAGGCATATGGTGTGTTAGCTTTTATTAGTAGGGGGATCGAGTTTCGGAGCCACGAGGTCATGCTGCAGCTGTACAAAACTCTGGTGAGACTGCACCTGGAGTATTGCGTGCAGTTCTGGTCACCGCATTATAGGAAGGATGTGGAAGCTTTGGAAAGGGTGCAGAGGAGATTTACTAGGATGTTGCCTGGTATGGAGGGAAGGTCTTACGAGGAAAGGCTGAGGGACTTGAGGTTGTTTTCGTTGGAGAGAAGGAGGAGGAGAGGTGACTTAATAGAGACATATAAGATAATCGGAGGGTTAGATAGGGTGGATAGTGAGAGTCTTTTTCCTCGGATGGTGATGGCAAACACGAGGGGACATAGCTTTAAGTTGAGGGGTGATAGATATAGGACAGATGTTAGAGGTAGTTTCTTTACTCAGAGAGTAGTAGGGGCATGGAATGCCCTGCCTGCAACAGTAGTAGATTCGCCAACTTTAAGGGCATTTAAGTGGTCATTGGATAGACATATGGATGAAAATGGAATAGTGTAGGTCAGATGGTTTCACAGGTCGGCGCAACATCGAGGGCCGAAGGGCCTGTACTGCGCTGTAATGTTCTAAAAAAAATCTGTCTTAATGTAGTTGGATGCCCTTGCAAACAACCTGGCTGATGCAGTTGTGAGCTGCAGACTGAGAGCTTGTAAATATGTCCACTGCTGCTCCCTGGAATGAATCGGCACATTGAAATTGGGGGCTATGGTCACCTTGACTGCCATGGGTAATGGGTGACCACCTGCTCCTATTGACCTTAGGTCTTCCACCAAGAGGGTGCATAGGTCTGCAACGACCTGCCATGCGAGCCGGAACCTTGAGAGGCACTGCTGCTCAGAGAGGTCAAGGAAGCTGACCCTTGGCCTATATACCCTGTGCTCAGGGTATTGCCTTCTTCTAGGTGCTGCTCTGTGGCCATTCCATCCGATCCATCCAGCTGCATGTGGCTGTGAAGAATGCTACAGCTGCTGCTCCTCTTGGAGTTGCTTCCCCTGAAGCTATGGCTGCTGAGCCGAGGACACTGCACCTCCTCCTCGGTGGTCTAGCCAACTTCTGAATATTTGGAACCATTGACATTGTGCAATGTCACAGGCAATAAGGAAATTTGACCTTCAGAGGTGTGCAAGGCACTTAAACGATTTGGCACCAAGTTGCCATCTCCACACAAAATCATTCAGTTAGCCTGAAGTGATGGCTCCTATCAGCACAAGCCTGTTAATGTAATAAAAACAAGAAATGCTGGAAATTCTCAGCAGGTCTGGCAACCTCTGTGGAGACAGAAGCAGAGTTAACATTTCAGGTCAGTGACCCTTCATCAAAACTCTTAATGTGACTGACCTCAGGCTTTCTGATTCCCTTTATGGTGTTGATAAGATGTCAATTTCAGACTCCAATCACTTCCCCTTGTGCGCTTCGCCTAGTTGCAGACACAGCCTGTGACCCGTGTGCTGTTGGGAAAGCGGCATTGCATCCTTCATGGCTTTTAATTGCATTTTTAAATGCCTCAGTTGGCTTCTCACCAGAGCCACAGGGGTTTCCTGCTGCACTTGCACCCCACTCCTGGGAAAGCCAGAAAGGGACGGGATCACATCAGGATCTCAACCCAATGTCATTTTCAGCAATTTTCGCACCTTGGCTGCTCCAAATCCCACCTCCAACAACTGGGAAAATTACACCCGTTGTGTTCCTCACTTGCTTCTTTTTCACTTACTATGCTTGGTGTTATCTCTTGCTGCCACCACACCTCATTCTAATTGCTCTGCAGATTGCTGAGTCAATTTTCTTCTTTTTGTTGTGTTTATTCAATTTCCTCTCCCCGCCCCACAGCCCAGCCCAAAAGGTGTCGACACCATAGTTCCACAAGTGCTAGCTGTCCTTCAGTGGCTATTCCAATATATGGTTCGTGTAAGTGAGCTGTCAGCAGGCTACTCTACTATACAGACATCATAGCCAAGCCAAGTATCTCCTCCCCTGATGCCTCTTGCACAGACTTTTCAGCAAGGAGTTGGAACTTGAATAACACTCCACTTTCTGGCCCAACACTTTGAGGTCAATTACAGCAGGCACACCAATAACAGATTACTTCATCAACAACAACAACTTACATTGTTATAGCACTTTTTTAAAGAGATACAGCACTGAAGCAGGCCCTTCGGCCCACCGAGTCTGTGCCGACCATCAACCACCACTTGTATCAGAAAATATACATCCCAACACACTCACAGAGGCAAAATTTGACAAACATCGATGATGAGACATGGAAGGAGGTTTCAGGAACAGTGACCATTGGCTTGGTCAGAGATGGGTTTGAAGGAGTGCCTTAAAGGTGGAGATGCAGAAGGTTTATGGAGGGAATTCCAGAGCATGTGGCATAGACAGCTGAAGGCGTGACTGCCAATTGTGGGCGAAAGGTGAGGGGATACACAAAAGGCCTGAGTTAGAGGAATGCACATTTCCAGTATTGTGGGTGCAATGCAGGGGGTGGGTTGTGGTTGGGAGGAAAGAGTTGTCAGGCTGGAAGAAGTTACAGAGATGGGAATTGTAAGGCCTTGAGGGATTTGAACATGATGATGAGGGAAAGAATATAAGCAGCAGAGTTTGAACAAGATTAACTTTATGGAAGGCAGAGCATTGGAATAGTTGAGTCTGGAGGTAACAAAGGCATGGAGAGCAAGTCAGGGTGCGAATTTGATTGGATGGATATCAAGTTATGGAAAGAAAGAGCTTGCATTTGTATAATGCCTTTCAGAACCTCAAGACTTTAAAGTCTAGTCACTATTGTAATGTAGGAATAGCCCTAGAGTGCAGTCCACATGGGGTTGGTTCATTTCCACTTTTAGTCCCTCTGTCTTATTTGCCACATGTAACATCCTTATTATTTCTTCATCTTCCCTGGAAATTGCACCTGTGTTTTGGAAATTGAGCCCATGATTTTCTCTGTGAACATTGACACAAAGAAGCCATTTGGAAAGGAAATTGATATATACTTGAGAAGGAAAGATTTATAGGGCTATGTGGAATGGGACTAATTGGATAACTCTTTCAAGTAACCAACACAGGCACAATGGGCCGAATGGCCTCGTTCTGTGCAGTATGATTCTAGAATATTGCCCCCTCCAACCCTGTCATTAATATCATGTCTTTAAATATCAATATCACCATTTGGATCCTTCTGGGCTCCCAACATTTCCATGAAAATAAGTATATAACTCAAGAAAATTAAATATAAACTAAACAAGCAATCCTCAGGTGCTTCCTCATATTCCCACTGCATCACTTGCACAAAACGTTCAATCTGTGTCCCCTAGTCCTAGAGGGAGGTGGGGGAGAGGAGGAGGAGAGAGAACGAGACACAGAGTGGGTGGGGATAGGGGTGGGGGGAGAAGAGGGAGAGATCAAGGTCTTTCCTGAAAGATGGACATCTATCCAGAATACTCTGCATCGCCACATCAATTGCGCCGGCAGAGATTGACTACTCAGGTAAGCAAAAATAAGGGCAGGTATGTCACTAAATCAGTTTTCAATATCGTGGCGAGAAAGTAAATCAATAAATTAGACTTATCATTTAAAGCTTCTTCACAAAAATGCACATTTGCTGTTGTTTTTATTCGTAAAATAAATTTTTAATGCCGCTATCATTCAAAATTTGCTCACCAGCCCCTCGAGCTGAGCAAAAATCGCAATGCGGTCTTCTGCCTGAAAATGTTGGACAAGCCTGTTGTCGATGGTACACACTGCTGCCACCGTGTGTCGGTGGTGGAGGGAGTGAACGTTGAAGGTGGTGGGTGGGGTGCCGATCAAGTGAGCTGCTTTGTACTGGATAGTGTTGAGCTTCTTGAAAGTTATTGGAATTGCACTTATCCAGGCAAGTGAAAAGTATTCCATCACACTACTGACTTGTGCCTTGAAGATGGTGGTCAGGAGGTGAGTTACTCACCACAGAATTCCCAGTCTCTGACCTGCTCTTGTAGCCACAGTACATTTCTGGCTGGTCCAGTCAGTTTCTGGTCAATGGTAATGCCCAGGATGTTCATAGTGGGGGATTCAGTGATGGAAATGTCATTGAATTTAAGGGGAGATGGTTAGATTCTCTTTTGTTGGAGATGGTCATTGCCTGACACTTGTGGGGCACAAATGTAACTTGCCACTTATCAGCCCAAGCCCGAATGTCGTCCAGGTCTTGCAGCATATAAATATTGAGTGCTTCAGTATTTGACGAGTCGCGAATGGTGCTGAACATTGTGCAATCAGCAGCGATTACCTCCACTTCTGACTTTATGATGGAGGGAAGGTCATTGATGAAGCAGCTGAAGATGGTTCAGCCTAAGACACTACCTTGAGGAACTCCTGCAGTGATGTCCTGGGGCTGAGATAATTGACCTCCAACAAACACAAACATCTTCCTTTGTGCTAGGTATGACTCCAACCAGTGGAGAGTTTTTTTCAATTCCCATTGACTCGTTTTGCTAGGACATCTTGATGCCACACTAGTAATACACATGGTTAACAAAAATCTATCAATCTCAGATTTAAAATTAACAATTGGGCTAGTATCAACTGCCATTTGCAATACCCTTTTCATGTAGAATTGTTCCCTAATTTTACTCCTGAAAAGTCTGGCTCTAACCTTTAGATTATGCGCCCTAGTCTATCTATCCTATCTGTTCCCCTTATTACTTTGAACATTTTGAGGGCACTCAAGGAAACAATAAAAGATTTGTATTTATATAGCACCTTTCACAACTCAGGATGTCCCAACGTTTTACAGTCAATCAAGTACTAACAGAGTCCAGTCATTGAGGAACGGGAGAGGCAGACAGACAGACAGAGGCAGACCACTCAATGCCAACTGAATGAACAGACCACAGCAGTATAGAATTCCATCTTACCAGTAGGTCAGATATTGGTTTGTGTGTGTAATTTCTCAGATGCTGAGCTAGTAACTTCACTATATCTCCTGCAGGTGGGAACCTCCCACAGGGACAAAGCAAATTCTAGGAATCAGTTAGAGGGCCTAGTAGGAGCTGGAACAGACAGCCATACACTCTCTGGGCAAGGGTGCTGCTCATTATGGCAGGAAATTAAAAATATTAAACTAAAACAACTGAACAGCTTCAGCTGCTGCCCATGGGCGGGACATTGTGGAGAATAGGGAGCCCTTCAAAAGGGAGTAGAGAATGGGCTGGAGAGAACAGAGAAGAAGCTAATTCGGTTTTGTGTATCACCAGTAGAGTGATCCTGAGATAGAAACATGAAAGTGGGACATTGAACTGATTAGGTTCAGATTTCCCTAAGGGACCAGAGATCTAAACTCTGACTCTCAGAAGTGTTAAGAGATACCTGCAAATAGATATGACCATTTGCAGGTTAGCAGATACACATCATTACACATACACACCAGCACCCTTCTCTTGCTCCACGTGAGCTCTGTATCAGATGTAGTAACAGAGTGAAATTAATTCACCTTATTTTGCACGATTGCTCTGTTGATTATTCACAGGGTTTAATATTTCATTAAAGATTTGTTTGAAAATACTCCAAAGGCCCTCCTTTATTTGAACTCAATTTTAATATTCAATTCAAAGAAGTTTGAACTGGGAATGAAGAGACACTTCATACTGTTTATCAGGGTCCATATGCTCTGTGACTCCTCAGCTGGTGTGATGGGGTGGGTCCCAGATCCAAAACAGTGGGTGAAAGGTCATAGACCTGAAACGTTAACTCTGTTTCTCTGTCCACAGATGCTGCCAGACCTGCTCAAAGAACAAACAAAGTGAACAAAGAACAGTACAGCACAGGAACAGGCCATTCGGCCCTCCAGGCCTGCGCCCATCGTGATGCCTGTCTAAACTAAAACCTTCTGCACTTCCGGGGACCGTATCCCTCTATTCCCACCCTATTCATGTATTTGTTAAGATGCCTCGTAAACGTCGCTATCGTACCTGCTTCCACCACCTCTCCCGGCAGCAAGGTCCAGGCACTCACCACCCTCTGTAAAAAACTTACCTCGCACATCCCCTCTAAACTTTGCCCCTCACACCTTAAACCTATGTCCCCTAGTAACTAACTCTTCCACCCTGGGAAAAAGCTTCTGACTATCCATTCTGTCCATGCCACTCATAACTTTGTAAACCTCTATCATGTCGCCCCTCCACCTCCATCATTCCTGTGAAAACAATCTGAGTTTATCCAACCTCTCCTCATAGCTAATACCCTCCAGACCAGGCAACATCCTGGTAAACCTCTTCTGTACCCTCTCCAAAGCTTCCACATCCTTCTGGTAGTGTGGTGACCAGAATTGCACGCAATATTGCAAGTGTGGCCTAACTAAGGTTCTGTACAGCTGCAGCATGACTTGCCAAGTTTTATACTCTGTGCCCCAACCGATGAAGGCAAGCATGCCGTATGCCTTCTTGACTACCTTATCCACCTGCGTCGCTACTTTCAGTGATCTGTGGACCTGTACGCCCAGATCTCTCTGCATGTCAATACTCCTAAGGGTTCTGCCATTTACTGTATACTTCCCACCTGTATTAGACCTTCCAAAATGCATTACCTCACATTTGTCCGGATTAAACTCCATCTGCCATTTCTCCGCTCAAGTCTCCAACCGATCTATATCCTGCTGTATCCTCTGACAATCCTCATCACTATCCGCAACTCCACCAACCTTTGTGTCGTCCGCAAACTTACTAATCAGACCAGCTACATTTTCCTCCAAATCATTTATATATACTACAAACAGCAAAGGTCCCAGCACTGATCCCTGCAGAACACCACTAGTCACATCCCTCCATTCAGAAAAGCACCCTTCCATGGCTACCCTCTGTCTTCTATGACCGAGCCAGTTCTGTATCCATCTTGCCAGCTCACCTCTGATCCCGCGTGACTTCACCTTTTGTACCAGTCTGCCATGAGGGATCTTGTCAAAGGCTTTACTGAAGTCCATGTAGACAACATCCACTGCCCTTCCTTCATCAATCATCTTCCTCACTTCCTCAAAAAACTCGATCAAGTTAGTGAGACACGACCTCCCCTTCACAAAACCATGCTGCCTCTCGCTAACAAGTTTGTTTGTTTCCAAATGGGAGTAAATCCTGTCCCGAAGAATCCTCTCCAATAATTTCCCTACCACTGACGTAAGGCTCACCGGCCTATAATTTCCTGTATTATCCTTGCTACCCTTCTTAAACAAAGGAACAACATTGGCTATTCTCCAGTCCTCTGGGACCTCACCTGTAGCCAATGAGGATACAAAGATTTCTGTCAAGGCCCCAGCAATTTCCTCCCTTAGTATTCTGTGGTAGATCCCATTAGGCCCTGGGGACTTATCTACCTTAATGCTTTTCAAGACGCCCAACACCTCCTCCTTTTTGATATCAACATGACCCAGACTATCTACACTCCCTTCCCTAGACTCATCATCCACCAAGTCCTTCTCTTAGGTGAATACTGATGCAAAGTACTCATTTAGTACCTCACCCACTTCCTCTGGCTCCAGGCATAGATTCCCTCCTCTGTGCATGAGTGGGCCAACCCTTTCCCTGGCTACCCTCTTGCTCTTTATATACGTATAAAAAGCCTTGGGATTCTCCTTAATCCTGTTTGCCAATGACTTTTCATGACCCCTTTTAGCCCTCCTGACTCCTTGCTTAAGTTCCTTCCTACTTTCTTTATATTCCTCAAGGGCTTCGTCTGTTCCCAGCCTTCTAGCCCTTACGAATGCTTCCTTTTTCTTTTTGACTAGGCTCACAATATCCCTCGTTATCCAAGGTTCCCGAAACTTGCCAAACTTATCCTTCTTCCTCACAGGAACATGCCGGTCCTGGATTCTAATCAACTGACGTTTGAAGGACTCCCACACGTCAGATGTTGATTTACCCTCAAACAGCCGCCCCCAATCTAAATTCTTCAGTTCCTGCCTAATATTGTTATAATTAGCCTTCCCCCAATTGAGCACCTTCACCCGAGGACTACTCTTATCCTTATCCACAAGTACCTTAAAACTTATGGAATTATGGTCACTGTTCCCGAAATGCTCCCCTACTGAGACTTCGACCACTTGGCCGGGCTCATTCCCCAATACCAGGTCCAGTACGGCCCCTTCCCTAGTTGGACTATCTACATACTGTTTCAAGAAGCCCTCCTGGATGCTCCTTACATATTCTGCCCCATCCAAGCCCCTAGCACTAAGTGAGTCCCAGTCAATATAGGGGAAGTTAAAGTTACCCACCACTACAACCCTGTTGCTGTTACATCTTTCCAAAAGCTCAGTTCAAGCATTTTCTGTTTATATTTCAGATTTCCAGCATCTGCACAATTTTGCATTTGTATTTGTGCGAAAACACTAGCTGGTTCTAAAAATACACCAGCTATTCAGAGACAAGAGAAAAAGACTTGCATTTATATGGCGCCTTTCATGTCCACAGTGCATCCCAAAGCTCCCTACAGCTAATGAAGTACTGTTGTAATGTAGATTTGTGCACAGCAAGCTCCTACAAACAGCAATGTGATCATGACCAGATAATGTGTTTCTGTGATGCTGATTGAGGGATAAATATTGGCCAGGACACTGGAGATAACTCCCCTGCTCTTCACTGAAATAGTGTCATGGGATCTTTTACATCCAAAGAGAGCAGACAGGACCTCGGTGTAACATCTCATCTGAAAGACTGCACTTCTGACAGCCAGTGTCAGCCTTGATTTTTGCACTCAGGTCCTGGAGTGAGTCTTGAACCCCCAACCTTCTGACTCAGAGATGAGAGTGCTACCAACTGAGCCTTAATTGACGCACGAGGACAGGAAGCAGCTGGAAACAAAACAGAATTGGTTTTGACTCACTCAGAAGATGGCAGCTTACTGATTGAGTCTTGTAATACCTCCTATCCTCTCTCAAAAAAATGAAAGCAGCGTCCAGTCAGGTGTAGAAATAACTTTTATTTGTGTGCAATTTTAATGATTTTACTCAGCATCAGACTAATGATTCAGGCACTCACTGACTGCATTGTAAAATCATTGTTCCATATTGTCTCAGTGTGCAAGTTGTTAGGTGGCTAGCTTGCTGGCTCCAGACATAAATATCCACTTGCTGCAGATCAACAGCTTCCACTGTGGCACCCACAAGTAGGAGTGAAAACAACCAGCTCACACTGGAGGTCTAATGTTGTTAACAAGCTTCTTTCCTGGATCAATACAGTAACACCAGAGTACTTACATTTTAACGTTGCACAAAATATCCTTAACTTATACTCTCAAAATACTCCCATTGTCAACATCAGCGATAGACCTGTACTTACCGATACTTCATTCCAGTGTTAGAAAGCTCACAATACTCTTCAGACCTTCCAAGTTTGGAAGCATAGAATCTAGAATTGTGTAGCTGGGTTTTTTTCCACAGTTCAGGTGGACACGGTATGAAAATTTCACTCACCCAGCACCATCCTTTACTGCAATCCTGGTGTCAGAATTGAGGCTTATTGTGTCATCAGTTACTGTCTCACGGGTCAGCTGACGGTTGAGCCCGCCAAAGGTGCACGCAGAAATGTTCCATCACTCAGCAACTTGGATTGATCTCGTCTTTTCATATAGACTAGCAAACAACTACTCTGACTGGGATCCATTTCAACAAGATCTTGGAATGAGAAAGGGAACAGGGGCCATGAGAGGGATTGAAGAGTGGAAGAGGTTGGTGGGGGGGGGGGGGGGGCAAGCCCCCTTTGGAAATCTTCAGCCCAGCACACTATCATTGAAGGCCAGGCACACGACTGCTTTCTGATGGCCGCTATACTCCCGTTTAATTTCACCCGTCTCCACACACCACAACCGGGCAAGGTTATCTGAAGAGGCTGTAAACGGAAGGAAAAACATTACCCTTCAATATGCAAAGAATTCCCATTCTGCCGAAATTTAGACTTCTAAATTAAAATCATCTCAATATAAGTTATAAATGGCTTGAGGTTATTTAACTGCAAACCTCCCACAAGAAGCATCATTTGGTGGATAAAGTCACAGCTATCTAAATGGTTTTGTCTGGCTAACATACTTTTAAAAGAAAGAATTTGCATTTATATAATGCCTTTCACAACCTCAGGATGTTCCAATATATTTTACAGCCAACCAAGTACTTTTGAAGTGTCGTCAATGTTGTAATGTAATGCATGACCGTTAATCTGTTTCAGTGATGTTGGTTGAGGGATATACATCGGTCAGGACACTAGGAGAACGTTCCTGATAATCTTCAAAATATATCATGGAATCTTTTACATCCAGTTAAGAGGACATACGCGGCCTCAGTTTAACATTTCATCTGAAAGATGTCAGCTCCGACAGTGTAGCATTCTCTCAGTACTAATCTGGTGTGTCAGCCTAGATTATATGCTAGAGTCCTGTAGCGGGATTTGAACTCTCAATGTTCTGATTCAGAGCCACTGAGCTACAGTTAGGCTGGCAAAGTGGAGTTTGTGAAATCTTCAAGCCACGAATGGAGATTTATTCCAAATCCAATACATCTCCAAACTATTCCGTCATGTAACATTTCCAATTCCGACTACCTGAGCCCGAGAGACCTCGTTTTGGCATCATGATGTAAAACAAGGAATCAGAGGTTTTTCAGAGATTCAAATTGCAAATTCTTCCAGAAGAACATAATAGGAGCTGGAATAGGCCATTCAGCCCCTCGAGCCTGCTCCACCATTCAATAAGATCATGGCTGACTGGATTGCGGCCTTAACTCCACTTTCCTGCCTGCCCCCATAAACCTTGTCAATCAAAGATCTGGCGAACTCAACCTTGAATATATTCAATGACCCAGCCTCCACAGCTCTAGGGGAAGAGAAATCCAAAGATTAATGACACTCAGAGAAGAAATTCCTCCTCATCTCTTTCTTAAGTGGGAGACCCCTTATTTTGAAACTGTGCCCCCTAGTTCTAGATTCCCCTATGAGGGGAAACATCCTCTCAATATCTACCCTGTCAAGCTCCCTCAGGATCTTATGCATTTCAATAAGATCGCCTAATTCTTCTAAACTCCAATGAGTACAGGCTCAACCTTTCCTTATAAGACAAACCCTTCAGCCCAAGAATCAGCTGAGTGAATCTTCTCTGAACTGCTTCCAATACAAGTATGTCCCTCCTTAAATTAGGTGACCAAAATTGTACGCAGTCCTCTAACTCTCAGCAATGCCCTCCAGCAAGATTTCCCTACTTTTACACTCCTTCCCTCTAGTAATCAAGGCCAACCTTCCATTTGCCTTCCTAATTGCATGCTGACTTTTTGTGATGCATGTACAAGGACGCCCAGATCCCTCTGTCTGGCAATATTCTGTAGTCTTTCTCCATTTAAGTAATATTCTGCTTTTCTGTTCTTCCTGCCAAAGTGGACAACCATATATTTTTCCACATTATACTCCCAAATTTTGGCCCACTCACTTAATCTATCTATATCCCTTTGCAGCCTTTTTGCATCCTCCTCACAACTTGCTTTCCTACCTAGCTTTATATCGTCAGCAAATTTGGCTACAATACAGTTGTTCCTTTCATCCAAGTCAATATAGATCGTAAATAGTTGAGGCCCAGCACTGATCACTGTAGCACTCCACTAGTTACAGTTCGCCATCCTGAAAAGACTCATTTATCCTGACTCTGTTTCCTGTTAGCTCCAGGAATCCAATTGTAACCTGGAACAAGTCATCATCAATTTGTGCGAAATCTGGCAAGCAGTTCTGGACACCAGTGCAAACAGTGCAAAAATGGAACCAGTTCCTTATTTGGATAGTACACTTCTTACCTGTGACAATATATTGTGAATCTCCAGAGAATGCACAGTCCCACATCCAGCCCCGTGAAGTCTCTCCTGGATTGTTGCTCTTGATGCTAAGTTCTGTCATGAGCGAGAAGTTTGAAGTCCTCCATATTTTACAGGTCTGGTCAGCTGAGCATGTAGCAAGAAGTCTGTCAGGAAAGAGTAACTAAGCTTAAAGAAAGACAGCAATATAATGCACATCAACAGGCCGAGTTAAAGTGGGACTGTTCTAGAATACAAATTAGTAGGATGATATCAAGCAGGATTATTATATAATCATGTTTACAGCATGACAAAGTGAATTAACCAAGAATAAACAATAATGGGGGAGTTGAAGAGGTACTGTTCTAAAATACATGCAAGACCTGGTTAGCCTCAGTCTTCTTAGTGGCAGCTTATCTGACACACTCAGGTGGTTTTGATGCTGGTGGTGTATCCACTGGAAGGGATAATTCCCAGTACAGGTGTTTCGGCTCTGATAGGTCTCCTTTCAACAGCCTGTGCTCTTACTCCTCCTTCCAGCTCCATTTGGATGTTGGCCCCATGTTCAGCCACTGTTCAGTCAGAGAACTGAACAAAAAACTTGCAAGGGCAGGGGGACATTTAAATCAGCAGCAGCAGGAGCAATAAAGGGGCAATAGCTCTCAGGGCCAAGCAGCAACTGATACACCTCAATACCTCACTCCAGCAGCTGTCACCGCAGCTCTATCACCAGCTTTTATTATAATAGCTTCTTGTGCAGGTTCAGGTGAA
Organism: Heterodontus francisci; assembly: GCF_036365525.1. NCBI lineage: Eukaryota > Metazoa > Chordata > Chondrichthyes > Heterodontiformes > Heterodontidae > Heterodontus > Heterodontus francisci. The sequence goes on along the minus strand of NC_090394.1, from coordinate 38,695,989 downwards.
ATTAAGCAGCAGGATTTTGTGCAAGGTTTTTGGCCTGACAATTAACAAGCAATTAACACCTCAAATAACTGTTACACACATACTCATCATCAGATTGAGTAGTCCACCTTCAGGCAGAAACTCAGAGCTAGTATCAACACTGAAAAAAGTCAGGAAGTTAGGAATCCACTGCAGAAATATACATTTGAGATATTCATAGATTCTATAAACACTGTGAGACAAAACTGTTTACAGTCAAATCAGCTAACAAGCATTTTGTTAAGATTAATTTTTATATACCTTTACTTTGTGTCAAATTAATATTGCTCTCTTAGTTGGCTGTTGCACTCACACTTCACAGTTTAAATGGAAGAAAGACTTTTGTTTATAAGACACCTTAGCATATCTCCAGAAACACCTTAAAGTGCTTCACATAAAGCTAATTACTTTAAAATGTAGCAACTGGTATGTAGGGAGACTTGGCAGCCAACTGCCAATAGTGGGATGCCTTCAACAGCAAAGATGATGTGCGGGTCCTTAAGAGGGTGCAGAATTTACCGGAATGGTTCCAGGGATGAGAGAATTTAGCCACAAAGGTTAGGTTGGAGAAAATGGGGTTGTTCTCCTTGGAGCAGAGGAGGTTGAGGGGAGATTTAAGAGGTGTACAACATCACAACAGGTTTAAGTAAACAAAGAAAAGTTATTCCCATTAGCTAAAGGTACAAAGACTGGGGGATGCAGATTTGAGGTTTTGGGCAAGAAATACCGGGGGGGGGGGGGGGTGGAGAGAGGAAGAACTTTTTAAAAATGCAGTGACCTGGAACCGCTGCCTATGAGGTGGTGAAAGCAGAGAGGATCAATGATTTCAAAAGGAAACTGGATGTGCACTTAAGGGAAATAAACTTGCAGGGTTACGAGGATAGGAAGGGAATGGGACTGACTGGATTGCTTTAGATAGAGTCGGCATGGACTTCATGGGCTGAATGGCCTCCTGTGCCGTAATGATTCTATGAGATGAATGACCTACTAATCTGTTTTTGATGGTATTGACTAAGGGAGGAATGTCAGCAGGAAAACTCCCTACTCCAGGGAGGACAAGGAGTAGCAGAAGCACGAAGAGGTTGAGTGCCAACTTGACACTGGCGACCCTACATAAAGTTTGAGAGGTTAGGAAAAGAAACATCAACACCATTGTGTAGTTGAACTGGCGGAGCAAGGCATATTGATGGCAAGTACTCTAAGAGAGAGTCCACTACTTCAGCACAATGTAGAATCATTTTACCAAATTTAGTCTTACACTAAACTTTAAAGGAAACAAAATAGATGGATTCTGAAGCAAATTACAAAGTTTTCAGATGTTTATTACTTTGAAACAGTTTTAAAGTACTGGGGAGAAATTGTCTTTTACTAAATTCTGGTGAAAACGGTTATTGGTTTTAATTTTGCCTCTAATAACCTTGACTGTAGATACACTCTATTAGGATATTACTAGTCCAGGTTTGGATTTATTGGTTCTATGGCACACTTTCACAGTAAGCAGGGCTATTGTTCACCTAGACTAATTTGTAAATATGGTCATGCTTTGGGACACAGGAGGCAAGGCACTTTGCAGCAGGCACGAAATGAAGTATCTTCCCCTGACACCCCTCACCCACTTGTGATAACGACCAGTGAGAGTTTGGTAGAGACTAGGATATCATATAAAGGAAAGGACCTACGTGGAATCAGGGCTGAACTTGCAGCGGAGAGCATAGCGTTTGTGAGCTGGTATCTTGGTCTTGGGAATGAGCTGAGTGACATCGTCGCCAATCCCTCCTGTCAGGTTCCACACATAGCAATTACCCTGGAGAGAAAGAAAGAGCAGAGAAACAAGGTGGTGGAAGGCAGGCAGAAACCAACAGGAGGCAATCAGGCAGAAACATCAGTCGGACCATTGATTGCACAGCTCCCACCCCCAGCACAGGCCCCGCAGGTCTTATCCATGCTCCTCTAATTTGTGCCTCAGTCTGTTTTGGAGCAGGCTATGAAGATCTATGCTGCTCATGGGTTCCAGGTCACTTACCGAACTATTGATCGCTGCCATGTAGCTTGCATCTGGATCAATGTGAACTGCATTGACTGAAACATCTGGCTCGGGAATCAGCTGCTCGTTGTGGTCAGTTTTCAGGTCCCATATGTGAATGGCACCACTCTGATCACCAACAATCAGCTCTGCCTGCAAAACAAAAGTTGCAAAATCCCATGAACACAATCCACATGGTTCGGAATCTAAAGCAGAGAGTTTTTACACTGCACAATGAGGATGGGAGGTGAGCACATGAAGACTCCTATAGCTGCTGTTAATGTTCTTGAGTGGTGTGCCTGATAGCTTCTATAATGGCAATTAGATATCTCTAGGAATGATGGCCTTCAGTTAAGAGTGTGTGTCTGGGGTTGTTCTTCATAAAAGCAGAGAGGGTTAAGGGGAAATTTACTAGGGATAGCTTAGATAAGTAAAAACTGTCTCTACTAGCAGGAGGGTCAGTAACCAGAGAATATAGGTTTAAACAACATATGCAAAAGAACAGCAAGTTATGGTGATCTGAAGTGCACTGCCTGAAAAGGTAGCGGATGCAGATTCAACAGTAGCTTTCAAAAGGGAATTGGATATATACTTGAAAAGGAAAATTAGCAGGGCTATGAGGAAACAGTGGGCTAGTTGGATAGCTCTTTCAAGAGCCAGCAAAGGCACAATGCTCCAATGGCCTCCCTCTGTGCTATAAGATTTTATCATTAATCCAATTTTTAGAACAACATTCTATTTTCCCTATGTCTTACGACGTGGAGATATGGTTAGTTATTGAGATATACATTATCATCGGAACTCAGACCATAATCTGCCCTGCCACCCCTAACTATCACTATCCAGCCACCGTCCAATTTTAGTATTGCTTATTCATCTGCATCCTTTTGTTTCAGTTGTTCATGGGGCTGACGTCAATTAGGCTGCAATTCTTTGCCGTCCTGAAATAGTTATCATATAGTGATTACTTTTACCCCAAGTAATTTGCTAGACAACATGCAAGAGCAGAATTACCTAAGTAGGCCAGATTGTCAGGAGGGCGGTGTTCAGAGAGTGCAGGTTGCCTTTCCTGCTGAATGTTAGTGAACTAATTGGGTTCATCATGATTATTGTGGTGCTAGCCTACAAATGATCAGATTTATTGAATATAGTTTTCTATGGCTGAAACTGATCCTCTCCTCAAGACGCTTTGGACTACCAGCACTAATGTTTGGTGTAGCACCATTACCATACCATTCAATGCTGTCCAACACCTTTATTTTCATAGGGTCTAGACAAAGGTTTAACTCTTAAGACTATGATTTTGTGGGTTCTGTGAGTTAGGTGGAGCTGGGTGGGTCAGGTCACAGATTCAATCAGTACTGGAAAACTATGAAGAGACTTTACAAAGTGCAACAGCGCCACGCACTGGCAGGCAATGCATACTGTGGGCAAACTGAAATATGGATTTCCAGCTTCAACTCTTCTCACGTCTCCACTGCAGACCACACATACAGCTTCTCAAGGTGGGTTGGGAGACAAAGCCTGCCTTGCAGCTTTGATGCTGGGTAATGTGCCCCTTACCTGATTGGGATGCAGGCAGACACAATTGATAGGAGCATTGACCTGGAAGATTCTCTGACACTGCAGGTTACGTGACCTGTTGAGAGAGAAGGATTTCAGTCCATGTTTCAGATGGACAAAAACAACTTGCATTTATATCGCACCTTTAATGTAATAAAACATCCCAAAGTGCTTCACAGGAGCATCATAAAACAAAATATGATACAGTTACACAAGGATATATTATGGCAGATGATCAACAGCTTGGTCGAAGCGCTAGGTTTTAAGCAGGGTATTAAAGGAAGAAAGCGAGATAAGAGAGGCGGAAAGGTTTAGGTAGGGAATTCCAGAGCTTATAGCCCCGAGAGCTGAAGGCATGGCCACCTATGGTGGAGCGATTAAAATCAGGAATGTTCAGGAGTCCAGAATTACAGGAGTGCAGATATCTTGGAAGGTTGTGGGGGTGAGGAGGTTACATACAGAGTTAGGGAGGGGCGAGGCAATGGAGGGATGCCTGAACTTGATAGAACTTGGTGAATAGATTGGAAGATTCGAGATTGAAATTAAAATGGATTCAACAGCAAACACAAAATACAAAAGCAAAACACTGTGGATGCTGGAAATCTGAATTAAAAACAGAAAATGCTGTAAATAATCAGCAGGTCAGGCAGCATGTGTGGAGAGAGTGTTAACGTTTTGGGTCAATGGCCTTTCATCGCAAGTTCTGATGAAAGGTCATCAACCTGAAGCGATAACTGTTTCTCTTTCAGCATATCTGGCAGCATCCGTGGAAAGAGAAACAGTTATCGCTTCAGGTCGATGACCTTTTGTCAGAACTTACGATGAAAGGCCATTGACCCAAAACGTTAACTCTCTCTCTCTCTCCACAGATGCTGCCTGACCTGCTGAGTATTTGCAGCATTTTCTGTATTTATAGCTATAGAGGGATATAATGTGGAGATCTTTGCTAGATGCAAGGTACTGGTTTCTTGTGTGAATAAGGATAATTAAGTGAATGCATTGCAAGACCAAAATCCAGATGGAAAATGAGGAGACAAATGAAACAAATGGAGATGGACCTGGGAGTGAAGTGAAGGACCTGGAGGTAAAGACACCAAAAAAATTTGGACAGTCAATAGTGAGAAATACGATTAGTGAGTTTTGTAGATAGTGGGGAGAATTTTAACCTATGGAACTGCTCACAGTAGGGGGTTGAGAGGGTAGTGGTGGAGGCTGGCAGCAGGTCAGGAACCTGAAAGATAGTGAAGTAGGTTTTGTCGTGGCTCTTTAACTTAGCCATGGCATTAGCATCCTGCTGTTGGGTTTCCCAACCAATTGGAGCGGTAGGTATGATCAAGCCCTGCATCCGAGTGTTAAAGCTTCAATATTTAAAATAGACCCCACAAGGATCACAACTGATCCATTCTGCAAGTGTCAGGAGACAGATAAGAGCATTACTAATGGAGTCTCAACATGGGAAGGCTGCCCCTCCGGTTCTCGGAGGCAACCCTGGAGATAATGCTGCAGGCTGCAAGGGCCCACAGGGAAGTTATTCCTGACGGACAGGTGGAAGAGGCCAGCCTCAGAGCAGGCAGGGGTGGCTGGAAGTTTCGGAGGTGAGCAGCAGGAATGTAGTCCCACAATCATAGATACAGTGCCAAATGAGGTTCAGCGACCTCATCAGGGCAGGAAAGGTAAGTGGCATGTTGCATTCAAACACCAAGCCCCTCACTCTGACTTCCGTAGGCTTCTCCTGCACAACACTCCTCAGACCAACACACAATGCAGTTCCACCCAATTCTCTCTCTCGAGGCACCTCCTCACATTCCCATCTGAACAGCCAACACTGACGGACTCTCAACCTCATCTGATTGCCATCTCACACCCAAGCCTCACTGTCACCCTCCATCCGCATTCCGTTTCTCACACTCATAACTCTCTTTTTTCTCTCCTTGCAGAAGAGAATACTGACTAGCAGGGAGAGACAGAGAACCGTGGGGGACTGGCCTTCCAGTCAACTAATCCTGACTACTGTGGAAGCAGCAGCAATGGAGGTCAGCAGAGTGATGCAGTGCCTGGCCATTGGCAATGGAAAGACGAGGGGCTCCCAGTTACCTGGTAACAGAATTAGATATCACACAGGTACATGGCATACAACAATCACTCATGTTGATATGGTGTCACCTTTAACTGGAATATGATCATCTATATTGTTTGGACCGAGGCAGGAGGAGTGCACTGTTAATTCAGTCCCGCTTCTCCACAGGTTACAACGTATATTTAAATTTTCCCACTTACCGAAACCGTCAATCAGATACTCTATTTTTACCCCAGAATAGAAGTACAAACCAGGTTTCTTTAATAAAGAACAAAATTATCCATTTTTTATACCCCAAATCTTAACCAATAATAAACATACATGCGAATTGAAATATTATCCTAGCCCTCACATATACACTCACATACACAACTGGTTAACCGGGGGGAAAAAAAAGGGATTTCTGTTTAAAGCTGTTACAAAGAAACAGAAGGAATAAAAAAAAACCACTTCGGCTTAAAAGAGGTATGGAAGTAGGCTTTCAAAGAGATTCAGGCTTCACACTGGTCTTACATTAGGTGTGCAGCAACAAAGGTTTCAATTCTCTCACATTCAATGCAAAGTTCTTTCAAAGATACAAGGTTTCTGCAAACATTCAGGATTTCTTCAAATACAGGAGGCAACAGGAAACACACTTGACACAGGATTTGCTTTTCAAGAGAAAGATGGGCTGACTGGATCTTCTGTCTGGCTGGTCAAGAAGCAAACTCCAACTGCCTTTCTGTTTTTTTCCCAGGCCAAACACCAACTGGCTTTAACAGTTCAAAATGAAACTAAAACTGTTCAGCAGCAATCCTGTGACAGCTATAAATCGTGGTCTGTCATTTCCTTGTAAACATCTGCCCCTTTGGGTTAGAACACAACCCCCTGCTGGGTTCTTTACAAACAGGTCCCTTCCACTAAAACTTGCTTACATTCAGTCCAAACTTGCTGGTAACTTCTTTTATGAACAACCACAAAGTTCAGCCTCTTCAGTTTTAAAATCTAGATTCTCAAGTTTAACAAAAAATGGAAACCCTTAGAACACAATTATTAATTTGAAACCTTTCCCCATGTCAGTTCTAATTCATGTTGTTCATCTCCCACAGGTCATTCAAGCATAATGCAGGATATGGTGCAGGAAGCGGCCAAGAAGTCCTCAGAGGAGGTTACGCACTCTAAGAAAGCACCATCACTTGACTCATGTGCATCCTTCACCAGCTCAGATACACACGCCTTGCTGTAGCCTTCAAGGCAGGTAGCTGCGTTGTTACATGGTGAGGCACACATCACATGTGAGCAGGTACTGGAGACAGGGACAGCAGCGCAGGACACTCCAGGCTCTGCTGAGCTGGACACAGATGCTGAGCCTCGGGGCTCTTCGACCAGGACAACTATTTTGGAGCAGCAGGAGAAAATGCGAGAGGTTCTGTCAGTATTTCTAGAGACATTGCGCACGATTGGAGAGAGAATGGAGGAGTCCATCTCTAGCACGAGTGCCATGATGTCTCAAGCCTTTGCGCTGATATCCACCTCCAGAGAAAGCATGGCCACCTGCATGGAGCATCAGATGAGACAGGCAACATACTGCATGCTAGCTCTCATCAATAGCCAGCATACTCAGTTTGCCAGTTTAAACTTGATGGAGTAAAGGCCTGCTCGGGTCTGCAAATGAGACCCGACCCGAGCCCGAGAGAACCCCATCCAACCCCAAGCCTGACCCGGCCAGAGTCCTTCCATTTTTTCCTGCGCCCGGCCCGACCATCAGTTAACTTACCTTCCGTTTTTCACTTTGTTCCTTACCTGCACAAGCTTAAAATAACTATAACAAAATCACCTTTAAAGTCCAAAAAGTAAATTAACATTAGAGTCACTTACCTGAGGTGGTGATACAGTATGTCCGATCCGGCCCGACCCGAGCCTGAATGAAGGACCCGGAAGTGCGATCCGACCCGACCCAAACCCAACATGTTGTCGGGTCCCGTCTGGTTGGGTTCAGGTAGCAGGCCTTTAGGATGGAGGAAAGCCTTGACATGTCTCACTGAAGTTCAGCAAAGTACTCACTAGCTCTAGGGTAGCAGGGAAGTGTGGGTGGGCCAAGAGGGGGTTGATAGAGAAAGGGCACATGGAAGTGAGGACTCACTCCTCCCCCCTCAAATCAGATCTCCACATGCTGACTCTTATACCAATGGCTGAGTCTGTGCCTATGCAGGTGTAGGAGGGGCAGTCTTTGGCAGGGCCTTCATGGGCTCCAAAACCCAGAGGACCAGCCATGAGCATCGCAGCAGTAAGAGCAGGGGAATGAAGAGCCTGTCTCTAGCTCTGCTGGAGCCATGGGGGTGGTAGCACCATGCGTAGTAATAGAAAAAGGAAAAGACAGACTTTGTAGTTTCACTAGGGTATTCACTTAGGAGTTTAGAAGTATGTTAATGTGATATATTAACTGTAAATGCATTATAAACTTTATTTAAAGTCTCCATTGTCCAGTCTTCTCCATTGTTGCCTCTCACCTGCCAAGCAGACATCAGCCTTGAGGTAAAAGGTATGATAGGGGTAGAATATGAGCAGCGGGCGTCAGTGAAAGTAAGGATTATTGACTGTGGAATGGTTTGTGTTGGGGCAAGTGGGGAAGACTGTGGGATCAGCACTGGAGAGCCAAATGGCTGCACAGACTCAGGTTAGCTGAATTGTGCCTGCATGAGGCCTCCTCAAGCATCTCTGGCAGTTAGGTGTGTAGCTGCAGGAACCCTGACCACATCAGTCTCCTCCTCCTCTAAAGATGAAGCACGGTCATCACCTTCATCCTCCTGCAGTTCCAGTCCTCTCTGCTGTGCCATGTTGTGCAGCACACCACTATCATTTGGGACATGCTGGTGCATACTGAAGGGCACCCCAAATCTATCTAGGCACTTGAACTGCATCTTCACCTTGCTCAATAACCACCCTTCTGCTCATGTGGCTTCTGTTGTACCTTTCCTATGAATCAATGGTAAGGCTTCTCACAGGCATCAACCACATCCTTAGAGAGTATCTATTGTCTCCAAGCAGCCATCCGCTGAGTCTGTTTAGAGCTTGGAAGATCTGTGGGAGACTTGATTGGCACAGAACAAAGGCATCATAGAAGCTTCCTGAATATCTTGCACAGACATGCATGAATATCTTCTGGTTTCATACCAGTTGAACAGTAATGGAGTGGAATCCCTATCAATTGATGAATACTCCTATTTGATTTGAAGGCACCTCAATTGTCACATGGGTGCAATCTATGCCTCCTCGGACTTGTAGGAATCCAGCCACTGAAGAAAATCCAAGGGCTCTCTCCTCACTGGCCTCAACAGTTGCAAAGTGGATGTAAGTGATGGCCTTTGCAAACATGGCATCAGTCACCAGCAAGATGCACTACTGCACAGCAGATTGTGAAATCCTACTGATGTTTCCAGTAGATTCCTAGAAGGAACTGGAGACAAAGAAATTCAGAGCTGTGTCGATCTTGACCACTACTAGAAACGTGTGCCTACCTGGTCTACTGGGCAGGAGCTCTCCTTCTCGGAGGCAGCAGCTGTCAGTAACCATCTGCCAGAAAATCTGAGCTTCCAGACGCACTGTTGCTCAGTTGCACCCAGAAAGCTGGGGAGTACATCCTGCGTTGAGGGCATTGCCCCCTATAAGCTAGAGTTCTGTTTTCATCTTATCAGAGGTCCGAGGTAGAGCTGCATAAACTGCTCAAGTCACAATGGTCCAAGAGGCAGAAATTACCTCCAAAATCTTGACAATCACCTCCAAAGCAGTGAAAGCACATTCTCAGATCAAGTCCTGTGAGCAAAAGCCTTTCACTTAGTCAACGCTGCAGCTGTCCTCGTTCAGTATTTAAAGGTTTTCCAGCCAATTTCACAGACCCATCAATCCCCATTGTGCTCTCAACCTTACTGACCATTATGAGTTTCAGACAGCTCAGGAAACGTGTATGCTGGCAGTTAAAGCCAGAATAAAGGGTTAAATCTTCAGAAAATTGCCTTTCTACAGATCCAACTCACAGACCCGTCTGTCCCACAGGGGTTTCCTGCGCACCTTGAAATGCACATCTGTTAAATGCGGAAGTTGGCAGATTCACGCTAGGTTCCTGACATGCCAGCACTTTTTCCTCTTTAACCCCCTTTCCATGTCGCCCCTACACCTGTGCCCCCCTTGCAGGTTAAAATTTGCCCCAATGTCACTAGGCTTGTGCACTATTTTCCAGGACAATTGTAAGAGATCTAAAAAGGATAAATTAATGATGGGGCAGGAGGTCAATCTACTTGTGATACTATATGTAGGGACACTGATGAACAGTCATGGTTGCAAACCCATATCCCACCCTTTATGCACCTCAGTGTTTTGATTTATAAATTAACAATCCTTCTTCCTTATCTAAACAGTTATTGGTGGGAGTGTTTTACAGGCCACCAAACCGTAGTGGTAATGTAGGGCATGATATAAATCAGGAAATTAGAAGTGCATCTAGCAAGGGCAATGCAGCAATCATGGATGACTTCATTCTACATATAGACTGGGTAAACCTGATGAGCATCAACGCTATGGAGGAAGAATTCCTGGAATGTGTCCGAGATGGTTTTCTGGAGCAATATGTTGAGGAAGCAACTCGGGAACAGGCTATTTTGGATCTAGTATTATGCAATGAGAACTGGCTAATTAATAATCTGGTGGTAAAAGAATGTTTAGGGAAAAGTGACTATATTATGATAGAATTTTCCATTAAGTTTGAAAGATATGTAATTCAATCCAAAACTAGGGTCTTAAATCTAAACAAGGGTAACTATGAAGGTATGAGGAGCAAGTTGGCCATGGTGGATTGGAAAAATACATTAAAATGTTTGACAGTAGATAGACAATGGCTATTATTTAAATAATTAATGCATAGTTTTCAAAAAAACATATATTCCTTTGAGGCAAAAGAACCCAATAGGGAAAACGAGTCAGCGTGGCTAACAAAGGAAGTTAAAGATAGTAGTAGATCAAGGGGAGGGGGGGGCTTATAAAAGTGCCAAAAAAAAGTCATAAGCCGAAGGATTGGGACAATTTTAGAATCCAAAGGAGGGCCAAGAAATTGATAAAGAGAGAATAGAATATGAATGTAAACTAGCAAGAAATATAAATACAGATTGTAAAAGCTTCTATGGGTATGTAAAAAGGAAAAAAATTAACAAAGACAAATGTGGATCCATTACAAGCAGTGACAGGAGAATTTATAATGGGAAATAGAGAAATGACAGAGAAGCTAAATAATTATTTGTGTCTGTTTTCACAGAGGAAGATACAAGAAGTCTCCCTGAAATAATTAAGACCCCAGGGTCTAGTGAGAATGAGGAGCTGAAAGAAATTAGGATTAGTAAAAAAAGTAGTATTGGAGAAATTAATGGGACTGAAAGTTGACAAATCCCCGGGACCCGATGATCTTCACCCTAGACTGTTGAAAGAGACGGCTACAGAGATAGTGGATGCATTGGTGATCATCTTTCAAAATTCTATAAATTCTGCAATGGTGCCAGCAGTTGGGAAGGTTGCAAACATAACCCCGCTGTTTAAGAAAGGAGGGAAGAGAGAAAACAGGAACAACAGACCTGTTAGCCTAATGTCGGTAGTAGGGAAAATACCAGAATCCGTTATAAAGGATATGATTAGTGGACACTTTGGAAATAATGGTCTGATTGGACAGAGTCAACATGGATTTATGAAGGGGAAATCATAACTGACAAACTTATGAGTTTTTTGAGGATGTTACTAGCAGAATGGATAAGGGGGAAAACCAGTGGATATGATGTATTTGGATTTTCAGAAGGCTTTCGATAAAGTCCCACATAGGAGGCTCGTAAGCAAAATTAAAGTGCATGGGATTGGGGGTAATATACTAACATGGATTGAGGATTGGATAACAGTCAGAAAACAGAGTAGGAATAAATCGAACACTCTCGGTTTGGCAGGCTGTGACTGCAAGGATCAGTGCTTGGGCCCCAGCTGTTCACAATCTAAATCAATGCTTTGGATGTTGTGACCAATTGTAATATTTTCAAGCTTGCGGATGACACAAAACTTGGTGGGAATGGGAGTTGTGAGGAGGATGCAGAGACGTCAAGGGGCCGCCTGAGTAAGTGGGCAAGAGCATGGCAGAGGGATATAATGTGGATAAGTGTGAGGTTATCCACTTTAGTAGGAGGAACAAAGCTGCAGAGTACTTCTTAAATGATGAGAGATTGGAAAGTGTTGATGTCCAAAGGGACCTAGGTCTCCTTGTTCATAAGTCACTGAAAGCTAGCATGCAGGTGTAGCAAGCAATTAGAAAGGCAAATGGTATGTTAGCCTTTATCGCAAGAGGATGTGAGTACAGGAGCAAAGAAGTCTTGCTTCAATTATATAGAGCACTGGGAAGGCCATACCTGGAATATTGTGTGCATTTCTGGTCCCCTTGCATGAGGAAGGATATACCTGCCAGGGAGTGCAGCAGGAGTTCACCAGATTGATTCATGGGATGGTGGGATTGTCCTGTGAGGAGAGATTGAAGAGACCGGGCCTGTATTCTCTGGAGTTTAGAAGAATGAGAGGCGATCTCATAAAAACTTACAAAATTCTTAAAGGGATATACAGGGTAGATGCAGAAAAGGATGTTCCCCCTAGCTGTGGGGTCTAGAACCAGGGAACACAATCTCAGAATAAAGGGCAAGCCATTTAGGACTGAGATGAGGAGGAACTTCTTCACTTAGAGGTGGTGAATCTTTGGAATTCTCTGACCCAGAGGGTGGTAGAAGCTCAGTCACTGAGTAAGTTCAAGACAGAGATCGATAGATTTCTAGTTGCTAATGACATCAAGGAATATGGAGATAGTGCGGGAATATGGCATTGAGGTAGACGATCAGCCATGATCTAGAATGGTGGAGCAGGCTTGAAGGGCTGAATGACCTACTCCTGTTTCTCTGTTCCTAGTTCTTTCAAGCTGCAGATATACTGCCACTTTCATAGCTCTGTGGCACAAGTCATGTATTCCAGTATGGAAAAAGTGGCATAAAAGCTCGGGAGTCAGTTCATCAATCTGGCTCTGTAGCACACTACAGTGGAAGTGAAACCCTTAGTAGTTGTAGAGGTTTGAAATTTTCAGGGGTAGTATAACTTTGGTTTTGTATAATTCAGGCAGTTGTAACAGGACATCAGATGCAATATGGGAATATGATGTAGTGGCAATAATGGAAAGGTGGCTTAAAAATGGTGAGGAGTGGGTGCTTAATATACAAGATATAAAGTGTTCAGAAAAGTTAGAGAAGGAAAAAAGGGAGGTGCGGTGGCAGTACTGATTAGGGAAGACATTGTAGTGCTGGAAAGAGGGTAGTCCTTGTGGGGGCAAGGACAGAATCCATTTAGTTCGAGTTGAGAAGCAAAAAGGGTACGATCACGCTACTAGGGGTATTCTATAGGCCTCCAAGTCATGAGAGAGAGATAGAAGAGCAAATCTGCAGGTAAATCACAGAGATGTGCAAGAACAGAGTGGTGATGTTGGGAACTTTAATTACCCAAATATCGATTGGAAGGATTTAAGAGTAAAGGGAAAAGGAAGGGGAGGAATTTGTGAAAGGTGTTCTGAACTTCCTTGATCAGTATGTTCTCGGCCCAACTAGAAAGGAGGCATTGCTGATCTGGTCCTGGGAAATGAGGTGGACCAGGTGTCTGTGGAGAAGCATTTGGCTAAGAGTGATCATCGTATCATAAGGTTTAGACTTGATATGCAGAAAAGCAAGGAATGATATAAGGTAGAACGACTAGATTGGAAGAGGGCTAATTGCAATGTGATGAAAAGGGTTCTAGCCAGGATAAAAATGGAACCAAAGATGGACAGAAAAAGCTGGAATGGAAAAATTGGTTATCTCAAAGCAAGAGATCCTTCAGGGCTAGGTATATTCCAGCAAGAGTAGGTATATTCCAGCAAGAGTGAAAGGTAGGGGAACCAAAAACAGGGCTCCTTGGATGACAAGGGAGATAGAGATTATGATGAAACAAAAAAAAGGGTGTATGATGCATGTCAGGGGAATTCGTCAAATGAGAACCAGGTCAAATACAATAAGTTAAGAGGGGAGGTGAAGAGGAAAATAAGATTGGCAAAGAGAGAATATGAGAATAGAATGGCAGTCAACATAAAAGGGAACCCAAAAATCTTCTACTGGCATGTAAATAGTAAGCGGGTAGTAAAAGGTGGAGTGGATCCTGTTAGGGACAAGGATGGTAATATATGCTTAGAGACACAGGGCAAGGCTGGACTTTGTATTGGTGTCTGCTAAGGAAGAGGAATCTAACAAAATATTGGTAGAAGGGGACAGAGTAGAGGCAATGGATAGGATAAAAATTGAGAGGGAGGTGGTACTGGAAAGGCTGGCTATGCTTAGGGTAGATAAGTCACCTGGTCCGGATGGCTTGCAATCCCACGTTGTTATAGGAAGTGAGGGCGGAGATAGCGGAAGAGCTTGCCATAATCTTCCCATCTTCCCTAGATACTGGAGAGGTGCCAGAGGACTGGAGAGTGGCAAATGTGGCACCCTCATTCAAGAGATGATGTAAGAACAGTCCAAGCAACTATAGGCCAGTTAATTTCACATTAGTGGTGGGTAAGGTTTTAGAAACAATGATGAGGGGGAAAAAAAGTCAACAGGCACTATAAGAGGTTTGAGTTAAGGATAGCCAGCACAGATTTGTAAAAGGCAGATCATGCTTGACTAATTGAATTTTTTGATGAAGTAATACAGAAAGTTGATGACGGGAATGCAGTGGATGCTGTCTATATGGATTTTAAGAAACCGTTTGATAAAGCACCACATAAAAGGCTGGTTAACAAAACTTGAGGCTCATGGAATAGGAGGTTGAGTGTCCAATTGGATAAAAAAAATTGACTCAGAACAGAAAATGACGCATCATAGCAAATGGCTGTTTTTCAGACTGGAGGATGGTAAAGTGTTCCCCAAGGGTCAGTGCTAGGGCCACTGCATTCCTTTACTATAAATAAATGACTTGGATCTTGGCATACAGAGTAGAATTTCAAAATTTGCCAGTGATACCAAACTTGAAGCAGTGGCAAACACTGAGGCGGATAAGAATGCCTGCAATGGGATATAGATAGGCTAGCAGAATGGGCAGACAAGTGGCAGATTGAATTTAATACAGACAAGTGTGAGGTGATGCATTTTGGCAGAAGGGATAGGGTGAGGTAACGTAGACTTAATGGTGCAGTTCTAAAGAGTGTGCAGGAACGGAAGGACCTGGAGGTGCATGTGCATCAATCTTTGAAGGTGGCAGGATATATTGAGAGAGTGGTTAGCGAAGCATATGGGATCTTGGGCTTCATAAATAGAGGCATAGGGTCCAAAAGCAGGGAAGTTATGCAGAACGTTTGTAAAGCTCTGGTTAGGCCCCAACTGGAGTATTGCGTCCAGTTCTGGTCACCACACTTTAGGAAGGATGTGAGAGTCCTTGAGAAGGTGCTGAGGAGATTTACCAGAATGATTCCAGGGATGGAGGAATTTAGTTACAAGGCTACTTTGGAAAAGCTATGGTTGCTCTTGCTGAAGCAAAGGAGATTGAGGGGAGATTTGACAGAGGGGTACAAGATTAAGACAGGCTTAGATAAATTAGACAAGGAAAAGCTAGACAAGGAAAAGCTGTACAAGGACTGGGGCACACAGGTTTTGGAAAAGAGATGCAGGGGGAAATATGAGGAAGAATTTTTTTTAATGCAGCAAGTGGTAATGGAACTCATTGCCCACGAGGGTGGTGAAGCGGAGACAATGATTTCAAAAGGAAATTGGATGGACACTTGCAGGGCGACGGGGTCGATCGGGGGAGTGGGACTGACTGGGTTGCTCCATGGAGAGCCAGCATGGACTCGATGGGCTGAATGGCCTCATTCTCTGCCATAAATGATGCTATGACTCCATGAATGCAATGTGCCACTTTGAACACATGCATGTGACTTCATGTGCATATATATGGGGTCAGTAGTACATGTCTGCTCAGAGGTAGGACCCAGCTTCAGATTTCAAATGTGAGTAGGAGCATAACTTGTATCCACGCCTGTGACACAGGCATAAAGGAGGTTTTGGGCTCAAGCCCCACTCTAGAGACTTGAACGTAACTCTAGGCTGACACTCCAGTGCAATACTGAGGAAGCGCTGCACTGTCAGAGGTGCCATCTTTCAGATGAGACATTAAACTCAGGCCACATCTGCCCTCATGGGTGGTCATAAAAGATCCCAGGGCATTATTTTGAGGAAAAGGAGGAGAGTTCTCAGGTAGTAAGCCTGAGGATTGGGAGTGCTTCAGAAACCAGCAAAAATGTTGAAAAAAGGGAAAAAAATAGAATATAAGAGTAAACTAGTCAGGAATATAAAAACAGATTGTAAGAGCTTTTACAAGTATATTAAAAGGGAGAATAGCTAAAATAAACATTAGTCCCTTAGAGGCAGAGACAAGAGAAATTATCATGGAGAACGAGGAAATGGCAGAGACGAACAAATTACACACCAGAAATATAGAGGGTAACCAACCAAGGGGCTAAGAGTGAGGAACTTAAGGTAACTAATATCAGCACAGAAAAAGTACTGGAGATACCGAAGGGACTAAAAGCCAACAAAATCCCAGGACCTGATGGTCTACACCCTAGGTTTCTAAAAAAAAGGTAGCTGCAGAGTTAGTGGATGCACAGGTTATGATTTTCCAAAATTCCCTGGATTCTAGAATGCTCCCAGCGAATTGGAAGTTAGCAAATGTAACTCCACTATTCAATAAAGGAAGGAGAGAGAAAATGGGGAACCTACAGACCAGTTAGCCTGACTGTCTTTGGAAAAATTCTGGAATCTATTAAGTAAATATTAATAATGCACTTAGAATATCATAGTATGATCAGACAAAGTCAACATGGTTTTATGAAAGTTTTTTGAGGATGGAACTCGTAGGATAAATAAAGGAGAAACAGTAGATGAGGTACACTTGGATTTCCAAAAGGCATTTAATAAGGTGCCACATAAAAGGCTGATACAGGAGATAAGGGCGCATGGAACTGAGGGTAATATATTAGCATGGTTAGAGGATTGGTTAACAGAGAGGAAGCAAAGAGTAGGGATAAACGGAGCATTTTCAAGTTGGCAGGCTGTAATTAGCGGAGTGCCGCAAGAATCAGTGCTGATCTACATTAATGACTTAGACGAAGAGACTGAGAGTACTGTATCTAATTTGTCAACGATACAGAGCTAAGTGGGAATGTAAGTTGTGAGGAGGACACAAAGAGGCTGCAAAAATATTAGACAGGTTAAGTGAATGCGCAACAAAACGGCAGATGGAGTATAATGTAGGGAAGTGTGAGGTTATTCACTTTGGTAGTAAGAACAGAAAAGCAGAATTTTTTTTTAAAAAGACATGAAACTGCCAAATGTTGAAGTTGAGAGAGACTTGGATGTACTCATACAAGAAACACACAAAGTTGGCATCCAGGTACAGTAAGCAATTAGGAAGGTAAACGCACGTTGGCCTTTATTGCAAAGGGATTGGAGTACAAGAATATGGAAGTCATAGTCGTACAGCATAGAAACAGGCCCTACGGCCCACCGCGTCCATGCCGACCATAATGCCTATCTATACTAATCCCACCGGCCTGCATTAATTCCATATCCCTCTATGCCTTGTTCATTCAAGTACCTGTCCAGATGTCTCTTAAATATTGCTACTGTTCCTGCCTCCACCACCTCCTCTGGCAGCTCATTCCAGATACCCACTATTCTTTGTGTGAAAATTTTATCCCTTTGATCCCCTTTAAACCTCCTCCCTCTCACCTTAAATCTATGCCCTCTAGTTTTAGTCACCCCTACCATGGGAAACAGACTCTGGCTATCTACCCTATCTATGCCTCTCATAATTTTATATATCTGTATCATGTCCACTCTCAGCCGCCTTCGCTCCAGGGAAAACAGACCCAGCCTATCCAATCTCTCTTTATAACTAAGTCTTGCTACAATTGTACCGTGCTTTGGTGAGACTACACGTGGAGTATGTGCGCGGTTTTGGTCTCTGTATTTAAGGAAGGATGTACTCGCATTGGATGCAGTACAGCAAAGGATCACAAGATTGATTCTTGGGATGAAAGGGTTGTCCTATAACGAGAGGCTGAGTAAATTAGGCCGATACTCTCTGGAGTTTAGAAGAATGAAAGGTGATCCCATTGAAACATACAAGATTCTGAAAGAGCTTAACAGGGTAGACACAGAGGTTGTTTCTCTCGGGTGGGGAATCTAGAACATGGAAAGGTCTCAGGATAAGTGATCGATCATTTAGGACTGAGATGTGGGAAAACTTCTTAACTCAAAGGGTTGTGAATCTTTGGAATTCTCTACCCATGAGAATTGTGGATGCTCCATTGTTGAGTACATTTAATGCTGAGATAGACAGATTTTTGGTCTCTCAGGGAATTAAGGGATATGGAGAGCAGGTGGGAAAGTGAAGTCAAGGCAGATGATCAGCCTTGTACTGAATGGCACAGGCTGTATGGCCTATCCCTGTTCCTATTTCTGATACTCTTAAAAGCAGCAGCCAATTTGCACAGGAAGATTCCACAAACAGCAATGCAATAATCTGTTTTAGTGATGTAGTTAAGGGCTAAATATTGTCCAGGACACTGGGCAGAAACACACTGCTCTTCTTCAAAGTAATGCCATGGATCTTTTACATTCAGCGGAGAGGGTGAACAAAGCTGCTGTTTAATGTCTCATTCGAAAGACGGTACCTCCAGGAGAACTGAAGGAACGATGCACTATCAACCTCGATTATGTGGCTCAAGTCTCTGGAGTGGGACTTGAACCTACAACCTCCTGTCTCAAAGGCTAGAGTGCTACCCAATGAGCCACAGCTGACAACCTGTTATTGGTCTCCTGATAAATACCTGAGGTCCCAGATTCGGGCCATGCAGTCCTCCCCACCAGTGTACATCCAGCGCCCGTCCTCGTGGAACCCCACTGAGGTGATGTTTTTGCTGACCCCGTCGTAGTTGATGACTGGGTTTGGGTTGTTTGAATTCAGGTCGTACATTCGGATATGCTGGTACCCTACAAGATGAGCCAAAAAAGAAAACATGTCACTATGCCAGATGGCGCATACAACATGAGCACAGTCTACACTGCACAATTTGGCTCCAAGTCGAGCTCTGTGCTGTAAGACTGAGCAGCAAGAAAGTCCCGGTTCTGGAAAAAGTGGACACAAAAACTAGGCAGAACAAGATGTATTGGGGCTTTCTCTGGCTAGGCATTAACGCCACTCACTTTCATCTTTCAGGAAAATTAAGAGTTTCAGGGCACAAGTAAAAAAATTCACCAGCCTTGAACAATATGAGGGATTAGAAAAGACATTCCTCCCTTCCTTCCCCCTCCCATAGGGGAGAGGATATGTAGACCTTAGTATCCCTAATATTGGGAATGATGCGTGCTTCAGATTCTATTTCCATTTCAACTACAAAGGAGTAAAGTCAAACTGTGCTTGGACTTCCACGATTAATAAGGAATTCAATAACCATGCATTTCAGTGTGGTATTTGGTGCAGGGGTCATGACCCACAGGGCTGACCAATAAAATGTCATGGTAGATGAAGTGAACATGTTGTCAGGCAAACGCCCCACCTGCCAAGACTGAGGTACACATGATTTCATCACATGAACATTAAAACTTAAAATTGCAAGCCCCTGGCTGGAAGGACATTTGCATAGTACCAGAGTTGAAACAAAGGAACTAGTCCTGCCCCAATACACAGAAGAGACCTGGTCAAACCAGTCACGTGACCACCTGCTGGCCAACTAGAGGAGTTTTAAACCAGAAAAACAGAAATTGAACTCAGAAAGCTGCGTGCTCATGGACTGAGAACATCTCCTCTCCTGTCTGCCCTCATCTCGCTCTCACCAGCTTCGGAAACCATTGAAGACACATAAACTCCAAGAGAGAAAAGTCTCCAACATGAACAAGGTTTAAGAAGAATACTGGGCCCCAACGAAACGCAAGACTATATCT
This sequence comes from Heterodontus francisci, assembly GCF_036365525.1. Classification (NCBI taxonomy): domain Eukaryota; kingdom Metazoa; phylum Chordata; class Chondrichthyes; order Heterodontiformes; family Heterodontidae; genus Heterodontus; species Heterodontus francisci. Next base: position 38,676,257 of record NC_090394.1, on the reverse strand, counting down.
TCAATCAAGGACTACAGCGAGCTTGAAAAACAGTAACAAGATATTGCCTCAAACTATTCTACTTATCTTTTCTTCTGCTTTTTTCTGTCCCTATTTGCATGTGTGTATCGTGTGTGCATGCTAGCGTGGGCACGTCGTATATCCGTAGGTGTTAACCGTATTAGAGTTTAAGGTTTAATAAATTTCATTTTTTTCTTCTTTAAACCAAAGAAAGCCTGTTTGTTCTCATTTCTTTGCCTTATAATTGGAAACCTGTGAACAAGAATTCACAAAGCGGGAGCTCAAAACACTGTGTTTAAAATTACAGTAAGACCAAGTGAAGACAGCAACAGACCCATAGACGCCTTTCTCACCTGGTCGTAACAATGTGCTTGCCACTCTGCTTACCTGCTGCTGCGATCATACTGCGGTCTGGGGTGATTTCCAAGGCATTCACCTGCTGGGAACTTTGTTAAGGAAGCAGGAATATAAAATAATTCACAGGCCCAGTTCCTAGCACAAATGAAAATTTCACTGGTGCCTTCTCTTCTGTGTGACGATTGGTGGTGGAAGAGGAATCCTCGGTCACACTACACGATGCAGCTGAGCACGTCTCTGAGCACTCAGATGCAAATTAACAGTCACAAGTTGCCACAGGACAGCAAGGGGAAGGCATACACACAGAGTTGTACAGGTTTAGACCTATTCTCACCATGAGGATGAGGTGGGATGAATGCTAAAAACATTATGAGAATTAAGAAACAAGGGAAAACAGAATGAGAGGGAAAATGGAATGCTGCAAATCTGTAATAGGAATAGAGAATACTGGAAATTCACTCTAGATTCAGCTGTGCATCAAAACCTGCTTCTATTTCCGTTTTTCTTTCTACCTATTGACGGAACACAGAGTGAAATTGCTTTGATTCATTTAAAAGCAGAGTCCAGCCTCAAGAAGCCTCCTGCAATATTAAAATGCAAGGGGGCTTCCTGCAATGAGTGCTGAATTATGCATATTTTTGACATTTAAGTACATAACCAAGCACATTGTCCGCTGTCATTAAAAAAAATGAAGCATCAACCAAGGCTCATCCCTATATAACTGTAGTCACTGTTTACACAGCAAAGTAAGCATCGCTCACTGTGTAAATGTATTGAATTGCTGTTTATCAGATCACTATGTAATTGCACAGAGATGCACAGAGCGAGAGCAGGAGAGAGAGCGAGCGGGCGAGGGGGAGCGCGAGCGAGAGAGAGCGCGCGCGAGAGAGAGAGCGAGAGCATGAGCGCCTAAGTTTGCAACCATAGATTATTAGTAACTTGCCCTTTGTCTCCATAAAGTCAATTCACAACAAAGCTTTGCTGCCAAGTCTTTTCCTGCCTTAGAAGGGGGGCATAAATTCCTAAAATCTTACAATCAGTAAGGGGGAACCAGTGCATGTAGTGCATTTGTTTTTCAAAAAGCATTCGATAAGGTGCCACAAAATTAGGACTCATGGGATTTGGAATAATAGATTTGCACGGGTTGAGGATTGGTTAAATCACAAAACACAAGAGAGTGGGAATGAAAGTGATATTTTCAAGTTGGCAAGCTGTAACTAGTGGGGTAGGGCAAGGATCAGTATTTCGGCATTGGCTATTTACAAGTGAGCTGACTGAGTGTAACGTACCCAAGTTTGCAGATGATGCAAAGTCAAGTGGGAAATTAAGCAGTGAGGAAGACGCAAAGAGGCTGCAGAGAGACATAGGTTCGGTGAGTGCGCAAGACATGGCAGATACAATACAATGTGACAGAGTGTGAAGTTACCCAATTGCATGGAGAAATTAAACAGAATATTTTTTGAATGGTGAGAGAGTACAAAACGTTTGCATTCAGAGAGACCTGGATGCCCTTGTAGATGAATCACAGAAAGCTAAAATACATGTACAACCATACCTTACAGCAAACTACTCCATCACCAACTCTAGGTATGTCCTGTCCTACCAGCAGGACAGGCCCACCAGAGGTGCCAGTAGAGCGGTACACAGTTGGGAGGGAGTGGTCCTGGGAGTCCTCAACATTGATTCCAGACTCCAGGAAGATTCATAAATCAGGTCAAATGTGGGCAAGGAAACCTCCTGCTGATTACCACCTACCATCCTCCCTCAGCTGATGAATCAGTGCTCCTCCATGTTAAACACCGCTTGGAAGAAGCATTGAGGGTAGCAAGGGGATAGAATGTACTCTGGTTGATGTACATTGACGTCCTCCAACAAGAGTGGCTCGACAGTCCAACTACTGACCAAACTAGCCGAATCCTGAGGGACATATCTGCCAGAGTGGGCCTGTGGCAGGTGGTGAGAAAACCAAGAGGGAAAAACCAACATGACACAGATGTATCTGTCTATGACTGTAATGATAGGAGTGACTACTGCACAATCCTTATGGAGAAAAAGTCCCATCTTCATACTGTGGATACCCATCATCGCGTTTGTGTCACTGCCACAATGCTAAATGGGACAGATTCAGAACATATCTAACTGGGTATCCATGAGGCGCTGTGGGCCATCAGCAGCAGCAGAATTGTATTCCACCAATCTATAACCTCATGGCCTGGCATATCCCTCACTCGACCACTAGCATCAAACCAGGAGACCAACCCTGGTTCAACAAGAAGTGTAGGAGAGCATGCCAAGAGGAGCACCGGGCATACCTAAACATTTGATGCCAACATGGTAAAGCTACAACACAGGGGTACATGACTGCTAAAAAGCAGAAGAAGCATGCTATAGGTAAAGCTAAGCAATCCCACAACCAAAGGATCACATCAAATCTCTGAAGTCTTACCACATGCAGTCGTGAATGGTGGTAGACAATTAAACATCTAATCAAAGAAGGAGGATCCACAAACATCCCCATCCTCAATGATGCCTCAGCCTAGCACGTCAGTGCAAAAGACAAGGCTGAAGCATTTGCAACCATCTTCAGCCAGAAGTGCCGACAGGATGATTCCATCTTGACCTCCTCCCAAGGTCCCCATCATCACAGACGCCAGTCTTCAAACAATTTGATTGACTTCAATGATATCAACAGCTAAAGGCACTGGATACAGCAAAGGCTATGGGCCCTGACAACATATCAGCTGTAGTATCGAAGGCTTGTGCTCTAGAACTAGCCAAGCTGTTCCAGGACAGCAACAGTAGCAATTACCCAACAATGTGGAAAATTACCCAGGCATGTCCTGTCCACAAAAAGCAGGACAAATCCAATCTGGCCAATTACCACTCCATCAGCAAATTGGTGTAAGGTGTCGTCAACAGTGCTATCAAGTGGCACTACTCATCAATTACCGGCTCACTGATGCTCAGTTTGGGTTCCACCCAGGCCTAGACCTCATTACAGCTTTCCTCCAAACATGGACAAAAGAATTGAATTCCAGAGGTGAGGTGAGAGTGATGGCCCTTGGCATTAAGGCAGCATTTGACCACGTATGGCATCAAGGAGCCCTAGTAAGATTGAAATCAATGGGAATCTGAAGGAAAGCTCACTAGTGATTGGAGTCATACCTAGCACAAAGGAACATGGTTGTGGTTGTTGGAGGCCAATCATCTCAGCCCCAGGACATCACTGCAGGAATCCCTCCAGGTAGTGTCCTATGCCGAACCATTTTTGCTGCTTCATCAATGACCTCTCTAACATGAGGTCAGATGTGGGGATGTTCGCTGATGATTGCAACATTCAGTATCGTTTGCAACTCCTGAGATAATGAAGGAGTCTGTGCCGGCATGCAGCAAAACCTGCAGAACATTCAAGCTTGGGCTCATAAGTGGCAAGTAACATTTGCACTACACAAGTGCCAGGCAATGACCATCACCAACATTAAAGAACCTAACCATCTCCCCTTGACATTCAATGGCATTACCAACACTGAATCCCCCACCAATCACATCCTGGGGGTTGCCATTGTCCAGAAACTTAACAGGAACAGCCATATAAATGCTGTGGCTACAAGGGCAGGTTATAGGCTGGGCATCCTGCAGTGAATAACTCACCTCCCAATTCCGCAAAGCCTGTCCGCCCTACAAGGCGCACGTCAGGATTGTGATGGAATACAAACAAGAAATGCTGGAAATACTCAGCAGGTCTGGCAGCTGTGGAGAGAGAAGCAGAGTTAGCAGCCAAACGACTTGCAGGTTGATAAGTAAATTGGCCATTATAAACTGCCCCTAGTATAGGTAGGTGGTAGGGAAATATAGGGACAGGGGACAGGTGAGGATGTGGTAGGAATATGGGATTAGTGTAGGATTAGTATAAATGGGTGGTTAATGGTCGGCACAGACTCGGTGGGCCGAAGGGCCTGTTTCAGTGCTGTATCTCTAAATCTAAATCAGATCAAACGTTTCAGGTCAGTGACCCTTCATCAGAACTGGCAAAGGTTAGAAATGTAATAGGTTTTAAGCAAATAAAGCGGGGGTGGGGCAAAAGATAACAAAAGTAAAAGGTGTTGATAGGATAAGGTCACAGAGAATAACTGACCAGAAAGTCATGGAGCAAAGGCAAACGGTATGTTAATAGTGTGTTGAAAGAAAAAGCATTAGTGCAAAGAGGGTGTTAATGGACAGAAAAATGAACAGCCCTGGCCCAAAGCACAAACATGAAAAAAATGTGGGCAGGCACATGGTAAGAAAAAATGAATGATGAAACAAACTAAAATAAAATAAAAAGAAAAAAAAACTGGAAATAAAAAAGGGGGCCAGTCATGCTCTGAAATTATTGAACTCAATGTTTAGTCCGGCAGGCTGTAGCGTGCCTAATCTGTAAATGAGATGCTGTTCCTCGAGCTTGCATTGATGTTTACTGGAACACTGCAGCAAGCCCAGGACATATGTGTGGGCATGAGAGCAGGGGGCGTGTGTTGAAATGGCAAGGAACCGGAAGCTTGGGGTCATGCTGTTGCACTGAGCGGAGGTGTTCCACAAAGCAGTCACCCAATCTACATTTGGTCTCCTTAGTGTAGAGGAGACCACATTGTGAGCAGTGAATACAGTATACTAAATTGAAAGAAGTACATGTAAATAAATCGCTGCTTCACCTGAAAGTTGTGTTTGGGGCCTTGGATAGTGAGGAGAGGAGATAAAAGTGCAGGTATTACACCCCCTGCGATTGCACGGGAAGGGGACGAGGTGTTGGGGGTAATGGAGGAGTGCACCAGGAGATATAGATCCCTTCGGAATGCTGACAGGCAAGGTGATGGGAAGATGCGTTTGGTAGTGGCATCACGCTGGACATGGTGGAAATGGCGGAGGATGATCCTTTGGATGTGGAGGCTGATGGGGTGGAAAGTGAGGACAAGGGGAACCCTGTCGTGGCTCTGGGAGGGAGGGGAAGGGGTGAGGGTAGAGGTGCAGGAAATGAGACGGACATGGTTGAGGGCCCTGTCAATCACAGTGGGTGGGAATGCTCCATGACCTTCTGGTCAGTTATTCTGTGTGACCCTGTCCTATCAACACCTTGCCTTTTGTTATCTCTTGCCCCATCCCCGCTTTATTTGTTTAAAACCTATTACATTTCTAACCTTTACCAGTTCTGATGGTAACTGACCTGAAACGTTAACTCTGCTTCTCTCTCCAAGATTCTGCTAGACCTGAGTATTTCCAGCATTTCTTGTTTTTATTTCAGATTTGCAGCATCTGCAGTATTTTGCTTTTATATTATTGTGACGGAATACTCTCCACTCGCCTGGATGAGTGCAACTCCAACACTCAAGCTGACTACTTGATGGGCACCCCATCCAGCACCTTAAATATTCACTCCCTCCATAACTGCCGCACAGTAGCAAGATGCACTGCAGCAACTCAACAAGGCTCCTCTGACAGCATCTTCCACACCTGTGGCCTCTACCACCTAGATGAACAAGGGCAGCAGATGCATGGGACCACCACCACCTACAAGTTCCCTCCTAAGTCACACAATATCCTGGCTATAATCACTGTCGCTGGGTCAAAATCCTGGAACTCCCTCACTAACAGCACTGTGGGTGTACCTACCTCACATGGACTCCAGCTGTTCACCACCTTCTGAAGGGTAATTAGGAATGGGCAATAAATGCTTGCCTCGTTGGCGATGCTCACATCTCATGAAAGAATTAAAAAAATTAGGAAGGGAAATTTTTAAAAAACTTTTGTTACAAAGGGATCAGAGTATAAGAGTAAAGAAGTCTTACTACAACCATACAGGCGACAGGTGAGGCCACACCTGAAATAGTGTGGAAGATGCTGTTTTGGACTCCTTACCTAATAAAAGGTTATATTTGCCCTAGAGGGATTGCAATGAAGGTTTACTAAACTGGTTCCTGGGATGAGGGGTAATAAAAACAGAAAATGCTGGAAATACTTAGCAGCTCAGACAGCAGCTGTGGAGAGAGTAACTGAGTTAATGTTTCAGGTTGATGACCTTTCATCAGAACTGGGAAAAGTCAGAAATGTAATAGGTATGGAGCAAGTAAAAAGTGGGGGAGGGGGGTGAAAAAAAGAACAAAAGGGAAGGTCAGTGATAGGATGGAAGACAGAATAGATTAAATAACAGAACAATTGGTTGGATGAGGGGATTGTCCTATGAGAAATTGAGTAGACTAGGCCTATATACCCTGGAGTTTAGAAGAATGAGAGTTGATCTAATTGAATCATAAAATTCTTAAGGGATTTGACAGGTTAGGCACTGACAAAATGTTTCCCCTGGCTAGGGAATGTAGAACATAGGGTCACAGTCTCAGACTATGGGGTCAGCTGTTTAGGACTGAGATGGAGAAATTTCTTCATTTAAAAGTTTGTGAATCTTGGAATTTTGTACCCGAGAGAGCTGTGGATGCTCGTTGTTGAGTATATTCAAAACAGAGGTACTAAGGGAATTAAGGGATATGGGGAAAGTGGAGTTGAGGTAGATCAACCATGATCTTGTTGTATGGTGGGACAGGCTCGAAGGTTCAAATGGCCTACTGCAGATCCTATTTCTTAATTTCTTAAGTACTATTCAAATTCAAAGAAAGGGCATCAAAATACAACTCACTTAGGTGTTGTGAAGCATTATAATTTAAATAGAAGCTCCACGAATATAATCTATTTGAAAAGGGGCCCTTCAACCAAAAAGTTTGAGTAATACGATCTAACGGACAGCTCGCTGCGGAGACAGGAAATCTGATTATATTTAAACGTCTTAAAATTTTATTGATAGTGCTATGGAGGAATGATTATAAAACTACAAGACTTGAGCACCTAATCTAGGCTGACATTCCAGTGCAGTAATGAGGAAGTGCTGCACAGTTGGAGGTGCTGTCTTTCAGACAAGACATTAAACCAAGGCTCCACCTGCCCTCTCAGTTGGACCTGAAGGATCCCATGATATTATGTGAAGAGCGGGCGTGATCTCGTTGGTGTCCTGGCCAATATTTATCCCTTAACTAACATTGCTAAATCAAATTAATAGGTCATTCATTTCCATTGTTGCTTGTGGGACCTTGCTGTGCATAAATGGTCTGAAACCAAGCTGCAAGGATACAGAGTCCTGATGCTGCACAGTCCGGGTGCAGATGCCACTATGTGCCTGCCAGAAGCGGACGGTGTGATCGTAGCCAGCAGTGGCCAGGATGACAGGGTCGCTGCCCACTGTGCCCGGGCTTGTGTTCATGGTGGATCAGTCACACCTGCAACAAGAAAATATAGCAGCAATGCCAAACCTGCCAACCTTTGCCAGTACAGTATATAGTGCCACAGTATTAGACTAACCCAAAGGTTGTACCTTCAAATCATGTCAAACTGTAAAACGGAATTCAAAAGAATCTGGTTATGTGCGGGCTGCTGGATTGTAGTAAAAACCCAACTGATCTGGCAGTCGATCAATTATAACATATGGGCTCAGTCTGTCACTCTTCCCCATCCATTCCTCCCCCCTCCCCCCAGTATGGGCTCAGTCTGTCACTCTTCCCCATCCATCCCCCCTACCCCCAGTATGGGCTCAGTCTGTCACTCTTCCCCATCCATCCCTCCCCCCTCCCCCCAGTATGGGCTCAGTCTGTCACTCTTCCCCATCCCCCTCCTCCCCCCCCCCCCCAGTATGGGCTCAGTCTGTCACTCTTCCCCATCCCCCCCCCCAGTATGGGCTCAGTCTGTCACTCTTCCCCATCCCTCCCCCCCAGTATGGGCTCAGTCTGTCACTCTTCCCCATCCCTCCCCCCCAGTATGGGTTCAGTCTGTCACTCTTCCCCATCCCTCACCCCAGTATGGGTTCAGTCTGTCACTCTTCCCCATCCCCCTCCTCCCCCCCCCCCAGTATGGGCTCAGTCTGTCACTCTTCCCCATCCCCCCCCCCAGTATGGGCTCAGTCTGTCACTCTTCCCCATCCCTCCCCCCCAGTATGGGCTCAGTCTGTCACTCTTCCCCATCCCCCTCCTCCCCCCCCCCAGTATGGGCTCAGTCTGTCACTCTTCCCCATCCCCCCCCCCCAGTATGGGCTCAGTCTGTCACTCTTCCCCATCCCTCCCCCCCAGTATGGGCTCAGTCTGTCACTCTTCCCCATCCCTCCCCCCCAGTATGGGTTCAGTCTGTCACTCTTCCCCATCCCCCTCCTCCCCCCCCCAGTATGGGCTCAGTCTGTCACTCTTCCCCATCCCCCCCCCCCCCAGTATGGGCTCAGTCTGTCACTCTTCCCCATCCCTCCCCCCCAGTATGGGCTCAGTCTGTCACTCTTCCCCATCCCTCCCCCCCAGTATGGGTTCAGTCTGTCACTCTTCCCCATCCCTCCCCCTCCCCCCCAGTATGGGCTCAGTCTGTCACTCTTCCCCATCCCTCCCCCTCCCCCCCCCAGTATGGGCTCAGTCTGTCACTCTTCCCCATCCCTCCCCCCCCAGTATGGGCTCAGTCTGTCACTCTTCCCCATCCCTCCCCCTCCCCCCCCAGTATGGGCTCAGTCTGTCACTCTTCCCCATCCCCCCCAGTATGGGCTCAGTCTGTCACTCTTCCCCATCCCTCCCCCTCCCCCCCCAGTATGGGCTCAATCTGTCACTCTTCCCCATCCCTCCCCCCCCAGTATGGGCTCAGTCTGTCACTCTTCCCCATCCCTCCCCCCCAGTATGGGCTCAGTCTGTCACTCTTCCCCATCCCTCCCCCCCAGTATGGGTTCAGTCTGTCACTCTTCCCCATCCCTCCCCCCCCCAGTATGGGCTCAGTCTGTCACTCTTCCCCATCCCTCCCCCCCAGTATGGGTTCAGTCTGTCACTCTTCCCCATCCCTCCCCCCCAGTATGGGTTCAGTCTGTCACTCTTCCCCATCCCTCCCCCATCCCTCCCCCTCCCCCCAGTATGGGCTCAGTCTGTCACTCTTCCCCATCCCTCCCCCCCAGTATGGGTTCAGTCTGTCACTCTTCCCCATCCCTCCCCCCCAGTATGGGTTCAGTCTGTCACTCTTCCCCATCCCTCCCCCATCCCTCCCCCTCCCCCCAGTATGGGCTCAGTCTGTCACTCTTCCCCATCCCTCCCCCCCCCAGTATGGGCTCAGTCTGTCACTCTTCCCCATCCCTCCCCCCCAGTATGGGTTCAGTCTGTCACTCTTCCCCATCCCTCCCCCCCAGTATGGGTTCAGTCTGTCACTCTTCCCCATCCCTCCCCCATCCCTCCCCTTCCCCCCAGTATGGGTTCAGTCTGTCACTCTTCCCCATCCCTCCCCCCCAGTATGGGTTCAGTCTGTCACTCTTCCCCATCCCTCCCCCATCCCTCCCCTTCCCCCCAGTATGGGTTCAGTCTGTCACTCTTCCCCATCCCTCCCCCATCCCTCCCCTTCCCCCCAGTATGGGTTCAGTCTGTCACTCTTCCCCATCCCTCCCCCCCAGTATGGGTTCAGTCTGTCACTCTTCCCCATCCCTCCCCCTCCCCCCAGTATGGGCTCAGTCTGTCACTACTCACTCGCTCACACACCCACCCGACGCCCTTGGATCTGCACCTCCACGGCTACCGACTATAAACAGCCGAACCAGGGTAGAATTCCCGGTCCCTGCTTCATTTCCCTCTCTGCCAGCTTTAACTCACCGCTCGACCTGCTCCAACTCTAGGTGTGTCCGCCGGTCCCTCCGTCGAAATCCGCCGACTTGCCGCAGCGCCCACTAACATTTGGTCCGTCGGAGCAGCGCGTTCCGCCCTCCCCCAACAGTGTTAAAGATTAATCCCTTGGAATCTCTGCTGGGAATTTTTGCTGCTGGACTTTGGGTTTTGGGACGTTTATTAGTTTAAAATGCCCCTCCACACCATAGTTACATTTTTTGGGTATCAAACCAACTGATCTGGACCTCTACTGAACTGAAGTCATAAAGAACCCAATTCAGTGCAGGATGCTGAGACACAGTCTTGCACGCAATGAGTTCAGACAAAAATCACAAATTTCGTTTGAAATAGCATGACTCTTAGCAGCAAAATCAGAATAACGTGTTTAGTTTGTTTGCTATCTGTGTCGCTGTTATTAATTGTAAATGTCACTGCCAACATTTTTCTGATTTTCCAGAACAGACTGTGCCTCTCAGTAATCAGTATTATTATTTGATGCATCAGAGCCAATACGCTAGTCCTTCTAAACCCAACTTGACATCAAATTTACCCAGTCTGCCATCCAGCATTCAGGTATCAGGCATATTCAAAGCACATAAATAATAATGTAGAGAGGATGACAAAAGAAAATAGGCAATTAGAAAGGCAAAGTGCAAATATGTAATGACACCCAGGAGACTCATGACAAATGTCAGGACATGTGGATTCACGGGTAGCAGAACATATAGCGAGATGGCTACAAAACAGAAAACGGAGATTAGGGGTTAAATGAAGATTCTCAGACTGGCAAAAAGTGGGAAGTAGTGTCCCACAGGGATCCATGCTGGGACCACTGTTGTTCACCATATACAGAAATAACAGACTCAGAAATTGGAGGTATAGTCAAAATTTGTAGATGATATCAAATTGGGGAAGGTGTGGGGGGGGGGGGGGGGGGGCGCATAGTTTAGATAAGGACATGAAAGACTACACCAAAATACAGGAAGACGTAAACAGACTTGCAGAATGGGTAGTGAAATGGCAAATTAAAATTCAATATAGAAGTGTATGAGGTAGTCAGTTTTGATGGGAGGTGTAGAATTAAATTGGGTAGAGGAGCAAAGAAATCTGGGAATATAGATATATAAATCACTAAAAGTAGCAACACCAAGTTGAGAACATTATTGTTACGAGCTCATAGAACAACAGTCTTGCTTGTACTGTGTCTTTATTGAACTGACCTTGTGATGGCTGCCTACAGTGAATGCCTCATGGTAGAGGTTATATGACTATGGCAAGCCGGGAGGCACATTAGTACAGTATTGCATTTCTATTCCAAACATCCCCCTTTTCATACAAAAAAAATTTGCATGCATTATCATTTCCACTCTGAGTTGCCCAAGTTACCCACTCTGCACACAACGGTTCTCATGCATTAACAGTTCATTATTCTCATCAGTCTCTGCACATGCATTGCACACATAGTCTTTAAATCATGCCTGTCTCTTAATGGTGCGTGTGCGCTTGTCGTTGGCTGTTCACCTGGGTGATTTTCCTTCTTCAGGGTGTCATTCCCGTGTCACTTGTTGCCGCAGTAACTGCTGTTGTTCCATTTCCATTGTTGGGGTGCTTTGGACTACTGGGACTGATGGTTGTTCTGTGGTCTGTGCAGATGGTGAGTTCACATCTTCCTGATCAGCCTTCTGCAGTGTTTGGCCAGTAGAGCACTTCTCTTGCCTTTCTCAGACTTGACTCAATTCCTTGGTGGTTTGCATGGATGCGCTTTAGCATCTCTCCTCTCAACTCCTTAGGGATAATGACTCTATTTCCTTTGTAAACAATGCCATCTTGGGCTGTCTCTTGCAAGTAGGTGTGGATAAAAATGTTCACAAGCAATGGCAATGGCCAGGCACTCTTTCTTGATCTGAGCATAACGTCGTTCCATTTGCATTAACGCCCTGGATACAAATACAACCAGTTGTTCTTGCTGCATTAGGATTGCTCCAAGTCCTGTCTTACTGCAGGGTGACTTCATCTTTTACATCATAGTATTTCAGCACTGGTGTTGCAGTCATTAGCTCAATTTTAGTGAACACTGCTTCTTGTTCTGTGCCCCAATATCACTGCACATCCTTGGCAGTGAGTTGGCGTAATGGTTCACACTCCGACGACACATTGGGAAAGAATTTTGCCAAATAGTTGACGAAAACAACAAATTGTTGCACTGCTTTTACATGTGTTGGTCGCCACATTGCTACTACTGCTCTCACCTTTTTGGGATCGGGTGAAGACCTTTTGCTGTCAGTACATGACCTATGCAATTGCTAATTGCAATTTTTTCTAGTTCATCTTCAGGTTCATCTGCCGAGCTCTATCTAGCAGTCGCACTAGATTTTGATCATGGTCAGCAATGGCTTCTTCCATTGTGTCTCCGCATCCATAAACTAGCAGATCATCCACTATAGCTTCCACTCTGGGAAGATCACTAACTATCTCATGCTATGTCGATACTCCTCTGGAGTCGTAGAAATGCCAAAAGGGCATGTGCAACCATCTGTATCTCCCAAACGGCATCCAGGATGTGGTTAGAAAACTGTTGCTTTCATCCAGCTTCACTTGCTAGTAACCATCCTTCGCATCTCGGGTAGTGAAGATTTTTGCCTTTGCAAGTTGTGGCAAAATTTCTTTAATGGTTGGCATAGGGGTAGTGAGATCTCTTCAGAGATTTATTTCGATTCTTTGGGTCGATGCAAACTCTCAGCTTTCCAGTTGTTTCACTGCTACCATGCTGTTAATCCATTCTGTCGGGGTTGGCACTTGATTACACCTTTCTTTTCCAGCTCTTCTATCTTGTCTTTCAGGCTGGCCTTGAGGGCAGCTGGAACTTTCCCTGGACAGATGCTGAATTGGTCTTACCCTCTCATCTACTTCGAGATGATATTCTTCAGGAAGACATCCTAAACCTGTCAACACATCATTGTACTGCTCTAGGATCTGTTCCGCAGTCAATGGTTGAGTGCGCTGCTCCACATTGCAAATCTCTTTTTGTACATTGAGGGTTACCAGTCCAAGCTTTAGACTTGCTCCGGCTGAGATGAGTGGCTTTTACTTGCCGTCTATGATCTGGAACTCCAGATCTTCATTCTTGCCATTGCATTGGGCTTTCAGAGTAACTTGTCCTCTTGGCACTAGTATGGTGCCATCATATAGCCTTAACCTTACTTTCGAGGGCTTCATTTTTGGATCACCATGTTGAACCACTTTGCACAGGTCTGTGCACCATTGTCTATCTGACACTTGATGTTGACTTGATATTCTCCTTCTGCAGTCATCATTCCAACAGTCACAAACCATTTATCACCTATCGACCTGACTGAACCAACCTGTTGTATGGTGTATAGTGATTCGTCAGAATCTTCAGCTAACATCTCTCCAGTGGCCATCCATACCTGCTTGTTGTGCTTCCTTCTAGCCAAACACTTGTGCACAAAATGATTCAGCTTCTTGCAGTGAGAACACTGTTCTCCCCACGCTGAATATGCCTTGTTTTCCTTTGTGTGATGTCCTCCGCAGTATTAGCATCCTGCCTTTGATCTTTGTGCCCTTTCAGCCTGGAATGTCTATCAGCATAATGCAAGACCTGATCTGTTCTGCTATGAATACCTGAAGTGCTGTAACGTGCAAGGCTCGGACCAGGTCTGGAAGGTGGGATTAGATTGGGCGACTAGTTTTTTTCAGCCGGCACAGACACGATGGGCTGAATGGCCTCTTTCTGTGCCATAACTTTTCCATGGTTCTAGGAATATGCTCTAGCTGTTGATTTACAACCTCAGTGCTTCTACACACGTCAATCGCTTTCCTTAGAGTAAGTTTCTCCTCTCTCAGTAGACATGCTCTGACTGCAAGATCTCATGCCTACTACAATCCTGTCTTTAATTAGATCATCTTTTAGTTGTGCAAATTCACAGGATTCTGTGAGCTATATTAATGCAGTCACATATTGATCAATGGACTCTTTTTCACCTTGGGCCTTAATATTGAACACATACCGTTCATAGGTTACGTTCAATTGGGGTTCAAAGCGTGCCTTCAAGGCTTTCAAAATTTCTGCTGTCCTTTTTTTTGTGCTTAGGAGAGATTTAGGGTTGAATACATTTTGTAACAGTCTCTCCCCACCAGTGATAAAAGTGTAGCTACTTGTAGCTGCTCTGGTTTGTTAATTAAACCTGTTGCAATTCCATAATTTTGCCACTGAGTGGAAAAACTGCCAGTCTGTTTCATATAACCTTTCATTTTGACCGGCACCAGGAGAAGAAAATTTGCAGCCAGTGTGTCTTACCCAGTGCTTTCAGCTGTAGCCTGCTTCTTTGTTGCTTTTCTGTGACTTCCTGTGGTTTTTAGCAGCTCTGAACATTCCTGTGTTCCTCTTTTAGTAGCTGTGCTTCTATACAGCTCTTCAACACTCAATCTCAGCTCCACTCTGACATCATGTTACGAGCTCACAGGACAACAGTCTTGCTTGTACTGTGTCTTTATTGAACTGGCATTGTAATGGCTGCCTGCAGTGAGTGCCTCATGGTAGAGGTCACATGACTATGGCAAGCCAGGAGGCACATCAGTGCAGTATTGCATTTCTATCCCAAACAGTTATAAAGAGAACAAACAAAGTACTGGGGTTGATTTTAGAGAATTAGAATACAAAAGCAAGGAAGTAATCTTAAATTTATATATAACCTTTGTTAAACAACACTTGGAACACTGTGTGCAATTCTACACACTACAAAACTTATATCAATGCACTGGTCATGTTGCAGAAAAAAATTACATGTATGCTACCAGAATTGGAAGGACACCACTATCAGAAAAGATTGAGCAGGCTGGAGCTATTTTCTCTGGAAAAGAGAAGACGAAGAGGAAACATACAATCATAGAAAATTACAGCACAGGAAGAGCTCATTTGGCTTGCCTTGCCTGTGCCAGCTCTTTGAAAGAGCTGCTATCTCTGTGGAGAGGGAGAAACAGATCCCTTGCAGACCACTGCATATTTCTCTTCAGTCATAAAAACATCCATTCACCACCACTCTCTACCTCCTATCCCTTAGCCAATTATGTAGCCACGTTAACATCGTCCCTTTAATCCCATGTGCTTCCACCTTCCGAATAACTCTGTTATGTAGTACTTTATCATATTCTTTTTGAAAGTCCATAGAAACAACTACTACTGCAGCACTTTCATCAACCCTCCGACTATCCCTCATTAACCCATGCTTCTCCAGATCGGGTGAACGCTTTGCGAAACCCCTCCGCTCAGTCCACAAGCATGACCCCGAGCTTCCGTTTGCTTGCCATTTTAATTCACCCCCATTCTCTCATGCCCACATTTCTGTCCTTGGCCTGCTGCAATGTTCCAGCGAAGCTCAACAAAAACTTGAGGAACAACACCTTATCTTCCGATTAAGCATTCTACAGCCTTCTGGACTCAACACTGAGTTCAACAAATTCAGAGCATGATTGCCTTTTATTTATTTATTTATTTAATTTTTTAAACCATGTGCCTGTCTTAAACATGTTTGTGCTTTTGTACAGAGCTATTCATTATTCTGCCATTAACACTCTCTCTGGACTAATTCTTTGTCTTTTACTACAACTATTACCACTCCCTTTGCCTTTTGTCCCATGACATCTCTGTCATTTAATCTCACCTGTTTTCTGCCCTATCACACACCGTCCATTTTGTTCTTCTTCCCTCCCCTCACCCCTTCCACTTTCTCAAAGCCCATTATATTTATAACCAATGCCAGTTCTGATGAAAGGTCATCAACCTGAAACATTAACTCTGTTTCTCTCTCCACAGATGTTTCCAGGCCTGCTGAGTATTTCCAGCACTTTCCGTTTTTATTTCAGATTTCCAGCCCCCTTTTATTTTACTGCTTCCTTCCTCATTGGGCTAGAAAAATACTAATTAAGAAAGTTCTCCTGTACGTATTTTAGGAATTCTTCAACCTCTATGCCCTTTACTGTGCTTCCACTCCCCCCCAACCCCCAATCTATATTCGGGTAATTTATGTCCCCTACTATTACTGCTCTGTTTAATTTCTCTGAAATTTGTCTACAGATTTGTTTTTCTATCTCATTCCCACTGTCATTAAATCAGTGACAAGGGTGGCGCTGTTGTTGTTTGGCAAACTGACCTCTACTGTGCGGCGCTGAACGCCAACTCCCTGACACCTCCTCCTATCTCTGGACCATGACTTTGTCACTGAACATCAAATTGTTGTTTCCCAAACTGTCACTGACCTCACCTCCTCTGGAGATCTTTCCTCCACTTCCTCCAAACTCATAGTCCCCAACCATGCGCAGCCCACATCTACCTCTTTTTCAAGATTCAAAAACAGAACTGCCCTGCGAGACTCAACATTGCAGTTTGTTCTTGCCCCACGGAACTGATTTCTTCCAATCTCGATTCTCTTTTTCCTCCCCTTGTCCGGTCTTTTTCCACCTACATCCATGACTCTTCTGATGCCCTTCACCACTTCCAACAGTTTCCAATTTCCTGACTCTAACTGTCTCCTTTCTGTCATGTACATCCAATCTCTTTAGACTCCGTCCCCCAACAGGATGGCCCGAGGGCTCTCTGCTTCTCCCTTGAATGGAGGCCCAACCAGTCCCCATCCACCACCACACTCCTCCACTTGACTGTGAACTTGTTCTTACGTTGAACAATTTCTCCTTTGACTCCATTCACTTTCTCAAAATAATAGGTGTTACTATCGAAACCCATATGGGTCCTAGCTATGCCTGCCTTTTCATGGGGTATGTGGAATATACTTTGTTCCAATCCTACTCAGGGTCCCTCTCTCACTTCTTTTTCTAGTAAATTAATGATTGTATCGGTGCCATTTCCTGCTGTCGTCCAGAACTGGAAAGTTTTTCATCAATTTTGCTTCCAATTTCCACCCTTCCTTCACCATCACATGATTCTTCTAATTCGTGCATGGGATGTGAGCATCGCTGGCAAGACCAGCATTTATTGCCCACCTCTAATTACCCTCATGAAGGGGGAAGTGAGCTACCTTCTTGAACCGTTGCAGTCTGCGTGATGTAGGTACACCCACAGGACTGTTAGGTAGGGAGTTCCAGGATTTTGATCCAAGATAATGAAGGAACAGTTGATATATTTCCAAATCAGGATGGTGTGTGATTTAGAAGGGAACTTGCACATGATGGTGTTCCCATGTGCCTGCTGCCATTGTTATTCTAGGTGCTGTTGAGGAACCCTTAGCGAGTTGCTGCAGTGTATCTCCTAAATAGTATACACTGCAGCCACAGTCCGCCAGTAGTAGAGGGAGTGAATGTTTATGGTGGTGGATGCAGTGCCAATTAAGTGGCTGCTTTGCACTGGATGGTGTCGAGCTTCTTGAGTGTTGTTGAAGCTGCACCCATCCAGGCAAGTGGGGAGTCTTGCATCACATTTCTGACTCGTGCCTTGTAGATGGTGGAAAGCCTTTGGAGAGTCAGGAGGTGAGGTACTTGCTGCAGAATTCCTAGCCTCCGACCTGCTGTTGTAGCCACAGTATTTATGTTGCTAGTCCAGTTAAGTTTCTGGTCATGGTGACTCCGAGGATGTTGATTGTGGGGGATTTAGAGATGGTAATGCAATTGAATGTCAAGGGAGGAGGTTAGATTCTGTCTTGTTGGAGATAGTTATTGCCTGGCCCTCGTGTGGCGTGCATGTTACTTGCCACTTATCAGTCCAAACTTGAATGTAGTCCAGGTCTTGTTATATACGGGCAAGTACTACTTCGTTATCTGAGGAGTTGCAAATGGAACTGAACACTTGCAATCTTCAGTGAACATCTCCACTTCTGACCTTATAATGAAAGGAAGGTTGAGCAGCTGAGGATGGTTGGACCTAGGACACTGCCATAAGGAACTCCTGCAGTGATGTTCTAGGCTGAGATGATTGGCCTCCAAATACCACAATCATCTTCCTTTGTGCTGGGTATGACCCCAAATCAGTGGAGTGATTCCCCCCCCACGATTCCCACTGACTTCAAATTTGCTAAGGCTCCTTAATGCCACACTTGGGGCTGAATTTTGTTTTGTCCTTGAAGGTGGGCGTGGAGGCGGTGGGGGGCAAACAAAATGGCAGGTGGGGGGAGTGACATTCCTGACATTGCCCCGGCCCCCTGCCATTTGGTCTGGGTTGGAGAAGACCGAGGATGACCTTCCCACCCCAGACCAATTGAAGCCCTTAAGTGTCTAATTAATGGCATAGACCAGTTGATCAGAATGGCCCACCTCTATGCTGCAGATTCTATGTAATCTAGGTTGACACTTCAGTACAGCCCTGAGAGAATGCTGCGCTGTTGGATGGCCACGTTAAACCAAGACCCCATGTGCCCAGTCGGTGCATGAAAAAGATCCCATGGGACATTGTTGGCTATCATTTATCCCTCAATCAACATCACAAACAGATTATCTAGTCATTTATCGCAATGCTGTTTGTTGGACCTTGCTGAGCACAAATGGCTGCCGTGTTTCCCTGCATTACAATAGTGACTACAATTTAAAGGTAATTAATTGGCCATGAAGTACTTTGGGATGTCTAGTGTTCTTTCTTTCTGTACCACCATATCTCCTTTGTAAATCATTGAAATTGTACACTTACACATTTTTTGTAATACTCCTAGCAGTAAAATCACTGCATGTGAAGCATGTTGGAATGGTCTAAAACATGTGGTAAGAAACGGGACAAATACAATAATTACCTCAACTGCTCCCGCCCTCAGTACCAGTTCATGGGCAACAGTACTTCACCACAATTTTATAACATTGAATAGAGTCTAAGCTTTGTACAGGGGACAGACTGCTACAATCAGGACAGTATTTGGTGAAACTGAGTCTGGTGTAATCAGACACGGGGTGAGACAAGTCTGCCTACTATCATCATTGCTGTTTAACAACTATGTGGAAGCCATGATAAAAGATGCACTTGATGAAGTATAGAAAGATGTCAAAGTAGGAAGTCAACTGGTGAAGGTAGTGAGATTTGCAGATGTTCAGGCCCTAGTGGCTAGTACAGCAGATGATCTATAGATATTAATGGATAGAATAAAAGAAGAGGTGAAAGATTACGGAACAAAAATTGATGTAAAAAAGACAAAAGTTATGAAGGTCGGAAGAATTAATGGTGGAAAGCAGAGGTCAAGATAAATGGTCAACAGCTGGAACAGGTATCACGAATGAAGTACCTGGGAAGCATCTTAACAGAAATTGGTTACTGCCATAAAGAAATCAGAGCTAGAATAGCCATGGCAAATTTTTAATTTTTTTTATTTAGAGATACAGCACTGAAACAGGCCCTTCGGCCCACCAAGTCTGTGCCGACCAACAACCACCCATTTATACTAACCCTACAGTAATCCCATATTCCCTACCACCTCCCTACACTAGGGGCAATTTACAACAGCCAATTTACCTATCACCTGCAAGTTTTTGGATGTGGGAGGAAACTGGAGCACCCGGCGAAAACCCACACAGACACAGGGAGAACTTGCAAACTCCGCACAGGCAGTACCCAGAATCGAACCCAGGTCTCTGGAGCTGTGAGGCTGCGGTGCTAACCACTGCGCCACTGTGCTGCAAAGAATACATTCTCTAAACATAAAGAATTGCTCAGTATAGGAATGAAAAAAAGAATTATCAAGACTGTGATTTGGAGTGTCATGTTGCACGGGGCTGAAATGTGGACCTTGAGAAAAGTGGACATCTAAAGATTAGAAAGTTGTGGAATGTGGATCTGGAGAAGGATGGAGTGGGTCACTTGCAGAGATCACAAGCAATGAAGAAATTCACAGGATAGTGGAAGAGGATAGATTGTTAGTCAATATCATCAAGAAAAGGCAACAAAGTTGGATTGACCATATTTGAAGGCATAAGAACTTGCTGAAGGAGGCGATGGAAGGAAGATTACAGGGATATAGACCAGGAGGGAGAAAGAAAATGATGATGTTAGACAACTTGAAATTGAAAATGGGAGGCTCTTATGAGCAACTGAAGAGCACAAGACCGCGAGGTGTGGAGAAATGAACAGGGGACCTGCCCTTAGGCAGATCACTATAAAAAAAAACTCTCAGGGCAGCACAGTGGCGCAGTGGTTAGCACTGCAGCCTCACAGCTCCAGGGACCTGGGCTCGATTCTGGGTACTGCCTGTGTGGAGTTTGCAAGTTCTCCCTGTGACTGCGTGGGTTTTCGCTGGGAGCTCCGGTTTCCTCCCACAGCCAAAGACTTGCAGGTTGATAGGTAAATTGGCCATTATAAATTGCCCCTAGTGTAGGTAGGTGGTAGGAAATATGGGATTACTGCAGGGTTAGTATAAATGGGTTGTTGTTGGTCGGCACAGATTCGGTGGGCTGATGGGCCTGTTTCAGTGCTGTATCTCTAAAATAAAAATAACACACACACAAAACACAAATATTTAAAGGTAGAGTCTAGAATTGGGTGATTTCCACAGTTTACATCAGTGGTTCTCAAAGTGTGGTCTGCTGACTACTGGTGTCTGCTAGGGTCCTCCAGGTGGTCTGTTGGCTGGTCAAAAATGCAAGTCACTGAAAAGCAATACCATGGCCGAGGCCATACAAGAGAACAGGCCAGAACCCTCAACTTCACCACTTGTGTGACGTCACACAACCAGACCAGCTCCCGCGTAGCACAAGTCGTCATAAGCGGAAGCAACAACAAGGTTGTTTTATAAGCAAGATTTATGTTACTGTTAAAACATATATCTGTGAGATCAGATTTTCAACACTTGAAGGGCTGAATAGATAGGAAGGACCTGTTTCCCCTAGGTGGAGAGGTCAATTACCAAGGGCACAGATTTAAGGTGATTGATAGAAGGATTAGAGGGGACATGAGCAAAAACCTTTTCACCCAGAGGGCGGTGGGTGTCTGGAATTCATTGCCTGGATCAGTGGTGGAGGCAGAAACCCACAACTCATTTAAAAAGTACCTGGACATGCACCTTAAGTGCTGTAACCGGCAAGGTTATGGACCAGGTGCTGGAAGGTGGGTTTGGCTAGTTTTTTCAGCCAGCACAGACATAATGGGCTGAATGGCCTCCTTCTGTGCCGTAACTTTTCTATGGTTCTATGGAATGTGGGGAGCCTGATATGAGACTGAAGTTAAAAACAAGAAATGCTGGAACCACTCAGCAGGTCTGGCAGCATCTGTGAAAAGAGAAGCAGATGCTGCCAGACCTGCTGAGTGGTTCCAGCATTTCTTGTTTTTATTTCAGATTTCCAGCATCTGCAGTATTTTGCTTTTATATGAGACTGAAGTGCTCTAGCTTGAAACCTGACACCTCATTGGCGTCGCATCAAAAGCTGCGCATTCTTCCCATTATTTCTGTTGAGTTTTTTTGTGATGGCAAATGAAAGTGGGTGGGGTGGGACTGGTAGGTGGTCCGTGGAATCTTTTGCCTTGCCTAAGTGGACCACAGATGAAAAAGTTTGAGAACAAGTGCGGATGCAGGAACTCTGAGATGAGAACAGAAAGTGCCGGAAATACTCAGCAGGTCAGGCAGCATCTGTGGAGAGAGGAGAGCTAACGTTTCAAGTCAGTGACCCTGAGAACCACTGGTTTCGGTGACCACAGAATGAAAAATCTGCTCACTCATTATTTTGCATATTGGTTATGTATAGAAAGAGGAGTTATTATTTTAAACATTAATATTATTTTATAAATTAATATTTTTCTGCATTGAATATTTTTGCACTTAGAAGCTGACCTCCTGGGTTAGTAGCCTGTCGCTGCTTCTTTCAGGCAGATGAGCGGAATTTCGGTCCCAGGACGGTAAATGCCAGTGCTGTGGGGACGCGTCGATGGAGCAGAGGCGAGGCTGGGAGCTCCCGGAATAGCGGCTGCGGGGGAGGGAGGACCGGCCGGCGGGTAGCTGGGTGACTCGGCACACGTGCTTTAAATGGGCTGCGAGGAAGCGGAAAGAGAGAACAGGATCGGTCGGCACGGAACAGGGGAGTGGAGATGCCTGGAGCAGGAGGAGGAGGTGGTGAGTAGTTGAGGGTGGGAGCGGGAGAGGGCCCCACCAGCACCGGCCAAGAGTCTTGCAAAGACCCGAGTAGCTCAAGCTCTTCCGGACACTGGCGAGTCCCCCCCCCCCGTGTTGGATGACTCATTGCCTTAATCCCGAACCTCGGAGAGCCACGTCCTGGGAATTCCTGGCAGATTGTGAAGTGTTGACACTTTACCGACACTGACCTGTCACAGCGTTACTTAACCCCTTAGTGCAGACCGCCATAGAGGGTGCCAACCCTTCTGGATTTAACGATGAATGTCCTGCAAACTCGAAAGAAATATCAGGCATTTAATTATCTTTCTCAATTTTATTAGTTATAAAATATTGCAATTGGTGGTGGTGGGAAGGCTGTTTTGCGGGCATGTCGGAAGCAGGTAGTCGTTTCCAGGAATACGTCCAACCAGAGTTGGCACTTTACCTCGAGGCACCTGATGATGAGTGAGGCTGTGGCATTGGACTTGAATATCCAGATGGCTGGCACAGCACAAGTTGCCCTGGGTAGTTTTTTTCTGCTATGCTATATGTGTGCCTTATATATAGTCTGAAAGGAAATTGAGGTATAGGACATTGAAGGGATAGATTAACACATAGCTCTATGGAGCCTTTACCCAGAGGCTGCTGT
The DNA here is from genome assembly GCF_036365525.1 of Heterodontus francisci. Taxonomy (NCBI): domain Eukaryota; kingdom Metazoa; phylum Chordata; class Chondrichthyes; order Heterodontiformes; family Heterodontidae; genus Heterodontus; species Heterodontus francisci. Next base: position 38,653,518 of record NC_090394.1, on the reverse strand, counting down.
GTACAAATAAGCAGTTTCTTTTAATTACAATACAGGGCCATTCCTGCATGCATTTTACTACATGTTTGTGTTTTAATGGATTAGGAGGAAAAGGGAGTTGTGGAGAGGCTGTGATTTTTTTTTAAATATCCAAAATATACTTTATTCATAAAAATCTGTAAAAAAAAAAAAATACATTCCCAGTTTCAAACAGCACCAAGTCAAAAATTACAAACCGTGCAAAGGTGATCAGTTTCCTTCAATACAATCCTGAGTTGCCTCAACCCTTCCATTTCACATTTGTCGTGCCAGATACATTTTACAGGAGACAAAATTTTCCCGATACAGTTCGAGGCGTTTCCCATGGATCCAGCCCCTCAGTTCAGCTTGGTGGGGGGACCTTACACAGTGGTCTTTCCCCATTGAGCCTTTGCTGCAGCTGCCCCAAGCTTTAGTGCGTCCCTCAGCACGTAGTCCTGGACTTTGGAATGTGCCAGTCTGCAACGTTCGGTCATGGACAACTCTTTGTGCTGGAAGACCAGCAGGTTTCGGGCAGACCAAAGGGCTTCTTTCACCGAATTGATAGTCCTCCAGCAGCAGTTGATATTTGTCTTGGTGTGTGTCTCTAGGAACAGCCCGTAGAGCACAGACTCTTGTGTTACAGAGCTGCTTGGGATGAACCTCAACAAAAACCACTGCATCTCTTTCCACACCTGCTTTGCAAAGACACATTCCGGGAGGAGGTGGGCAACTGTCTCTTCCCCACCACAGCCACCGCGGGGACATTGTGCGGAGGGGGTGAGACTTCAGGCGTGCAGGAAGGATCTGACGGGGAGGGCTCTTCTTACCACCAGCCAAGCTACATCTTGGTGCTTGTTTGAAAGTTCTGGTGATGAGGCATTCCGCCAAATGACTTTGGCGGTCTGCTCGGGGAACCATCCGACAGGATCCACTGTCTCCTTTTCCCGTAGGGCCTTGAGGACATTCCGTGCAGACCACTGCCTGATGGATTGGTGGTCAAAGGTGCTTTCCCGCAGAAACTGCTCCACGAAGGATAGGTGGTACGGCACGGTCCAACTGGATGGAGCCTTCCGCGGCAATGTGACCAGGCCCATCCTTCGCAACACCGGGGACAGATAAAACCTCAGCATGTAGTGACACTTGGTGTTTGCGTACTGGAGGTCTACACACAGCTTGATGCAGCCGCACACGAAGGTGGTCATCAGGATGAGGGCCACGTTGGGTACATTTTTCCCGCCCTTATCCAGAGGTTTGAACATCGTGTCCCTCCGGACCTGGTCCATTCTGGATCCCCAGATGAAGCGGAAAATGGCTCGGGTGACCGTCACAGCGCAGGAGTGGGGTATGGGCCAGACCTGCGCCACGGGCTGTGATGTTCTTGGTGCCTATGGGCCCAAGAATTCTTAGCTACTGGAAGGTGCTACCTAGAGGCTGTATATGTGACCAGCCTTCACGCTACTCTAGTGCAGTATTGAGGCAGTGGTGCACTTTTTAAACTGCCGTGCTTCAGATGAGACATTATATTGAGGCCATGTTTGCCCTCTTCAGTGGACATAAAAGATCCCATGACACTATTTGAAGAAAAGAAGGGAGTTATCTCTGGTGCTCTGGTCAATATGCAAATTGAAAAGCAAGTTGTTTCCTGTAATGGGTGGTCCATCTACAATGCCAGGCCAGAAACTGATAATCTACTTTCCTGTTTCTGCCTGATATTGTAAAGCTCATCCTTTTACAAAATTCATTTGTGGGGTGTGTGTGAGTCACTTATTGCCAGTCCCTAGTTGCCCTTGAGGTGGTGGGCCTCTTGAACTGCTGCAGTTGGTACAGTATATAACTAATTTATTACTGTCTGCTTTGCTTCCTGTACTTGTACAGTACATAACAGGCAAGAAGGAATGATTTGTTTGACCTGGTACTGTACAGTCCTTAATGTAACTGAGTAATTGGATATCTTAGAAACAATGGGAGCAACGCAGTTGGCAACAGTTCAATTCTCTTAGCTCACACCAACATCTCACGATGAAATGCCTTTTTTAAGCATTGGTATTGAGCTCAGAGGCCAGAATTTCTCAGTATTTGGAAACACCCATCACCTGTGTCACACCCTAGCTTATCTGTACCTTTTGGTGTCGAGCTGAATTCTATCAGATTCAAGGATCTGAGAGAGAGGTGAGTGGTTATTGTTCATAGCATGACTCTGGAGTAAGGGAGACCCAGCTCTGGCTCCAATCCAGGAGTCCAGCCCTGTGACTACGTGGCTGAGTCAGTAGGTGCTGAACTCTGGTGTATTTACCCTTTTCTGACTGCAGAAATAACACACATTCTATGTTGCAACACTTTGTAAGATTAAAGATCTGATCACTTTTTTTTGTTCTTTTTATTTGCTGTCCAAAATGTGGGGAAGGCATTTTTTCTCCCATCTGTAATTGCTGTAGTGATTACAGCTGAATGGCTTGCTCGGCTTCTTCAGAGGACATTCAGAGTCCAATATATGGAAGGTGATGTTGCATTTACTATGGGAAGACTCTTGTTTACTGTTATCATAGGCAGACGGCAGCACCACATGATGGTCTGAAGCAGGCCCAAGAAGAATTTCCAACTAGAGACAAGATAGCGCCACATCACTGAAGTCATCTCATCTGTGGAACAAAGTCTACCTTCGATACTGCAGCCTTGCCTCCTTTTATCCCCTTCCCCTGCTAATAGTGGGACAGTCCCTCAAAGAATGAATCATCCTAACACATTGCAACACAGTAGCACTTAACCCCTACGTGAGCATGCCAATTGTCACTGCAAGAGTGAAGACATCTAACTTCCATCAGTAATATGTCAGTGTGCATTTTATTTTCCCAGTGAATTCAAAAGTGTACACAATTCACCTACTTCACACCGTGCAACAGCAGATGCGTTTTTTTAAAAGTTACTCTTGTACTGCCTCTATGTGCCACCTGAGAGCAGCATTGAAGAAAGTGGTTGGCTGATTATACTCTACAAAAGGCTTATGGGACTGAGGTGGTTCTCGTCTTTGGCAGTTTGGTGTGGACTTTCGGATGAGACTTTAGACCAGGAGTCGGCAATCTTTTTTTTCAACCTGAAAAGCCTTTTGTTTAAAAAAAGTTGCCCAAAATAAAAACTATTGGGAGCTGCACGATTAAAAGAATTAAAGAATGGAGTAAAGGCATACCTTAAGAGCAAAAATTGTTTATCAGAATCTAAGGAACATTATGCACTTATTGATGTTGTAAAAAGTAATTTGCTTTAACTTCTCTTTGCTTGTAAGGATCACCGCAGCTACTACTGAATTTCAATCTTGCATATAGGTCGGGCAAAAATCCAATTTCTACATCCCAGCACTAGGTAAAAACCATTATTTTTGTTCTCAAAGTTGAATCTTGATGCTACCCAAATCTTAAAAATTTGCCTTTGACTTTATCAGCTTTCTCCTGGAGAATCCTAACTGCACATTTTCTTTTGTGTAGAATGAAGACAATATTTTCAGTTTATTGATTCTTGTGACTTAAAATAAAAAGCTTCTAATAGACATTTAACTTATTGTCTCAGCTATATTAGAAACAATAGTGGGTCGCAACCATAAAACAGTTCTTTGAACCAAAGGCAATCTATAACCATGCTGTAGCTATACCACTCACAGATTTAAGTAATAATTTGAAACCATAAAGTGCAGCATTATGATTTGCCTTTTATCCCCACATTTATAAGCAGCTCTTACTACTTCAAGTGAGACAAGTTCCCCGTGTGTGGTATTTCTCCTATTTTATATAATTTAGTAAATTCTAGCTTTAAATAATTGTGAATGCTAAATTCCTTATCTATGAATTGAATCGAGCTAAGATGTCAACAACTAGGAGACTGCACTGCTAAGGGCAGTTTGAAATTATACTTTTAAGATCACAATTACCATTTATTTTATGAAATAATCTGTATAAATGCTATTTTGAAGCCTGACAGTGCAGAAACAAAATTTTTGATTAAGCAAATGAATAACTCAATAAAGAAAATTGTGTTGCTCTTTTAATTTGTCATTTTCTTGACTTAATTTTTTCATAATGCAATCCAACTGGTAAAAGTTGGGAGCTGCATTTGGCTCCCGAGCTGCAGGTTTCCAACCCCTGCATTAAACCAAGATTCTGTTCAGGTGGCCGTAAAAGACCTCACAGCACCTTTTCAATGTGAGTATTCAGCCCTCAGCAAATATAGTCCCCACTGCTTATAGCAGGCGCTTTCGTGTGATTATGATTTGCACCCTATAGCCAGTATAATGTGGTAGCACTATTTTAGTAACTGGGGGGGAATACACCTTCTGTGTAACTCCACTCTGATCTGCAGCTTTATTTAAACTGCATTTTAAAAACTCTAACCCACACTGCTTAGAGGGGATTAGAAATACACAAAAAGTAATTGAACATTAACTTGATGATGTTTTGTAGTTAGATTCCATGTACCTTTAATGAGATGTGAACTAGTAAGTAACCTCAGTTGTTTCTGCCCAAATTAAACTGAGCACTTCAGACAATATCAGTGGCAATTTTCAAATTGACGTTCATGCAAATTGAAAACGGTTATCGTTTCTTGGCCAATTATAAGCTACGGCTTGTTTTAAGTGGTGGGGACTGTACTGCCCAAATGGGATAACTGATCACTCATCTCATTGCAGTTTGTGGGAGCTTACTGCGCACAAATTGACTGCTGTGTTTCCCACATTACAATGGTGGCTACACCTCAAAAGTACCTAATTGGTCCTGAGATTGTGCTAGAGCACTATGTGAATGCATGTCTATATTTCAGGCAGCATAAATTCTGCTAATTTAAACTTTTTTTTTTAAAATCAACATTAATCTTGTTTTCTCTTTTCTGCAGGATTACAAACAAATATGTTACGGATAAACTCCATGAACGTGTTGCGGTTCCTGGTTCTGTTGATTATAGTAATTGTAGGCGTGAAGATGTATTCCATGTTAAAGTAAGTTTTTTTTTTTAAAAATTACTCTCAGCATGAGGGTGTCACTGGAAAATTCAGCATTTATTGCTCATCCCTGCGCCTACCTCCTGAATTGCTGCAGTTTGTGTGGTAAAAGTCTCCCACAGTGCTGTTGGGTAGGGAGTTCTGGCATTTTTGACCCAGTGATCAGTAACAGCTGATATGTCAGTTTCAGGATGTTTTGTGACTTAGAGGGGAACCTGGAGATGATGGTGTTTCTATCTGCCTGCTGCCCTTGTCCTTCTAGGTGGTTGAGGTCACAGGTTTGAGAGTGTTTTGTCAAAGAAAATATCCTGGAGTAAGATGTAGATTCAGCTCGGGCTGGGCACAATCACAGCTGGGTTCAAGACCAGGCCACAGGTGGGTGTACAATTTAGTGGTAGCTTTCTTTTTGCTGCAGGTTTTTGCCCACTGCAGCATCAAGTGAGCTTTAATCCTAATTGCATCTGGAAGATAGGATAGATATAAGAAACTCCATGGGAGCAGCATCGCCAGGGCAGGATACTGAGTGACAATTAATCAGTGGCTGTGCTTGCCTGTACTGGGGACAGTGTCTGGTCCTGTATCAAATCACAGGCCTTGATGTTCTGTTTGAGATATACTGGTTCCTTCTCTCCACCACCCCTTCCAATTTGCACCTACAGCCCTACCTTCCACCTATTGGGCCTCTCTCCAGTGAATTTGTTGTTTTTCATTGCAATCTTTTCCTACATTCCCCAAGTTATTAATTTTTTCCAAGTTGCTTTTAGGTTCCTATAGATTCCTCATGATTTGACACTCAAGTTTTTTTCCCAACCACTGATCCAGCCTCCCAGTTTCTCCTCAATTCCCAAGAGTCCATTCTCCCCTCCCTCTCAACCCCCTGTGGTCTCTAGGCCTTTCTGTGCTGCCTGCTACCACGCTACTGTTTTACAAATTCTTGAATTATTTAAAAAAATATTGTACATCTTTAAGTAATGAGCATTCATGTTTTTAAACAAATCCCCATCACCTTTTTACAATTACTACTTTTTTCTCCTTCCCTTCTCTTTTCTCATCCCTTCAGCCGCTAACCCTCCTCTACTTTCACATTAAATTAATTTAACTAAATCAATTCATTTATTTTTTTCTTTAATTTTGAATGTGGAGATTTACAATTTAATGGCTAAGCTTCCACCAATTTCCTAGTTCGAGGATTTATTAGGGTAGCGAATTGTGTTTGAGTGACTGTTGATTGAAGGTGAATGGCTCTCTGTTTTAGAACAAAGCAATTGGACACTCCTGCAAAAGATAGCTTCTGGAATAAACATGGAGGAGTGATGGCAAATGACCGTGAAATGGAGATTAACCAAAAAATGGAGCCTGTGGCAGTGCAATATGTCCAGCAGGAAAAGGACAAGCCAAAGGAGGTGGAGAAACCAAAGCCGCGACAACTGAAGGATTTTGGCACTTCGGGGATGAGAATCGTGCACTTGGACCTCAAAGGAGCTGCACCCAAACTTTCATATTTGCAACAGGTAGGAGATGTCAGTTGAGTAGATGGAGTAGTTGAGGTGAATAGCGTAGATGCATTTAAGGGGAACCTATAGAAGTACATGAAGGAGAAAGGAATGAAAGATTATGATAAGGTTAGATGAGAAAGGTGGGAAAAGTTTGTGTACAGCATAAACACCAGTGTAGAAATATTGAGCCAAATGGTTTGTTTCTGTGCTGTAAATATTATATAATGTTCACATTAGGAGAAGGCCTTATACAATGGCGTGAAACCCTGAATGACCAATGTAGGTTGGCAAGAGGACAATATGGAGCCCTATGTCTGCGAGCAATGTCTGTCTGTACTTGTGACGGAGCAGAAGTGTCTAGGGTCGAATAGCTGAATCTACTAATCATTGAACTCTTGAATGTTAGCTAACCTTTTTACAATTGCTCAGTTTCCTGCTGCTAGTTTGCACTGTGTCCTTGGTAATGGGTAGGAAACACTTGGGAGATGGGGTGAAGGGGGGTGGGAGTTTTGTGGGAGGTTGGAACATCTCTAAATTTCATTTTCATCTTAAATGGGCAACAGAGGCTTGAGGGGCTTAAAGGTTTGAATTATCAGAATAGGTTGCATAAACTGGTCTTGTATTCTTTTGAACACAGGAGGTTGAAGGGTGATCTAATTAAGGTATTTAAAATGTTAAAAAGATTATATAGGGTGGATACAGAGAAATTATTTGCTTTGGAGAAATTATTTGCTTTGGGGAATCCAAAACAAAATTCAAGCTAGGCCATTCAAGAAAGAAGTCATGAAATGAAACATCTGTGGAGAGAGGAACAGTTAATAGGTGGTATATCATGGGGCCTGTAAAAGTGGGAAATGAGGTGGGAGGAATGACTTAATAAGGTGGGAGTCGAAATTTCAGTTTCCCAATGGCGGGTTGAGAATCAGATTAAGTCAGCGGCGCATCTGAGGCAGGTCAGGCCTCCCACTGTCCTGTGGCAGGTTCCAACTTTTAATATATTTGCATCCATGCATATTCATTAGCTTATAATTGTTTGTAATTTTAAGTCTTGCTTTCCAGTTAACTGGCTTATGGGAATCTCATGGTACCCGGTTCACAGTTGTTTAAAGGTAGCGTGCAACAGTCAGCTTTGTGCAGTTGTGCCTGATGTCAGAGGTTTTCTTTGTTGAACTCAGCGGCACAAGGAAAGGCAATAGGAGAATGGCAGTTTGGCAGGTGGCAAGGGGTGGTTGGGTTGGGCGCTTGGAGGAGCGGCAGAGGGATCCAAGGAAGGACAGAAGTTGGGGTTGGGTGCATGGAGGAATGAAGTAGGAAGGGCCAGACATCCTGGGTGTGGTATTGGGGTGGAGGGGTTAGGGAGACAGTCAGTCAAGATAAAGGAAATGAGGGGCCTAAATGGAGGGGTCAGTAGTGTCCACATTGGGGTCCTGTGGGTCAAACTCGGGGTGCTGGCTGGCAGAGGGAATGATCACACTGGGGAGTTAGATTCAGTAGCGGCAGGTCCAGTCTGAGGTTGGGGTAAACAAAGTTCTCGTAGGGTGGGTCAGGTGATCTAACAAGAACTCAAAGGATAATGCGGGGAGGGTCTAGGATCATGTCCACGGGGAAGGGTGCAGGCTCAGGTAAGAGGGCATGTCCAATTGGACGATGACAGGGTCCAGGGTAATGGGGTGTGGTTGAAGGGTTAAAGAGGGAAGGCGCAAGGTGATGTTGGGAGGGTCAAGGGTAATGGGGACAAACGTGAGGGTGATAGGAGGAGGGTGGAAGGTCAAGGCTCTGAGCTCAAACCTCACATACGCCATTTTCTCCAAATTTCTCCAGACGCATGTGGGGCTGTAAGGAATGTAGATTGAATTGGGAGGAGGCCAGAGTGGGGTGGATGGAGTTTGTGTGTGTGAACAATGGGAGGAGTTTAGCAACTCACTGCTCATCAGTTCTATGGATGAAAACAATGGACAAACATGTTTTCATTTCACTGTCTGCCTTTTCACACTGTTCTATTGCTGGAATAACATGGGTCTCGTACACCCAATATTCTTAGAACCTTGGGAGCAGGATGTGACAAAGGAGGGCTCTTGCTGCTCAGCAACCTGAGGCCACAATGCCAGCAGCAGGCAGCACCAGTGGGGGAGGCTGGTCAGTATGAAGCTAGCCAGGGGAGACATCATGGAAGATGGGCACTGCCATGTCACTGCGTCTTCTCACTACCTGGAAACGTCGAAGAGGCAATGCTGGAGACGACAGAGGCTGTCCCTGGAAGTGGTCACTGCAATATGTGGGATTGTACAGTAATATCTGCAGCACATGGATTTTTCAGCAACCCCTTGCCAGTGTCCCTCAAGGTGACTACAGCTTAATTTATTTGCCAGAGGTTCTTTCTAGGGTTCCATGGGTGACATTGGGGCATTTCACAGGCTGCCATATACCGGTGCATAAAGGAGGTGACCAATGCCCTCTTCCGTCATCTGAATGATTTAATAAATTGCTCCACAAATTATAACAACCAGGCAGCCAGGAAATTGGGCTTCAGGGCCATTGCTCCTTTCTACAGTGCAAAAAGTCATCGACTGCACCCATGTGGCCATTACAGCTCCCTGGGACCAGCCAGCGGCATTTGTGAACTGCAAGGGATTTCACTCTTTGTGCAACTGGTCTGTGACCACAGACAATGAATCATATAGGACTGTGCATGTTTCTCAGGGAGCTTCCATGATGCTTTCATTCTGCACAACTCTATGCACCCAGAGCTCTTTGAGGCCCCAGCCCAGGTTGACGACTGGATCTTGGTTGACCACGGCTAGAACCTGCGGACATGGTTCATGACACCAGTGAGTCATCTCCAGAGTGCAACAGAATGTAGCTTGCGCCTCCAATAGAGCCATCATAGAACACACCATTGGTGTGCTGAAAATGCGCTTCAGCTGCCTTGACGACTCTGCATTATGCACCACAGAGGATATGAAGAAGAATCGTGGTCTGATGTGCAGTGCAATGTGGCCATGCAACACAAAGAACTGTAACAACCGGACGAGTGGGTGGAGCAACACTCATCTTCAGGTGAGAATGATTTGGATCTGCTTGAAGAGGAGTCCAAGAATGTACATCACACTTTACTGAATGCCAGGGCCATGGAGAGACATTCACTGGATACCAGGGACAAACTTGTATACAACCGATTCGCCCAAGAGTAAGTACCTAAATGACCATTGTCCCCTTGTCGAAACTCCATTGCTTGCCTGGGATGTAGACCAACCCCTGCCAGCCTCCCTGGCGGAGCTATCTCCAAACCTGCGTCCTGTGTTACCTAGAATAGCACGGGAGTGGAGCTTTGTCAGACACATTTGCTATTAACTACTGGTACTGAGGACATCTGTGTCATGTTGGATGTGTCAATCAGCCTACCATGCCCAAGAAATCAGATCCTGCACTATCGTTACAGGTCTTTCAGTGCACCTACACCATTTTAATTATCCCCATTGAGATTAATCTTGGACAGTCTCCTCTACGATGCACAGAACGGAGGGCCAGCTGAGCCTGCATGTTCAGCTGTGTCCCACAGACTGAGTGCAAAACCGGACACTAACATGAACATTCAATTGAATGCTGATGCTCAACATCATTCCTTCTACATTAAAGGCAATGTCCTTACCTACTCTGAAACCATCAATGCATGCCAACCATGAGGCATACCTGTGCATTTAGCTCTCTGACTAAGCGAATCCAAACAAAGATGATGCACACATGAATAAATTGAAACAGATATAATGTGAATTATTTACATGTGACATATAAAGTTGAAACACCAGTGCCAAATTTGTGCTCTCAATAACTCTCGTGTTTGCACTTACAGCCACTACGTCATGGTGCAAGCCGACAGCAGCAGCAGCTGCGATGGAGGCTGTCTGCTCTGTGTGCTGCCCCATTGCCTTCGATTACCGTTGTGGGCGTCATCTGGAGGTCCGGGGCCATGAGGGTTTCGACCTAATGGGGGGGTCTACTGCGCTGGGTGTAGCGGCATCCTGCTTGGCCTTGCCTACTGGCTGTAATGAGGTCACCCTCAGAGGGGATGAGGAGATGCTGCTCACTCTGGGGTGTCCTGAGACGATGGCTCCAGGGCAATTGGCAAGCACTCCTCATCTATCTGGTGCACAAAGGCACTTGTCTCCCTGAGGAGTAGTGGCACCTGGAGGGAGGTCCATGTGTCTCGTCCCCCACTCGCCTAGCCACTGCGCACTGAGCCCATGGCTACAGCGGTGGAATGCAGGTCACAGCATATATGGGTCGAGTGATCTACCTGGCTCTCCTTGGCAGTTGCCAAACTCTCCATAGACAAAGCCATGCGCTCATATGTCTGAGACAAGGCGGAACTCATGGCTTGCATGGACTCCTCCATCACCTGCGCAAAGCTGTGCATGACCTCGGGTATCTCTGAGATGTTTTCCCCTACCTTTTGCTGCATGTGCAGCAGGCTTCTTGTAGCTGCAACCAGAGGCCCATCATTGTGAGTCCCAGCAGTAGCCTGGTCCCCAGCAGTCCTCCAAGTGTCGGGGACCCGGCTGTCACCGTATCATTCCGCTGCTGGAACCTGTCCATGCTGTGCTCACCAGATTGTGACCCTGATACTAAATGTGACCCCTCTGGGTGTTGCTGCGCTGGTGGAGGTTGATGAGGCAGGTGATGGTACATCCTCTGGCACAGTGGTGTCGTCATCATCACCAGGGGGTGGAGTCTTCAAGATCCTCCCCGTGGCTGTGGCCTGGTCCTGGGAATGTGATGAACTGCAGTAGAGAACAAATAGAACCACATTAAGGTTCATCATAGTATGAGAGCTACACAATTCCTCATGTGCCCATATGCCATCACCAGGTTGAACGCATGCCCATGTTTATGCCTGGCATTCCCAGCCTCGCTGTTTGCCACTGTTCTTCCTCCCTCCTCTCCTGTGAACTGCAGAGCCTCTTCCTCTGCAGGGGTGAGCAGCCTCAGGTCTGGAACATCACCTCCTGTCTTTAACCTCTGTCTCACATTATGTGTCTGCTTACCTTGTCATTACAAAGTGCTGAGTAATTTACACCTAACCCCCATTGTCTGCATGCATCCCCATCACACATGCTGGCATTGCATCCAAGTGCTTACGTAAGCCCATATTTCACATGATTTGGCCTCAATTGCCATGCGGCACTGAGGCTGATCACCCATTTGCAAATATAAATTGTTGATGGACCAACCCGGGCGGTTCGGTGCAGGTCCTTGATCCATTTCCTACACTGTACACAGTTCTTAAATGGACCCTATGGTTGCTCGGCTCCTCTGCCATCTCTGCCATCAGTCCAGGCTGCCTTGGTCAGGCAGGAGGGTCTTTTGGGGCAAAGAGCACCTCCCACCTTTCCCTAATGGCCTGGAGGAGAACCTGCAGGGAGGCGTTGCTGAACCATGGATGTGATTGGGAGTGCTGGTGGTGGCCAATGACACTAAATAATGAGGGGGGAGAAGTTTTAGTGGGGGTGAGGGACAAGATTTGTTGCATAGAAAAAAGAGAAATGACTTAGGCTATGGTGTTGGGCAGGAACGTTGTGGTCGTGATGCAGAGCCTCCCTGTTTGTCCAGGAGACTCTTTTATAACCCGCCCCTACCTGCTGCATTGTTAACTGCGGCAGCTTTCACCAATGAAAAGCTTCTGCCGCATAATCGCACGTGTCTCCCGTGCCCGCCACCGGCCCTTTAAATTTTAATATTAATCATGTGGGAACCAGCTCCCAACACAAAAATGGAAGTGGCGCCCACTTCACTTCTGCTGTCAGGAATGGCGTGCCACAAATAAAATACTGCCCAATGTTTCAGGTCAATGACCTTTCATCAGAACTTCTGCCGAAAGGTCGTCAATCTGAAACATTAACTCTGTTTCTCTCTCCACAGATGCTGCCTGACCTGAGCATTTCCAGCATTTTCTGTATTCATTTCAGATTTCCAGCATCTGCAGCATTTTGCTTTTGTAGGAAATCAGGAAGTACTTTTTCACGCAAAGGTGGTAGAAATTTGGAAAACTTTCCCCAGAAGGCTGTGGATACCGGAGACAATTGTAGCTGTCAAGGCTGAGATGGATAGATTTTTGTTAAATAAGGGTATCGAGGCATATAGAATTGAGGTTGAGCACAGCCATGACCTAGCTGCATGGCCAACTCTTGTTCTTATTGGACTTGGTTCATTAGGAAATAAAACTGAAACAAAAGGACAAGCCCTAGTTTCACCCTGTGGCTTGATGTCTCTGTTATGTGGAGCCTAATCCCCTGCATAGTACTGCAGAAAAACTACATTTTAAAATGGGATCTGCTGGGCACTCTATAGTTAAAAGGACAGTGAGGTGGATGGTTCCAGGCTTTAAGCAACATGGATTAGTAACAGTTGAACTTTTTCACTTTGGAGGAAAGAAGATTGAAAATGAATGTTAGGACAACCCGTCCGCTTGGTCAGAAGTTTGTGGGTTCAAACCCCACTACAGAACTTGATCTAGGCTGGCAGTAAGGGAAGTACTGCATTGTCTGAGGTGCTGCCTTTCAGATGAGATGTTGGATGCAATGTCGATGTAAAAGGTCCTGTGGCACTTTTTTTTTTGAATATGAGCAGGGAGTTCGCTCATATTCCAGACCAACATTCCTCCTTCAATCCAACACACCACTAAAACAAGATAACTGGTCACTTTATCTCGTTGTTGTCAACGGATATTCTGCATGGCATAAACAGGCCAACAATTTTCCAACCGCATATGAATTATATTAAAGGACATCTGTCAACTCCCCTAACATATCTCGATCAGCCTACATTATGTTGTTTTTAATCTATACTGCTCACTGCTTGTACTATTGTATCAATGTTCTCTTCTAGCTTTATTAATACCAAATTGTGACAAGGCCCCATTCAGATTCTCCCATTGAGACCTACGATATCTCACCCAGTTATCTCAATAGCACAATGTCTGTCCAATAATCCCATTTAATCTAATTGTATATTGTAACCTTCTATTACTTTGTCAAGTGCTTTCTGAAAATCCAGGTACACAACATCAACAGGAACATCATAATCCACCATAATAGTCGTTCCGTCAAAAAACTCAATCAGGCTAGAGAGGTGGGGCCTATAGTTCTTTGCTGGGAGTCCCAAATAATGGCAAAACTTGGCCGTGATTGTAATTCGATTCCCATATATTGTTTTTCTACAATTGGCAGAAAACTCACTGGCCAATAATTCTTGGAATCCGATTTTTGCCCCTTATGTGACCACATGATTTGGATACATATCTACAAATATATAAGGTATCTCTGTGGGGGTAGCACATTTATACAGATAACTCCACAAGAGAGGAACACCCAGGATGATATCTGCACTCTGGTGTCTGAGAGGGACTGCAAAGACAACAGCAACAACTTGCATTTATATAGAGTCTTTTACTGTAGTAAAATATCTCAAGGCACTTTGACACCAAACGACATAGGGAGACATTAGGATGGGTAACCAAAAGCTTGGTCAAAGAGGTCAATTGGTCAATTTTAAGGAGTGTCTTAAAGGAGGGAGAGCTAGAGAGTGGAGAAGTTTAGGGAGAGAATTCCAGAGCTTAGGGTACAGACAGCTGAAAGCATAGCCACCAATGGCAAAAAATCATAGCACACAAGTAGGCCATTTGGTCCATTGAGTCTGCGCTGGCTCTTTCAAAGTCTTACCCCCCCCCCCCCCCCCACTCTTTCCCCATTCTTCTCTTTCAAGTATTTATCCAATTCCCTTTTGAAAGCTACTACTGAATCCTTATCCACCACCTCATCAGGCAATGCATTGCAAATCCTAACAACTCATTGCGTAAAAAAAAAAGTTTTTCCTTGTGTCACCTCTGGTTCTTTTGCTAATCACCTTAAATCTTGTGCCCTTTGGTTAAGTGGAGAATCCACAAAAGACACCAGTCAATGTGTGGATTCCTCCCTGACAGAGAAGGACTGAGAGGGAATTTGTACAAATGCAGCCTGGGTGCAATTTTTATTTATTTTCTTTTTTTGCAGCTCTTTCCCCTTCTAGCTAGCATCGGGGTCAATGGTATATTAATGGAGTATGAGGATACCTTTCCTTATCATGACGGTCTTGAAATCCTCAAATCCACCTATGCATTCAGGTAAGACCAGGCAAGAGCTGCTGGCCTTGCTCCATCAGTTCCTGATGATTATTCCAAAAACTACAGTGTATGTTCTACTATTGTAAGGTTTAATGAGGTGCCTGTTTTACTCCTGTTGTGGTTCCCCACTTGGTTTGCACTGCATTCTGTACAGAGCGCTGTTCCTCCCCTCTGCTGATGGCACTGACTCTTGCTGGGTTGTAGTTCCACAGGTCCCCGCAGCTTTCCAGTACCCACCTAAATATCTGTTCAGCTCCCTGAACTTGGATGGTGAGTGTTGCAGGCTATTTGACTGTTGAAAACATCAACGAAACCCAACCCTTTCCTAGCCTGACATTTACACACACAATTTCTAGTGGGGTCACTTGGTAATGAGCATGCATGGTAATCCTAGTTGTTTTCCTCTGTTCCTTTTCTTTCTCCTGTCCCTGGGGCTCCGTATTTAAGGAAGGGTGTAAATACGTTGGAGGCGGTTCAGAGGAGTTTTACCAGATTGATACCTGGAATGAACTGGTTATCTTATGAGGAAAGGTTGGATAGACTGGGCTTGTTTTCACTGGAGTTTAGAAGAGTGAGTGGACACTTGATTGAAGTTTATAAGATCCTGAATGGTCTTGACAAGGTGGATGTGGAGAAAATGTTTCCTCTTGTGGGTGAGTCCAGAACTAGGGGGCACTGTTTTAAAAATTGGGGTTCACCCTTTTAGGACAGAGATGAGGAGAATTTTTTTCTGAGGGTTGTGCAACTTTGGAATTCTCTGCCTCAGAAGGTGGTGGAGGCGGGATCACAGAATATTTTTAAGGTGGAGGTAGAGAGAGTCTTGTTAGGCAAGGGAATCTAGGGTTATCGGGGGTAGATGGGAGTGTGGAATTCGAAACACAAACAGATCAGCCATAATCTTATTGAATGGCGGAGCAGGCTAGAGGGGCTGAATGGCCTACTTCTGCTCCTAATTCATATGTTCGTATGCTGCAGCCAATAAGGAACATGGGCCAGAATTTTACAGTGGATGGACGGGAGCCAGACTCCGATGTGAAAGTCGGTGGTGAACCTGCTTCCGCCTAGCCCGGGGATCCATCCCATATTTTACAGATCCCTGCGCTTTAATTGTCTCGAGGTGGGACTTCCACCCACTTGAGGGAGGAGGTCCCGTATCAGTGAGCTCTTAGTCCCAGCAGCGCCACCGGGAGCGGCAGCCACTGCTGGGACTGCAGCCCAGTCGACGCCATGGATCGAGGAGGGAAGGTAAGTAGGGGCATGCCTCACCAGTGGGATCGGTCCTTCCCTGGTGAGGCAGGAGTGGTCGTTTGGGGGAAGTGGGGGTGGGTTGGGAGGCGGGGGCGGCCCTCAATCGGGCACGCTGTGCCTGACTGCCATGTACCCCCACCGGGGCGCGGAAAGGTCGGCAGCTATCACTGGGCCGCCTTTCACGTCCCCAGCCCAACCGCTTGCTACGGATAAAATACCCATGGAGGCAAGCGAGAGCCCTTAGGTGGCCGGCTCCCGTCCATCCACGGTAAAGTTCCGGCCCATGTTCCTTATTGGCTGCAGCATACGAACGTACAAATTCCTCTTGTGGGTGAGTCCAGAACTAGGAGGCACGATTTTAAAATTAGGATTTCCCACCCTCCGCCCAACGCCGTAAGCTTGTCCGGAGGTGGAAGCGGGGCGGGTAGGCCTTCTGGAGCCTGCCGCTCAATTTTACGCTGCCCCCACACCACCATCCGACCTGCTGGGGCGGCGTAAAATTCTGGCCATGGAGTTTGTTATAGGCTGAATCTTATCAATGCGTCTTCATGGTTCTGTTACAGAATAACAAGATACCTAGGCGTAAGTTATAGGCAGCAAGAATGATGGATACTTAGGAGTGAATTACACACTGAAATCTAATCAAATGGTTCAGATGGTTTATATACAGATTAATGGATGGCTGCGTTTGCTGACAATGCTACCACTAGGTGGCGCTGCAGTGGTACATGCGCAAATGCGGAGTGGGGGGGGGGGGCATGGCGGGATGGGGTGGGGGAGGGGCGGAGCCGGAAAGAACAGGGGGGCGGAGCGGGACGGGGCCTGGGGAGGAGTGGGACGGAGGGGGGTGGGGGCGAGCGGCCAGAGAGAGCAGCGAGGAGGTGGGAGCGGAGCGGCCGGTAAGAACAATGGAGGGGGGGCAGCGGAACGGCCGGCGAGAGCAGTGAAGGGGAGAGCAGAGATTGATGCATGGGTGAATACGTTGGCGTCGCATTGCACTACGCGCAAAGCGCATGCGCAGAGGCTGACCAGGCGCAATGCCCGAAGAGGCACACGTCACGCGATGACATCATCGGCGCATGCGCTAACCAGTCCTGGCAAGTCGGAACGCAGCGCACGCGCAGAGAGCAGGAGCCCGTCTGCGCAAGTGCACACCTTGCCGCAGCCTGATGATGTCAGTGGCCTGCCATGTTGTCAGGAATCACTTTGTTAATGGATACTTGGGAGTGAGCTACATGGTATGTAATATGTATAGTTATACATTCGTATTAATTCGATTTTTATTTTCACTGTGCAGTTCTGCCGATATCGACGAGATCCAACAGTTGGCAGACAGCAATAACCTGGAGATTATTCCCTTAATTCAAACGTTCGGGCACATGGAGGTAAGGTTAATGAGTGAGTGTGCAGGTGATTATCTCTGAATGGACTTCCTTCAGACTGGGTTTGTATCCTGAAGAACAAGATATGCTTTAAATACATAGCAGGTTTGAGGCCACCTGGGACCCTTCATCAGAACTCTACCTAGTTTTGGTTTCAACCCAAATCATGAATCTACCTCTTCTCACTCGGAGAGCTGCTGTACCTTTCCAGTTTTTTCTATGTTTTATTTCTGTGTCTGTGATTTCAGTTTAATCTCCACTCATTGACTGACTGACGCTCTGAAATTGCTCTTCCATGTTCATGGGTGGAGTTCCATTGGCTGGTCCCTTGGGTCTAAAATGTGGAACCTGGCTGAACTCCTTACACTGCAATGGAACTGTCAGCAAGCAGTAACATCTGTGATGGCTTTTTAGATTTTTATCGACCTGGCAATGGGATGTATCTTTTTTTATTCATTCACAGGATGCGAGCAGCATTTATTGTCCATTCCTAAATGTCCTTGAGAAGATAGTGGTGAGCCGCCGCCTTGAATTTTTTGAAGAAGTAACGAGGAAGGTAGATGAGGGTAGTGTAGTTGATGTGGTCTACATGGATTTTAGCAAGGCTTTTGACAAGGTCCAACATGGCAGACTTTTTTTTTTTAAAAACAAGCCAGTGGGATCCAGGGAAATGTAGCAAGCTGGATACAAAATTGGCTCAGTGGCAGGAAACGAAGGGTAATTGTTGATGGGTGCTTTTGAGACGAGAAGGCTGTTTTCATGGTGTTCCGCAGGGCTTAGTACTAGGTCCCCTGCTTTTTGTGGTATATGTTAACGATTTGTTTGTAAATGTAGGGCACATGATCAAGAAGTTTGCAGAGACACAAAAATTGGCCATGCGGTTGATAGCGAGGAGGATAGCTATAGGCTGCAGGAAGATATCCATGGACTGGTCAGGTGGGCAGAAAAATGGCAAATGGAATTCAACCCAGGGAAGTGAGAGGTGATGCATTTGGGGAGGTCAAACAAGGCAAAGGAATACAACACTAGTGGGAGGATACTCAGAGGTGTAGAGGAAGTGAAGGACCTTGGAGTGAATATCCACAGATCCCTGAAGGTCGCAGGACAGGTCGATAAGATGGTTAAGAAGGCATCTCATAATTTTGTACATTTCAGTCAAATCTCCCCTCAGCCTTCTCTGTTCTAGGGGAACAACCCCAGCCTATCCAATCTTTCCTCATAGCTGCATTTTCCAGTCCTGGCAACATCCTCGTAAATCTCAGCTATACCTCAACAAATAAAGGAAAGTATTCCATATGCCTTCTTAACCACCTTTATTAGCCGAGGTATAGAATACAACAGCAGGGACGTTATGCTGGAACTGTATAAATCATTAGTTAGGCCCAACTTGAGTACTGTGTGCAGTTCTGGTCACCTCATTACAGAAAGGATCTAATTGCACTAGAGAGGGTACAGAGGAGATTTACGAGGATGTTGCCAGGACTGGAAAAATGCAGCTCTGAGGAAAGATTGGATAGGCTGGGGTTGTTCTCCTTGGAACAGAGAAGGCTGAGAGGAGATTTGATTGAAATGTACAGAATTGTGAGGGGCCTGGATAGAGTGGATGTAAAGGGCCTATTTACCTTTAGAATAGAGGTCAATGACTAGGGGGCATAGGCTTAAAGTGATTGGTGGAAAGATTAGAGAGACGAGGAAAAACGTTTTCACCTAGAAGATGTTAGGGGTCTGGAACTCGCTGCCTGAAAGGGCAGTAGAGGCAGAAACTCTCAACTCATTTAAAAGATGTCTGGATATGCACCTCAAGTGCCGTAACCTGCAGGGCTGCAGACCAAATGCTGGAAGGTGGTATTAAGCTGGGTGGCTAGTTTATCGGCTGGCACAGACACAATGGAATAAGTGGCCTCCTTGTGTGCCGTAAACTTTCTATGAATCAATTTTTTTTTCTCTATTCCATATGGTGTAGGTAAACCAACAATGTGGTTAGGGAGAGAATTCCAGGTTTTTGACCCAGCGGAGGATATTTAATGAACCAAATGGGTTTTTACAACAATCCTGTTTCATGATCGTCATTTGCAATATTAGCTTATTAATTGTGTTACAAGGTTTGTTTTTGTATTAAAAACTTAGAATTCTGTGTGTTTTTTTTTAAAAATAAAGGATGGTCAGTGGAAATTTAAGATAGCTGCAAATAGTTGGAATTTTGAAATGCTTTGAAAGGAAGTTCATAACAAAAACTGAACTTTATGGGTGCTTTGAAAGGAAGCTGAACTTGTACAATGACAGGAAAGTAAGCAATTTCAGGGAAACCACTGGGGTTTGACCTTCCTCAGAGCAACTTTTTTGAGTGACAGAGGAGACACTATGTCTGGACATGTAACCATGTCCAGGAAGGTGTTTTTCACTTTGGACCCTTTTAAAGGCCAGTGAGTTGGACAAGGAGCAGGCAGTTGAAATCTCTGCTGGAGACTGGAGAAAAAGACCTCTCTCTATAAAGGAAGACTTGCATTTCTTGAAAAGAAATCCTGCATTTGAAATGTGGCTGTGATCTGCCTGGAGAGAGAAAAAAAACCCAGGAAAAAAAGTGTTTTTTCTCTCTGTAAAGGAAGACTGCTTTTCAGAGAAGAAACTCCTTCCATGTCAGAGGTAGCGGATTCCTATTGCCTCCAGTCTTTGAAGATTCCCTATGTCAAGAGTGGTTCCTGTTGCCTCTTGTGTTTTGGGAGATCCTGAAATCTCAAGAAAGCTTCTACTGCTAGACTGCTGCTTCAAAACCCAAGCAGACCGGTTGCTACACCTTTGCTGAAAGACCTGTGTGACGTCTGCTGCAGCCAAATTGGCTTGAATGCCTACCCATCACAGACCCCGCCTGGAGAGACTTCAAGTGGCATCTGACTAAACGACTCTTGAGACACCTCACCATACTGCAAACATCCAACCAGAACGTGATAAACTCAATCATTTTATTTTTCCCTTTTTATTCCTAGGAAACCGCCGTAAACCAAAAAATCCTTTTTACCCGGTTGACCGTTTTTTTTGAATGTATGTGTGTGTGTGCATGAAGGTTAAGGAAATAAAGAGTTTTTAAAATCTCATTAGTAGTTAACACTTATTATTTCTTTTCTAATAAACAGTTAATGATGTTGTCTTTAAAGACCTGGTTTGTTCTTTATTCTGGGGGACAAATAGAGTGTCTAATTTGGCTATTCTTTGATAGGTGGAAAAGTATCTTGATATGTTGTGACCTGTGGACTAGCGGGACTGAAATGGCAGTGCATTTCTCCCGCCTTGGTCATAACAATTAACTTCTAAGTTGCCCAGCTGCCATGGTGGGATTTGAACTTGTGTTTCTAGACCATTAGTCTGAGCCTCTGGATTACTTGTCCAGTACTGTTACCATTATGTTACTGTTCCCTTAGGCTGGATTACAAGTGTATAGGTTTGGTGTGATGCAAAAGCACACTGATGTTTTGTTAGACTGCATTTGATGGACCTCGCACACTGGTAACCAGGTTTTGTACGTAGCGTAGCATTCCATTTTTAAATTTTCAATTTTCACCACCTCCCATCCTGAAGGAACTGACTCCATGCTACAGTCCAGTTGCATGGGCACCAGCTGCCCTCCAGTACCTTGCTCAACTCTTTGTGTGTGTGTGTGTGTGAACCCACACAGCAATTGGCAACAGGTTCTTTGATCACGGAGACCTTTCCATGCCTCACTTCCAACTACACTCAACACATGATGTTGGGACTGTGGTCAGAGCAGGAACCCTGGCTGATTTGTTTTTTGTTTTCTCTATCCTTAATCCAGACATAGAGGTAAATCGCAATTCCACCACCTTTTTTAAAAATTCATTCATGGGATGTGGGTGTCACTGGCTATGCCAGCATTTATTGCCCATCCCTAATTGCCCTTGAGAAGGTGGTGGTGAGCTGCCTTCTTGAACTGCTGCAGTCCATGTGAGGTAGGTACACCCACAGTGCTGTTAGGAAGGGAGTTCCAAGATTCTGACCCAGCGACAGTGAGGGAATGGCGATATAGTTCCAAGTCAGGATGGTGTGTGATTTGGAGGGGAACTTGCAGGTGGTGGTGTTCCCATGCGTCTGCTGCTCTTGTCCTTCTAGGTGGTAGAGGTCGCGGGTTCGGATGGTGCTGTCTAAGGAGCCTTGGTGCGTTGCTGCAGTGCATCTTGTAGTTGGTACACGTTGCTGCCACTGTGCGTCAGTGGTGGAGGAAGTGAATGTTCATGGATGGTGTGCCAATCAAGTGGGCTGCTTTGTTCTGGATTTTGTCGAGCTTCTTGAGTGTTGTTGGAGCTGAACCCATCCAGGCAAGTGGAGAGTATTCCATCACACTCCTGACTTGTGCCTTGTAGATGGTGGACAGGCTTTGGGGAGTCAGGAGGTGAGTTACTTGCCGCAGGATTCCTAGCCTCTGACCTGCTCTTGTAGCCACGGTATTTATATGGCTACTCCAGTTCAGTTTCTGGTCAATGGTAGCCCCTAGGATATTGATAGTTGGGGATTCAGTGATGGTAATGCCATTGAATGTCAAGGGGAGATGGTTAGATTCTCTCTTGTTGGAGATAGTCATTGCCTGGCATTTAAGTGGCAAGTAACATTTGCGCCACACATCAGCCCAAGCCTGGATATTGTCCGGGTCTTGCTGCATTTCTACACGAACTGCTTCAGTATTTGAGGAGTCGCGAATGGTGCTGAACATTGCATAATCATCAGAGAACATCCCCACTTCTGACCTTATGATTGAAGGAAGGTCATTGATGAAGCAGCTGAAGATGGTTGGGCCTAGGACACTACCCTGAGGAACTCCTGCACTGATGTCCTGGAGCTCAGATGACTGACCTCCAACAACCTGTCCTGCAAACTGTCTAATTGAGATTAGGTAAATCTGTACAAACCAGGGATTGTACCTGGGAGGTTCTGGCCTGTATGTCTCAGTACTGCATCAGATAATGTTACCCAGTAAGCAATTGGGAAGACTGTATTTCACAACAATTTATTCGAAGGCATTTTTTGCTATTTCTTTAAAAATGGAATTATCCAGTATTTTTAATTGAACAACATAAATTACACAACCAAGTGGGAATTTAGTGCTGGGAAAATGTGAACTATCAGATAATTTGAGGTAAGTGAACTTGAATTGAGATGTGATTGTGATTAGTGTTGATTTCAGCTTGTTCTGGCCATGAGGAAAAACTTTGTGCTGAAGTGTCCTCCTTTTGATCAAAGGAATTGAAATGAATGCAAGAAGAGGGGTCAGGGCATTGAACAGGTCGTATATGTTCCTGGTGAAAATCTCTTTGAAAGTTCGGGTGTTGCTTTTTTTTTTTGATAGGACGTGGAGTATACAAGTCTCAATCTGTCTGGGAGAATCCTTGATCAAAATGTGGAGGGGAAGTCCCCAACTGTACTGCTAGTGCAGTACAAAGTAACCTTCCTTGAGTATCTCTGCTGCCAGCAATTTCATTAGTTAGGGAAGTTTATTACAGTAAGATGGCCTGTCATTCATGAATTTGATGAACCATTGTCATGAAAAGCCTGTATGCCAAATGGGAAATATTAATTTCATTGATCGAAACCTTGCATTAGACTTTTACTGGAAATTCTTACAAGTAACTTTTAAAAAAAAAAAAGTAAACTGGCAGCCAAGATGGCCACTGCAATTTACATTTGAAACACCAAAAGATCAGACTGGAGATGACACGACTGACTCAACCTAGCCAGAACAATGGGGTGCTCTCTGATTAAATTACCTGGAATGGCCTTTTCAGCACGGTCGTCAGGGGCCATCCACACCCATTGACTTTGAAAGAGCCAACCCCCAAGTGTGACTGGACAGCTTGAGGTATAGCACCTTGAATCTCAGAAGATTCCAGAAAGACCTCATTAAAACAACAAAAGGGCTTGATAATGTCATGTGACTGCCTGCACAGCTCTGGAGAGACTGTAAGCTTTGTCACCCAGAAAGCAGACAAGAGTTAACTGAAAAGCCATCAACGAAGCAGCTCTCTCTCTCTCTCGCTCTCTTTCTCCCCCCCCCCCCCCAGTAAAGATCAAGAGAAGACCTAGCTATAACTGGTAAAGTCCCTCAAGCCTACAGACTGCCACAGCCAGCAACTAAGGGACAAGGATCGAACCCCTCTTCTGCCTGTAGCAGCCCTGAAAGAAGCAAGCCCACCACCGTGCACGTGACCCAGCAAGGACTTCAGGAATACCACTTCAGCTGAGGACTTGAGATTTAAAACTGTACTTAAATTCCATTTATTCCGGACTCTACTCCAACCACCAAAGCTGTTTCCCTCTGTAATTTATTTGTGTGTGTGAAACTCTCGTGTGAATGTGTGTGTGACTGCGTAGTGTATTTTTTAGTAATTTTAACCAGTTTAGAGTGTTAAGAGTAATAAATATACATCTTTCTTGTTTAAACTCAAAAAAACCTGTCTGGTTCTTTTGCAATTACATGGTTCTTTTACTGTGTTTATAATTGGAGAAACAGAGAATGTAAAAGTAGAGTGAGAAATGGGTTATATATACCGAGAGTGAAATGGACTGAGGAATCGCTTTATGCGATGGATGGGATGTTCACAGCAGTTATGTTTTCTCCATTGTTCATTTCTAACTGGCTGTGTTTTGTCATAAATCAGAAGCTAGATTTATAAATTTTGCAATTACATTAGAGGAACAGGAGCAAGTGCTCCCTGAGCTGGTAAATTCAATCAATGTGTTAAAAATGGATAAATCCTGTTGCAGTCAAACCAGAGAAGGGCCGAAAGGAGAGCCTGAAACCCCCTCCTCATCTGGCTGTAACACCACTGACTCCTAAACTACTGTTGGTTTCCTTTCCAGCTTCTACATCAATACTGAGATCTCGTAGATACGATCAAATGTTTTATTAGCCTTACTTTCTGGCTAGTAACCGAAAACTTGGAGGCTGTGTTATTGTTTAACTGTAGCTTTGTTTCCCCAACAGTTTGCTCTCAAGCACGACAAATATCGGCACCTCAGAGAAGTGGAGAGATATCCCAATAGCCTGAATCCCCATTTGCCTGGCTCTCTGAATCTGGTGAAGGAGATGCTCTCCCAAGTACTCGATAAACACAGCAAATCTGCCTGTCTCCACATAGGAGCCGATGAGGTATGTACTGTGCAGTGATGCTCATTAAGTAGAGGGTACATGACAATACTGCAGTGGTGTTAACTCATCAACCCCATCCATTGTCTATAACATATCAAATTTTTGTCATTACACTGCCCACATCAAATCTCAAACGACAGGTTACAAAAAATATAGTAATGTCTTTAAGGACAGAGCTTCACAAAGGATGGTGGTGTGGGGTGGGAGAGGAGTAGAAAAAAATAAATGTACTGGGGGAAGATGGGAGGATGACTAGTACTAGTGTGGAGTAGTTGGAGTTGTGTAGGGTGGAGAATAGATGTTCCCAATTTGCTGCTCAATGAGAGTTTTCATAATGTCTCAATTTAGCCAATAAAGGAGTTGGAATGTTTCCTATCATTGCTGGGGATTCAATTCACAGACATTCTTTACATTTTTGAAAATGGAAAACATTTAAAATTATAGGATTTTGTAGTGATTATTGGCCTTGTAGAATACTGATCGTGTGTTTATAATTGGAGAAACAGAGAGTGTAAGAGTGAGAAATGGGTTATACACACCGAGAGTGAAATGGACTGAGGAATCACTATGTGATGGATGGGATATTCACAGCAGTTATGTTTTCTCCATTGTTCATTTCTAAATCATAAATCAGAAGCTAGATTTATAAATTATTATTTTATGCTTAGTCAAATTAAAACAACACATTTACAGTCATTGGAGATGGATTCAGCTTCTTTAGTTGAGCAAAGACTGACCTTTGTGAGGCTCCCAGTGTTTTTGGCAGGGTTTGTTCTCCCTGTGCATTTGGCAGGCTTGTTTTCAAAGTACTTCAGCTGCCAACCAAGTGCCACCTGTAATTGTCTGAACTGTTCTGTTTTGTAAACTTTTAGATTGTAGGGTGGATGAAGACTGTTTGTGAACCAGCATCCATCATAAACATTTTATAATATTCACTAACAGCAGCCATGTCCTTTGGAGAATCTCTATAATGAATGGGACAGTTCTTGAAAATTCAGTGAAGAGAAGTTGAAATTTGTTTTTAATTAAGTTCTATTGTAGTTAACTGGTAAGCCTTGGAATTCCCCTTAGAATTCATTGCAACTGGAGTAACTCAATTGAGTGTTCTGTGGTTGGGGGGTGTGGTTTGATGCCTTTTGCTTTAGGAATACTGTAGAGTACTTGAGTAGCATGTGATTCTGTGTATTTTATAAAGAGTTTAACTTTCTTCCTTGTTACTTCCTGGAGGTTTTTCATCTTGGAGAAAGTGCTGAATCCAAACAGTGGATCAATGAACAACGGGGAGACATTGGAAAGATGTTCTTGGACCACATCAAGGAAGTTGGGAGTTTTGTGGTCAACAAGTATCCTGGGCTTAAGCTTCTCATGTGGGATGACATGATGCGGAAGATTAGTAAAGAAAGAATCCGTAGTGAGTCTTTTAGGACCGCTAACTAAATGGAAGTGATGATGTTTTGTGATTTTTAAATTGTTCCATGGCATATCATTAAAATTGATGCCAAAGTTGCAGGTCTGCAGTTTGTCTGCTCTGTTGAAAGTGCTGTCATTGCTGCAATGTTGGAGAAACAGCAGCCAATTTGTGCAGAGCAAGCTCCCACATGCAGGAATAAGGTCATGACCACAAACCATTTTTTTTAGTGATGTTACCTGTGGATAAATATTGGCCAGGACACAATAGTGGCCAGCTGGGTTTTGGTGACTTCACTTATTGGGGACAACACGCAGGTTGTTCTCCTTAAAGAATCCCCCAGATGAAGCTTGCTAGTCTCCTGTAGGGCTGTGATGGAGATACGCTGGAAGTACAGGCCAAGTGCTGAATGATTCTTGTGACCAGAGGCTCAGTAACACTTCTGATAAGAATTGATCTCCTTCATAGCCAGTGTATTGGGTTTATACCTGGAACCTGTCTCTGGTAGCTAGCGTTCCCTTATGTAAACTGTATATAGACTGTTTGGTTTCAGCTATTTATTTTTTTTTGGTGGGGTGGTGTGGGCAGCAGTCACAGGTCCCTGCAGAGCGCAATGCAGAGCAGAACAGATGAGTTGCATTTGGTTTTCGTTGAGTTGTTTCTAATTCTCCCTTCGGCTGCTGTGAATTAAGTGAATACTTTGTGTTTATATCAGTGTCCCAGTCTATGAATAAATCGAGACTCTGGCTACAAACCAAATCATTATCAATCAAAATGGAAAAGTGATCCTATATGTTATGTAGCTCCTTTCACACAGTCTCATTCTCTGACACTCTTCCTGAAGTTTAGCCATGACACTGTGTGGCTTTCTCGTACATTTTTTGTGTAATCTGACCTTGTGCTGTATCAGCTGTGGCTCAGGCTCTTTCCTCCTAAGTCATTAGTTTGTGAGTTCAATTTCCAATCCAGAGACTTGAGCACAAAATCTAGACTGACAGTCCTTGTAGTACTGAGGGAGTCCTGCAGTGTGAGGTGTGCCTTTCAGGTGAGACTTAAAACCTCTTCTGTAGGGATAAAGATCCCATGGCACTATCCAAAGAAGAGCAGAGATGTTCTCGCTGGTGTCCTGGCCAATATTTGTCCCTCAACCATTATCACTAAAACAGATTATCTGGTCATCATCTCATTTCTGTTTGTGAGACCTTGTTGTGTACCTATTAGTTGCCACGTTTCCTACATTACAACGGTGACTACACTTCAAAACGCTCTTCATTGGCTGTAAAGAGCTTTGGGATGTCCCAAGGCAATGAAAGGCACTAGATAAATGCAAGTTTTTTTGATATGCAGTTGCCACAGCAGTAGCTTTTGAATCTGTTGCGACCTGGAACACACTGTGTTTTGGAGCTTGATTTAATCTTCTGGATTGTTCTCTTCTCAGAATCCGGTGTAATTGAATATATTGCCCCGATGGTGTGGTTCTACCATCCAGACTTTAACGTTGACCAAGTAGGTAAGAAGCGGTGCTCAATTGTATCATCCTCTTGCCTGTTTGGTCTTGCGGCTGGTGAATATTTAAGATAAATCTGATGACTTCAGTTCAACCCTTTTATTTTTAATTAAGAACCTTTTTTGTTTTTAGAGGCATTCCTTGCCAAGTACATGGAAAGTGGATTCAGGAGCATCTGGTTTGCAAGTGCCTTCAAAGGGGCGACAGGTGTTAGCCAGGGTTGGACCCCCATCAAGTACCACCTGGAAAATCAGCTTCGGTGGCTGCAGGTGATTAAATCCACCTCAAAGTTCCCATCCCTTCACTTCCAAGGGTTGGCATTAACGGGCTGGCAAAGGTAAGATACTTCCTGCACTTACTGATTCTCAACAGTATTGAAACTGAATTAGAAGTTTAGTCTCAGAATAGTGAAACCAGGTCTACTTGTTTTCATTTTAAATACTGTGCTATGGTGTCTTGTGTGGGAACCTTTCAGTGTTCCCTTAAGGACTTGTAGATTTACTAGCACAGTGGAAAGGTATTCAGTTGACACTTGTAGGGCAGCATTTAGTGCTGGCATGGGCAATGTTGAAGCAATTGATGTACAACTGTGTGGCTTTAGGCCACTTCAGTGAAAATGGAACCAGCAAGGCTGTGGCCTTCAATGGATCATGAACTCCAGTGAATCAAAGATTAAAAATCGTGACTGTCTAACCCCCACCCCGATTCACCCAATTCCCACTTTGAGTCTTTCATCGGTTACCAGGAAGCCCTTTCTGGATATGTATGGCCATGGTTCTGATAGTTTTGCAAGAGGTTGATGTTGTTCTAAAATTCTGCTAAAGTGATGTCAGTTTTATGCTGGTTCTACATCTGTTCCTCAGGTATGATCATTTCTCAACTCTGTGTGAGCTGCTGCCAGTTGCAATCCCATCCCTGGTGGTTTGCATGCAAGCTGTGACACATGGTGAGTTCCGTTCAAGAAACCAACTTTTTTTTTGAATGGCAACTGGTCATACTCCTTGTTGTTTCTTTACTTGTCCCATTACCATTCCCTTTTGCTTTGCACCATCAGCCCTTTTATTGAATCTCTCCTACCTTTCACCCCATCACAGACCTTCACTTTTTTGTTCTTTTCCCTACCCTCCCCCTACATTCACTGATTCTACTTGCTTAAAATCCATTGCATCTTTAACTTTTCCCAGTTCTGATGAGAAATGATTGACCTGAAATGTTAACCGTTTCTCTCTCCACAGATGCTGCCAGACCTGCTGAACATTTCCTGTATTTTCTGTTTTTATTTAGATTTCCAGCATCCACAGTATTTTGCTCTCATTCTGTGACATTTTACGTAACGTGCTAATTTGGTGCATATTTGCACACAGCTCCTGCCCACTATATTATGACGATCGTGTACATTTTTAACACTCCTCATAGCCACTATACTGTATATATTTCATTCATTATTTCCTCCCTTTCGGTGATGACCTCCATTTAATATAGACTGTCTTTCCCATTATCGTCGTCTTGCAGAGCGGCCTTTTTAAAAACATCGCGCCGACTTTCATGGCTCAGCTGCTGAAGCAGGAATGCACTTCCCAACATCGGACAGATTCGGGGTTTACCAGCGGGCTTTTTTAAAAAAAAAAGTTAGAAAACCCCGAATCTGTCAAAGTTGGGAAGCGCATTCCTGCTTCAGCAGCTGAGCCGTGAAAGTCGGCGCGATGTTTTTAAAATGGCCGCTCTGCAAGAAGACGATAATGGGAAATTTCCCATCTCCAGTCACGGAGCCCTGGGGAGGATGAGGAACAGCCCCGGGTACAGTTTGCATCTGCGGGCCGTATGTTTGACAACCCTGATGTAGAGTAAACCTCATTCTACACTGTTCCATCAAACACTTCCAGGGCTGTACAACATGTTTGATGTAGACTACCATTCACTCCACACACTCCCATCAGATGTACATGCCCTGGGAACAGCACAGGTTAGATACAGAGTAAAGCTCCCTCTTGAATGAGTTTAATGGTGAAAAATAGGGCCCCTGCAGTAATGACTGTCTTTCTTTGACTTGTTTTTCCATTTACTTCTTCAGGTTCTTTTACAAATGAAGCTAAAGCCAATTCACAGCAGGTTTTGGGATTTAAAAATATTGACCTAGAAAACAATGTGAGGTAAATAGTATTTTCTGAAATTTTGTATTTGGGGTGGTCATGAAGGGAAATGGGTCCTGAGATCACAAGAAGCAGCTAGCTGGGAGCTTGTGACCTGAAGCAATGGAGGGTGTGTGGGAATTAAAGCTTGGCATGTGGAAGACAAGTGTTTGGGGTAGATGTGTCCTGGACAAGCCAGAACATCTTGTATGTCAACATTGACAATATTGAAACCACCCTTTTCCATCTTTGCCAAAGTTCTTCACTTGATCCCCATCTCCCCCAGTGGATGCCCACTCAAGAGCAATCCAACAATACGCATCATGCTTGACCCTGAACTTAGCTTCAAACTCAATGACAACTTGCATTTGTATATTGCCTTTAATGTAGATAAAAATCCCAAGACCCACATCCAATCTGTCACCAAGACCAGTAGCTCCTGCCTTCTGTCTCCATGCCTACCTCATCTCACTACTACCACTAAAACCCTCATCAATGTCATCAGGATCAACCACCTCCCAAGATCCATCCTACAGAAACTTCAAGCAATCCAGAACTCTGCTGCCTGCATCCTATCCCACAAGACCTGCTCAACTTTGTTGTCTGTTATTGTCAACTTTCATTAGTTGCCCATCTCTCAGAACAACTTGAAAATTTCATCCTCATCTACAAGTCACTCAGTCATTATTTTTCCCAACTTCTACAAGCTTTTCCAGCCTTAAGTCCCCATTGGCAGCTTCCACACTTTTAACTCTGGTAAACTGTGTGTCCTTACCACTACTCCCACTATTCTCCCTCCACACATTATCAGTGTCAAGCCTTTGGCCATCTTGCCTCTACACTCAGTGACTCCTTTTCTCTAAATCCTTTCATCTTGCGCTCTCCACAATCAAAAGCCTACCTTTTTGATCATGTTTTCGGTTTCTTATTTTCCCTCCTGTTCTGGTCTGATCCAAGGCTCCTTAGAATACTTTGGTAAATTAAAGGTGCTATATATGTGCAAGTTGTTGAGGTGTGGTCTAATGCTTTTGGGGGCGCTCTAGGACCATTGCTGGAGTGATGATTTGGAACTAAATGCCCAAGGTGCTAATAGCTTTGGTGGTGAATACTGCACTCCCCAACTGGAAGAGGTAGTCAGGAGAGGAGGGAGAAAAACTGAAAGAGGAACAGAAATGATGGTGTGGAGATTTACAAGTCCTTAGTGTGTTCTGATCTGTCTCTGATGCTTCGAAACACTAACAGCTACATTTATGCTTTATCAGACCCATCTTGTCAGCACCAGTTCCCGACGCATCACTAGCTGTAGTCCACGGGTAATCTTGTTGGATTTGCTAAGGCCAAGTGTCTTCCTGGCTGCCAGTCTTGGCAAATCTTGACAGGTTTACCCTTTGGGTTGCAGACAATTACTTGAGACCAAGCATCAGGAGACAGCAGTGCTAGCACAGATCTTGCATGATACAAAAGCAGCTTAAATATGACTTTGACAAGATATTCAACGTGCATTTGATAATTACTTCCATTTTTATGTCTCATTTTAGCACATGCTATTGCCAAACAGTGCGTATACCCTTTTATTGTTTGTAGATTGCTGTTGAAACACTCTGAACTGCTCAGCTGTTGATAACTGTGTCTGTTCATCACCCTCTACAGTGAAGGAGATGGCACATTTGCAGGGGCTGAGATTTATCAAATGGTTCATTGGATTTATCAAAATCTGAAATCTGAAGTAACTCGTGTTCTAGAAAGTAACAGGTGAGGCATACAGATGCATAGGAATTTCAGTACTGGAGGTGACCAGTATTTGGCCTATTGTGACTGTGATTGTGCTGTCATCAATCCCATTTTCCTGTTCTTTCACTTTACCCTTCAGTATTTTCCTTCAAACCCCCATCTAGTTCTCTCTCAAACGTTGTGATTTAAATCAGCTTCACCAGATCCTTGTGGTAACCTATTCCATTGAAAGTACAACATAGAAATGGGCTGTTCAGCCCAACCAGTCTGTGTTGGTATTTATCCTCCACACAAGCAGTAGTTCTAATCCCATGTGTCTGCTATGTACCACATCCCTTTATTCCCCTTGCCTTGAACCACCTATCTAAACAATTCTTTAATGACTGAAACAGAGTCTGTGTCACCATTTAACAGCCTCACAAGCCTGTTTTTTGAAATAGGTTTTTCCTGTGTTTGTCCTACATCTTCTTGGCTTTGATCTTGTATCTATGTTCTCTTAATTCTAGACCAATGAATCACTAGAAATAATAGATTTCTATTTACTCTGTTCCGACCCTTCATAATTTTAAATAACTCTTGAATTAAATAAATCCTTCAAATTTCCCTGACTTGTGCTGAGTGTTCCCGCTTCAGTGAGCTGTTGCATCGATTTAAAGTTTGATACTTACTACCCAATGATTAGAATGTTCCATTGTTTCAGCTTGGCCAGGGAGAGAATTTGGATGGAACCAGAAAAGTGGAGTTTGTTCACACACTAACCCCTCTTCACTCATGGCTTTTCATCCCTGAAAAGACCTGCTTGCATCTCTCTCTCTCTTCACCCCTGGAAGTTCATTAGTTCACTCCATACTTTGCAGCCTTAGTGCAGGTGGATTGCAGTACCTGTGCAGGTGTTCTTTTGATCCACCCCTTCTCCCACATTCTTCAGCTGCCTCTTGAGCTATTTCCACTGTCTCTCCCAAATTGTCGCAGCTCTTAATCCATTGTGTAAAAGAGTGAAAAGACAGCCCAGAATTTGCTGGTCCCCCACATTTTACCTGGGGTACCAATAGTTAGACTCTTGAGTGCCCTGATCCTCTAGTTACAAACTGAGGCCAAAATTTGCTGAAGGATTCATTAGAATGCACCACAGCGACAACAGGTGTGGTGATTCAGAAGCAGCAGTGTCGAGAAAATGTTTGCTACCAATTCTGATTTTTAAGCACATGAACGGTATTGCAGTATTTGGGTTTATGAGTCTTCCATAAACATATGATTCAGTGTATATATTTGAATTTATGCTTTGTTTAAACAGCGAGATCAAAGGGTGGTTCAATCATTACAACAGGAAACACCAGTTTGCAAATCCTCGGAACATGGAGCATTTTGGAAGCGACGTACTCAGGTGAGTTCAACTTGGATTGGAGTTGCCCTGGAGTCTCCAGGAATTAGACTATTCTCCAGGCCAGGGGAACTGCAGCATAGTGGTTATGTTACTGGACTAGTAATCCAGATGCAGGGACTACCCATCATGGCAGCTGGGGAATATAAACTCTGTTAAATAAAATCTGGAGTAAAAAGGTACTATCAGTTATGTCTGGACTGTCATTATAAACTCATCTGGTTCACTAGTCCTTCAGGGTAGCTAACCTGCCATCCTTACTCAACTTGGGGAGGTGGTGTCGTAATGTCAATGGACTAGTAATTCACATCCTGTGAATAAATTTTCCAAAATAATTGCTGTAAGCAACCCAGGAGAAAAATTATCGACAATAAAAAATTGTGCTTGTAGAAAAAAAGTTATAAGCATATCAGATATGGGGGAGGGGTGAGCAGGGGTTGGGGAAGGCTGTTTGACAGTCATGAATCATCCAATCAGGACTATTTCTTTCCAATTGGTATGAGAAGGCCGTGTTGGGTGACCCAATAGCAGGAGTATGAGGGTGAGGAAGTTTGGAGGCAGGAGGTCATGTGATGACACTTCCAGAAACGTATCCAACAAGTGCTGGCAACCCAACCTGAATCGGTACTCTTTGACTGCTGCTGGCTATCTCCCCCAGGCTGCTTCAGAACCTGAAGTCTCTGAAACCACATTCATAGTTAAGCTACTCTATCATTGTGAGTAGATTTATTGCTATCATATTAAAGGCGTTAAAATAATTTGACAAGGTAAATATAGGAAACTATTTTCTCTGGTGGGGGAATAGAGAATGAGAGGACATAATCTTAAAATTTGAGCTAGGCCATTCAAGAATCTAAATCAGAAAGCATTTTTTCACACACAAGCTGTGGTGCTAGGGGTCAATTTGGAGCTTTCAAGACCGAGATCAGTAGATTGTTGTTTGGTAAGGATATCAACGGGTATGGAGCAAAAGCAGGAAAATGAAGTTGAGCTGAAGATCAGCCATGATCTAATTGAATGGCGGAGCAGGCCTGAGGGACTGAATGGCCAACTCCCTTTTCTATGTTCCTAAAGAACAACAAACAGATACCATTTTGATTCTTTTGTCTAACTGTATTAATTATGCTAACAATAAAAATGATCTGCATTTTCTTAGTCCTATTGATGTAGTTGGCCCAGAATCTGTCAGTTGTTTCTGAGACCTGCTTTGAATCCCATTTTTGATCGACATTCAGCTCTGGTTTGGGTTTGTATAAAAGCTTTACCATCTCTCTCTCTGGTCAGTGAGGGATCCTTGCCCTTATCACCCAAAGGGGTGGTAATGTGGATTAGAGTAGGAGCAAGGTATTTATCTGTTTTATACAAAGGACATGTTCTTTAATAACCAAAGTAAACTTCTGCATCAATGTTCACAGAAACAGCAGTAGCAGATATACTAGCAGCAGAGTCTGATTTGGTGCAAAGTGTCCTTAGGAAGTCTGTCAACACAGGTTGTGACAGAGTAGTCTGTGCCAGTGCAATCTCTATTGGTGCAAAGTTTCCTGCTGTCTACTAGTGCAATCCATGTTGGTGCAGGAGGTATTGGCTCATTTTGTGCCCGGGCAAGGTCTGTTTAGTAGTTTGTATTACCTCATATTCTTCAGAGCTGGGTCTGCTAAATGCAGTCTTATGCTATCTCAGGGTTTGTCAGTGTATTCTAGTATCTGTCATTGAAATGCATGATGGCACAGGGGTTATTCGATCATTGTGTCAGTGCATTTTCTGTTCTTTTGAGGGTTCATCAGTACAGGGTGTGCTGGTGCAATCTGTTAGTTTAGTATTCATGAGATCTCTGTATTAGTGTAGGATCTACTTGTGCTTATAAAGCAATATTTATTATGCAACATGGTAAATGCAACTATAAAATGTGTTCAGAGTGCACAAGCAGTGGGAAGAGTATTTGGGAAACTTCCGTGTGCAGATGGAAAAGATTTACTTTCCTGACACTGTGGAAGAATGGATGGAAGAGAATGTGAACCTGTATATGGACCCGCTGAGAGAATTTGTGAAGGACTACAAGGAAATTATAGCATTAATGGCCGCACCAAAGCAAAAATAGAAAATCAACAAGTAAGTTCAGGAATGCAGAGCCGTTAGTGGAATAACTGGAAACCATCCATCTATACAATTTCTGTAACTACACAGCAGAACAATTAGAGATCCAGAATTAAAACACAATAAAGCACAGGAACTGGGTCCCACTTCATTGTATTTCATTTTAATTTGGGAAATCATCTGAGCTGCTGATGCTGTGACTTTTGCCTTTACCAATTCTGGAGCTATTCTGATAGCGATCGCAGTCCAGAACTTAAAATATTCACAGCCGCATGGGGCTCCATCCCTGTCTCTTACTCTCAACCTATCGAAATTCCACTTGGAATCCTGTGATGCCATATGGTTTGCCAGGTACCATTACGACCAACCACTGCTGTGAGCACGACCAGTGATTTCATCGAAGGAATTGCAGAGGAAAGCAACTCACTCCAGCTAATGCACTTCCAATTCGTGGGAATTTTGCAGAGAACTCTTAATGAGTAGGTGACTCC
The DNA here is from genome assembly GCF_036365525.1 of Heterodontus francisci. Taxonomy (NCBI): domain Eukaryota; kingdom Metazoa; phylum Chordata; class Chondrichthyes; order Heterodontiformes; family Heterodontidae; genus Heterodontus; species Heterodontus francisci. Next base: position 38,618,359 of record NC_090394.1, on the reverse strand, counting down.
TGTTGTGCAGAGATATGTTTGTTGTACAGCCATTTGCAGCATGTGTGAGCAGTGCAATAAGGACTTGGACTTTTATTACTATATAATAGGGGGGAGTTAATGGCCATCACCCAGGGTTTGGAGTGGATTTACCAAGATCTCGGAGATGATCTTTATGATTTATAGTTTTAAAATTAAAGTGTATAGTTTTCACTTGGCAGTTTCCCCATTTCATCTGATGTGATTGATTGTAATCAATTGTTCATTCATGTTGATGTTTTGGTGAGAGTGGGGAGTTTACTGTGAACGATCTGGTTTTACCTGTGTTCTCTGTAATTGCTGCTTTCTACTAGGGTAAATCACTATTTGGTAACTAATTTAATATAAATAAATAACCACTTGACTAATTTGATACCAGACAATTAAGAATAGCGTTTATGGTCTGAGAAGGATATGCTACGTGATGTTAAATGGAGGATAAAGTAGAAAAAAACCTGAGCTGTTCTCTAGAATGTTAATGTCAGAGAGGAAACAGTTGCAAAAGAACAGACTCTAAGAGCCAGACTGTACAATATGTGACAAAGGATTCTTACTTTAGAAATATTTAAATGGAAGAATTCTATTAAAACAAACAAGTGGAGAGTCCGGGCCCCTTTCAATTTACACAAGTGACCTTGTAGAACTGGTACTGTCATTTGCACTAAACACCTCTGGCATTTTGTAAGCTGTTGGTTAGATAAATTTGCTGTTCTTGCTCTTCTGCATTTCCTCACCCCTAGTTGTAAAGTTGTATGTGTCAGATTAATTTTTTATAAAACTTTTACATCTACAGTTAAAAGCCCTTGCCTTGCAGAGGTCACTATGGGGTGGAGAGAGCAAAAGGGATCTATTTTCAAGTACACAAAAGAAGCAGAGGTGGGATGAGGAGAATTTTTTTTTTTTAAGTGGAGTAAGTGGTTATGATCTAGAATGCTGTGCCTGAAATGGTGGTGGAAGCTGATTCAATAATAACTTTCAAAAGGGAATTGGATTCATACCTGAAAAGTAAAGGTTTGTAGGACTACGGGGAAAGGAGCAGGTGAGTGGGACTTTCAAAGAGAGCCAACACAGTTACAATGGGCCAAATGCCTGCCTTCTGTGCTGTAGGAGATGGGCAAAAATGTGCTCTGGATATTGTCTATGGGTTACCTATGTACATGAGCACTACTGCTTTGCACAAGCATTTCAAAGGAATGGACATCCATCCTGCCTTTTGAACAATACCCAACTCTTGCCAGAGTTGTCAGGGCTTGAAAATTGCAGGTATGAGGAAATATTGGATAGGCTAGGGTTGATTTCCTTAGAACAGAGGAGACTGAGGGGTGAATTAATTGAGGTGTACAAAGTTATGAGGGACCTAGATAGAGTAGACTGTTTAGTGGAGAGGTCAATTACCAGGAGCACAGATTTAAGGTGATTGGTAGAAGGATTAGAGGGGACATGGGAAAACACTTTCTCACACAGAGGGTGGTGGGTGTCTGGAATTCACTGCCTGGATCGGTGGTGGAGGCAGAAACCCTCAACTCATTTAAAAGGTACCTGGACCTGTACATGAAGTGCTGTAACCTGCAAGGCTACAGAACAGGTGCTGGAAGGTGGTTTTAGATTAGGCGGCCAATTTTTTCAGCCAGCGCAGATGACTGGCTGAACAGACTCTTTCTCTACCGTAACTTTTCTATGGTTCTAGTTCAGTTTCTCTCGGCCCTGACTGAAAACGGTGCAAACCAGATTAGCCTGGGCTCCCAGCTCAGCCCTGCTGGGATTTGCAAGTGTTTATTTCTGAAATTTCAAATTCGGCAGGTCTTGCATTTTTTTTTTTTACAGTGGAAGCAAATGAAGCGATAATAAATAAATCACACCAATAATTGGAAACACGGCAGCTGGTAAATTTTACCCTGGTTTTCTTTTAACACTTGGTTAACTAAGGGATGAACAGAGTTTTTTTTTTCAAATTTCATTCCATTTTTTGAAGAAAAATTCTGGTCAAGGATTAATAATGAATGTTACTCTTCCTCCCAGTACCACACATCTGAGATTTAACATATAACTTGCTGCTACCTGGATGGAATTTTACTGGGAATAAGGAGTGGAATTTATACTTTGAAGTGAAATAAAATTGCAGGGTTATGAGGAAAGGGCAGGGGAGTGGAACTAACTGGATAGCTCTTTCAAAGAGCCGGCACATACACAATGGGCTGACTGGCCTCCTTCTGTGCTGTGTGTTTCTATAAGTAACATTCCTTTGCACCTCATAGTGACTGGTGAGCACACAAGAACAACTCTGGGTGGGTCATAATTCAAATTTCTTGCTTTCCCAGTAGGGAACTGTTTAGGATTTTGTTCTGCACTCCCACTAACACAACAGTCGAATTCCATTAATAGCTTAGTTGAGAGTCACATCCTCCACTGATAAGCCAGGATAGTCACCTCCCTTTAACAGTGCAGCGCAATCCAGCTCAGGTGCTCATACCCAAGTCACAAGTCACCTCTGGTGTCAGCCATGGCTCAGTGTTAGCACTCTCGCCTTAGTCAGGAGGTTGTGGGTTCAAGATCCACTCCATAGCATACACAAATCTAGGTTCGAGTGCAGTACTGAAGGAGCACTGCACTGTTGGAGGGTGTCATCTTTTGGATGAGACGTTAAACCGAGGCCCCGTTGGTACTCTCTGGTAGATGTAAAAGTACCCAAGACACTTTTGAATGGCAGGGGAATTCTCTCTGGTGTCCTGGTCAATATTTATCCCTCTATCAACACCATTAAAATGGATTATCTAGTGATTATCATCCTGCTGTTTGTGGGACCTTGCTATGTTCAAATTGGCTGCCCAGTTTCTGATATTACAACAGTGACTATGCCTCAGTAAGTACTTAATTGGCCGTAAAGAGAGTTGAGATGTTCAGAGGTTGTCTGGTGCTATATAATTGCAAGTCATTTTTTTTTCTCCCAATATCAAAAACTGTCAAAAATAGATGTAGCTTTGACCACGTTTCATTTGGATAAAGCTTCAGTGTATGCAACAATCAGCAGCCTCCAGAAATTAACAGGCACAAAGTCAACAATACTCAAATGGTATGAACTCAAATGCTATCCACTACTAGCACTTCATACCGATAAGCAAACTCATCAGCAAGCGTTGAGTCATGGGACAAAGGCTTTTGAATATGGAGACAGATCGGTTAGTCTGATGGGTAAGATACTGAAATGGATAGGGCTGGTGACTAGTGCTTCTGGCACTCTGGGAGAGAGGATGAGCTTTTTATGGCATTGTTGGTGCATGTCATAGTAACCTTACATCTGTGTGGAACAGTTTCCATTACCTTTTTGAGGTGTCGCGGATTCTGGTTGCCCTCCGTATTCGGCTATACCAATGTGATCCTGTGTTTTCAGTGTATGATTTGTTCATGTAAGTGTGTAAAATCTATATCCTATATTGCTGTTGTGATTTTAATCCTTTTTCTGTAATACTTGAGTTCTCAATAAATAGTTTCACAATAAGTGAAGTTGTATGATGCCTTCTACAACGAATGCTTGAAGTTAGATCCTCCAAGTATATGGCCGTTGGGTTTTCTTTGACCTAGGAGGCTATCTGCAATGTAATGTTTAGCTCATCCCAGATGAATTGTTTCCTTTTGAAATGGAAAGTATATTGATACTGAATGTCACCTTGGCTCAGTTGCCAGAACTCCCTTCTCTGAGTCAAAATGCTGTAAATTCAAGCCTCACTCCAGGATTTAATGTAAGCAGACACTTGACTGCTGTACTGAGGGAGTGCTGCACTGTCAGAGTTGTTAAACTGAGGCCCTGTCCATCTGTTCAGTTAGATATTAAAATCCCATGGTTCTATGCAAAGAGGAATCGGGCATTCTCCTGGTGTCCTGGCCAACATTTTTCATCAACCTACAACACCACCGAAACAGATGAATTCGTCATTCATGCTGTTTGCAGGACTTCACTGAGGCTCAATTGGCTATATGTCTGCTTAATGATAGTGATTTTACTTCGAAAGCAATTGCACTGGAAACCTGCCTGATCTCTTTAGGGTCAGAAGTGAGAGTGGAAATTGCGGAGGCACTAGCCATAATTTTCCATTCTTCCTTAGATTCAGGGGTGATGCCAGAGCACTGGAGAATTGCAAATGTTACACTCTTGTTGAAAAAAAGTGTAAGGATAAGCCCAGCGACTACAGGCTAGTCAGTTTAACCTCAGAGGTGGGGAAGCTTCTAGAAATGATAATTCAGGACAAAATTAATGGTCACTTGGACAAATGTGGGTTAATTAGGAAAAGCCAGCACGGATTTGTGAAGGGCAAATTATGTTCATCTAACTCGGCAGTTTTTTGATCAGGGTAATACTGTTGATGTAGTGTACATTGACTTCCAAAAAGCATTTGATAAAGTGCTGCACAACAGACTTGAGCAAAGTTAGAGCTCATGGAATTAAAGGGACTGTAGCAACATGGATACGAAATTGGCTGAGTGACAGTAAACAGAGTAATGGTTAATGTATGCTTTTCAGACTGGAGGAAGGTTTGTAGTGGAGTTCCCCAAGGGTCGGTGTTGGGACCCTTTCTCTTCCTATTAATATTAATGATCTAGACCTTGGTGTACAGGGCACAATTTCAAAATTTGCAGATGGTATGAAACCTTGGATACATTATGAACTGTGAGGAGGATAGTGTAGAACTTCAAAAGGACACAGACAAGTTAGTGGAGTGGGCAGACAAGTGGCAGATGAAATTTAATGCAGAGAAATGTGAAATCATTCATTTTGGTAGGAAGAATGCGTAGAGACAATATAAAATAAAGGGTACAATTCTAAAGGGAGTGCAGGAGCAGAGGGACCTGGGTGTATATGTGCTTAAATCATTGAAGGTGGCAGGACAGGTTGAAAGAGCAGTTAACACATCAGCATTCCTCGGCTTCATTAATAGGGCGTAGAGTACAAAAGCAAGGAAGTTATGTTAAACTGTAAAGAACACCAGTTCACCCTCAACTGGAGATTTGTGTCCAGTTCTGGGTGCCACACTTTAGGAAAAATGTGAAGGCATTAGCGCGAATGTAGAAAAGATTCTCGTGAATGGTTCCAGGGATGAGAAACTTCAGTTGTGGATAGATTTGAGAAGCTGGGACTGTTTTCCTTGGAGAAGAGGCGGAAAGGAGATTTGATAGAGGTTTAGTTTAGTTTAGTGATACAGCACTGAAACAGGCCCTTCGGCCCACCGAGTCTGTGCTGACCATCAACCACCCATTTATACTAATTCTACATTAATCCCATATTCCTACCACATCCCCACCTGTCCCTATATTTCCCGACACCTACCTATACTAGGGGCAATTTATAATGGCCAATTAACCGATCAGCCTGCAAGTTTTTGGCATGTGGGAGGAAACCAGAGCACCCGGAAGAAACCCACGCAGACACAGGGAGAACTTGCAAACTCCACATAGGCAGTACCCAGAATTGAACCTGGGTCGCTGGAGCTGTGAGGCTGTGGTGCTAACCACTGCGCCACGGTGTCAAAAAATTGAGGGGTCTGGACAGAGTAGATAAGGAAAAACTGTTCCCATTGGTGGAAGGATGGGGAACAAGACGACACAGATTTAACGTAATTGGCAAAAGAAGCAATGATGACATAAGAAAAAACTTTTTCATGCAGCGAGTAGTTAGGATCTGGAATGCAGTGCCCGAGAGTGTGATGGAGGCTGGTTCAATCGAGGCATTCAAGAGGGAATTTATAAAAATATTCTTTCTTGGGATGTTTGGATTGTTATCTGAAAAGGAGGAATGTGTAAGGCTACAGGAAGGAGGTTGGGGAATGGTAAATTGCCCTTTTGGAGAGCAGGCGCAGACACGACGGGCCGAATGCCTGCTTCCTGTGCTGGAACAATTCTGATTCATTGCACTCGCTATTCGGAAGTATGCCCTTAATTAAGCAGATCAAAACAAAGCCTTATACAATTACAGTAAGACTCCTTTACTCTTAAACTTCACTCTCTAACAAAAACCAACATACAAGTTGCTTTCTTAATGTTTGTCGGATCTCCATGTTAACTTTGTCATTTGCAGACGGGCACCCAAATCCCTGAGAATACCAAAATTCACCAGCCTCACCTTTTTAAAATATTCTGCTTTTGTATTTTTCCTACCAAAGTAGATAACTTTATATTTCGCCACGTTATATTTCGTCCAGTTGTTTTAAGGGAAAACTCACCTACTCCACCCAGATTTTCCACCTGTCTCCCACCACACTCCATCATAAATTTCCATCCAGGCGAAGCAATAAACCCAATCAATGTCAATGCGTTGAACGCCGCGGTTGACGCAACTATGTCAAGACGTGTAACGCCACGTTCACGCAAATTATGTCAAGACGTTCAACGCAACATTGAGCGGCCGTACTTGGCGCGCAGCACGCGGTTGGCTTTTGCGTGCGAAGATGCTGACGGTTGTGTCGGTGTGGCGAGGTCTGGTGGTAACGGTCAGCCTCTCTTTAGCAGCCGAGGGACTCTATTACCTGATCCGTTACCTAAAGCGGCTCCGCGAGCGGCGGCCGCAGGTGCTTTTCTTCCCGGCACCGGTGACATGTGTGCGGCCCCTTTTGTTGGCTAGTCCCGGCAACTGTGACTGCGGCCTGTCGCACCGGGAGAGCGCACTGAGCTGCCTGGCCCGCCTGTTGCTCAGCGCTCGCCGCTCGCTCGACGTCTGCGTGTTCACCATCTCCAGCCTGGAGCTGAGCGGTTCGGTACTGGCTGTGCACGGCCGCGGGGTGCGAGTCCGCGTCATCACCGACTCGGACTACATGGCACTGGCTGGATCCCAGGTCGGTACCTTCAGGAGGGCTGGTGAGTGAATGAGACCTTGACTTTCAACCAACCGTTCTCCCTGCGTCTGTTACCTCCAGACTCAACCATTCAAATGTTCGCCTGACGCCCACTTGCCCCATTCTCCCCCCTCCCCTGCCTCCCAAACTGCCAGTTCTCCCTGCTTCTGGGATATTTTGTACTGGCTGTTTTATGGTCTGCAATAGTTTCCAAACACCAAGCGGGCATGAGCATATTTGTTCCACCGAACAATTTTGTAGGTGTTCTAATAATACACACCCATTGGTTATATTTGGTATCCCACTAGGACCAGTACATTATTCTCTCTCTTCGCTGAGAAACTGACTACCGTACCAGAGTTGCAGTGGGCCCACACTTATGTGGAGGAATGTTAACTGACGTACCTCCACAAAAACAAACACAGCATTTGTGAAGTCAGTACACACCAGCATAAATTGCCCAAAAGGTTTCATTATGTTTCTTTAGAGTGACTTTGTTGATACAGTGCAATTGTGAAAGTGATTTATAATCATCCTTTGTTGACAGGTATCGAAGTCCGACATGATCAGGATACAAACTACATGCACCACAAATTTGCACTAATTGATGGATCTGTCCTTGTAACTGGATCTTTGAACTGGAGTGCCCAGGGCATTTTTGGAAATAAAGAAAATGTAATCATAATTAAAAATACGGATATTGTGAAGGCATTTGTAGAAGAATTTGGACAGCTTTGGAATGAATATGATCCGGCAAAGTACAGTTTTTCTCCAAGATGAATGGCTTTGAGCCAGTATGGATTCTGCTGTAGTCCATTGGCAGTACACAGCAGTACTATTGGAAACACTGGCAAGTAATGCTCAAAATGTGTCATAAGTTAGATTGGATAAATAACATTGGCCCTGAAACTATATATTTGTGAATTGTTTAGATTTGTGAGAAAAAGATGAATAACAGTGCAATATAGTGACTGTAGTTCGCAGACATTGAATATTCTGTTAAGCTGCTGCAGTATTGTTTAAAAAAAATGAAATAATGAATAGTGTGTCTAAGGACTCTACTTACAACAGCTTGAATTTATAGAGTACCTTGAAATTGGAAATAGCCCAAGACACTTCACAGAAATGTAATCAGACAAAAATTAACACTGAGCCAAAGGAGATAGTTGGGGTGATTAAAAGATTGGTCAGAGGGAGGTTTTCAGGAGGTTCTTGAATAAGGCTGATGTAGAGGTTTAAGCAGAGATTTCGAGAGCTGAGGGCCTGGACAAATGAAGGCACGGCTGCCAATAGTGGGTGGAGAATACGCAAGAGGCCAATGTTGGAAGAACAGTTCTCAGTTGGAGGGCTGGAGGAGGTTACAGAAATTGAGAAAGGCAAGACCATGAAGGGAAATTTAGATTGAAAAGCAGAATTCATTTGATTTCCTCCTCACTGTCCCTCACCACCTCAACTTTTCCTCTTAAGCTTTCAAGACTCCTGCCACCCCTACAAATGGTGTATTGTTCTAGGGCAAGCTTTAAAGACTCCGGTGACAATTACTGCACGAGTGGCCAAATTGGTTGTAAATGCTGATGAAAGATGATTCCTGGACCAGAGAATTGGGGTTTATGGATGATGTCTGGAGACAAAACATATGAGTTTGTTTGATCTATTGTGAGCTGTGTTATTTCAGAGCACCGAATGCATGTTGTTTTGTACCCATGTACATTTCACTTCAGTTCCCTTCTGTGGTTGCTGTAGCATTTAATGCTCAACAGTTTGGATGTCATGTTGTCTGACAGTTTTGTTACAATTTTTATTGAGTTTGAATTATGATTGTACCCGAGGGTGTTACAGATGAGACTTCTTATTGATGAGGAATAGCATACAAAATAATCACTACCTTATGCCTTGTTAGAAATGATTACTGCTTGATTTCAGTATTAGGAACTTAAGAGCAGAAGTAGGCCATTCAGTACGATCATGGCTGATCATCCACTTCAGTACCTTTTTCCCACACTGTCCCCATATCTTTTTATGTCATTGGTATTTAGAAATCTGTCAATCTCTGCTTTAAACATACTCAATGACTGAGCTTCCACAGCCCTCTGGGGTAGAGAATTCCAAAGATTCACAACCCTCTGAGTAAGTAAATTTCTCCTCATCTCAGTCCTAGGTGGCTTCCCCCTTATTTTGAAATTGTGTCCCTTGGTTCTAGACTCCCCAACCAGGGGAAACCTCTTACCTGCATCTACCCTGTCCATCCCTTTAACTATTTTGTAGGTTCCAGTGAGATTACTTTTCATTCTTGGAAACTCTAGAGAATATAGGCCCAGTTTCCCCAATCTCTCTCCATCGGACAATCCTGCCATCCTGGAACAGGTCTGGTGAACCTTTGTTGCACTCCCTCTATGGCAATAATAACTTCCTTGGGTAAGTGGACCAAAACTGCACACAATACTCCTGGTGCGGTCTAACCAAGGTTCTATGCAATTGAAGCAAGACTTCACTACTCCTGTACTCAAATCCTCTTGCGATAAAGGCTAACATACCATTAGCCTTCTTAATTGCTTGCTGCACCTGCATGTTAGCTTTCAGTGACTTATTGATGAGGACACCCAGGTCCCTTTGTACATCTATACTTTCTAATCGCTTTCCATTTAAGAAATACTCTGCACATCTGTTCCGCCTATCAAAATGGGTAACCTCACATTCCCTTGACGCAGCTTTGCATCTTATTCACAACACACTTTCCCACCTAGTTTTGTGCCATCTGCGAACTTGGAAATATTACATTTGGTGCCCACATCCAAATCATTGATATATATTGTGAACAGCTGGGGCCCCAAGTACTGTGGTACCCCACTAGTCACTGCCTACCAACATGAGAATGACCCATTTATTCCTACTCTGTTTTCTGCCGGTTAACCAATCCTTAATCCATGCCAGTATATTTCCTCCTATCCCATGTGCTTCAATTTTGCTAACCAACCTCCTGTGGGGGACTTTATCAAAAACCTTCTGAAAATCCAAGTACGCTGCATCCACCAGCTTCCCTTCATCAATTTTGTGAGTAACATCCTCAAAAAACTCCAACATGATTTCCCATTCATAAATCCATGTTGACTATGCCCAATCAGATAATTATTATCCAAGTGTCCACTTATCACATCCTTTAGAATAGATTCTAACATATTCCCTACTACTGATGTAAGGCAACACTCTGGGATGTAGAATACCAGGTCCTGGGGACCTATCAACCTTCAACCCCATTAATTTCTCCAATACAACCTTCTCACGAATATTGATTTTCATCAATTCCTCATTTTGTTCCTGTAAAATTTGGATTCGCTTGCACATCTGGGGCTGGATTTTTGCGGCTCCAGTGTGGGTCCCAATGCCAGCGTGAAAAAGCAGGAGGTTCCCCACCTCCACCTTTCTGAGGGCCCTCCTGTTGTAATCTTGCGTCGTTCCGGCATTTAAGTGGCTGGCGCTGGGATCCTGCCTCCAAGAGCTGGCAACTCAGCAGTATTGGCAGTGGTGGCTACTGCCGGTACTGCAGAGGCTTTGTACCTAGGCCCAGTGCTGGAGACCCAGACTGCAGGTAAGTGAGGCGGGATCGCCAGGGCCAGTCTCAACGGTCCAGGTGAGAGGGTCGGGTGAAAGTATAGTTGGAGGGGGGGGAAATGGTCCAGGGAGTTGGCGTTTTTCCCAGCGGGAGTCCTTCATGGGCTCCAGATTGCCCACAGAGGAAGGCCCCCCCCCCCGTCCGCAGGGAGGGCGCTTCATTTTAATAGGCTACTTAAGGGTCTCAATTGGCCTCTGGGCGGGAAGGCTGTAATCAGCCTATCCCGCTTACCTGACAATCATTTGGCGACAGACTGTCTGCCTCAGCTGTCCCACATTAATTCACTTTGTTTTGGTTTTAACACTACTGTTAATCTGAGCAGTGAGAACATTTTGCAGCTAACATGTTTGTTGGCAGTTAACTTCTCAGCATGTATAGCTGGTGCAGTTCTAGATTTAAAATTTGCTAAATTTTTGAGCTGTTTTAGATGTTTCAGTAAAGGTGGTTGGGTGTTATAATTGGTTAGAATACTGCACTTTGATCTCTGGGATCTGAGTTAAATGCAGCCTTAGACCATTGGGAATCCAACTGATTGAAGAACCCTGAAGAGTGCATTTACACTACACGTTTAACATTGTGCAAAGTAGTTTCCTCTTTGCACCAACACAAACTGTATTGTGCAAATCTTGAGAAAGACCAACCTGACTCCATTGAATCTTATTCCATATTTATATAGCACTTTTCAGGACCCTGATGGCTGCCAGGTGTTGTGGATCAATTAAGTAATTTTTAATGTAGTTAGTGTTATGGGAAAACAGAGCAGCCAGTTTGCACACAGCAAGGTCCTGCAAAGGCCAATGAGGTAAATTACCAGGAACTTGTATTAGCGATGTTGGTTAAGGGATAAATCTTGGCCAAGACCCTGGAAGAACCCCTCTGCTCTCCTGGGAATAGTGGCATAGGAGCTTTTACGTCCACTTGAAAGGGAAGATGGGGCCTCAGTTGAACATTTCAATTGAAATACATCACCTCCAACAGTGCAGCACTTCCTCAGTACTGAACAAGTATCAGCCTATATTATGCGTTGAAATCTGTGGAGTGGGTCTTGAACCCCCTGACTCCAAGTTAAGAGTGTTACCACTGAGTCAAGGCTGACAACTTCTTTCCTCAAAAATTTGTAGAGAATTGAAATATATCCCTATCAACTGCTTTGGCCCTGTTCATTTAAATGTTGGTATCTAGCTGCAGATCCATAGCTTAAGTCGTTAGAGCGGGATAATTTCCTTGCTCAGCGAGAAAACATCTAGCTTTCACTCCACATCTCTCCTAACAGTGCTGCTGAGGGCAGCAGCATACTAAATGAACACAATGGTTTGGGTCCACTCCAAAGATTATTACTCCTTTTCAATTTGACATTGATGAGTATTTGTAGTATCACAATTGCCTTTCATATAAACTTAAATAGAGCAAGCAGCATATGAGTGCAAAGGGAAGTGCACAAATAGGTTATTGTTCTGAAACCAGCAGCCCGCCTGGTCGGTTAGCCACACATTTGCAATGCAAATAAGAGCCAGGTGGCACCTGAAATAAAGCTCTAAATTTAAAAACATTTTTTTAACTATTACCCTAATGGGCAACCTAACTACATTTGCAAAAATATTGAAATTAGTTGATTTATAATGTGTTTAGAATTCACTGGAAACCTTTCCTGTTCCAACAATTGTAGGTTGTTGACTGTAACAAGAAATTTGTCACGAGCTGCAGCTTTTACATTGCTGCTGCAATTTTACCAAATACAAAATGCAGTGTTATGTTTTTGCAAGCTCTTGCTGCTGGGAAAAATCACGTAAATCACTTTGTGACAATAAACAACTACAGATGATTTTCAGTGTTGTGTGGGAGCTGAGAACATGGTTTCCTACAATGGAACCTGAATTTGAGTTCAGCCAAGATGAATTCACTCCTTCCACCACTGACACAGTGGCAGCAGTGTGTACCATCAACAAGATGCACTGCAACAATTCACCAAGGCTCCTTTGACAGCAGCTTCCAAACCCACAACCTCGACCAGCTAGAAGGACAAGGGCAGCAGATACATGGGAACACCACCATCTGAAAGTTTCCCTCCAAGCCACACACCATCCTGATTTGGAACTGTATCGCCGTTCCTTCACTGTCGCTGGGTCAAAATCCTGGAACTACCTTCCTGACAGCACTGTGGGTGTACCTGTACTACACAGACTGCAGCAGTTCAAGAAGGTGGCTCACCATCACCTTTTCAAGGGCAATTAGGCAATGAATTGGGAAGCCCACATCCCGTGAAAGAAAAAATGAAAAGAGCTAATGACTGCTATGGCACAAATCAATATTTGGTAATTAGACAGCTATGAGTATAGCTTTGGTGTAAGACCATATGGTAGAAACTTGTAGAATATAAGTTGGAGGAGTTATTGTTGAGTCCACTGACTTGCACCTTGAGTATTATATTCAGTTCTAGTCACCAAGAAACAAAGGAGATGTTTGTGCAAAGTTATGAGGAACTTGGAGAAACTTAGGATTTTCAGCCAAGAGGTGTCTGAGACAACTTGCATTATTGTGCATCTTTCACGACCTCCGGATGTTTTGAAGCACTTTATAATGTAGCACCCAACAAGTTTGAAGGCTGACAAAGTGATTGTACCATTGCATTAAATAGGTGCTTTGCTTCAACTGATATTAAACATCTGGCTGAACAAAAGGGTGAAGTGAGCTGTAGGGCTGAATTCTTCAACCATGTTACAAATGATGTTTTGCAGCCGGTGTTTGGCTGTTAATTTTTAATTTAATCACTGGAAACTGGCTAATCATCTCTGAAGAATGGATGATGTGGCATTGTAGAGTGAAATAGACCAACAGTGATGCCAGCTTTGGTGGTTTCTAGTCCAATTCATTCAAATATGAAACCAATGTGAAACAGTCAGTCAGTACAAGCTTGCACTTCCCTAACTTTAATTAAGTGCTTTGAAGTTACAAAAAGAGTTCAGTAGCAAATATACAAGTTGTCAGTTCTATAACATTCTGTAAATGTAATATTACTGATAATTCTGTGCAGCTACTCTAAAGAAAAGTTACATTTTGTAATAAAAAATTTTTAAAACTAAAGTTTTGCTTCACAGAACCTCAGGAAAAACGACAGGCAGTGAACTGAAAACATGGAACTCCTTCACGTATTACAAATGTGGAGGAGTTTATGGTAGAAAATGCTAAACAAACAAAAAAACCCAGGTGGAACAGTTCTTAACTCCATCTCTGCTGTACAGAAACCACACATACACTGAGTTCAGTAGCAGAATCTGTTTGAGTCTCTGTTTGTTTATCATCACCATCACTATTAATAATAGTCATCTCAGTTTCTGTATATAGTCCTTCAAACAACACAGCCTCAGGCTCAGAAACTTTGCAGTTACTGAGGGTCTAATAAATCAGAGGAGGCTAGATGGGCAGAAAATACTGGCAAGCAATGCTTTCACAAATAAGCTGCAGGCACAGCATTGCATGTGCTGTATTTTCTATAATCACTTGTGTGCTCTTTATATCCTGTATATAAACTGAAATGTTGCTTTCACTTTGAAATATATTTCAGTCCAGTTCGAGCATGGATGCATCAAATGCTGGAGCAGCTCCAATTTCCCAGTTGCCATCATGAAACTTTGCAGTGAAACAGTTACTGTGTATGCTTTGTGTTCAGTACATCAGTGATACATGCAGGTTCTTCATGAATATAATTATAGGGGAAAGCCCACTCTTGAGTACACATTGTAGAGTTATATATTACAGGGAACACTGAACAAATTGTTGGAGCTGCGGGCTGACAAGTCCCCGGGTTCTGATGGACTTCATCCTAGGGTGTTAAAAGAAGTGGCTAGTGAGATAGTTGATGCATTAGTTTTAATTTTCCAAAATTCTCTAGATTCGGGGAAGGTTCCGTTAGATTGGAAAATAGCAAATGCAACTCCTTTATTCAAAAAGGGAGGGAGATGGAAAGCAGGAACTACAGGCCAGTTAGCTTAACATCTGTCTTAGGGAAAATGTCAGAAGCTATTATTAAAGATGTTATAACAGAGCATTTAGAAAAATTCAAGGTAATCAGCTGGCGTCAACATGGTTCTGTGAAAGGGAAATCATGTTTAACCAATTTATTGGAGTTCTTTGAGGGAGTTACATGTGCTGTGGATAAAGGGGAACCGGTGGATGTATTGTACTTAGATTTCCAGAAGGCATTTGATAAGGTGCCACATAAAGGTTATTGCAGAAAATAAAAGCTCACGGTGTAGGGGGTAATAAATTGGCATGGATAGAAGATTGGCTAACATAAAACAGAGCGTCAGCATAAATGGTTCATTTTCTGGTTGGCAAGATATAACAAGGGGTGTGCTACAGGGATCTGTGCTGGGGCCTCAACTTTTTACAATTTATATAAATTACTTCGATGAAGGGACCGAAGGTATGATTGCTAAATTTGCTGATGACACAAAGATAGGTAGGAAAGTAACTTGTGAAGATGACACAAGGGGGCTAACAAAGGAATATAGATAGGTTACATGGGTGGCTATAGACATGGCGAATGGAGTATAATGTGGGAAATTGTCCACTTTGGCAGGAAGAATAAAGAAGCAGCATATTATCTAAATGGTGAGAGATTGCAGAGCTCTGAGATGCAGAGGGATCTGGGTGTCCTACAGCATATATCACAAAAGGTTAATATGCAGGTACAGCATGTAATTAGGAAAGCTAATAGAATGTTATCGTTTATCACGAGGGGAATTGAATACAAAAGTAGGGAGGTTATGCTTCAGCAATACAGGGCATTGGTGAGACCACATCTGGAGTACTGGTCTTATTTAAGGAAGGATGTAAATGAGATGGAGGCAGTAGAGAGAAGGTTTACTAGACTAATACCTGGAATGGACAGGCTGTCTTACGAGGAAAGATTGGACTGGCTAGGCTTGTATCTGCTGGAATTTAGAAGAGCAAGAGGCGACTTGATTGAAACATATAAGATCATGAGGGCTCTCAACAGGGTGGATGTGGAAAGGATGTTTCCCCTTGTGGGAGAGTCAAGAACTAGGGGTCACTGTTTAAAAATGAGTCGCCCATTTAAGACAGAGATGAGGAGAAATTTTTTCTCTGAGGGTCGTGAGGCTTTGGAATTCTCTTCCTCAAAAGGTGGTGGAAGCATAGTCTTTGAATATTTTTAAGGCAGAGGTAGATTCTTGATAAGCAAGGGGGAGAAAAGTTATCGGGGGTAGGTGTAAATGTGGAGCAATCAGTTCAGCCATGAACTATTTGAATAGCGGAGCAGGCTCGAGGGGCCTACTCCTGCTCCTAATTCGTATGTTAGGGAAATTGATTAGAGTTTTCATTTGTTTGAAAGGGTCCTTTTCTACTGTTTAAGTAAAAACCATACTTTTTTGCTTAATTTTTGTACTCCTGAACAGTGGGTTTTCCACTTTGGGAATGGAACACTTTTGATTTAAGGCACCCATTATCAGCATCAAGCACTCCTAGATCAGGGACATCAGATTAGATATTGCAAAACTCACTCTAGGCTGCCCCCCCACCTCCAGCACGGCTGTGACACAGTTAAGTTCCTTTCTCGTTTCCCCAATAGTGCCCAGAATGCACCAGTGGAAATTTCCATTCTTCAATAAGTTTGTCAATTTAGTTACCATTTATGCACAGCTGTTACGGAGGTAAATGTTGATGGAACAAATCCACTCTTATGCACATACAAGATGCAGAAGTGAAAGGATACCATCTTTATCAAGGGGAATGGTACTATGCAGCACCCATTCCCCTTGATAAATTTGCCATTCATCAGTGATGGCTTCCCATCACCTTTGCTCTCATCACAGCATGCTATACGTAGAGGGGATGCTACAATCAACTCAGGTTGTCATCTATTCCCGTTTTCCTCTAAGCCGAGTGGAATTGGGTTTCAGTTTCAAGCTGCCACATTTGCCTCTTGCTGAGTAGGTGAAGTTCTAACATTACAGCCTACAAGGTTTTTGGGTGCTAAACAGCCACTTAGGCCTCCAATAGGGCAGGCAGGAAGCACTTGCTCATCAAGAGCAGGATGTGTGCCACCCAGGGCTCACGCCTGAAACAGGAGGCTCCTTATTTACATATGCAAAGGGTCCAACACCTGCTTGACTCCTGAGGCAGCTGGTGTCAGCTGCATGTGGAGAATCCATGTGTGCAAGCATTCTAACAGGTGGTCCTTAATGGAACTGCTACAGGCTGCAACCAACAAGGTAAGTGTTTAAAAGATACTGCACATCCTGACGCCACATTAAGCCATCTGTACTGCTGCTGGCACCCCAGCCTCCCCTTTCATTGCCATCCACTACCACCATCCTGACCTGTGGGGTTGAAAGTCCACCCTTGTTACAAGTCTATATCAGCAGGAATGGCCACCATTGTCTGAGCCTGCTGTCTAAGAACATTAGCCAAAAGACATCCTGCATTGATCCCTGGCCTGTCAGTACACTGGGGCCTGTGTCTGCTGCCTGCTCCTACAATGCTCTGATCACAGCGGGGTACAAGGCCTTCTTCTGGATGCCTCCTCAGAAGCAAACAGGAAAAAGAGATGGGCGAGCCAGGAAGCCTCCTTTTTGCTTCACTAATCTTGCAGTACCTAGCCTCCCTTACCCATTTGTTTGGTGTGTGGGCAATAAACATTCCCTGGGTGCAAAGAAAAGCAAAGTTAACTTAATTCTGTGTTTTTAAAAAAAGGAATGCTTTTGCTAAAAGTAACAGGGAGGAAAAATGCCCAGATTTTAAAACAATTTTTGGTTATTTTACTCAAGGGAATCATTGGTATTTAACACAGGTTAAGAGTGACTTCAAGACATGGCTGACAAATGTGATATTAATTATGTGTCACATTAGGGATTAGTGTGCAAAGTCAGGATGAACCAGATGTTTGTTCCGTGTAGGATAATAATTGTTAGTGTACGGGCAGCCTATTGAAGAGAGAGTGGCCATGGCCTGAGCCAGTGTTGAATACAGCAATCTCCTAATCCTTGGGTTCAAAGAGCTTCATCCGTTCTTGCACCGTGAGACCTTCTTTCAGGCTCTATGGAAGAAGAGTGAAACAATTTACCCGTGTGGTTATTTTGGCCATTTCTATTCACAAAAAACATGATGCTTGCTTTTATCCAGAATATGATCAAGATTGCAGTCAATGAGTTAATTATCCTGTTTAAATTATCATTACTAGTGAGACACGATGTAATGAGTGAATAATGGAATTCAGGGAGTAAATCACTTAGTGTAGAAATTACACAATGTGCATCAGTATCTTCCCATTCAAAAATTACCATAGAAGCCACCCATGAAATAAGTCAGTATCTGTGTCCACCACTTACTGTCAGAACCATGCATGATGTACATCAGTCACTCAGTGTCAAGTAACTAATGTAGGAACCATAAATGACATGTCAGCTTCAGTGTTCAAAATGTACTGTGGGAGCCACACAATGTCCATCTCCCTCTGTCATCTGCTGTACTGACACATGTTACTGTATATAATTGTTTTCATGCAGTCACGTAACTTCTAACTAAATAGAACTGGACCCTGCAAACACCCAGATATAAGTTTTGATTGCATAACAGCTGAACATTCCAGCATACAAATTCTTACTGGGGGTAAGAGACTGTGCTATACAATCTCATATACAGCTGCATGCAGACTGTGTTGTGTAAACAGACAGAACAATGCAATTTCTTAAATACAAGGGATTCAGTTCACTACTCAAACCATTCCTCACTATAACTGTAGGCTGTGTTTTGTATAGGCATGCCAAGACCTAAGTGGTCACATTCTATATAGAGTGGGAGCATTCTGTTTGTGATGCTATTTCATAATGTTCCCACAAGGAACGAATGTTGCATTCAGATACCATTTTATGAGGGGAAAATTCTTTGCAACTCCAATGGATCTCAAATGTGCACAGTTTACCATTACTTTACAAAGGAATCTGAGAAGATGGGGTGATGAGTGGCAAATGTTACTAAGCATGGACAAATGCAAGACAATGAGACTAGGCAACGGAAGTAAGCATTGGAAATGCAGTCTTAAATGCCTTAAGGCTTCAGGACAATGCAGAAGAGAGATTGGGGATTACTGGTAGATGGCTCACTGGCACTAAGCACAATGTGTGGCAACAGTAAGAAAAGCTAATGGTACCTTGGGATGCATAAGCAAAGGGAAAGCGCAAAACCCTATGAGCGATGATGAATCTACACAAGGCACTAATAGAGCCACACTTGGGAGTACTGTATATAGCTCTGGTCGCTCTGCTATATATCAGACAGTGTAGATAAGGGCAACTGAGTTATAAGGAGTGGTTGAAGAATTTGGATTGTTTACGTTAAGCCTTGGGAGATATTACTCAAAATTCTTGACCGACGCACCTGGAGTAGTGCATGCAGTTTTGGTCCCCTTACCTTAGGAAGGATATTATTGCCAAAGAGAAAGTGTAACGAAGGTTCATCAGACTTGTTCCCGGGATGGCGGGACTGTCCTATGAAGAGAGATTGGGGAATCTGGGCCTATATTCTCTAGAGTTTCGAAGAATGAGAGGTGATCTCATTGAAACCTACAAAATACTTGAAGAGATATACAAGGTAGATGCAGTTAAGATGTTTCCCCTGGTTGGGGAGTCTAGAACCAGGGGACGCAATTTCAAAATAAGGGGAAAGCCACTTGGGACCAAGATGAGGAGAAATTTATTTACTCAGAAGGTTGTGAATCTTTGGAATTCTCTATCCCAGAGGGCTGTGGAAGCTCAGTCATTGAGTATGTTTAAAGCAGAGTTTGACAGATTTCTAAATACAAATGACATAAGGAGATATGAGGATAGTGTGGGGAAAAAAGCATTGAAGTGGAAGATCAGCCATGATCCTATTGAATGGCAGGGCAGGCTCGATGAGCTGAATGGCCTACTCCTGCTCCTATATTCCTAATAGATTGAACAGCAGTAATGTGTTCAGGACTGGCACTAACCCTAAAAGTAGAGTATGTAGGCTGTTGTATAGAATAGGAAAGGTTCAATGTTTATATTTACGTACTTTACAGAAGGTGGTAACTGAATGGAACAGACTGCCCAGGGAAGCAGTGGTGCAGATAGTGTGGAAAATTTCAGGAAGAATTAAACAGGCAATTGTGGGTTATTAATTTTTGGGACCAGCTGTATGGATTCCAAAGCATTTTCTGGTTCCATGACTGTTGCTTGACCTCAGCCAGGGAGTTGGGGGGTGGTGTGGGGGAGGCGGAGGAATTAAGGTCCCATGACAACTATCAACAGCCAGTCATAGATCAGCATTAACTAGCTCTGGATGGCATGAGTGATGCATCCACTGACTCATCATCCTAGTTCATGCTTCACCCCCAGCCAAACACGATCATATATTCTCCAAGTATGCGAACACAATGCACTAAGATATTTCTGCAACTTATCATATGAACCTACTTGCCCCATGCACACCATGTACGAGGGTAACAGCAGAACATCAGAGATAAGGTAGGACCTTCAAAAATGATGCAAAACAGCATTCACCATCCCGATAGCTACACAACAGCAAACCTGGCACTGGTACCTTTTAGCTTTCCCATGTGACCTGCTCTATTACAGACTGAGGGGGAACAAGCAAAGTAAAACAGTGAGAACCAATGCTCGCAGATACAGCAATCTTTTAATGTCAAAACAGTCTGGGCTTCATCAGACCAGAAAACTACTCATCAAAGGCATTTGTTTTGAACTGACAGTGTATCTTTGAAGCATGACAAATGCAATAAAGCAGAATGTATCAATTATCTCACAGGGGCACAATCTACAATATATCAATTGGGTTTGCAACAGCAGAGCGTAGACCCTATCCTGTCAGAGGAGGAATCTGAGAGACTGGATTGAAAAAACTGACCTGACAGACACCATCTCAAGTGAGAAGCAGTTCTAGGACTGAGAAAATTTACCTGACACTGTGAACCTGACTTCCAGACAGCAGTGTGACTGAGTGAAGGGCAGCCCTTAGACTAAGGAAATCGATCCAGCTTAGACAGCAAGTCAGAGTGACAGGCAGCTCCAGAACTGGGGCTGAGGCAGTGTCACCAAGCGATGGGTAGTTAAGTTCCTCAATAAGAGCCCATCACCACCTTCTCAGGACAACTAGGGATGGAAATAAAGGCAGCCTTGCCAGCTTTGCCCACATCCCAAGAATCAAATTTTAAAAAAATCTCAGAATTAATGATTGGCAATCCCAGGACTGTGGAAACTCTTCTCAGTGAGACTTTGTAACAAGCAAAGCAGACTCTCAAATTCAGCGCCTTCGGCTGGGAGTTAAGCTCACAAAGAAACATGACATATGAAACAGGAGCACAATACACAGCCCTTCGAGCCTGCTGCAGCATTCTGTAAGATCATGGCTGATCTACCTCAACTCCAGCTTCCTGCATTATCCCCATATCCTTAGATTTCCTCAGTATCCAAAAATTTATCCATCTCTGTCTTCAATATACTCAACGCCTGAGCATCCACTGCTCTCTGCAGTAGAGAACTGCAGAGATTTGCAACCCTTTGAGTGAAGGAATTTCACATCTTAGTACTAAACGGCTGACCCCTTATTCTGAGACTGTGATCCCTAATTCTAGACTCCCCAGCTAGAGGAAACAAGCTCCCAAGCATTGACCTTATCAATGCCCCTAGAGAATTTTATATGTTTCAATGAGATTGCCTCTCATTCTTCTGAACTTTAGGGAATCTAGGCCTAGCCTACTTAATGTCTCCACATGAGACAACCACTTCATTCCAGGAATCAGTTAAGTGAATCTTCGATGCACTCCCTAAAAGAGAAGAATATCCTTTAGGCAAAGAGGGCAAGCATTTTAACAGTGATTCGTATACAGAACCTTCTGAATCCCAACAATACCCAGTTTTTCACCATTTATTGGTATTCTGCTTTCCTATTTTTTCCTGCCAAAGTGGATAATTTCACACTTGCCCACATTATATTCCATCTGCCGTATTCTTGCCCACTCTCTTAACCTGTCTATATCCTTTTGCATCCTCCTCACAACTTACTTTCCTACCTAGGGTTGTTCTTAGAGAGGAGAAAGTTGAGAGGAGATTTGATGGTGTCAATAACCAGGGGGCATAGATTTAAGGTAAAGGGCAGGAGGTTTAGAGGGGATTTGAGGAAAAATGTTTGGAATCTGGAACACACTACCTGAAGGGGTGGTGGAGGCAGGAACCCTCAACATTTAAGAAGTATTTAGATGAGCACTTGAAACACCATAGCATACAATGCTACGGGCCAAGTGCTGGAAAATGGGATTAGAATAGATTGGCTTGATGGCTGGCGCGGACAGGGTGGGCCGAAGGGCTTGTTTCTGTGCTGTATAACTCTATGACTATATAGACCAAACATTGATCCTTGTGGTACTCTACTAGTTACAGCCTGCCAACCTGGAAATGATTTGTTTATTCTTACCCTCCCTTTTCTGTCCATTAACCAATCTAACTAATAAATTACTCCCATCCCATGAGCCCTAATTGTGTGTAATAACCTCTTGTGCGGCACCTTTTTGAATGCTTTTTGAAAATCTAAATACACTACATCCACTGGTGCACCCTTATGTACCCTGCTAGTTGCAACCTCAAAAATACGTCAAACATGATTTCCTTTTCATAAATCTGTGTTGACTTTACCTAATCATATGATGATTTTCCAAGTGCCCTGTTACCATGTTCCTAATAATAGATTCTAGCATTTCTCCACTGGTTAGGTTAACTGGCCGACAGTTCCTTGTATTCTCTTTCTCTCTCTCCTTTCTTGAATAGTGGGTTAAGTTTGCTACCATCCAATCCAGTGGAACGATTCTAAAATCTAGGGAATTCTGGAAGATCAAAACCAACGTATCCACTATCTCTAGCTACCTCTTTTAAAACCCTAGGATGTCGTACATGAAGTCCAGGGGATTTTAGTCCCATTAATTTCTCCAGTACTATTTCTTTACTAATACTAATTTAAGTTCCTCATTTCTACAAGACCCTTTGTTCCCCACTATTTCCGAATTTTTTTTTACAGGTTGAGTTCCCGAGTGAAGTACACTGATGCAGCTGACATTAAATAACAATGTTTATTCCAATCTTTTAGGTCCAGCTCTGTTCATCTTAACTGGGATTACAAACACTATTCTTCATGAAGTGAAGACATATTGTCAATAGTTCAGTTTGTCTCTGCCCAGCAACTCAGTCCCATTTCCTACCATTTTGAGTACCATTTGCTTATTGGAGATTAATTATTTAAATTTCCG
Source organism: Heterodontus francisci (assembly GCF_036365525.1). Lineage (NCBI taxonomy): Eukaryota > Metazoa > Chordata > Chondrichthyes > Heterodontiformes > Heterodontidae > Heterodontus > Heterodontus francisci. The sequence continues at coordinate 38,595,612 of NC_090394.1, read as the reverse complement.
AGTAAAACAGAATAGTGAGAACATGCAAGACAGTAAAAGTCTGATTCAGGTGAGTGGGAACCCACTCATTCCTCAAAGAGTGGAGAGATGTTCAGTACTCACCTTCGACCTCAGGGTCCTCATGGCTCTGCTGCTGTTTGGCTTGTCATTCTTCAAAAAATCTGGGTTACTTTTTGATTTTGTGATATCTGGCAGTGTCAGATTGAAACAAAACAGTCAAGTGGAGGTAGTAGTTAATGATAATCACAAAACATTTAAATTGTAGTAATGCAAGAAAACATCAATCTTCAAAGGTAATGGGTCTGCCGAACTGAAGCACACGGCATCTTCCAGCATTGAGAAAAGCGTACGCAAGAGAAAAAAAACATGAGCTGGGAACTGTGCCCAGAGCACAGTCCAACACTCAGAAGTTAGCAGATGGATAAACACAGCTCTACCAACCTCTGTCACGTACAAACTCCATTCTCTGCACCAGCTGGCATCTGCAATACCAGACTGCAATATTCTGTGATAACTCAGGCAGAACCGTGCATTATGTGGAAAATAGGGGAAAGAAGGAAGAATAAATAGGCCATTTTGTCCATTGAGCATGCTCTGCCATTTTTGTTAACCATGGTAGCTCCTTATCTGTTGAATCCCAATTCTCTGCCCTTCTCCATGACATTTAGTAAATGTCTCTCAAACACCTCTGCAGGTATGCAGAGGGAAGTGAGAGTACATTTACCATAGGAAAGAACAGGCTGTCCCCACTGAGCTATATGGTATTCAAGTGACACCTTACTGAATTTTGAAATAAAAGGGAGCTCAAATACGTTCCCCACATCTTTACCGTAGCTAGTAACACAACAGTCTATTGTCTTCTCTCCCAGTGCTTCCGTGGCAGTTTTTAGCTGTTCTTTCAGCCGGTTGACATCACAGTCAGCCTTTGCTCGAACGATGCTCAGCTCCGTGTAGATACCCTTATACTTATCTGTAGCGTACTTCTTGTCCTTACAAAACAAGCATAAAAAGATTCATTGATTAAATTGACTGATTTATTGTAGCGTGCACATTAAGGGAAATTTGCACAGGGTGCCTTCTAAAAGAAAAATTAAAACTTCATCAAGAATTAACTCATCAATGTACTTTTTGCTTTGATTTTTAGAAAATTATTTAAACTGTGACAGCCGATAACATTGGGAATGAGTTTAGCAGTCAGGAGTCAGAGGCTGTTGGATTAATATCAACAGAGATACAGTCAGTAACATAAGTTAATGGCTGCAAGGTGTTACGGAGCTCTGGCAAGAGAGCTGGATTAACAAACATTCACTCCCTCCATCACTGGCGCACAGTGGCAGCAGTGTGTACCATCTATAGGATGCACTGGAGCAACTTGCCAAGCCTTCAGCAGCACCTTACAAACCCACGACCTCCACCACCTGGAAGAACCAGGGCAATAGATGCATGGGAACACCATCACCTGTGGCTCTCCCTCAAAGCCACCCACCATCCCGACTTAGAACTATATCGCCGCTCCTTTACTTTCGCTGGGGTCAAAATCCTGGAACTCCCTTCCCAACAGCACTGTGGGTGTACCTACACCACATGGAGTGCAGCAGTTCAAGAAGAGAGCTCACCACCACCCGGCCCAAGGGCAATTAGGGATGGGCAATAAATGCTGGTGTTGCCAGTGACGCTCACATCCCAACAGCAAATTAAAAAAATGCACTGTTAGACCTCTCATAGAGGAGCCCAAAACTGCAGATGTGGCCTAACCCTTGTTTTGTAGTTATTGTGACTTCTCTGTTGCACGTCTGCACTCACCCTCAGTGCAATTTGTAGTTCATCCTTTAGAGAATTAATCTCTTGTTTCAGATACTGGATTTCAGATTCTTTGACCCGCAATAAAACCTGGAAATTTAAACAAAAAAATAGAAATCTTTAATTAGAGTTTTCACCTTAGTCCTGATTGTATGAGTCACTCAAAGTGGGGGTGAAGAAAGGAAATGCCCAAGTGCAGAAGAGCTTGTGTGAAAATGTGAGGAAGAAAGTTTGAATCTGTACACAAGTGTGAAGTTTTTTTTCCTCAGTGTGAACAGCAATGGTTTAATCTTTCACACTCACCCAGTTCAGAGAGCAGATCCTCAAACTGCACCACCCAATTGACTATTAGAAAGATGAGACAAAGCCAAAAACACTGAGGTTGTTTACATGCAACCTCATTCAGCTGGGAAGGAATGGTACTTACAACACTGTTCTTACCTCCAGTTCATAGACATCTTTCCCCAGCGAGAGGGGTGAGCCAGCATCCTCTCCCTTCCCCTGCTCAGTGACCTGCGCCCTTAACCGTGCAAATTCCGCAGCCAGGCGGTTATTCAGCTCCTGCAAAATAAGCAAGAAAGAAATAAGATAGATTTGGGGAACAGGTGGCATCTCCCAATACCACAGGGATGATCATTCTCCATGTTTTAATTGCAGCCTTTACAGCTCTGGAAAATTCATTAGGGAAATTAAATGCAGAGGCAGAAGGCTTTAAGTATTCCCCCTATTTCTCTTCCCCAATTGTTTCTATCCTAGCCCCACCCACTCTCGAAGTCACTTACTCAAGGGATTATGGTTCCTTTGGCATTAATCAGCTGATCCTGCCTTCACCACGCACACATGGGATCACTGGACAGTGCTTAAGAATAGGATTTCTGGATGATTTTCCCTCCCCTGGTTCAGGGAGATGGAGGCTGATCCTAACTTTAATGGAAAGGTTACACACAGGCTGGAATTTTATGCCGTCCCAGTGAGCTGGGGGGAGACGTAAAATGGAAAGGAGGCGTAAAATGGAGCGGGAGGTTCCGGGAGGCCTCCCCGACCAGCTCCCGCCTCTGCCCCACTTTATGTAGGGCAGGGGGAAAAGGGCCGCCCGCCCCAGGCCAATCAAGGCCCTTGAGTTGCCAATTAACAGCCACTTAAGGGCCTTCACCTGCCTCCATGGGAATTTTACCCGTGGACAGCAGGCATCCTGGAGCCTGGAAAGGCCGCCCAGTGAAAGCTGGCAACCTCACAGTGCCCTAGGTGTGGGCCTTGACAAACGGGTACAGGGTGCCCGATTGAGGGCCGCCCCCGCTTCCCCAACCACCCCCAGGACTCAAGACGTCCCCTTCCCCCCAAACGACCACCCTTGCCTTGCCAGGGCCTGACCAATTACCCCTGGCGAGGCAAACCAAACTTATCTGCACACAAAGAACAAAGAAAATTACAGCACAGGAACAGGCCCTTCGGCCCTCCAAGCCTACGCCGATCCAAATCCTCTATCTAAACCTGTCGCCTATTATCTAAGGGTCTGTATCTCTTTACTTCCTGCCCATTCATGTATCTGTCTAGATACATCTTAAAAGACGCTATCGTGCCCGCGTCTACCATCTCCGCTGGCAATGCGTTCCATGCACCCACCACCCTCTGCATTAAGAACTTTCCACGCATATCCCCCCTAAACTTTTCCCCTTTCACTTTGAACTCATGTCCCCTAGTAATTGAAACCCCCACTCTGGGAAAAAGCTTCTTGCTATCCACCCTGTCTATACCTCTCATGATTTTGTACACCTCAATCAGGTCCCCCCTCAACCTCCGTCTTTCTAATGAAAATAATCCTAATCTACTCAACCTCTCTTCATAGCTAGCGCCCTCTATACCAGGCAACATCCTGGTGAACCTCCTCTGCACCCTCTCCAAAGCATCCACATCCTTTTGGTAATGTGGCGACCAGAACTGCACGCAGTATTCCAAATGTGGCCGAACCAAAGTCCTATACAACTGTAACATGACCTGCCAACTTTTGTACTCAATACCCCGTCCGATGAAGGAAAGCATGCCGTATGCCTTCTTGACCACTCTATTGACCTGCGTTGCCACCTTCAGGGAACAATGGACCTGAACACCCAAATCTTTCTGCACATCAATTTTCCCCAGGACTTTTCCATTTACTGTATAGTTCATTCTTGAATTGGATCTTCCAAAATGCATCACCTCGCATTTGCCCTGATTGAACTCCATCTGCCATTTCTCTGCCCAACTCTCCAGTCTATCTATATTCTGCTGTATTCTCTGACAGTCCCCTTCACTATCTGCTACTCCACCAATATTAGTGTCGTCTGCAAACTTGCTAATCAGACCTCCTATACTTTCCTCCAAATCATTTATGTATATCACAAACAACAGTGGTCCCAGCACGGATCCCTGTGGAACACCACTGGTCACACGTCTCCATTTTGAGAAACTCCCTTCCACTGCTACTCTCTGTCTCCTGTTGCCCAGCCAGTTCTTTATCCATCTAGCTAGTACACCTTGGACCCCATGCGCCTTCACTTTCTCCATCAGCCTACCATGGGGAACCTTATCAAACGCCTTACTGAAGTCCATGTATACGACATCTACAGCCCTTCCCTCATCAATCAACTTTGTCACTTCCTCAAAGAATTCTATTAAGTTGGTAAGACATGACCTTCCCTGCACAAAACCATGTTGCCTATCACTGATAAGCCCATTTTCTTCCAGATGGGAATAGATCCTATCCCTCAGTATCTTCTCCAGCAGCTTCCCTACCACTGACGTCAGGCTCACCGGTCTATAATTACCTGGATTATCCCTGCTACCCTTCTTAAACAAGGGGACAACATTAGCAATTCTCCAGTCCTCTGGGACCTCACCCGTGTTTAAGGATGTTGCAAAGATATCTGTTAAGGCCCCAACTATTTCCTCTCTCGCTTCCCACAGTAACCTAGGATAGATCCCATCCGGACCTGGGGACTTGTCCACCTTAATGCCTTTTAGAATACCCAACACTTCCTCCCTCCTTATGCCGACTTGACCTAGAGTAATCAAACATCTGTCCCTAACCTCAACATCCGTCATGTCCCTCTCCTCGGTGAATACCGATGCAAAGTACTCGTTTAGAATCTCACCCATTTTCTCTGACTCCACGCATAACTTTCCTCCTTTGTCCTTGAGTGGGCCAATCCTTTCTCTAGTTACCCTCTTGCTCCTTATATATGAATAAAAGGCTTTGGGATTTTCCTTAACCCTGTTTGCTAAAGATATTTCATGACCCCTTTTAGCCCTCTTAATTCCTCGTTTCAGATTGCGCCTACAATCCCGATATTCTTTCAAAGCTTCGTCTTTCTTCAGCCGCCTAGACCTTATGTATGCTTCCTTTTTCCTCTTAGCTAGTCTCACAATTTCACCTGTCATCTATGGTTCCCTAATCTTGCCATTTCTACCCCTCATTTTCACAGGAACATGTCTCTCCTGCACGCTAATCAACCTCTCTTTAAAAGCCTCCCACATATCAAATGTGGATTTACCTTCAAACAGCTGCTCCCAATCTACATTCCCCAGCTCCTGCCGAATTTTGGTATAGTTGGCCTTGCCCCAATTTAGCACTCTTCCTTTAGCACTCCTGGCTCCACATCCTCAGTTGGGCTGCAGACTCAGTGGCCACCACTCCCGGTGGCGCTGCTGGGACTAAGAGCCGCTGGCCTGCTGATTGGCCGGCAGCTCAATGAGGCAGGACCTCCTCCCTCAAATGGGTGCAAATCCCACCTCTGAACAGTTAAAGCCTGGGGACCCGTAAAATGCGGGACGGCTCCCCAGGCTTGGCAGAAGCGGGTTTGCCACCGACTTTTACGTCAGTGGCCAGCTCCCGTCTGCCCGATGTAAAATCCAGCCCACTGTCTTTGCTGCATCCTGGTAATTCTGTCTGCCTAACTTTATGAATACTGTGATCCTTTTAGCAGTATCTAAGTGTTACCTGGTTGTGAGCATTTAGGTCCTGATTCTCACGCTGACACTGCCGAAGTGCCTGCCGTTCGGCCTCTAATGCTTGAGCCAAGTGAGAGTTTTCCAAACACTTGTGAGAGTATTGCTCTGATAGAACCTGCAGCTCCCGTTGGACAGAGCCCATCTCCTCTCTGTTAAAGCAGAGAACCACCAAATGATCAGTGCGAGGACAGTCAGAATAAAAATGAAAGCAACCAGATATAGAGAAATAGAACAGATCTTCCAGTCAGAGATAATTGTCACATATACAACAATCTTTGTATTAGTCATATGGGCTTAAGAACCTTCAACTTTCTGATCTCAAGATCACAATTCAGAAAAATAAATTTTCAAAAGTATGTCTGAAAATGTGTACACCGTGCTACAAATTAGTAAATACAGTTTCTTACTCTAATGTGTACAATATAAAATCTATAAAATCTGGGTGACCTGGTAGAGGCTCCAATGTCTTTTGGTTTATTGGCGATATCAGACTCCGAGTTGGACATAACAACCTACACCAGGTCTTCCGATGTTGACTGAACCCAAGTACTCACATTGGAGGTGAGAAGCCAAAGACTGAGAGGCCTGTGAGCATTACTGTAACAAAGCCTGGTCCGTTCTTTTTACCACAATAGCAAATTTGTGAATGTTATACAATTAGAGCCCAGTGTATTAAGAATACATTGCTACTGACTTATGAGTGTGATGCTTACTTGTGCTGTCTGCCCAGAGCCTCTATATCTGCATTCATACCACTGATCTGAGACCGGTGGGTTTTCTCCAGCTGTCGCTCCAGCTCCTCCTTGTGGGCATTCTTCATTGCTTCAATAGCTACAAAGGAACAGTAAGACACAATGTTTGGCTCAACAGCAGCAGCTTGCATCTATATAGCACTTCTGAGAGAGGGTGGACACACAGAGAGAGGGGATGCAGAGAGAGGGGACGTACGTGAGTGCGCACGTGCACAGAGGGGGCCACGCACAGTAAAAAATGAATGATGAAACAAACTAAAATAAAATAAACAAATAAAAAACAATAAAGAAGAAAAAATAACTAAAAATAAAAATCATGCTTTGAAATTATTGAGCTCAATGTGCAGTCCAGCAGGCTGTAGCATGCCTCAATGGTAGATGAGATGCTGTTCCTCGAGCTTGCGTTGATGGTCAGTGGAACACTGCAGCAAGCCCAAGACAGATATGTGGACATCACAGTGGGGGGGTGGGGGAGGGGGTGTTGAAATGGCAAGCAACCAGAAGCTTGGAGTCATGCTTTCAGACTGAGTGGAGGTATTCCGCAAAGCGGGCACCCAATCTGCATTTGCTCTCCCCAATTGTGAGCAGCAAATACAGTATACTAAATTGAAAGAAGTACAAGTAAATCGCTGCTTCGCCTGAAAGGAGTGTTTGAGGCCTTGGATAGTGAGGAGAGAGGAGGTAAAAGGGCAGGTGTTACACCTCCTGTGATTGCGTGGGAAGGGGTCGATGTGTTGGGGGTGATGGCGGAGTGGGTCAGGGTGTCGCGAAGAGAACGATCCCTTCGGAATGCTGACGGGAGGTATGGGGAAGATGCGTTTGGTAGTGGCATCATGCTGGACGTAGCGGAAATGGCAGAGAATGATCCTTTGGATGTGGAGGCTGGTGGGGTGGAAAGTGAGGACAAGGGGAACCCTATCGCACTTCTGGGAGGGAAGGGGGTGAGGGTAGAGGTAAGGGAAATGGGCTGGACACGGTTGAGGGCTCTGTCAACCACAGTGGGGGGGGAATCCTCGGTTGAGGAAAAGAGAAGCGCTGTCGTGGAAGGTTGCATCATCAGAGCAGATGCGTCGGAGACTGAGAAACTGGGAGAATGGAATGGAGTTCTTACAGGAGGCAGGGTGTGAAGAAGTGTAGTCGAGGTGTTTTTCTGAATGGATGGATGTGACTAGTGGTGTTCCGCAGGGATCAGTGCTGGGACCTTTGCTGTTTGTAGTAAATATAAGTGATTTGGAGGAAAATGTAGCTGGTCTGATTAGTAAGTTTGTGGACGACACAAAGGTTGGTGGAGTTGCGGATAATGATGAGGATTGTCAGAGGATACAGCAGGATATAGATCAGTTGGAGACTTGGGCGGAGAAATGGCAGATGGAGTTTAATCCGGACAAATGTGAGGTAATGCATTTTGGAAGGTCTAATGCAGGTGGGAGGTATACAGTAAATGGCAGAACCCTTAGGAGTATTGACAGGCAGGGAGATCTAGGCGTACAGGTCCACAGGTCACTGAAAGTGGCAACGCAGGTGGATAAGGTAGTCAAGAAAGCATATGGCATGCTTGCCTTCATCGGTCAGAGCATAGAGTATAAAAATTGGCAGGTCATGTTGCAGCTGTACAGAACTTTAGTTAGGCCACACTTAGAATATTGCGTGCAATTCTGGTCGCCACACTACCAGAAGGACGTGGAGGCTTTGGAGAGGGTACAGAGGAGGTTTACCAGGATGTTGCCTGGTCTGCAGGACATTAGCTATGAGGAGAGATTGGAAAAACTCAGATTGTTTTCACTGGAACGACGGAGGTGGAGGGGCGACATGATAGAGGTTTACAAAGTTATGAGCGGCATGGACAGAGTGGATAGTCAGAAGCTTTTTCCCAGGGTGGAAGAGTCAGTTACTAGGGGACATAGGTTTAAGGTGCGAGGGGCAAAGTTTAGAAGGGATGTGCGAGGCAAGTTTTTTACACAGAGGGTGGTGAGTGCCTGGAACTTGCTGCCAGGGGAGGTGGTGGAAGCAGATACGATAGCGACGTTTAAGAGACATCTTGACAAATACATGAATAGGAAGGGAATAGAGGGATATGGGCCCCGGAAGTGCAGAAGGTTTTAGTTTAGGCTGGCATCAAGATCGGCGCAGGCTTGGAGGGCCGAATGGCCTGTTCCTGTGCTGTACTGTTCTTTGTAGCTAGGGAGTCAGTGGGCTTATAATGAAGATTAGTAGACAGCCTATCCCCAGAGATGGAGACAGAGAAATCGAGCAAGGGAAGTGTCAGAGATAGACCATGTAAAGGTGAAAGAAGGGTGGAAATTAGAAGCAAAATTGATGAAGTTTTCCAGTTCAGGGCGGGAGCAGGAAACAGCACAGATACAGTCGTCAATGTAACGGAAAAAGAGATGGGGGACAGGTTGGGCCTCTGTTCAAGGAAGCAGCAGAGAGCCTTCAAACTGTCCTGTTGGGGGACGGTGGTGTAGAGAGATTGGACGTCCATAGTGAAGAGGAGGCGGTTGGGGCCAGGAAACTGGAAATTGTCAAAATGACATAGGGTATCAGAAGAGTCACGGATGTAGGTGGGAAGAGACTAGACCAGGGGAGAAAAGATAGAGTCAAGATAGGAAGAAACAAGTTCAGTGGGGCAGGAACAGGCTGAAACAATGGGTCTGCCAGGACAGTCCTGTTTGTGGATTTTATGAAGGAGGTAAAAGTGAGTTGTCCGGGGTTGGGGGACTATGAGGTTGGAAGCAGTAAAGGGAAGATCTCCAGAGGAGATGAGGTCAGTAACAGTCCTGCAGACAGTAGCTTGATGTTTGGTGGTGGGGTCATGGTCCAGAGGGAGGTAGAAGTGTCTGAGAGTTGGCGCTCAGCCTCTGCAAGGTAGAGGTCGGTGTTTCAGACAACAACAAGTCTGCAGGTTTGATGCCAATGTCAGGGTTACACCTGAGAGAACACAGAGTGCAGCAAGTTCAGAGGGGGACAGGTTAGAGTGAGTGGGGGGGGGGGAGGGGGGGGAGGGGAGGGGTGCACAGAAATTGAGACGGCCGATGTCTCACCGACAATTTTCAATGAAAAGATCAAGAGTGGGTAAGAGGCCGGAGGGAGGGGTCGAGGTGGAGGGAGAATGCTGGAGGCGAGTGAATGGGTCTGCTGGTTGCGGGGAGGACTCCTGGTAAAAGAAGTGAGCCCGGAGGCGAAGGCGACGGAAGAAGAGCTCAATGTCATGCCAAGTGCAAAATTCATTGAGGTGGGGCGTAAGGGGATAAAACTGACTCCTTTGCGGAGTACAAAACATTCAGCGTTCAGCAGAAGGAGTGGGGGGGGGGGGGAGAAAGAGAGATGGAAAGGGGGGACATGGAAAGGGGGGGGGGGGGAGACGAAAAGGGGGGGTGGGGGACACTGAAGGGGGGAGACACACACAAAGGGGGGGGGGACACACACAAAGGGGGGACGGGGAGGGAGAGTGAGACACACAGAGACATAAGGGAGAGAGGAGGAGTGAGAGACTGACACAGAGACAGGAGGGACTGACACAGACAGAAAGACAGAGGGCCTTGGAGTTCATGAGTCCTGTGGCGTTCCCAATGGTGGGGCTGAAACTTGGCGTAACTTCCGTTTCCACCATTTTTCCCGTTTCACAGGTGATTTTATATGTAAATGGACCGTGTGGCAATGGACAAAGGAGACACTTTGAGATTATGCGGCAGGCACGGTCTTTCATTGGTGGAACCCGTCGTTGCTGGGCCAAGCACCACAATCACCATGACTATATAGCAGGGTTGTCCAACATACGGCCAGCGAGCCAGGATCCAGCCCGGCAAAGGTTTCCATACAGCCTGTGGATGTATTTCAGAGATAAGAAATTTTCCATTGGCTTCTTCTTTCAGATCGGCTTTTTTAAAAAAAATCTCTGATCAGTTTCACAGCAGACAGGTGCTGATATCGGGAAAAGCGGTTTCTGAACTTCAGACAGACTCGGGGTTTTCCGACGGGCTTTTAAAAAAGTCGGAACCCGGCAGAAAACCCCGAATCTGTCTGAAGTTCAGAAACTGCTTTTCCCGATGTCAGCACCTGTCAGCCGTGAAACTGACTAGAGATTTTTTAAAAACTGACCAACTACAAAGCTGTTTTGTTGAGTGTTCCCGCTCCCTGCAACAGTCAGAGAGAGCGCGGGGGGGCGGAGGGGAAGAGAGAGAGCGCGAGAGGGATGGGGGATGAGGGAGGGGGGGAACAGAGAGAAAGAGGGGTGATAGAGAGAGGGGTGGCGACTGAGCGAGGACGTTACGGGGGGGGGGGGGGCGGGGGGAAGAACAACATGGAGAGGGAGAGAGAGAGTGATCAAGATCACTCCTGACAGATGGACATCCATCTGAATACACCTCATCGCTACAGTAAGTGTGCAGGCAAACACTGACTACTTGTGCAAGCAAAAAAATGACAGGTACCTCACTAAATCTGTGTCCAACATAGTGATAAGTAAATAAATTAATCTTCTCATTTAAGGCTTCTTCACAAAAATGTACGTTTGTTGTTGTTTTGATTAAACCAAGATAAATATTTAATGCCTTTATCTTTCTGAAATTGTCTCACTGGCCCCCTATGTAAGTCAAAAATTGCAATGTGGCGCCCCCCCCCCCCACACACCGCCAGGCGAAATAGTTGGACAACCGTTCGATAAAGCATTCTGTGCTTGCAGCCTCAAGCATCAGCAGACTTCATGTAAGTCTCTGCATAGGAACCTGAAGTAAAGCTTGTACTTAATTCTAAATGCTTTTGCCTCTCAGTGTTTGTAATCCAGCACCAACTTTACATCATTTATTTTTTTCTGCAGCAACAAAGAAAAGTCAGGCAGCAGGCAGCGTCTCACCCCATGGTTCAGTGATGCCTCCTGGCAGGTTTGCCTCCAGGCAGTCAGGGAAAGGTGGGAGATTCTCTTCCCTGATGAGTCAGAAGACTTTCCCGCCTGAGCAAGGCGGCCTGGATGGAGGTAGCAGAGGTGGTGTTGAAATGTGGGGAGATGCGCAGAACCTGGGTGCAGTGTCACAAGCATATCAATGACTTGGCAAGGGTAAGTGGCCTTGGCAAAGCTGTTCCATTGTTTTTCACCCTGGCTCCGTCTCTTTAAGACAGACAGACAAGGCATGCAGTGGAATGCGTAAGCAGCCTTGGTGCCATACACTAATTGACTGGCATTGTTGATGTGCTTGAATGTATCATGCGAAAGCCAGTCCTGAATGATGTCAGCGCGTGTTTGCAATGGTTGGGATTCATTTTTTGACGTCATTCTGCGCTATCTCCTGCAGGATTGTTTTGAAAGGACGTTCATAATAAAAAGCTCAACTTTATGGGTGCTTTGAAAAGAAGTTGAACTTGTAAAAGGACAGGAAAGCAAGCAATTTCAAGGAAACCACAGGGGTTTGAACTTACTCAGAGCAACTTTTTGAATGACAGGGAAATTCTATGTCAGGACATATAACCACGCTCAGGAAGGTGTTTTTCACTTTGGACCCTTTAAAAAGCCAGTGAGTTAGACAAAGAGCAGGCATTTGAAATCTTTGCTTGAACAGCCTGGGGCAAGAGAGGAAGACCCAGAATAAGTGTTAACTCTTTGTGTCTTTTTTACATTTTCTCCCACGATGTCTAGGTGCTACCCTGACTGAGGCGGTGGCAGTCTGCTCAGTGCATTGCCCTGGTGCTACGGATGACCATGGCAGGTGTCCTCTGGAAGAAAGGGTTCTACTGGGGGACCGCAGCACTGGTGCATGAGTATCCCCCATGTGCTTGCCCGCTCGAGGTAAGGGAGTTGATGTTGGGGGTGGGGGCAGGGGTGGGAGGATGAGATGCTGCTTACTCTTTGAGGGTGTCCTGTGAGTACAGCCCTGGAGCAGCAGGCACGCGCTCCTCCTCCTCGACTGTGGTCACACCCTTACTTTCCTTGCATTGGTGTGTTTTTGGTTCCATCGTAGCACAGAGGGGATTTCATCTGCCGGTTACATCAAAGTGCAGCAAAGTTGTACCTTACTATATCTGCTGCTTAATGCAGGACAACTTTTCCAATGGAGATGCAGGTCTCTTAATGAAGCTGATAGCATACAGGCTGTCAGGCACATCTCCACTGCAGATTCGTGTGCTATTATCAAAAGAATCCCTCTTTTTGATTCCAGCAATGAATAAGACTTCAGGCGTACGTGAACATATTGCGGAATTTTTTTTCTCCTACCAACGTTCCTTGATGAAGTGGCTTATTGTTGGCTGAAACGTGCAAATATGAGGTTCTCCTTGATGTTCCTTGCATGTCTCTCCATGGCCCTCATATTCATAATGGCATCGTTGTCCTCACCTTCTTCATAGTCACCTCATCTGAGCAGAACTGGAGTTCCTCCTGTTCCTCCGCCAGAAGAATGTTGCCACATCTAATTGCAGGCACAGCAGACGACGCTTATTCTTGACACACTCTGTGGCGCATACAGAAGAGCTGGACTGGTCAAGGCAGTGGAAGTGCATTTCAGCATGCCAGTGGTGCGTTCGATGATGGCTCTGGTGGATGCGTGAGCAGCATTGTACCTTTCTTCAGCAGCGCTTTAGGATGCCGCACTGGTGTCATCAACCATGTACAAAGGGGGTGACCCTTGTCACCCAGGATCCAGCCATCTATTGCGGCTGGTTCGTCAAAAACTTCTGACAGCTGTGAGTTCCTCAAAATGTATGAGTTGTGATAACTCCCTGGGAAACAAGCGGAAACCTGCATTATTCTTCTCCTGTACTCACAAACCAGTTGTATGTTTAGAGTGGAAGCCTTTGTGATTCACAAATGTAGCAGGCGGTTCCCAGGGAGCTCTAATGGCCACATGAGTACAGTCGACCATCCTTTACGTTCTAGGGAGCTCAGCGATAACGCCGAAGGCCGCAGACCTTGCTGCTTGGCTGTCCTCATCTACAGGTTGTTATGACCAAGGCGGGAGGAGTGCACTGTTAGTGCAGTCCCACCTCTCCACAGTTCACAACATATCAATAAATTTTCCCACTTACCAAAACAGTCAATTAAATACTCTATTTGTCCCCAGAATAAAGCATACCAACCAGGTTTCTTTAATAAACAACAAAATTATCTTTATTATAAGCCAAGTCTTAACCAATAATGAAGTAAATACATATGTAAATTTAAACATTGAAGCCCTTTTTTTTTATCCTAGCCCTCACACACACTCTCATGCACAACTGGTTAACCAGGGGGGGAAAAAAAGGGATTTTTGTTTACAGCAATTACAAAAATAAAAACTTATACTGAAGAGAAGAGATGTAAGTCCTTTGTTTTGGCAAGGTGTCCCAAAGTCAAATAAGTGGCTGCTTATTTGCTTATAAGTGGAATCTTTCCAGGCGATGTTGATGAACAGTCTGGGTAGGTGATCAAAGAAATTCAACTACAGAAGGCCTCAATAGGTCTTCCATCAGGTGTGCAGCAACAAAGGTTTAATGCATTTGATGCAGAGTTCTTTTTAAAGATGCAAGGTCTCTGCAACCATTCAGGGTTTCTTCAAAATGCAGGAGGCAACAACTTCATACAGGCTTTTGCTTTTCAGAGCAGGGATTCTTCAGAGAGGTAACAGTTGTCTGGTTTTTCTTCTGATCTCCTGACAGGTCCATATGCAGATCACCAACTCCTCTTTCAGTCCAAAAACCAGCTGGCTTTTAACAGTTCAAAATGAAACCAAAAACAGTTCAGCAACAATCCTGTGACAGTCATATATCGTGGTCTGTCATTTCCTTGTAAACATCTGTCCCTTCAGGTTAGAACACCTGCTGGGTTTACTTGAAATCGCATGTTTTCCAGTACTTGTTTACTGGTCAACCTTTTGTTCAACTTCCTTTAAAAAAAAACACTCAATCTCTTCAGTTTTAAAATATAAACTCCAGATGAATCAGTGTCCACAATCCAACTCTAATTTCTTAAAACATATTTTACACAGAAAAACAGAAGCGCTCACAAGTAGATGAAATCATTGGCACGTCGAGAAAGGACACTGGTCACCTCTTTGATTCACCTATGGGTCACAGACTGTGATATGCCACATATGTCGCCCATTGATCACTGGAAGGCCCCACTAGCAAAAACGTTGAGTGCAGCAATCACCTTGAGGGCAACTGGCATGGGATTCCCACCAAACCCAAGCAATTATGCTGCAGTATCCTACAAATTTCTGTGACCATTTCACGTGACATCCTTAGGCGTCTCTGGCATTGCCTCTCTGACATTTGAAGATAATCTGTCCTTATCCTGAGGTTTCAATAATGTGCCAGTGGCCATCTTCGATGAGGCCGTTTCTGATGTTATCATTTGGAGCATCCTCACCTTCTTGTTTCTGCCTGTTGCTGGCGTTCATGCATTGTGCGTTGAGGGAAAAAGGCCTCCTTAGTCGCTCCTGCTCTACTTCCCATGGTACTAGACAAATTGTATGAGATCTTTGGCTTCATAAATAGAGGCATTCAGTACTGCAGTTTTTCTAAACATTAAATAAGCAGAGCATTGCAATTCATTCCTTTATTGCCAGTCAGCTGAAACATCAAGGCAATGAACAGTTCACTTCTATGTGCTTTAGATTTGCAGCCAGGTGGAAGACGCACCCACTATCACTTGTCTTCTCCCACTCTCCTTGCAATCCTTGAGCGGCCACATGGTTTCCATTATCATTGGAGAAAATAGTGCGCCTAGAATTTTGGGTAAGTCTCGCCACCTTCCAACCTGCTCCTGCAACCTTCCAGCCTGAACTCATCACCTTTGACCCACCTAATGTAACTGTAACCTTTCCCTCCGTTACTTCTGAACCTCCCCCCATTTAGTGTCAGTCATTTACGGCACAGGAGGGGGCATTCGGCCCATCGAGTCCATGCCAGCTCTCCATGGAGCTATGCAGTTAGTCCCATTTCCAGGCTCGATCCCCAAGTCTATTTCTCTCAAGTGGTAATTCAATTTCCTCTTGAAGTCATTGATTATCTCCACTTCCAGGTCATTACCATTAGCATCCACTGTGTAAAAAAAGTGCTTCCTCATATTCCCCCTGCATCTTTTGCCCAGAATTTTCAATCCGTATCCCCTAGTCCTTGTACCATTGTTAATGGGAACAGTTTTTCCTTGTCTAACTTAGCTAAGCCTGTCATAATCTTGTGCATTTCTATTAAATCTTCCCTCAATCTCCTTTACTGTAAGGAGAACAAACCATGCTTTTCCAAACTAACCTTGTAACTAAAATCCCCCATCCCTAGAACCATTCTGGTAAATCTCCTCTGCATCCTCTCAAGGACACTCACATCCTTCCTGAAGTGTGATGACCAGTACTGAACGCAATACTCCAGTTGGGGCCTAACCAGAGCTTTATAAAGATTCAGCATAACTTCCCTGCTTTTGTACTCAATGCCTCTATTTATGAAGCCCAAGATCCCATATGCTTTACCAACCATCCTCTCAATATGTTCTGCCACCTTCAAACACCTATGCACATGCACCCACAGGTCCCCCTGTTCCTGCACACTCTTTAGATTTAGATTTAGAGATACAGCACTGAAACAGGCCCTTCGGCCCACCGAGTCTATGCCAACCATTAACCACCCATTTATACTAATCCCATATTTCTACCACATCCTCACCTGTCCCTATATTCCCCTACCACCTACCTATACTAGTGGCAATTTATAATGGCCAATTCACCTATCAACCTGCAAGTCTTTTGGCTGTGGGAGGAAACCGGAGCACCCGGAGGAAACCCACGCAGACACAGCGAGAACTTGCAAACTCCACACAGGCAGGACCGAGAATTGTGATTTCCGTGCACAGTGTCATAATGAATTTATTCATGCCATCCCTCCCCCTGTTCCTACTCCAGTTATCATCGACATGCCGAATCTGACCTTTGATCCTCCTCAAAATTGTTGCTGAGTCCTGTTCCCCTATGATGTTGTAAAATACCCAATCATAAGTCTTGACCTTCCCCCCTACAGAATCCATTTGCCCCCATTGACTGTGACCGTTCTGCCAGCCAGTACTATGAATTCACCCCACAGGTTCCCGACGCTGACAGCACTCATCCCTCCCTTTAGCCCCTTCCTGACCATCTGCTGACTGTAAAATTAAAAAAAAAACACCATCCCCGCAGCCGCTCACACCCAGCTTCAGCAGCAATAACAACCACTACACACCCTGGATGCTCTTTTCCCTCCCTTGCTCCTCCATGCACCTGATCACCCCATCCTGTCCTCCCCAAGAACCCTCCCCTGCTCCTCCATGCACCTGATTACCCCACCCTTTGTCCTCCACTCCTCCCTCCCCAGCTCTTCCACGTACACATCTCCATGCGTTCGCTGCTGTCCCGAGAAGAATCATTCTTGCTACTGCTGAGCCTGGAGGCAAACATCTATTCCAAAGCTGGTGTTCATTTTACCAATTGAGTTCAAGAGAGAAAAACACTGACCTGAGACTTAACGGCACAAAGCCGACTGTTGCACGCCACGTTGAAACACACGTGAACTGGGTGGCAGTTCACTTGATCTGGCAGTAGGGTAATGAGTATTCATGGCATGTAAATGAATGAAATCTGCCACCATGCGGAGGGAACCCCAGAACGCTGCAAACACGCGTCCACTTAACTTTGGAAAACAATCCTGCTGTCTGGAATCCAAAATAACACTTCCCGCCTAATTAAATCACCCTGCAGGCCACCAAAATCGCTCTTACAGGGCCTATAAGATTCCCCCCGAGAGAGGGAGAGAGACAGATGCTGAGAGACCGACACAGAGACAGAGAGGGGGAGAGACAGAGAAAGAAACACAGATTGGGGACCAGAGAGAGACACGGGGTGGGGGAGAAGGGGGAGGGAGAGCGAGTGATCAAGATCACTCCTGACAGATGGACATCTATCCGAAAAAGTCCGCATTGCTACATCAAGTGTGTGGGTAGACATTGACTACTTGTGCAAGCAACAATTCCATATATCTCACTAAATCAGTGTTCAACATAGTGATGAGAAAGTAATTTAATAAATTAGTCTTCTCATTTAAAGCTTGTTCACAAAATGCACATTTTTTGGTTTAATATTAAGATAGATTTGTAATGACTTTTCTGTAATTTGCTCCATGGCCCCCAATGCAGGACAAAAATTGTAATGTGGCCCCTCATGCAATTTCCAACCTTCAGACCCAAAAAAGATGAGCTTTAAAAATAAAATTGGAACTCAGTTTTACTGACAGTTGCTGTGAGCAGGAACTGCTGCTTCTGACCTTCGGGGCAGCTTCGTGGTTTTCCAGTGGGATTTTCAAAAAGAAAATCAGAACTGACAGTTCTGTTGTTAAAATTTACTTCATCCTTCAGAATTACATGATGTACTAAATGTATTAAATGCTGGAATGCTGAGGTCACTTTAATGTTTTTATACAAATGCATTGGTCCATGTTTTGATGGTAATCAAAGGGATTCTTACAGTTCCACACACTATAAGATAGGCCTTATCGGCAACCTCATAAATAGGGCCCCAAGCCATTTGCTCATCATGCAAGCTTGATGCTGAAATAGGGCGAATCAAAGGCATCCTGCGTGACAATGTCTACCCTGATGAGATCATTTCTCGCTGTATTTCGCGCAAACTTATGAACGGGCCTACGGCTATCATTTTTGGCCCTGAAAAGTGCCCAGTCTACCTCAAATTACCCTGGAAGGGTAATGCATCCCAAAAATTTGAGCAACAGATAAAGCTAGCTGTTTCACGCTGCCACTATCCAGTAGCAACACATGTGATGTTCGCCACTAACAGGATGCTGCTGTCAAGCCAAAGAATTGTCCTGTCTATCACACAAATGAGTAATGTGATATATGCATTTCAATTCCAGTATGATGTTCGATAAAGAAGCTGTACTTCCAAAAGACTGGTGGATTCTATCAAATAACATGTCCCTTCCGTTGTTTGCAACGGGCTAGGTACAGGCCATACCCAACCAGCCCGTACTTGCAAAACTCAAAACGCAGTGTCCAACATTAGATGTGATTCTGTGATTGGACAGTATTTGCTAAATAATCCGCAGTGTGCTAAGAATTACGCTGACAACCAATTTAGGAATGTCAGTAGGGTTCGCAGTGTGGTGCATTTGTGTGTACTGGAAGCTACATATACTAATACACAGGGCCCTGTTCTTTGAAGACAGAAGGAACATGAACAAACAAAGAACAGTACAGCACAGGAACAGGCCATTCGACCCTCCAAGCCTGCGCCGATCTTGATGCCTGCCTAAACTAAAACCTTCTGCACTTCCGGGGTCTGTATCCCTCTATTCCCATCCTATTCATGTATTTGTCAAGATGCCTCTTAAACGTCTCGATGGTACCTGCGTCCACCACCTCCCCCGGCAACAAGTTCCAGGCACTCACCACCCTCTGTGTAAAGAACTTGCCTCGCACATCCCCTCTAAACTTTGCCCCTCTCACCTTAAACCTATGTCCCCTAGTAACTGACTCTTCCACCCTGGGAAAAAGCTTCTGACTATCCACTCTGTCCATGCCGCTTATAACTTTGTAAACCTCTATCATGTTGCCCCTCCACCTCCTTCGTTCCAGTGAAAACAATCCGAGTTTATCCAACCTCTCCTCATAGCTAATGCCCTCCAGACCAGGCAACATCCTGGTAAACCTCTTCTGTCCCCTCTCCAAAGCCTCCACGTCCTTCTGGTAGTGTGGTGACCAGAATTGCACACAATATTCTAAGTGTGGCCTAACTAAAGTTCTGTACAGCTGCAGCATGACTTGCCAATTTTTATACTCTATGCCCCAACCAATGAAGGCAAGCATGCCGTATGCCTTCTTGACTACCTTATCCACCTGCGTTGCCATTTTCAGTGACCTGTGGACCTGTACGCCCAGATCTCTCTGCCTGTCAATACTCCTAAGGGTTCTGCCATTTACTGTATACTTCCCACCTGCATTAGACCTTCCAAAATGCATTACCTCACATTTGTCCGGATTAAACTCCATCTGCCATTTCTCCGCCCAGGTCTCCAACCGATCTGTATCCTCTGACAATCCTCATCACTATCCGCAACTCCACCAACCTTTGTGTCGTCCGCAAACTTACTAATCAGACTAGCTACATTTTTCTCCAAATCATTTTCACATTGAGCCTGTTTCAGCTGAACAAAATAAGTGACAGCCATTCGCTGATTCATTCCTCAGGGCAATTGTTCTACCAATCAGAGGTCACTTGACAACCAATCAGCACTATCTTCGCATGCAGTATAAGTTATTGTTTTCCCTTACATTGGTTATTCTTGCGTATTGTCCTGATGAGTGCAAGACAAAAAGCTTCTACAACATGCCTCTATTGGGCGGCACAGTGGTTAGCATCGCAGCCTCACAGCTCCAGCGACCTGGGTTTGATTCTGGGTACTGCCTGTGTGGAGTTTGCAAGTTCTCCCTGTGACCGCGTGGATTTTCGCCGGGTGCTCCGGTTTCCTCCTACAGCTAAAGACCTGCAGGTTGATAGGTAAATTGGCCATTATAAATTGCCCCTAGTATAGGTAGGTGGTAGGGGAATTGAGGGAAGCTGGGGATGTGGTAGGAATATGGGATTAATGTAGGATTAGTATAAATGGGTGGTTGATGGTCAGCACAGACTCGGTGGGCTGAAGGGCCTGTTTCAGTGCTGTATCTCTAAATATAAAAAATATAAAATATATTTTTGGCAATTCTGAAGGGAAAACTAATGTTTGTACACATTTGAAGTGGCCTGGAAGCATCTGCACTCATTACAGATTATTAATTACACAAGTCCTTGTCAAAAACAATTTTCAGACTTTTTTTTTTATCTTCGACCACTAATTTTCAGACCTTTGATCTTTGACCACTTTCTCCCCTGGGTCTTAGTGATGGCGCAGATAGAGGAATGGAGTTGCTGGCTTGGGTCGTGATATAGTTGCACATTGCAAAAAATTACAAATTTGGGATTTGTTATCATGTTATCGATTCAAAAAACATAATCCAGATCCTGACATGAATATGTTTATTTTGAAACTATTCGTCTTACCAGCAATGGTTGCAGCAGTTTCCTCAGCCAGTAAGCGATCTTTCTCCTGCTGTAATTTCTCCAGTTCACGCTGGTGCTGTTTCTGTAGCTCCTCAATCACCTTCTGATGTGATTCTTCCATTGCTGTGAAACCACGCTCACAGGTTGCCTGTTGGAATGAAAACAAATTTGTTCACAGTGCATCTGAAAGATGACTTCAGTTTCAATCAACAAAAACCAACAGTAACAAGTGTTTGTCTTAGTCTTAATTTAGCATTTACAGCAGCTGCCCTGACAGCTCAGTGGTGCATGCACCACTTTGTGTGATATTGAGCCATAAGGACCATGGAGGTCCCATGTTCAGGTCTCAAACCATGTTGAGTCAGTCAGAACAGTATTCGGATGGTAGACTTGGCATGAATGCCTGGAACTGGGAAGGCAGAGGGGAAAAGCAGCCAAGACTCCTGTTTAACCATCTAGTACTTCCTTGTGAAAAGTGCGTATGTCAGATTAGCAAGCAATTAGGGTTGGTTGTGATGTACCCAATAGATAACTAGTCAATCAATGTGCACTTTGCTCATGCATGAAGACAGGGTAACATGGGGCAAGGGACAATAACCCAGTGGGTCTGAACACTCTGGAGCGGAAGGTAAAATGCTTTTTTTAAAAAAATGTACAAAATCTTCATAACTGGTTTATTTATTTATTTTATTTAGAGATACAGCACTGAAACAGGCCCTTCGGCCCACTGAGTCTGCCAACCATCAACCACCCATTTAAACTAATCCTACATTAATCCCATTACCCTCTCACGTCCCCACCTTTCCTCAATTCCCCTACCACCTACCTATACTAGGGGCAATTTATAATGGCCAATTTACCTATCAACCTGCAAGTCTTTGGCTGTGGGAGGAAACCGAAGCACCCGGCGAAAACCCACGCGGTCACAGGGAGAATTTGCAAACTCCGCACAGGCAGTACCCAGAATCAAACCCAGGTCGCTGGAGCTGTGAGTCTGCGGTGCTAACCACTGCGCCGCCCCAACTTTGTGATTACAAAGATGGTTGTAAGATATTTCTACATTAGATACTGATTGGAGAATGATATGGAATCAGAAATATGGAGGTGAGAATGATGGGTAGGGAAGAGACAGACCTAGAGCTTAGGTGGCTTAGTACTTAAAAGTGTGAAAGCTCCAGGAGAGAAAAAGTCCATTTAATTATGTTGTAAATATTTAGAGGCTGCTATAATATTTCCAATTGCTGCGGGTATGACTGTGCCCTCCTTAGTGATTTTATCAGTAACTAAATTATGAACAGGTCAGTTGCATCCCATTTCTATATAGGTTATAGAGAAAACCCAAACACTCACTCACTTTTTGGCAGCATTCTATGTGCTGGTTAACAATAGGCAATTTAAGTGAAATGTTTCTGGGTATATGCTGATGAGATCCTGTATGCAAGAATCTGCCTATATATTTAGATAATTCAATTTGAATAACCTAACCAGAAATGCAACTGTTCAACTGGATATTACTAATTTTAGAACTTAATGTGTTACTTGAATGTGTTCGGGTTAATTTATGCAGAAACCTTCAGATTGTCAAAGTATTTTTCCCTTAGATCTGCTGTAGTGGTTCCATCGACGTGTTTCTGCCCCAGTTCATCATGCATCATGTTCATCTGGGTCTCCAGCTCCTGGATCCAGTCGTGCAGTACTGTCATGGAGCCCAGCTCAGCTTGCTTCTCAACTTGTAGTGAATCTCTACCAACCTCCAGGGCTCTGCATAGACCATCTGCTCCATCGCAGCAGTCACTGTTCTGCGTTAAGGAGGTCTGGTGAAATATAATTTTTGAATTTCTTCTTTGATGTTCCAGAGATTCTGTCTAATATTTTGCTCATATTGATTGCATAAATTGTGCTTTTCCTCTTCATGCATTATTAAAAGCTCTTGTACTTTATCTTGTAAACCTTCTTCTAATTTCTTCATTTGCTCTCCTTGCTTTTGTTCCGGATTCTGATCAGCCTTCTTTGTTTCAGCATCTCTTCCATATTAATCAGTTTGCTACTTAGCGCCATCTGGTACTCTGCTTCAGCCTAGAGATCATTTTTGTATCTTTCTTGCATTTCTCGTAGTTCTTTTTGTTTCAGTTCTAATTCTGAGGCCTGCTGCCTGAGGGTCTCATTTTCTTTTTCAGACCCTGCATGTGCTCGAGTATAATCATGCCATTCCTTCTGAAGTATCTCCTCATATTTTGCCTGCACAGAAGTGAGGCTTCATCATACAACTGCTTAGCTATTATATATTGTCCCAGGTAGTGCATTACCTCCTTTACTGTGAAAGTTTCACTCTGTGCACCTGCAGACTTCAACAACTTAAGTAAAAGTGGCTTTGGGCTCTCGGCACAATGTCTAGAGTATCACACGAATCTTTATATATTTTGAGTTCCTTCTCAAGCTCTGTTCTCATTCTACAGACTACGTAAGTAATCTGAGCTTGAATCATGACTTCTTGCACCAACATGGATGCAAAATTATTAGTGTTTCGCATATAAATGTAGGAAGACAACACTTGAGAGACCTCCAGTTGTTTCTGACCAACGATGCTGGCTTCCTCAAAAGTTGGAGTCTGCAAATGTCCAGATAAGTGCAGAAGAACCATAGCTTATCTCTTTAGCTAATTCTTCTCTGACTGTTCCTGAAAAATCCCCATTCCATTTTATTCTCAGAAAGATGTTTTTTCAACTGCTTATCAACAACATTTAAAGCCAGGCTCCGGGCGTCTTCCCTTTTGATTTGTTCTGCATATGAAATAAGCTCTGGCTGGTTCACTTTTTGTACCTTTCTCCTAGGGTCTGTTGGGTTTTCAGCTATCCCCAAAAGTTGCTGTATGACCTTGTTGATCTCTACAGTCTTGGAAGCTATTAGAGCTTCTCTTAACATATTGTTCCTTCTGTTCGATTTCCCGTTGAGCATACTGAATACCTTCAAGTTTTCCAACTTTTGCACTGAATGACTCTTGTATTTTTTTGCACTGTGAATGCCAGCTCTACTTTAAGTGATGCACAATCAGCTGCTCCACTAGCAAACCCATTAATTAAACCAACCTCACCATCCGCCTTTTCTTCTTCAGCAGCTCCTTCTGGTTGTATGTTCTTCCTCAAGTTCTCTACTTCTATCCAGAATTCTCCTTCTGAAATGTTTTTTTCAGCAAGATATCTGCAAAGCCTGCAGGGCTGTTTGGTTCCCTGATCGTGTCTAAAGCAGGAGATGCTGATGACAACACCTCAGCTTCTTTACTGAGGTTTTCTAAGCTCTGTACAACATCACTATCTTTACTTCGCAAAGCTTGTGTCATTTTTTCAAGAGTTAGGGCTTTAACTGCTAGTCTATCAGCAAAGAGTTTCTGCTTGGCTTCATCTGAAATCTCCCATTGCTGAGACAGTTCCTTTTCCCTCACCAACAGAAACTGGCCCTGGAGTGGTACAGTCCTATCATCCGTGCTATGGTGCATCTGGTCTTGGACTTCGTGCAGCTCTTTGTGCTGCTGCTGGAAGAATCTTTCCGTCTGCTCCAAGCAATGTAAAGCATCAGCCAAGCTACTTTCCATCCCTAACAAGCTACAAAACTGAATGTTGTTTGCCTCTGTCTTACCTCTAAGATGACTCTGGACATTTTGCTGACAAGTACTTATCAATGAACAGACTTGGCCATACTTCAGCAGCACGACCCTAATCAGCTGCTGGTATCTTGGACTAGTTTCCAGCTCTGTGCTTTTTCCACTTGAAGCTGCATTGTCAATACATCAATTTTACACAAACTATCCTGGAGCTCCATTTCAGTTGTCAGCAACTTAGAATGTTTTTCTTTCAAATTCTCTAGATTTCTACCTTGCTGCTTTTCCAACTTCAGATTTACATCTTTTTTTTCTTCAGTAACATGAAATTTGTTTTCCAGTGAATGAACAACAGAAACACGCATTTGTGCTTCATCTTCTGCAGCTTCACAATGTGCTAATGCATCTGATGAGGTACTTTCTTTAGAATGGCACCCACCCAGGGTGCTATCTGAAGTGTTGCTGGCCCACAGTTTTTCTGTTCTGTCATCAGGACTGTATCTTTGACAGTGCATACTGGAGAACATAATTCTTTGTCCTTCAGGGCAACTATAGACTGCTGCCTCGAACTTGACCTTTTCCAAAACTCGTGGCTTTGCTTCCCTGGCCTGATGAGCTGAAACGTCCAGTTGAGTTTTTAATTCTTCTATAGTTTCCACTGATTCTTTATATTGTTTCTGTTGATTGTTTTCAGAAACTTTGAGATCCTCCTTAAGATTGTAATTTTCAAGCTCAAGCTCCTCATTTCCAAGTTGGAATGTATTTAATTTTTGTTCTGGTTCAATAATATGACATTTGGCAGTGTTTAACTTAAACTGCAAATCTTCTCTACCACTCACACTGTGTGTGTTTGAACTAGCAGAGCACAATTTCTACAGTGCTGCCTCTCTGGCCTGCAGTTTCTTCTCTGCCTCCCCCAGAGCAGTCAGCTTAACCAAGGCTTCATTAAGTTTACTATTTTTTGTGGCAGTGAGGTTTTCATATACCTCCCTGGCCTCCTTCAGCTCTGCACTTTTTTCTTCCAACATTTTCTGAGTTAGTTGAAATACAGCAGATAACTTTTCATACAAGATTTCCAGATTGTGAAATTCAGTGTGTTGGCTCTGTAACTTGACAGTCTCACCGTCAACCTCCACCAATTGATTAACCAGCTCCTCACATCTACACTTCAGCTTTTGTCTTTCGTTACTGAGCTCTTTAAGACGTTGTGACAAAGTCTGAATGGTTATTTCCTTCTCCTCCAGCATGATCTGGCAGCTCTGCATTGTATCTGCTGGCATTTCTATCTCCAGATGTTCCAGCTGTTGCTTGTCCACATACTGCACAATTTTTTCTTCTGTATCCCTCATGTTTTGGCTTTGGATCTCCTCTACAAAAGTTTGTTTTAAGATCTCTTAGTTTCTAGGAGCCTTTCCTGTTCCCTGGCACCAAACTTACTACTGTCACACAATTGATCCTGGAAACCTCTTTGCAAAGTCTGTTGTTTTTCCAGTTCCTCGAGAGTCTGAATTTTCTCTAAATTTTCTGCAACATGTTGCCTGTCCTCACTATCCTTTGATTGCAGTTTCATGATTTTCTCTTCCTGTCTACATTTCTTCCATTGCTCTTGGATCCTCTGGTTTTCAGTCTGTTGTTCCTTCTTTTGCTTGATCAATGCTTCCTCATTACCTGTCCTTTCAGACACTGTGCAATTTAATTGTTCCTGCAGCTTCTGTATTTCCACCCCCTGCTTGCTGATTATATTATTTGCTGCCTCATAGCTCTGTTTTAAATTGCCAATTGACCAGGGTTTGATGCTGGCATTGAGCTATGAGCTCATTTTGAAGATCTTGGTTTTCTTTTTGGTGTCTTTTCCAGGCTGAAGGTGGTGAAGGTATTCTCTTTGACTTTAAAAGATGATGAGAGATCAGTTAATAACACTCTTTGCTCCAGATACTGAGTGTACTACCTCTGGCTACACTGGATCAGGAAAAGTATTGCTGGTCTCGTTATAGGTTAGTCCACAACTGTCCTTTTCTATGTTGCATGGTTTGCCTCACTTCCCTGCCTGTGTCTAATAACAAGTTGCCTGGTAATTAGAATGGTGAATGCAAATAGAGTGGGGGACAAATATTCTGAAGCCTGCAGAAAATTCAGATGGCGACAAATCCACTAACTATTGCAAGGAGTTTGAAATGCACAGAACACAGAAACAAGAAGAGTCAAACATAGGAATACCGAACTCTCTCAGCACCAAAGCCATGCAACAATAAAGGACATGGGGAGAAGAAGCAGATATATATCCCAGCAGACATCATCTTTTAGCTGTGCTGTTCTGATAGCAAAAGCCAGAGATGTCACTCTCAGTTGTAACCCCAAAAGTTAGTTTTTGTGCCACAACATGCAAATAGAGTACTAAACACAAAATATGTTAGTAAAAAAATTACAGTATTGGAGAGGTGTGCTGCATGTATAATACACAATGTGTTACTGGAGTTTAACACACCTGTACATTTATAATTATACAAATGTAAAACTTATCTCGGGATTCTATTCTTGAATTAAATCAAATGCTGCGACTGATTATTTAAATACAGGAATGCAACTGTGGTGAGCACAGAATTTTGTAACATTAACAAGCCCAATGTGATTGATCATGGTCCAGATTGATGTAGCACAATCGCTATCCTTTTGCTTACTTGCAGAACATAACCATCCCGTGCATTGTGTTCCCTCTCCAGCGCCGCCTTCAGCTGCCCCTGCAACTCTCTGTTTTGTTCATGCAGCCTGGAGACCTCCTGATGCGATTGCTCCAACTGTAGAGACAAAAAACACAACTAAAGGAAACAGTTACAGCTTCCTGAAGAGGGAATTGATGACTGGAACAAGAATTACTGAGAAGTTACAGAACAGAATTACAATTCTTTACAGAGATGCATGATTCTTATAAGCAGATTGGGGTTGGGTGGGGGGGGGGTGGGTGGGGAGGTTGTAATAAACCTGTAGAATTCTCTCGGAAATCAAGTTCTCAATGGATGCAGGCCTGAGATAAGTGTAGATTTCCCTCTTGATTGAAGGTTCATTTGAAGACGGTGGGTTACTTCTAGCTCTCACTGCTGAACAAGGTGGATGTCAGATTCTGCAGCAGGGCATGTGTTTTCTGTCTTGTTTGGAATACAAACTGTTAGGATGTTGCTTCTCTCTCTCTCTGGTTGTCTTTTTTAAGGTAAAGCTGTTATCTCTCACCTCCTGTTAGGAGGCACTCTGGTCTGTTCCCCATGGGGATTGCACAATGGCCCAAGACGTGGCTATTTCACACCTTCTTCGTTTCAGAGGAAGACATTCAATTCTGGAATATTTCAGGATAGGCGTATGATGGGTTCAATTGAGACCTCTTAGCACTGATGATTTTTGTCCTTTGTCTTTGTCAGATATTTTGAAAACACAAAAGGCCAATCTTTTTTTCTTCGGTGGCCATTTTAGACCATTGTTAACTTTTTAAAATGAAGGTTCATTTTTTAAAGACAAAGTGCGTTTTCATAACTCTTCAGTTAGTCCATGATTTTTGTATCATCATACGTCCAGTGTGCGAGACAAAGTGGTTAACCAAAAAGGGTGGAGGGGCCAGTTGAGTGCAAGAATATAGTGGTAATGAGAGATTAGATCATGAGAGAATAGATCATGAGAGAACTAAACATTCTATAAACACAGAATTAACAAACATAATTCCCAAATGCAAAGATGCTTCCCAGATTCAATATAAAGGACATAATTCAGCAAGTACATCTCTTAGAAATGGACTGGGTTTGGAAGTTTTGGTTCAATGACACAGTCAAGAATAGGACTCCAGTCCTTCAGTTCCAGGATGTAGAAGTTAGGTCGAGAAGCAGGTCAAAGGTTTCAACTTCAGCAATATTATCTGGTACTGTGTGGCTAGAAAATCAGTGTAGGAAGAAAGGGTTTGGATTCCTGGGGCAGTGGGATACAAGTGAGCTACACTGACAGAACAGTCTACACCCGAAATGAATTGGGACCAATATCCTCGTTGGGAGGTTAATTAGAAAAGTGTGAAAAGTATTAATAGGAATAGTTGTGAGGACAGAAAACAAAGCACACTGGCGCAGTGGTTAGCACCGCTACCTCACAGCTCCAGGGACCCGGGTTCAATTCTGGGTACTGCCTGTGCAGAGTTTGCAAGTTCTCCTTGTGACTGCGTGGGTTTTCGCCGGGTGCTCCGGTTTCCTCCCACTGCCAAAGACTTGCAGGTGATAGGTAAATTGGCTGTTGTAAACTGCCCCGAGTGTAGGTAGGTGGTAGGGAATATGGGATTACTGTAGGGTTAGTATAAATGGGTGGTTGTTGGTCGGCACAGACTCGGTGGGCCGAAGGGTCTGTTTCAGTGCTGTATCTCTAAAAAAATATATAAATAAATAAAAAAAATAAAAGTATAGGGATAAAAGGAAGGTGTGGTTATTAGTGTTTCACACGGATCTTTGTTGGGATATTTCTTACTTAATACATACATAAGTTATATGACCTTAGGAACTAAGGAAATAATATCAAAATTTGTTGACGATGCCAAATTAGGGGATATGGCAAAGATGGTGAAAGACTGGAGTAAATGCAGTTCCATGCAGAAAAATATGAAATAATATATTTTGGATATCAAAGCAGAGAAAGGAAATATATATATCAAATGTGTAGGACATGAAAGGGGGGTAGCAGAAGCAGATAAGGCCATTAAACAGGAATCCTTATTTTCTCCAGATACAGTGAATGTAAAAGCAAGCAGGCAAGGTTGAACTTGTAGAAAATCCTTGGTTAGGCAGCAGCTGGAGCATTACATACAACTTTTGCTACCTTTTGGGGGATATAAAAGCAATGAAAGAAGTATAGTATAGATTCAGTAAATGTTACAAGTGATAAGGGCTTGGAATTATGAAGAGAAACATAAGAAGTTAGGGCTGAGAAGGTTAAAGGATGGCTTTTTTTCAAAGCTTTCTTACATTCCAAGGATGCAATATCATTCTAGTTTTACATATTTAAGTACTCAATGTTTCCATGAATGATTGAAAAATTAGCTACACGATTTCCCATCTCAAGATTGGTCAATCCTTACCTCCTTGTCCAGTATTAACGCCAGGTCCTGGGCAGGAGGTCTTCCTTCACTGGAGGTCTGTGTAGTGAGGATAGGAACTTGTTTGTCCTCACGCAGTGGTGTACATTCCACCTGCTGCCATCTATGCTCAATTTCAACATCAACATTTTTAGGTCCCGGGGATATGGAGGTTGTGGTGGCCCCATCCACCTCCATCCTGTTTACATCATTGGAACACGGGGAAAAAGAAACATCAGTTGTCTCAAATCGTTTGCGTCTCTCCTCTCGCCGCCGTGCACGGTCCCTTTCTAGTTGCTGAGATTCTGTTTCAGAATTAGTCATGATCCTGAGGTACAGGGAAGTAGGTCTGTGGACATATCCTCCACTGGACCGCTGTTGCGCTGGACGAAATTCCGCCCAGTCAAATGTTTTAGAGCGCCCTTCTTTTCTTCGCTCCCGAGCCCTGCTTTTCTTCTGTTCAGATTCTAAACCAGCTGCATTCATTGAGGTTGTTGTTGGTTTTGCTCCATTTATTGATGCACCTTCAAACAGAGTTCTTATTTTCAGCTTCTCCTCTGGGAGACTCCTATTATAGAAAGCAAGAAAAAGAAAATTACAACCATCAGCGGATTAAACACACCTCCTCACATCCCCAGTGATTTAAGCAACTCTCTTCTAAATTGCTCCTTCAAATCTCCTATTTTCTCCCATCAGATTATTACAGTGGGGCAGTGGGGAGGGGCAGGGAAGAAGTGTCTGCTCATGATGCTCTGGCCATCACAGTGTGGGACAGGCTTAATGGAGCAGCTGGTTTTTTCCTGCCCATCAATTTCACGTGTTTGTATATTCACAAATTGAATAGATTTGATAGGATAGATGTAGAGAATGTCACAAGAGTTTTTTTTTTATTGAAAGCTAAGGATTTAGTTTAGTTTTAATTTAGAGATACAGCACTGAAACAGGCCCTTCGGCCCACTGAGTCTGTGCCGACCATCAACCACCCATTTATACTAATCCTACACTAATTCCATATTCCTACCATATCCCCACCTGTCCCTATATTTCCCTACCACCTACCTATACTAGGGGCAATTGCTAATGACCAATTTACCTATCAACCTGCACAACTTAGTGATTCAATCTGGAGGCTCTGAACACTCTCAATATATACATTAAAAAAGACTCTCACTTATATAGCGCCTTTCATGATCTCAGGACAACCCAAAGCACTTTATGACCAACGAGGCACTTTTAAAGTGTAGTCATTGTTGCAATGTTGGAAACTGAGTACCCAAATTTGTACAGAGCAAGCTCCCACAAACAGAAATTAGATAACGGCCAGAGAATTTGCTTTTAATGATTGCTGGTAGAGGGATAAATATCGGCCAGGATACCAGAGAAGATTCCCCTGCTCTTCATGAAATAGTGCCTTGGGATCTTTTATGTCTTCAATTTAACGTTTTCTCCAAAAAACACTACCAACAGTGCATCCCTGAAGTGTCAGTCTAGATCTTGTACTCAGGTTTCTGGGGAGGGACTCGAGATCACAACCTTCTAGCTCAGGGATGAGAGTGCTACCCAGTGAGCCATGGCTGACACCATTACATATATATGTTTAGTTTAGTTTAGAGATACAGCACTGAAACAGGCCCTTCGGCCCACCGAGTCTGTGCCGACCATCAACCACCCATTTATACTAATCCTACACTAATCCCATATTCCTACCACATCCCCACCTGTCCCTATATTTCCCTACTACCTACCTATACGAGGGGCAATTTATAATGGCCAATTAACCTATCAACCTGCAAGTCTTTGGCATGTGGGAGGAAACCGGAGCACCCAGAGGAAACCCACGCAGACACAGGGAGAACTTGCAAACTCCACACAGGCAGTACCCAGAATTGAACCCGGGTCGCTGGAGCTGTGAGGCTGCGGTGCTAACCACTGTGCCGCCCACCTGTGTGTTTTTAATAACTGAGAAGAAGGATTTTCTGTGAACATTGAATGCCAAAACTTGGAGTTTGAACTGAGTGGGACAGACTGCAAGACACCTGTTCCAAACAGCAGCAAGGGAAATGACAGGTCACATAACTTGATTGTTAGAGTTTCAGTTTCATTTCTGCATTGTGGAGACCAGTAAGCTGGACAAGCAGGAGGCAGAACAAACTGGCTGGGACCTGTTTTTTGCAGATCAGATAAAAAGATCTTTTCCTGAAAAAGGTTTGCCACTCTTATAAAAAGAAATTCTTCATTTGAGGTGGAGGCTGTGGTCTGCCTGGAGAGAGAAAAAGACCCCTGGAGAGGAAAAGAGGAGTTGCTGCTCTCTGTGGAGAAAGGCTCCTTTGTTGAGAGTAAGCCCTGCATTTTTGAAGGTGGCAAATTCCTATTGCCTCCCTTCTCTGAAAAATCCCTGCCTCAGGAGTGATTCCTGTTGCCTCTTATATTTTGGGAGATCCTGAAAGCTCAAGAAAGCTTCTACTGCTAGACTGCTATTTCAAAACCCAAGCAGGCCTGTTGCTACACCCTTTGCTGAAAGATCTGTGTGACGCCTGCTGAAGACAAAGTGCTGTGAATGCCTACCCATCACTGTCTGTTCATCAACCTCATCTGGAGAGACGTCAAGTGGCATCCGACCATTCGACTCTGGGGCCTCACGGACCCAGCAATATCCCACCAGAGCGTTACAGCCCAGTTATTTTATTATACCTAAGAAATAGTTGTAAACTAAAATATCCCTTTCTCCCGGTTAACTGGTTTCTTTTTTTTTAAATGTACGTGTGTGTGTGTGTGTGTGTGCATGAGGGTTAGGTAGAATAAGAAGTTTGAAAAGAATCCTTTCATATATAGTGTTATCTCATTATTGTTTAAGACTTAGTTTATTAATAAATAGTTAATTTTGTTGTTGTTTAAAGAAACCTGGCTTGGTTTGCTTTATTCTGGGGGACAAATAGAGTGTTTAATTTGGCTATTTTCTAGTAGGTGGGAAACTTTACTAATATGCTGTGATCTGTGGAGTAGCAGGACTGAATTAACAGCGCATTACTCCTGCCTTGGTCATAAGAAGAAAAAGTTTTCCCTAGGAGGGAAATCCAAAACTAGGGGTCATAAATATGACAGCCACTAATAAATCCAATAGGTAATTCAGGAGGAACTTCTTAATCCAGAGAACTGTTAGAATGTGGAACTTGCTACTACATGGAATGATTGTGGCGAATAGCATAGATGCATATAAGGGAAAGCTAGATAAGTACATGAGGGAGAAAGGAAAAGAAGGATATGCTGTTAGAGTTAGATGATTCCCTCCATCATAAGGTGAGAAGTGGGGATGCTTGCTGATGATTGCACATTGTTCATTACCATTCGCAACTGCTCAGATACCGAGGCCGTCCGTGGCTGCATGCAGCGAGACCAGGACAATATTCAGGCTTGGGCTGATAAGTGGCAAGCAACACTCACGCCACACAAGTGCCAGGCAATAACCATCTCCAACAAGAATGAATCTAACCATCTCCGCCTGACATTCAACAACATTACTATCACTGAATCCCCACCATCAACATCCTGGGATTATCATTGACCAGAAACTTAACTGGACCAACCATATAAATACTGTGGCTACAAGAGCAGGTAAGAGGCTGGGACTTCTGTGGCGAATAACTCACCTTCTGACTCCCCAAAGCCTGTCTACCATCCCTAAGGCACAAGTCAGGAGTGTCATGGAATACTCTCCACTTGCCTGGATGAATGCAGCTCTAACAACACTCAAGAAGCTCGGTAACATCCAGGACAAAGCAGCCCACTTGATTAGCACCCCATCCACCATATTAAACATTCACTCCCTCCATCACCAGCACACAGTGGCAGCAGCAGCTTCAATCAAAAGATGCACTACAGAAACCTGCCAAGGCTCCTTCGACAGCACCTTCCAAACCCGCGACCTCTACCACCTAGAAGGATAAGGGCAGCTGACACAATGGAAACACTGCTACCTGCAAGTTCCCCTCCAAGCCTGACTTGGAACTATATCACTGTTCCTTCACTGTCGTTGGGTCAAAAACCTATAATTCCCTTCCTAAAAGCACTGTGGGTGTAACTACACCACATGGAGTGCATATGTTCAAGGCGGCGGCTCACTACGACCTTCTCAAGAACAATCAGGGATGGGCAACAAATGCTGGACTTGCCAACAATGCTCACATCCCATGAACAAATAAAAAGTCATAGGGTGGGTTGAGGTTTGTTTGGAGCATAACCATGGCACAGAGCAGTTGAGCCAAAGAGCGTGTGCTGTACATTCTATGCAATTCTGCGTAATCCTCTCCCAGACAGGCTGGCTGTAGCTGGGATGTGGTTCCATGAGTTCTAGAAACCCCTCAGTGCCTTTCCCAAATGGCCATTCGTCACGTGAGAGTGTTGAAAGGGAAGGCTGGCAGGCTATTCCATTATGGGGGCTATCATAACCAGGCCTACTCCACAGATATAAACTTTCCTGTACAAGTCTCTAATGGTAATCAGGAGCAGGAGTGCTAGCTGATTTTCTTTACTTTCCTACCCAGAGGCTCTGAGGTTAACTGGTGGTCTTACCATATACTTTATCCTCAGTTATGGCTCAATTTACTATAAGCTGTAGACTGCTCAGCTTGAAGGAACAAATGATAAATGAGGCACTGTGTATTGCAGATACTGAAAACAGGTATCAAGTTTCCTGTGAAAACTTTGTACTATGATCACAGAACAAGGTGACTATGTTAAGCAGATTCCAAATTGATTGGACCTATTGGTACAAATTCCACTAGACCAATAAAAGAAAATGCATTTATATAGTGCTTTCAATTTAGAAAAGCATCAAGGTGCTTTTTTAGAGGCTTACGGAACAAATAAGAACATCGAGCCAAGGAGCAGACATTAAGAGGAGTGTTTGCAGAAGGATCTTAAAAGAGGAAGGAACTTGAGAGGCAGAGGGGTTCAGGGAGGGAATTGCAGAGCATGAGTTGAAGGGAAGGTGGATGCACGAGAAGCAGAAATCAGAGGAATGAAGAGTTTGGGCAGGTAGATAGGGAGTGAAGAGGGGAGGCTGTAGATCTGGAGGAGGTTCCAGAAATAGGGAAGGGTGATGTCATTGAGCGATTCAAACATAAGGAACAGAATTTTTAATTTTAGGCATTAGGGGTCCAGAAGCTATTGTAGGTCAGCAAGAACAGAGGTCATGGGTGACTGGGAATTAATGCAGGATAGCCAGAGGGGCCAAGCAAGTTGATGGAGAGGTTGTGCCAGGTGTCATTAGTGTACATGTGGAGGCTGACCCTGTGTTTGAAGATGATGTTGCCAAGGCCAGCATGTAGACAAGGAAAAGAAATGGGTTCAAGGATAGATCTTGGGAGAAATGCTCTAGCTACAATTGAAAAGGTAAGCTTGGAATCAAGTGAGGGCAGTCTCTCAGAGTTGACCGATGGAGGAGAAGCATTGGAGGAGGAGGATGTGATTGACTATCAAAGGTTGCAGAGAGCTTGAAGAGGGATTATAACAACTTATATTTATATATGCACCAAGATCAAAGTTACAGAAAATGCCCTTCATAATTTTGGTACAGGCTGTTTTGATTCTGGGAGAGGAGAAGAAACCTGATTTGAGAGATTCAGACAGGAAACTGTTGCAAAGGTGAGCATGGATCTGGGAGGCAACTACACACTCAACCACACATACTGTCTTTGGTGAGGAATAATAGTGAGGATGAGATGGGGAAACGTTTACAACAAACATGAAAACTATGTATCTATCACATGCTGCTAATCACTGATAGCAAACATGACAGAGACAGACTCCAACCTTAGCTTCAGCACTGATATTTTCAGAGGAAAGCTCTTCCTGTGTTGCATTAAAAGAAAATCAGAGATTCATAAACAGCTGCAGAGCCAGAAGCATAAAATTATTAAAGGTAGTAATGTTAGAAATTGAAATACTGAAGAGTAGTACAAATGTGAGAAGGGCCTGTTGTGTTTGTCAAACCCATTTTAATATGTGTAAATGTTCTATGCTACACAAGTCAGCACAATCCTTGAACACCTAGCTCCTAATTTTGCCAGGTGACCTGGAAAGGATGATAAGCATTCATGAAGTAATAGAATCCAGAAATTTTATGGCACAGCAAGAGGCCACTTGGCCCATCATGTCTGTGCCGGCCGAAAAACGATCCACCTATTCTAATCCCACCTTTCAGCATTTGGTCCACAGCCCTGCAGATTAGGGCACTTGAGGTGCACATCCAAACTGCTTTTGAATGAGTTAAGGGTTCCTTCCACAACTACCCTTTCAGGCAGTGAGTTCCAGACTCCCCACCACCCTCTGGATGAAAAAACTTTTCCTCATCTCCCCTCTAATCTTTACCAATCACTTTAAATCTATGCCCCCTAATCACTGACCTTTCTGCTAAGGTAAACAGGCCCTCCACTTCCACTCTATCCAGCCCCCTCAAAATTTAGTACATTTTATTCAGGTCTCCCCTCAGCCTTCTCTAATTCCAGAAGAACAACCCCAACTTATCCAATCTTTCCTAATTTCTGCATTTTTCCAGTCCTGGCAACATCCTC
The DNA here is from genome assembly GCF_036365525.1 of Heterodontus francisci. Taxonomy (NCBI): domain Eukaryota; kingdom Metazoa; phylum Chordata; class Chondrichthyes; order Heterodontiformes; family Heterodontidae; genus Heterodontus; species Heterodontus francisci. The sequence goes on along the minus strand of NC_090394.1, from coordinate 38,559,769 downwards.
ATAAATCTCCGTAACCTCTCTAGTGCAATTACATCTTTTCTGTAATGAGCTGACCAGAACTGCACACAGTACTCAAGTTGTAGCCTAACCAACGAGTTATACAGTTCCAGCATAACCTCAGTACTCTTATATACCTCAGCTAATAAAGGAAAGGATTCCATAAAGGAAAGGTTCCGAAGAAGGGTCACTGACCCGAAACGTTAACTCTGCTTCTCTTTCCACAGATGCTGCCAGACCCGCTGAGTGATTCCAGCATTTCTTGTTTTTGTTAAAGGATTCCATATGCCTTCTTAATCACCTTATCGACCTGCTCTGCTCCCTTCAGGGATCTGTGGACATTTACTCTCAGGTCCCTCACTTCCTCTACACCTTAGTATTTTCCCATTAATCGTGTATTCCTTTGCCCTGTTTGACCTCCCCAAACGCATCACCTCACACTTCTCCAGATTGAATTCCATTTGCCACTTTTCTGCCCATCTGACCAGACCATCAATATCTTCCTGCAGCCTACAGTTATCTCCTCACTATCTACCACACGGCCAACCTTTGTCTCGTCTGCAAGCTTCTTGATCATGCCCTCTACACATACATCCAAATCTTTCGCAAAAACACCTGTCAACAATTACCCTTTGTTTCCTGACACTGAGCCAATTTTGTAACCACCTTGCTGCATTTCCCTGGATCACATGGGATTTTATTTTTTTAACCAGTCTGCCATGTGGGATCTTGTCAAAAGCCTTGCTAAAATCCATGTAGACCACATCAACTGCACTACCCTCATCTATCTTTCTTGTTCCTTTTCAAACAATTCAATCAAGTTGGTCAAACAAGATCTTCCCTTAACAAATCCATGCAGACTATCCTTGATTAATCTGTGCCTTTCTAAGTGACAGTTTATCCTGTGTCTCAGAATAAATTCCAATAATTTGCTCACTAGTGGGGTTAGATTTACTGACCTGTAATTATTCGGTCTATCCCTCGCTCCCTTTTTTGAACAGAGGGACGACGTTAGCAGTTCTCCAATCCTCCGGCACCACACCTGTATCTAGTGAGGACTGGAAAATGATGGTCAGACCTTTCGCTATTTCTTCTCTTGTTTCTTTTAACAGCCTGGGGTACATTTCATCAGGCCCCAGTGATTTATCAACTTTCAAGGATGCAAACCCCCATTAATATGTCCTCTCTCCCTGTGTTGATCTCATTCCTTAACTACAATATCTGCACCCTCCCCCTCTTTTGTGAAGACAGACGCAAAGGATTCATTAATAACAATACCAACATCTTCTGCCCCTACACATAGGTTACCTTTTTGGTCTTTTATGGGTCCTACTCTTTCCTTAGTTATCCTCTTACTCTTAATGTAATGATAAACCATCTTTTTGATTTTGATTGCCAATATTCTTTCATGCCCTCTTAGCTTTCCTAATTTACTTTTTGATTTCACCCCTCCACTTTCTATACTCCTCTCAGCTTTCTATAGTATTGAGTTCTCGGTGTCAATCATAAGCTTTCCTTTCCTGCCTTACCTGACCCTGTAAGCTCCTTGACATCCAAGGGGCTCTAGATTTGGCCATCTGTCCCTTTTTCTTTGTGAGAACGTGTTTACTCTGAACCCCTTGAATTTCCCCTTTGAATGCCTCCCACTGCTCTGACACTGATTTACCTTCAAGTAGCTGTTTCCAGTCCACTTTTGCTAAATCACTCCTCAGCTTAGTAAAATTGGCCTTACCCCAATTGAGAATTCTAACTCCCATTCTCACCTTGTCCTTTTCCATAATTATGACTGAATTATGATCACTACCACCAAAATGCTCTCCCACTGTCACTTCTTCCACCTGCCCATCTTAATTTCCTGAAACTAAGTTTAAAACTGCACGCTCTCTTGTTGGACTTGCTACCTACTGGCCAAAAGAATTCTCCTGAATGCATCTCAAGAATACTGTTCCCTCAATTCCTTTCACACTGCAACTATCCCAGTTAATATTGGGGTAGTTAAAATCCCCTATTACTGCCCGATTGTTCTTGCACTTCTCAGAGATCTGCCTGGATATCTGCTCTTCTATCTCCCTCTGACTTGTGTGTGGGCCTATAGTACACTCCTAGCAGTGTGACTGTCCCTTTGTTTGTTCCTAAGCTCAATCCATATGGACTTATTTGGTGAGCCTTCCAACATATCATCCCTCCTCACAACTGTAATTGTTTCTTTGGCCAAAATTGCCACTCACCCTCCTTTCTTATTCCCCTCCCTATCGTGTCCGAAAACCCTGTAACCAGGAATGTTGAGCTGCCATTCCTGTCCCTTCTTAAACCATGTTTCTGTAATAGCTATATCATACAGCCACATGTCTATCTGTGCCCTCAGCTCATCTGCTTTATGTGCTATACTCATAAAAAGTTGCTGTTGACTACCCAAATTACTCATCACCTTGAAAGTTCTGGTCTAACACATGAATGGACATGTGGTTTGTGCTATGGCTATTCCACTAGTGATCTTGTTGCCTGTCTTCAGACCTGAGGAACTCTGCTCAAACACTTTCAGCCATTTGCTATTGCTGTTTTTCAAACCTTTCAAACTATCATCAAAACCTTTGACAGACACTGGCACCACAACTTCTGAACAAACTTCCGCTAAAGCTATGTTTGTGGCTGTCCCGCTTTCTCTCACAGCCCATCCTCTGACAAATTTTCCTTTAACTCAGAGGTTCCTCGGAATTATGTGCCCCTCCCCTTTCCTTCATATCAGTGACCTAATTTGCTTATCATGCATTATTTTTCTTATTATTCCCTTCTACATTCATCAACTTCCTTCAAAGCACTTTTCCTTTTGCCTTCTGTTGTATGCTACATCTAGATCTCTTCCACATCACCATATACCAAATGGTCTTCCCTCAGGCCACTTGCGTTTCTTGCTTCACAAGCCAGAGGAAAATCAAGCACTGCAATATATTTCTTGATTTAGCTTGTCTTCGCTTTTTAAAATTTTCTGGTGTCTTGTACTATGGGTCTTGACCAATGTTTTTCAATTAAAGACAATGAGAAGCTTTTCACAGTAACATAAGGAAAAAGCAGGAGTCCCTATTAGGTACTTCCACTGATAAGGTGGCCCAGCCTGCAAGCAGCCCATTTTGTGGGTGGGCATGGTATGTGGTAGAGGGCAAAGGTTAGTTTAGATGGTAATCATCAACCACAACAACTTGTATTCATATAGCACCTTTAACATACTAAAACATCCCAAGGTGCTTCACAGGGGTATTATAAAACAAAATGTGACACTGGGCAACATAAGGAGATATTAGGGCAGATGACCAAAAGCTTGATCAAAGATAGATACTAAAGGAGGAAAGTGAGATCAGAGAGGGTTAGAGAGGGAATTCCAGAGATTAGGGCCTAGGTAGTTGAAGGCACAGCCACCAATGGTGGAGTGTTTAAAATTGGGAATGCTCAAGAGGCCAGAATTAGAGGACTATGGATATCTTGCAGGATTTTGGGGCTGGAGGAGATTACAGAGATAGGGAGGGGTGAAGCCTTGGAGAGGTTGAAAACAGAATGAGAATTTTAAAATCGAAGCGTTGCTTAACTGGGAGCCAGTGTAGGTCAACAAGGACAGTGATAGATAAATGGGATTTAGTCCGAGTTAGGACATGGGCAGCAGAGTTTTGGACGATCTCAAGTTTACAGAAGGTAAAAATTGGGAGACTGTGCAGTCAGTCAGGATTAACTCCATTACGTTATCGTTGTCTCTCTGATTATGGTGATTTATTGCATCAGAATCAGTTCCATTCTTTGGTTTAAGAGAGCCACCAAGGGCTCCAGCTGCCAATGTATATCAGACATTATGTGATGATCACTCAAACTCCCTAGGTACCTACCTGGTCACATCTGGTGTAGTGACAGGACGTACGTTTTTCATTATCGCCTGGATCCAGTTCTTGCGAATCCCTGATGTCATGGCAGACAACGTGTACACCTTCATTTTTGTCTAGATCACAGACCGTAAGAAAGCAGATGCACTAAATACAGTGCAACAGAAAATACAAACACAGGACGGAAACTGCACATGAAACAGCTTTAGAGAGAATACATAATATAATAAGAGATAACTGGGAATGAGTTACAGACTGGAATCTGATCATGGGTTTGGTTGGGTTTCATAAAGAATAACTGGGAGAGTGTTTTAGGCTGAAATTTCAGTTAGGCTCAAATGTTTATACTTACTCCCTAATAGTACTATGGGTGTACCTACACTACATGGACTGCAGCAGTTCAAGAAGGCGCCTCACCACCACCTTCAAGGACAATTAGGGATGGGCAATAAATTCTGGCCTTGCCAGCGATGTCCACATCCCATGAATGAATAAAAAAAAAAAATAATGGTTACCTGAAATAAAATTATAGGCTGGAATCTAATTTGAGGAATTTGGATGATCTCAAATAGCAAGAACAAAACTTTACAGTTTGAAACTATGTTTTGAATTTCACACTCAAAGATAAGGAATATTGGCAACTAACAAAGTAAGATGTCTACATCAAAAATTCAACAAGCGTGAAGATTGACTAAGGTAGCAAGGGCTCAGCATACACAGTCCTGGGCTACAGACTTGACAGTTTGGCAGATCTTAGAATAGTAAAACCACTAAAGCATTTAAAAAATATTTTTAGTGAGCACTGTGATATTTAAGGTGAAGAATGGACAGTAGAATATTTTCCATTTTTGCACCCAGAGTTAACATCAAACACTCCCAGGTCAAGCACAGCATCAGTCAGATGTAGAGTAAGGCTCCCTCTATACTGATAGATCAAGCATGTCTAAGTAAGGTACAACACAGACTAAATGCAGAATAAAGCTCTTATTATACACCAAACTTAAAATAATGCATGCCCATTGTAGAATTTTTGATATCTGAAATTGTTTCTCTTTATGAAAACTGCCTCTTTAGTGTCAAATTATGTAGTTTTGTGGTATGGCTCATATCCACTAGAAACAGAAGCAAATTATCGCAAACTTATTTCATGTAATAATCTTACTGCTGCTTTAGGAAGTAATTCTCAACCCGATAAAATTAATGAATGTCCCGCAAAGTGTTTGATCTGTGAGCTGAGGTGGCAGATAAATCCTTGAGCAACTAAACATTCCAGAAACTGTGTAGGAAGTCAATGGAAATCCAATTAAAGCTTTTTAAGTCACTGACCTCAGTTTTTGGAGAGGGGCAAGTTCTCCAAACACAGCCATTACTGAAAGGAACCTAGAGCCATTGTGAGTTCCCGAAGTACTATGGCAACACGCATACAACCCCCCCAATTTGCCTGCTGGAGAATAAATGCTCCTGGCTCAATCCAATAAAAGCTTGAATTTTCTTAGGATATAGAGGCAGTGCATGCTTTCATGGATTTACTCCAGAATATAATTTCAGGTGAAATCTATACTTACATGGATCTGAAATCCATAGTTCCTTGGCACTTCATATTCAGTCACATCATAGCAGCTACTTAAATCAATCTTCCCATCCAAATCTACTGCCTGTAGAAACAAATATGCAGAAGCTTATGCAAGATATAGACAGAGTTCTGCAGCAGCCAATCTCAGTTAAACAGCTGGATCTTGAAAACCCAATCAAACCTGCAGCATTTGACATTCATGAATAATAGATGGTACTAGGACACTATCCAATATCTGGCTGCAGTATATATACCACTGGATACTGTTGTCTGTGCTATACATATACACCCGCTATTAAGCATTTTCCTGTGTGACTCAGATCACAACCAATGCTGTAAATGCACAAGACTGGCTGCTGCTAGCTTAATACATCCCTTACAGTCCAAGTAACTGTACTTCCACTGTAACAGCAACACTCACTAAAAAAATAAAGCTACACTGAGACGAATCGATCTACCCTCACTGATGTTCCACATCTTTGCCTGCCAATTGACAGTATGCACCAGCACTATGGTACTGAGCCATGCAGACCAGAAGTCCCTAACTTGGTCTATAGGTTGTGTAAAGTTAGTGGATCTCAGCTGTTGTAGTGAAAGGATTGCGTCAGTTGCCTCAGTGTCTGCAGGGCAGAGAGCAGCAATTTAGCAAAGTTTCCCACTTCTGACATTCTGCTATAATGCGCATGTGTGAGAATAACAGGTGAAATAGATAGGGCCTAAGTGTCATGCCCTGTTGGCAGAATACCATGCTGGCAGTCACTGGCATCACACATTAAGAATGCCACTTAGGGTGGTACTATTGGGTTTTGACATGAGTCATAGAGTCATTTTCAGCACAGAAGGAGGCCATTCAGCCCTTTGAGTCCATGCCGGCTCTCCACAGAGCTATCCCGTCGTCCCACTCTCCCACTTGATCCCTGCAGTCCCGCAAGTTTATTTCCTTCAAGTGGCCATCCAATTTCCTTTTGAAGTCATTGAGTGTCTCTGCTTTGACCACCCTTCTGGGCAGCAGGTTCCAGGTCATTACCATCCTCATATTCCCCCTGCATCTCTGGCTCAAAACTTTCAATCTGTCTCCTCTAGTCCTTGTACCATTAGTTAATGGGAAAAGTTTTTCTTTGTCTCATTTATCTAAACCTGTCATACTCTTGTACACTTCTATTAAATCTCCCCTCCATCTCCTTTGTTCTAAAGCGAACAACCCCAGTTTTCCAACCTTACCTTGTAACTTAAATCATTCTGGTAAATCTCCTCTGCACCCTGGCAATGACCCTCACTTTCTTCCCAAAGTGCGGTGACCAAAACTAGACATAGTATCCAGTTGGGGCCTAACTAATGTCCTTTAGGGAAGGAAATCGGCTGTCCTTACCTGGTCTGGTCTACACGTGACTCCAGACCCACAACAATGTGGTTGACTCTTACATGCCCTCAGAAATGGCCTAGCAAGCCACTCAGTTGTATCTAACCGCTACAAAATAAATAAAAAAAGAATGAAATCGGATGGACCACCCAGCATTGGCCTAGGCACTGGAAACGACAATGGCAAACACAGCCTTGCCAACCCTGCAAAGTCCTCCTTACTAACATCTGGGGGCGTGTGCCAAAGTTGGGAGAGCTGTCCCACAGACTAGTCAAGCAACAGCCTGACATAGGCATAATCATGGAATCATACCTTATAGACAATGTCCCAGACACTGCCATCACCATCCCTGGGTATGTCCTGTCCCACCGGCAGGGCAGACCGAGCAGAGGTGGCAGCACAGTGGTATACAGTTGGGAGGGAGTTGCTCTGGGAGTTCTCAACATTGACACCGGACCCCATGAAGTCTCATGGCATCAGGTCAAACATGGGCAAGGAAACTTCCTGCTGATTACCACCTACTGCCCTCCCTCAGCTGATGAGTCAACATTCCTCCATGTTGAACACCACTTGGAGGAAGCACTGAGGGTGGCAAGGGTGCAGAACGTGCTCTGGGTGGGGGACTTCAATGTCCACCACCAAGAGTGGCTCGGTCGCACCACTGCTGACCGAGCACAGTGGTTAGCACCGCAGTCTCACAGCTCTAGCGACCCGGGTTCGGTTCTGGGTACTGCCTGTGCGGAGTTTGCAAGTTCTCCCTGTGACCATGTGGGTTTCTGCCGGGTGCTCCAGTTTCCTCCCAATGCTAAAGACTTGCAGGTTGATAGGTAAATTGGCCGTTGTAAATTGCCCCCAGTGTAGGTAGGTGGTAGGAGGGCCTGTTTCAGTGCTCTATGACATAGCTGCTAGACTGGGTATGCGGCAGGTGGTGAGGGAACCAACAAGAGGGAAAAACATACTTGACCTCGTCCTCACCAATCTGCCTGCTGCAGATGCATCTGACCATGACAGTATTGATAGGAGTGACCTTCGCACAGTCCTTGCGGAGACAAAGTCCCGCCTTCACGCTGAGGACACCCTCCATCGTGTTGTGTGGCACTACCACTGTACTAAATGGGATAGATTTCGAACAGATCTAGCAATGCAAAACTGGGCATTCATGAGGCGCTGTGGGCCATCAGCAGCAGCAGAATTGTTTTGCATTGCTAGATCTGTTGTGACACTGTTTCATTCTTTTTTTTTTATACCTCTTACTACCTGCTGACTATGCCAGTAGAAGATTTTTGGGTTCCCTTCTATGTTGACTGCCATTCTATTCTCATATTCTCTGTTTGCCACTTACTTTCCTCTTCACCTCTCCTCTCAACTTATTGTATCAGGCCTGGTTCTCATTTGAAGAATTCACCTGACATGCATCATACACTCTTTTTTTTGTTTCATCATAATCAGTGCATTCAAGAAAGGAAGAGTAAAGAGAGAAGTTTAGGGCTGGAACTGAAAAAAACCCCAATGCAACCAGAAATGTCAACAGTTTCCCAACAACCTGCCCAGTCTGCAAGGCTATGCTGTGACACTCACCTCCTCTGCTGCAGAATCCCGGTAATACTTTAGAACCTGGTCAGTCAGAACAAACCAATGCTTCTTCCACTGAAAGAAAATAAAATATATGTCATTGATACTCTCTTATTGGCACACATTTCCTGGAAAGCCTCACCAACACCTTGCCATTCCCTCTTTTCATGTCATGCTGTAACGTTCTTGTGCAGAAAACTGTTCCATACATACAGTACAGGTATGAGAGTGAAGCCCTGGGCAACTGCCTCTATCTTCCTCACTGCTAAAGCTGAACAGATTTCAGTTGTACTTTATTATATATTATTGGATTTTATACTATTGTTAGAAATATGTTGCAAATCAGAGACACAGGGAACGGGAGTACAGGTTTGAAAAATGCAAGAGTACCAGCTCTCAAAGGGTTAATAACAGCCAGCAGACTTCAAAGTAATTCATTGTAAGTGAAGTAGTTTAACATGTTTCTAAGAGAGGTGATAAAGCGTTGTATTTATAGAAGTCTTTCCTTCTAGTTACAAATCAAACTGGATTTCCTACAAAACTGATAGAATATGGCACCCATCAATGGATACCAAACCCTACCTGCAAAAATTTAATTCAGCATTAAGGCATGGTAACAGAGGGTGCTTTACTCAACATTTAATCCATTCTGTAGCTGACCTGAGTGTGCTTGAAGAGCCATTGGTATCCAAATGTGACACCAATGAGTGCAAAACTTCAACATAAAACTTTTAGTAAAAAGAAAAGACAGAAAGCAGTGTGGGACTGAAAGTATATGAGGAGGAAAAGAGCATTTTAATTTTGAAATGCTCTTTAAATAGTTCCTTAGTCTTCAAACAGTTCACTACCAGCTGCAAAAATCTCAAGGATACCCAGCTGGAAGATCATGTGGTCTGGGCGCAGATACTGTAAAAACATCAGGAGCAGAGCTCATCTGGTCTGACACAGACCCAGAATCCCATGGTAGTAACCAGCAGATAACCAAAGGTCAGTAATTTATTAGAAATATCTGTTTAAAACACAGCTATTCAAATACTGAAAACAATATCTTGCTACCCAGCTAATGCTGGCTGTTTGCGCGATGCACCTTTTAACAAACTCAAGCTATTTCTAAAATTCTATATTATCTATATCAAAATAAAATAAAATACCAGGCACAGAATGACTGGGTTAGTGCACTGAAATCATAAAGTAATATTTTTGTAGGTCTATTACATGTAGTTGAAAACAGATTTGGTGCAGATGGAGCTGTAATTGACATGTGTCAATGTGTGCTTGTGGCATGAAATTTCAAATAAAGACAAGGATACTATTAGCACACATTCAATGCCAGTTTCGTACCTGACCATCTGCAGAGAGTTTTGTCATCCAGCCTTTCTTAAAATTCAGCAAGTCCGGCTAAAAGGAGAAAATAACGAGAGATGAGAGACTGAAGGGTAGCCAATAAAAGAACACATAAAAACCACAAGCCAGAAAAAACTCTGCCATGTCCTCAAAGCGAGAACAGGTGGAGACATGCACTGACAAACATACACCGAGAGCAGGATGACACAGTCGTGCATCGTGCAGGATAAGGCAGAGACATAGACCTATAGACAGCTATAGAACTGAGACCAGCTTGAAATTCTTTGCTGTAAGTTGTCATGAGAACTGATCCTATCACTTACACCCTCACAGCCATGCTCTCCTTCCTCCAGCTCGTGCCTTTTTCCTTTCCTTCTGTACATGCAGTCTTCCTTCCCCCACTACCTGTAGGCTCTTTCACTTTGAATGTATTTCTTGTTTTAATCCTCCCAATCCTGAGTCTGTTGGTCTCCTTACCGTCACTGCTGATTCAGTTGCTCTTCTGTCGAGTGACTTTGCCCTGCGATAAGGTGGAAGAGACACTGTAGAAACATCAGGAGCAGAGCTGATCTGGTCTGACACAGACACAAAATCCTATGATAGTAACCAGCAGATAACCAAAGTTCAGTAATTTATTACAACTATCTGTTTAAAACACAGCCATTCCAATACTGAAATCAATACCAGATAAATCTTAAAAATAAATTTCATCTATAAACTTCATGCCAAACACTTTGCACATTGTTTGCTTGGGGCGCGGGGTTGTGGGGATGCGGGGTGGGGTGGTGAGTTTCTGAATGGGTGCTTTTGTAGCCTCGCTGACAGAGACTGAAAAGGAAATGAACTTCAGAATGATCATGTCCTGAAAATATCTGATTGTGAGGCAAGGGTCAAAATAAAATTGGTTACTGGCTGCATATAGAGGGCATTGACCTACAAATCCTAATAAGTTATACTGACACTGTACAGACCAATGGTGAGACCAATTCGACGGCCAGTTAGTCTTGAAAGGATTACGCTAATCTTGTGGACTTGCAAAGAACAGGTTTTACTAAACATTGGAGAAAGGACAGGAAAGAAAAAGGGCTTTGTATCTAACTTTCAGAGATCCGATATAGTAGAAGGGGGTGTATGGGCTCCTGTGCTGTGAAATGTTACAATTTTAAATTAACTTGGTTGAACTTTTGAAGATTTTTTTTTATTCATTCAAGGCATGAGCGTCACTGGCAAGGCGCCCAACCCTAATTGCCCATGAGAAGGTGTCGACCTCTAGAGTGTTATTGGAGCTGCACTCATCCAGGCAGGTGGAGAGTATTCCATCACATCCCGATTTGTGCCTTGTAGATGGTGGACAAGCTTTGGGGAGTTACATGTGTTACTTGCTGCAGAATTCCCAGCCTCTGACCTGCTCTTGCAGCCACAGTACTTATATAGGTGGTCCAGTTAAATTTCTGATCAATGGTGACTCCAAGGATGTTGATGGTGGGGGATTCAGCGATGGTAATGCTATTGAACATCAAGGAGAGATGGTCTTACTGAAGATGGCCATTGCCTGGTACTTGTGTGGCACAAATATTACTTGCCACTTATCAGCCCAATCCTGAATGTTTTCCAGGTCTCACTGCATGTGGGCACAGACTGCTTCAGCATCTTAGGAGTTGCGAGTAATACTAAACACAGTGCAATCATCAGCAAACATCCCAACTTCTGACCTTATGTTAGAGGGATGGTCATTGATGAAGCAGTTGCAGATGGTTGGGCCTGGGACACTCCTCCGACGAACTCCTGCAGCGATGTCCTGGAGCTGAAATGATTGGTCTCCAATAACCACAATCATTTTCCTTTGTGCTAGATATGACTGCAGCCAGTAGAGTTTTTTTTGCCCGATTCCCATTGACTTCAATTTTATTAAGGCTCCTTGATACCACACTTATCAAGGACAGTCACTCTCACCTTACCTCTGGAATTCAGCTCTTTCATTCATGTTTTGACCAAGGCTGTAATAAGATCTGGAGCCAAGTGGCCTTGGCAGAATCCAAACCGAGCATCAGTGAGCAGGTTATTGGTAAGTGCCTCTTGATGGCACTGTCGACGACACCTTTCATCATTTGCAGATGATTGAGAGTAGACAATAACTGACTGAATTGGATTAGTTCTGCTTTTGTGGACAGGACATTCCTGGGTAATTTACCACATTGTTAGGTAGATGCCAGTGTTGTAACTACTGGAACAGCTTGGTTAGGGGCGTGGCTAGTTCTGGAGCATAAGTCTTCAGTACTACAGCCAGGATGTTGTCAGGGCCGACTGCCTTTGCTGTATCCAATGCACTCAGCTGTTCCTTTAGATCATGTGGAGTGAATCGAATTAAGCAAAGACTGACATCTGTGTTGCTGGGGGCCTCAGGAGGAGGCCAAGATGGGTCACTCACTTTGCACTTCTGGCTGAAGATGATTGCAAATGCTTCAGCCTTGCCTTTTGCACAGATGTCCTGGGCTCCCCCATCAATGGATATTTGTGCAGTCTCCTCCTCTGGTTAGTTGTTTAATTGTCCACCACTAGATGTGGCAGGAGCTTTGATCTGATTTGTTGGTTGTGGGATCGCTTTTCTCGGTCTATAATAATATGCTGCATCCGTTTTTTAGCATGCATGTAGTCCTGTGTTGTAGCTTCACCAGGTTGACATCTCATTTTTAGGTATGCCTTGTGCTGCTCCTGGCATGCTCTCCTACACTTCTCATTGAAAGAGGATTGGTCCCCTGGCTTGATGGTAATGTAGAATGAGGAGTATCCTGTGCCATGAGGTTAGAGATTGTGGTTCAATACAATTCTGCTGTTGCTGAACAGTCCGTCATGGATGCCAAGATTTGAGCTGCTAGATCTGTTCTGAATCTATCCCATTTAGCATGATGGTAGTGCATCACAACACAATGAAGCATGCCCTCAGTGTGAAAATAGGACATTGTCTCCAGAAGGACTGTGTAGTGATCACTCCTACCAATATCGTCATGGACAGATGCATTTGCGCCAGGTTAATTGATGAGGATGAAGTCCAGTAGGTTTTTGCTTCTTGGTGTTCTCACCACCTGCTGCAGGTCCAGTCTGGCAGATATGTCCTTCAGGACTCAGCCAGTTCGGTCAGAAGTGGTACTACCACCCAGAGTCCATTCTGTGCCCTTCCCCCTTGCTACCCTCAGTGTTTCTTCCAAGTGGTGTTCAAGATAGAGGAGCACTGATTCATCAGCTGAGGGAGGGTGGCAGGTGGTAATCAGCAGGTGGTTTCCTGGCCCATTTAACCTAATGTCATGAGATTTCATGGGGTCCACAGCCAATATTTGAGGGCTCCTAGGGCCACTCCTTCCTGATTGTATACCACAGTGTTGTCACCTGATGTGGAACAGGACATAACCAGGGATAGTGATAGAGTCTGGGAACATTGTGAGGTATGATTCGGTGAGTATGACTAGTTAGACAGCCTGACATAGTCTGTGGGACAGCTCTCCCAATTTTGGCATGTCCCCAGATGTTATTGAGGAGGAATTTGTAGGGTTGACTGGACTGGGTGTGCCTTTATTATTTTCAGTGCCTAGGTTAGTGCTGGGTGGTCCATCTGGTTTTATTCTAATTAACTTTATTGTATCAAACCGCTACTGAATAGTAGCTTGCTTGGGCATTTTAGAGGACAGTTAAGAGTCAACCACATTGCTTTGAGTCTGAAGTCACATGTAGGCCAGACCAGCAGATTTCCTTCCCTGAAGGACATTAGTTACCAGGTGGGTTTGGTAGTTTCATGATCATCATTACTGAGACTAGCTTTTTATTCCAGATTTATTGAATTTAAATTCCCCAAGCTGCCATGGTGGGATTTGAACTGATGTGCTGGGAGCATTATCCAGGGCTTTGAATCAGTAGTCCAGTAACATGAACACTATTCTACCGTCCCCCTATCATGGAAATCTGAGTGGGCAGATAAAAGGTATGCAACAGATGTTGCACGGGTGGATTTCAGAAGGCATTTGATGAGGTGGCACATTTGGGACACATGCATTAAAGCAAAGTAGCTGTATGGATCGAGAGGTCTTACACATTCAACAGAAAAGCAAGGAAATGTTGAATTTGTACAAAATTATTTTTGCCACAGTTGGAATATTGCATGCAGTTCCGTAGCCTTTAAAGAAAGGATATTGAGAGTATTGGAAGGGGTACGATGAAGATTCACTACAATGAACTGCTGCCAACGCATTTACATCCTTCCTTAAATAAGGAGACCAATACTGTACACAATACTCCAAATGTGGTCTCACCAATGCTCTGTATAACTGTACCATAAACTCCCTACTTTTGTACTCAATTCCCTTGCAATTAACGATAACATTCTATTAGCTTTCCAAATTACTTCTTGTACCTGCATACTAACTTTTTGCGATTCAAGCACTAGGACACCCAGATCCCTCTGCATCTCAGAGCTCTGCACCATTTAGGTAATATGCTTCTTTTTTATTCTTCCTGCCAAAATGGACAATTTCACATTTTCCCACATTATACTCCATTTGCCAGATCTTTGCCCACTCACTTAACCTATCTATATCCTTAGGTCCTCTTCAAAACTTACTTTCCTACCTATCTTTGTGTCATCAGCAAATTTAGCAACCACACCTTTGGTCCCTTCGTCCAAGTCATTTATATAAATTGTAAAAAATTGAGGCAAATAGGTAATACGGCAACATTGGCTAGGAAATATCACTAGACAAGCTTACCCTTTTCCTTGGATAGGACCTTAGCTCACTTCGACCTCGACATGTTTCATTGTAAATGTTAGACTCAGAAGTGGAATTGGATGCCACCAGCTGGGCTCCCTCAATCTCTAGTGCTTCAAACTGTTCAATAACCTGCGACCTCCTACAAGGAAACATGGAAAGTCTGATCACATGAAACATCCATAGCAAGCTGTCAGATATCCTCATATTTTAAGTGATGAAGGCAGTACAACTTTCAAATCATTCAACTTGTCTACAGCTGCAATAATACCATGTGGCATTTAAGGGTCGGGGGAGGGAAGTAATAGAAATAGTGGGAAAACAACAATGCTGAACAGCTTCATCCCTACTGCATATATTAAAGAAAACCCATTGTCTTTTGAAGATCCAAGAAGACTGGTGAAATTTGAAACCCATGGATGATCTAATTGGTCAGAGTCCTGCCAGCTACAGTTTAGTATTTCACTGCTGCCCAACTATAATGTGAGTGTTTTTATTTACAATGTTTTATTTTTGGAGGGCTGCACAATTTTTCAAATGTGAATTGGTTGCATGTCTGATCACATAGAATCAATGTACTTAATATTAAAAGCAAATGAGATAAACTATGCACCAAGAATAATGCACATTTCTGTGATGGAACCACATTCTGTTTGGATAGGTTCATAGGAGAGGGCATATAAATACTGCAGGTTCCAAAGCGAGTAAAAGAAACTGATTCATTAGCAGCACGTGAAACTGTGTCCTTAACCTGGCTACAAGGACCTCACTGATGCACTAGGTAACAAAAGGCTTTGTTACTCTAGGATATAAACTCTACTGCAGATTCCTCATCATCAATTAATCATTAATTAATATCAGAATGTAATGCCTTCAGTGTCAGTTCTATTTTAAATAATGTGATTTATAATTGGAATAGACAGCACTGTGGAAAAAGAGAGCATTAAACAGTTGATTTTTGAGCACGTTAAACATTACCATATTGCGCAGTTAAGAGTACTACACTGTTCATTCTGCCAGTGTCAGGGGTTTGATTTAATCCAAGATTTACTGCTAAATTCTGCAGCTTGCTGATTCAATGCAGGTTAATGTTTCAACAACAATTTACATTTATTTAATGTAGTGAAACAGCCCAAGGCACTTAACAAGAGTGATATCAATGAAAACATTTCTGACATTATTTGACACCAAGCCAGCAAAGGAGCAATCAGGAAAATTGGCCAAAACCTTAATCAAAGAGGTAGGTTTTAAGAAGCATCTTAAAGGGGTGACAGACAGGTAGAAAGGTTTAGGGAATTCCAAAGCTTAGGACCAAGATAGCTGAAAACACGACTGCCAGTGGTGAAGCAATTAAAATCAGGGATGCACAAGAGACCAGAATTGGAGGAGAGCAGCGATCTCGAGGCTTGTAGGGCTGGAGGAAGCTCCTTAGATAGGGAAGGGTGAAGTCATGGCAGGATTTGAAAACAAGGATGAGGATTTTAAAACTGAAGTGTTGTTGGATGGGGAGCGAGTGAAGGTCAGCAAGCACAGGGGTGATGGATAAATGCGAATTGCAGCAAGTTAAAATACAGGCAGCAGAGTTTTGGGTGAGTACAAGTTTATGTGGAGCGAGGTGGGAGGCCAGCCAGGACAGCATTGAGACAGTCAAGTCTAGACATAACAAAGAAAACGTTTTGAGTGTATTTAAGGTATAAAATCATTTGTTCAATATATGGGTTATTTATTAGTGAGAACTTCTGATGAAAGGCTAAAGCTCAGATACTTCCAAGATTGGAAAGAGCTCGAGATAGTAGAAGGTAAATTAGGAAGTAAAGTGTTATTAATTGACACCATGTTTTAAAAGTCTAGATTGTGGAAGGAAAGGAAAACTTAGGGAAGTAAGGAACTACATCGTTTTGAGGTCCTGGGAAAAAGTAAAGTAGGGTTCTGTGTGCCAAGTCTCATGAGGCAGTTTTGTCTTGTGCTTGCAGCTGCCAGTGAGCAGTATCACTGAATTTTACATCACAAAAAAGGCTATTTAATCCATCATGCCTGTGCTGACTTTCTGAAAGAGCATCCCCATAACAGTTAACATTTTTCTTTCACAAATACTTCCCTTTTAAAAGCTATTATGGATTTTGTTTACAGTAATATTTCTCGTATGACATTCCATGTCCTAACAATCCTCTGTGTAAAAAAAATTCTCCTAACTTCTCCCTTCATTCTTTTGGTGGCAATTCTTAATTAACCCACATCGTTTTAGTGAGTAGTAACTTTTTCCCATATTACACAATTTGGGACTTTAAATCTGGCTCTATACCTCTTATTGTTTGCCTGTGTTAGATGGGAATCATGTATTTTCATGCTGATAGACCATCACTAACTGAGATACCAATATTTAACTGGAGTGTTTTCAGTCAGCTGCCTGCTGCTGCAATCTAATCAGATGTCACATGCCCTGCACATAAAGATGGGCTGTGACATTTATGGCAAGGCTCATTATTCTGCTCACAGGATTCAATACCTTTTAGTTTCATAATATAAAATGGTAGCAGCCTGTTTGAAAGGCAAAAATAGCAACTATAGCTTGTAAGTGGGATTGCAGAAAGTATTCTGTGTGTGGAACAACAGTTGAAACTTAGTGCAAGTGTTTCTCGGAACTGTTCCTCTGCCATTTTTTAAAAATGGATTGGCAGGAGAGGTGAGAAAATATTACTCCCCCAGCTGACATGAGCTATACCAACTGCCCTTCGTTATTCACTGTGAACAAAATGCACAGCAACTGAAAGCAGCCAAGCGGCCCACGGGTATACTGCAGTCTGACTGGTTGGCAAGAACGTCACAGCGGACTACTCTTAACTGGTGATTTATGGCAATTTGAAAACAAAGCAAAATCATTCATTGTAAAATTTGAATTCTTTGACAGGAAGCAGTCAGAATCAGTCCTCTAAAATCAGCAATCAAACGGATGCGTGGCAGAGAGCAGCCGACAATGCTGGGCACACAGCAAAGAGCAGATTAGCAGCAACACCTGCAAGAGAGCACTGGACAGTCAGAATTGAACCAGAAAAAACAAAAAATCATTAACGTCTCCATTGGAGGTCATTCAACATCTTTCATAAATTACTGGTCTATGGGAAATACTGTGGGATTGGGACTTAGCCCTGTCAACTCCTAATTAAACCAAAACAGGAACTGAAATGGTAAGCAGTTAAATGTGGAACCTAGACAGAAAGTAAATAAACTCCATCACTATCAACTTTATCTGCGATGTTCTCAAAGATATCAAAGAGGTGCGTCAGACAGGAAATCCTAATACCCCTTTCACTCGTGTCGAACATTTCCCCTCTTGTTCTGTCTCTCCATTTCATATTTCTCTGTCATTCTCTTCCTGGACTTTTGTCTGTCTCTCCCCTTTCATTATCTACTTATTCTCCTTCACCTGCACCTCTCTTCATTTACACACTGTGTGTCTGTGTCTTCCTGTCTATTTTTTCTTCTTTTCACACTTACATTTTTCATTTTCCTCTTTTTACTCTTGTGTGTTTCATAGAATCATAGAATGTTTATGGCACAGAAAGAGGCCACTTGGCCCATCGTGTCTGCGCTGGCTGAAAAACGAGCCACCCAGCTTAATCCCACCTTCCAGCATTTGGTCTGCAGCCCTGAAGGTTACAGCACTTGAGGTGCATATCCAGACACCTTTTAAATAAATTGAGGGTTTCTGCCTCTACTACCCTTTCAGGCAGTGAGTTCCAGACCCTCAACACCCTCTGGGTGAACAAGGTTTTCCTAATCTCCCCTCTAATCTTTCTACCAATTACTTTAAATCTATGCCCCCTAGTTACTGACCTCTCTGCTAAGGTAAATAGGCCCTTCACATCCACTCTATCGAGGCCCCTTGGTACTGCAACTAAATCCTTTTACTAATAAACCCTGCTGCTGTTCATACTAAACTTTAACAAAACTAATCTGTTTATTTCTCTTATGTTCATTTCTGTTACTGTGGCAGGAAGAGACAACAACTTTGATACAGGTGCGTTAGAAGTAGCAGTATTAAAATTTTGACGGCCAAATGGAAGCAACATTGGGATTTAAACAAGGGAGTAGGTTAACGGCAGCAGCATCATTGGCAACTGCATCTGTGGTACACTAGGAAGGGATGCTGAAGATGGTTTTATACAACCTCTCTGCAGGTACAGTCCATTGGGAGAACAAAGATGCTGCTCCCTCAGGTTCAGGCTTTAAGGTTCTGGTTCAGTCATTGCTCCAACTTCTCACTTCAATTTCCAGGACACAGTCACAGATATGTGAAGTAAGATGAGCACCATTAATGAAAAGTAACATCGAGTTCAACAATTTTAGATCATAACCTCTGCCCCCATTTTGTTTTGCTTTTCTTTGCTGGCTTATTTTTTTCTCACTTGTTCCTCTCTTATTTCTTTACATACAGCAACTATTCAGGATCCTGCCATTCACACATCCTCTAGACACATCTTTTGCTTCTTTGTTTGTCCCATTACCATTCCCTTTGGCCTTGCACCATGCAACCTTTTCTCATTTAATCTATTCTGCCCTCCACCCCATCCCTTTTGTTCTTTTTCCAACCCTCTGCCCTTTCACTTGCTCAAAACCTATTACATTTCTAACTTTTCCCAGTTCTGATGAAAGGTCACAGACCTGAAATGTTAGCCCTGTTTCTCTCTCTCCAGATGTTGCCAGACCTGCTGAGAATTCCCAGTATTTTCTATTTTCCGTTTGCCATCCTAATTTCTTGTGTACCTAAATGTTAACTTTGTAATTCACGTACAAGGACACCCAGGTCCCTCTGAATGTAAACATTTCCCAGTCTCTAACCATTCAAAAAATATTCATTTAAAAAAAATGTTTCCTATCAAAGTGGATAAACTTCACATTTCACCACATAATATTCCACCTGCCATATTCTTGCCCACTTACCCAACTGTCTACATCCATCTGCAGCCACTTTGCATCCTCCTCACCACTTACCTTCCCACCTAATTTTGCAGTGTCAGCAAACTTGAATATGTCACACTCAGTCCCCTCATTTAAGTGAATATAGACTGTAAATAGCTGAGGCCCAACTGATCCTTGCAGTACTCCACTAGTTATAGTCTGCCAATCCGAAAATGTCCTGTTTCTTCCTACTCTGTTTTCTGACCATTAACCAACCCTTAATCCATGCTAATATACGACTCCCCAATCCCATGATTCTTAACTTTGTGTAATAAGCTCTTGTGTGGCACCTTATCGAATGCTTTTTGAAAATCCAAAAACATTACACCTATAAGTTCCTCCTTATCCATCTTACTAGATAGATCCTCAAAAAACTCAACAGATTTGTGAAACATAATTTCCCTTTCATAAATCCGTGTTGACTCTGCTTAATCATATTATGATTTTTTTTTTTAGTGCCCTGTTACCACGTCCATAATAATAGATTCTAGCATTTTGCCTACTATTGATCGGCTTACTGGTCTATAGTTCCCATTTACTCTGTTCCTCCTTTCTTAAATAGCAGGATTACATTTGCTGCCTTGAGAACTGTTCTAGATTCTAAGCAATTCTGGAAAGAGACAGACAGAAAGACTTGCACTTCATAGCGCTTTTCACAGCTACTGTACATCTCAAAGTGCTTTTCAACCAGTTAATTACATTTGAAGTGTAGTCACTGTTGTAATGTAGAAAACGTGGCAGCCAATTTGCACACTGGAAGTCCCACAAACAGCGATGTCCAGATAATCTGTTTGTGCGTTGTTGACTGGGGGATAAATATTAGCTAGGACACAGGGGATAACTCCCCTGCTCTTCTTCAAAAGAGTGCCATGGGATCTTTTATGTACAAACAGGGCAGATGGGGCCTCAGTTTAATATTTCATCCAAAAGATGGCACCTCCAACAGTACCACAATCCCTCAGTGCTGCAGTGAAGATATTGAATATCAAAATCAATGCATCCATTATCTGCAACTACCGCTTTTAAAACCTAGTATGTAAGTTGTCAGGTCCAGGGGATTTGTTGCCACTTAGTCCCATTCATTTCTCCAGTACAATGGACCAGGCAATGCCTGAATCCCTTGCCGCAGGTACAGGCATGCATAGGGAGGAGAAATAACAAGAAAAACCCATGAGGGTACGCGTGCATGAGCACATACTAAGCGACATATACAAAGCTGAACATAAAATACAGAGACAGATACATGCGCACACACCTGAGACACCCAATTGCATAGCTACACACCCACAGAGACAGGCAGACATGGAGCCAGAGGCATATGCTCATAGCAACAGGAGTAGTCCATTCAGCACTGCTTCTACATTCCATTAGATCATGGCTGATCTGTACTTCAACTCCGTAAACCTGTCTTTGCTCTGTATCCTTTGTTACCCTTACCAAGAAAAATCTTTTTTTTCTCAAAAATATACTTTTATAAAAATCTGTAAAAAAGAAATACATTACAAAACAGTTCAAAACGGCACCAAGTTGACATTCCAGAAAGTGCAAAGGAAATCAGTTTTTTTCAATGCAGAAGTGAGTTGCCTCACAACCCTTCCATTCCATTTTTCATGCAATGTACATTTCACAGCAAAACCATATTTTGGTGCATACAGCCCGAAAGGTTTTCCATGGGCCCAGCTCCTTGGTTCACTATGGCGGGAGGACCTTACATAGTGGTCTTTCCCCATTGATCCTTTGTGGCAGCTGCCCCAAGCTTCAATGTGTCCCTCAGCATGTAGTCCTAGACCTTGGAATGTGCCAGTCTGCAACACTCGGTCGTGGACAACTCTTTGCACTGGAAGACCAGCATGTTTCGGGCAGACCAAAGAGCGTCCTTCAACGAATTGATGGTCCTCCAGCAGCAGTTGATGTTTATCTTGGTGTGCGTCCCTGGGAACAGCCCGTAGAGCACAGACACCTGTGTTACAGAGCTGCTCAGGATGAACCTCAACAAAAACCACTGCATCTCTTTCCCACCTGCTTTGCAAAGGCACATTTCAGAAGGAGGTGAGCAACAGTTTCTTCCCCACCATGCAACCTCGAGGGCAGCGTGTGGAGGCGGTGAGATTCCAGGCGCGCAGGAAGGATCTGACGGGGAGGGCCCTTTTCACCACCAGCCAAGCTACGTCTTGGTGCTTGTTTGAAAGTTCTGGCGATGAGGCTTTCTGCCAAATGACTTTGGCAGTCTGCTCATGGAACCATCCGACAGGATCCACCATCTCCTTTTCCCATAGGGCCTTGAGGACATTCCGTGCAGACCACTGCCTGATGGATTGGTGGTCAAAGGTGTTTTTCTGCACAAACTTTTCCACGAAGGACAGGTGGTATGGCATGGTCCAACTGGATGCAGCATTCCGTGGCAATGTGGCCAGACCCATCCTTCACAACACCGGAGACAGACAGAACCTCAGCATGTAGTGACACTTGGTGTTTGCATACTGGGGCTCTACGTACAGCCTGAGGGAGCCGCACACGAAGGTTGTCATCAGGATGAGGGCGACGTTTGGTACGTTTTTTCTGCCTTTATCCAGAGGTTTGAACATCGTGTCCCACCAGACCCGGTTCATTTTGGATCTCCAGATAAAGCGGAAAATGGCATGGGTGAGTGTCACGGCGCAGGAGTGGTGTATGGGCCAGACCTGTGCCACATACAGCAACGTGAGCATCTTGCACCTGATGACCAGGTTCTTACCCACAATGGAGGGAGAACACTGCTCCCACATGCTCAATTTATGATGTACCATGGCTACTCATTCCAGGTTTTGGCACACGCCTTAGCCCTTCCGAACCATATCCCCACCACCTTTAGGTCGTCTGACCTGACAGTGAAGAGGACAAAGGATTGATCAGCCCAATTCCCAAAGAACATGGCCTCGCTCTTGCCGCGATTAACTGTCTCCCAAGGCCAGTTCGAACTGGTCGCAGATGCTCATCAGTCTGCGAACAGACAGCAGATCCAAGCAGAAGATGGCAACGTTGTCCATGTCCAGAGAGGCTTTTACCTGAGTGCCTCCGCTGCCTGGGATTGTCACTCTTCTCATGCCCGCATCCTTCCTAATGGACTCAGCAAAACGTTCGATACAGCAAACAAACAAGACAGGGGAGAGAGGACAGCCCTGCTGACTCCAAATTTGATCGGGAAACTTTGATTCCCACCCATTGATTGAGACTGCGCTACTGATGTTTGTCTAGAGCAGTTTGATCCAATTGCGGATGCCCTCCCCACACCCCATTTAGGACAGCACGTCCATCATGTAGGTGTGCAATATCCTGTCAAAAGCCTTCTCCTGGTCCAGGCTGATGAGGCAGGTTTCCACCCTCCTGTCCCGTACATATCCAATCATATCCCTGAGTAGCACGAGACTATCAGAGATTTTTCTGCTGGGTACAGTGCAGGTCTGGTCAGGGTGAATCATCAACTCCAGAGCAGACTTGACCCGACTGGCGACGACTTTGGACAGAATCTTGTAGTCAACATTAAGCAGTGAGATGGGCCGCCAATTTCTGATTTCCGCCCTCTCCCCCTTGTAGATGAGGGGTGATGATGCCTTTCCTTATGAATTCTGACATGTTGCCGGCCAGGAGCATACTCTCGTACACTTCTAGCAGGTCTGGGCCGATCCAGTCCCACAGAGCCGATTACAACTCGGCCGGTAAGCCGTTGCTTCCAGGAGTTTTACTCGTCTCAAAGGACCTGACGGCGTTTGTCAGCTCATCCAGAGGTAGCGATTTGTCCAGACTCTCCCACATGCTGTCATCGAAGACCTCCGTGATAGATGTCAGGAAGGACTGGAAGGCCATGCTGTCCATGGGCTTCATGTCGTACAGCCCAGCATAAAAGGATTTGCTAATCCTTAGTATGTCAGAGTGCGAAGACATTACCGAGCCATCCTCTTCCTTCAGGCTGCTGATCACAGAGCTCTCTCTCTGTACCTTCTGGAAGAAGAAACGCGAGCACATCTCATCCTGCTCAACGGAGCGGACTCTGTACCGGAAGATGATCTTGGAGGCCTCCGTGGCAAAGAGCGAGGCTTGCTGGCTCTTCAGCTGTTGGAGATCCTCCTTGACCTCAACCCCCATTGATTGCAGCCGGAGCAGATTTTGCATTCTTTTCTGGAGTCAGGACATTTGCCTCTGTCTCTCTCTGAACACCTTTGAGGATAAAGAACCTCTTGATGTTCACTTTGATCGCTTCCCACCAGTGCATCGGAGACTCAAAGAGGGCTTTCACCGTTCTCCAACCTTTGTAATCCCTTTTGAGTTCCTCAATGTTCTCTGGGATTAGCAGTGTAACATTCAGCTTCCATGTCCCCCTGGCAACCTGCTGGTCATCCTGTAAGTGACAGCCGGCCAGTAAGAGGCAGGTTTGCTGAAGACGTCGTGCAGCTTGGCATCTTTTACAGTTTCCATTAGGAACCTGGACATAGCTTCCAGTTTGCTGTCAACACTGCCGGATCGTCCAGCTGCATTAATTGTGCAGTTGAAGTCACCGCCAAGAATAACCGGCCTGAATGTCGCCAGCAGCAGTGGGAGCTGCTGGAGGACAGACAGCCACTCGCTGCATTGAACCAGGGCATACACATTGATTAACCACAGCGGAGCATTGTTGTACATTACATCTGCTACGAGGAGGCCCTTAACTTTTGAAACAGTGAAGATGCCTCCCTGCAGCAGAGTACTCAGGCCGGAGGAATGGCAATCATTTCCCCCTGACCACATCGATGGCCCGTGGGACCACCATCGCAGCCAATGCCCGTAGGTGCTGAAGTGCGGAATTCCATACTCCTGCAGAAACAGCAGGTCGGCTTTGACCTTGGCGAGATAGTCCAAGGTCGAAACGTATCACATTGTGGATTTAATGCTACACACGTTAATCAAAGCAATCTTTATACCCTTTTTAAAGTTGGGTGTTGCTTACCACATTAGGTGTCCTTGCTAGTCCCAGTCCTTGGGTATGTTCCTGCATACCCATCATGTACACAAGCTGTTTCACATTCATTGGGCTCAGAAACCCCTCCTGGTTACTCCTGGGGGGTTTGTTCCACTGGGGTGACATGGGGGGGGGGGGGGGCAGTGGTCTTGTAGGCAGCAAACATGGGCTGTCCTCTGCTGGTGGTGTCTTTCCTCTCTGTTCCTCCTCGAAGACATCACTGCTCCTGGCTTCCCGGAGCTGGTGTGCGCAAGACACTTCGCTGCTCTCAGTCTCCCGGAGCTGGGGTGCACTGAGCATCTCGCTGGGTTTGGCGCTTTGGGGTTGGGGAGCACAGGGCCCGTCACAGCTTCCAGTGCCCCAGAGCTGGGGGGCTTTCTCTTCTAGCTCCTTTGAGTTCTGCCGCTTCTTTTGCAGGTGCCGTCTTGCCGGCCCTTCCTCATCCAATGAGGACAAGCTGCCGTAGTCTGTCTCAGATGGTAGCCTCCTCTTGCCACTGGTTTGGGTGGTCACCTGTTCCTTTTTTGGAGGCAGCTTCTTTGTGGTTTTCCTTTTTACCACGCCACTGACCAGTTTGTCCATCTGCTGCTTCCTCCTCTATTGATTCTGTCTGTAGAGGAGGAGTTTCCGGGAACAGGGTAGGTATTGGGTTGCTGGTTGCAGCTGCCTCCCCTTTCTTCTCGTTCTCAGATGGACTTTCCTCGCTGTGGGGAGGATTGCTGGTCTCCTTCCCAACACCAGATGTGCTCACTGTTTCTTCTCGCGGCCTTTCCTTGGATCTTGCCGCCTGTGCATAACTGAGGCAGAGTTTGGGGCAGGTTTTGTAGAGGTGACCTGCCCCATCGCACAGGTTGCAGAACTTACAGTCCTTGGTCTGATGGCCTTCCTTCTTGCAGACGACTGTGCTGCAGTTGGCCGTCACATTACCAGATTTGCCACAGGTAGAACAAACTCTGGGCTGCCCCGCATAGACCAAGAAGCCTTGACTTCCCCCGATAGCGAAGCTGGAGGGAGGGCAGACGATGGCTCTGTTGGCCTTGACCTGCTGATTGCTGGTCCAAATCCCAAATGGGTCCTTGACATCAGTGCTCCTGCCGGCCACCTCAACGTACTTGGCAAGGAAGGTGAGTACATCCACGACAGGATCATGGGGGTTGTAGAGATGGATTGTCACCACCCGGTCACGTTGTGACGGCAGCAGGAAGAGTGGATCCACTGTGGGGATCAACAGCGGCGCCTGGTTTCCCCTCTCCTTGAACACCTTCAGGAACTTAATGCATCCCACCACATTCTTGAACGTCACGTTGAAATATCCACTGTTGGGGAAGTCCTGCAGGCAGAAGATGTCTGCAGCTTGGAATCTACAGCAATCAATAAGGATTTTCTTAATGAAGGAGGTACGGTCAACAGGTGCACCTCCTTCATCATCATCGTAAGGTTTTACGCACTCCCTAGCCTGAAGCTCTAGAATTGGTTACAGCCATTTTGCTCAAAACTTACCTGGAACAAGATCAAAGGCCAGTGATCATAGTCTCTCCCCTGCCAACAAAAATCTCTCAATCTTAGTCTTGAAAGTTACAATTGATCCCTCAATATCCACAGACTTTTGGAGAAGAGTTCCAGATTCCTACTACCCTTTTTTGTGAAGGTTTCCTGATTTCACTGCTGAATACCCTGGCTCTAATTTTAAGATTCTGTCTCCTTGTTCTGTGCACGCAGTAAAAGCCACACATGCAAACTAGAAGATGGACGCACCCAAAAAATTCATTTGATTTAAATGGCAAGTCAGGTTCAATGTTCAACAACTTTTCACAAACAATGTTGCCAGAAGCAATACGAGACTGTATCTTCATACTGTGTACATTGATTACCATTAACTAATCATTGTCACCTCTCCTCACCACTTTTAAGGTTAAAAATATTAATCTGAGAGCAGTTGTCTTTCCCTTTTCTACGCTGAGAAAGAAACAAATTGTGCTGCTTTTGATTCTGATGTCAATAGTTGAAAATAATAGTCCATTCCCTCCACTGTTGGCACACCATGACTGCCATGTGCACTATCTACTGGATGCACTGCAACAACTCACCAAGACTTCATTGAAAGCACCTCACAAACTCGTAGCCTCTGCCACTTAGAAGGACAAGGGAAACTGGTGCATGCGAACACCATCACTTCCAAAACACACATCATTCAGATTTGGAGATATATCCCCAATCCTTCATTGTCACTGGGTCAAAATCCTGGAACTCCTTTCTAACAGCATTGTGGAAGTGCCTTCACCACCTGGATTGCAGTGGTTCAAGAAGTAAGTCCTTGTTACGACCGCGGCGGGAGCAACGCACTGTCAATTTCACTCCACAGGTCGCAACATATTATTAAGCTTTCACACCCAATCGAAAAACAGCCAAATTAAACACTCTAGTAACCTCCAGAATGAAATAGAACAAACCAGGTGTCTTGAGACAACAACAAATTATTTATTAAAAAAACTAAATCTTAAACACTATTAAGATAGACCTATGTCTAAAGACCTTATAACTTCTTATTTTAATCTAACTCCCCATTCACACACATACATTCAAAAAAAAAGTTAACCGTTTTTTAAAAGGTAGGGTTTTAAAATTAGCTGTCTCTTAAGAATAAATAAAATACGTTTTTGTAGGTTATGATGGATGAAGTCTTCTAATGTGGATTTGATGAAAATAGTCCTTCAGAAGATAGGCATTCAACTCTTCGGCTGCAGCAAGCATTAAACAGTTCTTCGAACGATGAGCACAGCAATACAAATGATTTCTTGAAAAAGAAAGCTTTTCTTCTTTACTCAGGGAATTAACTTGGCTTGTAGCTCATGGTAGAATTTTTGCTGAGGGAGAATAAAACAGCTTTCTTTATCTTCAGTTCGCCTCGCTGGAATGTGTCTCAGAACTAACTGGGTTCAGCTGGTTTCTGCCAGTTCCACTCGCAGCCAAATGGAAACATTACCATGTGACCTCTCTCTCTCTCCTGCTGTTGCCCAGGGCAACATAAAATGCAGCTGCGGCACACTGTCTCTCCAGAACGTTCTCTCCCTTAAAGGTGCACTGTTTTTAACAAAGTCTTAAAGGCACGCACACACACACTGTTTTTAATCCGAGGAGAAAAATAATTACAGGTCCGTGACACCACCACCACTTTTTCAAGGGCAAATATGGATAGGGAATAAATGCTAGCCTTGCCAATGACTCCCATATCCCAAGAATAAATAAATGTTTAAAAAATCTTAAAGAGACTGGCAAAGAGAGGATATGAGAATAGAATGGCAGTCAACATAACAGGGAACCCAAAAATCTTCAACCGGCGTGTAAATAGTAAACGGGTAGTAAGAATTGGAGTGGGGCCTATTAGAGACAAGAAGGGTAATATATGTGTAGAGACACAGGGCAAGGCTAATATACTTAATGAGTACTTTGTATTGGTGTTTATTAAGGAAGAGGAATCTGACAAAATAACGGTAGAAGCGGAGAGAGTAGAGGCAACGATAGGGTAAAAATTGAGAGCGAGGAAGTGCTGGAAAAGTTAGCTATGCTTAGGGTAGATAAGTCACCTGGTACAAATGGCTTGCATCCCAGATTGCTAAAGGATGTGGGGGTGGAGAGAACAGAACGGCTTGCCATAACCTTCCAATCTTCCCTAGATACGGTAAAGGTGCCAGAAGACTGGAGAGTGGCAAACGTGACACCCTTATTCAAGGAAGTGGGTGAGGACAGTCTTAGCAACTACAGACCAGTTAGTTTAACATCAGTGGTGGATAGGATTTTAGAAACAATAATCAGGGAAAAAAATCAACAAGCACTTGGAGAGATTTTGAGTTAATTAAGGATAGCCAGGTTAGATTTGTAAAAGGCAGATCATGCTTGGCTAATGTAACTGAATTTTCTGATGAAGTAACAGAGAGGATTGATGAAGGGAATGTGGTGGAGGTTGTCTATATGGATTTTAAGAAAGCGTTCAACAAGGTACCATATAAAAGGCTGGTTAACAAAATTGAGGCTCGAGTTTGCTGAAAATTACACTGACAATCAATTTAAGATCGTCAGTAGGGCTCGCAGTGTGGCGGATTTGCGCATACTGGAAGCTACATATATTAATACACAGGGCTCTGTTATTTTCAGACAGAAAGAACATGTACAAACATTGCGCCTGTTTCAGCTAAACAAAATAAGTGACAGCCATTCGCTGGTTCATTCCTGAGAGCAATGCCTTGTCCAATCAGAGTCAAGCTGCCTGGTTTAAATTTCAAACAAAGCTTGGCAGCTAACTGTCAGTTACCATAAACTGGTGCATTCTCCATGGCGACACCTCTACCAGAGTTCACTTCCCAACCAATCAGCACTCTCTTCTCATACAGTATATAAAGTTGTCGTTTTCCCTTACATTGGTATTCTTGCGGATTGTCCTGATGAGTGCATGACGAAAAGCTTCGACAATGTTTCTCCATTTTCAGCAATATTCAAGTTCTGTACTACCAAATGACTAATTGAAAATTGAGACTCAAGGACAGAAAACAGTGAGTCGTGGTAAATGGTTGTTTTTCAGACTGGAGGATAGTAGACAGTAATTTTCCTCAAGGGTCAATGCTAGGACCACTGCTTTATTTGCTATTTATAAATGACTTGGATCTTACAATACAGAGTAGAATTTCGAAATTTGCCAGTAATACCAAACTTGCAGAAATGGCAAACAGTGAGGATGATACAAATCGCCTGCAAGAAGATATAGATAGGCTAGCAAAATAGGCAGACAAGTGGCAGATGGAACTTAATACAGACAAGTGTGAGGTGATGCATTGTGGCAGAAGGGATAGGGAGAGGCAATATAGACTTAATGCACAGTTCTAAAGAGTGTGCAGGAACAGAGGGACCTGGGGGTGCAAGTGCATCAATCTTTGAAGGTGGTTGGACATTTTGAGAGAGTGGTTAGCAAAGCATATGGGATCTGGGGCTTCATAAATAGAGGTAGAATACAAAAGCAGGGAAATTATGCTGAATTTTTATAAAGCTCTGGTTAGGCCCCAACTAGAGTACTGCGTCCAGATCTGGTCACCACACTTTAGGAAAGATGTAAGGGTCCTTGAGAGGGTGCAGAGGAGATTTACCAGAATGGTTCCGGGAATGGGGGATTTCAGTTGCAAGGTTAGGTTGGTAAAGCTGCGGTTGTTCTCCCTGGAGCTAAGGAGATTGAGGGGAGATTTGATAGAGGGGTACAAGATTAAGACAAGCTTAGATAAATTAGACAAGGAAAGACTGTTCCCATTAACTGATTGTACAAGGACTAGGGGACACAGATTGCAGGTTTTGAGCAAGAAATGCAGGGGGAATGTGAGGAAGAACTCTTTTACGCAGCAAGTGATAATTGACCTGGAACTTACTGCCCACAAGGGTGGTGGAAGCGGAGACAAGCAATGATTTCAAAAGGAAAATGGAGGGGCACTTGAAGGAAATAAACTTGCAGTGTTACCAGGATAGAGCGGGGGAGTGGGACTGACCTGATTTCTCTGCAGAGCTGGCATAGACTTGATGGGCCGAGTGGTCTCCTTCTATGCCGTAAATGACTCTATGACTTATTACTGGAGATCAGCTAACTACATAAATAATAAAGCAGCTTGCAACGTAAACACAACTGTAATACTGCCCCAACACCACATGGGAAAACAAATCACCAAGCTATTCACTCTATTGTAACAACAATGTTTGATCAGTTCTGGTGAACGGTCTCACCCAGAACATTAATCTGTCTTTTATCTTTCAGATGTTGATGAACCTACTGTAGCTATCCATAATTTTCTGTTTTTGCTTTCAGAATTCATAATTTTTCTCTGTGGTCTTATAACCACAGGGGCCTCATAACCACAGACCACCTCTGTGGTCTTATAACCACAGGTATTTGATTGGAAACCACTGCAGTCATGTACAGCTGAGCTTCAATTACAATAGTTAGTACATATGTCAGAAGAGCTGAAAGATAGCTTTACAGGGTGATAAACAGCAGCAGTTCTATAACATCTCACCAAGATTAAATTGTGGCCCAAGGTGGAATGAAACCTTCACTTAACCCTTTCATGCCTGTTCTACTCCAGATAGCCAGACGGTGAAGGACAGAACTGGAGCCTAATCTTTACACACATACAAACTTTTATTTAGAGACGCATATTACAAACATGCCCCTCCTAAATCAACAACCACAGTTTCAGTCTGCTCCTATATATAGGAACCCAAGTGAATCCCCAGTTAATGCACACCACCGGAATACAGTTAAATACTCAATTACTGTACAATTAACCATGCCCAATTAAAGCATTCAATTGATCTCGGTGGTTCACTACCTGGGGCTGTCTGAACGAATGGATTTTTCATTCCACTGCACCATTCCAAAAGCAACTCGTTTACCACTGAACAGAAGCAAAAATAATCTATTATTGGTATGTTATTAGAGGAGGCGTGCACCAAATTTGGCATTACCATGGGAAAAGGAGTAAGCCATTTAGCCCCTTGAGCCTGTTCCGCCATTCAACAAGACTATGGCTGATCCCCAACCCAACTCGATATACCCGCCTTTGCCCCATAATCCCTTGATAGATTTTTGTTAGCTAAAAGTATCAATGTCAGATTTAAAATTAACAATTGATCTAGCGCCAATTACCGTTTGGAAGAGTGTTCCAAACATCTACCACCCTTTGCGTGTAGAAGTGTTTCCTAATTTCACTGCTGAAAGGTCTGATTCTAATTTTTAGACTATGCCCCTACTCCTAGACTCCACAACAAGTGGAAATAGTTTACCTCTATCTACCTTATCTGTTCCCCTTCATAGAGAATCATTGAATGGTTACAGCACAGGAGGTGGTTATTCAGCCTGTTGTGTCTGTGATGGCTCTCTGCAGAGCAACTCAACTATTATATTGGCTAACTAACTGGAAGCAGAGAGTCAGGATAAATGGGGCATTTTCAGGATGGCAAACTGTAACTAGCAGGGTGCCACAGGGATCAGTGCTGGGGCCTCAACTATTTACAATCTATATTAATGACTTGGATGAAGGGACCAAGTGTATTGTAGCTAAATTTGTGAATGATACAAATATAGGTAGGAAAGCTAGTTGTGAGGACAGAAAGTGTCTTCAAAGGGATATAGAAAGGTCAAGTGAGTGACCAAAAAATTGGCAGATGGAGTATAATGTGGGAAAATGTGAGGTTGTCTACTTTGGCGGGAAGAATAGAAAAGCAGAATATTATTTACTTGGAGAGAGACTGCAGAATGCTGTGGTACAGAGGGATCTGGGTGTCCTTGTACATGAATCACAAAAAAGTTAGCATGCAGGTACAGCATGTGATTAGGAAGGCAAATGGAATGTTGGGATTTATTGCAAAGGGGATGGAGTATAAAAGTAAGGAAGTCTTGCGACAACTGTACAGGGCATTGGTGAGACTACACCTAGAGTACTGCGTATTACAGTTTTGGTCTTCTTACTTAAGGAGGGATATACTTGCATTGGAAGCAGTTCAGAGAAGGTTCACTAGGCTGATTCCTGGGATGAAAGGGTTCTCTTACGAGGAAAGGGTGAGCAGGTTGGGTCATATTCATTGGAGTTTAGAAGAATGAGAGGTGATCGATTGAAACATATAAGGTTCTGAGGGGGCTTGACAGGGTAGATGCTGAGAGGATGTTTCCCCTCATGGGGGAATCTGGAACTAGGGGACACAGTTTCAAAATAGGGGGTCTCCCTTTTAAGAGGGAGATGAGGAGGAAATTCTTTTCAGAGGGTGGTTAATCTTGGAATTCTCTTCCCCTGAGAGCAGTGCAGACTGGGTTGTCGAATATAATCAAGGCTGAGTTAGACAGATTTTTGATCGACAAGAGAGTCAAGGTTTATGGGGGGCAGGCAGGAAAGTGGAGTTAAGGCTACAATCAGATCAGCCATGATCTTATTGAATGGCGGTGCAGATTCAAGGGCTGAATGACCTACTCCTGCTCCTATTTCTTATGATCTAGTCCCACTCCCCCGCCTTTTCCTCATAACCCTGCAAATTCTCTCTCTTCAGATAATTATTCACAATATTTTGGAAACTTGGATTAAATCATCCATTAGCTTTCTAAGTTCCAGGGAATTCAACCCTAAGTTTGTGTGATCTCCTTGTAATTTAACCCTTGGAGTCCAAATATCATTCTGATAAATTTACGCTGCACTCCCTCTAAGGCCAATATATCCTTCCTAAGATGGTACCCAGAACTGCTCAAAGTACTCCAGGTGTGGTCTAACCAGGGCTTTGTGTAGCTGAACTTCTACCCTTTTGTATTCTGGTCGACTAGTTATAAAGGCCAACATTCCATTAGCCTTTATGATTATCTTCTGTAATCCTTCATGCCATTTTAATGAACTATGTACCTAGAACCCAAAGCCTCTTTGGACTGCCAGTTTATAGCTTTTCACCATTTAGAAAGTAGTCTGTTCTATCTATTGAACCACTGAAAGCAAGGAACTTGCTGCAGGTTTGAGATCCTGGTGTGAAGGAAAATGTTCCTCCTATCCCTCCAGTTCCTTTTGTACTCCAACTAAACCCAACTCTCCAGCTCCCTTTATACTCCTCCCACCTCCCATTCCTCTAAGATAGGAGTAGACTTGTGCCTCTGTGGTAATATCTTTCCTGGCTGCTTCTAAGCCAGTTTGGCAGCAAGAAAACCCAGAACAGACTCATGGTGCCCGTATGTTGGTGCCCGTCAGTCTCCATCTCCACTTAGCTAGCTTTGAACACAGGCAGCTTTGCTGCTTCACTTCCTATCTCTGGTTGCGGGGGTGGGGAAGAAGTCACTGGCAATGCCACATGCTCTAATGGCTGCCATTTTGGTTGGGCTTGTATGAAACTCTCCACTGACATCAGTGAAGGTCTGTGATCAGATTGAGAAAGTTACAAATCAGCTTTAGAGCAACCATATGTCTGGAGATACCTTATGTGTGTACTTGTTCCTATATTGACATCTCCAAATTCACCTCTCCCCCACTGACAATGTAAACAAGGAAATTTGAGAATACAAGTCTCCAATCATACATCGGAACAGGAGTAGGCCATTCAGACCCTCAAGCTTATTCCGCCATTCAGTTAGATTATGGCTGATCTGTAACTTAACTCCATCTACCTGCCTTGATTCTGTAACCCTTAATATTCCTGGCCAACAAAAAAACCTATCAATTTCAGTTTTGAAATTTTCAATTGACCCCCAACCTCAACAGCTTTTAATCTGGGGGTGGGGACCACGGGGAAAGAGAGGAAGCGTTCCCGATTTCCACTACCCCTTGCGTGAATAAGTGCTTCATGACATAATCCTTGAATGGCTGAGCTCTGATTTTAAAGTTCTGCCTCATTGTTCTGAACTTCCTTTTAGAGATACATCCACAGTATGAAGAAAATACATCAGTTTTTCTTTTTCCTTCCCCTTCCCACTCCCCTATTTTCTAGATCCCTTCGTTGAGGGGAGTCACTTGTCACTTTTTGATGCAGTGACAGCACAGCTTGTTTCATTTGTGTCAACAGAAAGGAAGGGCCTGTGCTGTCACATAGATTATGTAACCCTCAGAAGTCATTCCAAAAATATTTGAACATGATAAGGAGTGGCACTAATTCACTTATGGAGGTTAATGTACACATCAGACAGCTCCAGGATCATACTACCATCAGTGAGTGAGGGATCTTTTATTATTATATCTGACGTGCACCAATGTCTGCTAACAATGACTTTGAAAGGATTGCTAAAGTATTAAATATCCCACTTGATTGTCCTGACTATCCAGTTTTACTCGATGTCTGGATGAGGAATCAGCTTTTTTTTTTGTGCGCATGAAAATATTGTTAAGGAGAAATTAAATAAAAACAGTGAGACAGAAGTTTTTTTTCAAGAAAGTATTTAAGAATGACCTTTGACTGAGGTCAGTCACTCCAAACCCTGTTTAAGGGGAATTTGATTCAGTCAGCACTATCACCTGAGGGGCTTCTTCAAAGCAGAGGAATTAAGGTCAAAGGTTGTGAAGATCTACAGGAATTTTCCTTCATGGCAATTTAAACAGAGCTTGAAAGTCAGGTTATTCACTTATGAAGTCATGTTAGTGCATTGTGATTGCCCTCAGGTTGAGAATCAGGCAAAACCTGCCAAGCAAGTGACACTCTTCACCATCGGTAAAACAATGTCAGCTCAGTGTCACCAGCAATATCTTCAGCTTGTTTTTCCTGTTAATTTTTACATTATACAAGCTTCATGGTTTTTGTTGGTGATGCGATCTTGCCCCAACCTCTCAGGTCTGTGATTTATTGCATGTGTTTTAATGGTGGGCATAAGTTGGTTATCCTGACAAGTAAAGTGAAAATGCTGTGACTAAGGCCTCAGTGCGTACAGTGCAGGAGGCCTTTTAATACTTACCAGGTTTTCAGAGCGAAAGGCTAACCCTACCAGTGTGTCACACTCTTTGTCCAGTGCCTCCAACCTCCAGTAGGTCTGTTAGAGTCAGTTTCAGAAAAAAAGAGATTAGGCCTTTCATGCACCGCACAATTCTCAAAGTCAGTGTTCTCCAAGAGGCCTGCAGGATGGGGAGGCAATGAGCAGTAAATTTCTCTTCTGGTTAAAAAAAGAGAGGCTACAATTTAAAAAATCATCCAAGCTAGTAACAATCACTAAGCCAGCTCAATACGCTGTACATGCTTGCATTGCAATTTTATATCAGAACATAAACCCACCGATGAATTGAACTAAAGTCAGAGAACTGGCAGCAAATCAGAGGCCAGAAAATAGCAGATACCCTGCCATCTGCTGTGTGAAACATGCATGGCAGGATGTAACAATATGGAAACGAACAGTCAATAACTTCAAGCTTTCTTAATCACTCAATGGCACTAGCAAAATTCACAAATGTATTTAACAACTGCTTGTTTGATACCAAGAAACAAGAGTCTACAAGCAGTGTCTGAACAGCAGAGAAATGTTTTCCTTTACAGATCATGGCCTCAGCACAGATAATACTCCTTGAATATCAGTGCCGTATCATGAACAGGTTGTGAATGAACCCAGCAGACTTAAAAATGGATGAAAGGATACATGGCAATCACTGGTATACAATACAATACAATGTAGGGACAGCACCTCCATCCTCAATATAGTCAAGACCAGAGACTGGGAAAAATTTCCAACCCAACCTCTCATTAGAGAATGATGCATGGAAAAGGGAGATCTGAAAAAAGGTTACAGAAATTGCAACAAACTGTAATCTAAAATACATGCAAGATTCAAAAGCATCAGGAAGTAGGAACACCATGTTTGAACATCACTTATTATATACCCTTCTATCCCTCCTACATTCTTGGTAAAATAAATGTAATTTAATGAAGATGTATTCCAGTAGCCAAATCTTTTAAGACGCAGTTTGCACCTGAAATTAAAAGAAACAGTGGCTCAGTGCCTGCCCTGGTCAGAAACTACACTGCACTACAGGGATGGGTATGTAATAAGAGTCAGCCAGATTTTAATATCCACAATAAGTTTCCACCACCTTCAGTTTCTTACCTTCGTTCCAATCCAAACAAGCGTGCCAACTCCACTCTGCCAGGACTGCAGGTACGAAACCGCTGCTCCTGGCGCTCATCTGCTCGGAAAACCTGTTCGTTGCTGATCTTCCTGGCTTTGGGGATATCTGCCATTCTGGCATAGTCCCGATTAATCCTTGTAGCTGGAGAATGGCTTGGCTCTTCCCCAAGCCTGCTGTTTGAGCTTGCTATGCTCGTCAGCGTGACACCACTGGTCTCGGAGTCCAAGGAGCTCTGGGAAGAGCTAACACAAGAGCCAATGGAGAGATGGTTACCTGTAGGAGGGAAAGGATTGCTGTACAGGCTTGAGTGGCATGGTATGACCATGCCACTCTCAGGAGAACTATACCTGCTGGTTGTGTTGCTTCTAGGAGGGGAGGTGAGCTGCTTTGATTCGGGCTTCAGCTTCTCCAAGGAAAAGTAGCCACTCTCCACACGCTTATTCTGCTGGCCATCCACCTCATTACCATTAACCACACCCTGGGCTGCTGTTCAGGTGGAAGATAGAACATGTTTAGAATCAGCGTGTGACGATAATACAGACCCCCCCCCCCAAAAGGTGGGCAGTAATAACATGCTACTTATAATATATTGCAGTAAAAGAAGCAGTAGAGTTTTACATTCTCACCATCACTGAAAGCAAATGATGAGGAGGCACCTCCCTCCACCCTAGGTATACTTATACTCGAATAAGTTTATTATTCGATCAATTTTACTTGCACACTGTATAGTTCACATATTGGCAGAGATTGCATGAATAATCGAATGCTCCTGTACAAACAGCAAGCTGGGATTACAAAGCAGTGAACAATAGACATGTGAACAAGAATACAGGGCAACGATGTCTGGGTATTTTATTCAAGCCTGGAAGTAGATCTGTGCTTGTGTAAGAGCGAAGCTCTGGAATTTCAATGATGTCACTGTACTAAGAGACTAGACCAGTTTCAGCTGGATCAAAACAGAGGCGAGTTGTTCCTTAAAAAAAAACTTCATTTTGGACTGAGACACCTGTCAACAGAAATTTTATCACTGCCTGGGGATAATCCAGATTGTTCATGTATGGCTTTTGATTTAATGAACTCAGGGGACTATCAACTAACTCTGTTTCTATATTTTACTCTAATATTGTTAATGATTAAATGTCTTAGAAATTAACCCGATTGTCTGTTCCATTACCCTATGTGATCACTTCATGGTGGTTTAACTTTCTCAAACATTTTTATAACTATTACCAAAAGGATTTCTGGCAGCTTCTTTTATTTAAAGTGTTCAGGCTGTTTAACTGCAGCTGTGCAGTTTAAGCAAGTGCTCTATGTCTATAGGCTATTCAATTTTGGCTGATTAAATTCCAGAAACATCCTGATGCACATTTAGGGATTTTTAAACCAGTTATCAACCTGTTCCTAACTATCAACGATACAACGTTGATGGGGAAAATGGGTCCAATACAAAAATGCAAGGCCTCAGGCTAACTCTGGCCAATGGCCAGCATGTTAGGATAAAACAAAGCTGCAGATTTCATCAGGGAGCCAGTAATTTTATCAGGGGTTGTAATCATACCCCCATGGAACCACACTCCAGTGGAAAAACTGCTGCTCCAGGAGATGAGGGAAGAATAAAAGACCTTCCAAAAGAAGAAAAAACAGCTAACTTGCACTCTATAATTGCCTGAACTAATACTCCTGTCGTATCAGTATTCCAAAATACCATTGATGTTGCTTCCACACCATTTTTTCCCATTATATCCTCTAACCTTCTTTAGGCACTGCTGATGGTCCAGAAGAAGTGACAATAGAAGACTGGTTCTGTGAAGGACTTCTCATCAAGTTACTGATAACATGGAGTTCTTTGTTTTTCAGCTGTTCTTGTTCTTGCCAGAGTGTTGACCTGGTGCTAGGGACCCTCTCAGCATTTGGCATGCTGCTACTGGTAACTGCAACTTTAGCAGGTCCAGGCTCCTGTCATAAGCAAAATGACAGTGTCCATTTAATACTTCTAAAAATATCCACCCATTATTAATCTCATATTAAATTCAAAGATGCAAACTATGTTATGTTAAATATATAGCATAATAATGGATATCAGAGAATAACCTGAGAAATGGGATTCCGAGTTTACAAGAGCAAGACTTCAGCAGCTGAATCCCTTGATTAACTTGCAGCTTTGAAGTTGCCGGTTGATTACGCAGTGCTTCTTAAACCAAATCCACTCAGATTCTACCATTGGCTTCACAAAGTCAAAAGTGTTATAATTCATAGAGTGACTCAGTTGTGCCTCTAGCACAATATGTCTAATTAATCAGTTACCTTAAAAAAGGTGTCTGACAAATCAAGCAGAAATGTGGTTTGTACAAACACCAACTGCAGCATGGCCTCAGAATAGAATTACTCGCCTAACAAGTAGCTGCACATCAATCTGGACCTCATCACATTGAACCCAAAAGCCTATCCCCCAATCCACCTCATTAGTCACGGTTGTTAGTTGATCTAACCATTTCTCTGGACATTTTTCTGATCTACATAAATGACTTGGATATTGGAATACAGAGTAAAATTTCAAAATTTGCAGATGATACAAGCTTGGAGGTGAGGCAAACAGTGAGGATAATACCAATCGACTGCAACAGGACAAAGACAGACTAGCAGAATGGTCAGAGAAGTGGCAGATGGAATTTAATACAGAGAAGTGTGTGGTAATGCATTTTGGCAGATGAGATGGGGATAGGCAATAATGATTAAATGGCACCGTTCTAAAGAGTGTGCGGGGACAGAGGACTTGGGGGTTCATGTACATAAATCTTTGAAGGTGGCAGGA
Organism: Heterodontus francisci; assembly: GCF_036365525.1. Lineage (NCBI taxonomy): Eukaryota > Metazoa > Chordata > Chondrichthyes > Heterodontiformes > Heterodontidae > Heterodontus > Heterodontus francisci. Next base: position 38,520,960 of record NC_090394.1, on the reverse strand, counting down.
CATATTGAGAGTACTTAGCAAAACATATGGGATATTGGGCTTCATAAATAGAGGTTTTGAGTACAAAAGCAGGGAAGTTATGCTCAACCTTTATAAAGCTCAGGTTGGGCCACAAATATGGTATTGAATTATTGCGAGATACAGCATTGAAACAGGCCCTTCGGCCCACCGAGTCTGTGCCGACCATCAACCACCCATTTATACTAATGCTACACTAATCCCATATTCCTACCACATCCCCACCTTTCCTATATTCCCCTACCACCTACCTATACTAGGGGCAGTTTATAATGGCCAATTTACCTATCAACCTGCAAGTCTGTGGGAGGAAACCTGAACACCCGGCGAAAACCCATGCGGTCACAGGGAGAACTTGCAAACTCCGCACAGGCAGTACCCAGAATTGAACCCGGGTCGCTGGAGCTGTGAGGCTGCGGTGCTAACCACTGCGCCACTGTGCCGCAGTGTGATCCAGTTCTGGTCACCACACTTCAGGAAGGATGTGAAGGTCCTTGAGAAGGTGCACAGGAGATTTACCAGAATAGTTCTAGGGATGAAGGAATTCAGCTTCAATGTTAGGTTGGAGAAGCTGGAGTTATTCTCCTTGGAGCAAAGGAGGTTGAGGGGAATCTAATAGAGGTGTACAAGATTACGACAGGTTTAGATAAGGTAGACAAAGAAAAGATGCTCCCATTAGCTGATGGTACAAAGACTAGGGAACACAGATTTAAGGTTTTTGGCAAGAGATAGCGAGGGATGTGAGGAAGAACGTTTTAATGCAGTGAGTGGCAATGACCTGGAACACTCTGCCTGCGAAGGTGGTGGAAGTGGTACAATTGATGATTTCAAAAGGAAATTGGATAAAGGAAATAAACCTGCAGGGCTATGGGGATAGACTGGGGGAATAGGACTAACTGAATTGCGCGACTGAGAGCCACTATGGACTCTCTGTGCTGAATGGCCTACTTCTTTGCCATAATGACACTATGGTCAGAATTTTACCAACTCCCAGCAGCAGGCTGGGAGGCAGGGGCAGGTTAAATAGTGGGGAGCTGCACTGGATGCAGTTCCCCCTTTGGGAAAGTTTCTCAGCAGCAAGCTGCAAGGCGAATCGGCTGCCCACTCCAAGGAAGCAGGAAGCTGATTTGCACAATTAAAGGCTCTATTAAGGGCCATTTTACGGGGCCATCGGCATTTTGCCAACAGTAGGGGAGGCCACCAGCTTCACGGAGGAAGCCTCCCTGCAGCAGCCCACTGGGCCATCAGAGCCAGAGGCTCCATGGCTGCAGGCAGGAAAGCCAACCCCCACAGCTCCAACAACATCCTAGCTGGGTTTCCCCTCCGACCCTGGGTCCCTGAATTTTTCATTTTTAATTTACTTACCTGGAAGTGCCCTGAGATCTCCTGCCTGCCTCAGCAGCGCGCATCTCTTCCAGTGGCACTGCTGAGGCTCCAGAGCCACTGACCTTCTAATTGGGCCAGCAATATCAAGATCTCCCTTGCCGTCCTTAATTAGATGGCAGGCCCGCAGACGGCCAATTAGGATGCTGCCTGCAGTAAAATTGCCGAGCCAGTCCCACTGCCGGCAAGTGCAAACTTAGGACCCACTTTTTGTCCCGACATCAGGGTCCCGAAGCCCGCGGTAAAATTCAGCCCTATGACTATGAATTATCTACTTTCAGTATAACTCATTCTGCCAGCCAAATTCTACCTTCCAAAAAGAAAGGCCCATAATTTAACTTGCTTCTTGCTCATTTCTTTGCTGCATGTTGAAGAGCAGACGTAGAATCATAGAATGATACAACACAGGAGGCGGCCATTTGGCTCATTGTGCCCCTGCTTCCTCCTCTGTCCCCTCCTCTGCCCTTTCTCCATAGCCCTGCAAATGTTTCCCTTTTAAGTATTTATTCAATTCCCTTTTGAAAATTATTATTGAATCTGCTTCCACCACCCTTTCACGCAGTGCATTCCACATCATAACAGCCGATAACAACAGGGTAGAAAGTACTATGCTATTCAGACACTATGGCTTTAATCCAATCCGTTCTGTCTATAATGCAATGCCTGATTAGCTATCTATACATCAACTGGAGGTTCCAAAACCAAAGGCTGCAAAGAAACATGACAAGAGCAAGAAGCCACGCCCCAGACTGATGATGGAGAAAAAAGCAGGGAAAGCTATATCAATAGCAAGTCTGGTGAGTGAGTTCATCTTAGCTCACAAATCTGTGGTGAATAATTGCATTAAATCTAATACAAAATTCTGAAGTAGGGAACAACAAATAGATACATCAGGTCTTCAAGTTCTTAGCAAACAAACATAAGTGGAACAAAGGTGTGGGGTGAAAGGCTGATGCGATCACTTAGCAGGAAAATGTCCTCACATGGACCTGTTGACAATATGGGCCATACAACTGGGAAACATACTGCTCTTAATAATTATGACTGAAACCTACCTAAAGCATACAGATAACATTTATATTTCAGAACGCTGTGTGTAGTAATTAGACAATTAATCAGAGAACTGGGCAAATGTGGCAAGAAGGGGTCTGCCAGAGACTATGTCAATTAATGTTAAAAGATTGATTTCCTAACAGTTCCAGATGGTCTGGGAGCAGGGTTGCTTGGCCAGGACTGAAAGACTCTGAGGCAGTCAGTCAACAACCAGATCGCTGTGAGCTCAGTAGGGTTCCAGGGACTGAACAAGCAGTCAGATTATTTCAGCTAAGAGTAGTCATAACCAGGTGGTGTGCACCCACAACACAGAATGCACCAAATTCACAAGTCTCAAGATAATTTTGCCTTAGTTGGTAGAACTTTCATCTCGGAGTCAGAAGGTTGTGGATTCAGGACAGTGCAATACTGAGGAATTGCTACACTATCCTTCAGAGGAAACATTAAACCTAGGTCCCAGCCACCTGTTATGGAAAAAAAAAGTAATTTCTTACTGTCCTGATCAACATTCCTCCCTCAACCAAAAATTGATTAACTGATTTTTCAATGCATTGCTGTTTATGGAATTTTGTTGAATGCAAACTAGGTGTTGCATTTGCCTACAGTCACAATTTCAACAGCAATTCATTGTACGTCAAGCACTTTAAGACGTTTTAAGACATGACTACACACTGTATAAATGCTTACTGACAACACCATCTTGTCAGAATTTAAATACAGTTACTGCGATAGTGCCACACTGAAAGTGCTGCTGAAAGGAATACAGGGTCACAGACCACATACACCAGAGACTCGGAATTCATCAGGATGTTAATTTTAAACAATGGTGTCTCTCTTATGGACCAGACAGCAGTAATAAGTTAAAAATATTCTGTAATGATACTGGGTAAAGAATCATTTACAGAAATATATTTTGTTCATTTTATACGAAAATATGTTCTGAAATCAAAGAAATATATTAACTGACAAACCAGGCTCCACTTCCAGGTAACAATCATAAGGATCTATTCTGGCAAAAGCAGAAGCCTCTTTTACTGCCTTTATAGTCTAAAAATACCAAGAGCGGATAGGGTCAGTCCTGCTATTGTTTAAGCACACAGTGTGGCCATCACTTCTATATTTCAGGAAAAGCACATTAAACAGGTTTCCTGGCATTTTGCAAAAATATTCTTTGAACAAATGCAACAACCAGAAAAAGGATTCATATCAAATCTTGGACCTAGAAATTCATTAATGCCTGAAAAATAGATGCAGCGCCAAACTGGTGCCTAAGCCACCAACACAGTGATTAGGAAGCATGTGCTCATTACATGCCATAAGTGCTTCGCCTGCCATATTTGTGTAGCCAGAAATAAAGGGGGGGGGGGGGGGGGTGCTAAATTGGACAGCCACTGAAATGGAGCACAAGTATTGTGATGCTCGATTATCCCACACCCGTTCATAGTGATGCAGGCAGTACGCAAACTTCATGCTACCTGCTAATTATAATGATTGTGGAGTGTAGCCCAGTGCTGAACGTGAGGCTGAGTGGCTGCACACCTTAGCAGGGCGCCCATGTACATTCAAGTGTATCATCACTTAAAGCTAGCTTGCACTATTTAAATCCAGACTACATCTCTTAAAGGCAAGGTCCATTCTAGTTGCAGCAGGTGCTGAAACTGGTTAAAGAAGAGTTGAAGACCAAGAACACCATGCAAAAATTGTTCTTGGATGCCGCACTAGAGGCCTTGGTGCAGGAAATGAACAGGAAAAGAGGGCCTCCAAACAGACACAGAGAAGGCATTGAGAATATGTAGCTGTTGCGGGTTAATGGCAGCATTCTAGCCCCAAGCCTTTTGTGTAGTGCCAAAAGAAGTTTAAGACCTCACACAAGTGGTCAAGGTCAGTGAATGCATCTTTAAATGCCATACGCTACCAACTTCACCACTAGCCTCACATTGCTCCATTCATCACACCCCCTTCATTTGCCTACCACCAATCGCCACTAACCATGAGTCATACCTCACATTCATAACCTCACACTCACACATTTAGCACTGCTGTGAGCCGCACACGCTGCCAGCTGTTCAACTGTGGCAGACACATCACTCAAACATTTTGCACCACAGTCACTCACATAATTCCCTCTCTCTTGCAGGACAAGTAGGCCCGTAGTAGGAGGCAGCAGCAGCTAACTGGCAGAGGGACAGGCATGGTTGCAAATGTTCATCCCCAATGGAGGAGATGGTGCTGGTCACCATTGGAATGTCTGCAAATGAAGCAAAAACCATTGAGCATGACTGCATGTTGCTGCTGGATCCATCTTCTCACATCCCACTTCACCTTCATCCTGGAATTTGTTATAATTTATAATCTGCAGATGGTGTAACCATGCACGCACCTCTTGTTTCCTCCCTTCCCTCACTCCAATCCTGCCCTTATGCCTTTAAGCTTAAGAACTGCAGCCTGATCAGGCAGTGATGCAGGAGGCTAAATAACTGGATGAAGAAGAGAAGAAGGAAGAAACCGCATTACTTGATCTGACACTTGCAGTCACCAATTCAGATGCTGGCACTGCGCAAACTGTACAGGGTAGCATAGAGATGGGATCTGCACATAGTGAGTCACCAGGCACAAGTGGGCTGCAGCTAAGTCAGGGGGGAAAAAGGTAGGGCAGGTGACAGCTCCCAAAAGGGCGATGTTGCGCACGAGTTCTGCTACAGAGGACTGAGATGAGGACTTTGATGGGGCAGCATATAGAAAAAGACTGATGGGAATGCACACAGATTGGAGGCCAGTGACCAGTGGTGTGCCGCAGGGATCGATGCTGGGCCCTCTGTTGTTTGTCATATATATGAATGACTTGGATGAGAATGTGGGGGGCATGATTAGTAAGTTTGCAGATGACACCAAAATTGGTGGTATAGTGGACAGTGAAGAAGGTTGTCTAAGGTTACAACAGGATATAGATCAACTGGGAAAGTGGGCAAGGGATTGGCAAATGGAATTTAATGCAGACAAGTGCGTTGTGATGCATGTTGGGAAGTTAAACCAGGGCAGGACATATACAGTGAATGGCAGGGCCCTGGGGAGTTTTGTTGAGCAGAGAGCCCTTGGGGTGCAAGTACATAGTTCCCTAAAAAATGGCAACACAGGTAGACAGGGTGGTGAAGAAGGCGTATTGCATGCTTGCCTTCATTGGCCGAGGCATTGAGCACAAGGGTTGGGACGGCATGTTACAGTTGTACATAACGTTAGTTCAGCTGCACTTGGAGTAGTGTGTGCAGTTCTGGTCGCCACACTACAGGAAAGATGTGATTAAGGTAGAGAGGTTGCAGAAAAGATGGACAAGGATGTTGCCTGGTTTGGAGGGCTCGAGTTATAAAGAAGATTGGATAGGTTGGGTCTGTTTTCCCTGGAGCGAAGGAGGCTGAGAGAGGACATGATAGAGTTATATAAAATTATGAGAAGGACAGATAGGGTAGATAGCCAGAGTCTGTTTCCCATGGTAGGGGTGACAAAAAGTAGATGGCATAGATTTAAGGTGAGAGGGAGGAGGTTTAAAGGGGATCAAAAGGGGTAAGCTTTTCACAGTGAATACTGGGTATGTGGAATGAGCTGCCAGAGGTGGTGGTGGAGGCAGGAACAGTAGCAACAATTAAGAGGCATCTGGACAGGTACTTGTCTTCTTAGTTGCTGCCTCTTCTGCCTCTCATGTTGTAGCCCAAGGGAGACTGCTACTATAGCTCTCATGATTGGGAGCAAGTGATGCTCTCAGAGCCCTTACAGTCACAAGCTATGCCTTCCCTGCATACATTCCTGCAGACTTTACCAAACACCAAGTACTTCCACAAACTCAAACGGGGCTAGTAGAAAGTAATCAACGTTAAACCTGCAGGTTGTTGTTGATGTCTGGATACTGCTGGTGGGGAGGTCATTCATGTTGCTGAATGCATGTTCAGCCGTGTATGTTTAAGAGAGGGCATTAACTAGAGCACTGAGGTCCAAAATGGGAGGTCTGGTGTCAAATCAGCGTTATACACTGACTCGCATCATGATCTGCCTACTGTGCATATTTCCAGTGCATGCACGTAATGACTTCACCAAGATGACATTTGCCATGCACTGTACCGGAAGTGGGCAGAAGCAATGCGGATGTCATTTTGCTACTAAACCGACACACAAGCGCAGAAATTACTGGAGCTACGGAATCAAATACTACAGCTAAGGTGTCCCGGGCCAGCACACGTGCCCGAAGCAGGCATTAAGCCCTTTCCAAATGCAAATAAGGGGCCAACTGCCTGTTTGAGGTCCCCGATGCAAAACTGTGTTACCCTGATTGCAGCTAATGTTTATTGAAAGAATTACTTAGCTGAATGTGGAGCCGGGCAGAGTGTGGTACTTCTCCTAGTTCTGCTGCAGCCCTACAGACCACTGCCAGCACCCTCCCCCGATCAGCTTCCTTCCCTGATAGCAATGCCAGTGGCCTGAAATTTTTTTTTAAATTTGTTCTTGGGTTGTGAATGTCATTGGCCAGGCCAGCATTTATTGGCCATCCCTAATTGCCCTCAAGAAGGTGGTGGTGAGCTGCCTTCTTGAAGCACTGCAGTCCATGTGGGGTACTTATATCCACGGTGCTGTTGGGAGGGAGTTCCAGGATTTTCACTCAGCGACAGTTAAGGAACAGTGAAGTCACGATGGTGTGTGACTTGGAGGGGGACTTGCAGGTGGTGGTGTTTACATGAATCTGCTGCCCTTGCTCTTCTAGGTGGTAGAGGTCGCAGGTTTGGAAGGTGCTGTTGAAGGAGCCTTGGCAAGTTGCTGCTGTGCATCTTGTAGATGATACGCACTGTTGCCACTGTGTGCCAGTGGTGAAGGGAATGAATGTTTAAGGTGTTAGATGAGGTGCCGATCAAGCGGCCTGCTTTGTCTTGGATGGTATTGAGCTTCTTGAGTGTTGTTGGAGCTGCACTCACCCAGGCAAGTGGAGAGTATTCCATCACACTCCTGACTTGTGCCTTATAGATGGTGGACAGGCTTTGGGCAGTTAGGAGGCGAGTTACTCACTGCAAAATTCCCAAGCGTTTGACCTGATCTTGTAGCCACAGTATTTATATGGCTGGTCCAGTTAAGTTTCTGGTCAATGGTGGGAGATTCAGCAATGGTAATGTCATTGAATATCAGGGGAATATGGTTAGATTCTCTCTTGTTGGAAATGGTCATTGCCTGGCACTTGTGTGGCATGAATGTTACTTGCCACTTATCAGCCCAAGCCTGAATGTTGTCCAAGTTATGCTGCATGCGGACATGGACTACTTCAGTATCTGGAGAGTTGCAAATGGTACTGAACCACAGTGCAATCACCAGCGAACATGCCTACTTCTGACCTTATGCTGGAGAGGAGGGCATTGATAAAGCATCTGAAGATGGTTGTGCCTACAATGCTCCCTGAGGAACAAGTGCAGTGATGTCTTGGGGTTGTCTGTCTCCAACGACCACAACTATTTCTTCTGTGCTAGGTATGACCCCAATCAGTGGAGAGTTTTCCACCTGAATCCAATTGACTTCAATTTTGCTAGCTCTCCTTCATGCCATTCTCACTCAAATGCAGCCTTCATGTCAAGGGCAGTCACTCTCACCCCAACTCTGGATTTCAGCTCTTTTGTCTATATTTGGACCAAGGCTGTAATGAGGTATGGAGCGAAGTGATCCTAGCGAAACCCAAACTGATCATCAGTGAGCAGGTTATTGCTGAGTAAGTGCCACACAATAGCATTGTTGATAACATCTTCCCATCATTTGCTGATGATTGAGTGTGCACTGTTGGGGTGGTAATTGGCCGGATTGGACTGGTCCTGCTTTTTTTGCCATGACATACCTGGGCTCCACATTGTCGGGTAGATGCCAGTGTTGTAGCTGTACTGGAAAAGCCTGGCTAAGGGTGCAGCTAGTTCTGGAGCACAAGTCTTCAGTACTACAGCCATGATGTTGTCAGGGCCCATAGCCTTTGCTGTATCCAGTGCCTTTAGCTGTTTCTTGATATCACATGGAGTGAATCGAATTGTCTGAAGACTGAGATCTATGATGGGGGGCACCTCAGGAGGAGGCCGAGATGGATCATTTGTCAGCACTTCTGGCTGAAGATGGCTGCAAATGCTTCAACCTTGTCTTTTGCACTGGGCTCCCCCATCATTGAGGATGGGGATGTTCGTGGAGCCTCCTCCTCCGGTTAGTTGTTAAATTGTCCACCACCATTCACGACTGGATGTGGCAAGACTGCAGAGCTTTGATCTGATCCATTGGTTATGGGATCGCTTTCTCGGTTTATAGCATGCTGTTTCCTCTGTTTGGCATGCATTTAGTCCTGTTTTTAGCTTCACCAGGTTTGCACCTCATTTTTAGGTATGCCTAGTGCTGCTCCGGGAATGCTCTCCTACACTTCTCATTGAACTAGGATTGGTCCCCTGGTTTGATTGTAATGGTAGAGTGAGGGATATGTCAGGCCATGAGGTTACAGATTGTGGTTGAATACAATTCTGTTGCTGTTGATGGCCCACAGTGCCTCATGGATGCCCAGTTTTGAGCTGCTAGATCTATTCTGAGTCTATCCCATTTGGCACAGGAGTAGTGCCACACAACACTGCGTAGTGTGAAGACAAGTCTTCGTCTCCACAAGAACTGTGCGGCGGTCACCCCTACCAATACCGTAATGGAGAGATGCAAGTGCAACAACTAGATTGGTGAGGATGAAATGAAGTAGGATTTTCCCATTTGTTAGTCCAGTCAACACCTGCCACAGGCCTAGCCTGGTAGATATGTGCTTCAGGACTCAGCCAGATCGGTCAGTAGAGGTGCACAGAGTACATTCTGTGCCCTTGTAACCGTCAGTGTTTCTTCCAAGTGATGTTCAACATGGAGGAGCACTGATTCATCAGCTGAGGGAGGGTGGTAGTTGGTAATCAGTAGGGGGTTTCCTTGCCCATGCTTGACCTGATGCCATCAGACTCCCAGGGCCACTCCCTACTGACTTGTATACCAGTGTGCCGCCACCTCTGGTGGGCCTGTTCTGCCATTGGGACAGGACATACACAGGGATGGTGATGGAGGAGTCTGGGACATGGTCTGTAAGGTATGATTCAGTGAATATGACTATGTCAGGCTCTTGCTTGACTAGTCTGTGGGACAGCTCTCCCAATTTTGGCACAAGTCCACAGATGTTAGTGAACAGGACTTTGCTGGGTCCACCGGGCAGGGTGTGCCTTTGTCATTTCTGGTGCCTAAGTCAATGCTGGGTGATCCATCCTGTTTTTTTATTCTTCAACTTTTCTGTAGCAGTTTGATACACGTGAATGGTTTGCTAGGCCTTTTCAGAGGACAGTTAAGAGTCAACCACATTGCTGTGGGTCTGGGGTCACATGTGGGCCAGACCGGGTAAGGAGAACAGGTTTCCTCCCCTGGAGGACATTAGTGAACCAGATGGGCTTTTATGACAATCCGGTAGTTTCACAATTAATGAGATGAGCATTTTATTCCCGATTTATTAGTTAACTGAATTTAAGTTCCCCCACATGCCGTGGTGGAATATGAATTCATATCTTGAGCATTAGTTCGGGCCTCTGGATTACTAGCCCAGGAACATTACCACTATGCTCCCGTCGCTCACCACGTCGCCAGCGAGCTGCCTGGAATTCCCAGCAGAGGTCCACAACTCACAAGGCATAATTAGAGTTTAAAATACTGAAGCACATTTTAAGTTGGAATGGCTTTCCATCCCAAGGCTTGTTGCAACAATACATTACCAAATATAGTACTGTGGCAAGCAGATGAGAAAGCCCCACAATCCACCCTTGGTCTGTGCTGAGTTAGCTGACCATAGCTGGGACAGACGTGCTTTAAGTGGGTTCATCATGCGTGGGGCGAGGGAGAGGAACATTAGTTTTCCTGTTCTGGATCACTTTTCAGTGGTTCCTCAAGAATGGTGCCTTCAAGGATGCTGGGTAATGATATAACTGGGGTTGGTTAGACAGGATTTTGCCTGGCTGCCTAACGTAAAATAATGATCAGCTTTTTAACAACAGCTATTATGTGATTCTATTTTCTCCCTTTCCCCAAATCCTTTATACAATTTCAGCTGTGCCATTCAACACTATTTACAGTAGAATGACTGTAATGATACCCGAGATGTTCAGAACTGTTCCTCTGCCAAGTCCTCCACCTCTTTATGCTGTGCTTCCCCTCCCTTCCCCTCACCCTGCCGCAAGGTGCTGACTCTTTGTGGGATACCTGTCCATGCGTGCCGGCCACCCTCTGGTACTTCACTCAAGAGACCATTCTTCATGTATAGTCATAAGAGTATTTTATGGCACAGGAGGAGGCCATTCGGTCCATGCCGGCTCTCCACGGAGCAGTCTGGTCGGTCCCACTCCCCCGTTCAATCCCCATAGCCCTGCAAGTTTATTTCCTTCAAGTGGCCATCCAATTTCCTTTTGAAGACATTGACTGTCTCCGCTTCCACCACCTTTGTGGGCAGCGAGTTCCAGGTCATTACCACCCGCTGCATAAAAGATTTCTTCCTCATATTCCCCCTGCATCTCTTGCCCAAACTATGGCCCTGAGTCCTTGTACTATTAGTTAATGGGAACAGTTTTTCCCTGCCTAACTTATCTAAGCCTGTCATTGTCTTGTACACCTCTCTCAAATCTCCCTCAAACAACCCCAGCTTTTCCAATCTAACCTAGTTAACTAAAATCCCCAATCCCTGGACCCATTCTGGTAAATTTCCTCTGCATCCACTCAAGGACCCTCACATCCTTCCTCGAGTGTGGTGACCAGAATTAGATGCAATACTCCAGTCGGGGCCTAACCAGAGCTTTATAACGATTCAGCATAACTTCCCTGCTTTTGAAATCAATGCCTCTATTTATGAAGCCCAAGATCCCATATGCTTTACTAACCACTCTCTCAATATGTCCTGCCACCTTCAAACATCTATGCACATACACCCCCAGGTCCCTCTGTTCCTGCACACTCTTGAGAACTGTGCAATTACATATATATTGCCTCTCCCTTCTGCTAAAATGCATCACCTCACACCTGAGGGGACACAGTGAAAGGAGACATCTGCCTGAGTGAGACATTGCCAGAATAAAGTTGGAAATTTTGTGAAGAGGGGCTCCTTTCCTTATCTTTTTTAGCCTCCAGCAGCTGGTGAATCTTCTTCCTTTGACTCCAAGGTAGGTAAGTGCAACTTTCCATTACTTCAGCTGTGTGAATTATTAACTAATTGACTCTTAAAAAAAAGGTTGTACAGTGATGGCAGGACTGGTGGTGTGCTGCAATTGCAACATGTGGGAATCTGTGGAATGCACTGCATCCCGGACAACCATGTCTGCAGTAAGTGTGTGCAGCTTGCACGAATTCAGCTCAAGAATTGCTGAGCTGGAACATACAAGTATATGAATTAGGAGGAGTCCGCCACTTGGCCCTTCAAGCCTGCTCTGCCATTCAATAAGTTTATGGCCGAACGGATTACTCCACATTTCCACCGACCTCAATAACCTTCCACGCCCTTGTTTATCAGGACTCTATCTACCACTGTCTTAAAAATATTCAAAGACTCTGCTTCCACCGCCTTTTGAGGAAGAGAATTCCAAAGACTCATCTCTGTCTTAAATGGGTGATCCCTTATTTTTAAACAGTGACCCCTAGTGTTATGATCCTGTAGCTTTTTTTTCAGGAAGAATGCAGTGTGCCTTTAAGGCTAGAAAAGGAGCCGTACTGCTTTAAAAATCTGCAAGCCTCAGGAGTTAGAGAAAGTGCATTTTGGTTGCCGTTGGATACAACCATACGGAGGGGGAGCCAACCAGCTTCAAAGAATGCATCCTGGTTACCCGGCAAAATCCAGAGACCAAGGACCGGACATACAATGTTGCAATTATCTTTTGAACTGGCTTTTCAGTTGAAACAGACTGCTGTAACGGGGAAACAGACAGACAGCTGTATGTTAGCACCTGAAAGGAGTGCTCTCAGACCATTTAAACTGAAGGAAAAGAATTTAGTCTGTTTATTTATTATTCTCTCTCAAAATTCTAAAAAGTCAAGCCAAAACAGAGATCTCTGATAATTTAAACTGAAGGAATGGAAGTTCACTAATGTCCTTTAGGGAAGGAAATCTGCTGTCCTTACCTGGTCTGGCCTACATGTGATTCCTGACCCACAGCAATGGCACAGCAAATGGCATAGCAAGCCACTCAGTTGTAACTAACCACTACAAAGTCAATAAAAAGGAATAAAACCGGACAGACCACCCGGCATCGACCTCGGCACCGGAAACGACAACGACAAACCCAGCCCTGTCGACCCTGCAAAGTCCTCCTGGCTAACATCTGGGAGAGCTGTCCCACAGACTAGTCAAGCAACAGCCTGACATAGTCATACTCACGGATTCATACCTTACAGACACTGCAATCGCTATCCGTGGGTATGTCCTGTCCCACCAGCAGGACAGACCCAGCAGAGGTGGCGGGACAGTGGTCTACAATAGGGAGGGAGTTGCCCTGGGAGTCCTCAACATCGACTCCGGAGCCCATGATGTCTCATGGCATCAGGTGAAACATGGGCAAGGTTACCTCCTACAGATTACCACCTACTGCCCTCCCTCAGCTGATGAGTCAGTACTCCTCCATGTTGAACACCAGTTGGAGGAAGCACTGAGGGTGGCAAGGGCACAAAATGTACTCTGGGTGGGGGACTTCAATGTCCATCACCAAGAGTGGCTCAGTAGCACCACTATTGACCAAGCTGGCTGAGTCCTAAAGGACATAGCTGCTAGACTGGATCTGCGGCAGGTGGTGAGAGAACCAACAAGAGGGAAAAACAGACTTGACCTTGTTCTCGCCAATCTGCCTGCCGCAGATGCTTCTGTCCATGACCGTATTGGTAGGAGTGACCACCGCACAGTCCTTGTGGAGACGAAGTCCTGCCTTCACATTGACGATACCGTCCATCATGTTGTGTGCCACTATCACCGTGCTAAATGGGATAGATTTCCAACAGATTTAGCAATGCAAAACTGGGCATCCATGAGGTGCTGTGGGCCATCAGCAGAAGCATAATTGTACTAACCACAATCTGTAACCTCATGGCCCGGCATATCCCCCACTCTACCAATACCATCAAGTCAGGAGACCAACCCTGGTTCAATGAAGAGTGCAGGAGGGCATGCCAGGAGCAGCACCAGGCTTACCTCAAAATGAGGTGTCAACCTGTTGAAGCTACAACCCAGGACTACTTGCATGCCAAACTGCATAAGCAGCATGCAATAGACAGAGCTAAGCGATCCCATAACCAACGGATCAGATCTAAGCTCTGCAGTCCTGCCACATCTAGTCGTGAATGGTGGTGGACAATTAAACAACTAACAGGAGGTGGGGGCTCCACAAATATCCCCATCCTCAATGATGGGGGTGCCTCGCACATCAGCGTGAAAGATAAGGCAGAAGCATTTGCAACAATCCTCAGCCAGACGTGCCGAGTTGATGATCCATCTCGGCCCCCTCCTGAAGTCCTCAGCATTACAGATGCCAGACCTCAGCCAATTCGATTCACTCCCCATGATATCAAGAAACGACTGAAGGCACTGGATACTACAAAGGCTATGGGTCCTAACAATATTCCGGCAATAGTACTAAAGACAATTGCTCCAGAACTTGCCGCACCCCTAGCCAAGCTGTTCCAGTATAGCTACAACACTGGCATCTACCCGGCAATGTGGAAAATTGCCCAGGTATGTCCTGTACACAAAAAGCAGGACAGGTCCAACCCGGCCAATTACCCCCCCATCAGTCTACTCTCAATCATCAGAAAAGTGATGGAAGATATCAACAGTGCCATCAAGCAGCACTTGCTTAGCAATAACCTGCTCAGTGATACACAGTTTGGGATCTGACAGGGCCACTCAGCACCTGACCTCATTACAGCCTTGGTTTAAACATGGACAAAAGAGCTGAACTCAAGAGGTGAGGTGAGAGTGACTGCCCTTGACATCAAGGCAGCATTTGATCGAGTATGGCATCAAGGAGCCCTAGCAAAACTGGAGTCAATGGGAATCAGGGGGAAAACTCTCTGCTGGTTAGAGTCATACCGAACGCAAAGGAAGATGGCTGTGGTTGTTGGAGGTCAATCATCACAGCTCCAGGACATCACTGCAGGAGTTCCTCAGGGTAGTGTCCTAGGCCCAACCATCTTCAGCTGCTTCATCAATGACCTTCCTTCAATCATAAGGTCGGAAGTGGGGATGTTCGCTGATGATTGCACAATGTTCAGCACCATTCGCGATTCCTCAAATACTGAAGCAGTCCGTGTAGAAATGCAACAAGACCTGGACAATATCCAGGCTTGGGCTGATAAGTGGCAAGTAACATTCGCGACACACAAGTGCCAGGCAATGACCACCTCCAACAAGAGAGAATCTAACCATCTCCCCTTGACAATCAATGGCATTACCATCGCTGAATCCCCCACTATCAACATCCGAGGGGCTACCATTGACCAGAAACTGAACTGGAGTAGCCATATAAATACTGTGGTTACAAGAGCAGGTCGGAGGCTAGGAATCCTGCGGCGAGTAACTCACCCCCTGACTCCCCAAAGCCTGTCCACCATCTACAAGGCACAAGTCAGGAGTGTGATGGAATACTCTCCACTTGCCTGGATGGCTGCAGCTCCAACAACACTCAAGAAGCTCGAAACCATCCAGGACAAAGCAGCCCGCTTGATTAGCACACCACCCACAAATATTCACTCCCTCCACCACCAATGCACAGTGGCAGCTGCGTGTACCATCTACAAGATGCACTGCAGCAATGCACCAAGGCTTCTTAGATAGCACCTTCCAAACCCACGACCTCTACCACCTTGAAGGACAAGAGCAGCAGATGCATGGGAACATCATCACCTGCAAGTTTCCGTCCAAATCACACACCATCCTGACTTGGAACTATATTGCCGTTCCTTCACTGTCACTGGGTCAAAATCCTGGAACTCCCTTCTTAACAGCACTGTGGGTGTACCTACCTCACATGGACTGCAACGGTTCAAGAAGGCAGCTCACCACCACCTTCTCAAGGGCAATTAGGGATGGGCAATAAATGCTGGCCTGGCCAGTGACGCCCACATCCCATGAATGAATTTAAAAAAAAGTTAGACTGAGACAATCTTTCATCTCTCAAAAATTCTAAAGCCAAACTGATTCGTTAAAAAGTGTTCGCAAGTGGTTAATTGTAGAAATTCATCGCTGGAGAAGGAAAGCAACAATTTTGACTTCTGGATTAGACTACGGACTGTTCTACTGTTGAAGAACCTTTTTCCCCCCATTGGACAACGGTGAGGACTTCAAGCAACTTTGGACTGTTCCACATCCGGCAGGAGTGTAAATCTGCAAGGTCTCTAATTTTTTCTATTTTAAATGTTGTTTATATCTTAGTAGTGCATGAGAATTTAGTTTTTCTAATTAAACAGTTAATTTGTCGATTTAAAGACACCTGGTTTGGTTAGCCTCATTCGGGGGTTAATAGATGGTACAATTTGGCTGGGTCTTTCTTTAATTTGGAAAGTTTAAAATGATATGTTAGGTGAACTGTGGAGGGACGTGACTGATTCTCCCACCACAATCAGAATCGTGATTGGGGCTTTGACTTGAGCGGTCGGTCATAACACTAGTTCTAGATTCTCCCACAAGGGGAACCATCCTTTCCATGTCACCCTGTCAAGACCCCTCAGGATCTTATATGTTTCAATCAAGTTGTCTCTTACTCTTCTAAATTCCAGCGGATACAAGCCTAGCCTGTCTAATCTTTCCTCGCAAGACAACCCGCCCATTCCAGTTTTTAGTCTAGTAAACGTTCTCTGTACTGCCTCCAATGCATTTATATCCTTCCTTAAATAAGGAGACCAGTACTGTACACAGTACTCCAGATGTGGTCTCACCAATGCCCTGCATAGCTGATGCATAACCTCCCTATTTTTGTACTCAATTCCCCTCGCGATAAACGATAAAATTCTATTAGCTTTCCTGGAGACTGAGTTGCAGACATTACAGAGCATCAGGGAGGGGTAAGAGTTATCTGGAAACTTTGTTCCAGGAGGCAGTCACACGTTTTAGAGTAGGGAGTACATTAGAGATGGCCAATGGTCAGAGATAGGAGGGTGTGACTGCGAGTGAGGCAGGGAGAGGGAAATTAGCATGGAGTGATAGAGAAGTCTCAGACCCTGACCTTGTCCAACAGGTACGAAGTCCTTGCTACCTGTGTGGATGAAGAGAAGGACAGCAAAGTGGATGAGCAGACTGACCATGGCACCATGGTGAAAGATGCCATCCCAGTGGGGGCAGTGAAGAGGAATGTGGTAGTGAAACGAGACAGTATAGTCAGGAAGATAGATACTGTTCTCTATAGCCATGACCGGGAGCTCCGATGGCTGTGCTGTCTGCCCAGTGCCAGGGTTAAAGATATCTCCTTGCGTCTGGAATGGCACCTGGAGTGGCAGGAGGAGAATCCAGTTGTCGTGGTCCATGTGGGAGCCAATGACATAGGTGGAACCAGAAATTATGTTCTGCTTAGAGAATTTGAGGAATTAGGGTCCAAATTAAAACGCAGACCATCAAAGGTAATCATCTTCGGATTGTTACCTGAGCCAAGCGCAAAATGGCACAGGGTCAAGCAGATTAGAGAACTAAACGAGTGGCTCAAAGAGTGGTATGGGAAGAAGGGGTTTCAATTCTTGGGCACTGGCATCAGTACACAGGGAAGAGGGAGCTATTCCATTGGGATGGGCTTCACTTGAACCGGGCTGGGACCAGTGTCCTGGATAATCGCATAACTAGGGCTGTGGACAAGGCTTTAAACTAACAGGTGGTGGGGGAAAGAGTTTGAATAAAGGAAAATGTAGAAATCCAAAGAGAGGGGTCAGGGCATCAGAGCTACCCCAACCACCCCCAGCACTCAACACGCCCCCCTTCCCCCCAACCGACCACCCTTGCCTCGCTGGGGCCCAACCAATTACCCCCGGCAGAGCAACCAAAACTTACCTTAACTCCCAGTTCCATGTCTTCCTCTGCAGTCAGCTGGGCTGCAGTCCCAGCTGTGACCACGAAACCCGGTGGCGCTGCTGGGACTAAGAGCTGCCAGCCCACTGATTGGCCGGCAGCTTAATGAGGCGGAACTTCCTCCCTCAAGCAGAAGTCCCACCTCCGAACAATTAAAGCCTGGGGACCCGTAAAATACGGAAAGGATCCCCAAGCGAGGCGGAAGCGGGTTCGCCACCGACTTTTCAGTTGGTGGCCAGTTCTCGCCTGCCTAACATAAAATCTGTGCCATGGTTGCAAGGAGATCAAGGTTGGGAAATGAATATTCCGGGGTACACAATATTTCGGAGAGACAGACAGAATGGCAAAGGAGGATGGGTAGCCCTGATAGTAAAGGATGACAAAAGGACATTAATAAGAAGGGATCTGGCTTCAGAAGATCATGAAGTAGAATCAGTTTGGATGGAAATTAGGAATAGCAAAAGTCAGAAACACTGGTCGGAGTAGTTTACAGGTGCCCTAACAGTAGTTATATTAATGGATAGAACATTAAACAGGAAATTATTGGAGCTTGTAACAAAGGTAATGTATTAATTGTGGAGAACTTTAATCTGCATATAGACTGGGACAATCAATTTGGCAACAGTGGTCTAGAAGATGAATTTGTAGAATGTTTTTGTGGCAGTTTCTTGAAGCAATACATTGTAGTACCGAGTAGGGATAAATCTATCTTGATCTCATATTGTGTTATGAAACAGGGTTAATTAGCAATATTGTAGTAAAAGATCCATTGGGAAATAGTGATCATAATACCATTGAATTTCATGTTAAGTTTGAAAGTGACACATTTCAATTACATACAAGAATCTTAAACTTAAACAAAGCCAATTACAAAGGTATGAGGGAAGAACCGGCTAAGGTTAATTGGGTAAACAAAATAAAAGGTATGGCGGTAAATGAACAGAAACATAAAAAAAATAGGAGCAGGAGTAGGCCATTCGGCCCTTCGAGCCTGCTCCGCCATTCAATACGATCATGGCTGATCATCCAAACTCAGTAACCTGTTCCCGCTTTCTCCCCATATCCCTTGATCCCATTAGCCCTAAGAATTATATCTAACTCTTTCTTGAATATATTTAATGATTTGGCTTCAACTGCTTTCTGTGGTCGAGAATTCCACAGGTTCACCTCTCTCTGGGTGATGAAATCTCTCCTCATCTCAGTCATAAATGGCTTACCCCTTATCCTTAGACTGTGACTCCTCGTCCTGGAATCCCCCGCCATCAGGAACATCCTTCCTGCATCTAGTCTGTCCAGTCCTGTTAGAATTTTGTAGGTTTCTATGAGATCCCCTCTCATTCTTCTAAACTCTAGCGAATACAAGCCTAATCGACACAATCTCTCTTCATACGCCAGTCCTGCCATCCCAGGAATCAGTCTGGGAAAGGTGGGAAATATTTAAAGAAACAATTCAAATTGTTCAACAAAAGTACATTCCGTTCAAAAACAAAAACTCGTCAAGAAAGACGCATCCGTGGCTCACTCAGGAAGTAGAGTATTAGACTAAAAGAGGCTTACAATGTTGCAAAAAATAGTAGCAAGTCTGAGGATTGGGAGTGTTTTAGAAACCAAAGGGTCACCAAAAAGTTGATAAAAAAGGAAAAAAATAGAATGAGAGTAAACTAGCCAGCAATATAAAAACAGATTGTAGGAGCTTTTATAAGTACTTAAAAAGGAAGAGAGTAGTTAAAGTAGACATTGGTCCCTTAGAGGCAGAAACAGGAGAAATCAACATGGGGAATGAGGAAACGGCAGAGGCATTGAACAAATATTTTGTGTCTGTCTTCACAATAGAAAACACACGTTCCATACCAGAAATAGGCAGTAACCTAGGGGCTAAAAAGAGTGAGGAAATTAAGGAAATTGATATCAGTCGAGAAAAAGTATTGGAGAAACTTGAGGGACTAAAATCTGACAAGTCCCTGTGACCAGATGGCTTACATCCTAGGGTTCAAAAAGAGATTGCTGCAGAGATAGTGGACGCGCTGGCTATGATTTTCCAGAATTCTTTAGATTCAGGAATGGTCCCGTCAGATTGGAAGTTGGCAAATGTTACACTGCTTTTCAAGAAAGGAGGTAGAGAGAAAACAGGGAACTACAGGCCAGTTAGCCTAACATCAGCTGTTGGAAAGATGCTGGAAACTATTATTTAGGAAGTCTTAACATTGCACTTGTCAAAACATACTATGATTAGAGCAAGTCAGCATGGTTTTACTAAAGGGAGATTGTGTTTGACAAATTTATTAGAGTTTTTTGAGGATGTAACTAGTAGGGTAGATAAAGGGAAACCAGCAGATGTAGTATACCTGGATTTCCAAAAAGGCTTTCGATAAAGTGCCACATAAAAGATGAATAGGTAAGATAAGGGCTCATAGTGTTGGGGGTAATATATTAGCATGGATAGAACATTGGTTTACAGACAGGAAGCAGTGAATGGGCATAAATGGGGCATTTTCAAGTTGGCAGGCAGTGAATAGTGGGGTGCTGCAAGAGTCAGTGCTGGAGCCTCAGCTACTTGCACACAATATTAATGACTTGGATGAAGAGACAGAGAGTAATGTGTCTAAGTTTGCTGATGATTCAAAGCTCAGTGGAAAGGGAAGCTGTGGTAAGGACACAGAGGCGCTGCAAAGAGATAGAGACAGGTTAAGTGAGTGGGCAACAAGACGGCAAATGGAGTATAATGTAGGGAAGTGTGAAGTTGTTCACTTTGGTCATAAAAATAGAAAAGCCAAATATTTTTCAAAAGGTGTGAAACTGGTAAGTGTTGATGTTCAGAGAGACTTGGATGTACTCGTCCAAGGAACGCACAAAGTTAACATGGAGGTGCAGCAGGCTATTAGGAAGGCAAATGGCATGTTCACCTTTATTACAAGGGGATTGGAATAAAGGAATAAAGAAGTCTTACTAAAATTGTACAGGACTTTGGTGAGACCGCACCCGGAATACTGTGTGCAGTTTTGGTCTTCATATTTAAGAAAGGATATACTTGCACTGGAGGCAGTACAGTGAAGATTTACTAAATTGGTCCCTGGGATGAGGGGGTTGTCCTATGATGAGGTTGAGTAAATTGGACCTATATTCTCTGGAGTTTAGAAGAATGAGAGGCGATCTAATTGACATATACAAGATTCTGAAAGGGCTTGATAGGGTAGGAGCTGAGAGATTGTTTCCACTGGTCAGGGAATCTAGAACGCGGGGAAACAGGCTCAGGATAAGGGGCCGATCATTCGGGACTGAGATGAGGAGAAATTACTTCACTCAAAGGGTTGTGAATCTTTAGCATTCTCTACCCCAGAGGGTTGTAGATGCTCTATCGTTAAATACATTTAAGGCTGGGATAGATAAGATTTTTGGTCTTGCAGGGAATTATGGGATGTGGGGAGCAGGCAGGAAAGTGGAATTGAAGCCCAAGATCAGCCATGATCGTACTGAATGGCAGAGCAGGATCAATGGGCCATGTGGTCTACTTCAGTTCCTGTTTCTTGTGTTCTTGTATATCCTCACTGTTTGCCATACCTCCAGGTTTGGTGTCATTAACAAATTTTGAAATTCTACTCTGAGAGCCTAGATGACGAGTGTTAGCCAGATATCAGACTGTGGCTGTCCCATGATTATTCTCAAGATCCTTCCTGTTTGAAAAGGTAATGAGCCACACTGTGCCAGATCAAATTACGATTTCTGTATTGTATAAACTACAATTGATCTATAGTCCTCAACATCACTGACAAAGCACATCTGCATTACTAGCAACATGAAGATATCTGTACTACCAACCCTGGCAACAGAAACACTGCCACTTTGCAGCTCTGGCAACAGTATTACTCTGCACCAACAAAACAGAAATGGCAATAATAAGCACTGACAACACAGGCACTCCCATACTGAACAGTACAGGGAACACAGACACCTACACTGGCACTATCTACAACAGCGACTCACACAGACACAACGAGTATGGTCAATGAAGAGATATTCAATTTGATCAAGACAATAATCTACGAAACTGAAACGCTCAAGTCATGTATTTTCTGGGTAGCCACAGAGATACGCAGCAGTTGATCAAGAAGAGCATCTGATCTAAATACTAAACAGGCGTCTTGGGCCAAAGACAAACAGAAGCTGTTATTGGGAGAAAGTGGATAAGCCAGGTCATCTGTTTCAAAAGAAAGAACTTGCATTTATACAGCACCTTTCACAGCCTGAAGATGTCCTGAAGAGTTTTACAGCCAATCTAGTACTTTTGAAGTCACTTTGAAATATAGGAAACACAGCAGCCAATTTACGCACAGCAAGACCCCACAAATGGCAGTGATGATGACCAGGTAATCTGTTTTAGGTTTTGGTTGAGGGATACAGATTGGCTAGGAGAACTCCATAGTGCCATGGGATCTTTTACATCCACCCAAGAGGGCAGATAGAACAGTTTAACATCGCATCTCAAAGATGACAGCTTCAACAGTGCAGCACTCCCTCAATACTCCACTGGAGTTAAGCCTAGATTTTTATACTCAAGACTCTGAAGTGGGACTTGAACCCACAAAATCTACTGACAGAAGTGAGTGTGTATTCACTGTGATACAAAAGTAGTTTCTCTCCAGCATTTTCCTTTCCCCTGTATTAAATGGGCCAGTGCAGCAATGTTATTGCAAGCATCAGAGCCAAATCCAGTGCATTGCTCTCCAAGGAGACTTTAGCTCATCGAAATTCAATCTGTTCAGGCTCTCAGAGGTCAACTCTCTCAATAAAGGTTAGGGAGGTTGAAATTATCTTCAGGAACTTGATGTTGATTTTATTGAAAAAATAGTGTTTGTTGATATAAATAATAGCAGTGATATACACTTCCAAGTCAGGTCTGCCTCATTCAAGGTTCTCAGCCACCTGCTCCACAGAAACTGCACTCTTGAGAACAGGATACATGAGCTACTTAACAGGAAACAAACCTCATTCGCAAAGAAGAGAGCTGAACATTAATAGTATCACTACTAACAGAAAGGAGTGCACAAGGAGTAAACAAATAACGTCCAAAGATCCTGTTGAAAATTAGATGTGAAGTTCTCCTGATAGCCTAGAGAATGAGTGCATTGCTCAGCGAGGTATTCAACCACCCACATTCTAATGGTCCTAGGTTGGATTACTGGTCTGTGATCATTTAAATGATCTCAGCAAGGATTGTGGTAGGAATGCTATAAATTGACATCAGTGCCCCTGGATTAAGGAGAAGAAAAATTAGCTGTAGTTCAGACTTCTGGTTGCTATCTGGTGACAACTGTTGGAAAGTGCACATGTCAAAATAGTACATTGCCACTCACTGCCTAGGCTCACATGCTAAGAACAGTAACTTGAATGAAGGCTGTTTGTGGTGGGACCATACCAAAGAAAGACCAGTGCCTTCAAAAAAGATGGGGAGAAAATAGGAAATGGAAATATAAAAATCAGATTATGACCTCCTGCCGATAAGCTTCCTCAATATGGCTTGCGGATCACGGCACTCTTATCGCTGACAGGAAATTTTCCCAGTATCTTGGCCAACATTTATCCCTCAACCAACACCGGTAAAACAGTTCGATTGGTCATTTATCTTGTGGTTGTTTGTGGGACCTTGCAGAGAGCAAATTGGTTACTGCATTTCCCTACATTACAGTGACCACTTTTCAAGAGTAATAAAGTTGGTTATGAAGCTCTTTGGAATGTTCTGAAGTTATAAAAGGTGCTGTATAAATGTATTTTTCATCTTTCTTGCAGTCAACTTAGCCACACAAACTTCATTCTTTTTGAAAATGAATCTTTTGAGGAACTGGAGAACATTTAAAACTTGATTTGCTGGTGACAGGCACTACAGGCAATAAGGTTAAATTCAACTCAATGCCGCGTATATCTCGCATTAATTTATCTTGTTTATTTGCACATTGCCTTCCTACATTTTCTTTACCTGTGGTGTGGGAGGTTCCACTTTCCGTTTCTTTTTCTGAGTCTGTTTGTTGGTGCGTGGATACATGATCAGTGTTTCAAACCAGCTGAAAAGGAGAGACACAAACAAAGACATCACAATTCCAAATGACAATAACACTGTTCACCATCTCAGGGAGTTTTATTCGTAACAGACAGCAGCTTTTTCCAAGAGCAAAATACTGCAGATATTGAAAATCTAAAATAAAAACACAAAATGCTGGAAATACTCAGCAGGTCTGGCAGTATCTGTGGAGAAAGAAACAATTAACATTTCAGGTCGATGACACTGTCAGAATTGGGAGTACTTAGAAATGTAGCAGTTTTGAGCAAGGCAGGGAAAGGGAGGGAGGGAAGGAAAGTACACAAGGGAAATTCAGTGATAAGGTGGAAGGTAGGAGAGATTAAATGACAAACGGGATGATGATGCAAGACAAAAGGAGATGGAACAAGTAAAGAAACAAAACTTTTATCTGCAGGAGGTGTAAATGGAAATTGCAAAATCATCAACAGCTGCCATGCAAAAACAAAATACAAAAAGAGAGAAAAATAATGGAAGTAGAAATTATGATCTGAAATGGTTTAACTTTTTCAAGTTCATGTTTGATTTAGAGCACAGGATACAGTATATACACTTTCACAGCTATGCAAAAAGTATAGGAGTGATAGACAATGGACAAATCCATAATGGGAATATAGTTGAATGGCACCCGAGCCAATAAACATATAAAATAAATAAACAGTAATATATGCATTGTTATGGTGCTTAATCATGTCCAATGTATGGAAGTGCTACCTTTTGGATTGCAATGGGTAGATAAACATTGGATGAGTCCATAGTCCAAGATTATATGTTTAAATTTTGATTTGGGACTTAAACTTCAACCTTCTAGCTCAGAGGCAAAAGTGCTATGAACCAACTATGTGGTTACACAAAGGTGCTTTCAGATTTCGAGCTTCTGTAGTTCAAATCAGAGAGAGCGGCATTTACTTTGCTAAAACCTTAGCCCCACTTACCCCATTATTTCCAGAACCTGATTTCAACTTCTGCAGGCGGGAGTTTCACTCTAAGGCATTACAGATTAAATTACATCTCACAGATCACATTGACACTTAGTGTGAATATGGACCAACAATTTACACTTGCACAGAGAACACCCTTTAATCTTTGCAGGGCTGGTGAGGATACTCACAAATCACAGTGATCTACAAGATTCAAATATCATTTAGTAACATAGACAAAGCCAGAGATGGCACAGAACCTTGCAAATCTCCTTCATGCTCAACAGAGCAAATAATGTGACTAAGCACAGAAATCCTCAATAAACAGGAGGCTCATTAATTCAGAAAGTCATATTAAAAGTTGAAAATTTACTGAAAGGTTGGAGATTTGAAATACTAGATAGTGAACTTGTGGAACAGAGTCAGAGAAGGAAGGTGATTCAAGATCAACCTTTAAAAACGAGCTGGATTGTTAACTATAGAGAAGGGGGTTGTTAAGGGTTACAGATATACTAATGGATTGGTTATTTATTCAGGGAAGTAGAGAGAGAATCTTAGTGTTTCTAAAGTTAGAATGAACAGGTGATGTGGAAAATAACCAAATACCAGACTCTGGATGGGGTGGGTTTGATAAGCTGAACTACCCCTCTTTGCTTAGGATTTTCTTCTATTAAGGAGTTTGCAAAACCTTCACAGTCCAGAGTCATGGTAGGTATGATGTGAGAGGTAAAGTGTCAGATGTACAGTGACTCAGAGGAAACCATGGGTCAGTGCTATTCACTTGCTGTAAATTTAATTAGCTTAAAGCTATTAATAGAAAGCATTATAATTTATATATCAATACACTCCAGAATTCTCAAAAAATCATTGGAGGTTTCCTTTTTTTTTAATATAGTGTAAAATAAATACGCACTGACTGTGGAGAAAAGAAAAACTCACCATGGTTTTTTTGATTTTCTATTTTTCTAATGATTGCTATTCAATGATCCCATTGCAAATTGTATGGACGTGGATGTCAAGTAAAAACAGTATCAGCTTAGCTCTGATACTCTTCTTGGTCCAGCAGTCTCACTTTCTGGGTTAACAGTGAAAAATAACCAGTTTTTAAAAAAATGTAAAGAAGTCTAGGTGAAGGTCAAGCTACAAAAGTGCAAGAAATCACCAAAGATGAAAAGAGAGGAAAGAGAATGAAATATCCCAGGAAGGAATGTTGAACTGGCAGAGGTGAGGTGCTACCCGTAAAACAGCCCCATGCATATATTACTGTTCCCGAGCGAAGGGGTATGGAGAAGACATTTGTGGGGGTCGGTAGGGGAAGCTTAAAAATCAGAATAGAAACTTACAGCATAGAAGGAGTCCATCCATCCCACTGTGCCTGTACTGACTCTTTGAAAAATCAGATGTGTTTATCTCAAATTCCTGCTTTTTGTCCATAACTCTTGTTCCTCATCCTCAAATACCCATTCAACTTCCTTTTAAAATTATTTATGGGATCAGCTTCCATTAACTTTCAAGTACAGCATTCCAGATCACAACAATGGAGTGTAAAAATTCTTCTCTCCCTTCTAGTTATTTTGCCAACTATGACTTCTAGTTATTGACCCACTCACCAGAGGGAATAATTTTTCTCTATCTACTCCATTAAAATCTTTCACATTCTGGAAAATGTCTAATAGGTCACTTTTCTAACTTCTCCTCAGAACTCAAGACACTCATCTCTGATAAAAATCCTGGTAAACATTCTCTGCACCGTTTCCAAAACTTTTACATCCTTCCCAAAGTGTGGTGCCCAGAACTGCTCACCACAGTCCAGCTGAGGCCTAACCAGGGAGGTATAAAGTTTGAGCCTGATCTTTTTGCTTTTATATTCTATTCCTTTATTTGTAAACCCAATGAACCCACTAGCTTTTTAACCACCTTATCAACATGCCCTGCCACTTTTAAGGATTTGTGTATATGGTCCACTAAGGTGTTCATCTACACCTTTCAAACTCATACCATTTATAGTATACTGTCTTTCTGATATTAGTCCTCCCAAAGTGCATTACTTCTTTGCATTGAACTCCATCTGTCATGCTTCTGCCCTGTCTACGTCATCCTGAAGCCTATAACTATCCTCATCACTATCTACTACCTTGCCAAGTTTCATATCAAGTGCCAACTTTATAATGTCGCTCCCTACATCAGAATCTTGGTCATTAATGAATATTCAAAGATTAATGACAAAATTGACCCTAGGGAACATCACTGCAAATTACTGCCCAGACTGAAAAACATTCATCCATCACCAATCACCCTTTGCTTTCTGTCAGTGATCCATACTGCCAATTTCCCATTAATTCCACAGATTTCTATCTTCTAAATAATCCTCCCGTGTGACACTTTGTTGAATGCCTTCCGAAAGTCCAAATATCAGACACGATTTGCCTTTAACAAATCCATGCTGGCTTTCCTTGATTAACCCATGTCTTTCCAAATTAAAGTTTAGTTTGTCCTTATTAATGGTCTCCAATAACTTCCCCTTCACTGATGTAAGGCTGACTGGCATGTAGTTTCCTATTTTATCCCTCTCACTAAAGCCCGCTACCCGACCCGAACCCGATGGGACCCAACGACATGTGTCGGGTTGCACTTCTGGGTCTGCCATTCGGGCTCGGGTCGGACACGCTCTATCACAGGTAAGTGACTCCAATGTTAACTTAATTTTTGGACTAGAAAGGTGGTTTTGTCAGTTATTATAAGCTTGTGCAGATCAGCAACAAAGTGAAAAACGGAAGGTAAGTTAACTGATGGTCAGGTCGGGCGCGGGAAAATATGCAAGGACTCGGGCCGGGTCGGATGTGGTTCTGTCGGGCTCGGGTCAGGTTTTTTTTGCAGACCCGAGCAGGCTTTACCTCTCACCGTTCTTGAATACTGGTATAACATTAGCAATCCTCCAGTCCTCCAGCACCACTCCTGTATCCAATCAGAATTGAAAGATTGTGATCCAGTGCCTCTGCTGTTTCTACCTTTGCTTATTTCAGCAACCTAGGATCCATTCCACCTGGACCAGATGGCTCACCAACTTTCAGTAATGCTAGTCTTTTCAGAATGTCTCAATTACTGTCCTGTCCACAACCTCCCTCTTATTGGAACACAGGAACAGGAGTAGGTCATTTAGCTCAAGTCTGTTCTGCCATTCAACGAGATCATGGCTGATCTGTGGCCTAACTCCATATTCCCACCTTTGCCCCATATCTCTTAATACCTTTGTTTAACAAAAATCTATTCGATCTCATTCTTAAAATTAACAATTGATCTAGCATCAAAACAGATCCTTGTGGGACACCACTATTCACATCCTGCCAATTAGAATACCTGCTCATTACCTCTACTCTCCGTCTCCTACTGGTAAGTCAATTTCTTACTCAGGTGAATAATTTGCCTTCAATTCCATGAGCTTCAACTTTCACTAACAGTCTCTTGAGGGACTTTATCTGATGCCTTCTGGAAGATCATCTCAATCAAATGCATAGATATTCTCCTGTCTACTACTTCACTCACCTCTTCAAAAAATTCAATCAGATTTCTACTTTAGTCTAATCTTCGCATCACCACGTGCCTTAGTGAAGACAGATGCAAAGCACTAATTAAATACTTTAGCCATGTCCGCTGCCTCTACATAAAGATTTCCCTTTGAGCCCTTACTAGGGCCAATTCTTCCTTAGCTAATCACTTACACTATGGGCTGAATTATAACTTTCCGACCTGCTTGCAGGAGAATGCAATAGGAACCTGGAAGTTTCAGTAATGTGTTTGCCAGTGGCTTTTTAACTCAGCCACGGCATTTGCACCTGACTTCCGAATTTCCTGACCAATGCCACTGATAGGCGTGATGGCGACCCTCATCTATCTGTGTCAACTCCACTATTAAGAGGCTCTGAATTTCAGTAAGTTACAAGTTAATCCCCTTTTGTTTCGGAGGACCAGGGGACTGCTGGGTAAGGGAAAACTATTTATTTGGGCAGTGGCAGTACCCGAGACACTATATGTGTAGTGTCTCCCACCCACCCTCCTCCTCGAACCAAAAAAAAAGGACTCTGGTGTGTTGATAAGGTAAGCTTTTTATTTAAAAAGTTCAGTCCGTCGGATTGCTAAGCGAACAAGTTTTGACTTTTTTTTTTCGTTTGGTTTTTCAGTAGATTTGTTGGGAATCTAGAATAGTGGGAATGGAGGTAAAGGCAGTTGTATGTTCCCCCTGCAGAATGTGGGAGGTAGGGGTCGCCAAGAGTGTCCCTGCTGACTGCATCTGCGGGAAGTGCACCCAACTCCAGCTCCTCGCAGACCGCGTTAGGGAACTGGAGCTGGAGCTGGATGAACTTCGGATCATTCGGGAGGCGGAGGGGATTATTGACAGGAGTTATAGGGAGGCAGTCACACCTCAGGTAAAAGAAGCAGGTAGATGGGTTACCGTCAGGGGAAGGAAAGGGAACCAGCAGGCAGTGCAGGGATCCCCTGTGGCCGTTTCCCTCAACAACAGGTATACCGTTTTGGATACTGTTGAGGGGGACGACTTACCAGGGGTAAGCAATGGGGTGCAGGTCTCTGGCACAGAGTCTGTCCCTGTTGCTCAGAAGGGAAAGGGGAAGAGGAGCAGAGCATTAGTCATTGGGGACTCCATAGTTAGGGGAACAGATAGGAGGTTCTGTGGGAACGAGAGAGACTCACGGTTGGTGTGTTGCCTCCCAGGTGCCAGGGTACGTGATGTCTCTGATCGTGTTTTTGGGATCCTTAAGGGGGAGGGGGAGCACCCCCAAGTCGTGGTCCACATAGGCACCAACGACATAGGTAGGAAGAGAGATGGGGATTTAAGGCAGAAATTCAGGGAGCTAGGGTGGAAGCTTAGAGCGAGATCAACCAGAGTTGTTATCTCTGGGTTGTTGCCCGTGCCACGTGCTAGCGAAGAGAGGAATAGGGAGAGAGAGGAGTTGAACACGTGGCTGCAGGGATGGTGCAGGAGGGAGGGTTTTGGTTTCCTGGATAATTGGGGCTCTTTCTGGGGTAGGTGGGACCTCTACAAACAGGATGGTCTTCACCTGAACCAGAGGGGTACCAATATCCTGGGGGGGGAGATTTGTTAGTGCTCTTCGGGGGGGTTTAAACTAAATCAGCAGGGGAATGGGAACCTAAATTGTAGTTCCAGTGTACAGGCTGTTGAGAGTCGTGAGGTAGGGGATAAGGTTACAGGGACGCAAGAGGGCACTGGCAAGCAAGAACTTGGTTTAAAGTGTGTCTACTTCAACGCCAGGAGCATCCGGAATAAGGTGGGTGAGCTTGCAGCATGGGTTGGTACCTGGGATCCTGATGTTGTGGCCATTTCAGAGACATGGGTAGAGCAGGGGCAGGAATGGATGTTGCAGGTTCCGGGATTTAGATGTTTCAGTAAGAACAGAGAAGAGGGTAAAAGAGGGGGGGGTGTGGCATTGTTAATCAAGGAAAGCATTACAGCGGCAGAAAGGAGGTTTGAGGACTCGTCTACTGAGGTAGTATGGGCCGAGGTTAGAGACAGGAGAGGAGAGGTCACCCTGTTGGGAGTTTTCTATAGACCTCCGAATAGTTCCAGAGATGTAGAGGAAAGGATAGCGAAGATGATTCTCGACAGGAGCGAGAGTAACAGGGTAGTGGTTATGGGGGACTTTAACTTTCCAAATATTGACTGGAAATACTATAGTTCGAGTACTTTAGATGGGTCTGTTTTTGTCCAGTGTGTGCAGGAGGGTTTTCTGACACAGTATGTGGACAGGCCAACCAGGGGCGATGCCACATTGGATTTGGTACTGGGTAATGAACCCGGCCAGGTGTTCGATTTAGATGTAGGTGAGCACTTTGGCGATAGTGATCACAATTCGGTTAGGTTTACCTTAGCGATGGGCAGGGACAGGTATATACCGCAGGGCAAGAATTATAGCTGGGGGAAAGGAAATTATGACGCGATTAGGCAAGATTTAGGATGTGTAGGATGGGGAAGGAAACTGCAGGGGATGGGCACAAACGAAATGTGGAGCTTATTCAAGGAGCAGCTAATGCGTGTCCTTGATAAGTATGTACCTGTCAGGCAGGGAGGAAGTTGTCGAGCGAGGGAGCCGTGGTTTACTCAAGAAGTTGAAGCGCTTGTCAAGAGGAAGAGGGCGGCTTATGTTAGGATGAGACGTGAAGGCTCAGTTAGGGCGCTTGAGAGTTACAAGCTAGCCAGGAAGGATCTAAAGGGAGGGCTAAGAAGAGCAAGGAGAGGACACGAGAAGTCATTGGCGGATAGGATCAAAGAAAACCCTAAGGCTTTCTATAGGTATATCAGGAATAAAAGAATGATAAGAGTTAGAACAGGGCCAATCAAGGATAGTAGTGGGAAGTTGTGTGCGGAATCAGAGGAGATAGGGGAAGCGTTAAATGAATATTTTTCGTCAGTATTTACAGTAGAGAAAGAAAATGTTGCCGAGGAGATTACTGAGATACAGCCTACTAGGCTAGATGGGATTGAGATTCACAAGGAGGAGGTGTTAGCAATTTTGGAAAGAGTGAAAATAGATAAGTCCCCTGGGCCAGATGGGATTTATCCTAGGATTCTCTGGGAAGCCAGGGAGGAGATTGCAGAGCCGTTGTTGTTGATCTTTATGTCGTCATTGTCGACAGGAGTAGTGCCGGAAGACTGGAGGATAGCAAATGTTGTCCCCTTGTTCAAGAAGGGGAGTAGAGACAGCCCTGGTAATTATAGACCTGTGAGCCTTACTTCGGTTGTGGGTAAAATGTTGGAAAAGGTTATAAGAGATAGGATTTATAAATCATCTTGAAAAGAATAAGTTCATTTGCGATAGTCAGCACGGTTTTGTGAAAGGTAGGTCGTGCCTCACAAACCTTATTGAGTTTTTCGAGAAGGTGACCAAACAGGTGGATGAGGGTAAAGCCGTGGATGTGGTGTATATGGATTTCAGTAAGGCGTTTGATAAGGTTCCCCACGGTAGGCTATTGCAGAAAATACGGAAGTATGGGGTTGAAGGTGATTTAGAGCTTTGGATCAGAAATTGGCTAGCTGAAAGAAGACAGAGGGTGGTGGTTGATGGCAAATGTTCATCCTGGAGTTTAGTTACTAGTGGTGTACCGCAAGGTTCTGTTTTGGGGCCACTGCTGTTTGTCATTTTTATAAATGACCTGGATGAGGGTGTAGAAGGGTGGGTTAGTAAATTTGCGGATGACACGAAGGTCGGTGGAGTTGTGGATAGTGTCGAAGGGTGTTGTAGGGTACAGAGGGACATAGATAGGCTGCAGAGCTGGGCTGAGAGATGGCAAATGGAGTTTAATGCGGAGAAGTGTGAGGTGATTCACTTTGGAAGGAGTAACAGCAATGCAGAGTACTGGGCTAATGGGAAGATTCTTGGTAGTGTAGATGAGCAGAGAGATCTTGGTGTCCAGGTACATAAATCCCTGAAAGTTGCTACCCAGGTTAATAGGGCTGTTAAGAAGGCATATGGTGTGTTAGCTTTTATTAGTAGGGGGATCGAGTTTCGGAGCCACGAGGTCATGATGCAGCTGTACAAAACTCTGGTGAGGCCGCACCTTGAGTATTGCGTGCAGTTCTGGTCACCGCATTATAGGAAGGATGTAGAAGCTTTGGAAAGGGTGCAGAGGAGATTTACTAGGATGTTGCCTGGTATGGAAGGAAGGTCTTACGAGGAAAGGCTGAGGGACTTGGGGTTGTTTTCGTTAGAGAGAAGGAGGAGGAGAGGTGACTTAATAGAGACATACAAGATAATCAGAGGGTTAGATAGGGTGGATAGTGAGAGTCTTTTTCCTCGGATGATGATGGCAAACACGAGGGGACATAGCTTTAAGTTGAGGGGTGAAAGATATAGGACAGATGTCAGAGGTAGTTTCTTTACGCAGAGAGTAGTAGCAGCGTGGAACGCCCTGCCTGCAACAGTAGTAGACTCGCCAACTTTAAGGGCATTTAAGTGGTCATTGGATAGACATATGGATGAAAATGGAATAGTGTAGGTCAGATGGTCGGCGCAACATCGAGGGCCGAAGGGCCTGTACTGCGCTGTAATGTTCTAATGTTCTAATGAATTGAAAGATTGTCAAAGTATCACACCAGGGCCAGGAACTTCACAGACGGAATGTCAACGTGAAAAGGCAGCCTGACAGTTCTCAGGTGCATCTTGGATATCATGCTGTAGGTTTAAAATGCCCACAGGGAGATTCTGCTCCCCACAGATGGGAGGAAGAAGGCTGCCGCAGAAAATAAGCAGGCGTGGCTGGAGGTGGCCAGCAGCAGGCGTGTAGTGCCTTGCTCCTGCATACAATGCTGCAAGAGGTTGAATGACCTGATCAGGAAAGGTGAGTGGCATGGCACATTCAAGTACAAACACTCTCAAATAGCCTTCTGCACATCACTCCTCTGACCAACCAAACTTGCAGGTGCACCAATCCATCTGTCCAGGTACCTCCTCACATCCCCAACTGACCAGCCACCACTGGCACTCACCCTCATCTTATGGCAATGTCACACCCATCCCTCACATGACCCTCCACAAATGTTGTATTTCCATCCTCTCAAAACATACCACTCTTCACACTCATTGGTCTCTTCTGTCTCCCCTTGCAGGCGCAGTGGTTAGCACCGCAGCCTCACAGCTCCAGGGACCCGGGTTCAATTCTGGGTACTGCCTGTGCGGAGTTTGCAAGTTCTCCCTGTGACCGCGTGGGTTTTCGCCGGGTGCCCCGGTTTCCTCCCACCGCCAAAGACTTGCAGGTGTTAGGTAAATTGGCCATTGTAAATTGCCCCTAGTGTAGGTAGGTGGTAGGGAATATGGGATTACTGTCGGGTTAGTATGAATGGGTGGTTCTTGGTCGGCACAGACTCGGTGGGCCGAAGGGCCTGCTTCAGTGCTGTATCTCTAAATCAATAAAAATAAATAAATAAACAACAGGGAGAGGCAAAGAATCAGAGATGGCCCTCCGGTCATCACCACCTTGACAGATTGAGGTGGTGATAGACATAAGTCAGATCTTGGCTTGCACGACCGTTGGTCATGGGGGTCTTCCAGCTATCTGGTGACAGAATTAAATATAACACAACCACATGGCATACAACACTAATTCATGTTGACTTGATGTCATCAGGCATTGAAATATGATGATTTAGAACCCTCTCAACTTGTCAGTTCTAATTCATGTCTTTCATCTCCTACAGCTCCTATAAGAGTCTTTTGGGAGGTGAGCCTGAGGAGGACAAAATCTCCTCAGAGGAAGTCACTCACTCTGAGGATGCACCATCACATGACTCGCACACACACTCCACCAGCTCAGTTACGTACACCTCAGTGGGGTCACCAAGACAAGTAGTTGGGTTGTCACACGGCGAAGCATAAACCACAAGTGAGCAACAGCTGCTGGCGGAGACAGGGACAGCAGTGGAGAGTCCTCATCAGAGGACATAGGATGCAGATGCTAAGCTGGAGCTGTTGAAGAGGACTATTGTGGAGAAGCAGCAGAAAATGTGCAAGGTTCTGTCAGCCTTTCCAAAGGCACTGTACACCACTGGAGAGAGATGGAGAAGTCCATCTCTAGCACAAGTGCCATGATGTCTCAGGCGCTGATGTCTAGATCCATGGAAAGAGTGGCCACTTGCATGCAGCATCAGACAAGGCAGCATAGCAGGCAGCTAAGTGCATGCTAGCTCTCACCAATGGTCTACGCACTCAGTCTGCCACCTTAAGCAGGATGGAGGAAAGCTTCACCTTGGCTGTTCAGTGTCTCACTGAAGTGTAGCAAAGTGCTCTCCAGCTCTTGGCTAGCAGGGAAGTGCAGGTGGACCATGAGAGAAGATGGTGAAAGGGCACATGGATGTGGGGACTATGCTCAAAGCACTTCCACTCCTGACCCCCTGATCTCCCTCCACCCCCCATCACATGCTGACTTCTGTCCCGTTGGCCGAGTCTGTTCCTGCACAAGTGCAGGTGGGGCAGTCTTTGGCAGGGTCCTCACGGGCTCCAAAACCCAGAAGACATTGGCCGAGAGCGTCACAGCAGTCAGAGCAGGGATACAAGCAGCGTGCCTCTAGCTCTACTGATGCCACTGGGGTTGCACCACATGGGAGTACTAGAGAAATGATTTGTAGTTGAACAAGGGAATTCACTTGGCTGTTTAACACTGATAAACTGTCACAATTCTGTTTAATGTTGTTCAGTCATAATTTAGTTCAAAACTCCAATGTCCCATCCTCCCCATTTTGCCTGCTGCCTGTCAAGTGGTCTTCTGAAGAACGGCATGACAAGAGTCAAACACAAGTGATGTGCATCTGTGAGAGGGATGAATTGTTGCTTTTGGGACTGCTTTGTGCTAGGGTCTCAGGGGAATGGAGCACAGTGGGTTCAGAATTCGTATGTTAGATGACTGCATTGCCTTAGATTAACTGAAGCATGTCTGAAACAGTCTGTCCTCGGCATCCCTGGCATCTACGTGTGCAGCTGCAGGTTCCCTTGCCACACCACGCTCCTCGTCCTCCAAAGGTGCAGAGTGCCCATCACCTTCCTCTTCTTGAAGCTCTAGTCCTTGTTGCGGTGCAATGTTGTGCAAGGTACAGGAGATCACTATCGCACTATCACTCTGGAAACTCTTCCTGATACATAATGAAGGGCGCCCCCAAACCCGTTCAGGCACCAGAGTTGCATCTTCAGCATTCCAATGGTTTGCTCAATGACAACTCTTGAGCTCATGTGGCTTCGGTTGTACCATTCCTGGGCATCAGTTGTAGGGCTCCTCACAGGTGTCATTGATCATGTCCTTAGAGGGTAGTCCTTGTCTCCAAGAAGCCCTCCGTTGATTCTGCTTGGAGGTGTGAATATCTGTGGGAGACGTGACTGATGCAGGATGAAGGCATCACGGAAGCTCCCTGAATATCTTGCACAGACATGCATCATAATCTTTGATGGTTGATTACCAGCTGAACACTGATGGAGTGGAATTCCTTTCAGTTGAAGAATTCTGCTGGGTGATCTGAGGGTGCCTTGATTGTTACATGTGTAAAATCTATGACTCCATGGACCTGTGGGAATCCAGCCAGAGCAGTAACTCTGAGGGCCCTCTCATCTGACTGTCCTCATCAGTAACTTGGGGATTTGGGGAATAGAAAGGGAAAAGTTGTCCCAAGATTTTATTTTCCAGGTGAGCCCTGACAAAGGTGTGGAAGCTTGTCTCTTTCAGTGGGCGGCACAGTGGTGCAGTGGTTAGCACCGCAGCCTCACAGCTCCAGGGACCCGGGTTCGATTCCGGGTACTGCCAGTGTGGAGTTTGCAAGTTCTCCCTGTGTCTACGTGGGTTTTCTCCGGGTGCTCCGGTTTCCTCCCACAAGCCAAAAGACTTGCAGGTTGGTAGGTAAATTGGCCATTATAAATTGTCACTAGTATAGGTAGGTGGTAGGGAAATATAGGGACAGGTGGGGATGTTTGGTAGGAATATGGGATTAGTGTAGGATTAGTATAAATGGGTGGTTGATGTTCGGCACAGACTCGGTGGGCCGAAGGGCCTGTTTCAGTGCTGTATCTCTAATCATCAGTAGATAAGTACACATAAGTGCCACTCCTGGCAAACATGGCATCTGTCACCTGGGAGATGCATTTGTACGTAGCTAATTGAGATTTTCTACAAATATCGGCAGCAGATCCCTGGAAGGTGCTGGAGGTGAAGAAATTAAGTGCTTTGGTGATCTTGACCGCCATAGGCAATGCATGCCCACTTGGAAGGAGATCTTCTTCAAGGAGGCTGAAAATGCCAGTAACCACCTAACAGGCAAATCTGAGCATTCTGAGGGACTGGTGTTTAATCATGTTCAGAAAGCTAATCCTCTGCCTGTATACCCTGTGCTGGGGTAATCACCCCCTGCAAACTGGAGCTCTGTGCTCATTCCCTCTGTCCTGTGGAGTGGCAGATGCTTGAGAAGGTTGCTGCTGCTCCTGTTGCTTCTCTTGTTCATCGGAGATCCAAAATAAAGCTGTGTAAACGGCTCCCATGCTGCTGAGAAGGCTGACAGCTGCTAAGTGCAGATCAAAGGCAGAAAACTCCAAGGTAGCAGAAATGACCTCCAAAGTATTGGAAATCACTTCCAAAGCAGCAAAAGTGCACTCTCAGAACAAATCCTGTGAGCAAAAGCCTTTCATCTAGGCAAGGAAGCAGCTGTCCTATCTCAATATTTAAAGCCTTTCTTGCCTTTCAATTGCTCAGCCTGGTCAATCCCCACTGTCCTCTCACCTTGCTTTTCCTCGCGAATTCCAGGAAGCCCGGGAAACCGGTGCACTCAGCAAGAGGCAGAATCCTGGGTTAAATCTGCACTTAATTGTCATTTAACATAGTTAAGTCTCAGACCCACCTAGCCCACAGGGGCTTCCCACAAACTAATGAACTCACTTGTGTTAAATGTGGAAGTTGGCAGGTTCCTGTTTGTTTCCTGTCACACCAGCAGTTTCTAGTCCTTTAAACTGCTGCCTGCGCAGAAAACCAACACACTGGCAGGTTAAAATTCCCCTCCTATATGTTTATAAACTGTTTTAAGGTTTAATTTAAGATTGCCTGTTAAGCTTTTCAATTCCCTCTTGTACTTTCCATAATCTTCCTGGCTATTAACTGAATCATGCTCCTGACATTTGTCCTTTTACGTTTTTATTTTAACTTTTATTTCCTTTGTCATGCAGGGCACATTAACTTTGGATGCTCTATCTTTTTGCTTCAAAGGAATTATGCCTAGTTTGCACCTGAACTCCCTTCCTGAAATCTCTCCATTTCTCCGATACTGCTTTACCCTAAAGTGGCCTTTTTCAGTCTACCTATGCTCGTTCCAATCTTAAATTACTGATATTAGTTTTTCCCAGTTGAGCAATTTTACAGTTGATATTTTCAGGTCTGTTTCCATAATTATTTTCAACCAAATTATATTGTAGTCGTTGTTAGCTAGATGATGATCCACTCTAACACACTCCACTTGCCCTACTTCATTTCCCCCAACTATATCCGATACTGCTTCCTACCCGATTGGGATGCAGACATTTGATCAAGTAAGTTCTTCTACACACATATCAGAAATTCTTTGCCTTCCCTAGCCATAGCAATGTGTTTTCCCCATT
Organism: Heterodontus francisci; assembly: GCF_036365525.1. Taxonomy (NCBI): domain Eukaryota; kingdom Metazoa; phylum Chordata; class Chondrichthyes; order Heterodontiformes; family Heterodontidae; genus Heterodontus; species Heterodontus francisci. The sequence goes on along the minus strand of NC_090394.1, from coordinate 38,483,283 downwards.
CTCTATTGCGGTAATTAAAGTCTAATATTACTACTCTATTTTTGTTACAAACTTTTGAAATTTGCTGACAAATTTGCTCATCTATCTCCTTTTCACTGTTTGGTGCTATATAAAGCTCCCAACAATGTAACAGCTCCCCCTCTGTTCCTCAACTCAAGTCAAATAGATTCAGCCCGAGAACCATCGAGTATATCCTTTCTACTTAGAACTGTTAACATCCTTAAACAATACTACCATGCTCCCTCCTCTTTACCATTCTCTATTTTTTTTTTATTTCCAAAATATACTTTATTCATAAAAATCTGTAAAAATTACATTGCCAAACAGTTTCAAACAGCACCAAAAAATACAAACATTGCAAGGGAGATCAGTTTCCTTCAATACTATCATGAGTTTCTTCACAACCCTTCCATTTCACAATTGTCATGCCAATTACAGTTTTACATTTACAGCAAATGAAAATATTAACGATACAGTTCGAGGGGTTTCCCATGGATCCAGCCCCTCAGTTCAGCTTGGTGGGGAGACCTTACACTCTGGTCTTTCCCCATTGAGCCTTTGCTGCGGCTGCCCCAAGCTTTAGTGCGTCCCTCAGCACGTAGCCCTGGACCTTGGAATGTGCCAGTCTGCAACATTCGGTGGTGGACAACTCTTTGCGCTGGAAGACCAGCAAGTTTCGGGCAGACCAAAGGGCGACTTTCACCGAATTGATAGTCCTCCAGCAGCAGTTGATGTTTGTCTCGGTGTGCGTCCCTGGGAACAGCCCGTAGAGCACAGATTCCGGTGTTACAGAGCTGCTTGGGATGAACCTCGACAAAAACCACTGCATCTCTTTCCACAACTGCTTTGTGAAGACACATTCCAGGAGGAGGTGGGCGACCGTCTCTTCCCCACCACAGCCACCCCGGGGGCATTGCGCGGAGGGGGCGAGACTTCGGGCGTGCAGGAAGGATCTGATGGGGAGGGCCCTTCTCACCACCAGCCAAGCTACGTCTTGGTGCTTGTTTGAAAGTTCTGGTGATGAGGCATTCCGCCAAATGATTTTGACGGTCTGCTCGGGGAACCATCCGACAGGATCCACTGTCTCCTTTTCCCGTAGGGCCTTGAGGACATTCCGTGCAGACCAGTGCCTGATGGACCACTGGTCAAAGGTGTTTTCCCGCAGAAACTGCTCCACGAAGGACAGGTGGTACGGCACGGCCCAACTGCATGGAGCATTCCGCGGCAATGTGACTAGGCCCATCCTTCGCAACACCGGGAACAAACAGAACCTCAGCACGTAGTGACACTTGGAGTTTACGTACTGGAGGTCTACACACAGCTTGATGCAGCCGCACACGAAGGTGGTCATCAGGATGAGGGCCACGTTGGGTACATTTTTTCCGCCCTTGTCCAGAGATTTGAACATCGTGTCCCTCCGGACCCGGTCCATTTTAGATCCCCAGATGAAGCGGAAAATGGCTCGGGTGACTGCCACAGCGCAGGAATGGGGTCTGGGCCAGACCTGCGCCACGTACAGCAACAACGTGAGCGCCTCGCACCTGATGACCAGGTTCTTACCCACAATGGAGAGAGATCGCTGCCCCCACATGCTCAACATTTGTTGTACCTTGGCTACTCACTCCTCCCAGGTTTTGGTGCACGCCCCGGCCCTTCCGAACCATGTCCCCAGCACCTTCAGGTAATCTGACCTGACGGTGAAGGGGACAAAGGATCGGTCAGCCCAGTTCCCAAAGAACATGGCCTCGCTCTTGCCGTGGTTAACTTTGGTTCCCGAGGCATGTTCGAACTGGTCGCAGATGCTCATCAGTCTGCGCACGGACAGCGGATCCGAGCAGAAGACAGCAACGTCATCCATGTACAGGGAGGTTTTAACATGAGTGCCTCCGCTGCCTGGGATTGTCACCCCTCTTATGCTCGCATCCTTCCTAATAGACTCAGCAAAGGGTTCAATACAGCAAACAAACAAGACCGGGGAGAGAGGACAGCCCTGTCTGACTCCAGATTTGATCGGGAAACTTTCCGATTCCCACCCATTGATTGAGACTGCGCTACTGATGTTTGTGTAGAGCAGTTGGATCCAATTGCAGATTCCCTCCCCAAACCCCATTTTGGAAAGCACGTCCATCATGTAGGTGTGCGATATCCTGTCAAAAGCCTTCTCCTGGTCCAGGCTGATGAGGCAGGTGTCCACCCTCCTGTCCCGCACGTAGGCGATCATATCCCTGAGTAGCGCGAGACTATCGAGATCTTTCTGCCGGGTACAGTACAGGTCTGATCGGGGTGGATCACCAACTCCAGAGCAGATTTGACTCGACTGGCTATGACTTTGGACAGAATCTTGTAGTCAACATTAAGCAGTGAGATGGGCCGCCAATTTCTGATTTCTGCCCTCTCCCCCTTCCGCTTGTAAATGAGGGTGATGATGCCTTTCCTCATAGATTCTGACATGCTGCAGGTCAGGAGCATACTTTCATATACTTCCAGCAGGTCTGGGCTGACCCAGTCCCACAGGGCCGAGTACAACTCGACCGGTAAGCCGTCGCTTCCGGGAGTTTTACTCGTCTCTAAGGACTCAACGGCCTTTGTCAGCTCGTCCAGAGTTAGCGGCTTACCTTTCTCTATCATTCTTGAAAACTTGGTAACCAAGAATGTTAAGAATGCATTCTTTGTTTGAGCCATGTCTCTGCTAATTCAACCCACATCATAGTTACACTATGGACATTGACGTACATACAATTTACACCTCCTTTGTCATTTTTGCTATTTTCCTTAATTTGCTCCCTGCAATTTTTAGGATATTTCCAATTTTACAGCTGCTTATACCTCTCTGTCCTCTGATCTCATTTCTGCTCCCCTTCCCCCTGCCAAATCCAAGCGTGAAATCTTCCATTGTAAAAACCACAGCAGGAAGTTTCTCATCTTTAAATCCTAGCAGAAGTTCGGAACATAGGAGCAGGTGTAGGCCATTCAGCCTGTGGAGCCTGCTCTGCCATTCAATTAGATCACGGCTGATCATCTACCTCAACTTCACTTTCGCACACTATCCCCATAACCCTTGATGTCATTAGTATCCAGATATCCATCAATTTCTGTCTTGAACATGCTCAATGATTGAGCTTCCACAGCCCTCTAGGGTAGAGAATTCCAAAGATTTACCACTCACTCAGTGAAGAAATTCCTCCTCATCTCAGTCTCAAATGGCTTGCCCCTTTTTCTGAGACTATGTCCCCTGGTTCTAGACAACCAGCCAGGTGAAACATCCTATCTACGTCCACCCCATCACGCCTTGTAAGAATTTTGCAAGTTTCAATGAGATCATTCTTCGAAACTCTAGAGAATACAGGACCAGTTTCCTCAATCTCTCCACATAAGACAATCCTGCCATCCCAGGGATTAGTCTGGCGAACCTCCATTGCAGTCCCTCTATGGCAAGTATATCCTTCCTTAGATGAGGAGACCAAAGCTGTACACAATACTCCAGGTGCGGTCTCAACAAGGCTCTATACAATTGCAGCAAGACTTCTTTACTCCTGAACAAAAAACCCCGTGTGATGAAGGCCAACATATCATTTGCCTTCCTTATCGCTTACTGCACCTGTATGCTAACCTTTAGTGATGTACAAGGACACCCAGATCCCTCTGGACATCAACACATCCCAACCTCTCACCATTTAGGAACTACTCTTTCTGTTTTTTCTACCAAAATGGATCACTTCACACTTATTCGTATTATATTCCATATGTCATGTTCTTGCCCATTCACTTAGCCTGTCCAAGTCCCCTTGAAGCCTTCTTACATTCGTCTCACACATTCCCACCTAGTTTTGTGTCATCAGCAAATTTGGAAATCTTACATTTGGTCCCCACATCCAAATTAGTTATATAGATTGCAAACAGCTGTGGCCTCAGCATGATCCCACTTGTAACAGCCTGCCACCCCAAGAATGACCCGTTTATTCCTACCTTCTGTTTTCTCTCTGTTAACCAATTCTCAATCCATACCAGTATAACACCCAAAATCCCATGTGCTCAAATTTTGTTTACTAACCTCCTGTGTGGAACCTTATCAAAAGCCTTCTGAAAATCCAAATACGCCACATCCACTGGTTCTCCTTTATCTACGATACAAGTAACATCCTCAAAAAACTCCAACAGCTTTGTCAAACATGGGCCGGAACATTTTACGGCCCCCCAACGAGTGGGCTAGTGGTCGGGGGGAGGAAGGGGCGTAAAATTGAGAGAGAGGCGGGACGGGGCGGCGCGAAACAGCCTGCCTGCCTCAGGACAATCAAGGCCCTTAAGTGGACAATTAACTGCCAATTAAGGGCCTCTTCCTGCCACCGTGGGTATGCAAAAGCCCCAAGAATACCACCAGGTAAAAAGCTGGTAGCCTTCTTGCAGGCTGGCCTCCTGATAAGGCACCCTGTACCCCACGGAGGGCCGTCTCGAAGCCCCAACCGCCCCCACCGCACAACACACTCCACCCCCCAACTGACGCCCCCTGCCTCGCCAGAGCCTGGCTGACTGTCTCCGGCAAGGCCCCAAAAACCTATCTTTGTTCTGGGGCTGGTCTTCACCTTGTTTGCAATGGCTGGGTGTAGTCCCAGCAGTGGTCATTGCTCCCAGTGGCACTGCTGGGACTAAGAGCTGCCGGCCCGCTGACTGGCCGACAGCTCCATCAGGCGGGACTTTCTGCCTCAAGGAAGTGCACGTCCTGCCCAAGGCCAATTAAGGGCCTGGGGAGCAAAAATTCCCAGCGTGGCTCGCCAAACCCGGCAGAAGCAGGCCTGCCCCCGACTTTACGGCCGGTGGGCTGGACCTCCCACCCAACGTAAAATTCCGGCCCTGATTTCCCTTTCATAAAATCATGTTGACTCTGCCCAATCATATCATTATTTTCTAAGTGTCCAGTAATCACATCCTTTATAATAGATTCTAACATGTTCCCTGTTTTCTCTCTTCCCTCCTTTCTTAAATAGTGGGATTACATTTCCTACTTTACAGTCTGCAGGAACCTTTCCAAAATCTACAGAATTTGGAAAGATAACCATCAGTGCATCCACTATCTCTACAGCCACCTCTTTCAACACACGGAGATGTAGTTCACCTGGTCCAGGGGATTTATCAACCTTCAATCCAGTTAATTTTTCTGAGTACTACTTCTTTATTAATACTATTTTCTTTCAGTTCCTCATTTTCACAAGTCCCTTGGTTCCCTACTATTTCTGGGAGATTTTCTGTATCTTCCTCCGTGAAGACAGTCACATAGTCATTGTTTAGTTTCTCCATTTCCCTATTCTCCATTATAAATTCTCCTGTCTCTGCCTGTAATGGACCCACATTTGTCAGTGCTGATCTTTTCCTTTTCACATACCTAAAGAAGCTTTTACAGTCCGCCTTTATGTTTCTCACCAGTTTGCATTCACGTTCTCTTTTCCCTTTATCAGTTTCTTGGTCCTCCTTTGCAGGATTCTAAATTGCTCCCAATACTTGGGCTTACCACTTTTTCCTGCAACCTTATAAGCCACTTCCTGTGACCTAACGCAATCTTTAACTTCTTTTGCTAGCCACAGGTGATTCATCTTTCCTCTTGGGGTTTTGTGTCTTAGAGGAATGTATATTTGTTGTAGACCATGAAATAATTTTTTTTATATACTAACCATTGCCTATCTACTGTCAAATCTTTTAGTGTATTTTCCCAATCCACCATGGCCAACTTGCCCCTCATACCTTCATAGGTTCCTTTGTTCAGATTTAAGATCCAAGTTTCAGAATGAACTCTATCACTTCCAGACTTTCTGTAAAATTTTACCATATTATGATCACTATTTCCCAAAGGCTCCTTTACAGTAAGGTTATTACTAAGCCCTTTCTCATTACATAATGCTAAATCTAAAATAGCTCAATCCCTAGTTGGTTCTTCAACGTACTGCCCCAGAAACCCATCTCATACACACTGCAGGAATTCATCCTGCACAGAATTAGTGCCGATTAGGTCTCGCCAGTCTATATGTAAATTGAAGTCGCCCACTATTACTCTATTAACCATGTTAAATGCACCTCTAATTTCCTGACTTATACTGTGCCCAACATTACCACTATTGTTTGGTGGCCTATTAAACAACTTCCACCAACGTTTGCTGCCCCTTGCTGTTTCTTAGCTCCACCCAAATTGATTCTTCATCTTGATCCTTCGATCTAAAATCCTCTCTCACTAATGTACAGATTTCGTCCCTTATTAAAGGAGCTATCCCACTTCCTTTTCCTCTTTGCCGATCCTTCCTAAATGACGAAAAACCTTGTATATTCAGTTCTTACTCTCGGTCACCCTATAACCACGTCTCTGTAATGGCAATTAAATCATACCCATTCACCTCTATAATAAAAGCAAAATACTGCAGATGCTGGAAATCTGCAATAAAAACCAAAAGTGCTGGAAAATACTCAGCAGATCTGGCAGCATCTGTGGAGAGAGAAGCAAAGTTAACATTTCAGGTCAGTGACCTTTCATCAGAACTGGCAAAGCTTAGAAATGTAATCGGTTTTAAGCAAATAAAGTGGGGGTGGGGCAAAAAAGAACAAAAGGGAAGGTGTTGATAGCAATTAGGGTCACAGAGAATAACTGACAAGGAGGTCATAGGGCAAAGGCAAAGGGTGGGTTAATAGTGTGGTGAAAGACAAAGCGTTAGTGCAGAGAGGGTACTAAATGACAGATTAATGAAAGCCCTAGCTAAAAGCACAACATGAAAAAAAAGTGGGCAGGCACATGGTAAAAAAAAAAATGAATGATGAAACAAACTAAAATAAAATGAAATAAAAATTAAAAAGTAAAACTAAAAATAAAAAGGGGGAGGGGGGGGGGGTGGGCAGTCATGCTCTGAAGTTATTGAACTCAATGTTCAGTCCGCCCATTTATCTCTATTTGTGTCTTCAAATCATCTACCTTGTTGCATGCATTCAGAGAGAGTGCCCTTAACTTTATCTTTTCAACATTATTCCACATTCTGATCCTACTTGATACTTGCCTTTGCTTTGTTTCCCTCCAATTTTTCCTTCCTGCCACTCTCAAATTATCAATTCCCTTAGTGCTACCTCGCTCTCTTGCCTTCTCCTCACTCTCTAAATTATCACATCTTCCTTCACGTGATTCCTCACCCCCACTATTTAGTTTAAAGCCCTCTCTACCGCCCTAGTTACATGACTGGCCAGAACACTGACCCCAGCACGGTTCAGGTGAGGACCATCCCAACAGTACAGCTCCCACTTTCCCCAGTGCTGATGCCAAGGCCCCATGAATTGAAACCCATTTCTCCCACACCAATCTTGGACCCAAGCATTTAACTCTCTAATCTTATTCACCCTGTTCCAATTTGCTCATGGCTCAGGTAATAATCTGGAGATCATTACATTTGAGGTTTTGCTTTTTAATTTAGCCCCTAGTTGCTCATTCCCTCTATGCAGAACCTCTTTTCCTAGTTCTATCTATGTCATTGGTACCCATGTGGACCACAAAAACTGGATCCTCCCCCTCCCACAGCAAGTTCCTCTCCAGCCCTGAGCAGATGTCCCGAACCCTGGCACGCAGGTAAGTGTAGACCCCATGCCTCAGTCTCAATTTATACTCTCCCTCTCCGGCGTGTTTCCTTACAGGTCGGCTGCCTCTCTGCTCTCCCAGGTAAGCATAGGCCACGAGCCTTGGTCTCCATTTATACTCTCCTTCTCTGGTGCGTTTCCTCGAGGTCCACTGCCTCTCCGCTCTCCCAGGTTTCTCAACTTCAAACCCTAACTCGAGGGCCTTCATCTTCAAATTCATTGCTTGTTTTGTTTAAGGATTTGTAACTCATCCAACTAGTGACACTTCTCATGAAGAGGGAATGGACATAAATGGGGTCTTATTGGAGTCAAGGTGGCACTAACATGACAAAATTGACAATGGAAGTTCGACTTGGTAATCCAATATGCGAACGTGGGGAGGTACATGTGTTATCAGAGGCTAGAATTCTTCCCATTCAACTCCAGATATCCCAGAAAGCTAATGCCTGTAATGGGTAGGGTAGTCCTAGCTAGACAAACAATGGGAAGTTTACCTATGCTCTGTATTGTTAAGTTGCTTGATTTTAGTTCATTAAACTCTAGCTTATTTGCATTATCGAGTCCCTAAGCCTTGGCTCTGCCAACCTACACTAAACTCTATGGAATTAGATAAGTTAGGGCAGTGTATGCCAAAGAGGAGAGAATATAGACTCCATATTGGGCAAACATAAAATTCTATTGTCGACTTTTTTTGCAGCTTGGCTTGAAGACTCTTAACAGGGCAATGGGTTCAGCTGAATAAAAATCTTTGTTTTGCTTGATTTCACTTCTGGATCTAGGCTGCAGGACCATTTTTCAGTATTATTACCCTCACTAGTGCACAAACTACACTGGCAGTCATCAGTTTACTTCCAAGTCTCATAATTCACCAGGTGCAATAGTCTGACCCTCGTCTCCTGAATATTAAAGCACCAAGGAGGATCGCTGAGAACACACTCCAAAATCTGGTTGCCAAACATTAAATTTAAAAACTAGTCAAACTAATCCCAGACAATCTAAACAAATTTACTTTCTGCAAATAAATCTCTTCAATTATGTATGACTCTTGCTTTCTGCCAGTGCTCTTTCTTGTAACTTTGTTCTGATTTTCTATTTCATTCATCTCCGGCTCATTCTCCTTTTCTCAGTGACAATATCACCCTCCTTTCCCCCTGAAATATATGGCTCTTGTGCACACCAGCCCTTGGCTGCAGCTCATATTTCTGAGGTAGCTCTGTACTTTCTTCCTATTCCTGTAAAAGTGACCACCATCAGAGAAAATAGAAGAACTACTCTTAAACTATCATATCTCAGACCATTCCAACAGGGTTCTAATAAGATACAAAGTATAAAAAGACATGACAGATCACTGCAGTATATAATACAAAATGAAATCTAAAATACAAGAGCATAATATGACAATGCATGAACTTTAAGGAAAGTACAGTTCAGGATGACATCATTACAGTCTGTGCAGAGGCCGATTCCTTGGGATTTAGCACTACAGCCATCTCAGGACTCTGTTTAACAGTGATCCTTGACAAGTTATTAGTTTAATCGGTTGCAGCTAAATAAATTGTGGAGCTTTTTTTTTACTGATCTGCAGCCCAGAATAAGGACTTGAAGGAAGCTACTGACTCATTATAAGATTTATAAACTGCCACTCAACTGTTAAAGGTTCAGCATAACGACTGTAACTAAGACACAGTGAGTATATCGGACAAACATTGCAGAATCCAACTTCTATTCCCAGACACATTGAGCATGTAGAATGTAGACAGCCTAACTCCAAACTGGTTGTGTTACAGGTCTAGACAAGAGTTTATTTAATACAATATGATTTAAAACTCAAAGTTTTGTCATAGTAACCTCTAGATTACACATCTCCCTTGCTGGTTTGATGCATTCCATATCTCAGGTTTCCAAATTAATCCAAGAACTTTCTTTTTCTCATCATCTCCTTTTACTGCTAATTTTCTCCCCTCCTTGCTAAAGTCACTGATTCCTTCCAGCAGTTCCATATGGAGTCAGTTGCACTTGAGTATCTTCTCCAAGCCACAGAAAGTTTTGGTTGCGGGCAGGGGGGAGTGGGGTGCGGGTAAGGGGTCCCTGCTGTTCATACGCAATATAGATTTAGAACATCAATGCAATTTGGTCAAGTTCGCAGATGATACTAAGAAGGTACGGCAAGAATAAGAAAGAGTCAAGGGATTACAGAAGGAATTAGACAGGCAGAACCATGATTCCATAAAACACAATGCAGGTAGCTCCAAGATATTTCACAGTTATTCATGAGACTACGTAAGAAAAAAATCCAAGGCACTTCCACTTTTAAAATAGCTGCATCGAAGGGTATCTTATAGAGATACACAAGATAATAAGCAAAGTAAGAGAAAGTTAAAGTCCCATTTCAAGTTGAACCATGACTGCAGGACAAGGGGTCATAAGTACAAACTGATAAAAGGCAAGTTCAGGACTGTTGTCAGGTAACAGTTCATCACACAAATATTGGAGTGATCTCAGGATCACTATAGGATCATTGGAAAAACAGTTGGGTGCTATGATGGGTTAGGTTCTTAGGTTCCTACGGATGGAATCCCTCATCTTTGTGATATCCATGGTGTACTGAACTTCCTGTTCTCTATTTTTATGATTAAATTGTATGACGGTATGTACCAAAAAAAATCTAAGCAGTTAAGAAGTTTGAATCCTCACATCAAAAGGTAAAACAGATAACACAAGTCGCTGCTCTTCAAAGTAATTAATTGACTGTCAATTGTTTTTATAAGTTTCTGAGAGATGTGACAAGGCACTTTATAAATGCCAGTCTGTCTTTATTTTACCACAGATATTAGCTATTGGTAAGGCTATTGAGTGATGTAATTATCAGAGATCTATTTCATTTATAGACAAACACCTGGCCCTGTCTAATCAAGAAACATCAGTGTGCCAGGGAAATGGAATCAAAGAGCTGCCCACCAATTGGCTCCGGAAGATGCAGTGATCAGGGAACAAGTGCTTTATAATATCAGAAACAACACTTACCCATTGATGGTCTCTTTGTTTTCTGCACGAATGAAGTGCTGTTTCTCTGGCATTATAATACAAAGTGAGTTCTTCTGAGCTGTCTTGCTCTCACCATCTGTGACATCAGTGGAGAGATTCATATTGATGGTGCCTTGTGGAAGAGTACTGGGCTGTTATAAGTAAAGAGGAGATTTCTGTGAGGGAATTTATTTCAATGTTAAGTGCTCCACAATCGCTCATATGGTACTGTTTAAAAACAAACCACTCAAAGCAAATTGATCAAAATGCAATTAGAAATGAATAATTATCAATTTAAAACAATCAACTCAAACACATACTTCAATTTCTCCAGAAATTCACCCATCAATGGTTAATCTGCAATTGAGCTAGTTGGTGGGCGTAACTCCAGAGAAATTAAGTGGCAGCCAGATTAATGGAGATCGGTTTGGAGAATCAATATCCACCTGGAACTATTGGCTCCTCTTTAAAATCAAGTTTCACTTTGACATGAAGTTCCAACAGAACCGATGAAAGGACACAGACCTGAAACATTAACTCTATTTCTCTCTCCACAGAGGCTGCCAGTCCTGCTGTGTATTTCCAATGTTTTCTTTCACATGGAGATATCCTCACACTGATTTGCTTGATAGCCTCACTTCTGCTTTGATGACCTACCCCCAGTAAAGCGCTTCCAAAACTCTGCTGCCCATAACCTAACCCACACCAATTCCCATTCACGCATCACCCATGTGCTTCCTTAGCTACATTGGCTTTTGGTCCACTAATACCTCAATGTTAAAATTCTCAACTATGTATTCAAATCCCTCTATGGCCTTGCTCCTCTCTGTAACCTCCTTCAATCTAAACTCCTTCAAGAATCATGTGTTTCTCAAACTGTGGACTCTTTTGTATCTACACCCCCATCGTCCCACTATTGACCGTCTTTCCTTTAGCTGTATAGGCCCTAAGATCTGAAATCCCCCTCCCATTTATGCTTGTCTCTCCTTTTCAAGACTTTCCTGAAACAGAATCATAGAAAGATTACAACACACAAAGAGGCCACTTGGCCCATCGTGTCTGCGCTGGCCGGAGAAAAAAAGTCGCCCAACCTAATCCCACTTTCCAGCATTTGGTTCATAGCCCTTCAGGTTACAGCACTTCGGATACACATCCAGGCACCTTTCAAATGAGATGAGGTTTTCTGCCTCTACCACCTTTTCGGGCAGAGAGTTCCAGATTCTTACCACCCTCTAATCTTTCTACCAATCACTTTAAATTTATGTCCCCTAGTCACTGACCTCTCTGCTGAGGTAAATAGGCCCTTCCCATCCACTCTATCCAGGCCCCTCACAATTTTGTACATTTCAATCAAATCTCCCCTCAGCCTCCTCTGTTCCAAGGAGAACAACTCCAAGCTACCCAATCTTTCCTCATAGCTGCCATTTTCCAGTCCTGGCAACATCCACGTAAATCTCCTCTGTACCCTCTCTAGTGCAATTACATCCTTTCTGTAATGAGGTGACCAGAACTGCACACAGTACTCAAGTTGTGGCCTAACTAATGTTTTATATTTCTTTCTTTTTCTTTTGGGCCTCCTTATCTCGAGAGACAATGGATACGCGCCTGGAGGTGGTCAGTGGTTTGTGAAGCAGCGCCTGGAGTGGCTATAAAGGCCAATTTTGGAGTGACAGGCTCTTCCACAGGTGCTGCAGAGAAATTTGTTTGTTGGGGCTGTTGCACAGTTGGCTCTCCCCTTGCGCCTCTGTCTTTTTTCCTGCCAACTACTAAGTCTCTTCGACTCGCCACAATTTAGCCCTGTCTTTATGGCTGCCCGCCAGCTCTGGCGAATGCTGGCAACTGACTCCCACGACTTGTGATCAATGTCACACGATTTCATGTCGCGTTTGCAGACGTCTTTATAACGGAGACATGGACGGCCGGTGGGTCTGATACCAGTGGCGAGCTCGCTGTACAATGTGTCTTTGGGGATCCTGCCATCTTCCATGCGGCTCACATGGCCAAGCCATCTCAAGCGCCGCTGACTCAGTAGTGTGTATAAGCTGGGGGTGTTGGCCGCTTCAAGGACTTCTGTGTTGGAGATATAGTCCTGCCACCTGATGCCAAGTATTCTCCGAAGGCAGCGAAGATGGAATGAATTGAGACGTCGCTCTTGGCTGGCATACGTTGTCCAGGCCTCGCTGCCGTAGAGCAAGGTACTGAGGACACAGGCCTGATACACTCGGACTTTTGTGTTCCGTGTCAGTGCGCCATTTTCCCACACTCTCTTGGCCAGTCTGGACATAGCAGTGAAAGCCTTACCCATGCGCTTGTTGATTTCTGCATCTAGAGACAGGTTACTGGTGATAATTGAGCCTAGGTAGGTGAACTCTTGAACCACTTCCAGAGCGTGGTCGCCAATATTGATGGATGGAGCATTTCTGACATCCTGCCCCATGATGTTCGTTTTCTTGAGGCTGATGGTTAGGCCAAATTCATTGCAGGCAGACGCAAACCTGTCGATGAGACTCTGCAGGCATTCTTCAGTGTGAGATGTTAAAGCAGCATCGTCAGCAAAGAGGAGTTCTCTGATGAGGACTTTCCGTACTTTGGACTTCGCTCTTAGACGGGCAAGGTTGAACAACCTGCCCCCTGTTTTATATAGTTCCAGCATAACCTCCCTACTCTTATATTCTATGCCCCAGCTAATCTTCTTTCTTCTTTGGGCCTCCTTATCTCGAGAGACAATGGATATGCGCCTGGAGGTGGTCAGTGGTTTGTGAAGCAGCGCCTGGAGTGGCTATAAAGGCCAATTCTGGAGTGACAGGCTCTTCCACAGGTGCTGCAGAGAAATTTGTTTGTCGGGGCTGTTGCACAGTTGGCTCTCCCCTTGCGCCTCTGTCTTTTTTCCTGCCAACTACTAAGTCTCTTCGACTCGCCACATTTTAGCTCTGTCTTTATGGCTGCCCGCCATAAAGGAAAGGATTCCATATGCCTTCTTAACCACTTTATCGACCTGTCCTGCTACTTTCCGGGATCTGTAGACATACACTCCATAGTTCCTTACTTCCTCTACACCTGTCAATATCCTCCCATTTATTGTCTATTCCTTTGCCTTGTTTGATCTCCCCAATGCATCACCTCACACTTCTCCAGGTTGAATTTCATTTGTCACTTTTCTGCCCACCTGACCAGTCCATTGATATCTTCCTGCAGTCGACAGCTATCCTCCCCACTATCAAACACACAGCCAATTTTTGTGACGTCTGCAAACTTCTTCATCATTCCCGCTATATTTACGTCCAAATCGTTAATATATATCACAGTGGATCTAGTACTGAGCTCTGCGGAACCCCACTGGAAACAGCCATCCTGGCACAGAACACCCATCAACAATTACCCTTTGTTTCCTGCCACTGAGACAATTTTGTATCCAGCTTGCTACATTTCCCTGGATCCCATGAGCTTTTACTTTTTTTAAACCAGTCTGCCATGTGGGACCTTGTCAAACACCTTGCTAAGATCCATGCAGACCACATCAACTGCACTAGCCTCATCAATCCTCCTTGTAATTTCCTCAAAGAATTTCATTAAGGTAGTCACACATGACCTTCCCTTAAGAAATCCATGCTGATTATCCTTGATTAATCCGTGCCTTTCCAAGTGACATTTTATCCTAATATAAAAGCAAAATATTTCAGATTTCCAGCATCTGCAGTAAAACCAAGAAGTGCTGGAAATACTCAGTAGGTCTGGCAGCATCTGTGGAGGGAGAAGCAAAGTTAACGTTTCAGGTCAGTGACCTTTCATCAGAACTGCTGAAAGGTTCTGATGAAAGGTCACTGACCAGAAACGTTAACTTTGCTTCTCCCTCCACAGATGCTGCCAGACCTGCTGAGTATTTCCAGCACTTTTTGGTATTATGACATTTTATACTGTCTCTCAGAATTGATTCCAATAATTTGCCCACTACCGAGGTTAGACTGAATGGCCCGTAATTATTTTGCCTATCCCTCACTCCCTTTTTAAACAAAGGTACAACTTTGGCAGACCTATAATCCTCTGACACCATACCTGTATCCAGTGAGGATTGAAAAATGATGGTCAGACTTTCTGCTATTTCCTCCCTGGCTTCTTTTAACAGTCTAGGGTACATTTCATCCTGCCCTAGTGATCTATCCACCTTTAAGGATGTCAATCCCATTAATACTTCCTCTCTCCCTATGTTTATCACATCCAATACTTCACACTCCTCTTACTTAACTACAATGTCTGCATCATCCCCCTCTTTTGTGAAGACAGACGTAAGTATTCACTAAGAACCATACCCACCTCTTCCGCTTACACACATAGGTTATTTTTTTGGTCTTTTATGGGTCCTACTCTTTCCTTAGTCATCCTCTTACTCTTAATGTATTGATAAAACATCTTTGGATCCTCCTTGATTTTACTTGCCAATATTCTTCTATGCCCTCTCTTTGCTTTCCTAATTTCCTTTTTGATTTCACCCCTCCACTTTCTATACTCCTCTCAGCTTTCTGCAGTATTGAATTCTCGGAGTCTAGCATAAGCTTTCCTCTCCTGCCTTATCATACCTTGTAAGCTCCTTGACATCCAGGGGGCTCTAGATTTGGCCGTCCCTCCCTTTTTCTTTGTGGGAACATGTTTACTCTGAACCCCCCGAATCACCCCTTTGAATGCCTCCCCTTGTTCTGACGCTGATTTACCTTCAAGTAGCAGTCACAGAATTGTTACACTGCAGGAGGCCGCCATTCGGCCCATCAGGTCTGCACCAGCTCTCTGAAGGAGCAATTCACTTAGTGCCATTACCCCACCTTCTCCCTGCACATTCCTTCTTTTCAAAACCTATCTCTTTAATAAAGCTTTTAGAATCCGTCCTAACATCTGCTCCTTTGGTTCAGTGTCAATTTTTGTCTGATTACCTTTCTACGAAGTGTGTTGGGATGCTTTCCTATGTTAAAGGCACTATATAAATGCAAGTTGTTGTTGGAACCAATACCACTGTCTCTATACCATATAATTCCTGCTATTAATATACAGCCATTGTTTATATAACTGAGGTTTTTATCCTCCCTAGTTCATACAGTTACAGTTCTGTTGTGAAGGTGTCTACACTATAATTATTCCTGCTGTTATATAGCTGGGGTTGCTATCCCTGTAATTCTTAACGTGCAGTGCACTCTCTGCTGTCTATACGACACTGAACTTATTTGCAGCACATCCTGCAGTTATGAAGAGTGAAGTGTTAAGTGCAGTCTGTAGAAGAATATGTTACGCCTGGAGAAGTACCTGGTGAATTAAGGTCCAATGATTTTAGAATATGAAAGCCTATGGGATATCTTGAGATACTGAGGTCTATCCAAAACCTTTCATCGTTCTCGCTCCCTCTATCCTCAGTTTGAGATTCATTATCTGATCTAAGAGTTGGCTGACAAAAGCGGCTGTTGTTCTGTAGCACACCGGGTTACATGCAGATGTCAAAATGCCTGCTGCATTTCCTCTGCATTGAACGACTTATGCTATCACAGATTATTCTAGACCAAGAGTGTCTGACCTTTTCGCATGGGGGTGCCACATTACAATTTTTGTCCTACATAGGGGGGCAGTGAGAAAATTTCAGCAAGATAAAGGCATTAAAAATTTATCTTACTATTAATCAAGACAACAACAAACATGCATTTTTGTGAGGAAGCTTTAAATGAGAAGATTAATTTATTAACTTACTTTCTCTTCACTATGTTGAACACTGATTTAGTGACATACCTGACATTGAGTACTTACTTATGCAAGCAAAAACAATGTCTGCCCACACACTTGATGTAGCGATGCAGAGTATTCCAGATAGATGTCCATCTGTCAGGAGTGATCTTGATCTCTTTCTCTTCCCTCCCTCCTCTCTGTCTCTCTCTCCCCCCTTTTTCTGTCTGTCTCTCTCACCTCTCTCTCTGCCTCAGTCTGTCCTCTCCCCTCCTCCCTCCACTCCCCGCACTCACCATAGATGTGAGTAATAAAGGCAGGCTGTGAATGCAGTCTCTCCGCTGGGCGCAGTCATGTTGTGTGGTAGCAGGGTCCTGACAAACCTGTAGCTGCTCACCGAGGTGCCTGACATTCTGGCAGCTCTGGGTTTGACCCTGGAATGTCCGCCATAGCTGGCACTTGGAGCTAAAGCAGAGCGAAGTTTGAAATTCCAATTCAAGGAAAGGGCAAAACAAATGTTTGAGGGCAGAAATCACACAGCAGAGGAGAAATGGCTGGGTACAGTTTATATCCGCAGGGCGGATGGAAATCTTTGGCGGGCCAGATTCTGGCCTGCGGGCCATACGTTGGACAACCCTGTTCTAGACACATTACAGCAGTGCAGGTGACAGTGGAGGACCCACTACTCCACCTGTAGCTGCATCCACATTTCCACAGAGAGAGACAGAGAGCAGCAGAGCAGACCAGAGATTTTATGAGCATGCCAAAGAGTCGGAAGCCAACAGAGAGAGCAGGGAATCAGAGTATACCGGTCAGCTTTAATTTAATCTAATCTAAATTAATCAAATATAAAATAAATCTTGATCGATTCATTACTATACAAACTAAAAACGAAAGTGGATTTTATAATTTATAATAGTGAGGAAGACCAGCAGGGAGTGTATTAGTTCAAATTAGGACAACTTAATACATAAGCTGTATTAAGTATTATTAGGGTTTATCAGTATTCATAAGGTTTAGTAATAGTCATACAGTTTATTAGTATTGGCAACACTCTATTACCAGCAGAAATGTTTACATATCTGTATATTCAAGAAAAGTATAACTTTAGTTGCAGGTGTTACTAACATATAATAAACATAGAAACATAGAAAAAAGGAGCAGGAATAGGCCATTCGGCCCTTCAAGCCTGCTCCACCATTCATTATGATCATGGCTGATCATCCAACTCAGTAACCTGTTCTCGCTTTCGCCCCATACTATATATAGGAATTATTCTAAATTAATTAAGAAAGTAATTAAAGTAAATTAACGAATAGCATAAGTAATAATGGCAGGACATGTGTCATGTTGCAGCTGTGGTCTGTGGGAGCTCCTGGATGCCAAGGCTATCCAGGACAAACATGTCTGCAGAAAGCGTAAGCAGCTACAGAAATTCCAGACTAGGATTACTGAAACGGCAAACACTGCGCAACATAAGGGAGGGGGAGAAATACCTGGACTCTTTGTTCCAGAAGACAGTCACACCTCTTAAAACAGAGTCATCTGTTTTGGTCAGCAATGAGGGACATGAGGATGTGACCGTGAGTGAGGCAGGTAAAGGGACTGAGCAGACAGTAGTGGAGAAGCCTCAGACTTTGCAATTGTCAAACAGGTTGGAGGTGCTCTCAACCTGTGTGGACAAAAGTGAGGTCTGCAGGGTGGATGATCAGACTGCCCATGGCACTGTGGTATAGGAAGCCATTTAAGTGGGAGAGCAAAGAATGTAGTGGCAGTAGCGGAGAGTATAGTGAAGGAGATTGACACTGTTCTGTGCAGCCGAGAACGTGAGTCCAGTAGGTTGTGTTGCCTATCCAGTGCTGGGGTTCAGGACATCTGCTCAGGGCTGGACAGGAACTTGGATTGAGAGGGGAGGATCCAGTTGTCGTGGTCCATGTAGGTACCAATGACATAGGTAGGACTAGGAAAGAGGTTCTGCTTAGTCAGTATGAGGAGCTAGGCACCAAATTGAAGAGCAGAACCTCAATGGTGATCATCTCTGGATTATTACATGAGCCACGTGCCAAATGGCAGAGGGCACAGATTAGTGAAATGAATACATGGCTCAAAGACTGGTGTGGGAGAAGTAGGTTTCGGTTCGTCGGGCACTGGCACCAATACTGGGGAAAGTGGCGGCTGTACCGTCGGGACGGTCTGCACCTGAACCGTGCTGGGACCAGTGTTCGAGCAAACTGTATAACTAGGGAAGTAGAGAGGGCTTTAAAGTAAACAAGGGAGGAGAGGGATCAATAAAAGCAAAATACTGCGGATGCTGGAAATCTGAAACAAAAACAAGAAATGCTGGAATCACTCAGCAGGTCTGGCAGCATCTGTGGAAAGAGAAGCAGAGTTAACGTTTCGGGTCAATGACCCTTCTTCGGAACTGGGGATCAGTTCGGAGAGGGATCAAGCTTGGGTAGACAAAGCAAATCCAGGGGTAGAGTCAAGGTAGGAGAGCAGAATAGTAATATGGGAATTGAGGGACAGAGAATGGCAGGAAAGGACAGAGAGAAAAAAAAAACGAAGATCACACGAACAGTCAAGACGATGTTACAAAAGTAACAAAAAGACAAAACTAAGGCTCTGTATCTGAATATGCGTATCATCCATAACAAAGTAGACGAACTGATAGTGCATACTGAAGTGAATAAATATGCTCTGATAGCCCTCACGGAGACGTGGCTGCAGGATAACAAGGATTGTGTCCTGAATATTGAGCAGTATATGACATTCAAAAGAAATAGGAAGCTAGGTGAAGGTGGAGGGGTAGCACTGTTAATCAAGGATGGCATTGGTGCAATAGTTAGAGATGACCTCGGTTCAGAAGATCAGGAGGTAGAATCTGTTTGACTGGAGATGAGAAATACTAGGGGAAAGAAGTCACTAGTGGGAGTGGTCTACAGGTCCCCTAATAGTAATCACAATGTAGGATGAAGTATACAAGAACATAGGGTGCTCGTGATAAAGGGACGACAATAATCATGGGTGGTCTTAATTTACATATAAACTGGAAAAATCAGATTGGCAACATTAACCTGTATGAGGAGTTCATAAAATGCTTTCGAGATAGTTTCTTAGAGCAGCATGTCCTGGAACCAACCAGAGAGGAGGTTATATTAGACTTGGTTTTGTGTAATGTGACAGGATTAATTAATGACCTCAGAGTACAGGCACCTCTAGGTAGCAGCGACCACAATATGATTGAATTTTATATCCAGTTTGAAAGAGGGAAGGGTGGGTCTAAGACTAGCATTTTAAACCTAAATAAGGGCAACTAAGTGGGCATGAAAGCGGAGTTAGCTGCAGTCAACTGGGTTACTAGGCTAGGAGATAGATCAATAGAGAAGCAGTGGCAGATATTTAACAGGATATTTCAGAATACTCAGAATAAGTATATTCCTACTATAAAGAAATATTCTAAGGGGGGGACCCACCATCCGTGATTAACTAAAAAAGTTAAGGAAAGCATCAAACTTAAGGAAAAAGCATATAATTGCACAAAGATGAGTGGCAGGTCAGATGATTGGTCAGAATATAAAGAGCAACAGAAAATTACTAAAAGGTTAATCAGGAGAAAGCAATTAGAGTATTAGAGGAAGCTGGCTAGAAATGTAAAAACAGATAGCAAGACTTTCTACAGGTATTTAAAAAGGAAAAGAGTAAGTAAAGTGAGTGTTGGTCCTCTAGAAAGTGAGAATGGGGAGTTAATAGTAGATAATAAGGAACTGGCAGATAAAATGAACAAATATTTTGCTTCTGTCTTCACTATAGAGGATACAAAAAACATTCTGGCAATAGCTGTAAATCAGGAGGTGGAAGGAAGAGAGGAACTTGAAATTACAATCACCAGGGAAATGGTACTGAGCAAACTGATGGAGCTGCAGACTCCATCAGGACCCGGGCTTCATCCTCGGGTCTTAAAAGAGGTGGCTAATGAGGTAGTAGATGCGTTGGTGTTAAGTTTTCAAAATTTACTGGATTCTGGAAATGTTCCATCAGACTAGAAAGTAACAAATATAACCCCCTCTGTTCAAGAAGGTGGGGGTGGGGCGGGGGCAGGAGACAGAAAACAAGTAACTATAGGCCAGTTAGCTTGACGTCTGTCGTGGGGAAGGTGTTAGAATCAACCATTAAGGAGGCTACAGCTGGGCACTTAGAAAAACTCAAGGTAATCAGGAATAGTCAGCATGGTTTTGTGAAAGGGAAATCATGTTTAACCAATTTATTGTAGTTCTTTGAAGAAGTAACATGTGCTGTGGATAAAGGAGAGCCCGTTGGCGTACTGTATTTGGATTTGATGAGGTGCCACATAAAAGGTTATTGTGCAAAGTAGGAGCTCATAGTGTAGGGGGTAACATATTGGCATGGATAGAAGATTGGCTGGCTGGCAGAAAACAGAGAGTAGGCATAAATGGGTCCTGTTCTGATTGGCAGGATGTGACGAGTGGAGCCCCGCATGGGTCTGTGCTGGAGCCTCAACCTTTTACAACTTATATCAATGACTTAGATGAGGGGAGCGATGTCTTGGTAGCTAAATTTGCAGATGACACAAAGATAGGTAGGAAAGTATGTTGTGAAGAGGACATGAGGAGGTTGCAGACCGATATAGGTAGGTTGAGTGAGTGGGCAAAAATCTAGCGGATGGAGTATAATGTGGGAAAATGTGACATTGTTCACTTTGGCAGAAAGAATAAAAAAGCAGAGTATTACTTAAACGGAGAACTGCAGAATTCCAAGGTGCAGAGGGATCGAGGTGTTCTAGTGCATGAGTCACTAAAAGTTAGTATGCAGGTACAGCAAGTCATAAAGAAGGCTAATGGAATGCTATCCTTTTGGAATTGAAAATAAAAGTAAAGATGTGATGTTTCAGTTATATAGGGCATTGGTGAGACCACATCTCGAATACTGTGTGCAGTTTTGGTCTCCTTATTTAAGGAAGGATGTAAATGCATTGGGAGGTGGCTCAGAGGAGGTTTACTAGATTGATACCTGGAATGAGCGGGTTGTCTTATGAGGCAAGGTTGAACAGACTGGGCTTATTTTCACTGGAGTTTAGAAGAGTGAAGGGACACTTGATTGAAGTATATAAGATCCTGAACGGTCTTGACAAGGTGGATGTGGAAAGGGTGTTTCCTCTTGTGGGTGAGTCCAGAACTAGGGGACACTGTTTTAAAATTAGGGGTCACCCTTCTAGGACAGAGATGAGAATTTTTTTTCTCTCAGAGAGCTGTGCGACTTTGGAACTCTCTGCCTCAGAAGGTGCTGGAGACGGGGTCTTGAATATTTTTAAGGTGGAGGTAGATAGATTCTTGTTAGGCAAAGGAATCAGATGTTATTGGGGGTAAATGGGAGAGTCGAACTTGAGACACAAACAGATCAGCCATGATCTTACTGAATGGCAGTGCAGGCTCGAGGGGCCGAATGGCCTACTTCTGCTGCTAATTCGTATGTACATTTGCACTCAATCGTAATCAGGCTATCACACTGCCTAGTAAAATTCAGCAATAATACAGAGAGCAGTACTCCAATGAAAATGTTACAAAAGGAGGAAGCACAGTGTAGAGAGGTTACTCTGCTAAGACAGAAACAGTAAAAGTATCAAATGGGGATTTTTAATACCTACCCCAATGGGCGGGAGAGGGTCGGGTTAAACTGGCAAAATGTGAAACATGGCCCCAACCCGCTGCAAAGTGCCTACTTCCAGTTTAACCATGGCAGATATGGGGACATTTGAGTAACACACTCTGGAGAGTTGAGTTGCTGATTATAATATTTAGCCAAAAAGTCATTTACGGCACAGAAGCAGACCATTTGGCCCATCAAATCCATACCAGCTCTCCACAGAGCTATTCAGTCAGTCCCACTCCTTCACTTGATCCCCATAGCCTTACAAGCCTATTTCAAGTGGCCATCCAATTTCCTTTTGAAATCATTGATTATCTCCGTTTCCACCACCCTTGTGGGCAGCAAGTTCCAGGTCATTACCACACGCTGTGTAAAAACAGTTCTTCCTCATATTCCCCCTGCATCTCTTGCCCAAAACCTTCAATCTGTGTCCTCTAGTCCTTGTACCATTAGTTGATGGGAACAGTTTTTCCTTGTCTAACTTATCGAAATCTTGTACACTTCTATTAAAAATCCCCTCAATCTTCATTGTTCTAATGAGAACGACCCCAGTTTTTTCAACTTAGCCTTGTACCTAAAATCCCCCATCCCTGGAATCCCTAAGCTTTACCATTCCTCAGATTTTGGAAACCATTTGAATGTAACAGTTGCAGGTTATGTTTCCTGGGACTCAGCAAACCCAGTAGCTGAAGGAAGGCAGGAGCTACCAGATCCAGCAGGTAAGTGGTTTTTCAGCGTTGCTCATGAGCTGAGAGGAGTTTCCCCCCAAACCCCAGACTCTCAAGAAAACCTCCGGCCGTAATTTCTCCTCCTCCCATGATATCTTCCTTGCTGCCACGCTCCAAGCCCCACTTCTCTCCAATCATCTTCAGTTCTCAGGAAACACTCCAGCGGTCCCCAGCTGTTGCCTTCTGCCATAGGTTGTCCTGCCCAACAGCTGAACAGCCTGTCAACCTGGCAGCAGTCAGGTAAGAAGCTGAGTAAAAAAATCATTTTAATGAGGCCCTGCTGTCAAATTCATCAGGGCTTCCACCATCTCAGTATTTCCAGGTTTGCCAGCTACAGACACTCTGCACCTCTTCACCACCCTGTAAATCTAGAGGTCCAAGTTTCACCCAAACCTTTATTTCTACGTGGTATACTTGAGACCAGAATTTCCATTTTATTGGATTCAACTGGCTTGATTGGGCAGCTAATACTGGACAAAGTTTGGCATGGTAAGGGTGGGCATTGAATTATTCTAGTTCCAAAGTGTATTGGTTTACTGTGGCTAAGGATTTTGTTTTGCATCTCATTTGTGTCAAACTTCTGATTTGCTAACTGAGATGGCAGGATGTCATTTCTAGAATTCTAATTACAAGCAAAACAAAAGAGCAATGTCGAGTCAGGAAAGAGATCACTTCCTGGAGCTTCTGTGTAAACAAGGGCACATAAAAACAGGAATGAGCATCTGACACAAGGACTCTCATATCCACACACCGACACTCATTCTCGCCTGAGCGCTCACATCCAGCTAGGGCTTTCCCACATTCACACCTGGAGACCTAGGTTGTTTGGTGCAAGGAAAGAAAACCTTGCATTATATAGCTCTTTTCACATTTTAAGAACATAAGAACTAGGAGCAGGAGTAGGCAATTCAGCCCCTTGAGCCTGCCCTGCCATTCAATACGATCATGGCTGATCTCATCTCAGCCTCAACACCACTTTTCTGCCCGTTCTCCATAACCCTTCAACCCATTACTAATTAAAAATCTGTCTAACTCCTCCTTAAATTTACTCAATGTCGCGGCATCAACCGCACTCTAGAGTAGTGAATTCCACAGACTCACGACCCTTTGAGAGAAGTAATTTCTCCTCATCTCTGCTTTAAATCTGCAACCCCTTATCCTAAAACTATGACCTCTCGTTCTAGCTTGCCCCACCAGAGGAAACGTCCTCTCTACGTCTACTTTGTCAATCCCCTTAATCATCTTATATACCTCAATTAGATCTCCTCTCATTCTTCTAAACTGCTCAATCTCTCTTCATAAGACAAACCCCTCATCCCTGGAATCAATCTAGTGAACCTCCTCTGAACTGCCTCCAATGCAACTACATCCCTCTTCAAGTAACGGGACCAAAACTGTACACAATGCTCCAGGTGTAGTCTCATTAATGCCTTGTACAGTTGCAGCAACACTTCCTTACTTTTATATTCTATTCCTTTAGCAATAAATGCAAAAATTCCATTTGCCTTCCTTATTACCTGCTGTACCTGCACACTAGCTTTCTGCAATTCTTTAAGATATTACCAAGTTATTCACAGCCATTGAATTATGTTTAAAGCATAATCACTGTTGTAATGCAGGTAAAAACCGAGAAATAATGAGCAATTCTAACTGTGAAACTAATCAATGAGACTTTCCATAAATCATTCGCTACTGATATTTTCAGATTCCCTTTCCTTCTGTGCACACCTCAATGCTTCCTCCGACATTCTATTAATTTCTAGAATAAATCTGAAAATGCTGGTGCCACTGCTTATGTAGTAAATCAATAAGATACTGCCATATACTCAGTCAGCTCACCAAAAATTCTCATTAATTAATTAATGATTGATTTCCCCTTTCCAAATGACTACATTCCTAATACTGGAACTGCACTGTGTTAATGAATTCCCAGGATGTCTGAATCTGCACCTGCCTGCTGCAAGGTCTATAATCAACTCATTATTGCTGACAGATGCCTTGGAACATTACAAGATTCCCTCCTGTTACTGTAGTAACTCCGGCTACCATCACTACACACATCTCTACACTTCCTTCAGGCATCCAGTTCAAACAGCCTTACAAATCATAAATAACTGTTAGAAATCGTAATCCTGCAGAACAGCCCTCCTAGTGCAATCAATCCCAGACTATGAATTGTCACCTAAAATAAGCACTTAATTTTCCTTATGAGAGAGGTGTGACATAAAAGGCTTCTCTGCTCTATAAGCACTAACATTCATCAAGCAGCAGAATTAGAGGCAGAAAGAATGGGACTAATCCAACAATGCTGAAACATGGCTGTACTGTAATGATCACTTGGATATGCTGTCATTCACAGACATTGAACTACAAGGAGGATGTAGAGATATGCACTGCTTTGCACAGGAGAATGACAGAACCCTCCGAATGGGAGCTTATCACTCAATCTTCCTCTCAGCCAAAGTAATGTGCGTGGAGTCAAAAATCAGTGCAAGAAACTAACAATCTTAAAAAGAGATAAAACTTCTTCCTCTTGGCTCAGTTGATAAATACACTATCAGTGTGGTACTGAGCTATGTAGACCAGGAAGCTGCCAGGCCCCATCGCTCGTCTGTGCAAGGTTGCTGGCTCTTGCTAGGTCAGTAATTAGGGTTCTAAATGCTTTTGGGATAGAGGGTAGGGGAGTGAGGAAATTGGTCAGATTCCTGTTGCTGATCACTATCCAATGACTCCTGCTAGAAAGAAAGCGAGTGAGAGGGAGGGAGAGAGAGTGAATAAGAGAGTGTGTGTGTGTGTATATACATAATGGATGAAAAGAGAATGCATCTCAGTTGAAATGTCCACATGACCAAGCTATGAAGAGCAGCAACAGCACATGCACAGATTGGAAGAATACTGAAGACTGGATGTTCTATACCAATGTTTAACCGTGAGGGTTTTTACAAGTTCATATCACACAGCAACCCGTTGCAGTGCTTTTTCCCCTCTGCATCACAGTGAGTAGCTTAATAAAATTAGAACCATAGCAAAGTTGAGCAGTCACACAGACATTTGTAGTCACCAATCCTACCGCAATGCATCTCCCAACCATGGAATTTTAGAGCTGAGTTGAAGATAAATTCAGAGAACAGTCTGAAACCGAAGATTTTTTAAAAATGCGCTTTTGTGTAACTTCAGGAGTTGATCTGCAGAAAACAACAAGGGCTGTTGTGATCTTTAATCTGCTCAATGCTCTACTGATGTGGCATTACATCAAAGAAAATACTGGAATTCCTCACATACAGCAGGCATTAAACTTTAATGGGCATTTTTCTTAACATTTTACTTTGACCCGATCTAACGTAAATCCCCTTCTGTTAATCTGCTGTTGTGGCTTCACATCAGAGAACGGTTTAAATGTTGCACATAACGCAGTTTTAATATTTCTCATTTGAATGCTTCACTTCTCACACTGTCTGACAGCTACTAGGAGAAAATAATTTGATCTGATTAACCTGTGTTTGATTTGGGGGAAGCAGTTACTTCAATCGCTCCTCAGAAAGGTGCAGTCAGTGCCATGTGCAACGATTACTATCCAGTCCAGTAGGAATTCAGGTCAAATCCAGCTGACAGGTCCATCCAGAACAGGACTGTCCAACATACAGCCCGTGGGCCAGGATCCGGCCTGCAGATGTATTTCAGAGATGAAAAACTTTCCATTGTCTCCTTCTTTCAGACTGGTTTTTAACAAAAAAAATGCATTGTCAGTTTCATAGCTGACAAGTGCTGATAATGGGAAAAGCAGTTTCCCAACTTTAGACAAATTTGTGATTTTCCAGCAGGTTCCAACTTTTTGTTTTTAAAAGCCCGAATCTCTTCCAAGTTCAGAAACCTCTGCTTGTGATGTCAGCACCTGTCCATAGTGAACGAGCATGACTTTATTAAAGAAAACTGACCAACCACAAGGCTGCTGTGCTAAGCGCTCCCACTCCCTACAACTGCCAGAGAGAGAGGGGGGCAGAGAGAAAGAGAGGGACAGATAGATGGAGCTGGTAGAGAGATAGAGAGGGGGGCAGAGAGACAGGGGGGTGGGGGCGCACAGGGAGACAAAGAGGAAGACAGAGTGATCAAAACCAGATGAATATCTATCTGGAATACCCCACATCGCTACAAGTATGTGGGCAAGCAATGACAACATGTGCGAGCAAAAAAATGCCAGGTATTTCACTAAATCAGTGCCCAAAATAGTGATGAAAAAGTAAGTCAATAAGTTATTCTGCTCATTTAAAGCTTCTTCACAAAAATGTACATTTGTTGTTTTGATGAATTGTAACTTTTTAATGCCTTTATCTTTCCAAAATTCTCTCACCAGCCCCCTATGCAAGACAAATATTGTAATGTGACCCCCCCACCCCCAAGCGAACAGGTTGAACAACCCTGATCCAGAATCTGATCTCTATTTGGGATTGATGCCCCCAATAGGTTCCCATTAGCAACATAATAATAAAAGCAAAATACTGCATATACTGGAAATCTGAAATAAAAAGAAATGCTGGAAATACTCAGCAGGTCTGGCAGCATCTGAAGAAGTTCTGAAGAAGGGTCACTGACCTGAAACATTAACTCTGCTTCTCTCTCCACAGATGCTGCCAGACCTGCTGAGTATTTCCAGCATTTCTTGTTTTTATCCCATTAGCAACATATATCCAAAGTGAATGAATTGCATTCCAGCTGTCACCAGCAGACATGATATTCATAAAACAAAAACAAGAAACGCTGGAAATACTCAGCAGGTCTGGCAGCATCTGTGGAGAGAGAAGCAGAGTTAACGTTTCAGGTCAGTGACCCTTCTTCAGAACTGGCAGATATAAGAAATGTAAAAGATTTTAAGCAAGCAAAGCGGGGGTGGGACAAGAAGTAACAAAAGAGAAAGTGTTGATAGGACAAGGTCAAAGAATAGCTGACCAGAAGGTCATCGAGCAAAGGAAAACAATTGTTAACGGTGTGCTGAAAGACAACGCATTAGTACAGATAGGGTGTTAATGGACTGAAAACTGAACAGCCACAAGCACAAACATGAAAGAAACAGTGGATAGGCACAGTCAAAACAAACTGAACAAACTGAAATAACAAACACAAAAAATAAAAATGATTACCGATTAGGCATGCTACAGCCTGCGGGACTGAACATTGAGTTGAATAATTTCAGAGCATGACGGGCGCCCCATTTTACTTTTATTTTTAGTTATTTTTTCTTTTTTCCTTTTTATTTTCTGTGTTTGTTATTTTAGTTTGTTCACCACTTTCCAATTATAAAGCAAAGAAATGAGCACAACCAAGTGTTCTCAGGTTTAAAGAAGAAAAGTGAAATTTATTAAACCTTAAACTTAAACTCCAATTCAGTTAATGCCTACGAGTACATGCCACGCCCCATGCTAGCATGCATAAGCGATATGTACATGCAAATGGAGACAGAAAAGAAAAGAAAAATAAAGTTAAAAAGTTTGAGGCAATCTCTGAAGAGGGGTTTTTACTGTGCTTCGAGCTCGCTGTGGTCCTTACTTGTAGGTAGTCTTGCTTTTCGTTGGGGCCCAGTATTCTTCTTAAACCTTGTTCACTATAGGAGACTTTTCTCTCTTGGGGTTCCTGTGTCTTCAATGGGTCTTCAGTTCCGTGAGAAAGAGATGGGAGCAGACAGGACAAAGGTGTTCAGTCCAGGAGAAAAGAGCTTTTTGAGTTCTTTCTCTCAGCAAGTTCAAATTCAAAAAACTCCAACAGTCAGTTAGTCATATGACTAAACTGGTCTGACCACCTCTTCTGTGTACTGGGGAAGCAAGGACTGGGTTCCTTGTTCCAACACTGTCTGCAAGCACGCAAATGTCTTTCCAGTCAGGGGCTTGACAATTCCTTGTGATCGGCCTTCTTTTCTTCCCAGCCACAATTTTAAACTTTAATGTTCATGTGGCAAAATAATGTGTGTCTCAGTCTTGGCAGGATGGGGCCTGCATGACACACCTATACAAGCACTAAAAGCATAATCCTGACCTTATGTGTCACCTTTTGCAATTTGATGGACCGTCCATCCTCGCACACCCTGCTGACAGCTTCAGGTTTTTTCTCCAACAGTCTTCCCACCGCTGGGATGATGTGCAGCCGCACAGCACAGGCGTGATGCTCCAACCAAAGTCCAGTAACTAAATCTCCCCAAACAGATTGGAGAACCCCAGTGCTCCAGTCACTGACTTCAGGAATTAACACAACCAGTAGGCAGCATTGTTTAAATTTATGGATGAGTGACTGCTAAACTGTATTCATTTGGCACCTGGCAAAGGTCCTCATATTTGGCTGGAGCCCCTTAGGCATTAATGAGGTCCTGGTAAACCTCCCTATGCACAGTTCCATACAGGCTTTTTGGTCATACAGTGTTTTACATTCTCGACAAAGCATTTGCTATAATGTTGTTCTTCCCAGTTATATGTACAATGTTCAGGTTGAATGGAAGGAGAAGTAAGCTCCATCGAAACAGTATGGCATTTTTAACTTTGAATTTTTCCAGGAATGTTAGGGGGTTGTGGTCAACATAGATTTGAATGTCCCGGTATCCGTCATTGGCACAAACTTCAAAATGCTGAAGGGCTAGTAGGAGCCCGAATGACTCTTTTTCTTTCGTGGAACATTTTCTTTGATGTTTGTTTTTTTTTTTAAAAATAGCCAATTGACCTTTTGTGGTCTGAATCATCATCTTGGAGTAAGACTTGTCCCACTCTGACATCACTGGCATCAATAGCCATCTTAAAGAGCTTGTTAAAATTTGGGGCTACCAATACTGTGTCATTTGTGACAATTACCTACAACTTTTTGAAAGCTAACTGGCACCTCTCTGATCACACTATTTTTACACTTTTCTTCAACAAGTCAGTTATCGGTGCAGCTAGGGTGCTGAAATTTGGACCAATTTTTCCGAAAACCCACACCTTCCCAGGAAATGCATTATTTCCCTCTTTGTTTAGGGAATGGGGAAATCTACTGGGGTGTGCATCTTTTCTGTCTTTGGCAACACCTGACCTTGGCCTACAATGTGACCTAAATAGGTTACTTTGGCCTTAGCATATTCACTCTTTGCTAAACTGGCCACTAGGTGAGGTTTCTGTAAACCCTTAAAGAGTTCCCTAAAGTGGTTCAGGTAGTCCTTTCAGGTATCACTGTAAACTAACAGGTCATCCAGCTAGACGACAGTTGTTTAAACGAGCTACCACCTGGTTCATGAGTCTTTGGTTTAAAGAATGCCCCAGCAACTTTCCAAACAGCATTACTTTACATTGAAATAAAGCATCGGGGGTGACAAATGCTGAAATTACTTTTGCTTGGATGGTCATGGGGCTTGCCAGTATCCTTTCAGTGAATCGATTTTAATAATGTAGGTGGAGTTTCATAAGCAGTCGATGCAGTCCTCAATACAGGGGATTGAATAGGAATTTGTTCTCGTTACTGCACTGACTTTGCGGTAGTCAATGCAAAATCTGGTTGATCGGTCAGGTTTGGGTACAGTACAACAGGGGAGCTCCAGCTGCTTTGGCTGGGTTCAGTTAAATCGTTGTCCAGCATGTACTGGACTTCCTTGCTGACCTGGCTCATTCTGTATGGGTTCTGTTTTAGTAGTGTCTCTCTGACATCTACATCATGTATTGTTAAGGATGTACAACCCGGTTTGCCCCTGCAAATTTCCTTAAATTCCCTCCTGAACTCAAGAGGTGAGGTGAGAGTGACTGCCCTTGACATCAAGGCACCATTTGACCGAGTGTGGCATCAAGGAGCCTTAGCAAAACTGTAGTCAATGGGAATCAGGGGGAAAACACTCTGCTGGTTCGAGTCATACCTAGTGCAAAGGAAGATGGCTGTGGTTGTTGGAGGTCAATCATCACAGCTCCAGGACATCACTGCAGGAGTTCCTCAGGGTAGTGTCCTAGGCCCTACCATCTTCAGCTGCTTCATCAATGACCTTCCTTCAATCATAAGGTCAGAAGTGGGGATGTTCGCTGATGATTGCACAATGTTCAGCGCCATTCGCAACTCCTCACATACTGAAGCAGTCTGGGTAAAAATGCAGCAAGGCCTGGACAATATCCAGGCTTGAGCTGAGAAGTGGCAAGTAACAGTTGCGCCACACAAGTGCCAGGCATTGACCATCTCCAACAAGAGAGAATCTAACCATCTCCCCTTGACATTCAATGGCATTACCATCGCTGAATCCCCCACTATCAACATCCTGGGGGCTACCATTGACCAGAAACTGAACTGGAGTAGCCATATAAATATCGTGGTTACAAGAGCAGGTCACAGGCTAGGAATCCTGTGGCGAGTAACTCACCTCCTGACTCCCCAAAGCCTGTCCACCATCTACAAGGCACATGTCAGGAGTGTGATGGAATACTCTCCACTTGCCTGGATGGGTGCAGCTCCAACAACACTCAAGAAGCTCGACACCATCCAGGACAAAGCAGCCCGTTCGATTGGCACCCCATCAACAAACATTCACTCCCTCCACCACCGACGCACAGTGGCAGCAGTGTGTACCATCTACAAGATGCACTGCAGCAACGCACCAAGGCTCCTTAGATAGCACCTTCCAAACCCGCGACCTCTACCACCTCGAAGGACCAGAGCAGCAGATGCATGGGAACATCACCACCTGCAAGTTCCCGTCCAAGTCACACACCATCCTGACTTGGAACTATATCGCCGTTCCTTCACTGTCGCTGGGTCAAAATCCTGCAACTCCCTTCCTAACAGCACTGTGGGTGTACCTACCTCACAAGGACTGCAGCGGTTCAAGAAGGCAGCTCACCATCACCTTCTCAAGGGCAATTAGGGATGGGCAATAAATGCTGGCCTGGCCAGCGACGCCCACATCCCATGAATGAATTTAAAAAAAAAAGCAGTGTTGCTAGGCCCGGTCTCTGCTGGTTAGAGAGAGATAGTTGAATATGGTATTTCTGTATTTTCCAATTTTATGGTGGGGGCTTCAATTTGAGAATTTTCTGGATTCTCTTTCTTACCTAGTTCATCTTCACTAGGGCTGTCTTCCTCTACTGCTGTTATTGCCTGACATACACTTACTGATCTATCCGGTTCTTGGCTGTGCTGTTGTTTTAGCATACTGATGTGGCAGAGACATGCTTTTTCCTTAGGTCTGGGGTATTAATCAAGTAATTCACGTCATTTACTTTTTTCCCCCAATACTGAATCGGCTGCTAAATCTGGCTTTTAGAGGTTCACCTTACAACAGTATCAGTTCCAGAACCTGGTCCCCTGTTTAAATTCTCAGGCTGTAGCCTTTTTCTCTGCTTGCCTTTTCATGTTTTGCTGAGCTGCTTCAAGGTGTTCTTTTGCTACCGCACAGGCTTTAAAAAGTCTCTCATGAAAAGTGGATATATAATTTAGTATGAGGCTTCCTCCCTTTGATCTAAGAATTTTTCCTTGATCAATATCAGGGGCCTCTCACCTCATGTCCAAATACCAACTCAAATCGGCTGAAGCCTGTGGATTCATTTGGTGAATCTTTGGTAGCGAACAGCAAGAAAGCTACTTATTTATCCCAGTCATGGGGGTACTCACAGCAATATGCCCTGATCATGGGAATCGGGTGGCCATATCCTAGTGTTAGCTAATGGTCCCACACAAATCGACCAGAACTCTGGTGAAGGGTTCCTCAAAAGCAGGCATAGGGATTGGTGAAGCAGTTTTGATTGTGGGCTGTGGTTTCCCAACAACCTGGCATCCTTGTGTATGAGGCCAGTAAAACTGTTGGTTTATCCGGGCCTGGGTCTTTTAGATGCCCACATGCCCAGCCACAGGGATTTCATGGGCAATGCTCAAAATCTCCCTAAGATATTTAGGGGGGGAACTACAATTTGGTGGACCACTGTCCCTTCCTTCACTGCAGGTCGCATTTTCTTTGCCTCAGAACAGGCCATCTGCTCTATTCTTTTTAACTCAGTGTCTGCCTGCTGGGCTTCTCCTCCCCTAAATCTCCAAAAGATGTTTCAGCAAGCCAGATCTCTGGGTTATCTGGCTGAATTACTGGCTCAGCTCACTCTGTTGAAGCTTGCTCAGCTATGGACCTAGTTACCACACAGTTGGGGAATATTCTAGGGAATTCCTCCTGTATTTGTTCTGTCGCCTTGGCCTCATTTGGCTGGTCTAAAACTACTGGGGCTGTTACCACTCTATCTCCAGCCAAATCACTGCCTAGCAGCAAATCTATTCCGGTCACAGGCAGACTAGGAACAATCCCTACTGTAACTGGTCCAGAAACTAGGTGGTCCTGATATAGGGGCACGGACATGTACCCTCCTTCAATGCCTTTTACCAGAACCTTCACCTTTAGCAAGCTCTCTGGTGGAAAGGTCATGCCTTTATCCAGCATTAAAGCTTGCGTAGCGCCTGTAACTCTGAGTAGGACAATGGACTTGCCTTTCGCATCAGAGGGGTACAGAGACACCTTTCCATTTAAAATAAAATCCTGATAACCTTCAGGAATCTTTTCTACTTCTGCCACATCTATGGCAGCATTCTTTGAGGGGTCCATCACTGTGGTTAGGGCCATAGGCCTTTCTGCCTTGTTGCTTGCACCCTTAGGTTAGGCTGAAGCACCCTTTTCCAGGCTAGCCCTGTGAACTCCTATAAAATTTACTTAGTTCCCCTTTAATTTCCAGCGGTCAGCTCTCCTTGTTTTACTGCAATAGGAACACGCAGGTCTGTGAAAGACATTCCTGCCCGCTGAACTCTCTTTCCTTACAGGTGGAGGGCCTCTTGCATTCTCACTTTTGATTTCCCTTTCGCTAGCACCCTAACCTTTTGTCACTGTCCCACTTTCTGTCCTTCCCGAACCTCTGGGAATTATTGTAGAAGGGTTTTAGTCTGGTTGTAGTCAAAAGAGCTCTCTCCCAACAACAGAGAAAAAGCTTGATGAGCGCTGCCCACTAATTTAAGAGTCCGATATTCTTTTGGCCATTTTAGTCTTGTAGCTACTTTCTCAAAGGAGATAAAATAAGACTTAACCTCCTCCTCATTAAACTTTGGCAAAAGTCGTGAGTGTCTCAAAACGTCAAAGTTCTGTTCTGAATTAAGATTAATAATTGAATAGTGGTGGCATTCTCCCCTTGTGCGTGCAGCTATCTAACGCAAACTTTCTTGTCGCTGCCTCTCTTTCCTTTTGAAACTCTCTTTTCTCTTTTTCCTTTCGAAACTGCATCTCTCTTTCCTCTTTTTCCTTTTACAATTCCAATTTTCACAGGGCAAGTTTCTTGTCCGCTTGGATTTTAGCTGGGGCTATTTTTTCAGACTCAGGTTCCATGCCTGTTTCCTCTGGGTCTGGGGTAAGATTAAAATGGCTAGCTAGATTCTTAAGTATTTCAGATTTCTTTGCTTTTTGCTTGAAAGTGACTTCCACCTGGGTGGCTAGGGTTTTTAACTCTTCAATACTTAATTGATTTAACGTATCATAGGATATGTATCCCTGCTCTACAAACTCTTTAGCATTAAATGTGGCCATGTCTTTTGTTTTAGTAGACAAGAAAAGAATGATCTGAGAAAACCTGTTTATTCAATTTTCTAGTTTTAGAGGTCAATATTCCTGTTTCCAAATCTCGTTTAATCTGATGTTTCAAAGAACCCAGTTCAGAGCCCCAAATCTATTACAGACAGGTGGTAAGTGGTGTGGGTGGGCTTCCAATTTTCACCTCCCAACTGACGGCAGATAGTGTTTTGTTAAGAATGGTGTGTTAGTCCCTGACTGTTTTAAGGGTCAAAGATCTGGACAAACAACAGGTTTTCTCATAGGTTTTAAAAAAGGAAGGTTACATTTTTATTTAAACAGAAAAATCCGAATTGTTCGCAACCTTCACCCACTCATGCATTCACACACATGCATACAAAGATAGATAGATAGAAGGGAAAAGGTAAGATGCAGTTCAAGTCCCAAGTGATGTAAGAGTTCATGGTTCACAGAAACCTGTTGAATCTTCTTTGGAGGATAGTCTTTTCAAAGGTGCAGGCCTGGATGTTTGTAGTCATGAACGTGCTGAGATTTCTGGCGGTTAAAACTCAGTCCGGAGGCAATGGTCACTTTTATGTTCTCTGCTGCAGCAAGTTGAAGTATATTATCAGCAGCAGGGCTTCTTCCTTAGCTGGACCGATCTCACAGCCTTTGCCTGGCACTGTCTTTCTGCGGTCTTTGTTTGATCTCCATTCTCTCTCCAGAGGGCTACCTTTTAAGGTAAAAATCCATCACTGTTGAGTCTCTGTTAGATGACATGGGGCCCTCTCCCCTCATGTGACCACACAATGGTCCAGGATATGGAAACCATTGCTATCTGTTGGCGTCTGGATGGGAACCATTCTGTTACAATGGTGCTACTTTGGGCTGTGGAATCAGTCTGTCTACAAAACCTTTTTTAGTTCAATCCTGTAGATAGGAGTTATCAAAATATAATGGACTCCTTTCAATTTCAATGGGTCCCTCCCCCACCCCCCCCCCGAGATAATTCAGATGCAGTTAATGAGTTTCATCTTTGCAGACAAGCTTGTTTATTGACCGTACAGGAGGAGTCACCTGGCCTCTACTCCATTTTTTTCTGTGGTACATTTTCTTTTTATTCAGTTCGAAAGTTGACTTCCTTTATTTCATAATTTCTCCAGTTCATAATTTCTCCAGTTCATCACAGATCCTTCCAAGCATGACACAAAGCTTACATACAAACATCTATAAACCTTAGCTTCCCACTTCTCTACATTACCAGCCAACACACGGGTACTAGTACTTAAACTATACATAGACAAACATGAATTATTTGCTCGGACAATGCAAGTTCACTATATTAATGAAGTTTGAGCAACAGTAATCTTTCCTGAGTCACTCTTTATTTCTTCACTAATCAGATGTCTTTGACAGAATATTAAAAAAGAAACCTTTCTTCTATTACTTTTACACACTGCTATGGGATGTCAAAGTGCTGACAATATTATGAATAAGCACTACTGCACATTGTCCAAAAGAATCAGATCAGGAAATAACCAAGCTAGAACAGAGAAAAGAAGAGGAGGAAAGAAGTTCATAATGAACATAAATTTGCCAAAACAAAAGTTGCTGGAAATACTCAGCAGGTTAGTCAGCATCTTGGAGAAAACAGGAAAGTTATATATCCTTCACTTCTAATGAAGGATCTACACCTGAAACATTAAATTGTCGGTTCTCACCACAGGTACTGGCTGACCTGCTAAATGTTTCCAGCATCTGCATTTTTTGTTCTTCATTAACAAATTTGCCAAACCCAGTCTTCACGACCATGTCTCTCTTCTCAGCACCTACCCCTAGTCAGACACATTCTATATGGATTCCAACTGAATCTCCTCCCACTCTATCTCTTGATTCCCCAAGTGCCTAAAAATCTAACAACAGCTTGTGTTTAACATAATAAAATGTCCCAAAGCACTTCACAGGACTGCTATAAAGCAAAATTCAACATCAAGCCACATAAGGAGAAATTAGGGCAAATGATTGGTCAAAGAGGTAGGTTTTAAGAAGCATTTTGAAGGAGGCAAGGGAAGTAGAGAGGCGGAGAGGTTTAGGGAGGGAATTCCAGAGCTAAGGGCCTTGGCAGCTCAAGACATGGCCAACAATGGTGGAGCAATTAAAATCAGGGATGCTCAAAAGGCCAGAATTAGAAAAGCACAGATATTGCAGAGTATTGTAGGGCTGGAGGAGATTACAGAAATAGGGAGGGGCAAGGCTATGGAGAGATTTGAAAACAAGAATGAGAATTTTAAAATTGAGGCATTGCTTAACCAGCAGTCAGTGTAGGCCAACGAACACAGGGGTGATGTATAAAGGGACTTTGTCTGAGGAAGGACACAAAACAGCAGAGTTTTGAATGACCTCAATTTTATGGAGGGTAGAATGTGGAAGGCCAACCAGGAGTGTGTTGGAATAGTCAAGTCTTGAGGTTACAAAGCCACAGATGAGGGTTTCAGCAGCAGATGAGTAGAGGCAGCGACAGAGTCAGGTGATGTTACAGAGGCGGAAATAGGCGGTCTTGCTGACGGCAAGGATATGTGATCAGAAGCTCATCTCGGGGTCAAACACAACTCCAATTTGGCGAGGTGGAGACATAAATGGAACCCATGCGCTGGTTGGGAAAGAACGAACCCAAGGTTAAAGAGGCTCTCAATTGTCTTTTTATTTTCTGTAATTTTTGCCTGCCAGACACAAGGCCTTGGAACCTGCTCTGGGGGAAGCCATACGAGGACGGGAGGACATCGGAATCCTAATGCAATGTCAATTTCAGGGGACTTAACACCCTGCACACACCAAAACCCACCTCCACCTGGCTAAGAAACTCTTCTCCCCCCCATCTGCCCGTGCCCCCAGCCCCCCCAAATGGCTTTGGTTTCAATGCTTAATTGGAGGAAATTTCTGTTCATCCAGTACTGGAAACTGGACAAGCAGTCTGACAATTTACAAATAGTGAAGGGGTCAAGAGGGGTGGTGGTGGTGAGGTAGAGTTGCTGACAGCGTACATGTGAAAACTGATGCTGTGTTTTCAGATGACAACATTTAGGGGCAGCATGCAGATGAGAAACAGGAGGGAGCCAAGGTCAGATCCCTGGGGGACACCAGAGGTAACTGTGTGAGAGCGGGAAGAGAAGCCATTGCGAGCAATTCTTTGGTTACATTAAGACAAATATACAAATGGAACCAGGCGAGTGCAGTACCATCCAGCTGGACGACAGTGGAGAGGCTTTGCACGAAGATGGTGCTGTCAACTGTGCCAAAGGCTACAAATAGGTTGAAAAAGACTAAGAGGGATAGTTTACCTTTGACACAGTCACCTAGGATGTCACTTGTGACTTTGATAAGAGCAGTTTTGGTTCGATGGCATAGGAGGAAACCTGACTGAAGGAATCCAAACATAGAGTTCTGGGACAGATGGGCATGGATTTGGGGAGCGACAACACGTTCAAGGACTTTAGGGAGGCAAGGGAGGTTGGAGATGTGGCTGTAGTTTACAAGGATGGAGGGGCCAAGGGTTGATTTTTTTTGAGGAGAGGCTTGATGACAGCAGATTTGGAAAACAGGTAGATAGTACATGAAGAGAGAGAACCGTTAACAATATCAGCTAACATGGGAGCCAGGAAATGAAGTTGGGTGGTCAGCAGATTAGTGGAAATAGGGTCGAGGGAGCAGGAGGTGGGTCTTATCAACAAGATAACTACCCTGATGCCCTCTCCAAGCTTAAGAGAGAAACTAGGAAACAATGCAAAATCAGGCTAGGACAGGGGGAAGCCTTAGAGGAAGTTTGAACTGGTGGGCTAGGGGAAGGAAGGGAAGCGGCATAGGCAGCTTAAAGGATGATCGCAGTCTTAGTAACAAAGAAGTCCGTAAGCTCCTCACACTTATTGAAGGTGCGGGTGGAGAAGACAGAGAGTGGGGTTTAAGAAGACGGTTTGCAGTAGGGAAAATAAGACGAGGGTTATCTTTGCATCCAGGATTATCCTGGAATAATGAGCAGCTTTGGCAGACAAGAACAGGACCAAAAGGGCTTTATGTGGTCCAGTCAAATCTGGCGGTGAATGGTTAAACCAGCTGTCCACCATATCTGTTCAAGTTTGCATCCCTTAGACATAAGAGAGCAGAGATGAGGAATGGCTAGAGTGAAAGACGTAATAGCTCTAATGGGGACTAGGACATCAAAAGTGGATGTGAGGAGGTGGTTGAGCAGATTGACAATATTGAAAATGCTAGTCCTTTTAATAAACAGGACTCATTTCAGTGTTAATTGAGAGCAGGTGATGCTCATTATAGTTTTGCATGTAAGGGCAGGTTTTTTGGCCAGTGGGGGAGTTGCCTCTGGACAGAGTTAGTCCAGAAGGGAAGAGTGGGAACTGATATTTGGACTGAACTATGAATTGACAATAAAACAGTTGTGGATCGGAGACTGTCATCAGCTTCCTCATTTTAGTGAATGGACATCTGCCTGTTTAACACAGATCAGTAGTTGCAGAAATGTGTTGAATGGAGGATCAATGGCTAGGCAGTCAGGATTTTGAGATTGCATTTATAAGTGAACCAGGAGAAAGTTTTTTTCCCAGGGGTGGACACAGAAGGAAGTAGAGCTGGGATGGGGAAGTGGGATGATGGTGGACAGCATTACAGGAAATGACCAGAGATGGTCTTATCTATGACTGATATGATGGAAGTGCTCATGGAGTTGGAGGTAACATATTAGCATGGATAGAGGAGTGGTTAATGGACAGGAAGCAAAGAGTGGGGCTAACCGGGTTATTTTCAAGTTGACAGGCTGTAACTAGG
The DNA here is from genome assembly GCF_036365525.1 of Heterodontus francisci. NCBI lineage: Eukaryota > Metazoa > Chordata > Chondrichthyes > Heterodontiformes > Heterodontidae > Heterodontus > Heterodontus francisci. The sequence goes on along the minus strand of NC_090394.1, from coordinate 38,444,226 downwards.
AGAATGCTGCAAGGGTCAATGCTGGGGCCTCAGCTATTTACAATCTATATTAATGACTTAGACAAAGAGACCGAGAGTAATGTATCTCGGTTTGCCGACAATACAAAGCTAGATGGGAATGTAAACTGTGAGGAGGACACAAAGAGGCTGCTAAGAGATATTGATCAGTTAAGTGAGTGGGCAACAAGGTGAAATATGGAGTATAATGTGGGGAAGCGTAAGGTTATTCACTTTGGTAGTAAGATTCGCAAAGCAGAATATTTTTTTTTAAAAGGTATGAAACTTCTAAATGTTGATGTTCAGAGGAAGTTGGGTGCATTTGTACAAGGACCACAGAAAATTAGGAGGCAAATGGCATTTTAGCCTTTATCACAAGGGGATTGGAGTACAAGAATAAGGAAATCTACCCATGATTGAATAGGGTTTTGATGAGACCATATCTGAAGTACTGTGCATAATTTTGGTCTCCATATCTAACATAGCCGCTAAGCGCATTGTCATAACATAGTCATAGCCGCTAAGCGCATTGCACTTTTGAACTACAAGAAAGCCCCCAGCGATTTAACATCCGCAGTACTTAAAGCAGCCAGAAGTACTGCACAAAGAACAGCTAGGCGTTGCGCAAACGACTACTGGCAACACCTATGCAGTCATATTCAGCTGGCCTCAGACACCGGAAACATCAGAGGAATGTATGATGGCATGAAGAGAGCTCTTGGGCCAACCATCAAGAAGATCACCCCCCTCAAATCTAAATCGGGGGACATAATCACTGACCAACGCAAACAGATGCACCGCTGGGTTGAGCACTACCTAGAACTGTACTCCAGGGAGAATGCTGTCACTGAGACTGCCCTCAATGCAGCCCAGCCTTTACCAGTCATGGATGAGCTGGACATACAGCCAACCAAATCGGAACTCAGTGATGCCATTGATTCCCTAGCCAGCGGAAAAGCCCCTGGGAAGGACAGCATTACCCCTGAAATAATCAAGAGTGCCAAGCCTGCTATACTCTCAGCACTACATGAACTGCTATGCCTGTGCTGGGACGAGGGAGCAGTACCCCAGGACATGCGCGATGCCAACATCATCACCCTCTATAAAAACAAAGGTGACCGCGGTGACTGCAACAACTACCGTGGAATCTCCCTGCTCAGCATAGTGGGGAAAGTCTTTGCTCGAGTCGCTCTGAACAGGCTCCAGAAGCTGGCCGAGCGCGTCTACCCTGAGGCACAGTGTGGCTTTCGTGCAGAGAGATCGACTATTGACATGCTGTTCTCCCTTCGTCAGATACAGGAGAAATGCCGTGAACAACAGATGCCCCTCTACATTGCTTTCATTGATCTCACCAAAGCCTTTGACCTCGTCAGCAGACGTGGTCTCTTCAGACTACTAGAAAAGATCGGATGTCCACCAAAGCTACTAAGTATCATCACCTCATTCCATGACAATATGAAAGGCACAATTCAACATGGTGGCTCCTCATCAGAGCCCTTTCCTATCCTGAGTGGTGTGAAACAGGGCTGTGTTCTCGCACCCACACTTTTTGGGATTTTCTTCTCCCTGCTGCTTTCACATGCGTTCAAATCCTCTGAAGAAGGAATTTTCCTCCACACAAGATCAGGGGGCAGGTTGTTCAACCTTGCCCGTCTAAGAGCGAAGTCCAAAGTACGGAAAGTCCTCATCAGAGAACTCCTCTTTGCTGACGATGCTGCTTTAACATCTCACACTGAAGAATGCCTGCAGAGTCTCATCGACAGGTTTGCGTCTGCCTGCAATGAATTTGGCCTAACCATCAGCCTCAAGAAAACGAACATCATGGGGCAGGATGTCAGAAATGCTCCATCCATCAATATTGGCGACCACGCTCTGGAAGTGGTTCAAGAGTTCACCTACCTAGGCTCAACTATCACCAGTAACCTGTCTCTAGATGCAGAAATCAACAAGCGCATGGGTAAGGCTTCCACTGCTATGTTCAGACTGGCCAAGAGAGTGTGGGAAAATGGTGCACTGACACGGAACACAAAAGTCCGAGTGTATCAGGCCTGTGTCCTCAGTACCTTGCTCTACGGCAGCGAGGCCTGGACAACGTATGCCAGCCAAGAGCGACGTCTCAATTCATTCCATCTTCGCTGCCTTCGGAGAATACTTGGCATCAGGTGGCAGGACTATATCTCCAACACAGAAGTCCTTGAAGCGGCCAACATCCCCAGCTTATACACACTACTGAGTCAGCGGCGCTTGAGATGGCTTGGCCATGTGAGCCGCATGGAAGATGGCAGGTTCCCCAAAGACACATTGTACAGCGAGCTCGCCACTGGTATCAGACCCACCGGCCGTCCATGTCTCCGTTATAAAGACGTCTGCAAACGCGACATGAAATCGTGTGACATTGATCACAAGTCGTGGGAGTCAGTTGCCAGCATTCGCCAGAGCTGGCGGGCAGCCATAAAGACAGGGCTAAATTGTGGCGAGTCGAAGAGACTTAGTAGTTGGCAGGAAAAAAGACAGAGGCGCAAGGGGAGAGCCAACTGTGCAACAGCCCCAACAAACAAATTTCTCTGCAGCACCTGTGGAAGAGCCTGTCACTCCAGAATTGGCCTTTATAGCCACTCCAGGCGCTGCTTCACAAACCACTGACCACCTCCAGGCGCGTATCCATTGTCTCTCGAGATAAGGAGGCCCAAAAGATCTAACAAAGGATATACTTGCCTTGGAGGTGGTACAGCGAAGGTTCACTAGATTGGTTCGCGGGATGAGAGGCTTGTTCTATGATGAAAAGCTGAGTAAATTGGGCCTATACTCTCCGGAGCTTTGAAGAATGAGAGGTGATCTCATTGAAACATACAAGATTCTGAAGGTGCTGGGGAATCTAGAACATGGGGGCACAGTCTCAGGATAAGGGACCAATCATTTAGGACTGAGAAGAGGAGACATCTCCTCACTCAGAGGGTTGTGAATTTTTGGAATTCTCTACCACAGAGGGCTATGGATGCTCCATCGTGGAATATATTTAATGCTGAGATAGTCAGAATTTTGGTTTCATAGGGAATCAAAGGATATGGGGAGCAGGTGGGAAAGTGGAATTGAGGCCAAAGATTAGCCATGATCGCACTGAATGGCATAGCAGGCTCGAGGGGCCATATGGTCTTCCTGCTCCTATTTCTTACGTTCTTACTGGGGCCTGGAAACTACTCCCACCGACATTTTCTGACCCCAGTTATTTCTAATCTCCATCCATACTCTTCCTGATCTTCTGAGCCAAGATCCTTTCATACAACAGTTCTTATGTCATCCTTTACCATCAGGGCTACTCCTCACCCTTTTCCATTCTGCCTGTCTTTTTGAAGTTCTGATGAAAGGTTACAGACCTGAAATATTAACTCTGCTTCTCTCTCCACAGATGCTGCCAGACTTGCTGAGTATTTACAGCACTTGTTTTTTATTTCAGATTTCCAGCATCCGCACAGTATATTTCTTTTATTTTGTCTTTTCGAAATGTTGTGTACCCTGGAATATTTATTTTCCAACCTTGGCCACCTTGTAACCACATCTCTGTAATGATGATTAGATCTAAACCACTTATCTCTATTTGTGCCACTAGTTCGTTTTCTTATTACGAATGCTTCATGCATTCAGATAAAGAGCCTTTATATATATATTTTTTAACCACTATTCTTTGCATGGACCTTCTTCCTCGATGCATTAACAGCTAAACTTTGTCTCTTTCAGTCACACTCTGTTTTCTTTACCCATATCGCTACACTGTTCTGTTACCTTGACTCTTTTCTTTAGATTTCTAACTTTCCATTACCAGACCTTTCCATCACACCCACCGCCCAGCAACTTTTAGTTTAAAGTCCTATTCGTAGATCTAGTTATACGATTCACCAGGATGCTGGTCCCAGCCCCGTTTAACTTGTGCTCATCCGAACAGAAGAGCTCCCTCTTTCCCCAGAAGTGGTGCAAGTGTCCCAAAAATCGAAACCCCTTCTTCCCCCACCACTGTTTGAGCCACTGGTTTAATTCGCTAATCTGTTTGATTCTATGCCAATTTACACGTGACTCAGGTGGTAATCCAGAGATTATTACCGTCGAGGTTCTGCTTATTAATTTCTGTTCCTGAAACTCCCTCCACAGAATCTCATTAATAGTTCTACCTATGTCATTCCTACATGGACTACAACAACTGGATCCTCCCTCTCCCACTTCAGTCCTTTGCCTTGGATTTCTTTTTTGGCCAAGAGGCTCCCATTCGTAAATCTGATCCTTTCTTTTGGCTCCAGCCTCCCCAATCCTCTTAGTCTCTTCTCTCCAGACTTACTTTCTCAATCTTTTCATCAAAAACTGCTGCCGCGCTATCAGCCACTTGAGTTTCTCCACTCCTCTTACTAACTCCAATTTATCTCCTACTGAACTGGTAACTTCCTGTACCCTTGACTTTAACTCCATCATGAAACCTGCTGATAAGGGTGCAGCTGTTGTTGGAAGGCAAAAGTAACTCTACCGAGCTGAGGTCAAAATGGGAACTACCTGTTCCCTTCACGATATCTTTGATTAGACTTCCATCACCCCAACATCTGGATTCCCATGTAGAAAATGATCATTCACTTCGACCACATACCACTGACAATGAACTCATGTGAGACAGCAACATATGTGTAATTCCTCCACTCTGTATATAGTCAATGCTGAGACTTTTGCTGAACATATTAGATTAGATTAGAGATACAGCACTGAAACAGGCCCTTCGGCCCACCGAGTCTGTGCCGAACATCAACCACCCATTTTATACTAATCCTACACTAATCCCATATTCCCAACAAACATCCCCACCTGTCCCTATATTTCCCTACCACCTACCTATACTAGTGACAATTTATAATGGCCAATTTACCTATCAACCTGCAAGTCTTTTGGCTTGTGGGAGGAAACCGGAGCACCCGGAGAAAACCCACGCAGACACAGGGAGAACTTGCAAACTCCACACAGGCAGTACCCGGAATCGAACCCGGGTCCCTGGAGCTGTGAGGCTGCGGTGCTAACCACTGCGCCACTGTGCCGCCCAATACCATAAGTGTGCTCTCGACCTCCCTGTGAGTCATATCAATTCCCACTATCATTCCACTCTGACCTCTCAATCTTTGGCCTCCCACACTATTGTAACCCAGCTGAGTGCACTCAATCAACAGTATCTGACCTTTCCCCTGGGTCCCCTGCAACACTATGGCCTGAATATTGCCTTTAGTAACTTCAGACCTTAGCTGTCTTGATTTTCTTCTGTGTTTCTCTCAACTGCCTTCCATTTCATTCCCCTCCAATTTGGAGGGTTTGTTGGTCGAGTAGCTTTCCCGCCTCACCTATGTCCTCCAGCTCCACACACAGATTGCCACTTTGATCCCTATTGGGCCCTACTCTTTCCCTGGTTATCCTCTTGCCCTTAATATACTTATAAAACGCCTTAGGATTTTCCTTTATTTTGCCCACCAGTGTTTTTTCATGTCCCCTCTTCGCTATCCTAATTGCTTTTTTTTTTTAAGTACCCCCATACACTTTCTATACTCCTCTAGTGCCTCCGCTGTTTTCAGCGCTCTGAATCCGCCATAAGCCTCCTTTTTTTTCCTGATCCAATCCTCTATATCCCTTGACATCCAGGGTTCCCTGGACTTGTTTTTCCTACCGTTCACCTTAACAGGTACATGTTGGCTCTGAACACAAGAACACAAGAAGTAGGAGAAGGAGTAGGCCATTCAGCCCTTTGAGCCTGTCCCGCCATTCAATAAGATCATGGCTGATCTGTCCCAGGCCTCAACTCCTCTTTTGGGCCTGCCCGAGATTCCCCGAGATTTCAAAAATCTACCTACCTCCTCCTTGAATACAATTAGTGACCTAGCCTCCACAACTCTCTGGGGTAGAGAATTCCAGAGATTCACCACCCTCTGAGAGAAGAAATTCCTTCGCATCTCAGTTTTAAATGTGTGCCCCCTTATTCTGTAACTATGACCCTAGTTTGAGATTCCCCCACCAGTGGAAACATATTCTCAACATCTACCCTGTTAAGCCCTCTTAGAATCTTATATGTTTTTATAAGATCACCTCTCATTCTTCTAAACTCCAATGAATAAAGGCCTAACCTGTTTAGCCGTTCTTGATAAGACGACCCCTCCAACCCAGGAATCAGCCTGGTGAACCTTTTCTGAACTGCCTCCAATGCTAGTATATCCTTCCTTAAATATGGGGACCGGAACTATACGCAGTACTCCAGGTGTGGCCTCACCAACACCCTGAATAGTTGTAATAAGACTTCCCTATTTTTGAACTCTCATATTTCCTCTTTGAATGACTCCCACTGGTCTGATGTAGACTTTTCTACAAGTAGCTGCTCCCACTCCACTTTAGCCAGATCCTGTTTTATCATATTGAAATCGGCCTTGCCCCAATTCAGTACCTTTATTTCTGATCCAACTTTGTCCTTTTCCATAACTACCTTAAATCTTAGAGTTATAGTCACTATCCCTGAAATGCTCCCTCACTGACACTTCTACCACTTGTCCGGCTTCATTCCCTAGGATTAGGTCTAGTACTGCCCCTTCTCTTGTAGGACTTTCTACTTACTGGCTCAAAAAGCTCTCCTGTATGCATTTTGAGACTTCCGCCCCCCCTTTAAGCCTTTTGCTCTAAGACTATCTCAGTTGATATTGGGGAAGTTGAAATCCCCTATTATTTTTACACCTCTCTGAGATTTGCCTAAATATCTGGTCCTCTATCTCTTCCAGACTGTTTGGAGGCCTATAGTACAGTCCCAGCCAAGTGATTGCCCCCTTTTTGTTTTTTTTAAGTACTACCCATATGGCCTCATTTGAGGAACCTACTAAGATATCATCCCGAGGGAGCAAGGATAGACCAAACAATTACAAGCCAGTCAGTCTAACCTCAGTGGTGGGCAAATTATTGGAATCAATTCTGAGAGACAGGATAAACTATCCCCAAGAATAGCCAGCCTTTTCAGTACCTCCTCATACTCAATTTTTACCACCCTAACCCTTGCCTCTACTCTCTCTGCTTCCTCTGATATTTCGTCAGATTCTTCTTACTTAGTAAACACTGAAACAAAGTACTCATTAAGTATTCTAGCCTTGCCCTGTGCCTCTAAGCATATATTACCCTCATCTCCGCAAGTCCTTTCCGCACACCTCCAGCCATGTCCCAGTAAAAGCTGGAGGTGAGCAGGATCATTTCGGGTTTCCAACACACCAGCATTTTTTGGGGATTTAACACCTGCCAGCCTGCACCCGAATCTATTCCCTCTTGGCAGTTAAAATTCTGCTCTGAGTCATACCCGAGACTCCCACATTCCTAACATGAGATTGCCAACGTCCGCAATTTCTGAGCTCTCCCGATTCTCGACTCCCCAGTCCATTCCCGACTGCACTACATGTGGTCCTGGCTCTCTGCTGGTGATGCCCTGGAGCAGGGCACACTGCAATGGAACATTTAAATCTCTGATCTCCCAGGCTGCTGAAGGCAGCAAACGGGGAGAGAACCGCCACCCACCCCACAAACCAATTCTGGGAAACTTCCTGATATTCCAGGAAGGTTGAGAACCCTACCCTGAAGATCAACATGCCCCACATAATGGACAGAAAAAAATTGTGTGCATTGCACAGTGCTTCACATTTGAATTCCTGTAAGGCACTCCCATCATAGGGCGCTAATTTGTAAAATTTACACCTATATTTCAGGGTCAAAGATGATCAGAGTACTTTCTAAATGGTGAAAAAAAAAGTCTTGGAAGTCCAGGTACATAGATTAAAATGACATGAACAAGTCCAAAAAATAATCAAAAAGGCTAATAAAATGCTGGACTTTATATGTCACGGGACTAGTAATCCAGAGGCATAGGCTAATGCTCTGGGAAGATGGGTTCGAATTCTACCACGGCAGATGGTGAAATTTGAATTCAATTAATAAATCTGGAATTATAAAGCTAGTCTAACAGTGACCATGAAACCATTGTCGATTGTTGTAAAACCCCATCTGGTTCACTAATGTCCTTTAGGGAAGGAAATCTGCTATCCTTACTTGGTCTGGCCTAAATGCAACTCCAGACCCACAGCAAAGTGGTTGACTCTTAAGTGCCCTCCTAAGTGGCCAAGCAAGCCAATCGGTTATATCAAACTGCTACAAAGTCTTAATAAAAGGATTGAAACTGGACAGACCACCTGGCATTGACCTAGGCACCGGAAGCGACATTGGCAAACATAGCCCTGTCGACCCTGCAAAGTCCTCCTTACTAACAGCTGGGGGCTTGCGCCAAAATTGGGTGAGCTGTCCCACAGATGAGTCAAGCAATAGCCTGACATAGTCACACTTACGGAATCATACCTTGCAAACAATGTCCCTGACACCACCATGACCATTCCTGGGTATGTCCTGTCCCAGCGGCAGGACAGACCCACCAGAGGTGGGGGCACAGTGGTACTCAGTTGGGAGAGAGTTGCCCTGGGAGTCCTCAACATAGACTCTGGACCCCATGAAATCTCATGGCATCAGGTCAAACGTGAGCAAGGAAACCTCCTGCTGATTACCACCTACTGCCCCCCCTCGGCTGATGAATCAGTGCTTCTCCATGTTGAACACCAACTGGAAGAAGCACTAAGGATAGCAAGGGCACAGAATGTATTCTGGGTGGGGGACCTCAATGTCCATTACCAAAAGTGGCTTGGTAGCACCACAACTGAACCACCTGGCTGAGTCCTGAAGGTCATAGCTGCTAGACTGGGGCTGTAGCAGGTGGTGAGGGAACCAAGGGGTAAAAACTTACATGACCGCGTCCTCACCAATCTACCTGTCGCAGATGTATCTGTCCATGATAGTATTGGTAGGAGTGACCACTGCACAGTTGTGGTGGAGACTAAGTCCCATCTTCACATTGAGGATACCCACCATCGTGTTGTGTGGCACTACCACCATGCTAAATGGGATAGATTTTGAACAGATCTAGCACCTCAAAACTGGACATCCATGAGGTGCTGTTGGCCATCAGCAGTAGCAGAATTATATTCAACCATGATGTGTAACCTTGTGGTCCAATATACCCCCATTTTACCATTACCATCAAGCCATGGATCAATCCTGGATCAATGTAGAGTGCAGGAGGGCATGCCAGGAGCAGCACCAGGCATACCTAAAAATTAGGTGTCAGCCTGGTGAAGCTACAACACAGGATTACTTGCATGCCAAACAGGGAAGGCAGCATGCGACAGACAGGGCTAAGTGATCCCACAACCAACGGATCAGATCTAAGCTCGGCAGTCCTGCCACATCCAGTCATGAATGGTAGTGGACAATTAAACAACTAACAAAAGGAGGAGGCTCCACAAATATCCCCATCCTCAACAACGGAGGAGCCCAGCATATCAGTGCAAAAGACATCTTCAGCCAGAAGTGTCAAGTGGATGATCTATCTCGTTTTCCTCCTATATTCCCCAGCATCACAGATGCCAGTCTTTATCCAATCCAATTCACTCCACGTGATAACAAGAAAAGGCTGACGGCACTGGATGCTGCAAAGGCCCTGACAACATTTCAGAAATAGTACTGAAGACTTATGATCCAGAACCAGCCGCGCCCCTAGCCAAGCTGTCCAATACAGCTACAACACTGGCATCTACCTGGCAATGTGGAATACCCCACTATCAACATCCTAGGGGTTACCATTGACCAGAAACTGAACTGGACCAACCACATAAATGTTGTATTTACAAAAGTAGGTCAGAGGTTGGGAATTCTGCGGCGAATAACTCACCTCCAGTCTCCCCAAAACCTGTCCACTATCTACAAGGTACAAGTCAGGAGTGTGATGGAATACTTTCCACTTGCCTGGATGGATGCAGCTCCAACAACACTCAAGAAGCTCGACACCATCCAGGATAAAGCAGCCTGCTTGATTGGCACCCCATCCACCACCTTCACCATTCACTCCCTTCATCACTGATGCATAGTGGCAGCAGCTTGTACCATCTACAAGACCAAGGCTCCTTAGACAGCACTTTCCAAACCCACGATCTCTACCACCTAGAAGGACAAAGGCAGCAGATGCATGCGAACACCACCACCTGCACGTTCCCCGCCAAGTCACGCATCATCCTGACTTGGAACTACATCGCCGTTCCTTCACAGTCACTGAGTCAAAATCCTGGAACTCCCTTCCTAACAGTACTGTGGGTGTACCTACACCCCAATGACTGCAGCGGTTCAAGAAGGCAGCTCACTACCACCTTCTCAAAGACAATTAGGGTTGGACAATAAATGCTGGCCTAGCCAGCGACGTCCACATCCCATGAACAAATAAAAAAGAAAACAAGGGGTAGGAGTTACGCTACAGCTATACAAAGCCCTGTATTCAGTCCTGGTCAACACATCTAGGAACTTCGAGGGAGCGCAGCGTAGATTTACCAGAATGATACCTGGACGCCAAGAATTAAATTACAAGGAGAGATTACACAAACTAGGGTTGTATTTCCAGGAATTTAGAAGATTGAGGAATAATTTGACCGTAGTTTTCAGATATTAAAGGGAAACAGACAGTAGAAAGAAGATAGAAAGAAAATGTTCCCGCTCGTTGGGGAGTCTAGGACTTGGGGACATAGCCTAAACATTAAAGCACCATTACAGCTAGATCTTTCAGAGTGAAGCTAGGAACAACTTCTACACGCAAAGTGTGATGAAAGGGAGGAATTTTCTTCTGCAAGCAGCAGTTGATGTTAGGTCAATTGTTAATTTTAAATCCGAGATGGATAGATTTTTGTTGACCAATTTTGAATTTGAGATTGACAATACCTTTGATTAATAAAAATCTAAGATATGGGGTAAAGTCAGATATATGGAGTTCGGTCGCAGAACAACCATTTCACTGAATGATGTAACAGGCTCAAGGGGTTAAATGGCCCACTCCTGTTCCTTTGTTCCTATTTTCAGCTACAGTAAAATAATAACTGAAATCACAACAACCACCTGCAGAAGGACACAACACAGAAATGGTTCAGAGATTGAGATGGGGGCGGCACAGTGGCGCAGTGGTTAGCACCGCAGCCTCACAGCTCCAGCGACCCGGGTTCAATTCTGGGAACTGCCTGTGTGGAGTTTGCAAGTTCTCCCTGTGTCTGCCTGGGTTTCCTCCGGGTGCTCCGGTTTCCTCCCACAAGGCAAAGACTTGCAGGTTGATAGGTAAATTGGCCATTAGCAATTGCCCCTAGTATAGGTAGGTGGTAGGGAAATATAGGGAAGGTGGGGATGTTGTAGGAATATGGAATTAGTGTAGGATTAGTATAAATGGGTGGTTGATGGTCGGCACAGACTCGGTGGGCCGAAGGGCCTGTTTCAGTGCTGTATCTCTAAAAAAAAAAATTAACTGTGCTGACATACTACTCTCATTCACATACTGGGTTTGTATGATTATACCTTTAATAATAACAAAGCTTCACGCACACAGTTGCAAACAGAGACATTCCATGAGTCAGCTAGAGCTGTGTATCATGGAAAATCAGCCAGGGTGGCCAAAGCAAACTCAATGAAATGATTTAATGTGCCAAAGAGGCTAATGAACCTCACTGCAATGAAAACAGGTCCTGAACCAGAGCCATAAAACAGAAACTAACCAAAGCAAAATAACACCAGCGTAACCAGAGACTAGAGACTGCTGAACATCCCCAGCTTATATTGGCGCATCATTAGACCATGTAAGAAGATGGATACATATGAAGAGATTGTGTATAGATGAAATATTTCATCATTTAAAACATCAGAGATCACAAGTAAACAAAGAGAATGGGTTTGAATGTTCCCAGCATCGATGTTTCACTTAACTTTTTTTGAGGGGGGCCAATTTTCTTCCCTCCTCTTCTGAAAGTGCGAGCTCTTGCTAGGATATGATTAAACAGGTGTTGGTTGCCCTCTCTTACCTTGCTGAAATGACCATTTTGTATGTATGAGTCTAGACAATAACGGTTGGCAGGGTATTCTTACTTACTTTATAGCCTAGCCTAATCGTGTCCTCACAATGTCCACAAATGCACTTTAGCAGCATGGTGTCCAGCTCGACAGCGTACTGCTTCGACAGAGTAATTAACTTGGGGAATTTGGTGAGCAAGGGAAGAGGTGCTACTCTGGTCTTATACAAATCAAGGAGCAGTCAGAGTGAGAACACAGGAGACAGCGAGACCCGAGAGCTGAAGTCTAGAGGCATTAATTAGGCAAGCAGGGAGGCACTTATCTATATTACAGAGAGACTCACGGCAGCAGCGGCAGTGGCGACGGACCTGGGTGGAGACTGAGCCCAGCGACTGAGGAGTTAATGGGGAGATCGTCTCCAGTGAAATCTCAGACAACAAAAACAACATCCCAATCAGGGAAGGAGCCAATTGGTGAGTACCTGGTAAGTGAATCTAGTTAATAATCTCGAAAGTAAAGGCATGGCAGGGAACCTTAGCCCTGTGGAATGCAAGCCAGTGCCATGTAGGAAATCCTGGAGGCTTCTTGTGGCCTGGACAATCACATGTGCAGGAAGTGTCATCAGTTAGAACAGCACGAGCTCTGGGTTTCGTAGCTTGAGTGGTGGCTGGAGTCGCCAAGGGGCATCTGCAAAGCTGAGAGCTTCGTGGACTGCATGTTGCTGGAAGTGGTCACCCCGAAGCTTAAAAATGTGTAGGCAGAGAGCAAATGGGTGATCGCCAGTAGGACAATAGAACCATGCAGCCAGGGCAAGGATCGCATGAGAGCATCTCGCTCTCCAACCAGTATTCAGTTCTGAATACTGGTGACCGTGATGGTTTCTCTGGGGAGTGCAGGCAGAGCCAAGTCCACAGCAACATGGGTGACTTAGCTGTACAGAGCAGGAGGGAGGACAGTGGAAAAGCAATAATGGTAGGGGATTCGATAGTGAGGGGAACAGACAGGCGCTTCTGTCTGACATGACTCCAGGATAGTATGCTGCCTCCCTGGTGCCAGGATTAAGGATGCCACTGAGCAGCTGCAAGACAATCTGAGGGGGCAGGGTGAACAGCTAGAAGTTGTGGTCCATTATCGGTACCAATGACCATGGCAGAAAGAAGGATGAGGTATGAAGGCAGTGGTTAGGGAGTTAGGAGAAAGACTGAAAAGAAGCACCTCAAAAGGTAGTAATCTCTGGATTACTCCTGGTGCCATGTGCTAGTGAATATCGAAACAGGAAGATAGAGCTGATGAATATGTGGCTGAAGAGATGGTGCAGCACCAAGGGCTTTATATTTCTGAGGCATTGGAACCACTTGTGGGGTAGGTGGGATCTGTACAAGTCGGACGGGTTGCAACTCAGCAGAACCAATATCCTCACAAGGGGTTTTGCTAGTTTTGTTGGTGAGGGTTTAAACTAGCTTGGCAGAGGTATGGGAACCTGAGAGTAGATGCAGAAGGGACAGAAGAAAAGTTGGAAATGGAAGACAGAAAATTAATGTGTGTTTGGAAGGCAGAGGAAATAAAGGCTAGAAAATAGAAAAATGGGATTTGGCAGTGCAAAATAGTATACACTTAAATGCAAGAAGTCTAGGGAATAAGGCAGATGAGATGAGAGCACAGATTGGCATGCGGAAGTATATTATAGCTATTACTGAGACATGGCTGAAAGAAGGGCAGGAATGGCAGCTCAACATTCCTGGCTACAGGGTTTTCAGACGAGATAGAGAGGGGATTATAAAAAGGAAGGGAGGTTCACAATATTGATTTAAGAAACAATTATAGCTGTGAGGAGGGATGACATGGTAGACGTATCATCAAATGAGGCCATATGGGTTGAACTGAAGAACAGAAAAGAGGCAATCACACGATTGGGAGTGCACCATAGATCCCCAAACAGTCAGAGGGAGATGCAAGAGCAAATATGTAGGCAGATCTCTGGAAGTGCAGCGACAGTAGGGCAGTAATAATGGGGGATTTCAACTACCCTAATATTAACTGGGATAGAATTAGTGTGAAAGGCACAGAGGGAGCAGAATTCTTAAAATGCATTCAGGAGAACTTTTTTAGCCAGTACATAGCAAGCCCAACAAGAGGGGGGCAGTTCTGGACTTAGTTTTAGGGAATGAAGCTGGGCAGGTAGAAGAGGTATCAGTTGGTGGGCACTTTGGTGGAAGTGATCATAATTCAGTTAGATTTAGGGTAGTTATGGAAAAGGACAAAGATAGATCAGGAATAAAAGTTCTTAATTGAGGAAAAGCTAATTTTACTAAACTGAGCTGTGATTTAGCTAAAGTGGACTGGAAACAGTTTAGGATAAAGAGGAGGATAAAGAAGGGGAGGATAAAGAAAAAAAGGAAGCTAATGACAGAAACTAAGGGCTCAGTACTGCAGAAAACCTAGAGGAGTGAAATTATAAAGGAAATTAGGAAAGTAATGAGAGGCCATGAAAAAATATTGGCAAGTAAAATCAAGAAAAACCTGAAGATATTTTTCCAAATAGTTAAAGAGCAGGAGGATAGCTAAAGAAAAAGTACAGCCTATTAGGGAACATAAGGGTAACCTGTGTGTGGAGGAGAAGGACATTGGACTAGCTCTAATTGAATACTTTGCATCTGATTTCACAAAGTAGAGGGATGATACAGGTATTGCGATCAGAGAGGAGTGTGGAATATTACATGAAATTAACATAGTGAGAGAGGAAGTGTTGGGGTTTAACATCTTTGAAAGTGGATAAATCCCGAGGCCACAACCAAATGTATCCTAGGCTGTTGAGGGAAGCAAGAGAAGAAATAGTGGAGGCTCTGACCATCATTTTCCAATCCTCTGGCTACAAGTGTGATGCCTGAGGACTGGAAGACAGCTAACATTGTACCACTGTTTAATAAGAGACAGATAGAGTAATTACAGGCCAGTCAGCCTAACCTCAGTGGTGGGAGAATTATTGGAAAAATTCCTGAGGAACAGGATAAATCTGCATTTAGAAAGACACGGATCGTCGAAGACAGCACAGAATTGTTAAGGGAAAGTTGTGTCTGACTAACATGATTGATCCTCCTTATCACCTCCCCAAAACGTGAATGAGGGTAGTGCATTTGATGTAGTCTATATGGATTTTAGCAAGGCTTTGATTAGGTCCCACATGACAGATTGGCCATGAAAGTAAAAGCCCATCCAAGGCAAAATGGCAAGTTGGATCCAAAATTGGCTCAGAGGCAGGAAGCAAAGGGTAATGGTCTTTGGGCGTTTTTCTGACTGGAAGGCTATTTCCAGTGGGGTTCTGCAGGGTTCAGTACTAGATCCCTTGCTTTTTGTGGCATATAATCAATGATTTGGACTTGAATGTAGGGGGTATGATTAAGATGTTTTCAGGCGATACATAAATTGTCCATGTGGTTGACAATGAACAAGAAAGCTGTAGACTGCAGGAGGATATCAATGGACTAGTCAGGTGGACAGAACAGTGGCAAATGCAGTTAAATCTGGAGAAGTGTGAGGTAACACATTTGGGGAAGGCTAACAAGGCAAGGGAATACACAATAAAAATGGTAGGATACTGAGAAGTGTAGAGGAACAGACAGACCTTGGAGTGCATGTCCACAGATCTCTGAAGGTGGCTGGACAGGTAGGTAAGGTGGTCAAGAAGGCATATAGAATACCTGCCTTTATTAGCTGATGCACAGAATATAAGAGCTTGGAGGTTATGCTGGAACTGTAGAAAACACTAGTTAGGCCACAGTTGCAGTACTGCATGCAGTTCTAGTCACTGTGCTATAGGAAAGATGTGATTGCATTAGAGAAGATACAGAGAAGATACAGAGAAGATTTACAAGGACGTTGCCTGGATTGGAGAATTTTAGTTATGAGGAAAGACTGAATAGGTCAGGAGTGTTTTCTTTGGAACAGAGGAGGCTGAAGGGAGACCAATTCGAAGTGTATAAGATTATGCATGGTCTAGATAGATTGATTAGGAAGGCCCTGTTCTCATTGGTTGAGGGTTCCATAACCAGGGGACATAGATTTAGGGTAGGAGGTTTAGAGGGGATTTGAGGAGATTTTGTTTTCCACCGAGAGGGTGGCGGGGATCTGATACTCACTGTCTGAGATAGAAACCCTCAGAACATTTAAAAAGTACTTGGAAATGTCCTTGAAGTGCCGTAATATACAAGGCTATGAACCAACAGCTGGCAAGTGGGATTAGGCTGGATGGCTACTTGACGACCAACGTGGACACAATCGACCAAATGGCATCTTTCCATGCCGTAAATTTCAATAACAATTACTGGGTTGTCAATGTGACGGAAGCCTGGATACCCATTTCTTTTTCCATGCTACTTTTTTCACTTTCCAACATTACTGGTACACAAGAGGACAGAGGTTGCAGGAGGTCTAACAACAACTCAAATCCAGTTTCCACCATACCACATTAGTCAACCACACTCAATTTTGGGAGGTTTAAGAGTAGCAAAGAAACACCTGACAGTATAACCTGGCAAAAGAGTTCATGCTGAATGAACCTCCTTCCACCTCCCACCCAAATCATGCCAGCTGTGTCTCTCTTGCTCCACTTGAGATACTGCCTCCCTCCAACAACATTTAAGAAGCTCGACACCATCCAGGACAAAGCAGCCCGCTTGATTGGCACCCCATCTACAAACATTCACTCCCTCCACCACTGACACACAGTGGCAGCAGTGTGTACCATCTACAAGATGCACTGCAGCAATGCACCAAGGCTCCTTAGACAGCATCTTCCAAACCCACGACCTCTACCAACTAGAAGGACAAGGGCAGCAAATGCATGGGAACACCACCACCTGCAAGTTCCCCTCCAAGTCACACACCATCCTGATTTGGAACTATATTGCCGTTCCTTCACTGTCACTGGGTCAAAATCCTGGAACTCCCTTCCTAACAGCACTGTGGGTGTACCTACCCCAAATGGACCACAGCGGTTCAAGAAGGCAGCTCACCATCACCTTCTCAAGGGCAATTAGGGATGGGCAATAAATGCTGGCCTGGCCAGCGACGCCCACATCCCATGAATGAATTTTTTAAAAATTGTTCGATTGTCCATGTTGGAGTCCAAGCCACCCTCCCTTCCCATTTTAAATACAAACCAGCTTTTGCCCATACACTCTGTGCATCATGTAGAAATTGAAAGTTTAGTGCATACAGCCAGTTTCCAAATAAAAAGCTAGCTCTGCTGGATACTTAGTATAATGGAATAGTCCCCAGTGGCCAAACTTCCTGTAAATCTGGTCAGATAATGCCTCAAGACCTGAGTATTCATCAGCACTATTTTGCACAATTGAGACAAACATCATGCTGTGTTTACACAAACACAAATCATCAAAGATAAAAAAAAACTTTGGCTTTTTGTTTTTAATTAACTTACTTTTCAAATAGCAACCACAAAAAACACCCTGAATCTACTCCTACCATGACTGCAATTACATTGCATACACATATCCTAAACCTATTCTCACCATGTATGTACTTACACTGCACACCTGCTGT
Organism: Heterodontus francisci; assembly: GCF_036365525.1. Classification (NCBI taxonomy): domain Eukaryota; kingdom Metazoa; phylum Chordata; class Chondrichthyes; order Heterodontiformes; family Heterodontidae; genus Heterodontus; species Heterodontus francisci. The sequence continues at coordinate 38,426,715 of NC_090394.1, read as the reverse complement.
GAGCACATACTGCATGCGCACACCTTATAAAAAGACATACACCAGGAACACACTCCTGGTGCTTCCCAAATGATATAAGAGCTCAAAGGTCCAGCCCACTCTCATTTCTCATGAGCTTCTGATCACCTCCTGTTTCTTTAACAGTTAATATATTCATATTAAAATACAATTTACTTCAAAATCAGTGATACAGCCTTTCTGTTGGGCTGTTTCCGGAGCTTAAGACAATGGTGAGCACCCGCTATACTTAATTATAAGGAAAGTGAAAAGCAGTACTTTGAAAATCCACTTATATTTGAAGTTGTTAATATGTGATGTAAACGAAACACACTCGATTAGACTGGTATACTAATGTTAAAGAACCTAATAAACAGCACCACATATGAAGCCTTTGCGTTGCAAATAAGGCAGGCGGAATATGTTCAAAATTTGCATATCAAAGTTAAATATCGGTCAGATGAGTGGCATTGATAATTCTTATTGCTGGAAACTGGTGCTGCAGCCCCAGGTGGTCGGACACTACAAGAGGAAAGCAAGAGCAACATTAGAATCAATTTTTTTGGTCTTTGCCACCAAATTTCTTTCCTTTTTTCAAAGAGGGAGCCCAAACTTCTTCTCACTGAATAAAACACATACACACAAATGGAAAAAATATTTGAGCCAGCAGCATGAATGTCATTAACAGATACCAAAGAGAAGGGCACCCATCTCAGCCACAGGGAACTTGAAATGGAGCATAAAATAAACTGAAGTTATAAAAATCAGGACTAATTAAATATAAACCAGTAGAGCAAGATCAGTACTGAATTAATGCAAATCTATTTGCAATGATCACTCTCACCAGCTTACCTACACCACACCCACAAACCCAAACAATTCTTGTGTATGAATTTAAATCATGTTAAGTTCAAGCCTATGTTTCCTTGTGTGTTTGCGAAATAAATGAAAAGTAAGTTTTGCTGATGTACAAAGTTTGCTGGGCTGCCTCTATGCTTTTTCTTCATTTTGTTTTTCTATTTTCATGGTATTTTGCTCTTTCCAAAATCCCCACGGAGGGATTACATTAATAATACTCCAGGGATGCAGCATAATGCTTTTTAGAAGTTTGTTACAGAAGAATTTTTTTTACATTAAAATGGTACACACCTCTCCTCTCTTGTCTCCTCTCTGTACTCAGGCTCATTCCAAGAGAACAATCACATCAAAGTCAGCCCCAGGTCCACAATTCAAGTACAAAATTAGAGCAGCCTGTCAGGTCCCCCAAAAGGTGACCATGAGAATACAGGATAGAAAATCGCTGGGCCAGAAGTAATGACACTACCTAAATACTGTTACTTTTATAATTCTGGAATTAGCAATAGTTAACATGAAAGAAGAATCGCAAGCAAAATAGCAATGTCAACGAGGAATTTTACTCCACCATGATCGATTATGGTTGCAATGAGTTAAAGTCCGAGTTGTAAAAACTTGCATTCCATATGAACTGTGGAATCTTCTGATCCAAATGCCAATGGGGAAATGGAGAATATTGACTGTAAGCATTTAAAATGAGCGCAGTAAAATGAGGAATACTATTCTTCTTTAAAATACCGACTCAGAGAAAGGTGACTGCTAACATTTTAGCAATGGTGCTGTTACGGAGTATTCAGTATTCCTCAATACAAAAAGTCACAGGCAATCCTATGAAATGAAGTTTTCTGAACCATGAAAGGCAAAGCCTTTTGTAGAGTATACCCTCATATTTGGTATAATTGATCTTAGAGTTCAATGCAGAAACATAATTCTGGAGATGCTGCAAGAAACAGAGCTGGGGGCTAGAATATACAACTGCATATGAAGATACTTTCTTTTTGAACATCGCTCAAATCTCAAAGGCATAAAGGCTAAGGTACGGGGTCCAGGGACCACACTGGCGAGAAAGAGGGGGTGAGGCGAGAGGGGGACAGGGGGAGGGGGACAGGGGGCGGGGCCGAGAGGGGGACAGGGGGCGGGGCCGAGAGGGGGACAGGGGGCGGGGCCGAGAGGGGGACAGGGGGCGGGGCCGAGAGGGGGACAGGGGGCGGGGCCGAGAGGGGGACAGGGGGCGGGGCCGAGAGGGGGACAGGGGCGAGAGGGGGACAGGGGGCGAGAGAGAAAGATGGGATGGATGATGGGGGTGGGTAGTGGCGAAGGACGGGGGAAGAGGGCGGTGTGGGGCAGGGGTTGGGGGGGTGGGAGAGAAAGACAGGGAAGTGGGGAAAAGACAACGGGGGGCAGGGAAGAGGGAAGGGCGAGGGGGCAGGGCAAAGCACACAGATTGATATGAGAGTGGGAATAGGAAACCAATGGGAGCAGGGAAGGAAGGTGGGGGTAAAGGCATAGGGGAATGCGGGACAGATAGGACGAGAAGGTGGAGGGGGAAATGGAAGTCGGGGAGGGAGACAAATTGAGAGGGAAATTAACAAACAGAAAGCCATCAGCATCAGTTGTATGGATTATCCTGACATTTCAAAACAATCCAGCAGGGGTTGTGATCCCCAGAAGCAATTTAAACAGCTTGTAATTTTACATTTGAAAGTAACACATTTTCCCCCTTTCTGTAAATAAACCACTGAACTGGCTGTTTATAGGTAAACTACAGATGAGGTTAAATAAAATTTCCTAAAGCAATATATCCCAAACTCCTGAAACATCTGATGTTCCATCTTTATGGAATGTAAATTATCAGTTCAGATTCTTGAGAGTGCCTGGCTCTCCTCTTCTCAGAGCTGAAATGTTGAAATAAATAAGGATTCATTTGGGCAGTGATCCAGGCACATGGAGTGTGTCACTGGCCAAATTTGGGCATGGTTGAGAAAACTGCAGAGCTCGGGGGCCTCAAGGCTAAGGGCTTCCCACAGGAACTGTGGCCAATTCTACCTGAGAGGGTTCCAGGCTTGGAGTTCACACACTGAGACACCAAGCTAAGAGGAAGCTTGCAGCTGAAGTAATCAGCTACTCTGCACACAAGAACTGAAACTTGGTTACTCTGCTCAGCATCACTTTTGCTTACTGACAATGAGCTTATTCTTTGACATTTCTTCGACAACATAAATTTATACAGTTAAAATTTAATTTTATGACTTTATCCTTAGACTTTGCAATAAGACTTCACGCTGCTGCCAGCTACTCAAAGTTTTTTTTAAATATGTAATTGTTTCCCCTTTTTCTTGCTAATTATATTAGCTGTCCTCTCCAGAAGGTGGCATTCCTTTCTGTTGTAAAGCATCTTGGGTGCTGAAACATCTCCTTTGTATCACCAAACGGAATAAGTGTTGGCTACTCAAATAAAAACAGCATCACAGATGAGCACAATCCTGTCCTTATCTGCACTTTCTAGTAAGGATCACTGTATAGCGAAGGAGAAAACGTTTCGGATTTTCACCTGTCGTAACCAATACCAGTGCCATACCCGAGACCAGTTAAATCAATATGGACCACGGATTGAACCTGCAACCTTCCTGGTCTGTATGGCTCAGCTCCTCAAATGGAAAGAAAGACATCCCTTCAGCTCTTGACTTAATGAGTTTTATTCATTATTTACAGACAAGTTTATTATTTTTAAAATTTTATTCAGAATACATTGTTTTACAAATAAAACAGAATGTTCCTCCAAATTTCACAAAATTTCAGTCAAGGCAGCAGTTACTTTAATTAGAATAGCATAGAGCAGGTCACCAGAGTGGAAGCCTTCATTATAAGTTTGGGCCCGGTGTTGGGAGAATTAATTAACTTCTTCACATGCAGATAAATTCCATCAGGGTCTCAAGTAACAGAAATAAAACATCACTGTTATACAAAGTGCCATAAGCTGCCTAGGCTATAAGCTCTGGAATTCCTTCCCTACAGCTCCTTCCCTCTTCTCCTTAAAACCTAACACTTTGACAAAGTTTTTGGTCATCTGTCCCAATGTTTTCTTCTTTGGCTCGATGTCACCTTTTGTCTGATTATGCTCCTGTGAAGTCCCCTGAGACTTTTTACTATGCAAAAGGTATTATTGAAATGCAAGTTGTTGTTGAGTCAACACCTTCGGGATCGGACGGAAGGGAAAAAAACCCTGACATTTTAATCACAAAATTCTACTTCACAATTTCTTTACAAATTGCTGTTGGAAGCATTTGAACTTAGTGTCAAACTCAGTTCCACCTGAGATCTAAAGCTCATGCAGCAACATCCAACTCATGGGATCAAAATGAATAGCAGTCAGGGAGGCCCAACTGAGTTCCGGCCGCATTAAACAAGACTATCAATGCCAACTCTCACCCTGATAACAGGACAGCTTGTGTGGGAAGGTAACAAGTGACATGAGCTGCATGCAACACTCAGCTGAATTCAGAATTGTTATGCTACATGCAGTGAGCACTCAAATGCAGTATAACCTTTTCAACAGGAAGCCAAAGTCAACCATGAGGTCATGTCCACCAGATTTACTGATCCTGGAACAAAGAGTGAAGTCACTTGCATATCAAAGCACAGCTTTAAAGTCAACAATTGCAAACTTCACAAGCCAATCTGGCACACAAAGGTAAAGCACAGATAAACTAAAACCAGACAACACACTCTGGAAATGAACAGCACGTATTGAACTCTACAATCGTTCTCTAGCTAGGACGGTCAGAATGCAGGACAGTGAGAATGCACAACTGTGAGTAAAATAATAACACAAAATTTTACATTGAGATGCTCAGTATCAGATTAATTTTATCCTAATACAGAGCTTGAAGGGTCAATAAGATGCAAAAAAGGAAATGCTTTAGAAATACCAGTCACCTGCTCAGTTGCTCAGGTTTGAGAGCAGCCTCAAAGTGTTGAAAGTCAAGAGTGCCACAGGGGATGAAAGCTGACTGCACTCCAGCCTTCAGAAGAGCACTGGGGTCCTCTGTGCATCAACTTTTCAATGTCAGAAATCAGTGCCGTTTCACAAGACTCCAGGTTACAAGAGGGAGAAGTGGAAATTGACTGCCAGCAGCCACATCCCACAAACCACTCCAAGGAGAATTGAATTTAACTGTAATTCAAAGACTAACATAGACCTGTGTAACAGTCACTCACTGTCCAGGTTACAAAAACAGAATCTCTCGTTAACACCAATCCATACATTACCAGGGCTGAGTTATAGGTGCAACTGACAGCAGTATATATTGCTGTTGGGTGGTGCAAAAAACAGAGATTTGGGCTATCTCAACATCTGCAGGTCCAGTCCATTTAATTTATTACTCACCACTACCACAACCAAAACTGTTCGCTGATAAAAATTTAATTATTTTCTAAATAACTTTTTCTCCTCCCTCCACCTCTATTTTTACACTGTACAGACTGGTAAAAACCACAGATAAGGCTCAGAAACCAGGGACTCAAATATCCTACAGCTAATGCACGACCATATCTATAAAATAGGGCAGGGCATCTCAATGTTCTTATATTATTTCTAATGTGGACAATGTGTCAGAGTGACTTCAGCCCCAGTGTTTAAGGAGCCTCTCTGTGCACACAGAAGAAGTATCTGTCATTATCATATGCATGTAGAACAGAGACACTGTAAAAGCTAGTGTTTACAATATCACCGAATGCATGCCCTGTTATTGCTTCAAATATATCTTTATCCTCCACTGATGTTCTTCTTTGATGAAGGTTCTACTTCTTGGTTTGTTACAGTCACATGGTGCCAGCAATTCTCTGTACCTCACCCAAGTGGCTATTGCCCACACATGAGCTTGGACAGCAAGTACTCGAAGGCAATCCAACTGCAGGGGTCATCATACCTGTGCCCAATTCTGCCCTCACCAAACTTTCATACATGCATTTTTCTAACGACAGTCACTTGCTATTAAGAGCAGGAACTCCAGCTTATGTAACTCCTTGCACTTTATCTGTGAATAAAATCCTATCTATTTATAAAGTTTATCATTTAAATATTCTTAACAGGTAGAAGCAATAACCAAGTATTTGCACCACTCATCTGCATCCTGGAGTCAAACGGTGATAATTTATAACACAGAACAATTTACAGAAAGCAGAGGAACTCCAAGAAGGAGGGTGGTGATAGGGAGAGGAATGAAAATCATTTACTATTTCAGCTAGCTTGAGTACCACAAAATGCAACTGAATCACCAGCAATTGTGTGCTGAGAAAATCAAGGGTGCAGGAGTAGGATCTCATTGACGAAATTAGCTTGGAGAGAGAAGCGGAAGATAGAGGATGGGGACTGAAGGGCTTAAATGAGTTAGCAATGGTGGGGGGGGGGGGGCGGGTGGGGGTGAGAGAAATGTTGGGGCTGAGGCAGGTGGAAGCAGCAGATATGTGAAGTGTGAAGTTTGGTAAGTGAGTGAATTTTAAGGGTTAATCACTCAAGTTCATGAGTTCTTGTTTTGTTGTCATCTAGCAATTAATTGCAATTCCTGTTTCAAGGAAGTTAGGCTTCTTGCAGTTTTAAACAGGGGTATACTAACACTCAGAGTAGCTGTAGCCAGTTAATTAGGTAGCTAGCTTAAACTCAAACTGGTTTCTGGAGCTCTAGCGGAGCTGCAGCAGAGTTGACACAGCATTGTTTTCAACTCAAAAACTGAGGGGTTTCTCAGTGCTGCTGGAGAATACAGAGTGTTAAGAAGGAGGTTTGGTAATTGAGGGAGTTCAGGAAGGAGGGGAACTATAAAGTAAGAAAATAAATGAGTGCACAGAGTGTAAAGTGGGAGTGTAGTGCGTGAGTGAGTGGCTCCTTTCTTTCTATCTTTTTTCTACCTTTTTTCAGCCTCCAGTAATTGCCTCTCACTTTACTACAGGGGAATGAGTTGATTGGTGAGTAAGTTTTAGTTTAGTTTAGAGATACAGCACTGAAACAGGCCCTTCGGCCCACCGAGTCTGTGCTGACCATCAACCACCCATTTATCCTAATCCTATGCTAATCCCATATCCCTACCATATCCCCACCTGTCCCTATATTTCCCTACCAGTTACCAATACTAGGGAAAATTTATAATGGCCAATTAGCCTATCAACCTGCAAGTCTTTGGCATGTGGGAGGAAACCGGAGCACCCGGAGGAAACCCACGCAAACACAGGGAGAACTTGCAAACTCCACACAGGCAGTACCCAGAATTGAACCCGGGTCGCTGGAGCTGTGAGGCTGCGGTGCTCACCATTGCGCCGCTCGACTGGTAACTTATTTTACTTCTCATTGTAATAAAAAGTTTTTAAAGTTATGTTATGGCAGGTCAGCTCGGCCAAGTGGAACCTATGTCCTGAGGTATGTGGGAAGTCATGGAAGCACCACATGTCCGAGACGAACACATCTGCAGGAAGTGTCACCGGCTGTAGAAGCTTGAGCTGCGGGTTTCAGAACTCGATGGGCGTCTGGAGTCACTGTTGTGCATCCATGAGGCAGAGGACGATGTGGATAGCAGGTTAGGAGCATGCAGGCAAAGAGGGAATGGGTGACTGCCAAGCAGTCTAAGAGAACCAGGCAGGCAGTGCAGGAGTCCCCTTAGTCTATCTTGCTTGCTAATCAGTTTTCCATTTTGGATACTGGTGAGAGCGATGGTTCCCCAGGGGGAATGGAGCAAGAGCAAAGTCCGTGGCACCACAGGTGACTCAGCTGCACAGGAGGGGAGGAAGAAGAGTAGGGGAGGAAGAAGAGTGGACGAGCAATAGTGATAGCGGATGCGATAGTCAGGGGATTAGACAGGCGTTTCTGCAGGTGTAAACGTGACTCCAGGATGGAATGTTGCCTCCCTGGTTCCAGGAACAAGAATGTCACGGAGCGGCTGCAGGACATCCTTCTGGGGGAGGGTGAACAGCCAGAGGTCGCGGTCTACATTGGCACCAATGACATAGGTAGGAAGAGGGATGAGGTCCTGAAAGCAAATTTTTGGAAGTTAGGAAGTAAACTTAAAAAGCAGGACCTCCAAAGCAGTAATCTCAGGATTACTCCCAGTGCCACCTGCTAGTAAGCATAGGAATAGCAGGATTGATTGATTGAACATGTGACTGGAGAATTGGTGTAGGAGAGAGGGCATCAGATTTCTGAGGCATTTGGACAGGTTCTGGGGCAGCTGGGACTTGTACAAGATGGACGGGCTACAGCTTAACAGGACCGGAACAAACATCTTCACAGGGAGATTTGCTAGTGCTGCTGGGGAGGGTTTAAACTAGCTCGTCAGGGAGATGGGAACCTGAGGGGTAGCTCAAATTGGAAGGAGCTAAAGCTGGTAACAGGAGGTAGAAAAGTAGCAAGTGACATTAGAAGGTAGGCAAAACAAAGGCGAGCATCAACTAGGCTTAGAATGCAGAATGTCACGACGACAAGGGTTAAGGGCACTCTACTTGAATGCACGCAACAAGGTAGATGATTTAAAGGCCCAAATAGAGGTAAATGGGTATGATCTAACTGCCATAATGGAAAAGTGGCTACAGGGTGGCCAAGACTGGGAAATGAATATTTAAGGATATTCGACATTTAGGAAGGGCAGACAAAAAGGAAAAGGAGGTGGTGTTGCACTGATAATAAGGGATGGGATCAATACGTTAGTAAGGGAGGATCTCAGATCGGAAGAACAAAATGTGGAATCTGTTTGGGTGGAGCTATGAAACAGCAAGGGGCACCAAACATTGGTAGGAGTTGTTTATAGGCCACCAAACATTAGTGGCAGTGTGGGGCATAGCATTAATCAGGAGATTAGAGAAGCATGTAGCATGGGTAATACAGTAACCATGAATGACCTCAATCTGCATATAGATTGGGTAAACATAATGAGCACTAATGCTGTGGAGGACGAGTTTTTGGAGTGTGTTAGGGATGGTTTTCTACAGCAGTATGTTGAGGAACTGACCAGAGAACAGGTTATTTTAGATCTATTCTGTAATGAGAAAGGGCTAATTAATAATCTGGGTAAAAAAGAACCTTTGGGCATGAGTGACCATAAAATGATAGAGTTTTACATTATGTTTGAAAGTGAGGTAGTTCAATCTGAAGCCAGGGTGTTAAATTTGAACAAAGGTAATTATGAAGGTATAAGGGGCAAATTGGCTGAGGTGGATTGGGAAAATACATTAAAAGGTATGACAGCACATAGGCAATGGATAGTCTTTAAAGAAATATTACATAGTTTACAGCAACTATACATTCCTTCAAGGCACAAAAACCCCAAAAGTAAAGGCAGTCAATTGTGGATAACAAAGGAAGTTAACAATTGTATAAAATTAAAAGACCTATAAAGTCGCCAGAAATAGTAGTAAACCTGAGGATTGGGAGTATTTTAAGAATACAGCAAAGGAGGACGAAGAAACTGATAAGAGGAGAATAGAATATTAATGTAAGCTAGCAAAAAATATAAAAATGGACTGTAAAAGCTTCTATAGGTACGTAAAAAGGAAACATTTGGCTAAGACAAATGTGGGTCCATTACAGGCAGAGTCAGGAGAATTTATATTGGGGAATAGAGAAATAGCAGAGAAGCTAAATGATTACTTTGTGTCTGTCTTCACTCAGCAAGATACAAGAAATCTCCCAGAATTAGAAATCCAAGGGATTAGGGAGAATGAGGAATTGAAGGAAATTATTAGTAAGAAGTTTGTATTGGAGAAATTAATGGGGCTGAAGGTTAAGTCCCCAGGACCTGATATTTTACATCCCAAAGTGTTGAAAGAGGTAGCTATGGAGATACTGGATGCATTGGTGATCATCTTCCAAAATTATATAGATTCTGGAGTGGTTCCTGTAGATTGGAAGTTTGCAAATGTCACCCAACTATTTAAGGAGGGAGGAAGAGGGAACAGGGAATTATAGACCTGTTTGCCTTACATCAGTTGTTGAGAAAATGCTAGAATCTATTCTAAAGGATGTGATAGATGGACACTTGGATAATAATTATCTGATTGGGCATAATCAACATGGATTTATGAATGGGAAATCATGTTTGATTAATCTGTTGGAGTTTTTTGAGGATGTTACTAACAGAATTGATAAAGGGGAGTCGGTGGACATGGAATACTTGGATTTTCAGAAGGCTTTTGATAAAGTCCCCCACAGGAGGTTGGTTAGCAAAATTAAAGCACATGGGATAGGAAGTAATATACTGGCATGGATTAAGGATTGGTTAAAAGGCAGAAAGCAGAGAGTAGGAATGAACAGGTCTCTCTCATGTTGGCAGGCTGTGATTAGTACCACAGGGATCAGTGCTTGGGCCCCAGCTGTTCACAATATAGTTCAATGATTTGGATGTGGGGACCAAATGTAGTATTTCCAAGTTCGCAGATGATACAAAGCTAGGTGGGAATGCGTGTTGTGAGGAAGATGCAAAGCTGCTTCACAGAGATTTGGACAAGAACGTGGCAGATGGAATATAATGTCGAAAAATGTGAAGTTATCCACTTTGGTCGGAGGAACAGATGTGCAGAGTATTTCTTAAATGGTAAGAGATTAGAAAGTGTAGATGTACAAAGGGACATGGGTGTTCTTGTCAATAAATCACTGAAAGCTAACATGGAGGTGCAGCAAGCAATTAAGGCGGCTAATGGTATGTTAGCCTTTATTGCAAGAGGATTTGAGCATAGGAGTAGTGAAGTCTTGCTTCAATTGTATAGAACCTTGGTTAGACTGCACCTGGAGTGGTGCATGCAGTTTTGGTCCCCTTATCTTAGGAAGGATAGTATTGACATAGAGGAAGTGCAACAAAGGTTCACCAGACTTGTTCCAGGGATGGCAGGACTGTCCTATAAAGAGAGATTGGGGAAACTGGGCCTGTTTTCTCTAGACTTTCGAAGGTTAAGAGGTGATCTCATTGAAACCTACAAAATACATAAAGGGTTAGACAGGGTAAATGCAGTGAAGATGTTTCCCCTGGTTGGGGAGTCTAGAACCAGGGGACACAATTTCAAAATAAGGGGGAAGCCACTTGGGACCAAGATGAGGAGAAATTTCTTTACTCAGAGGGTTGTGAATCTTTGGAATTCTCTACCCCAGAGCGCTGTGGAAGTTCAGTCATTGAGTATGTTTAAAGCAGAGATTGACAGATTTCTAAATACAAATGACATAAGACGATATGAGGATAGTGTGGGAAAAAGGCATTGAAGTGGAAGATTAGCCATGATCATACTGAATGGCGGGGCAGGCTCCATGACGGAATGGCCTACTCCTGTTCCTATATGGCTGCACATATGGTCTTGATCTTAGGGACAAGAAATCAATGATCTCTTCTCATTGGTGTTTGAAGTAAAGCGAAGGTGGTGTGAGAGAAAGGTTTAAGAAAACAGTTGGGCATGGAAAATAAGAGCCTATGATTGCTATTCCTGGGCAGCAAAGGCAGGCAGTTGTAGCTTAGGAGTTAAGGCAGGGTAAAGCTGAACAGAATCATTCTGGATCTGGTGATTGATGACTAAGACAGTTACACATGAGATGTAATCAAATCTGCACCCTTCTGACTTGAGAAGTGGGTGCTGTACCAGGTAAGTGAGCGGTTATGATTGGCCGAAGGGGAGAAAAGGCTTTGAAAACAAGGGTACAATTTATTGGGGTAGCAATGCTAGAGATGTTATAAGAGATGGAGAGCCAAATTGGGGAGAACATGGAATTCAATGCAATTCTGTGACAGAGCTGGAGCAAGAGTCTCCCTCTCCCACCCAAGGATTAATGGTGAGATGTGTTGGATTGGAGGAACATAGGACGTTGTGAGTGGTTAAGCATGATGACAAATTGGCCTCATTGCAGATCAAGACTTCAGGCACAGAGAGGCCACAAGAGACAATTCTGTTGAGGAATGGTCAAGGATATTGGTGGGAGAATGTAAGAGAAGGGTGATATTGAGTGAGGATAGGAGAGCAGTGAATTTGAAGTGCTGGGTGGATAAGACCAAGACAGAGATTCCAGCCCCAGATTCTCTCCATCACTGCCTACTTTCATTTTAACATCACCCAAGTCTGTTCCACCTCAACTCTTTGGCTACTGAAACCCTCAGCCATACCTCTGTCACTTCTAGACTTGACTATTCCAATGCTCTCCTCACCAGCATCCCACCTTGTATCCTGTGTAAACATGAGCTCATCCAAAACTCTGCTGCCTGCATCCTAACTCGCATCAAGTTCCATTCAAAAATGAAGTCCCATCTTCACATTGAGGATACCCACCATGTGCTAAATGGGATAGATTCAGAACAGTTGTGGCAGCTAAAAACTGGGCATCCGTGAGCTGCTGTGAACCATCAGCAGCAGAATTGTATTCAACCACAATCTGTAACTTCATGACCCGGCATGTCCCTCAATCTGCCATTACCATCAAGACAAGAGATCAATCCTGGTTCAATAAAGAGTGCAGGAAAGCATGCCAGGAGCAGCACCAGACATACCTAAACATGAGGTGTCAACCTGGTGACGCTACAACACAGGGCAAATGCATGCCAAACAACGGAAGCAGCATGCAATAGACAGAGCTATGCGATCAGATAACCAACGAATCAGATCTACGATCTGCAGCCCTGCCACATCCAGTCGTGAATGGTGGTGGACAATTAAACAACTAACAGGAGGAGGAAGCTCCAGAAATATCCCCATCCTCAATGATGGGAGAGCCCAACTATGTCCTGTACATATAAAACAAGACAAATCCAATCCAGCCAATTACCACCCCATCAGTCTACTCTCAATCATCAGAAAAGCGATAGAAGGTGTCATCAACAGTGCCATCAAGCGCCACTTACACAACAATAACCTGCTCAGTGATGCTCAGTTTGGGTTCCACAGGGCCATTCAGCTCCTGACCTCATTACAGCCTTGGTTCAAACATGGACAAAAGAGCTGAACTCAAGGGGTGAGGTGAGAGTGACTGCCCTTGACATCAAGGCAGCATTTGACTAAATGTGGCATCAAGAAGCCTTAACCAAATTGAAATCAATGGGAATCGGGGAAAATTCTGCGCTGGTTGGAGTCATACCTAGCGCAAAGGAAGATGACTGTGGTTGTTGGAGGCCAATCATCTCAGCCCCAGGACATCACTGCAGGAGTTCCTCAGGGTAGTATCCTAGGTCCAACCATCTTCAGCTGTTTCATCAATGACCTTCCCTCCATTATAAGGTCAGATGTGGGGATGTTCGCTGATGATTGTATAATGTTCAGTACCATTCGCAACTCCTCAGAGGAGCAGTCAGTGTCATGCAACAAGACCTGGACGACATTCAGGCACGGGCTGATAAGTGCCAACTAACATTCGTGCCAGTCAAAGACCATCTCAAACAAGAGAGAATCTCACCATCTCCCCTTGACATTCAACGGTATTAACATTGCTGAATCCCCCACTATCATATGAATTAGGAGCAGGAGTAGCCTGCTCCACCATTCAATAAGATCATGGCTCATCTGATTGTAACCTCGACTCCACATTTCCACCTACCCCCAAAAATCTTTCACCCCCTTGCTTATCAAGAACCTATCAACATTCTGGGGGTTGACAGAAACTGAACTGGACCAGCCAAATAAATACTGTGGTTACAAAACCAGGTCAGAGACTAGAAATTCTACAGCAAGTAATTCACCTCCTGACTCCTCAAAGCTTGCCCACCATCTACAAGGCACAAGTCAGGAGTGTGATAGAATACTCGCCACTTGCCTGGATTTGTGCGGCTCCAACACCACTCCGAAGCTTGACACCAATCCAGGACAAAGCAGTCCGCTTGATCGGTACCCCATCTGCCACCTTAAACATTCACTCCCCCTACCACTGATGCACAGTGCACCATATACTCCAGGGTTGTCCAACATACGGTCCGGGGGCCAAAATCCAGCTTGCCAAAGGTTTACATCCGGCCCGTCAAGGATGAGAAATTGTCGCTGGAAATCTGCCATTGGCTTCTTCCAGCCCGCCAAAACTGTCAGTGATTGACAACAGCTGCTGTTCCTTTACTGAAATGGTGGAGACGCCTCACTGCACTTGTCCTCCTTTACAAAGATGGTGAAAGCTCTTCTATACCTGATCTTACGGCTCCTTAAGAAAGAGGGTGGTGGTGCGTGTCCACTGGCCCTTCCCGCACAATCTCCAGTACCAGTGTGACCTTCCAGGCCTTGAGCTGGCACTGGCTCTGCCTGCGTACAGACCTGGCCTGGCCTGGGGCCCCAGGGTCTTCCCCTCCGCCACCGTCACCAAGGTGGAGCCATCCAAGGTGGCAGCAGGCGTGGGGAGAGAGAGCAGGGGGACTCGGGGGGGGGGGGGGGGAAAAGAGAGCGCGCGAGGTGGGGGAGAGAGCGCGCGAGGTGGGGGAGAGAGCGCGCGAGGTGGGGGAGAGAGCGCGCGAGGTGGGGGAGAGAGCGGCATCAAGATCATTCCTGACAGGTGGACATCTATCCGAAATATTCCGCATCATTACATCAAGCATGCAGGCAGGCACTGTCTACTTCTGCAAGCAAAACCATTGTTGGGTATCTCACTAAATCATTATTCAACATATTAACGATAAAAGGAGGTTAATAAATTAGTCTTCTCATTTAAAATGTGTTCACACAAATGCACATTTTTTTGTGGTTTTGATTTTATTTTTATTCGTTCATGGGATGTGGGAGCCGCTGACTAAGCCAGTATATAATTGCTCATTCCTAATTGCCCTTGAGAAGGTGGTAGTGAGCTGCCTATATGAACCGCCGCAATCCTTGCGGTGTCAGTACATCAACAGTGCTGTTAGGAAGGGAGTTCCAAGATTTTGACCCAGCGACAATGAAGTAACAGCAATATAGTTCCAAGTCACGATGGTGTGTGGCTTGGAGGGGAACTTGCAGGTGGTGGTGTTCCCATGCATCTGCTGCCCTTGTCTGGGTGGTAGAGGTCATGGGTTTGGAAGGTACCGTCAAAGGAGCCTTGGTGAGTTGTTGCAGTACAACTTGTTAATGGTACACACTGTTGCACTGTCCATCAATGGTGAAAGGAGTGAATGTTGAAGGTGGTACATGGAGTGCCAATGGGTGATTAATCGTAAAATAAATTAGAATACCTTTATCTTTCCGAAATATGCTCACCGACCCCTCACACGAAAACGTTGGACACCCCGGATATACAGATGCACTGCAGCAACTCACCATGCCTCCTTCGACAGCACTTTCCAAACCCGCGACCTCTTCCACCGAGAAGGACAAGGGCAGCAGACGCATGGGAACACCACCATCTACAAATTTTCCTCCAAGCCACACACCATCATGTCTTGGACCTATATCGCCACTCCTTCACTGTTGCTGGATCAAAATCCCAGAACTCCCTTCCTAACAGCACTGTGGGTGTACCTGCACCAGATGGACTGCAGCAGTTCAAGAAGGCAGCTCACCACCACCTTCTCAAGGACAACCAACGATGGGTAACAAATCCTGGCCTTGCCAGAGACACCCATATCTCATTAAACGAATAAAAAAAATTCACCCAACACCCTTGTGATCACTGATCCTACAGGCTCCTGGTTCAACATCTCCTCAATTTGAAAATATTCATCTGTGTTTTCAAATCCCTCCATGGCCTTGCCCCTCTCTATCCCTGTAAACTTCGCCAGCCCTACAACTCTCTGAAAACTACGCTCCTCCAATTCTGACCTCTTGTGCACCCCAATTTTCATTTTAAAGGGAAAAGCTCCTCACAGCAATCCAGTCATCTCCTGGAATGTTTTTTGCACCCCTCATCATCCACTAACCCAGCCAGACATGTAACAGTGCTTGGCTCCACTTGCAGATAGAGCAATCATTGCTTAAGGATGCAAAATGCCAAACATAATCCGGTTTTGTAGTCGGCAGCCCTTTAAATATATTATGCCCTGTAAATATTATAGTATGCACTTCACTGTTTACCTTATTTCATGCTTTGTACTTCATACCACAATAGTACTCCCTACACAATGGCAGATGTCACTTGTATGCCTAATGCTAGGTCATTATACCACAGATCCATCTCTCTGCTTTCCCTGCATTCCAGTAGGTCTGCAGCAGTTTTAACTTTGCTTTCACACTGGCCTGGTTTTCATTTTGTTCCACACCCCCGCCTTTTGCTGAACAGAAGATTGAGATCATGTCACACATAACAGCCTTTCCTTTAAGCTTCCACTCTGCATGGCTGCAAAAGCAAAGCATTTGATTTAACATTTAAATATCATACATTTTAAGAACACAGCCTTTCAAATAAGAGTATGTGTGGGAAAGACATCAATAAACATGGCTACTGTCATCAAACCTGGAATTGTACTAGCTTCAACCTGTTTATAGAATAAAGCAGCTTATACAAAGAGCATGTTGTAAATCTGGCCTACATACAGCTCATCTTCTACATATAGTTTCTGTGTTATTTTCTACTGCACACAGATTTCCTTAACGCGTGCAAAGTGATCACACAGGAGTACGAACACAGTCCCCGAGTTTGTTTTCCCCATACAAAATTTAAATGAGCAGTGGAGTTCATTTTCCTCCATAAGTACTACCCTTTACTGATAATGCCAAGTTAACCTTAACAATTCTGAAAAGCAGATCATGGGGAAGAGCAACTTGGAGCCATTCACTCTCATTTTTAAGTCTGACTCCAATGCAAACAGTTTGGAAATTGTTTCAGTTCAGCATCTGCTTGCAATTCTGTTTTGCCTCAAGCCTCTTTTGCTCTTTTTACTTCCTTAATAAACAATTAGAGGCACAAAGGACAATTCTAGTAAATACAAACACTTCAAAACCAGTTCCGGCCACTGGTAATATCCCACAGAGTCTTACACTACATCCAAGTTCAAACCAAGGTAGAGACAAAATTTTAACTCTGTCGTCAAAGGCATTTTTCTCAATACAAATGCATTGTTAAACAGTACAGCTAGAGATTATGACTGCAAGGTGTTAGGGTACGCAGGTGGTTTTAATGATATTCTCCTCCAACAGAGTAATGACTGTTCTTTAAACTACTCATAGTGGGTGATCTAGCCCCAATTCTACTTTTCTCCTTCAGAACTGAATTACTGACAGTAGTTTGCAAGTTAAAAGCGTAAGAGCACAAAACACAGGGTGCTGAGCCAACAGAAACAATTAGGTCAGCACCAGAGAGGGCACAAAACAAAAAGGGTCTTTGCAGCAAGTCAGAGAGAACAGTCCAAAGATAATGCAACACAGAAAGGAACAAACCTGCATTTATATGGCTCCTGCACTTCTCAGGATCTCTCAAAGTGTGTTGAAGTCAGTTAATTACTTCTGAATTGTAGTCACACTGGTTATGTAGGAAAGCATGGGAGGCAATTTGCACATAGTAAGGTCCTTCAAACAGCAATTGAAACTAATGACCAGTTAATCGGTGTTTAGGTGGTGCTGGTTGAGGGAGGAATTTCTGCCTGAACAATGGAACTCCCTGCTCTCCTTTGAACATGGTCTGGATCTTTTATAGACACCTGAACATGGATTTGGAGCTCACAGTTGAAAGCCTCTTCTGAAAGATGGGACCTTCAATAAAGTAGTGCTCTTTTGATGCAGTGGCGTAATAGTAATGTCACTGGGCTAGTAATCCAGAAGCCCAGGCTAATACTTTGAGGTCACGAGTTCGAATCCCAACACGGCAGATAGTGAAATCTGAATTCGATTAATAAATCTGGAATTAAAAGCTAGTCTAATGGTGACCATGAAACCATTGTCAATTTTTGTAAAAACCCATCTGTTTCACTCATGTCCTTTAGGGAAGGAAATCTGCTGTCCATAGCTGGTCTGACCTACATGTGACTCCAGATCCACAGCAATGTGGCTGAATCATAAATGCCCTCTGAAATGGCCTAGCAAGCCATTCAGTTGTATCAAACCACGACAAAGTCTAAGAAGGGAAATGAAACCGGATGAACCTCCTGGAATCGACCGATGCACTGGAAATGACAATGGCAAACCCAGCACTGTTGCCCCTGAAAATTCCTCCTTACTAACATCTGGGGGCTTGTGCCAAAATTGGGAGAACTGTCCCACAGGCTAATCAACCAACAGACTGACATAGTCATACTCACAGAATCAAACCTTACTGACAATGTCCCTGATGCCACCATTTCCTTCCCTGGGTTTGTCCTGCCCTACCAGCAGGTCAGACCCACCAGAGGTGGTGGCGGCACAGTGGTATACAGTTGGGAAGGAGTTGCCCAAGGAGTCCTCAACATCGACTCTGGACCCCATGAAGTCTCACAGCATCAAGTCAAACATGCGCAAGGAAACCTCCTGCTGATTACCACCTACCAGCCCCCTTGGCTGATGAATCAGTGCTCCTCCATGTTGAACACCAATTGGAAGAAGCACTGAGGGTAGTAAGGGCACAGAATGGACTCTGGGTGGGGGACTTCAATGTCCACCACTAAGAGTGCCTCAGTAGCACCATTACTGAAAGAGCTGGCCGAGTCCTGAAGAACATAGCTGCTAGACTGATTCTGTGGTAGGTGGTGAGGCAACCAACAAGAGGGAAAAACCTGCTTGACCTCGTCCTCACCAATTTACCTGTCGCAGATGCATCTGTCCATGACAGTATTGATTGGAGTGACCACACACAGTCCTTGTGGAGACGAAGTCCCGTCTTCACATTGAGGATACCAAGCATACCAAGCATCGTGTTGTGTGGTACTACCACCATGCTAAATTAGATAGATTTTGAACAGATCTAACAACTCAAAACTGGACATCCATGAGGTACTGTGGGCCATCAGCAGCAACAGAATTGTATTCAAACCACAATCTGTAACCTCATGGCCCAGCATATCCCCCACTCTACCATTACCTTCAAGCAGGGGGACCAACCCTTGTTCAATGAAGAGTGCTGGAGGGCATGCCAGGAGCAGCACCAGGCATTCCTAAAAATGAGGTGTCAGCCTGGTGAAGCGACAACACAGGACTACATGCATGCCAAACGACGGAAGCAGCATGCGATAGAGCTAAGAGATCCCACAACCAACGGATCAGATCAAAGCTCTGCAGTCCTGCTACATCCAGTCATGAATGCTGGCGGACAATTAAACAACTAACAGAAGGAGGAGGAGCCCAGCCCATCAGTGCAAAGACAAGGTTGAAACATTTGCAACCATCTTCAGACAGAAGTGTCGAGTGGATGATCCATCTCGCCTCCTCCTGAAAATCCCAGAATCACAGATGCCAATCTGATTCACTCCACGTGTTATCAAGAAATGGCTGAAGGCACTGGATACTGCAAAGGCTATCGGCCCTGAAAACATTCTGGCAATAGTACTGAAGACCTGTGCTCCAGAACTAGCTGCACATCTAGCCAAGCTGTTCCAGTACAGCTACAGCAATGGCATCTACCCAGCAATGTGGAAAATTGCCCAGGTATGTCATGTCCACAAAAAGCAGGACAAATCCAACCCAGCCAATTACCGCCCTATTAGTCTACTCCTGATCATCAGCAAAGTGATGGAAGGTGTCGTCGACAGTGCTATCAAGCGGCACATGCTCAGCAATAACCTGCTCATTGACACTCAGTTTGGGTTCCGCCAGGACCTCTCAGCTCATTACAGCCTTGGTGCAAACATGGACAAAACAGCTGAACTCCAGAGGTGAGGTGAGAGTGACAGCCCTCGACATCAAGGCAGCATTTGACCGAGTATGGCATCAAGGAGCCCTAGCAAAACTGGAGTCGATAGGAAACAGGGAGAAAACTCTCTGCTGGTTGGAGTCATACCGAACGCAAAGGAAGATGGCTGTTGGAGGACAATCATTTCAGTTCCAGGACATCACTGCAGGAGTTCCTCAGGGTAGTGTCCTAGGCCCAAACATTTTCAGCTGCTTCACCTTCCCTCCATCATAAGGTCAGAAGTGGGGATGTTCACTGATGATTGGACAATGTTCAGCACCATTCACGACTCATCAGATACTGAAGCAGCCCGTGTCCAGATGCGGCAAAACCTGGACAACATTCAGGCTTGGACTGATAGTGCCATGTAACATTTCACACCACATAAGTGCCAGGCAATGACCATCTCCAAAAAGAGAGAATCTAACCATCGCCCCTTGATGTTCAATGGCATTACCATTGCTGAATCCCTCTATCATCAACATCCTGGGGGTTACCATTGACCAAAAACTGAACTGGACCAGCCATATAAGTACTGTGGCTACAAGATAATGTCAGAGGCTAAGAATTTTGCGCCGAGTAACTCGCTTCCTGTCTCCCCAATGCCTGTCCACCATCTACAAGGCGCCAAGTCAGGAGTGTGATAGAATACTATCCATTTGCCTGGATGGGCGCAGCTCCAACAACACTCAAGAAGCTCAACACCATCCAGGACAAAGCAGCCCGCTTGATTGGCACCCCATTCACAACCAAAAACATTCAATCCCTTCACCACCGACGCACAGTGGCAGCAGTGTGTACCATCCACAAGATGCACTGCAGCAACTCAACGGCTCCTTCAACAGCACCTTCCAAAACCGTAACCTCTATCATGTAGAACGATAAGGGCAGCAGATGCATGGAACACCACCACCTGCAAGTTCCCCTCCAAGCCACACACCATCCTGACTTGGAAATATATCATCATTCCTTCACTGCCGCTGGGTCAAAATCCTGGAACTCCCTTCCGAATAGCACTGTTGGTGTACCTACATCCCAAGGATTGCAGCAGTTCACGAAAGCAGCTCACCACCACATTCTCAAGGGCAATTAGGGATGGGCAATAAATGCTAACCTAACCAGTGATGCCCACATCCCATGGATGAACAAAACAAAACGAAGAGTCAGTCTAGATTATGTGCTCTGTTGGCGAGAAGGTTATCCAGGAGTGGAGAACCCACAACCATCTCAGTGACGCAACAGCTACCAACTGTTTCAATCTGACAAGAATCTAGGAAAGGAGAAGTACCAGTGAAGCAGTCCATTACTCAGCAGGTCTACCACCAAGTCAGGGAAACAATGGCAGGATCTGAAGCAACATGCTTAATTAAATAAAAGCAAAATACTGCGGATGCTGGAAATCTGAAATAAAAACAAGAAATGCTGGAACCACTCAGCAGGTCTCGCAGCATCTGTGGAAAGAGAAGCAGAGTTAACGTTTCGGGTCAGTGACCCTTCTTCGGTTTTCATATAACTAAGGAATCTGAGAGCTACTGACTGAATGAAAATGCTACTATGAGTTATTTGACAGGGTTTATGCAGCAGTACAGCTAGATGTTCCTGAAACATTTGTGGCGTTAACTTTAATCCCATTCGACAGGATGCCAAACTGTGTTTACATTATTTGTGTCAGTCTGGATTCCAGTCTCTGTTTATGCTGTATGATTATTTCATTTTAATAACAGAATTTTTAGATTTGTAAAAATCGCAAAACAAACCACAAGAGAACTGCAGCTAAGACTGACACACTTGCTGATAGAACTAGGCAACGTTTAATAGAACCTTGGCTTGTGCAGTGTGTTATAATTCTGACCTATAACCCACACATGGTCTAAATGATAAACTGATGCATAAAGCTGGTGCATTTCAGCCTCTGTTCAGTAATTTGCTACAGATCGATTACCCAACAAAACTCCCAAAGGACTTCATTAGAGCTTTCATTCTACCTGTCTGGGCTGGATCCAAAGCGAGGCCCAAAGACAAAGCCCTGCTGTTTTTATCCATTGCATCATCAGTCCTAAAGAGATCTTCTTGGTATTTCTTCGCGGGCGAAGATTTTGGGAAGGTTGTAGTCATCGGTTGCAGGCCTGCTGGTGGCTCATCAGGCCTATCCGTGACTGGCAGATTCTCCTACAGCGGGTACAAGTGAAGGTGTAGCTGCTGCTGGGGGCAATTGGATCTATCCTTCTCCTCCTTTTCTCTTTCATGCTGGTTCTTCGCTCAGTCTCAAAGGTGTCTGTAGCCCTCCTGATGTAGCATCTCCAGGCATCACGATCTATGGCCTGCGCTTCCCACTGGCGATGATCGATGTGGCACACAGAGAGGCACTTCTTCAGGGAGTCCCTGAAACGTTTGCATGGGGCCCCTCTGTTCCTTTTACCCGTGGTCAACTCTCCATACAACACGGTCTTGGGCAGGCGATTGTCGTCCATCTGGGCAACGTGGCCTGCCCAATGCAGTTGGCTTTGCAGAAGCATGGCCTCGATGTTGGTGATGGTGGCTGTTTCCAGGACTTCAATGTTTGTGATGCGGTCCTGCCAGGGGATCTTGAGGATGCTGCGGAGGCAGCACCGATGGAAGCACTCTAGAAGGCATGACGGCGGTATTGGACCCATGACTCGGAACTATACAGAAGGGTGGTGAGGACTACAGCTTTGCACACTTTGAGTTTGGTCTGTGCTCCTAGTCTGTGGTTACTCCACACACATTTGTACAGTTTGCCGAATGTTCTGTTTGCTTTTGAAAGCCTCTTGTCCACTTCCTTGTCTATAGTGGCATCAAACAAGATGACACTCCCTAAATAAATAAATTGCTTGACGGCATTCAGCTCAGTTCCCTCGATGACAATGCTTGGTGGTCTATATTCTTCTTGGGGTGCAGGCTGATGCAGGACTTCAATTTTCTTTAAACTGATTTTTTGTCCGAACAGTTGTGCCGCCTCAGAAAAATATGTTGTTATACATTGCAGGTCTGACTGACTGTGGGCCAGGAGAGCACAGTCATCGGCAAAAAGAAGTGCCCAAGAGATGGAACTACTGATTAAGGACACCCCTAGATAAATCCAGTGTGGGGACCTTGCAGGGTGCAGTAGTGATGATTTTAATAATTAATCCGATAAAAGTGCCATCTAATTGGGAGGATGGACACATACATTAAATTTTTTCATGAAACATTGATCTACAGGTCAATGTCTTTCTAAAAAACTTCTCCTTTGTGACAAAAGTAGAATTTTGTCTGGCGTCTTAAGTATTACCTTTTTTGTTGATTTTAGATAGGCAAAGTGAATGTGAATTTTGGCATGCTTGCCTTCATCAGTCGAGGCATTGAGTACAAGAGTTGGGATGTCATGTTACAGTTTGGTTAGGCCGCATTTGGAGTACTGTGCGCATTTCAGGTCGCCGCACTACAGAAAAGATGTGATTAAGCTAGAGAGGGTGCAGAAAAGATTCACAAGGATGTTGCCCGGTTTGGAGGTCTTGAGTTATAAAGAGAGATTGGATAGGCTGGGTCTGTTTTCCCTGCAGTGAAGGAGGCTGAGAGGGGACATGATAGAGGTATATAAAATTATGAGAGTCATAGATAGGGTAGATAGCCAGAGTCTGTTTCCCATGGTAGGGGTGACTGAAACTAGAGGGCACAGATTGAAGGTGAGAGGGAGGAGATTTAAAGGGGATCAAAGGGGTAAATTTTTCACACAAAGAATAGTGGGTATCTGGAATGAGCTGCCAGAGGAGGTTTAGTATAAGTTTATGAGTTGAGGTAATCTCATTGAAACATAGAAGATTCTGAAGGAGCTGGACAGGTTAGACACTGAGAGATGGCTGGGCAATCTAGAACACAGATGCACAGTCTCAGGATAAGGGGCCAATCATTCAGAAATGAGATGAGGAGAAACTTCTGCACTCAAACCATTGTGAATCTTTGGAATTCTCTACCCCAGAGGTTACGGGAATCAGGGATATGGGGAGCAGATGGGAAAGTGGGTTGAGACAGAAGATGAGCCATGATCCTACTGAGTGGCGCAGCAGGCTCAATGGACCGTATGGTTTACTCCTGCTCCTATTTTTTGTGTTTTTATATTCTCAAGAGCCAGTTATGCTGCTCAGTTTGGGGTGGGGGGGGGGGGGGTGGTAAGCTTTAAATGTTTGCCGCATTTAAGTTGCTTACAGGGATCATCTTTTTACAGATGATCCACTTAAGACGAGAAAGAGTCCTCCCAATTTAAGAAGTCCTGAGCAGGGAAAATATTCCAAGTTTTTTTTAGTTTATAGAAACAAGGGGAAAAATATTAACACATAAATCTGTTCAATGCAAGGTTGAACACTATGTGAAGGACCTAAATGGGAGGCGTGTTATATATGCCTCTAATACAAGTCAGATACAATTCCCTGACTGGGTCTCCTCTAAAGTTGGAGAGCTACTTAAACTTCGACTCACAATAGGTGCAAATTTTAAGCTTGTATTGGATTAGGTGTTGGAACGTTCCCTAAGGAACAGAGTGGAGGCCTTAGGGGGTCTTTTGCTATTTGACAGTAACTTAGACATAATAGACCTATACTACCTCACCTTTACATCCATTATTTCCCATACTACAATCTGCATTTTAGCATCAATAGTAGATGTGTCTCACAGGAGATAGGTCATCACTGATTGATGCTCTAACCTCTCTCACATTTGGTCCTTCATTTGAAGACCATTCTTCAGGGTAGAAAATGAACAACAAATTGCTCGTGAACTTCATCTCCATGCAAAGGCTAGAGACAGTAACTGATAATGTCATGAAAACCCTATATGCCAAAGGGGAAATATTAATATCATCAGTTGGAACCTTACATTAGACATTTAATGGAAAAATCTTACAAGTAACTTTTTTTAAAAACTGGCAGCCAAGATGGCCACTGCAATTTACATTTGAAACACCAGAAGAATAAAACTGGAGACGAAAAGTCTCACCCAGCCTAGACAGAACTATGGTTGGCGGTGTGATTGAATTACCTAGAATGGCCTTATCAACACGTTTGTCAGGGCCATCTACACCCACTGACTTTGAAAGAGCCAACCCCGCACCCACCACCACCTCCCCCGCCCCAAGTATGACTGGACATGTTGATGCAT
This sequence comes from Heterodontus francisci, assembly GCF_036365525.1. NCBI lineage: Eukaryota > Metazoa > Chordata > Chondrichthyes > Heterodontiformes > Heterodontidae > Heterodontus > Heterodontus francisci. The sequence continues at coordinate 38,402,021 of NC_090394.1, read as the reverse complement.
ATAGCATCTTGAATTTCAGAGAAGATTCCAGAAAAACCCTCAGTTAAAAAACAAAAAAAAAGAAAAAGAAAAAGGAAGCATTCGTAAGGGCTGGAACAGACGAATCCCTTGAGGAATATAAAGACAGTAGGAAGGAACTTAAGCAAGGAGTCAGAGGGCTAAAAGGGGTTATGAGAAGTCATTGGCAAACTTCTTTGGCCTCCTTATCTCGAGAGACAATGGGTAAGCGCCTGGAGGTGGTCAGTGGTGTGTGGAGCAGCGCCTGGAGTGGCTATAAAGGCCAATTCTAGAGTGACAGGCTCTTCCACAGGTGCTGCAGAGAAATCTGTTTGTCGGGGCTGTTACACAGTTGGCTCTGCCCTTGCGCTTCTGTCTTTTTTCCTGCCAACTACTAAGTCTCTTCGACTCGCCACACTTTAGCTCCGCCTTTATGGCTGACCGCCAGCTCTGGCGAACGCTGGCAACTGACTCCCACGATTCGTGATCAATGTCACAGGACTTCATGTCGCGTTTGCAGACGTCTTTAAGGCGGAGACATGGACGGCCGGTGGGTCTGATACCAGTGGCGAGCTCACTGTACAATGTGTCTTTGGGGATCCTGCCATCTTCCATGCAGCTCACATGGCCAAGCCATCTCAAGCGCCGCTGACTCAGTAGCGTGTATAAGCTGGGGATGTTGGCCGCCTCGAGGACTTCTGTGTTGGAGATACGGTCCTGCCACCTGATGCCAAGTATTCTCCGGAGGCAGCGAAGATGGAATGAATTGAGACGTCGCTCTTGGCTGACATACGTTGTCCAGGCCTCGCTGCCATAGAGCAAGGTACTGAGGATACAGGCTTGATACACTCGGACTTTTGTGTTCCGTGTCAGTGCGCCATTTTCCCACACTCTCTTGGCCAGTCTGGACATAGCAGTGGAAGCCTTTCCCATGCGCTTGTTGATTTCTGCATCGAGAGACAGGTTACTGGTGATAGTTGAGCCTAGGTAGGTGAACTCTTGGACCACTTCCAGAGCGTGGTGGCCAATATTGATGGATGGAGCATTTCTGACGTCCTGTCCCATGATGTTGGTTTTTTTGAGGCTGATGGTTAGGCCAAATTCATTGCAGGCAGCCGCAAACCTGTCAATGAGACTCTGCTGGCACTCTTCAGTGTGAGGTGTTAAAGCAGCATCGTCAGCAAAGAGGAGTTCCCTGATGAGGACTTTCCGTACTTTGGACTTCACTGTTAGATGGGAAAATTCCTTCTTCAGAAGACTTGTACGCATGTGAAAGCAGCAGGGAAAAGAAAATCCCAAAAAGTGTGGGTGCGAGAACACAGCCCTGTTTCACGCCACTCAGGATAGGAAAGGGGTCTGATGAGGTGCCGCCATGTTGAATTGTGCCTTTCATATTGTCATGGAATGAGGTGATGATACTTAGTAGCTTTGATGGACATCCAATCTTTTCTAGTAGTCTGAAGAGACCACATCTGCTGACGAGGTCAAAGGCTTGACTCATGGCCCTCCTGCCTTGGGCGCTATGGCGTTGGATGAATGACAATGGGCAGAGACTGCTTGAGCTGTGTACCTATCATAACCTCTGCATCACCAACTCGTTCTTTCACACTAAACCCTGTCACCAGGTTTCATGGAGGCACCCAAGATCGCGTCGTTGGCACCAGCTAGACCTCATCGTCACATGGCGAGCCTCCTTAAACAGTGTTCAAATCACACGCAGCTGCCACAGTGCGGACTGCGACACCGACCACTCCTTGGTGTGTAGCAAGGTTAGACTCAGACCAAAGAAGTTGCATCATTCCAAGCAGAAGGGCCACCCGCGCATCAACACGAGCAGAATTTCTCATCCACAGCTGTCACAAAAATTTCTAAATTCACTTGTAACAGCCCTTCAAAACACTCCCACAGGGGATGCTGAGACCAAGTGGGCCCACATCAGAGACGCCATCTATGAGTCAGCTTTGACCACCTACGGCAAATGTGCGAAGAGAAATGCAGACTGGTTTCAATCTCATAATGAACCTGTCATAACCGCTAAGCGCACTGCACTGTTGAACTACAAGAAAGCCCCCAGCGAGTTAACATCCGTTATACTTAAAGCAGCCAGAAGCACTGCACAAAGAACAGCCAGGCGCTGCGCAAACGACTACTGGCAACACCTATGCAGTCATATTCAGCTGGCCTCAGACACCGGAAACATCAGAGGAATGTATGATGGCATTAAGAGAGCTTTTGGGCCAACCATCAAGAAGATCGCCCCCCTCAAATCTAAATCAGGGGACATAATCACTGACCAACACAAACAAATGGACCGCTGGGTTGAGCACTACCGAGAACTGTACTCCGGGGAGAATGTTGTCACTGAGACTGCCCTCAATGCAGCCCAGCTTCGACCAGTCATGGATGAGCTGGACATACAGCCAACAAAATCGGAACTCAGTGATGCCACTGATTCTCTAGCCAGCGGAAAAGCCCCTGGGAAGGACAGCATTACCCCTGAAATAATCAAGAGTGCCAAGCCTGCTATACTCTCAGCACTACATGACCTGCTATGCCTGTGCTGGGACGAGGGAGCAGTACCTCAGGACATTGGCAAACAGGATTAAGGAAAATCCCAAGGCTTTTTATACGTATATAAAGAGCAAGAGGGTAACCAGGGAAAGGGTTGGCCCACTCAAGGACAGAGATGGGAATCTATGTGCGGAGCCAGAGGAAATGGGCGAGGTACTAAATGAGTACTTTGCATCAGTGTTCACCAAGGAGAAGGACTTGGTGGATGATGAGCATAGGGAAGGGAGTGTAGATAGTCTCAGTCATCTCATTATCAAAAAGGAGGAGTTGTTGGGTGTCTTGCAAAGCATTAAGGTAGATAAGTCCCCAGGGCCTGATGGGATCTACCCCAGAATACTGAGGGAGGCAAGGGAAGAAATTGCTGGGGCCTTGACAGAAATCTTTGCATCCTCATTGGCTACAGGTGAGGCCCCAGAGGACTGGAGAATAGCCAATGTTGTTCCTTTGTTTAAGAAGGGTAGCAAGGATAATCCAGGAAATTATAGGCCGGTGAGCCTTACGTCAGTGGTAGGGAAACTATTAGAGAGGATTCTTCGGGACAGGATTTACTCCCATTTGGAAACAAATAGACTTATTAGCGAGAGGCAGCATGGTTTTGTGAAGGGGAGGTCGTGTCTCACTAATTTGATTGAGTTTTTTGAGGAAGTGACAAAGATGATTTATGAAGGAAGGGCAGTGGATGTTATCTGTATGGACTTCAGTAAAACCTTTGACAAGGTCCCTCGTGGCAGACTGATACAAAAGGTGAAGTCACATGGGATCAGAGGGGAGCTGGCAAGATGGATACAGAACTGGCTCGGTCATAGAAGACAGAGGGTAGCAGTGGAAGGGTGCTTTTCTGAATGGAGGGATGTGACTAGTGGTGTTCCGCAGGGATCAGTGCTGGGACCTTTGCTGTTTGTAGTATATATAAATGATTTGGAGGAAAATGTAGCTGGTCTGATTAGTAAGTTTGCGGACGACACAAAGGTTGGAGGAGTTGCGGATAGTGATGAGGATTGTCAGAGGATACAGCAGGATATAGATCGGTTGGAGACTTGGGCGGAGAAATGGCAGATGGAGTTTAATCCGGACAAATGTGAGGTAATGCATTTTGGAAGGTCGAATGCAGGTGGGAAGTATACAGTAAATGGCAAAACCCTTAGGAGTATTGACAGGCAGAGAGATCTGGGCGTACAGGTTCACAGGTCACTGAAAGTGGCAACGCAGGTGGATAAGGTAGTCAAGAAAGCATACGGCATGCTTGCCTTCATCGGTCAGAGCATAGAGTATAAAAATTGGCAGGTCATGTTGCAGCTGTACAGAACCTTAGTTAGGCCACACTTAGAATATTGCTTGCAATTCTGGTCGCCACACTACCAGAAGGACGTGGAGGCTTTGGAGAGGGTACAGAAGAGGTTTCCCAGGATGTTGCCTGGTCTGGAGGGCATTAGCTATGAGGAGAGGTTGGATAAACTCGGATTGTTTTCACTGGAACGACGGAGGTGGAGGGGCAACATGATAGAGGTTTACAAAGTTATAAGCGGCATGGACAGAGTGGATCGTCAGAAGCTTTTTCCCAGGGTGGAAGAGTCAGTTACTAGGGGACATAGGTTTAAGGTGAGAGGGGCAAGGTTTAGAGGGGATGTGCGAGGCAAGTTCTTTACACAGAGGGTGGTGAGTGCATGGAACTTGTTGCCGGGGGAGGTGGTGGAAGCAGGTACCATTGAGACGTTTAAGAGGCATCTTGACAAATACATGAATAGGATGGGAATAGAGGGATACAGACCCCGGAAGTGCAGAAGGTTTTAGTTTAGGGAGGCATCAAGATCGGCGCAGGCTTGGAGGGCCGAATGGCCTGTTCCTGTGCTGTACTATACTGTTCTTTGTTTGTTAACAAAGGGGCTTGATAGAGTCTTGTGACTGCCTGCACAGCTCTGGAGAAACTGGAAGCTTTGTCACACAGACCGGAGAAAAGTAACTGAAAAGCCATCAACGAAGCAGGTCTCTCTCTCCCCCCAGCAAGTAGCAAGGGAAGATACAGCTGTGATTAGGAACCCCCTCAAGCCTACAGACTGCCACAGCCAGCAACGAGGGGACGAGAATTAAGCCCCTCTTCCGCCTTCAGAAGCCCTGAGCAAAGCAAGCCCACCACCTTGCAAGTGGTCCAGCGAGGACTTCAGAAATAAATTTCAGCTGAGCACTATTGAACACACAAACTGTATTTAAATCCTATTTATTCCAGACTTTAATCCAACCACCAAATCAGTTTTCCCTCTGTAATCTATTAGTGCATGTGTGACCTGCGTGTAAATGTGTGTGTGAATGTGTAGCATATTTTTAACCGGATTAGAGTGTTAAGAGTATTAAACTTACCTCTTTCTTGGTTAAATTCAAGAAAACCTGTCTGATTGGGGTTTTTTTGCAATCACATTAGAGGAACAGGAGCAGGCGTTCACCGAGGTGGTAAGTTCAACCACTGTGTAAAAAAGGATAAAACCTGTTGCAGTCAAACGAGAGAAGGGGCAAAAGGGAAGCCCGAGACGCCCCCCCCCCCCCCCCTCACCTGGCCGTAACAATAATTACATACAGGAAAATGGTGGCTTGATAGCCTCTACGCATCCTTGTAGTAACCTCTGAAGGCAGTAATGTGGACCATATTATAAGCTACGCTTTGACCAAAAAATAAATGCTTGTCCATGCTGCAGACTCAGGTCCACAAGCTGGAGATGCATTTCCCATTTGGAAGAATCATGTAGAGAACTAATATAGGCTAAACATAATCTTAACTCTCGGGCAGAACAAACAGAATTCAAGCTGTCTCAGACTAGAAAATATTCTTGCAAGGAGATAAAGTAGGAAGGTTCCTAGCTGGACAGCTGGAACATGCAGAAGCAGCTGTAACAATCCAAGCAATCAAGAATAGACAGCCATCGACAAAACTTCATTAAAAGTATCCAGGAATTTCATGAATACTACAATTGTTTGCAGTGATCAGAAGCCCAGGAGGCAGTCACAGATTTTGACCACTTTTTCCTGCAGGTCTTAAGGTTCCAAAGCTAGATAAATCCCGATCTGATCAATTGGAGCATGCCACTGAGCTAGCTGATGTAGAAAGGACAATAGGCAACATCCAGATTATATTGCACGTTAACACAAAAGCAAAATACTGCGGATGTTGGAAATCTGAAACAAAAACAGAAAATGCTGGAAATACTCAGCAGGTCAGGCAGCATCTGTGCAGAGAAAAGCAGAGTTAACGTTTCAGGTCAATGACCATGGGAAGCTGCCATGGGAAGAGGATAAGGTGTCAGGTATGACAGAGGAGTGGACCAGGCTGTCATGGAGGGAACGATCCCTTTGGAATGCTGACAGAGGAGGGGAGGGGAAGATGTGTTTGGTGGTGGCATCGTGCTGGAGCTGACAGAAATGGAGGAGGATGATTCTTTGGATGTGAAGGCTGGTGGATTGGAAAGCGAGGACATGGCACCTTCCCATGGCAATTGCAGAAGGTGTAACGCCTGCCCTTTTACCTCCTATCTCCTCACCATCCAAGGCCCCAAACACTCCATCCAGGCAAAGCAGCCATTTATTTGTACTACTTTCAAATTAGTATACTGTATTCGCTGCTCACAATGCAGTCTCCTCTCCACTGGGGAGACCAAATGCAGATTGGGTGACCGCTTTTCAGAACATCTCCACTCAGTCCACATGCATGACCCAGAGCTTCTGGTTGCCTGCCATTTTAATTCAACACCTTACTCTCAGGCCCACATTTCTGTCCTCAGCCAGGTGCAGTGTTCCAGTGAAGCTCAAAACAAGCTCCAGGAACAGCACCTTATTTTCTGATTCGGCATTTTGCAGCCTTCTAGAGTCAACACTGAGTTCAACAATTCCATGACCCCCATTTTGATTTTTATTTTTAACCATGTGCTGGTTTTAAACTTGTTTTTCACATTTTTGCTTTCAGGCAGACCTGTTCATTATTCTGCCATTAACTCTCTCTGGACAAATGCTTTGTCTTTTACTACAACTATTACCACTCCCTTTGCCTTTTGTTCTATGACATCGTTGCCATTTAATCTCTTCCGCCCTCCACCCTATCACAGACCTCTCCTTTTGTTCTTCTCCCGCTCCCCCCCCCCACCCCTCCCCTTTCACTTGTTCAAAACCTATTCCATTTCTAACCTTTGCCAGTCTGATGAAAGGTCATCGACCTGAAACATTAACTCGGTTTCTCTCTCCACAGATGCTGCCAGACCTGCTGAGTATTTCCTGCACTTTCTGCTTTTATTTCAGATTTCCAGCATGCACAGTATTTTGCTTTTATTAAAGGGGCCGACTTGTTCTCGGCCTGTGTGGGAGCATCTGGGTTTCGGGAACATTGAGCACCAGAATGTTTCCTATAAGAACAGGTAGTGAACAAGAAAATTCCAATGCCAGGTGACTGACATACCTACAGATCATTCGTATGGTCTTATTTTAATTGTATCAGGTCATAATAATGATTCCAAAAATATAATTCTTATCCATTGTACTTTGCCTCTTAAATGACCACATAGAAACCAGCAGGTAACAGCTGCAAAAGCTCCTCTAACATCATCTCCGCTAACAAAAGGAAGAGCTCAAAAACTACTGTGTAAATATGAGAATTGCACATTTTCTCATTACAAAACCTAGTCTTCTTAAAGCAAAAATTAATTTACTCAATTGCTGCCAGATACTTGGGTACTAACTACACCCTTTATTGCAGTTTATATTTTAAAATTAATGCTTACAAGCAACCTTTAGCAGCTGCGAGCATCACTCCACATTCACACCACTGGAACAAAATTTTGTCAAATCAGGAGGAATGCTGCTCCATGGAGTTGGGGAGAAAAGGTTGAAGGTATTTACCTGCAGGCACTTTGGTGATATTGGCTAAAGAATGCATAATGATAGTATTCCTGATAGCTTGGAGTTTATCCAGTGTGCAGCTACAATCAGGAAGGTCCCCTTTCTGAGCCCCAGTGTATGCTGTTAATGTTGAGAACCATTATGTGCAAAACATAACCCTCAGCACCCCAGGGTGAACAGAATAAGACTCGATTATGATGTCCCAGTGTTTTTAAACAGCCCACTGATGATCATAGTCAATGCTTTATCATGACTAATGACTATATGAATACTGGAAAATGTGAATGTCTGCAAAATGTACCCCATAAAGAGTCAGTCACGGTAAGGAGGGAAGGGAGAGGTGAAAGCAGTTTGGCAAGAAAAAGGTTTATAAAATATTATTCTGCCTGAATGTCTTTTTCTCTTTGAAAATTTTGCACGATTTCATTTCATTCCAGAGCAGTTATCTTGCTCTCACGGTTGTGAGGGCAAGAATCAAAAGTGAGTTATTTCTGGTGCTCTGAAGTTAGTTGCTGAACATGCAGTATTTCACAGTATAAAACTGCCATTAATTCAATACAAATATGTGTCTCCCAGGGACAGACATGTTGATTGAAGTTTATCATTGTTATGAAGGTGCTCCATTCTTGAAATGTTTTGAGGACTTGTGTTAAAAATTGTAGACATTGGTTCATTTGGAAAACTGAAAAGATTCCATGGATGTGTTTTTCTAAAACAAGGGTCACTGAGAGGACACTTGAGGTTCTGTTTGAAAACAAGCCTGTACTGAATGTCGCATGCCTTAAGCTAAATAAACAACAGAAGCCTTGGTGACTTGGGGAGTTGTTTACAGAAAAGTGACATATCAAGATATATAATGATCAAGAATTGGTTTCGCTTATGGATATATATTTGGTTCAATTGGGGTGTGGACTGTTTTGAAGGCAGCTGGAGGTCGCCTGCGAAGAGTGAAGCACCCAGCTCACCTCTTTCCTCCGTCTCTGAGAAACCCTGCGAACCCAGTGTGATAGCAGAAACCCCTGATGCCATATTTCTCCTGGAAAGCCTACCAGACTAATTCTCGACATCTCCAGAAAGAGCTGCTTTTGAAAAGATCCCAGTGACCTGTCTCCATGTACCTGGACGCCAGAACAAAGGACTTCTGATATCTTTCCATATTTTCTCTCTTTCCTTCAAGAATCAACAACTATTTGGCCAAAGTATTTTTTTTTGTCTTTTTGTAAAGTGAATCTCTACAGAGATAATGTCTTTATTTTTTCTTTAATCAGTGTGTGTGTGTTTTGGGGCGAATTTAAAAAGGGAACTTTCATATTTCAATCTGTGTTAATGCTTTGCATCTTTACTGGATAAGTCTTGTTTCATAATAAATTAATAATTTTGTTGTTTATTAAAGAAACCTGGTTGGTGTATTTTATTCTGAAAAAAAAAAGTATGTGATTGGCCGTATCGGTAACCGGGTAAACATTTAAATATATGTGGTGACCTGTGGAGCAGTGGAACTATCGTAAGACAGTGCACTCCTCCTGCCTCGGTCGTAACATATAACTGGGGGCCCTGTGCGGTATAACCCAAAGCCAACGATGTGAAATTGTAAGTGGGGTAATAATATTTGAAAAGAGGAAAAGGAAAATCCAGGTTTCTTGTGTATTAGAGTAAAGTTTACATTACCAGAATGGCTTTGTCAGTTGCTGCAACCTTTCTGGGGAGGGAGGATTTATCCTCAAGAACAATTGGAGGACAGTGTTTAGAGATACAGCACTGAAACAGGCCCTTCGGCCCACCGAGTCTGTGCCGACCATCAAACACCCATTTCTTCTAATCCTACACTAATCCCATATTCCTACCACATCCCCACCTGTCCCTATATTTCCCTACCACCTACCTATACTAGGGGCAATTTATAATGGCCAATTTACCTATCAACCTGCAAGTCTTTTGGCTTGTGGGAGGAAACCGGAGCACCCGGGGAAAACCCACGCAGACACAGGGAGAACTTGCAAACTCCACACAGGCAGTACCCAGAATTGAACCCGGGTCGCTGGAGCTGTGAGGCTGCGGTGCTAACCACTGCGCCGCCCCTGTGAAGCCATGTAGATGGCAGAAAGCTCATAAATTAAATCAACGCTGGCCATTAATCAACAAAAGAGATCTACACGTTCAGCAAGTAAAACCAAGGTATAAAGGAAACCAAATCTTAAACGCCAATTTAAAAAAAAACTGATTAACAGCTACAAAACAACTGACACATCCACCAAAAAAGTTACATTTGTAAGAATAGCCCCTGATTTATAAGACTTATGAAAACATATGGTTGCATGAGTTTTGTAACTAAAGCCATAAGTAAACCCAATAAATACTTTGGCGGGGAATATAACACATGCACATGAAAACCTGAAGGGTTAAATGCAAATGTTGAAGACACAGAACATTTCTTGAGGATTTGGAGGCAGCACCCTGGAAAATTTCTCTTCACATTAAAATTATGTTCACTGATTAATTTTAAAACACTTTTATATTTCACAATTAATACACTTTGAACTCAAAAAAAGAGACAATGACATTTGGATTTTTAACAGACTGACCTGATCATCTGTTCCCCAACAGTCTCACTGACCACGTCCCACAATGCTGAAATGCTGACCCATTGACATGTATGACTAATTCAAAAAATATAAAAGGTTCCACACAAAACAAACCTTTTTTCCCCCTCTTTTCAGGTGCTGATGGACTTGTTGCATCAGTTGACGCAGTTTTCCTCCTCACCAAGTATAACATTGCACTTCCATAATATATATAGCTAGCACCTGTCGAGGGGCAACATAAGCAGCCCCTAGACTCCATTCCAAGTGAACATTGCTGGTCAGGCTGCCGAATACAATTATCTCCTAAGAACATAAGAAATATTAGCAGGAGCAGATTATATGGCTCCTCGAGCCTGATCTGCCACTCAGTACGCTCATGGCTGATCTTCTCCCTCAAGTCCACTTTCCCACCTGCTCCCCATAATCCCTTGATTCTCTGAGACCCATCTCAGCCTTAAATATACTCAATGATGAAGCATCCACAACCCTCTGAGGTAGAGAATTGCAAAGATTCACAACCTTCTGAGTTAAGAAATTTCTCATCTCAGTTTTAAATGATTGGCCCCTTATCCTGAGACTGTGCCCCCGTGTTCTAGATTCCCCAGCCAAGGGAAACAACCTCTCAGTGTCTATCCTGTCAAGCTCCTTCAGAATCTTATATGTTTGAACGAGATCACCTCTCATCCTTTGAAACACCAGAGAACATAGGCCCAATTTACTCAGCCTCTCATCATAGGACAACTCTCTCATCCCAGTAACCAATCTAATGAACCTTTTCTGTACGACCTTCAATGCAAGTATATCCTTCCTTAGATATGGAGACCAAAACTGTGCACAGTACTCCAGGTGTTGTCTCACCAAAACCCTGTTCAACTGTAGGAAGACTTTCTTATTCTTGTACTCCAATCCCCTTGCAATAAGGGCCAAAAAGCCATTTGCCTTCCTAATTGCTTGCTGTACCTGTGCGCTAATTTTCTGTATTCCTTGAATGAGTACACCCAAATCTCTCCAAACATCAACATTTAGAAGTTTCATGCCTTTTAAAAAATATTTTGCTTTTCTATTCTTACTACCTAAGTGAATAACCTCACACTTCCCCACATTATACTCCATCTGATACCTTGTTGCCCACTCACTTAATCTGTCTATTTCTCTTTGCAGTGTCTTTGTGTCTTCATCACAGTTTACATACCCACTAAGCTTTGCATCATCAGCAAACCTTGATGTATTACTCTCGGTCTCTTTGTCTAAGTCATTAATATAAACTGTAAATAGTTTTGGCCCCAGCAATTATTCTTGTGGCACTCCACTAGTTACAGCTTGCCAACTTGAAAATACCCTGTTTATACCTATGCTCTGCTTCCTGTCCGTTAATCAATCCTCCATCCATGCTAATGTACTACCACCAACACCATGAGCCCTTAACTATCATATTAACCTTTTGTGTGGCACCTTACTGAATTCTTTTCAAATATACTACATGTACTGGCTTTCCTAAGCTTCTTGGTAATGTTAAAGCGGCATGATCAAAGGTTAGCACAGGACTGGGATGTTTGGCTGCGGTTTAAAGAAATTGTTTGTCTTTTTTTTTTAAAAAGAACTACTTCTGTAGCAGAGGGTATATTTACAAGTTTGAAACATGTTAACAAAGCATTTTTGCCAGATTCATCAGGCATTTCACTGGTGAAAGCATCAGCATTATTAAAGGCATTTTCTCTTTACGCTGACACTGAGGACAGGAATTTTGCCGAAAATGTTCAAACTGGTTCCTGTTAACCACACAAAACATATGCATGAGACCACAGTGGAGCCTTTGATAATCAGGTAACAATGTTACGAGAGTTTCCATATTTTTTTGTTAAAACTTGAAATCTATATTTTTAAACTGAAGAGGCAGGCCTTTGGGTGTTTTTTTGAAAGGCAGTTCAACAAAAGTTGACCTGTAAACAAGTTTTTACTGGAAAGCAGGTGATTTCAAGCAAACGCCATAGAGGGTTTGACTTAAGAGCTATTTTGTGTTGTGACAAGAGAAGTTATGATTAGCATGAGGAGACATGTCCAGAAAACTGTTTTGGTTTCACTTTGAACTGTTAAAAGCCAGCTTCTTTTTTGGACTAAAGGGAGTTGTTGGAGATCAGAAGAACATCCAGGACACTGTTATCTCTCTTTGAAGAATCCCTGCTCTTGAAAAGCTAAAGCTTGTATGAAGTTGTACTGTTGCCTCCTGTATTTTTGAAGACATCCTGAATGCTTGCAGAAACCTTGCATCTTTAAAAGAACTTTGCATCGAATGTGTGAGAACTGATACCTTTGTTGCTGCATACCTGCTGTAAGGCCTATGTGACACCTTCTGCAGTTGAATTTCTTTGAACACCTACCCAAACAGACTGTTCATCAACCTCGCCTAGAAAAATTCCTAGTGGCAGCCAACGATCCGACTTTGGGATACCTCACCAAAACAAAGGATCCATATTCAGTATAAGCTATTTTTTATTATTCCTTCTATTTCTTTGTAACAGCTGTAAACAAAAATCCCTTTTTTTCTCAGTTAACATTTTTTTTGGATGTTTGTGAGCATGTGTGAGGGCTAGGATATAAGAAATACAGGGCTTTAATAGTTCAATTTGCGTATACATTTACTTCATTATTGGTTCAGATTTGGGTTATAATAAATGGATAATGTTGATGTTTATTAAAGAAACCTGGTTGGTGTGCTTTATTCTGGGGACAAATAGAGTATCTAATTGGCTGCTTCTGTAAGTGGGAAAATTTATTGCTATGTTGTGACTTGTGCAGAAGTGGGACTGAATTAACAGTGCACTCCTCCCGCCATGGTCGTAACAGCAGACTTGCGCCCAATACATGAAACGAATGATGTTCACCTCAAATTGTGCACTCCACAGGGAGCCACTCCTATCTATATTTCACCTCCTCTATAATATTAAATACAACAACTTATATTTATATTGCGCCTTTAACTTAATAAAACATCCCTAGGCGCTTCACAGGAGCAATATAAAACAAAGTACGACACTGAGACACATAAGGAGATATTAGATCAGATGACCAAAAGCTTGGTCAAAGAGTTCGATTTTCAGAAGCATCTTAAAGGTGGAAAGAGAGGTAGAGAAGCAGAGAGGTTTCGGGAGGGAATTCCAGAGTTTAGCACACAGCAAGCTGAAGGCATGGCCACCAATGGTGGAACAATTAAAACTGGGGATGCACAAGAGACCAGAATTAGAGGAATGCAGATATCTGAGAATTGTGAGGCTGGGGGAGATTAGTGATAGGAGAGGGGAAAGCCATGGAGGGATTTGAAAACAGGATAAGAATTTTAAAATCAAAATGGTGCTTGACCAGGAGCCAATGCAGGTCAGCAAGGAAAGGAGTGATGGGAGAATGGGACTATAGTGATATATAATCATAGAAATAGTGATAAATGTCATTCTCAAAGCCCTGGGCTAATGGCTGCAGAAATAAAGACCTGAAGCCTGCTCACTGGAAGCTTTCCAGAATCCCTGATAAGGACAAGAAAGCACCCAATATAAACTATCGATTAGGCCTGGATGTGCCAGCTTTTAGATAAGGGAAGAATGTTACTGCAACAGGCAACTCTTTAATTTTCACAAGCTTCCATAGAGCTATGTATTCTTGTAGCTTTAATCATTTCCTCATAAACATCACAGTGTTTAATGGCACCCATCAGCCTTCCAGTGTCAACACCATCCATTATTGGCTGGGCATCACTGACAGTATCCACCTCTCCTTAAGGATATCTTTCTCCAACAGACCAAAATACATTGGTGACAAAGCAAGACATGTGACCACCATAACAAAACTTGGATTCAGGATTACCTAGAACTGTACCATAATCTTGACTCAAATGGGAGCAGAGAACAGTGGATTCTAAACATGGAGCCAATTGGCTGAATTAGCTACCTTGGCTAAATGTGCTTTTCATCCCCATTCTGAATTGGTGAGAGCTCAGACTAGCCAGCTGAAAATTCATCAGCACTTTGATAAGTCTCAGTTATTTTTTTTCCCTCTGACTCTCTGGCACACACATACGTATGTACTCTGCAAACTGATGATTACTGGGCCCTTGCAGCATGTAGCATCATGTCATAGAATCACAGAAACCAAAGACTAGGTTTGTGCCGCAGACCAAAGTCTACTAAGAATAGGGCTCTGAGCAAACCTGTCACTCATGATCCCAAACAACCATGTGGATGGATGGGTACAGTTTTATAATAGGCTTGACAGCCAGTCCTCTAAAACAGTCAGATCAGCAGTGTTAAATTCCAGAATCAATGGTGGGGTGGTTGGAGCTGGTGAAGACTTGTCAAGCAAGAGTGATTTATTTTGGTACAATTTTTTTCAAGGGGGTGCAGGAACAGAGACAGCTGGGGGTACACGTATGCAACTCTTTGGAAGTGGCAGAATAAGCTAAGGCGGCAGTTAAAAAAAAGGCATATGGTGCCCCTGGTTTTATAGCGGCATACAGAGCAAGAAAATTATGTTAAACTTTTATAGAACTGGTTAGGCCCCAGGTGGAGTCCAATTATGTCCAATTCTGGGCACCACAATTTAGGTAGGGTGTCAAGACTTGAGAAGGTACACAGGAGATTTACTAGATTGGCAGCAAGGATGAAAGACTTCAGTTACACAGACAGACAACAGAAACTGGAGTCGCCATCCATTGGGCGGAGAACGTTATGGGCAGATTTAATAAAGGTGTTCAAAATCTTGAAGGGTTTTTGATAAAGTAAATAAGGAGAAACTGTTTCCAGTGACAGGAAGGTCACAAGCTAGAGGAGACAGATGTAAGGTAATCAGCAAAAGAACCAGAAGCAACAAAAAATATTTTTACATAGCGAGCTATTATGATCTGAACGCACTGCTTGAAAGGGTGGTGGAAGCAGTTTCAACAATAACTTTCAAAAGGTAATGGGATAAATACTTGAAGGGGAAAATTTGCACTCTAGGGAAAAAGAATGGGAGTGTGACTAATTGGATAGCTTTTTCAAAGCGGCAAAGGCACCATAGGTTGAATGACCTCCTCCCATGCTGTATCATTCTATGATTCTGTTGGAGATTGTGTGTGGGTATGTCATGTGAAAGCAGGATCAGGCTCAGCTGTGATGTGCTGTAATCAAATCATTATCTACGCTTATATATGAAGAATTACCAGTTAGCTGAGTCACGAGAGGACATTTAGTGCTTGTGCAATAACACCCCAGCTGAGAGTCAGCACTTTTAGAAGAGGGAAAAAAATTGTGGACACAGAGGAAATTACTGAAGCTTCTTATTCAGAACTATTCTGGGGAGTTTGATTTCAGATGATTTCTTGCACTGGTCCCTCTCACTTCCCTCTTGACCGTTTGTAGATATTACACTGTTACAACCACGTGAGAAAGGGGTCTAGGGGTCTTTTACTGTCTTCACCTGGTCTTATTGTAACAGGGTTTAATTTTAAACAGTGTTTTGAGCTTCCCCTTTGATGAATCCTTCTTCACCACTTTCCAATTATAAGGCAAAGAAATCAGCATAAACAGGCTTTCTTAGGTTTAGAGAAGAAAAGAGAAACTTATTAAACCGTAAACTTAAACTCAACCACGGTTAACGCCTACGGATACACGAAGTGCCCACACTAGCATGCACACACAATACCCACATGCAAATAGGGACAGAAGAGAGAAGAAAAATAAAATGGAGAAGTTTGAGGCAATATCAGAAGAGTTTCTTGTTGACTGTGTTTCGAGCTCACTGTAGTCCTTTTTGTAAGCAGTCTTGCTTTTCTTTGGGGCCCTGTATTCTTCTTAAACCTTGTTCACTGTAGGAGACATTTCTCTCTTGGGGTTCACGTGTCTTCAATAGTTTCTGAAGCTGGTGAGAGTGAGATGAGAGCAGACAGGAGAGAGGTCTTTCCCAGTCCAGGAGCAAACAGCTTTCTGATTTCAAATCTATGCCAAGTTCAAAAAACCAACAGCCT
Organism: Heterodontus francisci; assembly: GCF_036365525.1. Lineage (NCBI taxonomy): Eukaryota > Metazoa > Chordata > Chondrichthyes > Heterodontiformes > Heterodontidae > Heterodontus > Heterodontus francisci. Next base: position 38,386,004 of record NC_090394.1, on the reverse strand, counting down.
GCTAGTCATGTGACTAAACTGGTCTGACCACTACTTCTGTGTGTTGGGGAAGCACGGACTGGGTCCCTTGTTCCAACATGGTCTGTTACTATGGAAATGTCTTTCCAGTCAGGAACTTGCAATTGTAGGTTTTAATGTTCGTGTGGCGAAATAATGTGTGCATCAGTCTTGGCAGGTGGGGCGGGGGGGGTGGGGTGTGTGGAGGCTTGCCTGACAACACTAAGGATGCGGTCTAAGCAAAGCCTTATATGATTTATGGGAAAAGTTTCAGGAAAACAGTGAAATCAGTTGGAACGAAACAATCTAACGAATGAATGAGGCCCAATGTATTACTAAAAACAGGCAGCACGCAATTTAAATTCACTTACATTTGAATTCCCCATAAAATGTGTTTCTCAATCCACACTGGCTTTCAACTAGTACTGCTATTACCAAAAGGGGAAGCTGCAGCTCAGTGTTCTGCACCAATTGAAATGCAAACACAAGTATGACATGAGAAGCATGCCTTGCTCAGTACAAGGTGAATGTTGCGGGCTGACCAATCCTTTGTCCCCTTCACCGTCAGGTCAGACTACCGGAAGGTGCTGGGGATATGGTTCGAAAGGGCCGTGGCGTGCACCAAAACCTGGGAGGAGCGAGTAGCCAAGGTACAACAAAAGTTGAGCATGTGAGGGCAGCGTTCTCTCTCCATTGTGGGTAAGAACCTGGTCATCAGGTGCGAGGCGCTCACGTTGTTGCTGTACGTGGCGCAGGTGTGACTCATACCCCACTCCTGCGCTGTGGTGGTCACCCGAGCCATTTTCCGCTTCATCTGGGGATCTAAAATGGACCGGGTCCGGAGGGACACGATGTTCAAATCTCTGGATAAAGGCGGAAAAAACGTACCCAACGTGGCCCTCATCCTGATGACCACCTTCATGTGCAGCTGCATCAAGCTGTGTGTGGACCTCCAGTACGCAAACTCCAAGTGTCACTACGTGCTGAGGTTCTATCTGTCCCCGGTGTTGCAAAGGATGGGCCTGGTCACATTGTCGCGGAACGCTCCATGCAGTTGGACCGTGCCGTACCACCTATCCTTCGTGGAGCAGTTTCTGTGGGAAAACACCTTTGACCACCGATCCATCAGGCAGTGGTCTGCACGGAATGTCAAGGCCCTACCGGAAAAGGAGACAGGGGATCCTGTCGGATGGTTCCCCGAGCAGACCACCAAAGTCATTTGGCGGAATGCCTCATCACCAGAACTTTCAAACAAGCACCAAGATGTAGCTTGGCTGGTGGTGAGAAGGGCCCTCCCCATCAGATCCTTCCTGCACGCCCGAAGTCTCGCCCCCTCCGTGCAATGCCCCCGCGGTGGCTGTGGTGGGTAAGAGACGGTTGACCACCTCCTCCTGGAATGTGTCTTTGCAAAGCAGGTGTGGAAAGAGATGCAGTGGTTTTTGTCAAAGTTCATCCCAAGCAGCTCTGTAACACTGGAGTCTGTGCTCTACGGGCTGTTCCCAGGGACGCACACCGAGACAAACATCAACTGCTGCTGGACTATCAATTCGGTGAAAGACGCCCTTTGGTCTGCTCGAAACTTGCTGGTCTTCCAGCACAAAGAGTTGTCCACGACCGAATGTTGCAGACTGGCACATTCCAAGGTTCAGGACTACATACTGAGGGACGCACTAAAGCTTGGGGCAGCGCAGCAAAGGCCCAATGGGGAAAGACCACAGTGTAAGGTCCCCCCACCAAGCTGAACTGAGAGGCTGGATCCATGGGAAACCCCTCGAACTGTATCGGGAAAATTTTGTGTGCTGTAAAAATGTAAAAATGTATATGGCATGATAAATGTGAAATGGAAGGGTTGTGAGGCAACTCATGACTGTAATGAAGGAAACTGATCTCCCTTGCAATGTTTGTATTTTTTGGTGCTGTTTGAAACTGTTTGGAAATGTATTTTTCACAGATTTTTATGAATAAAGTATATTTTGGAAATAAAAAAAAAGTGAATGGTGCCTCAACCTCCTCCTGCTTACACTGTAATGTACCACAACTTGATACCATATCATGCACTTCTTGTAGAAAACCGAACCAAACTACAAATTTTCAAATATTTGCATGTGTACTCTGTAGGACTGGGGGAATATATTAAATCTGATGTACAATATTGTGTGATTTTCTTGTGAGTGGGAGTGGGGGGGTACAAATTCCAATTGATTGTATTTTATGACATATATAATTCATTCTATTATTATGATTTGTTTATTCCATTTATAACAATCCTAAGCAGACACTTTGGCATGTGTACACACTGAAGATTTTAACAAGAACAGACAAGATCAACCCATGAATTTCAGGGTGGATGCTCTTCCAGTACCTTCGTTAAGCACTGAGCAGTGATTTATAAAAATATCATTTTGTGTCATAATACACGGATAATAACTCAGGTCTGTCGTTAATATGTCCCATTTTTCTCCAAAGCTGCTTCTTTCATTTTCTGTCTTTAGTTGTTGAAAGTGCGTCTCCATAGTTTATGATCCTGATATTTAAAGAAAAGTCCCTCCCCCGCACCCCACTGCTAACTTGTCTGATAACATTGAGAAATTAATCATTCACCCTTTAAACACTCCAATTCCCTTAGGTTTCTGTTTGAATTGTTGTGCTATGGGACCTCTTAGGTTACAACAGCTATCTCAAGCTAATTGCTGTGTAATGCTGCAAAGGAATGCCTCTGTGACATCATTTAATGTGACAGTGAATGACAAGCTGTTTAAGGGATTTGGCGATTGGACATGATATATTTAGTAAGACATTTCAGGCCTTGACTATTCGAATTATTAAGAACAAAGAAAATTACAGCACAGGAACAGGCCCTTCGGCCCTCCAAGCCTACGCCGATCCAAATCCTCTATCTAAACTTGTCGCCTATTTTCTAAGGGTCTGTATCTCTTTACTTCCTGCCCATTCATGTATCTGTCTAGATACATCTTAAAAGATGCTATCGTGCCCGCGTCTACCACCTCCGCTGGCAACGCGTTCCAGGCACCCACCACCCTCTGCGTAAAGAACTTTCCACGCATATCCCCCCCTAAACTTTTCCCCTTTCACTTTGAACTCGTGACCCCTTGTAATTGAATCCCCCACTCTGGGAAAAAGCTTCTTGCTATCCACCCTGTCTATACCTCTCATGATTTTGTACACCTCAATCAGGTCCCCCCTCAACCTCCGTCTTTCTAATGAAAATAATCCTAATCGACTCAACCTCTCTTCATAGCTAGCGCCCTCCATACCAGGCAACATCCTGGTGAACCTCCTCTGCACCCTCTCCAAAGCATCCACATCCTTTTGGTAATGTGGCGACCAGAACTGCACGCAGTATTCCAAATGTGGCCGAACCAAAGTCCTATACAACTGTAACATGACCTGCCAACTCTTGTACTCAATACCCCGTCCGATGAAGGAAAGCATGCTGTATGCCTTCTTGACCACTCTATTGACCTGCGTTGCCACCTTCAGGGAACAATGGACCTGAACACCCAAATCTCTCTGTACATCAATTTTCCCCAGGACTTTTCCATTTACTGTATAGTTCATTCTTGAATTGGATCTTCCAAAATGCATCACCTCGCATTTGCCCCGATTGAACTCCATCTGCCATTTCTCTGCCCAACTCTCCAGTCTATCTATATTCTGCTGTATTCTCTGACAGTCCCCTTCACTATCTGCTACTCCACCAATCTTAGTGTCGTCTGCAAACTTGCTAATCAGACCACCTATACTTTCCTCCAAATCATTTATGTATATCACAAACAACAGTGGTCCCAGCACGGATCCCTGTGGAACACCACTGGTCACACGTCTCCATTTTGAGAAACTCCCTTCCACTGCTACTCTCTGTCTCCTGTTGCCCAGCCAGTTCTTTATCCATCTAGCTAGTACACCTTGGACCCCATGCGCCTTCACTTTCTCCATCAGCCTACCATGGGGAACCTTATCAAAAGCCTTACTGAAGTCCATGTATACGACATCTACAGCCCTTCCCTCATCAATCAACTTTGTCACTTCCTCAAAGAATTCTATTAAATTGGTAAGACATGACCATTATTAGGAGAGAACCTTTTATTACACCGTCACTGCAGCTGAGTCCAACACCGAACTGAAGAAGGAGGAATAGGCACAAAGGGTCAGCTAAGATTTAACATTTTCAGGCTTTTGAAGCCTTCACAACAAAAGATACAGGATTAAGAAAACCTCCAGGCTATTATCAGATTTTTAAAAAATTATTTTGAGTGATTCAGATTCACCTTTCTTTTTAGGTTCTTTTGATTAGTTAAGATTGGCTGTTTTCATAAATTCTTCATAGTTTCCCGTTGGCAGTTTTCCAACTCCTTTCCTCAGTTTTCGATGTCCCCTACCTCTTCAGTTCTGATTTATTGCTGTTTGGCTCTAAATCAATGAAGTATTATAGCAAGCGTGAGGGCAAAAGCATGACAAGTAAAGTGCACAACAGATACAAAACTTTTAATATATGAGAGAGAGAGAGAGAGAGAGAGAGAGAGAGAGAGAGAGAGAGAGAGAGAGAGAATAGATTTTTGGTAATCTGAATAGGACCTATCAGTTAGATGACTGCTGTACACCCGGCAGCATCATCATCAGCGACACCTCCCAATCTAAGTTAATGCAACAAACAGCCTCAAATCCAACCTCAGAATTGCAGCAGACGCTATACAATACCAAATTGTAAAATAGCATGTGACAGAATGAAAACCTCATATACTATGCAGTACTAATTTCCCTTCTGTTGAGTATGGATGTGGTATTGGGGTTAGATGGTAATGGCCCAATGCTGTTTTCAGGCACTCCCACTTCAGAGACTTTAAGCACTTGGATAGGCTGATACTTTAGTATTGAGGGAGTGCTGCACTGCTGAAGATACTGTCTTTCAGATGAGATATCAAAATCCTGGAACTTCCAACCTAACAACATTGTGGGAGCATATTCACTACATGGACCACATTGATTCATGAAGGCACACCACCATCTTCTCGAGGGAAATTGGGGTAAGCAATGCATGCTGACTTTTCCAATGACACCCACATCCCAAGTTCTGAATGCTTCATGTTTTTTGGTGGTGTGGGGTTGGGTAAAAGAACATTTTGTCAGAAAGGTCAATCTGTTGCCAAGAGGAATTGACATAACCACTGAATACTTGAGACAAGAAAACAATTGAACAAAAACACCATTAACTGTTACATATTCCAATTTATGAATAAAACAATTTGCTTCGCTTCAGATCAGCAGAATTGCACTGAATGTCTGTGGTTTTATGGCAATGAGAATTTCTGCCAAAAATAGAACTCACACTGCCCTTCGAAGTGCCAAGCACAACACATGACACACGTGCAACATCTGCACTATATGCCGGTGGAAAAGTACTTTACAGCAGAATGTCAATCAGGATATCAACAGCCTGCAAAACCCAGGCAAGCAGTGGACCATCGCACTGGTCCATAGTTACTCATTGGAAAGATTCCAGGGCCAATTGTGTACTTATAGTCACAGAACTCCTTATAAATAAATGTTTTTTTAGCTTCTGCATTCAGCAACACAGCCATACAACTCAGTGGGAAGTGTTCAAGTTGAGGTTTAGTATCACATTTACCTCTCAACACATCATAGTCCTAACTGGGTAGGGGGGTAACAAGGGGGATGGACAGAACAAAATTAAAGAAGTTTCTGTTAAGTGTATAAAGCTGCCCCTGTGCCAAAGCACACACTTTATGAACCATATATAATTGTTGTTTGCAATGGGATGAACAATAGATATAAACTTCTCTATATATGAGAATACAAGCTTGGTGTGCACCCAAGCTGCACCAGATCTATCCCCAATTGCAGCAGCTAAGTGCAATTAACACAAGATTAAAGTCATAATTCAAAATGTATCTGCAAATGCAAGGCAGCAAAATCCTAAATACGAACACCACTTCTACTTATAGCATTAGCATCAGTAAAACTGATTCCAACGGCAAGTACATGGTATACAGGCTTTGCTCACTGCATCTATTTACATTCTGTGAGGAACTGACACCCAATTTGCATACACAATGCATGTAATGGAAGTACTATGATGTGGGTATATCATATTATAATGCAACATATATGGATCCTTCACTGTAGCTTCACCATTGGGGTTACACAAAAACTGCTTCACTAGTCCACCAATGGGCAGAAAGCACAGCTGCTGTGACAAAAATGACCCATGCTGATACTGGTGTCTTTCTGTCATAGGATTAACTATCATGTTCACTCTCAGAAAATGGGTCAGTTTGTTTTGAAATATATAGCAAGAGTAAAAACCAAAAAGAAAACAACAGCTGATTCTAGCAACTAACCAAATTACATTTATGTTGCTGTCAGAGGCTGTGCTGCCTCTGGACACCAATTTGATTGCACCAACATCACATTTCTATTTTTCACACCAACCATCCTTGTGGCCCAAGTTGCTTTGCCAATTTCACGACAGTATTGTGTTGAGGACTAACAACCATAAGGTACTAGATTAAGACTGCCCGAAATTTTGCATGGGTTCCTTACATCTCAAAGTCTGCAAGGAGAGGGGACTTTCATTCGCATTTGTTTGGGGTAATCCTGATACAGCAATCAGAGAAAGAGAAATGTCTGATACAACATACAGTTCCTATCAAACATTTAGCTTCCAGAACATGCAAATTTTAAAAACAAATATTTCTTGAAAAACTTCCCTTAATCTAACAGGTCAGTTCCAAATTCTGCCAAGCCAATTTCAGGCCCTACTGCTATAAAATTTATCAGTAACAATGAGATATAAAAATCATTCCCAAAGCCTCAATTTGCATCCTCACTAACAATATACAACTTGGAAGCAGCAAGTGCTGATATATTAAACTATATGCTCAGACTAAATTACAGAAGCACAACTATATCTGCTGTTCTCTGCAAACTTTTGGTGTAGATTAAAATTATAAAGTTAGTTCAATAATAGGCTGCTTAATAAATAAACATAAGCTAAGAGCACACGGATACTAAAATTGCGTAAAAATATAAATAGAATCATAGAATGGTTACAGCACAGAAGGAGGCCATTCGGCCTGTTGTGTCCATGCCGACTCTCTGCAAGAGCAACTCACCCAGTTCCACTCCACTGCCTTTTTCCTATAGCCCAGCAAATTCTCTCTCTTCAGATAATTATCCAGTTCTTTTTTGAAGGACTCAATTGAATCTGCCTCCAACACACTCTCAGGTATTGCATTCCAGATCATAATCACTCACTGTGTAAAAAAGTTTTTCCTCATGTCACTTGCTTCTATTGCCAATCACCTTAAATTGGTGTCCTCTGGTTCTGGATCCTTCTGCCAATGGAAGGTTTCTCCCTATTTACTCTGTCCAGACCCCTCATGATTTTGAACACCTCTTACCAAATCTCCTCTTAATCTTCTCTTCTCCAAGGAGAACAGACCCAGCTTCTACAACCTATCTATATAATTTAAGTTCCTCATCCCCGGAACCATTCTCGTGAATCTTTTTTGCACCCTCTCCAATGCCTTAACATCCTTCCAAAAGTGTGGTGCCTAGAAATGGACACAATTCTCTAGTTGAGGCCAAACCAGTGTTTTATACAGGTTGATTATAACTTCATAGCTTCTGTACTCTATGTCCCTATTAATAAAGCCCAGGGTACCATATGCTTCATTAATTGCTTTCTCAACCTGCCCTGCAACTTTCAATGATTTGTACACATATACCCCCAGGTCCCTCTGCTCTTGCACTCTTTAATTTATATTGCCTCTCCTCATTCTTCCTACCAAAATGTACCACTTCACAATTCTTTGCATTAAATTTCAACTGTCAATTGTCTGCCCATTCCACCAGCTTGACTATGTCCCTTTGAAGTTTATCACTATCCTCCTCACAGTTCACAATATTTCCAAGTTTTGTTTCATCTGCAAATTTTGAAACTGTGCCCTGTATACCCAAGTCTAAGTCATTAATATAGATCAAGAAAAGCAGGGGTCCCAACACCGACGCCTGGGAAACCCCCTTATATACCTTCCTCCAGTCAGAAAAACCATTCACCACTACTGTCTGTTTCCTGTTACTCAGTCAACTGCATATCCATGCTGCTACTGTCCCATTTATTCCACGGACTCTAGCTTTGCCGATAAGCCTGCTATCAAATGCGTTTTGGAAGTCCATGTACACTACATCAATCGCATTACCCTCATCAAAAAACTCAAGCAAATTAGTTAAACACCATTTACCCTTAACAAATGGTGTTATAGTTCAATTAAACTACAGAAAACTGGAACGAAATGCAGCTTTAATCCTGCAGACCTTTGTTTAACAACAAAGCCTGGAGGGATGAACATAGGAAACAGGAGCAGAAATGGGTTATTTGGCCCTCTCAAGCCTGCTCTGCCATTCAACTAGATCATGGCTGATCTTCTACCTCAATGCCATTTTCTGCACTATCCCCATATCCCTTGATGTCTTTAATATCTAGAAATCTATTGACCTCTGTCTTGAACATAATGAATGACTGTGCCTCCACAGCCCTCTGGGTAGAGAAATCAGAAGATTCACCATCCTCTAAGTGAAGAAATTCGTCCTCATCTCAACAATGGCCTGTTTTCTGAGACGGTGTCCCCTGGTTTAGATTTCCCCCCAAGCCAGGGGAATCATCCTTCCTGCATCAACCATGTTGGGCTCTGTTAGAATTTTGTATGCTTCATTGATATAAAATGCCATTCCACCCATTCCATTCAGAGTCTATGCACGATAATTTCTGTCATAGATTTGCCTCAACTCCTAAAAGAAACACAAAACACCTTCCCTCAACTTCAATGAGGGAAAATAATCAAGCAATGCTATTAATATCATCATAACCATTGAATTTCAACTGAATTCTTGGTTAGAGTTCAAAAGTCAGAGTCACAACAGATCTTTACCCAAAGTTAATGAGTCACATATTGCTTGTCATTCACACATCAGATGTGGGAAATCACATTATATTCAAAATTCACCTCAATAGAAGTTGCTACTTCCACAAGCTTCTAATTTATCTAATTTCTTAAGATTTCTTGTGCAATATTTAAACCTGCAACCACATTCTATCCCTCATCAAGAATAGGATTTTCTACTTCTGCAACAATGCTCCTATCCCAATTCCTCTGCCCATATCCGTGCTTTCGTTACCTCCAGACTCAATAACTTGTGTCCTCCTTGATGGCTTCACAAACTCCAATTCACTTGTACGTAAAGTTCAAAATGAATCAGTATTCTCACAAAACTGATCATTCTTCACTTTTACTCAGTGATCACCTCCCACCTCTTCCACCACCTCCTCCCCCCCATCCCACCGCATTCCCCACTCCCCCCACCATGCCAGAACCAGGCTGGAATACTTTCATTGCAACCTGAGCACCAGTGGTCACAAATAGCCAGGCACCCACTCCCAAGCATTCCATTTCCAGCTTCAGCAGAGACTAGGGCTTTCACTGGCTCTCTACTTCCACACCTCACTGGTCCTCCATTTTCAGCTGTTGCTTGTCCCTATTGGTATGTACATTGTAAGTAACACTGCAGAGCAGCAGGTAAAATCACCCAAATGGAAATGATGTCTTTCAGGAAGTATCAACAGAATCGAGAAAATCAGAGAAACCTTCTATGGATTAAAAAGTGTTAAATAAACATACCGAACATCAAGCTACTGCCCACAGGACTGTCACTGACCTCATCTCCTCTGGAGATCTTCCCTCTACAGCTTCCAACCTCATAGTCCCACAACCCCGGACAGCCCGCTTCTACCTCCTTCCCAAAATCCACAAACAGGACTGTCCCAGCAGACCCATTGTGTCAGCCTGCTCTTGCCCCACTGAACTTATTTCTTCCTATCTTGACTCTATCTTTTCTCCTCTGGTCCAGTCTCTTCCCACCTACATCCATGACTCTTCTGACGCCCAACGTCATTTTGACAATTTTCAGTTTCCTCTTCACTATGGACGTCCAATCTCTCTACACCTCCATCCCCCACCAGGACGGTTTGAGGGCTCGCCGCTTCTTCCTTGAACAGAGGCCCAACCAATCCCCATCCACCACCACCCACCTCCGCCTAGCTGAACTTGTTCTCACATTGAACAACTTCTCCTTCAACTCCACTCACTTCCTTCAAGTAAAAGGTGTTGCAACGGGTACCCACATGGGTCCTAGTTATGCCTGTCTTTTTGTGGGATATGTCGAACATTACTTGTTCCAGTCCTACTCAGGCCCCCTCCCCCAACTCTTTTTCCGGTACATTGATGACTGTATCGGTGCCGTTTCCTGCTCCCACCCAGAACTGGAAAACTTTATCAACTTTGCTTCTAATTTCCACCCTTCTTTCACCTTTACATGGTCCATCTCCGACACTTTCCTTCCCTTCCTCGACTTCTCTATCTCTACCTCTGGTGATAGGCTGTCTACTAATATCCATTATAAGCCCAATGGCTCCCACAGCTACCTCGACTACACTTCTTCACACCCTGCCTCCTGTAAGGACTCCATTCCATTCTCCCAGTTTCTCCGTCTCCGACGCATCTGCTCCGATGATGCTACATTCCAGGACAGCGCTTCTGATATGTCTTGCTTTTTCCTCAACCGAGGATTCCCCCCAACTCCTGCACTTCTACCCTCACCTCTTCCGCTCCCTCCCAGAACAGCGACAGGGCTCCCCTTGTCATCAGTTTCCACCCCATCAGCCTCCATATCCAAAGGATCATCCTCCGCCATTTCCGCCACCTCCAGCGTGATGCCACTACCAAATGCATCTTCCCCTTCCTTCCCCTGTCAGCATTCCGAAGGGATCATTGCCTCCGTGACACCCTGGTCCACTCCTCAATTACCCCCACCACCTCGTCCCCTTCCCATGGCACCTTCCTCTGCAATTGCAGGAGGTGTAATACCTGCCCATTTACCTCCTCTCTCCTCACTATCCCAGGCCCCAAGCACTCCTTTCAGGTGAAGCAGCAATTTACTTGTACTTCTTTAAATTTAGTGTACTGTATTTGCTGCTCACAATGTGGTCTCCTCTACATTGGGGAGACCAAACGCAGACTGGGTGACCGCTTTGCGGAACACCTCCACTCAGTCCGCAAGCAGGACCCTGAGCCTCCGGTTGCTTGCCGTTTCAACACTCCCCCCTGCTCTCATCTCTATCCTGGGATTGCTGTAGTGTTCCAGTGAACATCAACGCAAGCTCGAGGAACAGCATCTTATTTACCGATTAGGCACACTACAGCCTGCCGGACTGAACATTGAGTTCAATAATTTCAGAGCACGACGAGCTCCATTTTACTTTTATTTTCAGTTATATTTTTCTTTTTCCTTTTTTTATTTTTTTTTTGTGTTTATTTTATTTTATTTCATCTTAGTTTGTTCAGTTTGCTTACCCACTGTTTTTTTCAGGTTTGTACTTGCGGCTGTTCAATTTTCAGTCTGTTCACACCCTATCTGTACTAATGCTTTGTCTTTCAACACACCATTAACATATTGTTTGCCTTTGCTCCACGACCTTCTGGTCAGCTATTGTGTGACCTTGTCCTATCTACACCTTCCCCTTGTTATCTCTTGCCCCACGCCCGTTTTACTTGATAATAACCTTTTACATTTCTAATATTTGCTAGTTCTGAAGAAGGGTCACTGACCTGAAACATTAACTCTGCTTCTCTCTCCACAGATGCTGCCAGACCTGCTGAGTATTTCCAGCATTTCTTGTTTTTATTTCAGATTTCCAGCATCCGCAGTATTTTGCTTTTATTTTACATTAAATAAACATAATTCTGCCAGACGACAATTGTGCTGGAGAGACTGATCAGTACTCTTGTTCACAAGTCCACACTAACCTCCTTTTGAAATTAAAAGATGTTTCTAATTAAACAGTCCTCCTGTAGTATGTGCAGTTAAGGTCTGACAAATTGTGCAGCTCCTGTTGCTGCCAGTTTTGAATTACATCCTTGGAACACCATTTGGTTACTTACTCATTAATTCTTTTCTCACACCAGACAGGCCACATTTCTAAGCATGTAGGTTATCAGCTAACAACTGAAAAATGAGGGGCTCCTGTACCAATCTCTTTACAAGGTGAAACCAGAAACTTCCATTGTTTTAATGGAAACTCATCTAACATTAAATACCACTCTGACAAGCAAATGGGACCCTTGGGAGGTGCAATTTTCTGTGTGCTTTTTAGTTAATGTGTGTATACTTTTGTACCCATTCCAAAATTTGCAAATGAAGCACCAATAAAAATTTGTTGCAGAAAAAGTCACTGCATCTCAATTGATGTTTGAAGTGGCTACAATCCATTCAATTGAACATGTGACATTGGATTGAAAATCTTCCATAATTTGGCATTATTTAATCCAAATGGCAGTGCTTCCTGGCTTTGCTACATCTACTACAACTCCGCACTACAATATGTATGCACACATCAAATCTATTTCACACAACATTTTTTACCTGCCACATAGGGGCAGATTAAAGATTCGATGTCTGCACTGAGACCCTAAGTGAGAAATTTTACAGCACTGCCTCCTCTCTCTATCCAGAGGCACTTAACACATTGTCTCCTTCCCTCAAACTTACTAGAATAGCAAATTAGTTTCATTTAAAACATATGAGCTTGCCCATATTTGTGAACAATCCCTCTATGTAGCTCGATGGGACCTGTTTTAACAGGAATCCGTACACTGACAATGATGATAGGGTTTTAAAAAAATTTGCACTAAACTTAGCACTTACTGCTTTCTTTTGCCTTTGTCCTCATCAACTCCAAATTTCCAAACACTTCTAGGCTCTTATTTTCCAGGTCTTTTTTTCTTTCTGCAGTTTTCACCTTTCCACCCTCCCGCACCCCCCTCAAAAAAGCAGGTTTTATCTCTATAATTTTGCCGCCTTAATTTATTTCAGTCCCATTAAGTGCTTGCTATATTTTGGTGCAGCACAAATGGTACCATCTGTCTTTCATGCCATTTGAAATAAAGGTACATTAAAGTTTCACTGTGAGAATTAACAGAGCAAATCACAAAATATAGGGAGGGTGAATTGCAACAAAACCAACAGTGCCATAACACAAAAAAGGGATCGGGAAAAAAAAGAGTGAAGGTTAAAAAACAAAGAAACAAACTGCAATCATACACTTCCCAAACTCACCTGGCACAAAAAGGTTCATAATATCTACATACCAATTACATAAGTCTAGACTAGATATAAACAAGTGAACTTACCGAGTCATCCAATGCGTAACGTAGTAAGCCATGCTCATACAGGAGAAAAAATCTTCTCTGCCATTTCTGTAAGAAAGATTTTGTTGTTTTCAATGTCACATAGTGTTTCAGCCATTAAATAAAAAATTGTGATGAAGTTACCTTGTGCAGCTGAAGATATGTCAATGTTTGTGCAGGGGCCAAAGGGGATGCTGATGAGGTTTTCTGATTTCAATCACAGCATCAAAATGAACAGCAGACACCCAGTTCCAGATTATAACAAATGGTCACCTTTCATATGCTGGACATTGGAAACTGAACAGTGGTGAAAATCTTTTTCAGCTGTGCTCCACTAGCTCAGAAATACATATCAGTCACACAATGTAAAGGCCAAGAAAACATGGCCTTGCAGAAGCAACACCAAAGAAATACTGCAAATCCAGCACAGGAGTCAGAGCAAAAAGAAATGAGAAGGAGACTTGGAGAAGCAATAAAATAAAGTTACTCGCATCTTAAGTAATTTTATGAAGTAATAAGCAGATGTTTGAAATGTATCCATACCTTTCAGCAGCTGGATGGTACATAACAGTTTTAGCTTGAGACCTTTTCTGTTACTTCATTCATGGGATGATGGCGTCACTGGGAAGGTCAGCCCATCCCTAATTGCCCTTGAGAATGTGGTGGTGAGCCACTTTTTTGAACCGCTGCAATCCATGTGGTGTAGGTACACCCACAGTGCTGTTAGGAAGGGAGTTTCAGGATTTTCACCCAGTGACTTTGAAAGAACGTTGATATATTTCCAAGTCAGGACGGTGCGTGATTTGGAGGGGAACTTGCAGGGGGTGATGCTCCCATGCACTTGCTGCTCTTGTTCTTTTAGGTTGGAGAGGTCGTGGGTTTGTAAAGTGCTGTCAAAGGAGGCTTGACAAGTTGCTGCAGTGCATCTTGTAGATGGTACATATTGCAGCTACGGTGCACCGGTGGTGGAAGCAGTGGATATTTAATCTGGTGTATGGATTGTCAATCAAGTGGGCTGCTTTGCCCTAGATGGTGCTGAGCTTCTTGAGTGGTGTTGGAGCTGCAATAATCCAACCAAGTGCAGAGTATTCCATCACAATCCTGACTTGTACCTTGTAGATGGTTGACAGGCTTAGGGGAGGTCAGCAGATGAGTTACCCACTGCAGAATTCCCAGCCTTTGACCTGCTCCTACAGCCACAGTACTTATGTGGCTCACCCAGTTAAGTTTCTGGTCAATGATGACCCCAAGGATGTTAATGGTGGGGATTCAGTGATTGTCATACTATTGAATATCAAGAGGAGGTGTTTAGATTCTCTCTTGTTGCCTGGCGCGTGTGTGGCGTAAACATGGCTTGCCACTTACCAGTCCAAGTCTGAATATTGTCCAGGTCTTGCTGCAAGCAGGCATGGACTGATTAGTTATCTGAAGAGTTGCAAATGGAACTGAATACTATGCAATCATCAGTGAACATGGCCAGTGCATTCAGACGTTTCTTGATATCATGTGGAGTGAATCAAATTGGCTGAAGAATGGCATCTGTGGTGGGGATCTCATGGGGCGGCTGAAATGGATTGTTCACTGAGCAGTTCTGGCTGAAGATGGCTGCAAAAGCTAGGCTCCATCATTATTGAGGATGGGAACGTTCATGGAGACTCCTCCTCCCATTTGTTTAATTGTCCACCACCATTCACGACTGAATGTGCAGGACTATAGAACTTTGATCTGATCTGCTGGTTGTGGGATTGCTTATCTCTGTCTACAACATGCTGCTTCTGCTGTTTAGTGTACACATAATCTTGTGTTGTAGCTTCACCAGATTGGCACCTCATTTTTAGGTATGCCTGGCGCTGCTCCTGCTATGCTCTCCTATACTCCTCATTGAACCAGGATTGCTTCCCTGGCTTGATGGTAATGGCATAGTGAGGGATATGCTAGGCCAGGACGTTACAGATTGTGGTAGAATACAATTCTACTGCTGATGAAAGTCTTCAGCGTCTCATGGATGCTCAGTTTTGAGCTGCTAGATCTGTTCTGAATCTACGCCATTTAGCACGGTGGTAGTGCCACAGAACATGATGGGGCGGGTCCTCAGTGTGAAGATGGCACATGTCCTCCACAAGAATCGTGCGGTAGCCACTCCTACCAATACTGTCATGGATAGATGCCTCTGCGTCAGGCAGATTGGTGAGGACGAGGTCAAGTAGGTTTTCCCTCATGCTGATTCTCTCACCACCCACTGCTGACTCAGTCCGTCAGCTACGTCCTTCAGGACTCAGCCAGCTCAGTCAGTAATGGTGCTACCGAGCCACTCTTGGTGAAGGACACTGACGTTCTCCACCCTGAGTACATTCTGTGCCCTTGCTGCCCTCAGTGCTTCTTCAAGTGGTGTACAACATGGAGGAGTACTGATTTATCATTTGAGGGAGAGCGGTAAGTGGTAATCAGCAGGAGGTTTCAGGTTTCACCTGATGCAATGAGACTTCATGGGGTCCGGAGTTTATATTGAGAACTCCCAGGCTCTCTCCCTCCTGATTGTATACGACAGTGCAGTCACCTGTGGTGGGTCTGTCCTGCCATTGGGACAGGACATACCAAGGTATGGTGTCTTTGACATTGGCTGAATTGTGTAATTCTGTGAGCATGACTAGTCTGTGGGACAGCAATTCCAATTTTGGCACACGTACCTAGATGTTTGTGAAAACGACTCTGCAGGGTCAATTGGGCTGGGTGTGTATCTGTCATGTCCGGTGCCTAGGTTGACACCAGATGGTCTGCTTTTATTCTTATTCAACTGTTTTGCAGCGGTATGATATGACTGAGTGGCTTGCTAGGCCATTTCTTGGGCAATTAAAAGTCAACCATGTTGCTATGGGTCTGGAGTCACATGGAAACCAGACCAGGTAAAGATGGCAGGTTTCCTTCCATAAAGAGCATCAGTGAACCAGATGGGTTTTTGCAACAATCCGGTAGTTTCATGGAGACTGCCTTTTTAGTCCAGATTTATTTAATTAATTTAATTTAAATTCCCCAGCTGCCATGGTGAGATTTGAACTCATTTCTTCACAGTATTAGTCCAGGTTCGTGGATTACTAGACCAGTAACATAATCACTATGCTATCATTTGTGTGTCATAGTCACATGACATCGTTCCTGTAACAGTCATATATTGCGTTATTTCAGTAATTTTGCTTTGCTAATAATAATGGATACATTACTGATGTGTTTGGGATGCAGTGGAACAATGATAAACATCAAAAACTGCAATCTAGCTCCCAGACCATCTTTGAGCATACTGGGCAAAAGGTCCTGGGGTTTGGCAGCACTGTGGAAGAGGAACCTGGTTTTGGACAGAACTGATCGAGGGGTGAAGGTGTAATATGGACTTTAGAAGCATTGGTTGGGGAGGGGAGGAGGAGGAAGAATCCTGAAATCTGACAGCACTTTGGAAAGATGTCTGGATAAGATGCACTGAGAGACAGTCAACTATTTTTTTTGATTGGCTGGCAGAACATAAAGTCATGTTTTCACATACCAATAGAAAATAAACACAGGGCTGTTTTAAGAATCTTCCATCTTGTTTTCAAATCATTCGTTGGAAGATAACACAAGACGAAAAATCAAACTCAATTCTTCATATAAAAATGGATTTA
The DNA here is from genome assembly GCF_036365525.1 of Heterodontus francisci. Lineage (NCBI taxonomy): Eukaryota > Metazoa > Chordata > Chondrichthyes > Heterodontiformes > Heterodontidae > Heterodontus > Heterodontus francisci. The sequence continues at coordinate 38,369,071 of NC_090394.1, read as the reverse complement.
TTTATCTCAGTCAAAATGATTTTGTTTGGACTAGAAGCATATTTAAGTTTTGTTTTTCCAAATGGTTTGAAAGCAGTCTGAAAGTTATATTTAAGCAGCTTTTTTCAGTTCAAAACTACAGTGCTTGTTATAACTTCAGAAATTCAAGCTGAGAGACACAAGTAATAATTTATACCTAAAATTCCAAAACAATTATTTACATAAAAATGTAATTCTGCAGCAATATCAAAATTTCCATCTCCCAGAACCGTGACAGGGTTCCCCTCGTCCTCACTTTCCACCCCATCAGCCTCCACATCCAAAGGATCATCCTCCGCCATTTCCGCCACCTCCAACGTGATGCCACTGCCAAACGCATCTTCCCCTCCCCTCCCCTGTCAGCATTCCAAAGGGATCGTTCCCTCCGTGACATCCTGGTCCACTCCTCCATTACCCCCAACACCTCATCCCCTTCCCACGACATCTTCCCATACAATCACAGGAGGTGTAACACCTGTTCTTTTACCCCCTCTCTCCTCACTATCCAAGGCCCCAAACACACCTTTCAAGTAAAGCAGCGATTTACTTGTACTTCTTTCAATTCAGTATACTGTATTCACTGCTCACAATGTGGTCTCCTCTACACTAGGGAGACCAAACGCAGATTGGGTGACCACTTTGCGGAACATCTCCGCTCAGTCCGCAAGCAGGACCCTGAGCTTCCAGTTGCTTGCCATTTCAACACTCCCCCCTGCTCTCATGCTCACATTTCTGTCCTGGGCTTGCTGCAGTGTTCCACTGAACATCAACGCAAGCTTGAGGAACAGCATCTCATTTACTGATTAGGCACGCTACAGCCTGCTGGACTGAACACTGAGTTCAATAATAGCAGAGCATGACGGGCCCCCCTTTTTATTTTTAGTTATTTTTTCTTTTTTGTTTATTTTATTTTAGTTTGTTTCATGGTTCATTTTTTTAAACCACTGTTTATTTTCATGTTTGTGCTTTGGGCCAGGGCTGTTCATTTTTCTGTCAATTAACACCCTCTTTGCACTAACGCTTTGTCGTTCAGCACACCATTAACATACCATTTGCCTTTTCTCCATGACCTTCTTGTCGGTTATTCTCAGTGACCCTGTCCTGTCAGCACCTTCCCTTTTGTTCTCTCTTGGCCCACCCCCACTTTATTTGCTTAAAACCGATTACATTTCTAACCTTTGTCAGTTCTGATGAAAGGTCACTGACCTGAAACGTTAACTCTGCTTCCCTCTCCACAGATGCTGCCAGACCTGCTGAATATTTCCAGCATTTATTGTTTTTATTTCAGATTTCCAGCATCTGCAGTATTTTGGTTTTATTTTATTATATTTAAAACCAAGGTTGAGAGGATAAGTTTTTTTTTAAAAAATCAACCTCTATGATTGTTAATCTGTTAATTGCGAGTCAATGTTTGATTATATGCAGGTGAAGGGTGTTAATTGGGGTCTTAGTTGAATACTTATAAGCAGACACTTACTGAGGCTGGTGGAGGGCTTGAGTGAGGAAATACATGTTTGTATCCTTTTACTTGGCACAATAAATGTGAAACTGAGTAAATATAGGCTCCAGCATTATCCTTCCATAACAAGCTTTCTGGAAATTAACATGATAATAGAGGATGGCTGCCTTAAGCTAAAGTTGGAAAATAGGAAAAAAAATTCTGGATAGAAAACTAAAAGCTCACGGGCTATTGTGGAAAATATGGCAGAAAGCAAGTGTAAATTGTCCGGGTATGATTACCCTCCAGTGTTCTGGGAGTCTGAACCATATGACCAGTGGAAGAATGAAGTGGATATGTGGACATGGGTTTCATCTCTACCAAAGAGGAAACAAGGGATGGCCTTTGCGTTGTAACTTCCTACCGCAGGTAAAATCATAAGTAAAGTGTTTTGTGAACTGGATGCTCATCAGTTGGATACTGATAAAGGATTGGATCTTCTGTTAGAATTCTTGGATGAAATTTACAAGAAAGATGACCTATTGAATGTGTAGACTTTGATAGATTTTGGAAAACAGATGGTTATTCAATGGAAGAATATATCATGGACTGCCTCAGACTATATGAAAGATTGAGAAAATTCAATTTGGAGATCCCTGGTTCAATGTTAGCATTTAAATTGCTAGATTGTGCTAGGGTGTCCCATATGGACAGGCTCTGATAGTAACTGGGGTTCGGTTCTTGGACAAAGACTCCCCGTTGGGCCAAATGTCTGCGGCTTTAAAGAAATTCCTGGGGAAAAGAGTCATTTCCTGCAGTCCAGGTACAACAAGCAGGGCACTCTGCGGTGACACAAAAATGGAGGACTCAATGTTTACTAGATTTAGAAATAATCCAGATACTGGAAGCATGCATAAGTATAATGGAAGAGTTAAAGACAGGAGGAATGAGGATGAAAGCACCTTTAGCAGGTCTGAATATTACAGTGGAAGACAGAATTGGAACAGCAACCATACGCGAATGAATCCCAGGAATGCCCAAGGAACAGTTAATAGGTGCTTCAGATGTGACTCAAAGTATCATTAAGCAATGAACTACCCTAAGCGGACGGACATAGTCTTGGAAATAACACATGATGCAGAGAATTCTGAGGCAGAAGAGGAAGATACTGATGGATCTGAATGAACTGTACTAGTCATAAGGAGTTTTAGTCCTGTGATGAATGTGTCAGTTGCGGATTCATTCAACTGTGCTGTACTGGATAGTGCTTGTACATCAACAGTACGTGGAACTGATTGAATCCAGAAAACACTGTAACCACTCAGTAGTGAGGATCAACGCAAGGTTAAAGAGTATAGAATTACTACCAGCTTTAGGTTTGGTGATGACAACACATTGAAGTCACTGAAGAGAGTAGTAATCCCATGTAAAATAGCTGGGGTAAGCCACTTTATCAGTACTAATGTGGTCTCCAATGTGATACTTTTGCTGTCGAGTAAGCCTTCAATGAAAAAGGCACAGATGAAACTAGATATGGAGCATGATAAGGTAATTGTTTTTGGGAAGTCAGCAAATTTTCAGTTTCCCCAGTCAGGGCATTATTGTATCCTCTTAACAAAACCTGATATTTCTAGTCAGAATGTTAAAGTAGTATTGAGGTGTTAAGAATCAGAGACAAAAGGCAAAATGTCTTAAAGTTACACAGACAATTTGCTCACTGTAATCAGAGATTAAAACCCCGACTAAAAGACGCAGGTGTGATGAGCAGTCTACGAGGATAAGAGAGATTAGTGAAAAGTGTAACATTTGTTAGAAGTATCAGGACACCATCACATCCTATTGTTAACCTTCCACTGGCATGTGACTTTAACCAGGTAGTTGCCATGGATTTAAAGGTATGGGACAAAACAAGAATATTTTCATTCTGCATTTTATAGATCGAGCAACTAGATTTAGTCTTTCTACAATAATAAATAGTAAGGACAAAAGGGTGATTATAGACAAAATTATGGAGAAATGGATAGGGACTGGGCTTGGGGCACCAGCTAAGTTTCTGACTGATAATGGTGGAGAATTTGCCAATGACGAATCCAGAGATATGTGTGAAAACATGAACATTATACTTATGAATACTGCAACTGAAAGTCCCTTCAGCAATGGGCTTTATGAAAGGAATCATGCAGTGGTTGATGAAATGTTGCATAAAATCTTAGCTGACTAGCCAAATTGCAAGGTGACAACTGCCCTGGCATGGGCGGTTCATGCGAAGAATTCACCTCAGATGGTTGCAGGATTTGGTCCCCATCAATTGGTCAATGGGCAGAATCCCAAATTGCCTTCTCTACTGTGCGACAGTCCTGCTCTGGAAGGTACTACAATTAGTTCAATTTTTTCTACACATTTGAATGCTTTACATGCAGGGAGACGGGCTTTCATCAAGGCAGAGGTCTCTGAGAAAATACGCAGAGTTCTGAGGCATCGTATAAGGCCATCTGAGGCGAACTTGTGTATTGTAAAAGAGAAGGCCATTGGGAATGGAAGGGCGAAGACAGTAGTTATCAAGCATGGAAATCAAACTGTTAAGGTTCATTCCTCACGATGAATCGGGGTTAATTACAAAATCTCAGAATCTGAGAAGCTGATAGAGAGAAAAGAGGCCCCTTGTATCTCAAATATTCATGTGTTTTGTGATGAAGGTCTTGAGGCACAGTATATAATAGATCAAGAGTTGGATAGTAATGTGACCGATCATGACACTCAGGAAAGCTATCTCATCCAAAGGCCAATTGCCCCGAGTAGGTACGTGGATGACATATATTCCAGACAGGTCTAATTAAACAGAAAATGCAACAATTGTGGGTCATGCAAGAAAATCTTAAGGAAAGTTTAAATATTGGTTAAATGTTCAAGATGATGGCCAAGAAGCCAGAGCCATGGACTGGCAGAGTGGGGTGGAAGAGTGGAGGGCCAGAAAGTGCAGTGCAAGTTCTGACAGTGGGTCTGGCAGTGACTCTTGCGTAAGGAAGCGATCACAGACTGGGGAAAGAGCCTCCGATAAAATGCGAGGGAGATCTTCTAGCAGTAGTTCCGAAAGACATCAAAGTGCTAATAGAGGCCATAGTTTGAACAGATTTCACAATGAAACGAAGGCTAGAGGGCAGTCTCAGAATAGAACTAGAAGCAGAAGTCCTCATGATTGTGATGTCTTAGTGGCTGCCAATAAACATGAAGATAAACTAGTAAGAGAAGCAAAACATAAGGAATTAGAGTTGGAGAAAGTTTGCAGTTTATTCTGAGGTACCATATAGGGGACAGCCAGCCTTGTCACATAGATGAATTGTATTGAAAAAGTCCTTCCCGATAAAGGCCTGCTGCCCGACCCGGACCCGACAACATGTGTCAGGTTCGGGTCAGGTCGGGTCGCACTTCCGGGTCAGGCATTCGGGCTCGGGTTGGGCCGGATCAGACACGCTCTATCACGATCTCAGATATGTGACTCCAATGTTAATTTACTTCTTGGACTTCAAAGGTGGTTTTGTTAGTTACTTTAAGCTTGTGCAGGTAAGGAACAAAGTGAAAAACCGATGATCGGGTCGAGTCAGGCATAGGAAAAAATGGAAGGACTTGGCCCGGGTCGGGCTCAGGGTTGGATGGAGTTCTGGCGGGCTCAGGTCGGGTCTCATTTGCAGACCCGAGCAGGCCCTTACTTCCCGATGGAACTTATGGTTGTTGCGAGGGGTTTTGAAGAGCGACTGGGTGATACCAATGTTAGAGTGGACTCTCCCACAGCTGGAAAAGTAATCTTGAAAACGTTTCTGGCTCTTTTGGCCACATATTCATGGGAATGTAGATACAGTGACATAAAAACTGCATTTCTGCAAGCTGATACACTTCTCTCTGAAAAGTATCTGAAACCACCTAAAGAGGCAGCAGATGCAGAAGGAAAGTTATGGAAACTGAACAAATGCACCTATGGCCTTAATGATGCTTCCAGGGTGTGGTATTCCTCGGTGAGATCTGTTTTTGTTGAAAATTGGTTGTGTTCAACTAAAAGCAGATCCTGCAATGTTTTAATGGTAGCTTAAAGGGAAACTTTCAGGCATCTTAATGATGCACGTTGCTGATTTCTTATGGGGTGATACTGCAGTTTTTGAGAAATATGTTATTAATAAGATTAGGACAGAATTTAAGATTGGGAGTCAGGCTTGTGGGGCCTTTAAATATATTGGATTAGATAGTAAGCAGACTAAGTATGGAATAAGTTTGAATCAACAATCCTATTTAGAGTCTGGCAGCATCTGTGAAAAGAGAAGCAGAGTTAACGTTTCGGGTCAGTGACCCTTCTTTGGAACTGACAAATATTAGAAAAGTCACAGGTTATAAGTAGGTGAGGTGGGGGTGGGGCAAGAGATAACAAAGGAGGTCGAGATTGGACCAGGCCACATAGCTGACCAAAAGGTCACGGAGCAAAGGCAAACAATATGTTAATGGTGTGTTGAAAGACAAAGCATTAGTACAGATTAGGTGTAATACACTGAATATTGAACAGCAGCAAGTGCAAACCTGAAAAAAAACAGTGGGTAAGCAAACTGAACAAACTAAGATGAAATGAAATAAATGCAAAAAAAAATTGTAAAAAATGTAAAAGAGAATGTTTAAAAAAAAAAGGAAGAAAAAATAACTAAAAATGGGGGGCTGTCATGCTCTGAAATTATTGAACTCAATGTTCAGTCCGGCAGGCTGTAGTGTGCCTAATCGGTAGATGAGATGCTGTTCCTCGAGCTTGCGTTGATGTTCACTGGAACACTGCAGCAGTCCCAGGACAGAGATGTGAGCATGAGAGCAGGGGGAGTGTTGAAATGGCAAGCAACCGGAAGCTCAGGGTCCTGCTTGCGGACTGAGCGGAGATGTTCCGCAAAGCGGTCACCCAGTCTGCGCTTGGTCTCCCCAATGTAGAGGAGACCACACTGTGAGCAGCGAATACAGTATACTACATTGAAAGAAGTACAGGTAAATCGCTGCTTCACCTGAAAGGAGTGTTTGGGGCCTGGGATAGTGAGGAGAGAGGAGGTAAATGGGCAGGTATTACACCTCCTGCGATTGCAGGGGAAGGTGCCATGGGACGGGGACGAGGTGGGGGTAATGGAGGAGTGGACCAGGGTGTCGCGGAGGAAACGATCCCTTTGGAATGCTGACAGGGGAAGGGAGGGGAAGATGCGACTGATAGTGGCATCACGCTGGAGGTGGCGGAAATGGCGGAGGATGATCGTTTGGATATGGAGGCTGTTTGCTCCGTGACCTTTTGGTCAGCTATGTGGCCTGGTCCAATCTCGACCTCCTTTGTTATCTCTTGCCCCACCCCCACCTCACCTACTTATAACCTGTGACTTTTCTAATATTTGTCAGTTCCGAAGAAGGGTCACTGACCCGAAACGTTAACTATGCTTCTCTTTTCACAGATACTGCCAGACCTGCTGAGTGGTTCCAGCATTTCTTGTTTTTATTTCAGATTTCCAGCATCCGCAGTATTTTGCTCCTATTTAGAGTCTGTTACTCCCATCCGGGTTAATCATGTTAGGTCATCACAGAAAGATGATGATCGATCTAAAGCAGATGCTGAGCAATTGCGAAGCCTGGTCAGAGTCATAGAGTTATACAGCACAGAAAGAGGCCCTTCAGCCCATCATGTCTGTGCCGGCCATACAGCACCCAACTATCCTAATCCCATATTCCTGCACTTGGCCCGTAGCTCTGTATGCTCTGGCATTTCAAGTGCTCATCTAAATACTTCTTAAATGTCGTGAGGGTTCCTGCCTCCACCACCTCTTCAGGCACTGCGTTCCAGATTCCAACCACCCTCTGGGTGAAAAACTGTTTCCTCAAATCTCCCCTAAACCTCCTGCCCCTTACCCTAAATCTATGCCCCCTGGTTATTGACCCCTCTGCTAAGGGAAAAAGTTTCTTCCTATCTAAGCTATCAATGTCCCTCATAATCTTGTACACCTCAATCATGTCGCCCCCTCAGCCTTCTCTGCTCCAAGGAAAACAACCCTCGCCTTTTCAGTCTCTCTTCATAGCTGAAATGCTCCAACCCAGGCAACATCCTGGTGAATCTCCTCTGCACCCTCTCCAGTGCAATCACATCCTTCATATAGTCTGGTGACCAGAACTGTACACAGTACTCCAGCTGTGGCCTAACTAGCGTTTTATATAGCTCCATCATAGCCTCCCTGCTCTTATATTCTATGCCTCGGCTAATAAATGCAAGTATCCCATATGCCTTCCTAACCACCTTATCTACCTGTGCTGCTGCCTTCAGTGATCTATGGACAAGTACACGAAGGTCCCTCTGACCCTCTGTACTTCCTAGGGTCCTACCCATCCATTGGATATTCCCTTGCCTTGTTAGTCCTCCCAAAATGCATTACCTCACACTTCTCAGGATTAAATTCCATTTGCCACTGATCCACCCATCTATATCTCCCTGTAATCTAAGGATTTCCTCCTCACTATTTACAACACCACCAATGTTCGTGTCATCTGTGAACTTACTGATCATACCTCCTATATTCATGTCTAAATCATTAATGTACACTGCAAACAGCAAGGGTCCCAGCACCGATCCCTGTGGTACACCACTGGTCACAGGTTTCCAATCGCAAAAACAGCCCTCGACCACTACCCTCTGCCTCCTGCCACTTAGCCAATTTTGGATCTAATTTGCCAAATTGCCCTGCATCCCACGGATGACATCTCGTCACCTCCTCAAAAAATTCAATCAAGTTAGTTAGACACGATCTCCCCCAGACAAAGCTATGCTGACTATCCCTGCCTCTCCCAGAGGAGATTAATCCTGTCCCTCAGAATTTTTTCCAATATTTTCCCAATCACTGATGTCAGACTCACCGGCCTGTAATTACTTGGTTTATCCCTACTACCCTTCATGAATAATGGTACTACATTTGCTGTCTTCCAGTCCCTGGTACATCTCCTGTGGCCAGAGAGGATTTGAAAATTTGTGTCAAAGCCCCCGCTGTCTCCTGCCTTGCCTTCACATAACAGCCTGGGATACATCTTATCCGGGCCTGAGGATTTACCCACTTTTAAGCCCGCTAAAACAGCTAATATTTCCTCCCTTTCAATGCTAATATGTTCCAGTATATCACACTCCCCCTCCCTGATCTCCATAGTGAACACAGATGAAAAGTAATCATTTAAAACCTCACCTATGCCCTCCAGCTCCACACACAGATTGCCACTTTGGTCCCTAATGGGCCCTACTCTTTCCCTGGTTATCCTCTTACCCTTAATATACTTATAAAACGCCTTGGAATTTTCCTTTATCTTGCCCGCCAGTGTTTTTTCATTCCCCTCTTCGCTCTCCTAATTACTTTTTTTAAGTGCCACCCTACACTTTCTATACTCCTCTCGTGCCTTCGCTTTTTACAGTGCTTGGGATCTGCCATAAGCCTCCTTTTTTTTCCTGATCCAATCCTCTATATCCCTTGACATCCAGGGCTCCCAGGGCCTGTTCGTCCTACCCTTCACCTTAACGGGTACATGTTGGCTCTGAACTCTCACTATTTTCTCATTGAATGACTCCCACTGGTGTCAAGTAGACTTTCCTACAAGTAGCTGCTCCCAGTCCACTTTGGCCAGATCCTGTTTTATCATAATGAAATCGGCCTTCCCCCAATTCAGTACCTTTATTTCTGGTCCATCTTTGTCCTTTTCCATAACTACCTTAAATCTTGCAGAGTTATGGTCACTATCCCCGAAATGCTCCCCCAATGACACTTCTACCACTTGACCGGCTTCATTCCCTAGGGTTAGGTTCAGTACTGCCCCTTCCCTTGTAAGACTTTCTACATGCTGGCTCAAAATGCTCTCCTGTATGCATTTTAAGAATTCTGCCCCTTTTAAGCCTTTTGCACTGACTATCCCAGTTAACATTGGAGAAGTCGAAATCCCCTACTATTATTACCCTATTATCACACCTCTTAGACATTTGCTTACATATCTGCTCCTCTATCTCTTACTGACTGTTTGGAGGTCTGTAGTACACACCCAGCCAAGTGATTACCCCCTTTTTGTTTTTAAGTTCTACCCAAATGGCCTCATTTGAGGAACCTTCTAAGATGTCATTCCTCCTTACTGCAGTAATTGACTCCTTGATCAACAGTGTAATGCCACCTCCTCTATTATCCCCTCCCCTGTCACGCCTGAAGATTCTATACCCTGGAATATTGAGCTGCCAGCCCTGCCCCTCCCTCAACCATGTCTCTGTGATAGCAATAATCTCATAATCCCATGTGCTAATCAACGCCCTCAATTCATCTGCCTTACTACTAAGACTCCTTGCATTAAAATAGATGCAATCCAACCTTGCATTTTTCCCTTGTGCCTTACCAGGTCTATATCTGCTCTGCCTTCCAGGCAGACTCACTTTCTGTTCTATATTACCCCCTACTGTGCCTCCACTCTGTATCCGATCCCCCTGCCAAATTAGTTTAAACCCCACCCCCCCAACAGAACTAGCAAATCTCCCAGCAAGGATGCTTGTCCCATTCCGGTTCAGGTGCAACCTGTCCAACTTGTACAGGTCCCACCTTTGCCAGAAACAGACTCAGTGATCCAGGAAACTAAAGCCCTCTCTCCTGCACCATCTCCTCAGCCACGCATTCATCTGCTCTATCCTCCTATTTCTAAACTCACTAGCACGTGGCACTGGGAGTAATCCAGAGATTACAACCTTTGAGGTCCTGCTTATTCATCTGATACCGAGCTCCCTAAATTCTTGTTGCAGGACCTCATCCCTTTTTCTACCTATGTCGTACCGCGACCTCTGGCTGCTCACCCTCCCCCTTCAGGATGTCCTGCAGCCGCTCCGTGACATCCTTGACCCTAGCACCAGGGAGGCAACATGCCATCCTGGAGTCACATTTGCGGCCACAGAAACGTCTATTTGTAGCCCTTACGATAGAATCCCCTATCACTATAGCTCTTTCACTCCTTTTTCACCCCTGCTGTGCAGCAGAGCCATCCTTGGTGCCACGGACCTGGCTGTTGCTGCTTTCCCCTGGGAGGTCATCCCCCCACAAAAGTATCCAAAGCAGTATATCTGTTTGAGAGGAGGATGGCCACAGGGAACTCCTGTACTACCTGCCTGCGCCTACTACTCCGCCTGGTGGTCACCCATCCCTTTTCTGCCTGTGCTGCCATTAGCTGCGGTGTGACCACCTCTCTAAACGTGCTATCCACGACGTCCTCAGCATCGCGGATGCTCCATAGTGAATCCACCCCCAGCTCCAGAATGCGGGTAGCCAGTAGCTGCAGATGGATACACTTCCTGCACATATGGTTGTCAGGGACACTGGAAGCATCCCTGATTTGGTGGGTCAATTAAACTGGTTGTGCTCTCAGGCTCAGCGTGATGCTAGTTTTGATATGCTGGAATTAAGCACGATGAAGAAACATCCAAAAGTTGAGAATGTTTTAAGAGCAAATAAAACGTTGAAAAAACCACACCTGGAGAAATGTGTACTGAAGTTCCCATGCTTAGGTGACCCAAAGAACAGAAAGCTAATAATTTTTAGTGATGCTTCACATGCTAATCTTGCTGATGGGTATTCGAGTGTAGCTGGTTTCATAATATTTCTGATGGGTGAAAATGGGAAATGTCCTTTAGCTAGGGAGGCTAAGAAAATAAAACGAGCTGTTAAAAGCGTTAGCTGCGGAAAGACTGGGTCTTGTGGAGACAGTGGATATGGGGTTCTATTTGTCAAATATATTGGGTGAAATTCTGAACAAGGGACATACTGAAGATAGAATACCCATTGAATGTTGTGTGGATAATTGTTCTTTGTGGGACAATGTACACTCTATAAAAGCTGTGAGTGAGAAAAGACTACGTATTAACCTTGCTGGATTGAAACAAATGCTGGAGAGAAAGGAAATCTCCAAACTTAAATGGGTAGATGCAAGTCATCAGCTATTCAATTGTTTCACAAAAAAAATGCAAGTTCAAAGAAATTGTTAGAGACCCTAGAAGAGGGGTGTCTCACAATGTAAAAAAAAAACTTTGTACCCAATATGGAATTTATTTTGAAATGTTCTTTGAGCATGTTAATCCAAGATGTATTGTAAAGAAAGAAGGGAATCTGTTAATTGTGTGTCAATGGTTTCATGATATGCAGGTGGACGGTGTGTTTTTTTTCCCATTTGTGGGATGTGGGTGTCGCTGACTAGGCCAGCATTTATTGCCCAACCCTATTTGCCCTCGATTCTCAGAGGACATTTCAGTGGATCAACAGTCACAGGTAGGCTAGACCAGGTAAGGGCAGCAGATTTATTCCCTAAAGGACATTAGTGAACCAGGGTTTTTTACAACAATCAGCAATTACCATTAGACTAGCTTTTTTTTTTAAATTCCAGAGTTCATTAATTGAGTTCTAATTTCACCATCTACCACGGTGGGATTCGAACCCATGTCCCCAGAGCACCAGACTGGATCTCTAGTCTGCTAGTCCAGTGACATTACCACTACGTCACCACCTCCCCTATTAACTGGGGTCTTACTTGAGCACTTCTAAGCAGACACTCACTGAGACAAATATATTGGGTGAAATTCTGAACAAGGGACATACTGAAGATAGGAAAATATATTAGGTTTGAGTGAGGAGCTACATGTTTGTCATCCTTTTACTCTGCACAATAAGTGTGAAATTCTGAGTAAATATAGGCTCCAGCATTATGCTCCCATAACAAGCTTTCTGGAATTTAACAATAATGAGACACCTATCATTCGATCACTGTTGTGCTGACGATCACACCTTAGCTGAAGGAGACCAAAGGAGGAAAGGTTGAGAATAACTCTACTGCTTGCCCTATAGTCATACAGATGTCTTTTACCTGTGGCATAGACTCCAGGTTTCATGATGGGCAGTTCTCACCCATAGTTTCCACATACCCTGGGTCTCATCCATATAAAACACATGCCATGTGGGGTGGGTCCCCTCATAACAGATAACAGGAGCCCTGTGTGGCAGACCTGCTATGCAAATATGCCTATAATTATGTCTATTAATAGTAGTTACTGTTCCTGCAACATGCATCAGATATCTGAAACGCACCAATGGCACTATACAATTTCATTCTTAAGAACAGACAATGATTAACTGACTAAAAAGTACTAAAAAGGAAAGAACTCTTCAACCTACCCTTGACCGTTGCACTGGATTTTCAAAGTCAGTTCCTTCAGGAGCCAGCAGTAACCAGCCCCCATAGATAGGTTTTGCCTGAAACACAGAAAAGAGGAAAACTCAACAACTAAAAGACAACTGAGTCATAACTGAGATAAGTATATCATTTTAAATGTTTTCTCTCCTACTTTCTACTCTTCTCTCAAAAGCACTGATCCATGCTAGGGTATGATCCCTTGGGTACCTCGCTCAAGTGAACATTTTTCCTGATATATATTAAGTAGAAGCCTATTCCACCTTATGGGGCACCATAATCCTTGTCTTATGTTGCCACCAACCCGCACCTACTACAGCCCACCCCAACACTCATTATCTCTCTCACACATACACACTTTCTCCCCAGTAGGTATCACTGATAGTGGTGAGTTTTTCTGAATTCTTAACTCAGAGCTGCTGAGGCCAACTGTAGTACCCTTACTACTGCTCAGAGATTGGAACTTAAATTATGGATCTTCAATGTCTGGATGGCTCAATGGACCACAGAAGTCTATGGATAAATGTTCAGGAAAAACAGAGCCTATTAGCCAAATATTTAAAATGAATGCAATGGAAATTTAATCTATTCAGTCCAACACAGCACACACTCCCAGCCAGTCCAATGCATTTTATTTTTGAGTTCCAGATCCAGATGGCAGAATTTTCCAAATGGTCCTCCAGTTCACCTCTAGGATAAGAGTTTTCAGCTCCTAAGGCAATTCTCAAAGACATGTCAGAAGCGCTGTTGTGGAACCAAAACATCTTCTCTTCTCCTCCCGTCAGCATTCCAAAGGGATTGCTCCATCGGCAACATACACATTCACACCTAGTTTTGTGTCATCCAGGAACTTGGAAATATTACATTTGGTCCCCACATCCAAATCATTAATACATATTGTGAACAGCTGGGGCCCAAGTACTGTTCCCAGCAGGACCCCACTAATCATGGCCTGCCTACGTGAGAATGACCCATATATTCCTACTCTCTGCTTTCTGCCTGTTAACCAATCTTTAATCCATGCCAGTATATTACCTCCAATCCCATGTGCTTTAATTTTGCTAACCAACCTCCTGTGGGGGACTTTATCAAAAGCCTTCTGAAAATCCAAGTATACCAGGTCCACCAACTCCTCTTTATCAATTCTGTGAGTAACATCCTAAATAACTCCAACAGATTCAGCAAACATGATTTCCCATTCATGAATCTATGTTGACGATGCCCAATCAGATCATTATTATCCAAGTGTCCATTTATCACATCCTTTAGAATAGATTCTAGCATTTTCCCAACAACTGATGTAAGGCTAACAGGTCTGTAATTCCCTGTTTTCTCTCTCCCGCCCTTCTTAAATAGTGGGGTGACATTTGTGACCTTCCAATCTATAGGAACCGTTCCAGAACTTATAGAATTTTGGAAGATGATCACCAATTCATCCACTGTCTCCATAGCTACCTCTTTCAACACTGTGGGGTGTAGAATATCAGGTCCTGGGGATTTATCAACCTTCAGCCCCATAAATTTCTCCAATACAAACTTATTAATATTAATTTCCTTCAATTCCTCATTCTCCCTAATCCCTTGGATTTCTAATTCTAGGAGATTTCTTGTATCTTGCTGAGTGAAGACAGACACAAAGTAATCACTTAGCTTCTCTGCTATTTCTCTATTCCCCAATATAAATTCTCCTGACTCTGCCTGTAATGGACCCACATTTGTCTTAGCCAAGCATTTCCTTTTTGGGGACCTGTAGAAGCTTTTACAGTCTGTTTTTATGTTTTTTGCTAGTTTACATTCATATCCTATTCTCCTTTTTATCAGTTTCTTCATCCTCCTTTGCAGTATTCTAAAATCCTCCCAATCCTCAGGTTTACTACTATTTCTGGCAACTTTATAGGCTTTTTCTTTTAATCTTATACAATCCTTAACTTCCTTTGTTAGCTATGGTTGACTGCCTTTACTTTTGGGGTTTTTGTGCCTTGAAGGAATGTATAGTTGCCGTAAACTAAGTAATATTTCTTTAAAGACTATCCATTGCCTATGTACTGTCATACCTTTTAATCTATTTTCCCAATCCATCTCAGCCAATTTGCCCCTCATACCATCATAATTTCTTTTGTTCAATTTAACACTCTGGCTTCAGAATGAACCAACTCATTGTCAAACAATTTAAATTTCTATCATATTATGGTCATGCATCCTTAAAAAGGTTTTACAACAAGATTAATTAGCCTTTCTCATTGCATAATACTAGATCAAAATAGCCCTTTCTCAAGTCGGTTCCTCAACATGCTGCTCTAGAAAACCATCCCCAACACACTCCAGAAACTCATCCTCCACAGCATTAGTGCTCATTAGGTTTACCCAGTCTATATGCAGATTGAAGTCATCCATGATTACTGTATTACCCATGCTACATGCTTCTCTAATCTCCTGATTAATGCCATGCCCCACACTTCCGCTACTGTTCGGTGGCCTATAAACAACTCCTACCAATGTGTGCTGCCCCTTAGCTCCACCCAAACAGATTCCACACTTTGTTCTTCCGATCTGAGATCCCCCCTTACTAATGTACTGATCCCATCCCTTAGTATCAGCAAAACACCACCTCCTTTTCCTTTTTGCCTGTCCTTCCTAAATGTCGAATATCCTTGAATGTTCAGTTCCAGACATGGTCACACTGTAGCCACGTTTCCGTAATGGCAGTTAGATCATACCCATGCACCTCTATTTGAGCCTTTAAATCATGTACCTTGTTGCGAATGCTGCATGCATTCAAGTAAAGCCTGGCTACCCGACCTGAACCCGAGTAGACCCGATTACATGTGTCGGGTTCGGATCTATATTCCGAGTCCAGCATTCGGGCTCGGGTCGGGTCGGACCGGACAGTGCTACCTCCAGGAAGCAATTTTCCATTCAACATCAAGGTCAAGGCAGGAAATGTGCAGTCTGCACTCTGCAGTGAGCATCTCTATGATGTCATCGCGCACATGCTGTAGCTTCCATGCATCCAAAAGTGGTTCTACACTACAGTACACTATGGAAGTAAAACAAATGCTGTCTACGGGAGAATGTTTAGCAGTGCAAAGTCCTGTAGCTGGAAAAGGTAATTCTTCCGTTTGGAAACATTTCAATGCTGTTGTTTTCCGCGATAGTAAAAAGTCAAGTGGATTTGTACAATGCAAATCTTGCAAACTTCTACTAAAATATGACAGCAAAAAGACAGGAAATTCATCTTTGCAGCAGCACAATGAAAAAGGTTGTACTCGACCCGCAGCAGGGCCAAGTCAGTCGTACCTAACTTTGTTTGTACAGATGAGCGAAAAAAACATATCTGCTCACAAAAAATCAGAAATTACAGGCAAATGCGTGAGTCTCTGTTGCAAGGCTATTTGACCTTTCCAAACTCTGTCTGGTGAAGGGTTTGTTGAGCTAGCACAAAAGCTAATCAATGTGGGTGCTACATACGGTCGAGTATCAGCATCAAGAACGTTACCAAATACAAATACAGTTTCAAGAAGGTGTCATGATGTGGCTGAAGAGAAAACAACTAATTCCTCAGATTACTAACATACTGAAGGATGTGAATGTGGGAATGACGACTGATATGTGGACGGACGACTACCGTAAAATCCATTATATGTTGATAACTTGTCATTACATCACAGCAGATTTTAAACTTAATGCCAAAGTTTTAACAGCAATGTTTCCACTGGATGACGCCAAAACTGGCAAAAACATCAGGCGTGAGATTTTAAAGCTGCTTGTGAATACTTTTGGATTTGACCCAGCAAATTTAAATAAATTAGCCTGGGTGACAGATCAAGGCACTAACATAGTGCTTGATCTTGGATTATATCGACATCTGGATTTTCAACGACATCTGGATTTTCAGGACCACGTATACAACACAGTCCTTCGACATTTACTTGATCCAACGGAATTAGCTTCCGAAGCTCCGGATGTTGTAGAAACTATACGTCATGCCAAAGCCTTGGTGACATACGTTAAACAGTCTGTATCTTGCTGCAGTTGTCTAAAACTGTAAATCCAATGGGAGAAATGAGGTACTGTACTGTGTATCTGACACTGAATTCAATTCAGGATATTTATCTTGAGTTGCATGAAAAACTGGAACAGCATGGGGAAAACATCACCCCCAATGTCTTGCAGTTTTTGGTTGATTTCCTCCGACCATTTTATGAAGTTCAGAGGGAATCCAAGGGAGACTAGTATCCTACATTGAACCTGATAATTCCGTGGGTTGAGAAACTTAAACAAGACTGTATGCCACTTTCTTCAGATACTCCAATGCAAGCAGTTGTCAGGCAACGGCACAGAGAGTAGCTTCTGAACAAAGTTGAAGTAAATGACGTGCACAAGATAGCAACATTTCTCTGGCCTAAATTTAATCAACTGCAAATGTTGACCAGCCATGATAAGGAAGAAGTTTGTTCTGAAGCGCACAGACTTATGAACAACTTTAAAAACGGAAGATCCTGTGAAGGAAATGAAAGCAGTTGACAATGAACCTACAGGTGCCAAAAAAGCAGTGACCGAATTTGCTGAATGGGTGAATGTCCATGAAGAAGTGGACACAAATGATGAAGTGCAGCAGTATACAGCACAGAGGCCTGCTGTTTGCCATCGCCAACACAAGGGTGATCTGTTGGACTAGTGGAAGGAACACAGTGTTGGCCAGCCTGGCTAGAAGTATACTTTGCAATCCGGCGAGCAGTAGCAGCAGTGAGAGGAACTTCAGGGTAGCTGGAAGGACAATCGACCAGCGGAGAACTGCCCTTAAGCCTTCCAGCGTTAACTCTAGTCTTTTTTTACATGACAATTTATAAAACCTTTTTTTCTTTTTTTTTATGTCATGTCTGTAACTGAGACTACTTACTTGCTAGGTCTGTAACTGAGACTACTTACTTGCTATGTCTGTAACTGAGACTACTTACCTGCTATGTCTGTAACTGAGACTATTTACATGCTATGTCTGTAACTGAGATTACTAAATCAAATGTTCACCTAACTGCCTATTGGGTACTTAGTTGGAGTAGGCGGTTATATTTTTAATCTACATTTTGACGCGATTTGTTTCTGTTTTATCTGGTTATCACAGTCCTGTTTGTGGGAGCTTGCTGTGGGCAATGGCTGCTGCGTTTCCTACTGTACAAGAGTGAATACAATTCACAAAGTCCTTCATTGGGTGGAAAGTGGTTTGGGACATCCTGAGGTTGTGAAAGGTGCTAGAGAAGTGCAAGTCTTTCTTTGTAGAGAAAAAATGGTTAATCTCACGAGAAGACTGCTTAAAAATCATGAGGGAGTCGAGACGTTGTTTGAAAGTCTCGGAAGAGACAGGCTGATATTTATGACAGAAAAGGAAAATACTGTGTGTATTTGAAAGTTATCTACAAAAACTTAGCTCGGCTCCTAGAGTTGGGATCTTTAATTTTATGTACTCAAGGAGTTGAAAGAAAGATGTTCAATAAATACATAACTGTATTTGATCACTGTTACATTATTTGTTTTGTATTTTAATACTTCAAATCAGGGCTTCTGGGATGCTTTATCTCTAAGACTGAACTGTAATCTTATAGAGGAACAAGACCGTCCAGTGTGTAAAAGCAATTAACAAGCAGGGCTTGCTGCACCTAATCCACTGAGAACATTTCTTCCATTCCATTAGAGAAGAGCCTTGCGCCTAAATTTATTAAAGTATGATTAGGAATTGTGGTCATGGTGGGACAAGATGTAATGCTCTGAAGTAATTTTTTTTATCATTGTTCCTCAAATGTTTTTAAAATAGAAACAGCAGCTCAGGCTTCAGCTTGTTATTTAGCCTCTTCACTTTTCTGTTGTTATTTAAATATTAAGTTTAGGGAAAAATTTAGTCAGTCTGAATTCTTCCAGAGTCAGGTACGTGAATAGATGTCAAGGTAACCAATATGATCTGGATGTACTCCAGATACTTTTGCTCATGCTCCAAAAGTCTGCTTCCAAAGGACTCTGGGACAACTGGGCACAGGGAGAACAATGAACCCTTTTGCCGATGAAATATCCAATGGAAAATGTCCGGGTTATTATTTTGCTCTCTTGTTCTCTCCCACTGACAGACAAATAACACCAGTGTCTGAAACTGATGATTATTAATCAGGCTTATTAATAAAATTAGAAGCTAAAAGCAAACAGCAGCAAATAGATCACTGTTTTATTTAACATACTGAAACCATCACAGAACAGTAAAATGTCACATTCTGACTCCTTTAAGACGCTCCTTAAATCCTACCTCTTTGGCCAAGCTTTTGATCACCTGTCCCAATATCACCTTATGTGGCTCGGTGTCAAATTGTGTCCAATAACACACCTGTGAAGCATTTTGGGACATTTTTATTAACGGCGCCATATAAATGCAAGCTATTGTTAGCCAACATTTTCTTTTAAAACTTTGGACCTGTATCTCTGATGCAAAGTTTATGCATGAAATTCAATACTGATGGAGAGTTCCACCAGCCGAGCTCATTCACTGCCTGATGAAGCCAAGATTTACTGATAAAACCTTGATACAGAGCTCATTATACCCATTCTTCACTCTGAAGTTCACACAGACACAAAGGAAGGTAGCCCGCAGATAACCTTGATAACCGCACCAATCACAAAGATGTTGAAAAGCACTGAAATTATAGCTGGAAAACCCAAGAAGCAATATTTACTGAATGTTTATAATGCATCATCTTTGATACAGTGACCTTCTCCACAGGAGGCCTGAGCGACACCGAGAATGGCATATGTTAATTCATCCTCCTCATTATGACAGACAGTTCCTTTGAAGTGAGAATAACACAATAGTCAAGATTTGTATTTCCCCTGATGCAGAGAAAACCATCATGTGTGAAAGTGGGGGTTGGCTCCTGGTGATGGGATCAGGCTCACCCATGATTCCCCACAACTCCATATGCAGGAATAGCCAGCTGCCAGAACGGATGAACAGGATCACAAGTGTTACCATTTGGACAAGGTAGAGCACAATAACATGTTTGATATCATTAAATTTATTGCGATGTTCGGGTTGGCTGCGGCCAGGTCGAGTTTCAATTTTATACCCAAGCAGGCCTTTAACCATATTCTGCATTAAGTCTCGCCTTTGTTTCGCCTACCTTCTAATGTCACTTGCTACTTTTCTACCTCCTGTTACCAGCTTTACTTCCTTCCAATATGAGCTCCCACTCAGGTTCCCATCCCCGACAAGCTAATTTAAACCCTCTACAACAGCACTAGCAAATCTCCCTGCGAGGATGTTAGTTCCGGTCCTGTTAAGTTGTAGCCCATCCAACTGTACAGGTCCCAACTGCCCCACAACTGGTCTAAATGCCTCAGAAATCTGATTCCCTCCCTCCTACACCAATTCTCCAGCCACGTGTTCAATCGATCAATCCTTCTATTCCTATGCTCACAAGCACGTGGCGCTGGGAGTAATCCTGAGATTACTGCTTTGGAGGTCCTGCTTTTAAATTTCCTTCTTAACTCCCAAAATCTGTTTCCAGGACCTCATCCCTCTTCCTACATATGTCATTGGTACCAACGTGGACCACGACCTCTGGCTGTTCGTCTGCAGCTGCTCCGTGACATCCTTGTTCCTGGCACCAGGGAGGCAATACACCATCCTGGAGTCATAGAGTCAGTTATACAGCACAGAAACAGGCCCTTCAGCCCATCGTGTCCATGCCGGCCATCAAGCACCTATCTATTCTAACCCCGTTTTCCAGCACTTGGCCCATAGCCTTGTATGCTATGGTGTTTAAAGTACTCATCTAAATACTTCTAAAATGTTGTGAGCGTTCCTGCCTCTACCACCTCTTCAGGGGTTCCAGATTCCAACCATCCTCTGGGTGAAACTTTTTTTCCTCAAATCCCCTTAAACCTCCTGCCCCTTACCTTAAATCAATGCCCCATGGTTATTGATCTCTCCGCTAAGGGAAAAAGTTTCCCCATCAACCCTATCTATGCCCCTCATAATTTTGTATACCTCCATCAGGTCCCCCCTCAGTTTTCTCTGCTCTAAGAAAAACAACCCTAGCCTATCCAGTCTCTCTTCATAGCTGAAATGCTCCAGCCCAGGCAACATCCTGGTGAATCTCCTCTGCACCCTCTCCAGTGCAATCACATCCTTTCTAAAGTGTGACGACCAGAACTGTACACAGTACTCCAGGTGTGACCTAACTAGCGTTTTATACAGCTCCATCATAACCTGCGTGCTCTAATAAAGGCAAGTATCCCATATGCCTTCCTAACCACCTTATCTACCTGTGCTGCGCCTTCAGTGATCTATGGACAAGTACACCAAGGTCCTTCTGACCTTCTGTACTTCCTAGGGTCCTACCATCCATTGTATATTCCCTTGCCATGTTAGTGCTCCCAAAATGCATCACCTCACACTTTTCAGGATTAAATTCCATTTGCCACTGCTCGGCCCATCTTACCAGCCCATCTACATCGTCCTGTAATCGAAGGCTTTCCTCCTCACTATTTACAACACCACCAATTTTCGTGTCATCTGCGAACTTACTGATCATACCTCCCATATTCATGTCTAAATCATTAATTTATACTGCAAACAGCAGGGGTCCCAGCACTGATCCCTGTGGTACGCCAGTGGTCACAGGCTTCCAATCACAAAAACAACCCTCGACCATCACCCTCTGCCTTCTGCCATTAATCCAATATTGGATCCACTTTGCCAAATTGCCCTGGATCCCATGGGCTCATACCTTCTTGACCAAACTCCCATGCAGGTCCTTATCAAAAGCCTTACTGAAGTCAATGTAGACTACAACAAATGCTTTACCCTCATCTACACATCTGGTCACCTCCTCGAAAAATTCAATCAAGTTTGTTAGACATGATCTCCCCCTGACAAAGCCATGCTGACTATCCTTGATTAATCCCTGCCTCTCCCAGAGGAGATTAATCCTGTCCCTCAGAATTATTTCCAATAGTTTCCCTACCACTGATGTCAGACCCACCAGCCTGTAATTACCTGGTTTATCCCTGCTATCTTTCTTGAATAATGGTACCACATTCACTATCCTCCAGTCCTCTGGCACTACTCCTGTGGCCAGAGAGGATTTGAAAATTTGTGTCAGAGCCCCTGCTATCTCCTCCCTTGCCTCACACAACAGCCTGGGATACAGCTCATCTGGGCCTAGGGATTTATCCACTTTTAAACCCACTAAAACCGCTAATACCTCCTCCCTTTCAATGTTAATTTGTTTGCGTACATCACCATCCCCCTCCCTGATCTCTACACCTACATCGTCCTACTCCATAGTGAACACAGATGAAAAGTAATCATTTAAAACCTCACCTACGTCCTCTGGCTCCACACACAGATTGCCACTTTGGTCCCTAATGGGCCCTACTCTTTCCCTGGTTATCCTTTTGCCCTTAATATACTCATTAAACACCTTAAGATTTTCCTTTATCTTGCCCGCCAGTGTTTTTTCATACCCCCTCTTCGCTCTCCTAATTACTTTTTTTTTTTTAAGTACCCCCCTGCACTTTCTATACTCCTCTAGTGCCTCCACTATTTTCAGCCCCCCGAGTCTGCCATAAGCCTCCTTTTTTTTTCCTTATCCAATCCTCTATATCTCTTGACATCCAGGGTTCCCTGGACTTGTTGGTCCTACAATTTATCTTTACGGGAATATGCTGGCCCTGAACTCTCACTATTTCATGTTTACTGCCGCAGAAACGTCTTGTCTGATCTCCTGACTATCGAGTCCACTAATCCACTATCACTATTGCTCGTCCACTCTTCTTCCTCCCTTCCTGTGCAGCGGAACTACCTGTAGTGCCACGGACTTTGCTCTGGCTGCACTCCCCTGAGGAACCATCACACTCACCGCCCCCCCCATATCCAAAGTGGAAAACTGATTAACAAGCAAGATAGACTCAGGGGATTCTTGCACTGCCTGCCTGGTTCTCTTAGACTGCCTGGCAGTCACCCATTCCCTCTCTGCCTACATACTCCTAACCTGCAGCATGACTACCTCCCCAAACCTGCTATCCACGTATTCCTCTGCCTTGCGGATGCACAACAGTGACTCCAGCTGCCGTTCGAGTTCCGAAACCCGGAGCTCAAGCTTCTGCAGCCGGTGATACTTCCTGCAGATGTGTTCGTCTAGGACACGTAGTGTGACCATGACTTCCCACATACCGCAGGACATACATTCCACTTGGCCGAACTGACCTGCCAGACTGCAACTTTAAAAACTTATTACAATGAGAAGTAGAATAACCAGCTTCCTCCCCGGTACTGAAAAGAGAGGCATCTACAGGAGACTGTGCTCTGTGCCTGTTTTTCATGTAGACAGAGCTGCTCATTATTCTGCTATTAACTCTCTCTCTGGACTAATGCTTTGTCTTTCACTACAAGCATTAACACACTCTTTGCCTTTGTCCCAGGACAGCTCTGTTATTTAATCTCTCCTGCCCTCTGCCCTTTTGTTCTCTTGCACACCAACCAAACCCCCCTCCCCCACCCTCTTCACTTGCTTAAAACCCAATTCTTTTCTAACTGTTGCCAGTTCTGAGGAGGTGTCATGGACCTGAAATGTTAACTCTGCTTCTCTCTCCACAGATGCTGCCTGACCTGCTGAGTATTTCCAGCACTTTGTTTATATTTCCTGAGACATTTGGATAATCAAGTGTATAGTTGCTGCAGGTGAAGGGCTTCATCTAAAATAATGTGTTTCACAGTCACACAAAGGAAGTGTACACTAACCTAAAAACAACTGAACATTAGTTCTGATAAAGATGCATGCCTTCATTTGGAATTACTGCTGATAAGTACTAATGCTGCACTTCTAGCACCAACAATCGGTCAAATATAAATAACTCGCACCACAAAACTCCCACTGCTTTACAATATGGGTGAACAGAGCAGACAACAGCCCTGTGTGACCTCTCCATCTGTAATGTGTGGTACAGACAGACGCAATAGGATTGCTATTGCATCTTTTCAGTTAAGATAACATGCTGTCAACCTAGACTATATAGAATAAGAGCATATGAAAAATGTTTATGTGATGGATGACTTCTATAACGAGACACCATTTGAATGGCCATTAGGCTGAAATGCAGTTAAAGTCGTAGCATTCATACAGCATTTTACAAATTACATACAAGATACTCAATATTTTAAAAAACAATTTTAAAAATGCAAAATCAGGACTTTGGTGCAAATTTCTTGTATGCAACCTCAATAATCCTGGATGAGGTGTCACTGGTACTGCACAACAGAACAGTAGCGAAATTACTGACATCAGAAATAGATTACAACTGGCCACACAGAGCCACTGAGTTAGCACCATTGCCAGAGAAACATCAGCAATGTTGATCCCCGCTTCCGCAATCTGATTTCATTCATTCTGTAGTACCAACGTCAGATTGGCTGAGGCCCACATGAGTCACTGGCTTGTGCAAACAAGAGATATTCTTAAGATGGTTTCCTTTCTTATGAAGGACAACAAATTAAAAATGAAACCTCCATTCCAGAGACTTGAGCACAAAATCCAGGAGGACACTCCAGTGCAGTACTGAGGGAGTGCTGTACAGTCAGAGATGCTGTCCTTTGGATGAGATATTAAACCAGGAAGCCATCTGGCCTCTCAGGTGGATGTAAAAGACCCCATGGCACTATTTCAAAGACGAGCAGGGGAGATCTCCCTGGTGTCCTCAACCAATATCACTAAAATGGATTATCTGGTCATTCTCACAAAGCTGTTTGTGACAGACTACTGTGTGCAAATTAGCTACCGCATTGCCTACATCACAACACTTGAAAAGTACTTCATTGGCTGTAAAATGCTTTGGCACATCCTGAGATTGGGAAAGGCGCTACTTAAGTGCAAAATCTGTTTCATTAATGCATCGAGTCTCCACTGGGAAAAGAGGGGGCTGTGCCTTTGGGACCAGTATCTTGGTAATTCAAATAGCTAGGGCAGCAGACAGGGCTTTAAACTAATGAAGGGGGTGGAAGGATTCAGGAAAGCGCAAACTCAAAAGTAGTAAGAGAAATGTTAAAGCTGTAGAGCAGAGTAGAGGCTTGGGTAAAAATCAGCAGAGTGGGTGAGGAAGGGACAGAGAGCTTAACAAAAGTAATAGGGCATTAGCGACTAAGGTGACCTCAGGGAAAAACAGAAAAAAATTGAAAATAAAGGTGCTATATCTGAATGCATGAAGCATTTGCAATAAAATAGATGAATTAATAACACTGATATAAATTAATGGGTTTGATCTAATTACCATTAAAGAGACATGGGCTGGATTTTACCTTAGGCAAATGGGAATTCGCCACCTACTTTTATGTCGGTGGCGAACCCGCTTCCGCCTAGCCCGGGGATCCATCCCACATTTTACGCGTCACCGGGCTTTACTTGTGCCAAGGCGGGACTTTCAGCCGCTTGAGGGAGGAAGTCCCGCCTCAAGTGAGCTGCCGGTCAATCATCGGGTTGGCAGCTCTTAGTCCCAGTCGCGCCACCAGGAGCGGTGGCCACTGCTGGGACTACAGCCCAGCCAACACCATGGAGCCAGGAGGGAAGATAAGTTGGGCATGCCTCACCAGGGAGATCGGTCGTGCCCTGGTGAGGCTAGGGTGGTCGTTTGGGGGGGGGGGGGGGGGCCGCCTTGGGTCCCGCGGTGGGTTGGGAGGTGGAGGGCGGCCTTCAATCGGACACCCTGTGCCCAACTGCCATGGCACTCCCCGGCACGTGGAAAGGCCAGCAGCTATCGCTGGGTGGCCTTTCACATCCCCAGAACGTCCACTTGCCACGGGTAAAATACCCGTGGAGGCGGGCAAGGGCCCTTAAGTGGCCACTTAAGGTCCCTGATAGGCCTCGGGCGGGCCGTTTCTTCCCCCACCCCCAACCGCCGTAAAGCTGACCGGAGGCGGGAGCGCAGCGGGTAGGCCTCCCGGAGCCTCCCGCTCAATTTTACGCCACCCCCATGCCACCATCCAGCCCGCTGGGGCGGCGTAAAATTCAGCCCATGGTTGCAGAGTGGCCAAAGTTGGGAACCAAAGATCCCTGAATACCTGACTTTTAGAAGAGAGACAAAATTGAAAGGGAAGGTGGGGGGGGGTAGTCTCGATAGTAAAGAATGGGATGAATACAGCAGAAAGAAAGGATCTTAGCTCAGAAAACCGACGTAAAACTAGTTTAAGTGGAGCGAAAATACAAGGGGCAGAGAGCACCAGTGCGAAAAGTTTACAGGCCCTCTAACAGTAGTTGTACTTTTGGGCAGAGTATAAATCAGGAAATAAAAGGTGCATGTAATGAGGGTAATCCAGTGGGCGACCTTAATTTTCATACAGACTAAGTAAACCAAACATGCAGTGTGGAGGAGTAGTTCACGGAACATATACGAGATAGTTTTCTCGACCAGTTTGTTGAGGAACCAACTAGGGAACTAGTATCGTGCAGTCAGAACGGGTTAATTAATAACCTTGTAGTTAAAGAGCCTCTACGGGAGAGCAATTATTATATCGAGTCTGAGAGTGATTTACTTAAGTCCGAAACTAGGGTCTTAAATCTGAACAAAGCAAACTACCTACGTTTGAGGGCTGAATTGGCTAAGGTAGATTGAGAAACTAGATTAAAAGATATGATGGTAGATAGCAATGGCAATTATTTAAAGCATTAATTCATAATTTGCAACAAATATACATTCCCTTAAGGAATAAAAGCCCTCCAGGAAAGGTAGTCCAACCACAGCGAATAAGAGAAGTTAAAGATAGCATTAGATTTAAAGGAAGAGGCTTATAATATTGCCAAAAAGAGTAGCAAGTCTGAGGATTGGGAGGATTATAGAATTGAAGGATGAGCAAGAAATTCATAAAGAGTAAAGAGAATATGAGATTAAACTAGCAAGAGAAAAAGGAATATATAAGTAAACTAGCAAGAGGCATAAAAACAGGCTGTAATAGTTTCTGTAGGTATGTAAAGAGAGATTAGTGGAAGTAATCATGGGTCCCTTACAGGCAGAGACAAGAGAAACAATAAATATGGAATAAGGAAATAATGGATGCATTAAATGAATACATAGTATTTGTCTTCATAGTACAAGACACGAAAAAAATTCTAGAAATTATGGGGAACCAAGGGTTTTGCGAGAATGGGGAACTTAAAAGAAATAAGTATTGCTAAAAAAAAAAAGAGACATGCTGTCAAAGCTTTTCGTCTTGCACTCATCAGGACAGATGCAAGAATGTCAAATTTCAAAGGGAGCAACAATTTATACTGCATGAGAAAAGAGTGCCGATTGGTTGGAAAGTCAACTCTGATTGGTCGAGGTGTTACCATGGAGAATGCACCATGGAACTACTGTCCCCCATGTTTTTGTTTAATTCAAAAAAGGTGCAACGCCTGGACATTTTCCTTTTGCCTGCAGAAGATAGGTTCCTACGTATGAATATATGTAGCTTCTAGCAAGCTTAAGCAAGCCACATTGCGAGCCCAACTGATCAGCTACATTTATTTCTGGCCTCTTCAGCATCCCAGATTTTAACTGCTCCACCATCAGTGGCTGTGCCTTCAGCTGCCTAGGCCTCAGCTCTGGAATTACCTCCCTAAACCTCTTTGACTCTACCTCTGCCTGGCTGGGGAGTCTAGAATTAGGGGGTCACAATCTCAGTGAAAAGGGTCATTTAGGACTGAAGAGAAATTTCTTTACTCGAAGAGTTGTAAATCTTTGGAATTCTCTATCCCAGAGAACTGTAAATTCTCAGTCATTTGAGTATATGCAAGACAGAGATACTAAGGCAATCAAGGGATAAATAAGGTGGAGTTCAGGTAGGAGATCAGCAATGATCGTATTGAAAGGCGGAGCCAGCCTGAAGGATCGAATGGCCTACTCCTGCTTCTATTCCTTATATTCTTATATGCAGGGGTGAAAGTCTGCCTGGGGCTACAAAACAGACTGTTTGATTTCTGGGTTTTATTATAGATATTCTACTAAGGTTCAACATCACCAACTGCTGCTTTAAGGAGACCCCGCATCCTCAAGGCACTGGAATGTGTCCTTACATACTCAATATCTAGGCTGTCAAGAAAAGCAATATGCCAAATAAGAAATATTAATTAATTGGTTGGAAATTTACATTAAACTTATAATGAAAAAAATCCAGCAGTTAACTTTTGAAAAAAACTGGCAGCCAACTGGCATCTGAAACATCTTTCCAAGGCCCCAACTGAAACAGAGGTCTGAGGAGCATGGACCCAGAACAACGGCTTGCTCTAAGTGATTGAATCACCTAAGATTGCTTCATTCGCACAGCATTCAAGGCAATCCAAACACCTTGAATTTGAAAAAGCAAACCCCTCTAAGCGTGAAAATTGTCATTCTGGGGCTGGGGGAGCCAATTCCAAACCTTGAATCTAATTAGAAGGTTCCAGAGAATACAATGAAGCAGACATGTGACCGTCTGTCCATCTCTGTGAAAGCTGGGAGTTTCCTTGAACAAAGGGTCAAGCCAGTAACTCAGACGGGGCAGCAGCAAAAAGGATGTGTGCCTCCCTCTCCACACTCCACAAGTTTGAAAATCACCTGCTACTGTGGACCCCCCAAGCCAGACAGAGACCAGGGGAAGCGAGCCACCTACAAATCTGCCTCCAAGAAAGCCCTGAGCCAAGCGGGCCAGACACAAAGTGCACTTTGATCAACCAAAGACTTCAAGAATGCAACTTCAGCCGGAAGACCACAGAATTATCAACCTCACAGACTGTGTATTTAATTTCCATTTATTCTGGACTCTAATCCAACCACAAAATCTACTTCTCACTCTGTAATCTAGGGGTATGTGTATGTGATTCTCGTGTGAATGTGTGCATGAACGTGTAGCGTATTTTTTTTTTAATTTAGATTGTGTTTAGATTAAGTATAATAAACAAATTCTTGTTTAAACTCAAGAAAACCTGTTCAATTGGTTCTTTCATGATCACATTAAAGGTAAAAGGTAAAACACTCACTGAGGTGGTAAGCACAACCACTGTTTAGAAAGGAATGAACCCTGTTGCAGTCAAGGAGGGAGCGCAAGAGGGGTGCCTGTGACCCCTCTCCTCACCTGGCCGTAACAAGGCAAAAAAGGTCAACAGTAAACATCTACTATTATATTCTGGTTTACTGTCATCTACCACCTACCACTGCGTACCTTCTTGTCTTCAATAGGTAGATGAAAAGACATGCTATCTGATGAAAGCTCAGATTATAAACCAATAAACAAGTTATTTAACATTAAAACAGGTTAATGAACATGTTAATTAAAAGCAGTATACTTACAGTAGTTTACTTACTCCTCAGCATGTTATAACAACAAATACACTTCTCCAGGGCTATCTCTCACCACAACATTGATCTTTGTAAACAACTACTCACTTCTTACATGGCAAAACACTGCCACTGAGCCAAATCTAGCACAGTCTCAGTGCTGGCCTTAATGACAGATGAGCTGGTGCAAGTAGCCCCAGGTAAGACCACACTCAGATGCTAAAGGTCATAGACCTGTCCATTAAAACAAGTGCAAAAAAATGATTGGCCCTGCCATCATCAAAGGCTTGTCTCAAATTTTCACCTCAGACACAGCAGTTAATAATGAGTCACCACCTCAGGACAGCTTGATTCATTCATTGGTGCCAGAATCCCTGAACAATTTGTTAAGATCCTGTAAAGGCATGTCAGAGATTGTAGCTTTCACAACCACAGTAGATCAACAGCCAAACAAATTTTTAAGAAGATACAGAGAATACTGTACCGGTCAAACTATAATTTGGACTGGCTATCCGTCACAAAATTACTAATTACATATGCAAGTCCCATACAAGTTCATGCGGACAACCCATTTAGGTTCTGAGCTATTATAGGTTGAATGAGTCGGGCACTGCTCACGAGTGAACCTGAGTTTTTAACCTTTCTTGTGTCATAATCTACAAAATCAGGAACTAAATAAATAACCCAAGACAAAAATGCTCAACTAGTTTCTCGCATAGAGCACCACTGCAAAATATGGAAATAACCAACAAACTTCTCATCAGATGCACGCTGCAATTTGCATCTTTCTGTAATTTTTTTACAAAAATTCCAAATCTGGGTGAAGGAAACAATCAACAAGCATGTCACATATCAAGATTTTTGACAACTTGGCCACAGAAGAATTTTGGTGTAATTTAAAACAAAACATTACTACTTAATTAAATTTAGTTGAGCAAATCCACAAAACAGCCATGTGCTGGGGATTTGAATTCAGACAGAGCATTCATCGAGATTGCATAAAACAATAGCGATTTATTAAGAACATCCCTGTAAACAGTCATACACAGTATGTTGCAATGGCCCTATTCATTTGTGTTCGGCATAAGTTAGTTGCCAAGAAACCTTTAACTAGGTGGCACTGATTAGCGGGCTCAGATGTCCAATCTCTGGGCACAGACAGCTGGGAAACAGTCAAAGATCAAAGGTTCCTGCCCAGTTAAGGAAGGAAGAAACACAATCAAGGAGTCTGTACAATCTGGCAATGAAACTAAAGAGAGAGGGCTCTCTCAAATTCAGAGGCAAACAGCTGCAGAATCTTCTAGTCGTAAGAATGCATTTAGACCACCAACAGGAACAATGTGGTTTGTTTGTTATTTTCTGTGCTATAAGGAATGTTACAAAAATAAGATGATGTTAGGTAAATGTTAATCAGCTTGTTCACTTACTGGGTGAAATCAGCCTTGTTAAACCACTGTTCTTCAACCTTCCTTTCAGAGGATTGAAGCTGTGCATGGGGAGCCATACATACACACGAATTAGGAGCAGTAGGCCATTCGGCCCCTCAAGCCTGCTCCACCATCTAAGAAGATCATGGCTGATCTGATCGTGGTCTCAACTCTACTTTCTTGTCTACCTGCTATAACCTTTGACTCCCTTGCCAATCAAGAATCTATCTAACTCAGCCTAAAAATATTTAATGACCCTATCTCCACTGCTCTCTGGGGAAAAGAATTCCACAGACTAACAACCCTCAGAAAAAAAATTTCTCCTCATCTCTTTCTTAAATGTGAGACCCTAATTTTTGAATCGTGCCCCTAGTTCTAGTCTCTCCCATAAGGGGAAACATCCTTTCAGCATCCACCCTGTCAAGTCCCCTCAGGATCCAATATGTTTCAATAAGATTATCTTATTCTTCTAACCTCCAATGGATACAGGCCCAACCTTTCCTCATAAGATAACCCCCTCATTCCAGGAATCAGTCGAGTGAACTTTCTCTGAACTGCTTCTAATGCAATTATGTCCTTTAAGTAAGGAGACCAAAACTATATGCAGTACTGCAGATATGGTCCCACCAACACCATTACAGCATCTAGTTCACATAACAAGTGGTTTTATTGTTATGGCTCCCAGTCACGCTGTCGCAGGACTAGATACCGGCCAGCAAAGTTTAAGTATAAGAAACTCTCCTCTTTCATGTTTAAACTCAAGAAAACTTGTCCAATTGGTCCTTTCACAATCACATTAAAAGGTAGAAGGTAAAACACTCACTGACGTGCGTAACAACGTTCAACTGATGCGACGGATAATGAAGGAGGTGCACTGGTTGACCGTACCTTCTTCATTAAGAAAATCCTTATTGATTGCTGTGGATTCCAAGCTGCGGACATCTTCCGCCTGCAGGACGTCCCCAGCAGTGGATATTTCAACGTGACGTTCAAGAATGTGGCGGGATGCATCAAATTCCTGAAGGTGTTCAAGGAGAGGGGAAACTAGGTGCCACTGTCATTCCTCACAATGGAGCCACTCTTCACGCTGCCATCGCGACATGACCGGGTGGGGACAATCCATCTCTACAACCCGCATGTTCCTGTCGTGGACGTACTCACCTTCCTCGCCAGGTACGTTGAGGGGGCCGGCAGCAGTACTGATGTCAAGGACTCGCTTGGGCTTTGGACCAGCAAGCGGCAGGTCAAGGTGACCTTGAAGGTCGATGCCAATGGAGCCATCATCCATCTCCCCTCCAGCTTCGCTATCGGGGGAAGTCGAGGCTTCTTTGTCTATGTGGGGCAGCCCAGAGTTTGTCGCATCTGCGGCAAATCTGGTCATATGGCGGCCAATTGCAACACAGTCGTCTGCAAGAAGGAAGGCCATCAGACCAAGGGCTGCAAACAGAGTAAGTGCTGCAACCTGTGCCGTGGGGCAGGTCACCTCTACAAAACCTACCCCAAACGCTGCCTCAGTTGCGCACAGGCGGCATGGTCCAAGGAAAGGCCAGGAGAAGGAATAGTGAATGTGTCTGGTGCTGGGAGGGAGACAAGCAATCCTCCCCTCAGCAAGGAAAGTCTATCTGAGAAGGAGAAGAAAGGGGAGGCAGCTGCAACCAGCGACCCAATAATACCCTGTGCCCGGAAACTCCTCCTTGACAGACAGAATCAATGGAGGAGAAGGTAGCAGATGGAAAAACTGGTCAGTGGCAAGTGGTAAAAAGAAAAACCGCAAAAAAGAGGCCTCCAAAAAATGTACAGGTCACCACCCAAACCAGTGGCAAAAGGAGGCTACCGTCTGAGACGGACTACAGCAGCTCCTCCTCATTGGACGAGGAAGGGCCAGAAAGACTGCACCTGCAAAAGAAGCGCTAGAATTCAAAGGGGCTGGAATAGAAAGCCCCCCAGCTCCAGGGCACTGGTAGCTCTGACAGGCCCAGTGCGCACCAACCCCAAAACGCCAATCCCAGCGAGATGCCAAGCGTACCCCAGTTCCGGGACACTGAGAGCAGCGAAGCATCTGGCACACTCCAGCTCCGGGAAGCCGGGAGCAGCGATGTCTTCGAGGAGGGGCAGAGGGGAAAGACACCACCAGCAGAGGACAACCCAAACCTTGCTGCCTACAAGACCCCCCTGATGTCACACCAGCAGAACAAAACGCCCATGAGTAACCAGGAGGGGGTTTCTGAGCACAACGAATGTGAAACAGCTTGCTTACACGATGGGTATGCAGGAACATACCCAAGGACTGGGACTAACAAGGACACCACTTGTGGTAGGCAACACCCAACTTTAAAATGGGTATAAAGATTGCTTCGATTAATGTGCATTAAAATTGTGCATTAAATCCACTGTACGATGTGTTTCCCCTGTGGCTATCCCCCTCTCTAACAAGTATACCGTTTTAGATACTGTTGGGGAGGATAGCCAATCAGGGGAAAACAGCAGCAGCAGCCAGAGCAGTGGCACCATGGCTGGCTCTGTTGTTCAACAGGGAGGGACAAAGCGCAGAAGAGCAATAGTTATAGGGGATTCTATAGTCAGGGGCACAGAAAGGCGCTTCTGTGGAACTGAAAGAGACTCCAGGATGGTATGTTGCCTCCCTGGTGCCAGGGTCAAGGATGTCTCTGAACGGGCAGGGGGCATTCTGAAGGGGGAGGGTAAACAGCCAGAGGTTGTGGTACACATCGGTACCAATGACATAGGCAGGAAGAGAGACTAGGTCCTGCAGGGGGAGTTTAGGGAGTTAGGTAGAAAGTTAAAAGACAGGACCTCGAGGGTTGTAATCTTGGGATTACTCCCTGTGCCACGTGCCAGTGAGGCTAGAAATAGGAAGATAGTGCAGCTAAACACGTGGCTGAACAACTGGTGTAGGAGGGAGGGTTTCAGATATCTGGATCATTGGGATCTCTTCAAGGACAGGTGGGACCTGTACAAGAAGGACGGGTTGCATCTAAACTGGAGGGGCACAAATATCCTGGCTGCAAGGTTTGCTAGCGTCACTCGGGAGGGTTTAAACTAGTGTGGCGGGGGGTGGGAACCAGAGCAGAGGACAGCAGGTGAAATAAATGAGGGGGATCTAGTAAATAAGGCCAGTAAGACTAAGAGGAAGGGCAGGCAGGGAGATGTTGCTGAGCACAGCAGGACTGGTGGTCTGAAGTGCATTTGTTTCAACGCGAGAAGTGTAACAGGTAAGGCAGATGAACTTAGAGCTTGGAGTAGTACTTGGAACTATGATGTTGTTGCTATTACAGAGACTTGGTTGAGGGAAGGACAGGATTGGCAGCTAAACGTTCCGGGATTGAAAAGCTTCAGGCGGGATAGAGGGGGATGTAAAAGGGGTGGGGGAGTTGCATTACTGGTTAAGGAGAATATCACAGCGGTACTGCAGGAGGACACCTCGGAGGGGTCATACAGCGAGGCAATATGGGTGGAGCACAGGAATAGGAAGGGTGTAGTCACGATGTTGGGGGTTTACTACAGGCCTCCCAACAGCCAGCGGGAGATAGAGGAGCAGATATGTAGCCAGATTCTGAAAAGATGCAAAGGTAACAGGGTTGTAGTGGTGGGTGATTTTAACTTCCCCTATATTTACTGGGACTCAGTTAGTGCTAGGGGCTTGGATGGGGCAGAATTTGAAAGGAGCATCCAGGAGGGCTTCTTGAAAAAGCTTCTGACTATCCACTCTGTCCATGCCGCTCATAACTTTGTAAACCTCTATCATGTCGCCCCTCCACCTTCGTCGTTCCAGTGAAAACAATCAGAGTTTTTCCAACCTCTCCTCATAACTACTGTCCTCCAGACCAGGCAACATCCTGGTAAACCTCCTCTGTACCCTCTCCAAAGCCTCCACGTCCTTCTGGTAGTGTGGCGACCAGAATTGCACGCAATATTCCAAGTGTGGCCGAACTAAAGTTCTGTACAGCTGCAACATGACCTGCCAATTTTTATACTCTATGCTCTGACCGATGAAGGCAAACATGCTGTATGCCTTCTTGACTACCTTATCCACCTGCGTTGCCACTTTCAGTGACCTGTGGACCTGTACGCCCACATCTCTGTGCCTGTCAGTACTCCTAAAGGTTCTGCCATTTACTGTATACTTCCCACCTGCATTCGACCTTCCAAAATGCATTACCTCACATTTGTCCGGATTAAACTCTCTCTGCCATTTCTCCACCAAAGTCTCCAACCGATCTATATCCTGCTGTATACTTTGACAATCCTCATCATTATCCGCAACTCCTCCAACCTTTGTGTCGTCCGCAAACTTACTAATCAGACCAGCTACATTTTCCTCCAAATCATTTATATATACTACAAACAGCAAAGGTCCCAGCACTGATCCCTGCGGAACACCACTAGTCACATCTCTCCATTCAGAAAAACACCCATCCACTGTTACCCTCGGTCTTCTGTGACTGAGCCAGTTCTGTATCCATCGTGCCAGCTCACCTCTGATCCCGTGTGACTTCACCTTTTGCACCAGTCTGCCATGCGGGACCTTGTCAAAGGCTTTACTGAAGTCCATATAGACAACGTCCACCGCCCTTCCCTCATCAATCATCTTCGTCACTTCCTCAAAAAACTCAATCAAATTAGTGAGACACGACCTCCCCTTCACAAAACCATATTGCCTCTCGCTAATAAGTTCGTTTGTTTCCAAATGGGAGTAAATCCTGTCCCGAAGAATCCTCTCTAATAGTTTCCCTACCACTGACGTAAGGCTCACCAGCCTATAATTTCCTGGATTATCCTTACCACCCTTCTTAAACGAAGGAACAGCATTGGCTATTCTCCAGTCCTCTGGGACCTTACCTGTAGCCAATGAGGATGCAAAGATTTCTGTCAAGGCCCCAGCAATTTCTTCCCTTGCCTCCCTCAGTATTCTGGGGTAGATCCCATCAGGCCCTGGGGACTTATCTACCTTAATGCTTTGCAAGACACCCAACACCTCCTCCTTTTTGATAATGAGATGACTGAGACTATCTACACTCCCTTCCCTATGCTCATCATCCACCAAGTCCTTCTCCTTGGTGAATACTGATGCAAAGTACTCATTTAGTACCTCACCCATTTCCTCTGGCTCCACGCATAGATTCCCATCTCTGTCCTTGAGTGGGCCAACCCTTTCCCTGGTTACCTTCTTGCTCTTTATATATGTATAAAAAGCCTTGGGATTTTCCTTAATCCTGTTTGCCAATGACTTTTCATGACCCCTTTTAGCCCTCCTGACTCCTTGCTTAAGTTCCTTCCTACTGTCTTTATATTCCTCAAGTGCTTCATCTGTTCCTAGCCTTCCAGCCCTTACAAATGCTTCCTTTTTCTTTTTGACTAGGCTCACAATATCCCATGTTATCCAAGCTTCCCGAAACTTGCCAAACTTGTCTTTCTTCCTCACAGGAACATGCTGGTCCTGGGTTCTAATCAGCTGACGTTTGAAAGACTCCCATGTCAGATGTTGATTTACCCTCAAACAGCCGCCCCCAATCTAAATTCTTCAGTTCCTGCCTAATACTTTTATAATTAGCCTTCCCCCAATTTAGCACCTTCACCCGAGGACTACTCTTATCCTTATCCACAAGTACCTTAAAACCTATGGAATTATGGTCACTGCCCCCGAAATGCTCCCCCACTGAAACTTCAACCACCTGGTCGGGTTCATTCCCCAATACCAGGTCCAGAATGGCCCCATCCCTAGTTGGACTATCTACATACTGTTTCAAGAAGCCCTCCTGGATGCTCCTCACAAATTCTGCCCCATCCAAGCCCCTAGCACTAAGTGAGTCCCAGTCAATATTGGGGAAGTTAAAATCACCCACCACTACAACCCTGTTACCTTTACATCTTTCCAAACTCTGTCTACATATCTGCTCCTCTACCTCCCGCTGGCTGTTGGGAGGCCTGTAGTAAACCCCCAACATCGTGACTACACCCTTCCTATTCCTGAGCTCCACCCATATTGCCTCGCTGTATGACCTCTCTGAGATGTCCTCCCGCAGTACAGCTGTGATATTCTCCCTAACCAGTAATGCAACTCCTCCACCCCTTTTACATCCCCCTCTGTCCCGCCTGAAGCTTCTAAAGCCTGGAACATTTAGCTGCCACTCCTGCCCTTCCCTCAACCAAGTCTCTGTAATAGCATCAACATCATATTTCCAAGTACTAATTCAAGCTCTAAGTTCATCTGCCTTACCTGTTATACTTCTTGCGTTGAAACAAATGTACTTCAGACCACAGTCCCGCTGTGCTCAGCAACATCTCCCTGCCTGCTCTCCCTCTTAGTCCTACTGGCCTTATTTACTATGTCCTCCTCATTTATTTCACTAGCTGTCCTACTGCTCTGGTTCCCACCCCCCTGCCACACTAGTTTAAACCCTCCCGAGTGACGCTAGCAAACCTTGCAGCCAGGATATTAGTGCCCTTCCAGTTTAGATGCAACCCGTCCTTCTTGTACAGGTCCCATCTGTCCCTGAAGAGAGCCCAATGGTCCAGATATCTGAAACCCTCCCTTCTACACCAGCTGCTCAGCCACGTGTTTAGCTGCACTATCTTCCTATTTCTAGCCTCACTGGCACGTGGCACAGGGAGTAA
Organism: Heterodontus francisci; assembly: GCF_036365525.1. Taxonomy (NCBI): domain Eukaryota; kingdom Metazoa; phylum Chordata; class Chondrichthyes; order Heterodontiformes; family Heterodontidae; genus Heterodontus; species Heterodontus francisci. The sequence continues at coordinate 38,331,997 of NC_090394.1, read as the reverse complement.
TCCAGAGATTACAACCCTAGAGGTCCTGTTTTTTAAACTTACTACCTAACTCCCTAAACTCCCCCTGCAGGACCTCATCACTCTTCCTAGGTTTAAACATAGGTCTAAGGTGAGAGGGCAAAGTTTAGAGGGGATGTGCGAGGCAAGTTCTTTACACAGAGGGTGGCGAGTGCTTGGAACTCGCTGTCGGGGGAGGTAGTGGAAGCAGGTACGATAGCGACGTTTAAGAGGCATCTTGACAAATACATGAATAGGATGTGAATAGAGGGATACGGTCCCTGGAAGTGCAGAAGGTTTTAGTTTAGACAGGCATCAAGATCGGCGCAGGCTTGGAGGGCCAAATGGCCTGTTCCTGTGCTGTACTGTTCTTTGTTCTTTTGTTCTACCTTGGACTACCTCACCAAGGTCAAAGCCAACCTGCTGTTTCTGCAGGAGTGTGGAATCCCGCACCTCAGCACCCACAGGCAATGGTCGCAATGGTGGTCCCATGGGCCATCGATCTGATCGGGAAACGATTCCCATTCCTCCAGCCTGGGTATTCTGCGGAGAGGCAACTTCACCATCTTCGAAGTTAAGGAGGTGGTGGGCGGTCGCCTCCTCGTAGCAGGTGTACTGTACAACAATGCTCCGCTCCAGTTAATCAAAGTGTACGCCCCAGTTCAATGCGGCAAGTGACTGACCATCCTCCAGCAGCTCCCACTGCTGCTGGCAAAATCCAGGCCGGTCATTCTTGGCGGTAACTTCAATTGCATCATTGATGCAGTTGGACGATCCAGCAGTGATGACAGCAAACTGGACGCTACATCCAAATTCCTAATGGAAACAGTAAAAGATGCCAAACTGCATGATGTCTTCAGCAAATCTGCAGATGGAGCGCAGCGTGGATACACCTGGTCAAGACCGGATGGGTCTGCCCGTTCCAGAATTGACTTCCTGTTTGTGTCCTGTGCTTCCACGGTCAGATCCACTGATGTCAAGCCGGTATTCTTCTCTGACTACTGCCTCTTACTGGCCAACTGTCACTTACAGGATGACCAGCGGGTTGGCAGGGGGACATGGGAGCTGAATGTTACACTGCTAACCCAAGAACATTGAGGAACTCAAAAGGGATTACAAAGGTTGGAGAACCGTGATACCCCTCTTTGGGTCTCCGGTGCACTGGTGGGAAGCGCTCAAGGCGAACATCAAGAGGTTCTTTATCCTCAAAGGTGTTCAGAGGGCAAGAGAGAGACAGAGGGAAATGTCCTGACTCCAGAAAAGAATGCAAAATCTGCTCCGGCTGCAGTCGATGGGGTCAACGTCAAGGAGGATCTCCAAGAAGTGGAGAGCCAGCAGGCCTCGCTCTTTGCCATGGAGGCCTCCAAGATCATCTTCCAGTCCAGAGTCCGCTCCGTTGAGCAGCATGAGATGTGTTCACGTTTCTTCTTCCAAAAGGTACACAGAGAGAGCTCTGTGATCAGCAGCCTGAAGGAAGAGGATGGCTCGGTAACGTCTTCTCAGTCTGACATACTAAGGATTAGCAAATCTTTTTATGCTGGGCTGTACGACGTGAAGCCCATGGACAGCATAACCTTCCAGTCCTTCCTGTCATCTATCATGCAGGCCTTAGATGACAGCATGCAGGAGAGTCTGGACAAGCAGCCAACTCTGGATGAACTGACAAAGGCCATCAGGTGCTTCGAGACGAGTAGAACTCCCGGAAACGATGGCTTACCAATTGAGCTGTATTCGGCTCTGTGGGACTGGATTGGCCGAGACCTGCTGGAAGTGTACTAGAGTATGCTTCTGGCCAGCAGCGTGTTAGAATCCATGAGGAAAGGCATCATCACCCTCACCTACAAGCGGAAGGGGGAAGAGGGCGGAAATCAGAAATTGGTGGCCCATCTCACTGCTTAATGTTGACTACAAGATTCTGTCCAAAGTCATCGCCAGTCGGGTCAAGTCTGCTCTGGAGTTGGTGATTCACCCTGATCAGACCTGTACTGTACCCGGAGAAAGATCTCTGATAGCCTCGCGCTACTCAGGGATACAATCCGCTAAGTACGGGACAGGGGGCTGGACACCTGCCTCATCAGCTTAGACCAGGAGAAGGCTTTTGACAGGATACCGCACACATACATGATGGACGTGCCCTCCAAAATGAGGTTTGAGGAGGGAATCTGCAATTGGATCAAACTGCTCTACACAAACATCAGTAGTGCAGTCTCAATCAATCAATGGGTGGGAATCAGAAAGCTTCCCGATCCAATCTGGAGCCAGACAGGGCTGTCCTCTCTCTCCTGCCTTGTATGTCTGCTGTAACGAACCTTTTGCTGAGTCCATTAGGAAGGATGCGGGCAGGAGGAGTGACAATCCCAAGCAGTGGAAGCACTCAGGTCAAAGCCTCCCTGTACATAGACGACATTGCCGTCTTCTGCTCGGATCTGCTGTCAGTTAGCAAACTAATGAGCATCTGTAACCAGTTCGAACTGGCCTCAGGAGCCAAAGTGAATTGCGGCAAGAGCAAGGCCATGTTCTTTGGGAACTGGGCTGATTGATCCTTTGTCCCCTTCACCGTCAGGTCAGACTACCTGAAGGTGCTAGGGATATTGTTCGCAAGGACCGGGGTGTGCCAAAACCTGGAAGGAGCGAGTAACCATGGTACACCATAAACAGAGCATGTTGGAGCAGTGTTCTCTCTCCATTGTGGGTAAAAACCTGGTCATCAGGTGTGAGGCGATCACGTTGTTGCTGCATGTGGCGCAGGTCTGGCCCATACCCCACTCCTGTACCATGGCGGTCGCCCAAGCCATTTTCCACTTTATCTGGAGATCCAAAATGGACCTGATCTGGAGGGACGTGATGTTCAAACCTCTGGATAAAGGTGGAAAAAACGTACCCAACGTTGCCCTCATCCTGACGACCACCTTCGTGTGCTGTGTGTAGAGCCCCTGTACACAAACTCCAAGTGTAACTACATGCTGAGGTTCTATCTGCCCCGGGTGTTGCGAAGGATGGGACCACCTATCCTTGGTGGAAAAGTTTGTGCAGAAAAACAACTTTGACCACCAATCCATCAGGCAGTGGTCTTCACGGAATATCCTCAAGACCCTACGGAAAAAGGAGATGGTGGATCCTGTCAGATGGTTTCCCAAGCAGACTGCCAAAGTCATTTGGCAGAATGCTATCACCAGAACTTTCAAACAAGCACCAAGATATTGCTTGGCTGGTGGTGAGAAGGGCACTCCCCATCAGATCCTTCCTGCACGCCCGGAATCCCACCACCTCAGTAAGCTGCCCCCAAGATGGCTGTGATGGGGAAGAGACTGTTGCCCACCTCTTTCTGGAACATGTCTTTGCAAAGCAGGTGTGGAGAGTAGCAGTGGTTTTTGTCGAGGTTCATCCCAAGCAGTTCTGTAACACAGGAGTCTGTGCTCTACGGGCTGTTCCCAGGGACGCACACTGAGATAAACATCAACTGCTGCTGGAGGACCATCAATTCAGTGAAAGATGCTCTATGGTCTGCCCAAAATTTGCTGCTCTTCAAGTGCAAAGAGTTGTCCACGACCAAGCGTTGCAGACTGGCACATTTTAAGGTCCAGGGCTACGTGCTGAGGGACACACTAAAGCCTGGGGCAACCGCCACAAAGGTTCAATGGGGAAAGACCACCGTATAAGGTCCTGCCACCATAGGGAATGGAGGGGCTGGACCTATGGGAAATCCCTCGGGCTGTATACACCAAATATGGGTTTGCTGTAAAATGTACATGGCATGTAAAATGGAATGAAAGTGTTGTGAGGCAACTCACTCCAGTATTGAAGAAAACTGATTTCCGTTGCACGTTCTGAAATGTCAACTTGGTGCTGTTTTGAACTGTTTTGGAATGTATTTTTGACATAATTTTATGAATAAAGTATATTTTGGGGGAAAAAGGGCAACAGGGGAGCCTGTGACCCCCTCCTCACCTGGTCGTGAAATTATACATTCTTCCAACTCCATCCAATCTTCTGCTGAGGTTTGTATTCTATACTCATCATTTCCGTCAATGCACACAACCACCAATTCTCTTGCAGTGCAATGGTGATCACTAAAGTTCAAATCAACTCTATGTTCTTCAACAGGGCAGTGAAATAGTAGTTCAATATTAAATTTGTTAATTCCACTAATGTTGAATAATCTAAATTGGCACATAGATTTTGCAGAAATGTTTCCATTCCTATTTTCACAGATTGAGGACCAACCTGCACATACTCCCTTTTTCGCACTGACACAGGGAGAGAGTTCACTATTCAAGTATCCGGTTTCACATCATCAGCAAAAGGAAGAAAGGCATAACTCAGGCAACTATCAACTGATTAGCTTTAAGTCAGTAATGGGAAAATTACCGGAGACTATAATTTGAGATCAAATAAATTAATACTTAAAAGGGCATAAACCAATTAGAGACAGCCAATATGGAATTGTGAAGGGTAGGTCATGTCTAACTAACCTGATAGAATTTTTTGAGAAAATAACAGACAGTAGATGGGGAGGAGGGGGTTGGGCAAAAAGAATACAGTATATGTATTTTATATGGACTTTCAAAAAACATTTGATAAAATGTCACATTAGAAATTGGTTGAGAAAATTAAGCCCAAACTATGAAAGCGAAAATGGCATTATGGACACAGAGATCACCGAAAGAGAGACAGCAAAGAGTTATCATTATTAGATGATTTGCAATCCAGGAGGTAGTGGTTTTTTGGGATATACAGGTAAATCATATAGGACTTGCACTTGCTATCCACAAACCTCACTTCCTGTGGTTATTATTTATGGTCAATTTTTTCTAATCAATATTTACGACTATAAATTGTTAACATTTCCCATTCACTTTTGCACAGTCAACTCCCAAGATGCGGTTGCTGGCTTTGACCACTAGGTCTGAATCCCTCCTAACTCCATCATCTTGTATGTTGAAAAAACCATCAACTGACTGTGAAACGCCATGTGCAAATTACAATCTAGACTTTGACATATAGGGACGAATATCAAAGTTTGCTGATGATACCAATATGGGAGGCAGCAAATGGCAGGTAGAATACAGGAAAGAAACTTAACGATGACATAATCAAGAGAATGGGTAGGTAAGTAGCCGATGCACTTTTTATATAAAGTAATGTAACATATTTGCACAACAAAAGTAAAGAATGGAAATATACCTTAACAGTCACTAAAAGTGGGTGGACAATTAAAAAGCAAATAGGATTTTGAGCTTGATATCAAGAGGGACTGAACAGAAAAACAAAGAGGTCAAGATTACACCATACAAAATAATAGTTAGGTCCTTTCTGGAATACAATTGCATTTTTCAGTACCTCACCACAGGAAGGATATTATAACCATGGAAAATGTTCATTACAGATTTATCAAGAGGGCAGGGGTGAGATTCAAGGAAAGGTTACCATGATTAGAGCTTCATTCTCCTGAATGGAGAGGATTGAAAGGAAATTTGATAGAGGTGTTTAACATGAAAATGGGATAGACAAAGTAAACACAGATTATGATCCATTGATAGGTAAACCATGAGTTCACAAATCACAGGATACATAAATACAAAGATTTAAAACTTTTTATGCAAAGAGTTATCGGAATGTGGAATGCTTTGCCATCCGTGGTGATTGATGCCGAGATTGATTACAATATTCAGAAAAGAACTGGATAATTAAATAGACAGAAAACAGTGACAGAATAAATGGGTCACTTTCGGATTGACAGGCTTCAATTAGTGGGTACCACAAAAATATGTTCCTGGGCCTCAGCTATTCACATTCTACATCAGGGTCGTCGAACCAACGGCCTGCGAACTACAATCAGACCAGCCAAAGGTTTTCATCTGGCCAGTGAGTGTAAACTGTTCTGGAACCGTTCCTCATCCTCATCGTGACTGGAGATTGGAAAGTTCCCTTTGTCTTCTTACAGAGTGGCCTTTTTAAAAACATCTCGCTGCCAGTTTCACAGCTGACAGCTGCTGACATTGGGAACACCTATTATCCAACAAACTCCGGGTTTTCCAGCGGGTCCTGAGATTTTTATTAAAAGACGGCCAGAAAACCCCCAGTCTATTAGAAAACGACTGTTCCCGATGTCAGCAGCTCTCACTGTGAAAGTGACAGTGGGATGTTTTTCTGCAACCGTATGGGAGGGAGCTTGGGGGATGGGGGGACGGCGGTGGGGAGAAAGGGAGAGAGGGAGGGGGGAGAGAGAGAGAGAGAGAGGGAGGGGGGAGAGAGAGAGAGAGAGAGGGAGGGGGGAGAGAGAGAGAGAGAGAGGGAGGGGGGAGAGAGAGAGAGAGAGGGAGGGGGGAGAGAGAGAGAGAGAGAGAGAGGGAGGGGGGGAGAGAGAGAGAGAGAGAGGGGAGGGGGGAGAGAGAGAGAGAGAGAGGGAGGGGGGAGAGAGGAGAGAGGGAGGGGGAGAGAGAGAGAGAGAGAGGGAGGGGGGAGAGAGAGAGAGAGAGAGGGAGGGGGGAGAGAGAGAGAGAGAGAGGGAGGGGGGAGAGAGAGAGAGAGAGAGGGAGGGGGGAGAGAGAGAGAGAGAGAGGGAGGGGGGAGAGAGAGAGAGAGAGAGGGAGGGGGGAGAGAGAGAGAGAGAGAGGGAGGGGGAGAGAGAGAGAGAGAGAGGGAGGGGGGAGAGAGAGAGAGAGAGAGGGAGGGGGGAGAGAGAGAGAGAGAGAGGGAGGGGGGAGAGAGAGAGAGAGAGAGGGAGGGGGGAGAGAGAGAGAGAGAGAGGGAGGGGGGAGAGAGAGAGAGAGAGAGGGAGGGGGGGAGAGAGAGAGAGAGAGAGGGAGGGGGGAGAGAGAGAGAGAGAGAGGGAGGGGGGAGAGAGAGAGAGAGAGAGGGAGGGGGGAGAGAGAGAGAGAGAGAGGGAGGGGGGGAGAGAGAGAGAGAGAGAGAGGGAGGGGGGAGAGAGAGAGAGAGAGAGGGAGGGGGAGAGAGAGAGAGAGGGAGGGAGGGGGGAGAGAGAGAGAGAGAGGGAGGGGGAGAGAGAGAGAGAGAGGGAGGGGGAGAGAGAGAGAGAGAGGGAGGGGGGAGAGAGAGAGAGAGAGGGAGGGGGGAGAGAGAGAGAGAGGGAGGGAGGGGGGAGAGAGAGAGAGAGAGGGAGGGGGGAGAGAGAGAGAGAGAGGGAGGGGGGAGAGAGAGAGAGAGAGGGAGGGGGGAGAGAGAGAGAGAGAGGGAGGGGGGGAGAGAGAGAGAGGGAGGGAGGGGGGAGAGAGAGAGAGAGAGGGAGGGAGGGGGAGAGAGAGAGAGAGAGGGAGGGGGGAGAGAGAGAGAGAGGGAGGGGGGAGAGAGAGAGAGAGGGAGGGGGGAGAGAGAGAGAGAGGGAGGGGGGAGAGAGAGAGAGAGGGAGGGGGGGGAGAGAGAGAGAGAGGGAGGGGGGAGAGAGAGAGGAGGGAGGGGGGAGAGTGAGAGAGGGAGGGGGGGAGAGAGAGAGAGGGAGGGGGGGAGGAGAGAGAGAGAGGGAGGGGAGATGAGAGAGAGGGAGGGGGGAGAGAGAGAGAGAGGGAGGGGGAGGAGGTGAGGAGAGGGTGGGGAGAGAGAGAGAGAGGGAGGGGAGGAGAGAGAGAGAGAGGGGGGGGGGAGAGTGAGAGAGGGAGGAGGAGGGAGTGTGGGAGGGGGAGAGAGAGAGAGGGAGGGGGGAGAGAGAGGGAGGGAGGGGGGAGAGAGAGAGAGGAGGGGGGAGAGAGAGAGAGGGAGGGGGGAGAGAGAGAGTGGGAGGGGGGAGAGAGAGAGAGGGAGGGGGGGGAGAGTGAGAGGGGGGGGTGAGAGAGAGGGAGGGGGGAGTGAGAGAGGGAGGGGGGAGAGAGAGAGAGGAGGGGGGGAGAGAGAGAGAGGGAGGGGGGAGAGTGAGAGAGGGAGGGGGGAGAGTGAGAGAGGGTGGGGGAGAGAGTGAGAGGGGGGGGGAGAGAGAGGAGGGAGGGGGGAGAGAGAGTGTGGAGGGGGGGAGAGAGTGAGAGGGGGGGGAGAGTGAGAGAGAGGGAGGGGGAGAAGAGAGAGAGAGAGGGAGGGGGGAGAGAGAGAGAGGGAGGGGGGAGAGAGAGAGGGAGGGGGAGAGAGTGTGTGAGGGAGGGGGTGAGAGAGAGTGGGAGGGGGGAAGAGAGAGGGGAGGGTTGGGGGAGAGAGTGAGAGGGGGTGGGAGAGTGAGAGAGGGAGGGGGGAGTGAGAGTGTGGTGGAGGTGGGTGAGAGTGAGAGGGAGGGGGGAGTGAGAGGAGGGAGGGGGGAGAGAGGTGAGGGGGAGGGGGGTGGGAGTGTGAGGGAGGGGGGAGAGAGAGTGTGGGAGGGGGGATGAGAGAGAGAGGGAGGGGGGACAGTGAGAGAAGGAGGGACCGAGTGAGATCAAAAGGGGGAGAGACAGAGAGAGAGGGGGAACAGAGTGGGAGGGATAGGGAGCCGGGCAGACAGAGAGTGCAGGGAACACTGAGGAAACACTGAGCGGGAAGTGGAGAACACTGGAGACACAGGGTGGAGGGAGAGGGAGGGGAGAGAGATACAGAGAGTGGGTGGGTGGAGAGGGACAGGGAGGAGGGGGAAAAGGACACAAAAAGGGAAAAGGGAGGAGGGGGAAAGAGAGACAGACAGACAGAGATGGAAGGAGGGGGAGGAAGAAAGATTCAAAGCCCATGCCGTCTCTCCATGGAGCTATGCAGTCAGTCCACTCCCTGGCTCGATCCCCATAGCCCTGGAAATCTACTTCTCACAGGTGGCCATCCAACTTCCTCTTGAAGTCATTGATTGTCTCCACATCCACCACCCTTGTGGCAGCAAGTTCCAGGTCATTAACCTGCTGCCTAAAAACAGTGCTTCCTGATATTCCCCCTGCATCTTTTGCACAAAATGTTCAATGTGTCCCCCAGTCCTAGAGGGGTTAGTGGCGGGGGGGGGGGGGGGGCAGAGAGAACGAGACCAAACGCAGAGTGTGGGGGAAGAGGGGGGAGAGAGATCAAGTTTTTTCCTGAAAGATGGACATCTATCCGGAATACTCTGCATCGCTACATCAAGTGTGGGGGCAGAGATTGACTACCTATGCAAGCAACAATACTGCCAAGTATGTCACTAAATCAGTGTTCAATATAGTGACAAGAACGTTAGGCAATAAATTAGTCTTCTCATGAAAAGCTTCTTCACAAAATTGCACATTTGTTGTTGTTTTTATTAATAAGATAAATTTTTGATGCCTTTATCTTTGAACGATTGAACACGTGGCTGGAGAACTGGTGTAGGTGTGAGGGCATCAGATTTCTGAGACATTGGGACCGGTTCTGGGGCGAGTGGGACCTATACAAGATGGACGGGTTGCATCTTAGCAGGACTGGGACGAATATCCTCCCAGGATGATTTGTTAGTGCTGTTGGGGAGGGTTTAAATGAAATTGTCAGGGGGATGGGAACCTGAAAGGGAGCTCAGATTGGAGGGAAGCAAAACTGATAACTTGTCAGGGGTGTGGGAACCAGGAGCAAGTATCAGAGAGGAATACCAAGGAGCACAGAATACTGAGGGAGATTGATAGTACGAGAGTAGGGAATAATAAGTTATTAGGTGGGGTCAGAGTAAGGGAGCAAGTAATAAAGTCTGAATCAGTGTTCATGAATGCACGGAGGATGGTTAATAAGACTGGTGAGGTACAGGCGCAGATTGTCCTGTGGAAATATGACGCTGTGGCTATAACAGAGACCTGGCTCAATGAAGGGCAGGACTGGGTGTTCAGGAAAGATAGGAAAGGGAAAAGAGGGGGAGAGGTGGCGGAATTGATTAAGGAGAGCATTGCAGTGCTGGAGGAAAAGGATGTCCCAGAGAAATCGAGTACAGCTACAGAACAAAAAAGGTGCAGTTACATTGCTCGGTGCTGTCTATAGGCTACCAGCTAGTGGGAAGGGTGTGGAGGAACAAATTTGCAAGCAAATTACAGAGAGGTGCGAAAATTATAGGGTAGCTATAATGGGGGACTTTAATTATCCAAACATAGACTGGGATAATAGTAGTGTAAAGGGCAGTGAGAGGCAAGAGTTCCGAGAGGGTGTTCAGGAAAATTTAACAACAGTATGTTGCTAGTCCAAAGAGAAAGGAGGCACTGCTGGACCTGGCTCTTGGGAATGAGATGTGCCAAGTGGATCAAGTATCAGTAGGAGAGCATTTAGGCGATAGTGATCATCCTATCATAAGGTTTAGGCTGACTATGGAAAAGGACAAAGAGAAATCCAGGGTAAGAATAATTAACTGGGGGAAGGACAATTTCAATGGGGCAAAAATGGAGCTGGGACGTATAAATTGGAGTCAAAAGCTGGCAGGAAAACCGGTAGATGAACAATGGGCTACCTTCAAAGAAGAGACAGTTCGGGCACAGTCAAGGTATGTTCCCTTGAAGGGGAAAAGTAAGGCAAACAAATCCAGAGCTCCCTGGATGACAAAAGAGGTAGAGATTAAGATTTTAAAAATGTGTGATGACAGATGCCAGGTAGAAAATATTATTGAGAACCAGGCTGAATATAGAAGGTCCAGAGGGGAAGTGAAAAAGCAAATAAGAGAAGCAAAGAGAGAGTATGAAAAGAGACTGGCAGCAAGCATTAAAGGACATCCCGAAGTTTTCATTCGGCATATAAATAGTAAAAGGGTGGTAAAAGGAGGAGTGGGGCCGATTACGGACTAGAAAGGGGATTTACACATGGAGGCAGAGGGCATAGCTGAGGTATTAAATGAATACTTTGCATCTGTCTTTACCAAGGAAGAAGATGCAACCCAGGCAACGTTGAAAGAGGAGGTAAGTCAGACACTAGAGGGGTTTAAAATTGATAATGAGAAAGTATTAGATAGGCTGTTTGTACTTGGATAAAGCACCAGGGCCGGATGAGATGCATTCAAGGATACTGAAGGAAGTGAGGCAGAGGCACTGGCTATAATTTTTCAGTCTTCTTTAGACTCGGAGGTGGTGCCAGAGGACTGGAGAATTGCAAATATTACACCCTAGTTCAAAAAAGGGTGTAAACATAAGCCCAGCAATTACAGGCCAGTCAGTTTAACTGCAGTGGTGGGAAAACTTGTAGAAAAAATAATTTGGGACAAAATTAAGTCACATGGACAAATGTGAGTTAATTAAGGAAAGCCATCAAGGATTTCTTAAGGGAAAATCATGTTTAACTAACTTGCTGGAGTTTTTTGAAGAGGGTTGATGAGGGCAATGCTGTTGATGTGGTGTACATGGACTTTCAAACAGCATTTGATACAATGCCACACAAACGACCTGTGAGCAAACTTGTAGCTCATGGAATAAAAGGGACGGTAGCAACATGGATACGAAATTGACTGAGTGACAGGAAACAAAGAGTAGTGGTTAATGGATGTTTTTCAGGCTGGAGGAAGGTTTGTAGTGGAGTTCCCCAGGGATCAGTGTTGGGACCCTTGCTTCTCGGCGCCGCACTTTAGCAAACACAGGCGGACCATGGACAGAGTACAGAAAGGATTCACGAGAATGGTTCCAGGGATGAGGAATTTCAGTTATGAAGATAGATTGGAGAAGTTAGGACTGTTTTCCTTGGAGAAGAGAATGCTGAGAGGTGATTTGACAGAGGTATTCAAAATCATGAGGGGTCTGGACAGAGTAGATAGAGAGAAACTGTTCCCACTCGTGAAAGGATCGAGAATGAGAGGGCGTAGATTGAAAGTATTTGGTGAGAGAAGCAAAAGTGACATGAGGAAAAACTTTTTCATGCAAGATGTAGTTAAGGTTTGGAATATACTGCCTGAGAACATGGTGGAGGCACGTTCAATTGAAGCATTCAAAAGGGAATTAGACAGTTACATGAAAAGGAAGAACTTTTTTCATTCATTCATGGGATGTGGGCGTCGCTGGCTAGGCCAGCATTTATTGCTCATCCCTAATTGCCCATGAGAAGATGGTGGTGAGCTGCCTTCTTGAACTGCTGCAGTCCATGTGAGGTAGGTACACCCAAAGTGCTGTTAGGAAGGGAGTTCTTGTAGCCACGGTATTTATATGGTTACTCCAGTTCAGTTTCTGGTCAATGGTAGCCCCTAGGATGTTGATAGTGGGGAATACAGCTATGGTAATGCCATTGAATGTCCAGGGTAACGGGGAGAACACAGGGGAATGGAACTGAAGGAATTGCTCTTTTGGAGAGCCAGTGCAGACACAATGGGCTGAATGGCCTCCTTCTGCACTGTAACAATTCTGTAATCTCTCAAAATTTGCTCACCGACCCCCCGAGCCAAGCAAAAATCGTAATGCAGCCCTCCGCCCAATAAGGTTGGACAACCCTGTTCTATATCAATGACTTGCATGAGGGGACCGAGTATAACGTATCCAACTTTCCTGATAATACAAAGTTTGGTGAGAAAGTAGGTTGTGAGGAGGACGCAAATGGATACAGACAAGTTGTGAGTGGGCAAGAACATAGCAGATGGAATATAATGGCGAAATGTAAAGTTATCCACTTTGGTTGGAAAAATAGGAAAGCTGAATATTTTTTAAATGGTGAGAGACTGGGAAATGTTGGCATTCAGAGGAACATGGATGTCTTTGAGTACAAATCACAGCAAGTTTACATGCAGGTACAGCAAGCAATTAGGAAAGCAAAGGGTATGTTAACCTTTACTACAAAGGGATTGGAGTTTGAGTCAAAAAGGCTTACAATTGTATTGGACTTTGGTGAGATCACACCTGGAGTAGTGTGTGCAGTTTTGGTCTCCTTACCTAAGGAAGAATTTACTTACCTTAGAGAGAATGCAATAAAGATTCACTAGACTGATTCCTGGGATGAGGGGATTGTCCTTTGAGAGGTTGAATAAACTAGACTATATTCTCTAGAGTTTAAAAGAATGACAGGTGATCCTTTTGAAACATATAAAACTTTTTAAGGGTAGATAATGGGAGGATGTTTCCCTTGACTGGAGATTCTAGAATAAGGGGTTGGCCATTTAGGACTGAGATGAGGAGAAATTTCTTCACTCAAAGGTTGTGTGCCTTTGGAATTGTCTAGCCCGGAGAGCTGTGGATGGTCAGTTATTAAATATATTCAAGTCTGAGACCAATAGATTTTTAGATACTAAGGAAATCAAGGGATATGGGGAAAGTGTGAGAAGGCAGAGCTGAGGTTGAAGATCATTCACGATCTCACTGAGTGGCAGAACAGGCTTGAAGGGCTGGATGGCCTACTCCTGCTCCTATTTCTTATGTTCTTATAGAAAGGCATGGGGACAAAGCAGGAAAATAGAACGACATAAAATCAGAAAAAGAGGGACCTAAATTCAGCACTGACAAGGAGGAAAAATGATGTCCTCCTTTATTAAAATTGCTGTGTTTCGTACATTTTCTAAGAATGGGATAATTTTTGACAGCTACACAAAAAAAGTGCTACACCATAACTTTGCAACTCGTAACCAAACACTGGTCAGTTTAAAATTGAAGAGGTGGGAGTAAATATTACATGCTAATCAGCATCAAGAACATCTCAAAGAATTATTTGCATGGTCTCTTGTAATTGAAAACTTTCGCTTTCTAACAAACAAAATTTTGTGACCAACATATAGATCATAAGGAGCACGTTGCTACTGTCCTTTTCATTTTACCACAGAAAAATCAGTAAAGTTTTGGTAATGCTTATGTGACATGACAACATTCACACTAACTCCAGCCTCAATGGAAGTGATTAATGTTTACAAAAGCAGTTAATTATGTTACCATCAGCGCAAATTCACTACTTCCAGTTTAGTAAGTTTTCTTTTTCATACTTCTTTCCCACTCCTCCTGCCATGTAACAAGTTTGAAATTGCCATAGACCCCCAGAATACAGGATCAAATTTAAAAGAGGGAAGAACCACATAGTATAAATTAGCTGCTCACACCAGGGTGATGGTCATGAGGCATGGACTGCCTGGGATTAATGGAGGCAGATAGCACGGAAAAATTTAAGATAGATTTGGATACAAATCTGAGCAAATGGCAACTGAGAAGTATTTATTTTTGGACCAACAAAATAGACTGCAGACTCTTTGCTAATCTTATACTTTCCTATGTCTCTGCCAATTCAATTCTATATGCAAGAACAGCTCAAGGCAACTCTCTACACTCCCGTAAGGAAACACTCAACTACTGCATGTGCCGTACATTACAATGCAGCTGAACCAGAGAACTGTGTGGGAAATTGAACGTACGCAGCCACCTACTAAAATTCAGCATATTTTGCCATCCCTGCTCTACACCATCATTCAGCTTTGCCCCACCCTATGCTTCATGGTCATTCAGCACACTGCCCCACCAATATTCAATATCATTGAGTAAACTGCTACACCTCCACTCCATAGTATTGCTCAGCACACTCCTATACCCAGTTCATATCATTCAGTGCAGTTGCATCCTTTCCTTCATATTATCATTCACAACAGCTCTACCACTGCACTTCTCCATAATAGATTTTAACATAACGTCCCTTGCCTGCTCTGTATTATATTTTAGTACACCATATCACCTCTTACATATGTATAGTTCAGCACATTGCCCCATCCTCCTAGTCTATGTCATCATTCACACTGCCTCACACCACCTGCTCCGTATCATTCAGCATATTGTTCTGAGTCCAAGAAAGAGATATTAGCAGGGATGACCAAAACCATGGTCAGAGATGAGTTTTAAGAAGGGTCTTAAATTGGAAGAGAGAGGTAGTAAGACAAAGAGCTTTATGGAGGCAATTCTACAGCCTGAAGCCTAGGCAAATGAAGTTACTGCTGCCAATGGTGTTGGTGGTTGTAGATTACAGGGCGGGGCAAGGCTATGGAGGAATTTAAACAGGAGGATGAGAATTTTAAATGCGAGATGTTTGCAGACTGAAAGCCAATGCAATAGGGTGACCAATAAGCAGGATGTAGTCCAGAATAGGTTAGAAGCAACAGAAGTTTGGATGAATCAGTTTACAGAGGGACGGAAGATGGATGATCGGCCAAGAGAACATTGGGTCTGAAGATGTCAAAGGCATGGATGAAAAGATGGGCTTGACTGGGCTACGGGCAGAGGCAAGTGATGTTAGAGGTGGAAGTAGGCAATCTTTATGATGGAAAGGACCGGGGGTTGACGATCAACTCAGGGTTGAATCAGGCACCAAAGCTGAAAAGAGCCTAGTTCAATCTGAGATAATAGCCAGTGAATGGAATTTAAATTACTGGCAAGGTAGAGAGTTTGTAGCGGGACCAAAAGCGATGGCTTTTGTCTTCCCAAAGGTTATCTGCAGGAAATTGCAGCTCATCCAAGATTGGATGTTGGACAAGCAGTCTGACAACACCGAGGCAGTAGAGGGGTGGTGGACAGTTGAGCTGGGTGTCATTTGCAAACATGTGAAAGCTGAGCTGAGGTTATATTTGCATTCCCAGATGCTCCTGCAGCAGTGGGCAATTTCGGTAGAGGACACTGAGGCCCACTGTGATTGATGTGGTCCAGCAAGATCTGGCGATGCATGGCTAAACCACTTAGAAGCAGAGAAACACAGAAAATGAATGGCACAGGAGGTCGTTCAGCCCATTGTGTCCATGCTGGCCATAAAAGAGCTATCCAGCCTAATCCAACTTTCCAGCTCTTGTCCGTAGATGGCAGCCATACCATGGGGAACGACAAGGATGGAAAGCAGTAAAGGTTGAAGGGGATCAAAGTCTGCTCTGTCAGTTTGGTGCAAAGTCTACGTGAAGAGTCTGGACAGTCACAACCCAGTTCCTAATGACTACAAGCTTACATCACTAAAGTGATAACTTAGTAGTCGTTAGCAATTTTGTACATCGAGGCCGCAGGATGCCTCGTGTGATGTGTAATACAGAGTCTTCTTCTGATCTTAAGGTTGAGACATGGCATGAGGACATAACAGATTGAGATTTACTCTGCAACTAACTGTGTTAACTTATCTTGGAATATTTGATGCTAAGATTAGATGACCAAAATGGTAATGTGCTCCCATTTCCCAGTGCTAACATCCCTCACTTCAATGAGTAGTAAATTCACAAAATGTTTATATAGTTTTTAAAAACTGAATTATTCAAATCTCAAGTCTGATCAGTTCTGAAACAGTTGAACTCAGATTGGGTAGCAGTAAGGATGCTACAATGGCTTTTGGTTTCAAAACGAATAACCCCTGCTGAAATGAATACATGTGTCTATCAGATGAGAACATGATGGACCACATTTTGTAAAAAAAATCAAACGTCAGCAGTCAGCCTCAAATGTAGCAAGTGGATTATCAGCAAATGCACTGCCAGAGATACTGCCTACATTGATGTCAACAGAAAGACAGACTTGCATTTATATATGACTACTGGATTTGTCACCATACAGTCAATGAAGTACCATGTAGCAGCTAATTTGTGCACAGCAAGCTGCCAGAAAGAACAATGTGATAACGACCAGATAATCTGTGTTTGTGATGCTTATTGAGGGATAAATATTGGCCAGGACACTAGGGCCAACTCCCCTGCTCTTTTTTTTCATTCATTCATTCATGGGATGTGGGCATTGCTGGCTAGGCCAGCATTTATTGCCCATCCCTAATTGCCCTTGAGAAGGTGGTGGTGAGCTGCCTTCTTGAACCACTACAGTCCATGTGAGGTAGGTACACCCACAGTGCTGTTAGGAAGGGAGTTCCAGGATTTTGACCCAGCAACAGTGAAAGAACAGTGATTATAGTTCCAGGATGGTGTGTGACTTGGAGGGGAACTTGCAGGCGGTGGTGTTCCCATGCATTTGCTGCCCTTGTCCTTCTAGTCGGTAGAGGTCGCAGATTTGGAAGGTGCTGTCTAAAGAGCCTGGGTACGTTGCTGCAGTGCATCTTGTAGATGGTACACACTGCTGCCACTGTGTGTCAGTGGTGGAGGGAATGAATGTTTGTGGATGGGGTGCCAATCAAGCAGGCTGCTTTGTCCTGGATGGTGTCGAGCTTCTTGAGTGTTATTGGGGCTGCACCCATCCAGGCAAGTGGAGAGTATTCCATCACACTTCTGACTTGTGCCTTGTAGATGGTGGACAGGCACTGGGGAGTGAGATGATGAGTTACTCACCGCAGGATTCCTAGTCTCTGACCTGCTCTTGTAGCCACGGTATTTATATGGTTACTCCAGTTCAGTTTCTGGTCAATGGTAACCCCTAGGATGTTGATAGTGGGGGATTTAGCGATGGTAATGCCTTTGAATGTCAAGGAGAGATGGTTAGATTCTCTCTTGTTGGAGATGGTCAATGCCTGGCACTTGTGTGGCGCGAATGTTACTTGCCACTTATCAGCCCAAGCCTGGATATTGTCCAGGTCTTGCTGCATTCCTACATGGACTGCTTCAGTATCTGAGGAGTCGTGAATGGTGCTGAACATTGCGCAATCAGCAGCCAACATCCCCACTTCTGACCTTATGAATGAAGGAAGGTCATTGATGAAGCAGCTGAAGATGGTTGGGCCCAAAACACTACCCTGAGGAACTCCTGCAGTGATGTCCTGGTGCTAAGATGATTGACCTCCAACAACTACAATCATCTTCCTTTGTGTTAGGTATGACTCCAACCAGCAGAGAGTTTTCCCCTTGATTCCCATTGACTCCAGTTTTTCGAGGGCTCCTTGATGCCATACTCGGTCAAATGCTGCCTTGATGTCAAGGGCAGTCACTCTCACCTCACCTCTCGAGTTCAACTCTTTTGTCCGTGTTTGAACCAAGGCTGGAATGAGATCAGGAGCTGAGTGAACCTGGCGGAACCCAAACTGAGCAGGTTATTGCTAAGCAAGTGCTGCTTGATGGCACTGTTGATGACACCTTCCATCACTTTACTGATGATTGAGAGTAGACTGATGGGGCGGTAATAGGCCGGGTTGAACTTGTCCTGCTTTTTGTGAACAAGACATAGCTGGGCAATTTTCCACATTGCCAGGTAGATGCCAGTGTTGTAGCTGTATTGGAACAGCTTGGCTAGGGGCGCGGCAAGTTCTGGAGCACAGGTCTTCAGAATTATTGCCGGAACATTGTCAGGGCCCATAGCCTTTGCAGTATCCAGTGCTTTCAGTTGTTTCTTGATATCACGCGGAGTGAATCGGATTGGCTGAAGTCTGGCATCTGTGATGCTGGGGACTTCAGGAGGAAGCCGAGATGGATCATCAACGGGGCACTTCTGGCTGAAGATTGTTGCAAATGCTTCTGCCTTATCTTTCGCACTGATGTGCTGGGCTCCCCCATCATTCAGGATGGGGATATTTGTGGAGCCACCTCCTCTAGTTAGTTGTTTAATTGTCCACCACCATTCACGCCTGGATGTGGCAGGACTGCAGAGCTTACATCTGATCCGTTGGTTATGGGATCGCTTAGCTCTGTCTATCGCATGCTGCTTAAGCAGTTTGGCACGCAAGTATTCCTCTGTTGTAGCTTCACCAGGTTGACATCTCATTTTGAGGTATGCCTGGCCCTGCTCCTGGCATGCCCTCCTGCACTCTTCATTGAACCAGGGCTGGTCTCCTGGCTTGATGGTAATGGTAGATTAGGGGATATGCCAGGCCATGAGGTGTTTGAGTACAATTCTGCTGCTGCTGATGGCCCACAGCACCTCATGGATGCCCAGTTTGGCATTGCTAGATCTATTCAAAATCTATCCCATTTAGCACGGTGATCGTGTCACACAACACGATGGACGGTACCCTCAATGTGAAGGCGGGATTTCGTCTCCACAAGGACTGTGCGGTGGTCACTCCCACCAGTACTATCATGGACAGAATCATCTGCGGCAGGCAGATTGGTGGTGAGGACGAGGACAAGTATGTTTTTCCCTCTTGTTGGTTCTCTCACCTCCTGCCGCAGACCCAGACTAGCAACTATGTGCTTTAGGACTCGGCCAGCTTGGTCGGTAGTGGTGCTACCAAGCCACTCTTGGTGAAGGACATTGAAGTCCGCCACCCAGAGTACATTATGCGCCCTTGCCACCCTCAGTGCTTCCTCCAAGTGCTGTTCAACATGGACGAGTATTGACTCATCAGCTGAGGGACGGCGGTAATTAGCAGGAGGTTTCCTTGCCCATGTTTGACCTGATGCCATGAGACTTCATGGACTCCGGAGGCAATGTTGAGGACTCCCAGGGCAACTCCCTCCCAACTGTATACCACTGTGCTGTCACCTCTGCTGGGTCTGTCCTGCCCGCGGGTCAGGACATACTCGGGGATAGCGATGGAAGTGTCTGAGACATTGCCTGTAAGTATGACTATGTCAGGCTGTTGCTTGACTAGTCTGTGGGACAGCTCTCCCAACTTTGGCACAAGCCCCCAGATGTTAGTAAGGAGGACTTTGCAGGGTCGACAGGGCTGGGTTTGCCATTGTTGTTTCCAGTGCCTAGGTTGATGCCGGGTGGCCCGTCCGGTTTTATTCCTTTTTATTGACTTCGTAGCGGTTAGATACAACTGAGTGGCTTGCTCGGCCATTTCAGAGTCAACCACATTGCTGTGGGTCTGGAGTCACACGTAGGCCAGACCAGGTTAGGACAGCAGATTTCCTTCCCTAAAGGACATTAGTGAACTAGATGGGTTCTTCTTCGAAATAGTGCCATGGAATCTTTTACGTTCATCTGAGAGGGTAGAGGGGGCTTCAGTTTTAATGTCTCATCCAAAAGACAGCACCTCCGACAATGCAGCAACCCCTCAGTACCACACTGGAGTGTCAGCTTTTATTTTTGTGCTCATGTCCTGCAGTGGGACTTGAACTCACAACCTTCTGACTCAGAGACGAGAATACTACCAAATGAGCCATGGCTGACTACTCTAAGCAAGGAAAATCACAAGCAAGGGACTCTTATTTTCTGCTGCATTCAAGACATGATCTCTTAGAAAATACTGCCCTGAGAGAACTGGATGTGGTGGTCCCACTTTGATCACAAAATCTGTCAACATTCACTGGGCAGAAAGTTTTAAGGTCTAGTGCCCCAGCAGGGCCTAACAGACAGTAGGCAGCTTTATTGGAAAATTATTGGTGCAACGCTTGCGAGTTTCCTCCTATTAAAATCAACTGATGTTAAAAAATTGCAGACAAGGCAACCATAATTGTCTGATCAGTTGCCTGCTACATGCAAACTCCATCAGTGGTGCTGGCCTCAAATTCCATCTAATGTCTAGGCCCACCCATTAAGGGCAACTGCTTGAGGGGGTTACTGGAACCTGTAGAAATGTAGCTCACTATGATTCAGCACTTTCAGGAGTGGAAAGGAGAAAATAGAAAAAAGGGTAGATGCAAGCAATTGCTAAACTACAATGTCACTGAGGGACACATGATGGTGTCATGAACCGTTTAAATGAATCACTATCAGCTAAATCTTCGGGTGAAATTGGAACTTGAGGGATCAGGACACACAGGTATCATTCAATCCCCTTTTTAAAGTCATACAACATATTCTTACTTCTAAAAAGGAAACTTTTACAAAGCTGACAACAATTTAGGAAGCTACATAATTGATTACAGCATAGGCCAAGGAGCTGGGAGATGCAAAACTAAGGAGCTACATTGTTATCACTAAAAAGAGGGTGTAACTACAGTTTACATTACAAATGTGGACAGGAATTTATAATGGGATAAGTTGACATAGGAAATGTGTGTAGCTATAAGGGTTTTTACTATATTACGTATATCATGTTATAATAAATTATGATCTGCTGCCGTGAGTTTTTGTCCCAAATTAGATCTGGCATTGAGTGACAGACAGAGATTCCAATGGAGCCAATGCGTGGTAACATCCTTAACCAAAGCTTGAATTTGAGAGATAATCACTGATAGCTTACCAGAATTTGAAGTGCAGTGAATTACTGGGATATCAATAGAAATTCAAAACGAAATAGATTACCAAGATATCCCTGGAATTGTAGGGATATAGCACAACCTCTACTCTTGCATCCTTTATCTTAGACATTCAAAGCAAAACAACAATTTGGTTCAAGTCTTTCTTTTTATAAAAAGCTACAAAAGTTGAAATAAAAACAGAATGTCCTAAAAACAGATTAAGATGTCAGGTAGAGCGGTTTCATCAGACCTGACCGGGAATCTTAACCTGCCTCTCCTTTCAGATACTTAACGATATTTCTAAGATTTCCTGCCTTTTTAAAAAATAATTAATTATCTAGCTAACTTGGCATAAAGTGTCTTCACCTGCTAGCATGATATACAGGATTTTATATCTATTGCTAGAAACTGGGATAAGTGCCTTAGGCAGAATCTATTTACCTCACTGCACAGCAGTTAAATGCGACCCTGACCTTGTGCTATTTCAATGATATAAATCACTCAAAATAAGTACAGTACCTAATTATACTGATTACCCATCGCACTTTGAGGTCTGGGATTACACGAAGCAATTCCCACAATAAATAAAACGATTATGTAAACACAGCATTATAGAGGCTGATGACATCAAATTATGTGGTCTCTGGAGACAATCCATTTAACTTTTCGCTGAGGATGAAGAAAACTCCAGTCTTGTGTCCGACACGGTCCCAAAACCGCTGCTTTATTCCTGCATTTTGAAAGCAAGAAACTTAAATGGCCCGTTGGTCACGCAAATCAGCGCACCAGGGACAGCCCCCAGCCTCAACTGTACACTAATTGGGAGAAAGGTGCGATTATATAACTGCCCACCAACTCCTGTACTTAGATCACAGTTGGAATATCAACGCACCCTCTCTCCAATCTACAAACCTCTAGGGTAAAACGTGCTGAGCCATCACGAAATTTCAAGGGTTAATTGTCCAAGTGCTTGCGAGGGAAGTAAATACATTCAAATATTGAATTGTGCACAATCCACCCTGCAGCCTAGCAAAGTGTAAACACGGTGGGCGCCGCTGGTTTGTGACTAATAGTTATTTACATAAAAGTCAATTTATCTCTTAGATCAAATAAGGCCAGACAGAGCGCTCAGGCTTACAAAAAGACAATTAGGAAATCGGTGAGTAATGTTACAGAAATAAGCGCGTCCAAATCCAGCTCGACTTATAATAAACTCAGAGCCTGCCTCCATACATTGGTTTTGCACATTTTCGGACGCTATTACATTTATTTAAAATGGTTTAAACCCATATAATTAAAACATAAATTGAGCCAAAATGAGAGCAAACGCGACCAATCCGTTTCCAAACACACCAGGAAAGACTTCGATGCTTTTTTTCGCTCACCTGGTTCAAATCTTGATCAGAGGTTAGATGCGATTCCCGGGATTTGAAGCAGTTCTGACACTTGCTCTGATTGAAGATATTCGCCTGGAATTTCCTACAAGCCGCATTTTCTTTGGCAGACATGGTCCCGAGGAACAGTAAAACAAACCCCGAGTTTGAGAACTCCCATGGATATTGGGACCGACCTTGAGAGGCTGCTGGGGCCGGGACTCCTTCTCCCCTTTCAGCCGTTCAATAATTTCCCTCTAAATTCCGGAATCCTGGTCCCAAACCACAAACTGCACTGGTTGCATTCCGCACCCCACCACCAAAAAAAAAGCCGAAGTACAATCCTGGAGCCAACAAGGATTCAACGCCTGATTCCCGGCCACATAACCCTGAAGCTGACCGGGATCACAAGCTCCTGCCTGGGTTCGCGAGTTAGCTTTCTGGTTGAGATCTTGGCCTCATTCATACACACGTCTCCCTCCTCCTTGTTCCTGCCTGGATTGTAACCTCAATGATTCCAACACTCTCAACTGCGGCTTGGTGTCCTGCGCTCTAAACACGGTGGATGCCGGAGCCGAAACTCACAAAACAGAACCCAGCTCCGCAATCTGCAACGCCTGCGCATTTTCACGCACACGTCATCCAGAGCCACCTTTCCCATACAACTGTGGGAGAGTGAACGGCAATTGCCATACTCAGTCACCTCCAACCCAAAACAATGTGATGTGAACCGACCGAAACCATTCGCATCCAGTTCTTCACAGGGCAACGAACAAAGTCAATAACTAACCTCTCCTTCCCCCAAACAGGGTGACTGGGCAGCTCCATTTTAGAAAAAAAATCTCAACATCCCATCTGCCCAAACCCCAAAATATTTCCATTGAATACCGGGAAACCCAACAGGAACAATCATACACGTTACATTATGACAACTACTACTACTTATATTTGGATAGCGCCATAAACGTAATAAAAAGTCCCAATACGCTTTACAGGAGCGTTATAAAGCAAAATATGGCATGGTGCCAGAAGACTGGAAAATTGCAAATGTCACACTCTTGTTCAAAAAAGGTGGTAAAGATAAGCCCAGCAACTACAGGTCAGTTTAACTTCGGTGGTGGGGAAACTTCTAGAAAGAATAATTCGGGACCAAATTAATAGTTACATCGACACATGCGGGTCAATTAAGGAAAGCCAGCACGGATTTAGTTTAGTTTAGAGATACAGCACTGAAACAGGCCCTTCAGCCCATCGAGTCTGTGCCGCCCATCAACCACCTATTTATACTAATGCTACACTAATCCCATATTCCTACCGCATCCCCACCTGTCCCTATATTTCCCTACCACCTACCTACACTAGGGGCAATTGCTAATGGCCAATTTACCGATCAACCTGCAAGTCTTTGGCATGTGGGAGGAAACTGGAGCACCCGGAGGAAACCCATGCAAACACAGGGAGAACTTGCAAACTCCACACAGACAGTACCCAGATTTGTTAAGGGAAAATCATATTAACTAACTTGCTGCAGTTTTTTGAAGAGGTAACAGAGAGGGTTGATGAGGGCAATGCTGTTGATGTGGTGTACACAGACTTCCAAAAGGCATTTGATACAGTGGCACACAATAGACTTGTGAGCAAACCTGTGGCTCATGGAATAAAAGAAACAGTAGCAACATAGATACGAAATTGGCTGAGTGACAGGAAACAGAGAGTAGTGGTTAATAGATGTTCTTCAGGCTGGAGGAAGGTTTGTAGTGGAGTTCCCCAAGGGTCAATGCTGGGGCCCTTGCACTTCCTGATGTATATTAATGACCTTGATGTACAGGGTACAATATCAAAATTTGCGGATGATACAAAACTTGGGAAAATTGTGAACTGTGGGGAAGAGAGTGTAGAACTTCAAGAGGACATAGGCAAGTTGGTGGAATGGCCGGAAAAATGGCAGAGGAAGCTCAATGTGGAGAAATGTGAAGTCATTCATTTTGGTAAGAAGCCCATGGAGAGACAATATAACATAAAGGGTACAACTCTAAAGGGGGTGCAAGAGCAGACAGGCCTGGGGGTATACATGCATAAGTCATTGAAGGTGGCAGGACAGGTTGAGAGTGCGGTTAATAAAGCATACAGTATCCTGGGCTTTATTAATAGGGGCATAGAGTACAAGAGCAAAGAGGTTATGTTAAACTAGTATAAGACATTAGTTCGGCCTCAGCTGGAGTATTGCGTCCAGTTCTGGGTGCCACACTTTAGGAAAGATGTGAAGGCATTAGAGAGAGTGCATAAAAGATTCACGAGAATGGTTCCAGGGATGAGGAACTTCAGATATGAAGACAGATTGGAGAAGTTGGGACTATTTCCCATGGAGAAGAGAAGGCTGAGAGGAGATTTGATAGAGGTATTCGAAATCATGAGGGGTCTGGACAGAACAGATAGGGAAAAACTGTTCCCACTCGTGAAAGGATCGAGAACAAGAGGGTACAGATGTAAAGTGATTGGCAAAAGCAGCATGAGGAAAAACTTCTTCACGCAGCAAGTGGTTCGGATCTGGAATGCAGTACCTGAGGGTGTGGTGGAGACAGGTTCAATCGAGGTATTCAGAAGGGAATTAGATTGTTATCTGAAAAGGAGGAATGTGCAAGGTTACAGGGAGAAGGCGGGAGAATGGCATTAGGTGAATTGTTCATTCGGAGAGCCTGTGCAGAAATGCTGGGCCGAATGGCCTCCTTCTGCACTGTAACAATTCTGTGATAAGGAGATATTAGCTCTTATGACCAAAAGCTTTGACAAAGAGGTAGGTTTAAAAGAGTAAGTGCTGGAAAAACCCAATAGGTCAGGCAGAATCTGCAGAGAGAGAAGCAGAGTTAACGTTTCAGGTCTGTGACCTTTCATCAGAACTGGTAACAGTTAGAAAATAATTAGGGGTAGGGAGTTGGTGGGAAAGAGAACAAAAGGGAAGGTGTGTGATAGGGTAGAGGGCAGGAGAGATTAAATAACAAAGCTATCCTGGGACAAAGGCAAAGAGTGTGTTAATGCTTGTGGTGAAAGACAAAGCATTAGTCCAGATAGAGTGTTAATAGCAGAATAATGAGCAGCTCTGTCTATGTGAAAAACAGGCACATGGTTATGTTTAGTTTAGAGATACAGCACTGAAACAGGCCCTTCGGCCCACCGAGTCTGTGCCGACCATCAACCACCCATTTATACTAATCCTACACTAATCCCATATTCCTACCACATCCCCACCTGTCCCTACATTTCCCTACCACCTACCTATACTAGTGGCAATTTATAATGGCCAATTTACCTACCAACCTGCAAGTCTTTTGGCTTGTGGGAGGAAACCGGAGCACCCGGAGAAAACCCACGCAGACACAGGGAGAACTTGCAAACTCCACACAGGCAGTACCCAGAATTGAACCCGGGTCGCTGGAGCTGTGAGACTGCGGTGCTAACCACTGCGCCACTGTTAAAAAATAAAATAAAATTTAAAAAAAGGCCAGTCATGCTCTGAAGTTATTGAACTCAATGTTCAGTCCACAAGGCTGTAGAGTGCCTAATCGAAAGATCAGGTGCTGCTCCTCAAGCTTACATTGATGTTAACTGGAACACTGGAGCAGGCCAAAGACAGAAATGTTGGCATGAGAGCTCGGGGGGGTTGAAATGGCAAGCGACCAGAAGCTCAGGGTCATGCTTGTGGGCTGAGCAGAAGTGTCTTAAAGGAAGAAAGCAAAGTACAGAAGCAGAGAAATGTAGGGAGGGAATTCCAGAGCTTAGGGCCTAGATAACTGAAGGCACAGCCACCGCTGTTGGGGGTCACTAAAATCAGGGATGCTCAAGAGGCCATAATCAGATGAGCGCAAATACCTCAGAGAATTGTGGGGCTGGAGGAGATTCCTGCAATAGAGAGGTATGAGGCCATGGAGGTATTTGAAAACAAGGATGACAATTTTAAACAAGGAGTTGCTTAACTGGGAACCAATGTAGAGAAACTAGCACAGGGGTGAACGAAACTTAGGGGCAAGTAAGGACTTGGGCAGTCGAGTTTTGGATGACCTCAGGTTTACAGAGGGGAGAATGTTGGAAGCTGACCAGGAGTGTGTTGGAATACTGGGTCTAGAGGTAACAGAAAACTTCAGAAAAGGTGACCTGAAAGAGCTCTTTAAGACTAAGTAGGGGTTTGATAGGGTAGATGTAGAGAGGATGTTTCCACTTGCTGGGGGCGGGGGGAGGGGGGGGAGACCAGAACTAGGGGCCATAAATATAAACTGGTCACTAATAAATTCAATAGGGAATTCAGAAGAAACTTCTTTACGAAGACAGTGGCTAGAATGTGGAGGCGAAGTTGAGGCGAATAGCATAAATGCATTTAAGGGGAAGCTGCAGAAACACATAGGGAGGAAGGAATAGAGGGATCTGAAGATGGAGTTAGATGAAGAGTGGGAGGAGGTTTGTCTGGTACATAAACCCAGGCATGGACCTTTTGCTATGCTGTAAATACGATACGATACAATGGAAGAACACACTTAGAAGAGCTGAACATCCCAAAACTATCTCTACTCAAGAGAAAGTGAATTGTCCCAAACTCCAAATTATTTGTATCCAGTCCAAAATAGAGCTCGAATTCCAAATTATTTCCATTCAGAAACACAAGACTGAACAGTCCTAAATTCCAACCATTGATAATCTGTGAAAAATGAAAAACAGTCCCAACGTTATATTATTCCTGTCCAGCAAAGGGTGACTGAGCAGTTCCAACCCCCAAACAATTTACAGTAAGATCAAATTAAAGAGACTGAAGAAATCCATAAAATACAACAGCCCACCTCTCTATTGTCTTTCTTAACAGAGAGCCCAAACAACCCCTCCAACAACGCACCTTTGCAATACAGTGAATTTAAACAGCTCAAATTCAACAAGCCAACCCTATCCTATTGAAGACTCTTAAACTACTTCTGACAGATTAAGAAAGATCCAAACTCTAATCTTATCAAACTATATAAGCACTTAAAATTATAATAAAACTCAAGGCTAGCCTTTGCTAAACTGAAGAAAACCCACACTGTTGTGATCAAACTAATTAAAATTGAAAATCCAGAAATTACTTTTTCATTTTTTAAAATTGCAGTATTACACGAAGTGTTTTTCACATTTCAATTGGGGGCCTTCACATTTTTACTCTGACTGGATTAACACTTCTATTAAAATAGCAGACAGAGGATTGTCATGTTATTATCACCATCAATAACTCTTGCTTCAAAATACTGGGCTGAGCAAAGCAGCAGCCTTCCGACACGGAAGTGCCGCCACACAGCACCTGCGATATTAGGCGCGGGAGCTGATTTAAATGGAGGGGGCTGAGCAGCCACCCCCGATGACGTAGAGGGGGCGGCCGCCGCATCCCCGGCAACAGTATCTGGCGCCACCACACAGGCACCGGCGCCATTTTTAAAGGGCTTCAAGCCCTTAGCAACAGTTTACGTTTTTAAAGGGATATTAGATTTCATTTGTTTTTTGTAACTAACTGAAAGATGGAGGCCCTTTCTCAACCCCCTCAATGGTCTTTTCATTGCCCTATATTCAGAAAAGCTACTTCATTCCTGACCTGAACCTCCCCCCCATCAACCTTCTCACATTTGCCCTTCAACCCCTTCCCACCATCCCCACAACCAATAAAAAGTGTTTTCCCTGGACTAGAGGGCATAGATTTAAGGTGAGAGGGAGGAGGTTTAAAGGCCATCAAATGGGTAAATTTTTCACACAAAGAATAGTGGGTATCTGGAATGAGCTGCCAGAGGAGGTGGTGGAGGCAGGAACAGTAGCAACATTTAAGAGGCATCTGGACAGGTACTTGAATGAGCAAGGCAGAGAGGGATATGGAATTAATGCAGGCAGGTGGGATTACTATAGATAGGCATTATGGTCGGCATGGACGCGGTGGGCCGAAGGGCCTGTTTCTGTGCTGTACGACTCTATGACTCTATGGTTCCCACCCCACCGGCCCTGATAATTTTATTCCTCATCCCTCCCCCTAGTGTCTCGTGTCGGAACTTAGTCGCGGCCAATTGGTCGTAAAACCAGCGTGGGATGGCCGCCGTCGGCAGCTAAGTTAATTTGAATTTTATTAATGCTCATTTAAATATTTTAATTAAGGTCCCACCGCTTGGCGGCAGGAAGGCCGCACCTAGGCCTTGCTGCCACCACTAATATCCTGCGGCACAATCTCGGCATTGTGGGTCGTGGCGGGCTGCTCCCGCTAGCATTTTACAGGCCTCCCCGCCACGACCCATGGCGTTGAGGGGCTGGTAAAATTCAGCCAATAGCCAATAAAAACAACAAAAACATGGGAAGAGTTTCTGTATATTATATTTCAATTTGTGTAATTTAACATGCCAAAATTCTGCAAACCACCTCAGTGTAATATTGAGGGATTTTATGAAAATCAGTCACACTGCCACACTTTGCAACTCATTTTCAGAATAATCTCTAAGCAATTGAAATTTACCTGAGAACTTCTGTCTTGGGGTTTGCAAAGATAAGCCCATCTTGCTCATCCTCTGTAAAAATGTACAATGCTCCAATCCGCTGTCTCTCGTGTGATTCCAGATTTTACATCCTCCTATGCCAACCAGCAAGAAATTCGAAGCATTGATCACTTTTTACATGCATCCTGACATCAACCTGAACTTGCCTTTTACCAATTTGTATATTTTACTCTTTGTCATGCAATTGAGGTTTAACTTAAAGCAGTGTTACAAATTAAACTTTTCTGTTCTACATAGTATCTTAAGTACTTCCTTAATGTCTTCTCATTTGCCTCCCTACAACGCTGAGGAAACTGTATAACTAGCCTCTTCTAATAGCACAGAGCTTTAAGACAAAAGATCACCTGATAGCTCCTTTTTATTCTTTAAAGGGATGTGCAAGGGATGCTGGCAAAGCCAGCATTTGTTGCCCATCACTAATTGCCCTTGAGAAAATGGTGGTGAGCTGCCTTCTTGAACCGCTGAAGTTCATGTGGTGTAGGTACACCACAGTGCTATTAGGAAGGGGGTTCCAGGATTTTGACCCAGAGACAGTGAAGGAACAGCAATATAGTTCCAAGTCAGGATGGTGTGTGGCTTGGAGGGGAACTTGCAGGTGGTTGGTATTCCAAAGCATCTGCTACCCTAGTCCTTCTAGGTGGTAGAGGTCACGGGTTGGGAAAGTGATGTCGAAGGAGGCTTGGCAAGTTTCTGCAGTGCATCTTGTAGACGATACACACTGTTGCCACTGTGCGCTGGTGGTGGATGGGGTGACGATCAAGCAGGCTGCTTGGTCCTGGATGATGTCGAGCTTCCTGACTGTTGTTTGAGCTGCAATCATCCAGGCAAGTGGGGGGTATTCCATCACACTCCTAACTTGTGCCTTATACATGGTAGATAGATTTTGGGGAGTCAGGAGGTGAGTTACTCGCCACAGAATTCCCAGCCTCTGATCTGCTCTTGTTGCCACAGTATTTATACGGTTGGTCCAGTTAAGTTTCTGGTCAATGGTAACCCCCCCAGGATGTTGATGGTAGGGGCTTCCGCGATGGTAATGACATCGAACATCAAGTGGAGATGGTTAGATTCTCTCTTGTTGGAATGATCATTGCCTGGCAGTTGTGTGGTGCGAATGTTACCTGCCACTTATCAGTCTAAGGTGAATGATGTCCAGGTCTTGCTGCATGCGGGCACAGACTGCTTCAGTATCCGAGGAGTCTCGAATGGTACTGAATATCGTGCAATCATCATCAAACATCCCCACTTCTGACCTTATGATGGAGGAAAGGTCATTGACGAAGAAGCTGAAAATAGTTGTACCTAGGACACTACCCTGTGGAACTCCTATAGCAATGTCCTGGGGCTGAGAAGATTGACTTCCAACAACCACAACCATCTTACTTTGTGCTAGGTATGACTCCAACTAGTGAAGAGTTTTCTCCGATTCCCATTAACTTCAATTTTGTAGGGCTCTTTGATACCACACTCAGTCAAATGTTGCCTTGATAAAAGGACAATCACTTTCACCTCACTTCTGGAATTCAGCTCTTTTGTCCAAGTTTGGACCAAGGCTGTAATGATGACTGAAACAAAAACAAGAAATGCTGGATTCACTCAGCAGGTCTGGCAGCATCTGTGGAAAGAGAAGCAGAGTTAACGTTTCAGGTCAGTGACCCTTCTTCGGAAGAAGGGTCACTGACCCGAAACGTTAACTCTGCTTCTCTTTCCACAGATGCTGCCAGACCTGCTGAGTGAATCCAGCATTTCTTGTTTTTGTTTCAGATTTCCAGCATCCGCAGTATTTTGCTTTTATTGTAATGATGACTGAAGCTGAGTGGCCTTGGCAAAACCCAAACTGAGCATCAGTGAGCAGGTTATTGCTGAGTATGTGGCATTTGATAGCACTATTAATGACACCTTCTATCACTTTGCTGATAAATCGAAAGTAGACTGATGGGGCAGTTAGTGGCCAGATTGGATCTGTCCTGTTTTTTGTGGACAGGACATACCTGGGCAATTTTTCACATTGTCGGATAGATGCCAGCATTGTAGCTTTAATCCAGCATTGCAGGGGCCAAAGTAGCTAGCCTTCTTTTCAATCCTTTTCTTTCCCATCGTGTGGAGTTGCCTTGTGTCGTTTGGAAGCCAGTCACACGGTGGCAAAGAATCACCTTTTTCCTCATTGAGCTGGTGATTGAGATGAAACAACAACAACAACTTATATTTTTATATGATGGGGAGTCTTGCTAGTGTCTAGACCTGCAGCAGGGCTGCAACCCATGTTGGAGTTTGGTATTGAGTTGAGAGGAAACAGGTACTTCGAGACCAATTGCAGCATCACTGGTGCCACTCTCATTCAGATTCGGTAACTTACCACAGGTCAATGACCAAACCCAGACACGTTCCTGCTCTGTATGGTTCAGAACCACATTGTAAGGTACATCTACCAACTGAGTCAATAGGGAGATGTGCACACCAGGTGGTCTTGGATGGATGGAACTGGGTGGAAAGAAAGAGCCTCTTGGGCTGCAGCAAGGCTGTAACAATTGAGATTCAGTGTAATTCTCTCCTTCAACGTCCTCAGCGTGTGTTAGAAAATAGCTGAAGGCGCTATCACGGTTTTCCTTGTACCTCAGACTCAAAGCTTTATATTCATGGCCACGTGCTTCTCTGACGGGTGGATAGGTCTAGTCTTGGCACTCATGCCGTTTGAGTCGATATCACCGGTTATTTGTAAAGAGGTGGGAGGAGGAAGCATTTCTAAAGGATTTATGGTGTTGAGATCAGGTTGGTAAAGTTGCTCAGGGCCCTGTTTATTTCTGCATTTCTCTCATTTGCCATCTGCCATTACTGGTGTGGTTAATTTGAGTCACTGGCTTTCACTGCCGTGTTAGGATTTGACATCAAAATACTCATTGTGTTACAGGAGCTCCCCAAATTATTTTCTAATACAGGAGGGGTACCTCGGAAGCAAAAAGAGAACCCCTGCTCTAGTTTGTTCAATGATCAATTTCATTATTTTACCAGTAATCCACGTAAGACTAATGAGTTTATAGTTACTTGGTTTGTTGTGCTTTGAAGTCAGAGCATTTGACTTGTTTCTAATGGTGCAGGGCAATCCCCATAAACATTCATTTTATCATAATGACCCCCAGTATTTTATTGACTCTGGGCAGAAAATGGAAAATGGGACCGGTTTCAGGACCTGAACTCATCCCTGGTGGGAAGCAATCCTTTGCCCTGTTTCAAGGGGGCGCTCCCTTAATTGGCATGGAGATGGGCCTGGCAGCCAATTAGCAGCCGCAGGGGCAGGAATAGAGGCGGGACTACACAATGCGGACCCAATTTAAACAGGCCATGGCAGCCATTACTGTGGTTGTCGTTTCACTGCTGTAACTTCAGATTGGGACAGCATAGAAACCTAGAATTCAAGAATGTCTCAGAAGAGCCAAAGGCCTGGAACCCTGGGCAGGGCAACACCTCAAATCTCTGATGTGGACCTGGAGGTCCTCATGAAGGCTGTAAGGGAGAGGAGGTAGGTCTTCTTCCCGAAAAGGGGCAGGAGAAGGTCACCCACTGAGACTAAGAAGGCCTGGATGAACATAGCTGACACAGTCAGCAGAAGAAGTGTGCCTGCAGAAGTTGGAGCCAGTGTCGGAAGAGGTTCAATGACTTGATACGCTCTGGCAAGGTGAGTGAAACCCCCAACCCTCAGGACCGGCCTCTGGGTATTCACCCTACAGCAGACACACCAACTGAGGAGCCTCAGGACACATGCTTCTCCTCAACATGGGAGGAAGGTGTGCCCAGGCCACTTTTACTGACTCCTAAGAATAGCTCAGAGCCATAGTGCTGCAGAGGACCTGTCAGTACTGATATATGCAGCTTCTAATTAATAGGAGCAGCTGGCATTGGCCATAGAAGACTGCTGTATCTTATCATACCCTCTATTGACTGTGCAGGAGAATGGGGCTGATAATGCCCAGGAGGGGGCCCAGACATGTGGAGGGGACCCCTACCTTCACTTGATCACAACCTTGGAGGAGGAAGCCGTGGAAACAGCCAGAATTGTGGATCATGAGGAATTCTGCCATAGCGAGTTGGGCACTCATGGTGGAGATGGTGATTCGAGAGGTAAATGCACTCATTAAGGGGGAGCCTTGCACTCCACCCAGTCTGACAGCATACCGAACACTGAGTTGCATTGGGAAGCCTCGGCACTGCAGAGGCTTCTGCTCTCCAAGGCTAGTTTTCATAATCTCTTCTTGTGTCTCCTACAGGTGTAGACATCGGGCCAAGGAGACCATTTCCCTCACCATCACCAGGCTAAAAGCAACAGCAGGAAAGCTCCAAAGAAGCACCGACACACGTTAAAAGCGCATCCTCCACCAGCACAGATAGTCACCTCGGTGGGTCCTCGTGCATGGTTAGATAGGGTGGCACTGGGTGAGGTGCACAGCACTAATATGTAGGAGGAGCTGCCCAGAGACAGAGGCAGTTGTGGGCAGTTCCCCTCAGAGGAGGGAGGACAGACACAGCCCTAATCAGCTGGGCACAGATGCAGGACCTCAGGAGTCACTGGAAAGGAAGGTCTACCTAGATCAGCAACAGCAGATCTGCTCCCACATGTTGGAGATCCCTGAGGCAATGCTGGGTCATGGGCAGAAAATGGAGGAGTCCATCCAGCTCACATGCGCCACAATGTCTCAGGGCTTTGAGCGAATGAGCTCCTCCATCAAAAGAGTGATCAACCTCATGGAGAGCCATAAGTGACAGCACTTGGGAGTGCATGCAGGAACTGCACACTGACGTACTATCTAGCATGGACTGGTCAATGGCACTGACGGCGTACATATGTCTGAGGGGATGTCAGTTGTGCCCCAGATGGTGCTCCCCTCCTGCCATAGAGTGCCAGCCAAGGGCTGAGGATGTCACCAAAGAGGATGAGTGTGCCATCCTTCACTGGGCTCTATCATCAACTTCGGCTGCCTTGGCTCCTCTGACATAAGGAGCATCTGTGCAGCAGGGCCCAGTGACAGAGGCTGCCCCTGCAATGATTCAGGTGCAACAGCCTCTGGCGATGTTTCCACTGGCACCTCCATGACGAGGAAGACCGCCATGTGCATCTTGGTCTGCCGAGATGAGCGAACAGGCTGCCTCCACCCCCCTCCAAGGCCACAGGGGAAGCACCGGGTAGAAGTAGACAAATGTGGAGGCCACAGTGCCCCACAGAGCACTGAGTGAGTCACTGGGGTCTTTTTCCAGTAACTGTGCACTGGTTTCCTCTATGAGCACAATGTAAATAATGACACTTGAATCCAGAGATGTGAGCCTCTTTTTACTAATAGCAAGACAAGAAAAGAAATATGAAGTAGTGAAGGAGAGCAAGGGCTCGTCAAAGGTGACAGTGAAACTTCTGGGCAGATTTGCATCCTTCATTGGCGGTAAGAGTTTACATGTTCCAGACTGCATCTTCAATGGAAGTGTTCACATAGGCAGCAAAGAGTGAGTTCCACACCATGCCATTCATCCTAGGTCAGAGGGGCTTAGTTGAAACTTGCCTGAATCAGATGATTCCTGACATTGATGGCATCCTGACGCGACCTGCGAGCGACACCAGACCCGGCCACCTACAGTTGCAGCCAGGGCTCCTCAATTTTCTGCATCTTCTCCCTCTGCCTCCTCTTCCATGTCCTGCTCCTCCTCTTCCTACAATGAGCTGTGTCCTTCTAGAGCCTCACTATCCTCAAGATCCAGACCTCTTTGGAGGGTCATGTTGTGGATTGTGCAACAGACCACCACCATGAGTGAGACCTTTGCAGTGTGTACTGCAGGGTGCCACCCGATGGTCCAGGCACTGGAACCACATCTTCAGAAGCCCGATGACCTGACTGAGCAGATGGCTCTGGTTGTATTGCCTCTTTGCCTCTGTCTGAGGCTCTCATAGTGGAGTGAGTGGTCATCTCCTAGAATCCACCATGGAGTTGGGGGGGTGGTGGTTGGTAGAATGAAGAGCTGTGGCAGTCTGGACTAGCAGAGGATGAAGGTGTCACGGCAGCTGCTAGGAAAGCGAGTGCACACATGGGAGATACTCCTGTTGTGGTTGCAGACCAGCTGAACGTTGATAGTGGAAATCCTTCAGCTTGATGAATCTGATTGGACGGTTGCTGGGTACCTTGATGACCACATGGATGCAATCGATGATGCCCTGCACCTGGGAGAATCCAGCGACGGCGGTGAGAACCGCTCCCCTCTGTGTCTGCAAGGCCCCTTCTGTCTGGAATTGAATGTACTGTCCACCTCTGGTAAATGAGCATCAGTGTCCTGCAAGATGCAGCGGTGTGCAGCTGTTTGCGAGATGCCACCAAGGTCCACAGTTGTTCCTTGGAGGAAGCCAGAAGCGAAGGAGTTCAAGGCCACAGTGACTTTGATGTCTACTGGCAGGACTTGCAGAGCTGTGCTGCGAGGTGCGAGGTCTTCCATGACGAGGGGACAGATGTCTGTGACCATCTGCCTGGAGAGTCACCCTGCTTCTCGGTCATCTCCAAGTAGCTCCGTCTTTGTAAGTAAATCCTATGCTGAGGGTATGGCCTCCATGTCCTTCCTGCCCCTCGTCCCTCTCCTCTGCCCACTTGATGCCCAGGGCTGTGCCCTTCCTGCAGAGGGTGTTGCTCCTCATCACCACTGGGCCCAAAATTTGAGTCTTGACTCCATTGTCAGCTACAGCCTTACTTGTACTCAGGGACCCCCCCTTCCTTCCCCCCACCCCAACAAACACATTGTTTGGTAACCTTGCCCCCTCCTCTTATGCCCCTGCGATGCCAGGAGGGTGACGACCCCCTGCATTGCCTCAATGCTTACTGCCCACTCACCCCACCATCAAAGGCGCTGAACCAAAGGCACCTGTTTCGCAAGGGGCGAGTCCCCCTCTGCGCAGTTCACCCTTTCATGGGGCCCAGCTAATTCCCCTTGGTGGCCATGACTGGCTCCCCACTGTGTGTCCACTTCCATTCAGCTGGTCTGCCCCAGATAGAATGTGCAGCGCATTCACCCATGTGAAAATCAGAACATGTCCCCTTTACGAGCTCTCAATGAGCTCTTTAACAATGTTAATTGGCCTTTGTAATGGATTGGGCGGGATCTCCTGGCCGCCCTCCCCCCACCCTGGTGAAACCTGCTCGTGCCAGGAACAGTGTTGGGAAACAGCATACCAGCTAGAGCCAGTATTTTTGTCCCCCGCCCACCTCCATTCCTGCCCCAGCAGTTCCTGAGAATTTAGGCCTCTGTTTCTAATTTCACATCAGTGCATAGATATACCATCCTTCCCTTGTGACTAGTTTTATGCCCTTTGAGATTTTCTAAAATGCTTCCCAGTAATATCAAAATTATTAGGTTAATCATTGAACTTCCTATGATCAATGAGATTGAAAGAACTGTTTGACGCCTGCTGCAGCCGAAATGCTTTGAATGCCTATCAAGAAAAGACTATTTCATCAAATCCACGTGGAAACTTCAAGTGGCATCTGATTTTTTTTTTACACTAGGATACCTCACCCATCAGGAACGTAACCCACAAAGACTAACAACCCAGTTATTTATTTATTCTTAAGAAACAGCTATTTTTTTAAACATTTTTTTTAAACCGGTTAACCATTGATTTTTGAATGTATTTGTGTAAATGGGGGAGTTACGTTAAAATAAGTTGTTATAAGGTCTTTAGACATAACTTTATCCTAGTGTTTAAGATTTAGTTTTAATAAATAGTTAATTTGTTGTTGTCTAAAGATACCTGGTTTAGTCTGTTTTATTCTGGGGGTTACAAGAGTATTTAATTTGGCTGTTTTCCGGTTGGGTGGGAAAACTTTAATAATATGCTGTGACCTGTGGAGTGATGGGACTGAATTGACAGTGCATTGCTGCCGCCTCAGTTGTAACATATTAATTGGGCGTCTCGTCTGGGATCAGATTCATTGGGGGCTCGCGTTCGGAATCATATTAATTGCTCATCTCTGGGATCATATTAATTGGGGTGCTCAATTGTTGGGATCCAAATCTAACACCAATTACATGAATTATAAGGGGAGTAATAATTTGAAAGAGAAAAATTAAAAGGAACCAGATTTCTTGTGTAATAAGGTACAGTCTATACCATCTGAATGGCTTTAGCAGTTGCTGCAGGGTTTCTGGAAAAGGAGAATGTGTCCCTCAGTGACTTGACAACTTTAATTAAGAATAAACTAAAAGAATTGGCGGGTTTGAATTGAAATCAGGTGCCATAAAAGCAGTGATAATTGACCTAATAGCCCAACATCTGGAATTGGAAGAAGAAGACGAGGAGGAACAAGAAGGTAGCAAGTCAGAGAGTAATGCAGTGGTATTAGCTAAAATTCAGTTACAGTTGAGGCAACTGGAGCTTCAACAGGAAACAGAAAAAGAAATAGCAATAAGAAAACTTGAATTGGAAAAAGAGGAAAGGGAGAAAGAGCATTTCATAGAGAAAGTGAAAGAGAAGAAAGAGAATTTAAGTTAAAAGAGATGGAACTAAGACAAAGGGGTAGCCTTGAATCCAGGGAAAGTCTGGTCAGTAAGAATCTGAGTTTAGCCCAGGACCCAACGAAAAGCTGTTTAAATTTATACAAGCTTTCCCTAAGTTTGAGGAAAGGGATGGAGAGGCATTTTTCATATCTTTTGCCAAAAAGTCAAACAAATGAAATGGTCAAAGGAAAGATGGACATTGCTCATGCAAAGCAAGTTGATAGGCAGAGCTCATGAAGTTTATGCCATGCTTCCTGAAGAGGCTTCTGCAGATTATGAGATGACAAAAAAGGCTTTTCTCGCTGCGTATGAGTTAATCCCTGAAGCTTACCGTCAGAAGTTTCGGAATTTATGGAGATTGACTGGGCAGATGTATGTAGAATTTAAGAGGATGGAGCAAATTAATTTTGACCGTTGGATACGGGCATTAGAGATGGAAACGACATATGAGAACCTTTGAGCATTTATTCTCTTGGAAGAGTTTAAAAACTCCATTCCTTCAGTAGTGAGAACTCATGTAGATAATCTGAATGTTTTGAAAGCTAGGCAAGCAGCAGAAATTGCTGATGATTTTGAGCTTGTGAATAAGCCAAAACCTTTTGTCCATCACCCCCATAAACCTGAGAAGGATAGAAAGTGGGAGAGTGAAGGGAAGGCAAGTAGCCGGGGACAAGAAGGAACAGATGGGAATGCCCCAGGATCACCTCCTCAGGCCAGAAAGGAAGGTGCTGAGGGCATAAGTGAGGTTCGCAAGCCAAAGTGTTATCATTGCCACAAAACGGGTCATCTTCGTTCAGAATGCTAGAAATTATGAGGTAAACCCATAGGACTTGTTGGGGTACGCAAAGCTAATGCAGAGGAAAAGACTTTGACTGAGAGTATAGCAGACCACGCTATAGCTTTAACAGCGGCTGTAAAACCGGATACAAAACCTAAAGTGAGTGTAGAGGTTAAGAATAAGATACCCAAAAGTTATAATGAATTTTTGTCAAAGGTGAAAGAAACTCCATATCCTTTAAGTGAGGCAGGAAAAACTATAATTATATTCAGGGATACAGGAGCAACCCAAACACTCTTGCCGGGGAAAGATTAACGTTTCCACCAGAGAGCGCCTTGAATGCTAAAGTTTTAGTTAATGGAATTGGCAGGGAGTATATACCCGTACCTTTATATAAAATACGCCTAGAGAGTGACCTAATATCTGGGATAGTAACAGGATCCATTGTCGGAGGTAAAAGTGGCACCACAAACAGATAGCCAAGTATGTGAAACCTTATTTGGGGATTTAGATAACACAAATGACTTAGCAGACATTCTATAACTGCAGCACAGCAAGCTGATCCAGAGTTATATACCAAATGGCACAGACAGCTCTGACAGAAGCTGAGGCAAAAGGAGTTCTAGAAGGCTATTATATGGAAGACGGAGTTTTGAGGAGGAAATGGAGACTGCCTCATAGACCTGCGAATGTAGACTGGACAGTTGTTAAACAGATAGTGGTACTACCTAAATATTGCCAGGGATTATTAAGGTTAGCACATGACATTCCTTTTGCAGGACATAGGGGAATTCGGAAGACCAAATCACGTATAAGCCAACATTATTACTGGCCAGGCCTTACAAAGGTGTAAAGCAGTTTTGTAGGGCTCAGGAACACCTTAAAGCATCCCAAGCCAATATGAAAAAATGGGCACACAAGAATGCAAAAAAACGCAATTTTCAACCAGGGGATGAAGTATTGGTGTTGTTAACGTTCCAGGAGGAACCATTAAAAACACGGTTCAGTGGCCCATATAGAGTGATCAAAAGAGTGGGTAAGGTAGATTACTTGATTGACACCCCTGATCGCTGGAAGAAGAACCATTTATGTCACATCAATATGTTAAGCAATATTATCGCAGGAGGAAGACAAGCCAGTACAGGTATGTCAGGTAACTGGGACTTTTGAGAAGGAAAAGGATAGTGAGGATGGGGCAGAAGGAGGCATAGACAATTCTCAGATTGAACCTCCAACTATCAGGTTGGCGAATACAGAATGGCTCGGAAAATTGGACAACCTTATTAGGAAGGCATATGGGATATTTGCCTTTATTAGCCGATGCATAGAATATAAGAGCAGGGAGGTTATGATGGAGCAGTACAAAACGCTAGTTAGGTCACTGCTAGAGTACTGTGTACAATTTTGGGCACCACACTATAGGAAGGATGTGATTGCCCTGGAGAGGGTGCAGAGGAGATTCACCAGGACGTTGCCTGGGCTGGAGCATCTCAGCTATGAAGAGAGACTGAAAAGGCTAGGGTTGTTTTCCTTCAAGCAGAGAAAGCTGAGTGGGGGACATGATTGAGGTATACAAAATTATGAGGGGCATTGATAGGTTAGATAGGAAGAAACTTTTTCCCTTAGTGGAAGGGGTCAATAACCAGGGGGCATAGGTTTAAGGTAAGGGGCAGGAGGTTTAAGGGGATTTGAAGAAAAAACATTTCACTCAGAGGGTGGTTGGAATCTGGAAGAGGTGGTAGAGGCAGGAACGCTCACAACATTTAAGAAGTATTTAGATGAGCACTTGAAATGCCATAGCATACAAGGCTACAGGCCAAGTGCTGGAAAATGGGATTCGAATATTTAGGTGCTTGATGGCCAGCACAGACAGGGCCGAAAGGCTTTTGCACTTAGAGGCAAAACAACGTGAAGACCTAACCAGGTTTTTCACAACATTTAACAGAGTCTGTAGAGATAAGCCGGGATGTACAATCTTAGCCACATATGATGTGGACATAGGGGAATCCGTTCCTTTAAAACAACATCCTTACCGCTTAAGTCCGGAAAAATAAGCCCAAGTAAAAGCAGAAATCCAATACATGCTGGAAAACAACTCGATCGAACCTAATCAAAGCAATAGTATTAGTACGGAAACCTGATGGGTCAACCCGATTTTGTATAGACTACAGAAAAGTCAATGCAATAACGAAGGCAGTCTCCTACCCAATTCCGTGTTTAGAAGACTGTATCAAAAGAGTGGGCAGTGCTAGGTTTCTTACCAAGATCAACTTGTTAAAGGGATACTGGCAAGTTCTTTTGACTCTTTGAGCCAAAGAGATATCAGCTTTTGTAAGACCTGCTGGTCTTTATCAGTGCCAGGTGATGCCATTCAGGCTACTTTTCAAAGATTAATGAATCAGGTGGTAGACAGTGTTCCCAAATGTGTAGTGTATTTCGATGATGTACTAATATACAGTATCACTTGGCAAGAACACTTAAACCAGCTAAAAATTCTGTTTAAAAAGTTACAAGCAGTGGACTTAGTGATAAATCTGGCAAAAAGCGAATTCGGAAAAGCAAGAGTAACTTACCTCGGACACATGGTGGGGTAAGGACAAGTATTGCCATAAATAGCAGAAGTACAAGCCTTAGTAGAGTTCCCTTCTAGGGAAGGATGGTACATCTATTCACTGGTGTGAAATTAGAAACAGAGGCCTAACTTTTCGGGTGCTGCTGGGGCGGGAATGGAGGTGGGCGGGGGACAAAAATACTGGCACTAGGATACCTCACTCATCAGGAACGTAACCCACAAAGACTAACAACACAGTTATTTATTTATTCTTAAGAAACAGCTAATTTTTTAAAAGATCATTTTTTAAAACCGGTTAACCATTGATTTTTGAGTGTATGTGTGTGAATGGGGGAGTTAGGTTAAAATAAGAAGTTGTAAGGTCTTTAGACATAGATTTATCTTAAGTGTTTAAGATTTAGTTTTAATACACTGTCTTAATCAGAGGAGAAAAATAAATAGTTCCATGACACCTCCACCCTTGGCGAAATGAAACACCACTCTTAAAATGCGTTTCATTACAATGCAAAAATAGAAACTGGAAAAAAACATGAACATTTTTTCACATTCATGGCCCCATTCACTCTACTGATAATTTACAGAATTTTCTTTGTACCATCACATTCCATATAAATTAACATGGTTAAATTTGTGACAAAGTGTGACAAAGCGGTTGGGTGGGAAAACTTTAATAATATGCTGCAACCTGTGGAACGATGGGACTGAATTGACGTCCATTGCACCTGCCTCGGTCCTAACACAGGAAAATAATTCCTTATTGCATAGCAAATACTTCACTCACCTTCAGTTTCAACCCGATGAGGAATCTCGTGATGTGAATGGCCAGAAGAGCATGGAATTCAGCTTTAGAAGATGTTCACCTTTGAGATGCAGTTGGTGTTTTCATCCTATAATTAATACTCATTCAAAGTTAGTAAGTGCTGTTTGATTCTTACAAAAGTTTAATGCTTCTGGGAGTTCAGGCTGACATTAGCTACACTTTTAAGATAGACACAGAGGGATGGCAGTTCAGGATGTACGGAGTTCAATATGTGGGCCAGTGTGCATCCTCAATGTATCCAGAGTCAGCACTGTGCCAAAAAAATGAGTCTCTGTGCTTCAGAAGCAATTGGTCATATTCTGCAGCAAAAAAAAAATTGGGCTGAATTTTTAGGCCCAGATGGGGGCGAGCACAGAGGCAGGCGGGCACATAATTTTGCACTGCCGGCTGATGTGCCAGTTTCCCAGTACCATCGCACCGCCAGGCTACTTTCCAGATGCAGGATGGGAGAAAGCAAGCAGCCATTTAAGCCTGTTTAAAGGCCTATTGTCAGAGGCTGACTGAAATTTTCCAGTTGAACTCCACAGCCCCAGAGGCATCCGGGAAAAGTGTAGCAGCCTAGAGGCAGCCTCCCAGCAGCACACCAGGGGAGGCCAACGCTCCAGGCAGACTTTGAGGCCCTCCCCGCCTACCTGGCTTCAGCTGCAGTCACAGGCCGCCCAGTGGCAGGGTTTCCCCTCCACAATGGCGGGCCGCCTGCTGAGGCCATTTTTTTATTTTACAGTTTCAAAAGTTGGAGAGGACACCTCCATCTTGGGGCACCCTCTCTCTCACTTACCTGAAATGGCAGCCTGTTGCTTCTTCCTAGCTGGAGAGCCTCCTATTGGCCCTCCAGCTTCAACAACCCGCCCACCATCATTAATTGGACCCAACCTCTGGCTACTAATTGGCCAACTCGGGGAAAATCACAGCAGGTGACATCCCCACACAGTGCAGGCTTCTGATCCTGACATCGGGGTCCTGATACCCATGGGGAAAATCCTGCCCCATGATAGGTGTCTCGATCATACTCTCCAGAATATGGTGACTCACAAAGCAGTTCTAGACAATTCAGGATATTGTACAGAGTGACCTGGATGACCATCCAGAGGGAATCAGCTCTCACAACTGTAGGAAACTCCTGGCTTACTGGAACTGTCGAATTGTTATATAAATGTTGGGCAATTATGAGGTGGACAGTGGTATATACAAATGATTTGGAGTTGGATATAGCAAACAGTTTTGAAATTTGATGATGACAGCAAAGTAGGTTTGGTAAACAGTGAAGAGGGCTGTACAAGACTTTGGGAAGACATTGGTTAGCAGAATGGGTAACCAGGTAGCAAATGCCATTAATGTTGATATGTGTGAGATAGTATGTTCTGGGAGGAAGAACAGGGAATGGGTATATACACACAATAATTTATTTTGTTCCAAAGTTAAGAATTTTCATAGCAAAAAATATTATACTTATAAGATCTATCTAATGCACATCTATCTATCAGCTCAGCCATTCTCTCAATTCAAACAAAGTCGTTAATTGAGCTAATTTTATAGTCAATCTATGTTACTTGAAAAAGTTCAATCTTCACAGTGCCTCTTTCATATCAGCACACAACAGACATCACCGGCAACTCCTGTTTAGGCCAGACTTGCTCCCTTACCTGGACTCAGCAGGATCTTACTTACATTATGTCCCCTTAATTTTAAAATAATGCAGAAGCCTACATCTGCAAGAGGCAAACTGGATGAAGATTTTGGTTGGGAAGTATTTGGAAGAAGTCCTTGCCGGGCATCTTCCTGCTGAGAAATCCTTGAATGGAAATACTCATATGGTGATAAAAAGCAAGCTGTCCCATGCAGTCACACATTTTGCTTTGATCATGTTTTATGTCAGCAGTTCAGAACTAATATGGGATGTTTGATGCAAGATGTGAGAGACAACACTTATATTGGGGGGACTTACAAGGTCATTACAATAGCAAATTGGTAACCGCTTGAAGGTGTTTATATATTATCAGGATTTGGGTGAAGCTGGTAAGACTGCATTTATTCTTCATTCCGAGATGCCTTGAGATGGTATCTAAAGCTAGTGGAATAATAATAAGCTGAAAATCTCCACTACATTCAATGTCCGGCACTCGACACCACCTCCACCAATAGACAGCAAAACAAAGCGCGCCAAATCTGACGCACGCGCAAATCGCCACAGCTCAGTAGTTTGCCCATGCGCAGACAGCGTGCTGCTCAAATTATAGCGGAGTGCGCATGCGAAAGCAGTTGAAAAAAAAAAAATCGCGCGAGGCTGGAGAATGGTGGGCGCGCGAACATCCTTCAAACCCTATAAACTGAAGAGAAACAATGCACGAAGTACGAAATTAAGGAAGAGACGGTGCTTTGTGCGGAGTTACTGTGGCAATTTGCTGCTTATGACAATTTAAATTACTATAAAATCAGAGGATCTTACATCGGGACTAAAGCTTAGCGGAGTGTAGAAAATGCAAAGTTGTTGTAGAAAAGTAGGAAAACAAAGAGAGGGCATGAAAAAATATTGGTAAATAAAACCAAGGAAAATCCAAAGATATTTTACAGCTATGTACAACACAGAAAGTCCATGCCGGCTCTCAATGGAGCTATTCTCCATAAATACATAAAGAGCAAAACGAGAACGCAAAGAGGCTGCAGAGGGATATAGACCGGTTGGATGAGTTGGGCAAGAACATAGTAAATGGAGTACAAGCGGCAAAGTGTGAAGTTATTTGGTAGGAAAAATAAAAGTTTTAAATGGTGACAGACTGGGAAATATTTATTTAGAGGGGCCTAGGTGTCCTTGTAAATGAATCACAAAGTCACAGGACAGCCAGAAATTAGGAAGGCAAATAGTATGCTAGTTTTTGTTGCAAAGGAATTGAAGTATGAGTAAAGAAGTCTTACTACGATTGTATAGGGCATTGGTGAAACCACACCTGGAATATTGCAGTTTTGGTCTCCTTACCCAGGGAAGGACATACTTGCTGTAGAGAGAGTGCAATGAAGACTCATTAGATTAGGCGCCTAGGTGAGGGGTTTGTCCTACGAGGGAGCTTGAGTAGACTGGGCCTATATTTCCTAGAGTTTAGAAGAATGAAAAGTGATCTAAGTGAAACATAAAATTCTTAAGGGGTTTAACAGTTTAAATGCTGAGAAAATGTTTTCCCTGGTTGGGGAATCTAGAACACAGGTCACAGTCTCTGAATAAGGGTCATTTAGGTTTGAGATGAAGAGAAATTTCTTCACTCAAAGGGTTGTGAATCATTGGAATTCTCTGCTACAGACAGCTGTGGATACTCAGTCGTTGAG
Source organism: Heterodontus francisci (assembly GCF_036365525.1). Taxonomy (NCBI): domain Eukaryota; kingdom Metazoa; phylum Chordata; class Chondrichthyes; order Heterodontiformes; family Heterodontidae; genus Heterodontus; species Heterodontus francisci. Next base: position 38,287,292 of record NC_090394.1, on the reverse strand, counting down.
TACATTCAAGACAGTGGTCGATAGGTTCTTGGGTATTAAGGGCTATGAAGATGGAACGGTAAGCGAAGTTGAGGTAGAAGATTAGCCATGATCTTATTGAATGGCGGGGCAGGCTCGCAGGGCCAAATGGACAACTAGGGCTCCTATTTCTTATGGAAAGAGTAGGGTCAATTAGAGACCAAAAAGGTAACCTTTGTGCAGAGGCAGAAGACATAACTATGCTTCTTAATGAATACTTTGCTTCTGTCTTCATAAAGAGAACAATGTAGATACTGCAGTTAGGGAGGAGTACAAAATATTGGGTGGGATAAACATAGTGAGGGAAGAAATACTAAGGTGTTTAGCATCTTTAAAAGTGGATAAATCGCAAGGCCCAGATGAACTGTAAATGTTAAGAGAAGCAAGGGAGGAAATAGCAGAGGCTCTGACCATCATTTTCCAAACCTGTCTGACTACAGGAGTGGTGCTGGAGGGCTGCTAACTATGTGCCATTGTTTAGAAAGGAAGAAATGGATAGACCAAATAATTACAGGCCAGTCAGCATGACCTCAGTGGTGGAAAAATTATTGGAAAATGTTCGGAAGGACATATTAATCGTCAGTTAGACAAGTGTGGATTAATCAAGGACAGTCAGCATGGATTTGTTAAGGGAGGGTCTTGTCTGACTAATTTGATTTTTTTTAGGAGGTAATGAGGGCTGATGAGGGCAGCACTTTTTATGTAGTCTACATGGATTTTAGCAAAGTTTTTGACAAGGTCCCACATGGAAGACTGGATCACTTGGATGTGGAAAGGGTGTTTCCCCTTGTGGGAGAATCGAGAACTAGGGGTCACTATTTAAAAATAAGAGGTCACCCATTTAAGACAAAGATGAGGAGAAATTTTTTCACTGAGGGTCGTGAATCTTTGGAACTTTCTTCCTCACAAGGCAGTGGAAGCAGAGTCTTTAAATATTTTTAAGGCAGAGACAGATAGATTCATGATGAGCAAGGGGGTAAAAGGTTATCAGGGATAGTCAGGAATGTGGAGTCGAGGTTACAATCAGGTTAGCCATGATCTTATTGAATAGCGGAGCAGGCTCAAGGGGGCCAAGTGACCTACTTCTGCTCCTAATTCGTATGTTCAGAAAAGTAAAAGCCCTTGGGATCAAAGGGAAAGTGGCAAGTTGGATCCAAAATTGGCTCACTGGCTGGAAGCAAAGTGCAGTGGGTCAACAGGTGTTTTTCTGACTGGAAGGCTGTTTCCGTTGGGATTCTGCAGGGTTCAGTACTAGGTCCCTTGCTTTTTGTGGTGTATGTATCAATGATTTAGATTTAAATGTAGGGGGCATGATTAAGAAGTTTGCAGATGATACAAAAATTGCCCATGTGGTTGATAGTGAGGAAGAAGGCTGCAAAGAGATACCAATGGACTGGTCAGGTGGGCAGAAAAGTGGTAAATGGAATTCAGTCCTGAGAATTGTGAAGTATAGAAGGCAAACAAGGCAATGCAATACACAATAAATATAGGATACTCAGAAGTGTAGCAGACAGAGGGCCCTTGAGTGCATGTCCACAGAACCCTGAAGGTGACTGGTAGATAAATTGGTTAAGAAAGGCATACTGGATACTTTCCTCTTAGCTGAGGCATCGAGTATAAGAGCAGGGAGGTTATGCTAGAACTGTGTATAAAACACTAGTTAGGCCACAGCTAGAGTACGGCTTACAGTTCTGGTCATCACATTACAGGAAGAATATTATTGCACTAGAGAGGGTACAGAGGAAATTTATAAGGATGTTACCAGAATCAGAGAACTTTAGCTATGAGGAAAGATTGGATAGACTGGGGTTGTTTTCTTTGTAACAGAGAAGGTTGAAGGGAGATTTAATTGAGGTGTATAAAATATGAGAGGCCTGGATAGAGTGGAAATGGAGGATTTCTTTCCCTTAGCAGAAAGGCATAGATTTAAAGTAATTGGTAGAAGGATTAGAGGAACGTTGAAGAGAAATTTTTCACCCAGAAAGTGGTCTGGGTCTGGAACCTAAAAGGGCGGTCAAGGCAGACGCCCTCAATGCATTTAAGAAGTATTTTGATATGCACTTGAAGTGCAAGGCTACGAATTGACAGTAAAGTGGTATTAGGCTGGAAGCCCTTTTTGGCTGGCACAGACATGATGAACTGAATGGCATCCTTCTGTGCCTTGCTGATTCTGTGATTTCTACAGCACAAAAGGAGCCCATTTGGCTCAACGTGCCTGTGCCAGCTTTTTGAAAAAGCTAGTGCTATCCAATTTGTTCCATTCCCCTGCCCTTTCCTCATATGCCAGCAAATTTTTCCCCTTCAAGTATTTATCCAATTTCCTTTCGAAAGTTATTATGGAATCTGCTTCCAGATAATAACAACTCGCTGTGTAAGAGAATGTTTCCTCATCTCCCTGGTTCTTTTGCCAAATATCTTAGGTCTGTATCCTCTGGTTACCAATGTTTCTGCCACAGGAAACAGTTTCTCCTTATTAACCTATCAAAATATATCAAAAGTATGTAATAATACAAAATTTTAGAAGAAATTATCAACTTGACTTTTGTATGCACGCATACATACAAAATTGACAGGTAGGAAAAGATCAGCTGGTCCATCCAGCCTGCCCCATAGCATAGCGGCCTGATTATCATGGCTAAATACTTCTTCTCACCCACACCCACAACCTACAGCCATGTAATTCCCAAGGCGAGTAAAAAAAAACAGGGCTAATAAGGGAAAAAAACTCTAGAAATGTCCTTTTCAACTCCCTCAGACGATCAATCCAGGAGATCACTGATCTATAAAGATATTTACCTTTCCTATGATGTAGTCTCTGTCCCAGTTAGGAACTTGTCTAACTCCCTCTTGAAAGCATGCAGAGAGTCAGCAGCCATCACAACAGCAGCAATGGATTCCAGAGGCCCACAATTCTCAGAGAAAAGAAGAACAGTTCAACTTCCAGCTAATTCCTACTCATGCAAAGTTTAAGCTTATTCCCTTGGTCCTCCCCAATCTGCTAAACTGGAATAATCTATCAACATGAACGGTTGTATAGTGGTAATGTTGAGACCTGGATTAATGTTCCAGACACATAAATTCAAATTCCAGCATAGCAGCTGGGGAATTTAAACTCAGTTGATTAAATCTGGAATTAAACAGCTAGTCTCAGTAATGATGATCATGCAACTACTGGATTGTCATAAAAACAAATCTGGTTTACTAATGTTCTTCAGGGAAGGGAATCTGTCATCCTCACCTGGTCTGGCCTATATGTGACTGCAGACCCACATGTATGTGTGTAAATGCACAAAATGAAGAAGGTTGCGTTAGAAACACAAATAGCAGTATGGGAATATGATGAAGTGGCAATAAAGGAAATGTGGCTTAAAAAATGGCAACGACTGGCTGCTTAATATACAAGAATATAAAGTGTTCAGAAAAGATAGAGAAGGAAAAAAGGGAGGTAGGATGGCAGTGCATCAGCATAGAAGAAAAGGCTGAAGCATTTGCTACCATCTTCAGCCAGAAATGCCAAGTGAATGATCCATTTTTTCACCCAGAGGGTGGTGGGTGTCTGGAATTCACTGCCAGGAACGGTGGTGGAGGCATAAACCCTCAACTCATTTAAAAGGTACCTGGACATGCACCTGAAGTGCTGTAACCTGCGAGGCTATGGACCAGGTGCTGGAAGGTGGGATTAGATGGGGCGGCTAGTTTTTACAGCTGGCACAGACACGATGGGCTGAATGGCCTCCTTCTGTGCCATCATTTTTCTTTGGTTCATCTCTGCCTCATCCTGAAGACCCCAGCATCACAGATGCCTGTCCAGCCAATTTGATTCACTCCACGTCAAATCAAGAAATGGCTGGATACAGCAAAGGCTATGGGTCCTGACAACATCCTGGTTGTAGTTCTGAAGACTTGCGCTGCAGTACTAGCCGTGCCCCGAGCCAAGCTGTTCCAGTACAGCTACAACATTGACAGTGTGGAAAATTGCCCAGGTATGTCCTGTCCACAAAAAGCAGGACAAAACCAATCCGGCCAAATACCCCTCCATCAGTTTACTCTCAGTCATCAGCAAAGTGATGGAAGGTGTCATCGACACTGCTGTAAAGCGTCACTTACACAGTAATAACTTGCTCACTGATTGACAGTTTGAGTTCCGCCAGAGCCACTCAGCTCCTGATCTCATTACAGCCTTGGTCCAAACATGGATAAAAGAGCTGAACTCACAAGGTGAGGTGAGAGTGATTGCCCTTGAAATCATAGAAAGTTTAAGGCACAGAAAGAGGCTACTTGGCATCTGTGCCGGCTGAAAAACTATCCACCCATTCTAATCCCACCTTCCAGCATTTGGTCCGTAGCCCTGCAGATTACGGCACTTGAGGTGCACAACCAGACTCCTTTTGAATGAGTTGAGGGTTTCTGCCTCAATTACCCTTTCAGGCAGTGAGCACCAGACCCCACCATCCTCTGGGTGATAAAGGTTTTCCTCATCTCTCCTCTAATTTTTCTACCAACCACTTTAAATCTATGCCCCCTAGTCACTGACCTCTCTGCTAAGGTGTAAAGGCCTTTCACCTCCACTCTATCCAGGCCCCTCAAAATGTTGTACATTTCAATCAGATCTCCCCTCAGCCTTCTCTGTTCCAAGGAGAACAACTCCAGCCTATTCAATCTTTCCTCAGAGCTGCATTTTTCCAGTCCTGGCAACATCCTCATAAATCTCCTCTATACTCTTTCTAGTGGAATTACATCCTTTCTGTAATGGGGTGACCAGAACTGCAGTACTCAAGTTGTAGCCTAACCAAAGTTAAACAGTTCCAGCATAACCTCTCTGCTTTTATATTCTATACCTTGTCTAATAAAGGAAAGGATTCCATATGCCTTCTTAACCACCTTATCGACCTGTCCTGCTACCTTCAGGGATCTGTGGACATTCACTCCAAGGACCCTCACTTTCTCTACACTTCTCAGTATTCTCCCATTAATCATGTATTCCTTTGCCTTGTTTGACCTCCCCAAATGTATCACCTCACACTTCTCCAGGTTGAATTCCATTTGCCACTTTTCTGCCCATCTGCCCAGACCATCAATATCTTTCTGCAGACTCAGTGGGCTGAAGGGCCTGTTTCAGTGTTGTATCTCTATATGAATCTACCCCACTCATAACAGCCTGCCATTCTAAAAATTACCCATTTATTCCTAATCTCTGTTTTCTGTCTTTTAACAGGCAGCTCACCATCACCTTCTCAAGGGCAATTAGGGATGGACAATAAATGCTGGCTGGCCTGGCCAGCGATGCCCACATCCCATGAATGAATTAAAAAAAACAATTTTCAATCCATACCAGTATATTACCCCCAATCCCATGTGCTCTAATTTTGTTTACTAACCCCCTGTGTGGGACCTTATCAAAAGCCTTCTGAAAATCCAAATACACCATCTACTGGTTTTCCTTTATCTATGCTTCAATTAACATCCTCAAAAAATGACAACAGCTTTGTCAAAAATGATTTCCCTTTCATAAATCCATGTTGACTTTGCCCAATCATATCATTATTTTCTAAGTGTCCAGTTATCACATCCTTTAGAATAGATCCTAACATTTTCCCTACTACTGACGTCAAACTAACAGGTCTGTAGTTCCTCGTTTTCTCTCTCCCTCCGTTCTTAAATAGTGTGGGGTTACATTTGCAACTTTCCGGTCTGCAGGAACCTTTCCAGATCTATAGAATATTGAAAAATAACCACTAATGCATCCAATATCTCTAAAGCCACCTCTTTCAACACTCTGGGATGTAACTCATCTGGTCCAGGGGATTTGTCAACCTTCAATCCAGTTACTTTTTTGAGTACTACCTCTCTATTGATACAAATTTCTTTCAGTTCCTCATTTTCACAAGTCCCTTGCTTCCCTAGTATTTCTGGGAGATTTTCTCCATCTATCTCCGTGAAGACAGACACAAAGTAATTGTTTAGTTTCTCCGCCATTTCCCTGTTCTCCATTATAAATTCTCCTGTCTCCGACTGCAATGGACCCACATTTGTCATTGCTAATATTTTCCTTTTCACATACCTAAAGAAGTTGTTACAGTCTGCCTTTATGTTTCTCACTAGCTTGCATTAATATTCTCTTTTCCCTTTTTCAGTTTCTTGGTCCTCCTTTGCTGGATTCTAAATTGCTTCCAATCCTCAGGCTTACCACTTTTTTTGACAACATTATAAGCCACTTCCTTTGATCTCATGCAATCCTCAATTTCTTTTATAAAGGCAAAATACTGCAGATGCTTGAGATCGGAAATGAAAACAAGAAATGCTGGAAATACTCAGCAGGTCTGGCAGCATCTGTAGAGAGAGAAGCAGAGTTAATGTTTCAGGTCAGTGACCCTTCTTCAGAATTTCTTTTGTTAGCCATGGTTAATTCATCTTTCCTCTTGGGGTTTTGTGTCTTAGAGGAATATATATTTGTTCTATACCATGTAATACTTCTTTAAATACTAACCATTGCCTGTCTACTGTCAAATCCTTTAGTGTATTTTCCAAATCCACCCACCATAGCCAACTTGCCCCTCATACCTACATAGTTTCCTTAGTTCAGATTTAAGATCCTAGCTTCAGAATGAACTGTATCACTTTCAAACTTTATGTAACATTCTATCATATTATGTTCACTATTTCCCAAAGGCTCCTTTACAGCAAGGTTATTAATTAGCCCTTTCTCATTACATAATGCTAAATCTAAAGTAGCCCAATCCCTAGTTGATTCTTCAACGTACTGCTTCAGAAATCCATCTCATACACACTCCAGGAATTCATCCTCCACAGCATTAGTGCTGATTAGGTCTCACCAGTCTATATGTAAATTGAAATCGCCCATTATTACTGTATTACCCATGTTAAATGCATCTCTAATTTCCTGATTTATACTGTGCCCAACAATATCACTACTGCTTGGTGGCCTATAAACAACTCCTACCAATGTTTGCTGCCCCTTGCTGTTTCTTAGCTCCACCCAAATTGATTCTACATCTTGATCCTTTGATCTAGGATCCTCTCTCACTAATGTACTGATCTTATCCCATGTGAACAGCGCTACCCCACCTCCTTTTCCTTTTTGCCTATCCTTCCTAAATCACAAATATCCTTAAATATTCAGTTCCCAGTCTTGGTCACCCTGTAACCATGTCTCTATAATGGCAATTAAATCATACCCATTTGTGCCTTTAAATCATCTACCTTGTTGCGAATGCTGCGTGCATTCAGATAAAGTCCCCTTAACTTTGACTTTTTAACATTGTTCTGCACTCTGATCCTATTTGAAGCTTGCTTTTGCTTCGTCTGTCATACCTAGCACAAAGGAAGATGGTGGCTGTTGATGGAGGCCAATCATCTCAGCCCCAGGCCATCACTGCAGGAGTTCCTCAGGGTGGTGTCTTGGGTCCAACCATCTTCAGCTGCTTCATCAATGACCTTTCCTCCATCATAGAGTCAGAAGTGGAGATGTCTCTGATAATTGTACGATGTTCCGTACCATTCGTAACTCCTTCGATCCTGAAGCAGTCCATGTCCACATACAGCAAGACCTGGACAACATTCAGGCTTGGGCTGATAAGTGGCAAGTAACATTTGCATCACACAAGTGCCAGGCAATGACCATCTTCAACAAGAGAGAATCTAACCATCTCCCTTGACATTCAACTGCATTACCATTGCTGAATCTACCACAATTCAACATCCTGGGGAGTTACCATTGACCAGAAACTTAACTGGAGTAGCCACGTAAATATGGTGCCTACAAGGGCAGGTCAGAGGCTGGGAATTCTGTAGCGAGTAACCCACCTCCTGACTCCCCAAAGCCTGTCCACCATCTACAAGGCACAAGTCAGGAGTGTGATGGAATACTCTCCACTTTCCTGGATGGGTACAGCTCCAACAACACTCAGGAAGCTCGACGCCATCCAAGATAAAGCAGCCCGCTTGATCAGCACCCCATCTACCACATTAAATATTCACTCCCTCCACCACTGACACACAATGGCAGCAGCGTGCACTATATACAAGATGCACTGCAGCAACTCACCGGGCTTCCTTTGACAGCACCTTCCAAACCCACGATCTCTTCCACCTAGAAGGACAAGGGCAGCCGATGCGTGGGAGCACCACCATCTGCAAGTTCCCCTCCAAGCCACACAGCATCCTGACTTGGAAATATATTTTTGCTCCTTCACTGTTGTTGGATCAAAATCCTGGAACTCCCTCCCTAATAGCACTGTGGGTGTAGCCGCACTAGATGGACTGCAGCAGTTCAAGAAGGCAGCTCACCGCCACCTTCTTAAGGGAAATTAGGGGTTGGCAACAAATGCTGGACTTGCCAGCGACGCCCACGTTCCATGAAATGAATAAAATCATCTGTACGGATTCAGGAAGACATTGTAATGTGAGAAAGGGAGGATGTCCTTGATGGGGCAAGGACAGAATCCATTTGGTTAGAGTTGAAAAGCAAAAAGGGTATGATTGCACCACTGGGGGTATTCTATAGGCCTGCAAATAGTGACAGAAAGATAGAGAAGCAAATCGGCAGTGAAATCACAGAGATGTGTAAGAACTTCCAAGTGGTGATATTGGGAGACTTTAATTACCCAAATATCGATTGGGATAATGTTAGAGTAAAGGGAAAGGTGGTGGATTAAATTTTGAAATGTGTTTAGGAGAACTTCCTTGATCAGTATGTTTTCAGCCCAACTGGAAAGGATGCATTGCTGGATCTGTTGCTGGGAAATTAAATGGGTCAAGTGGACCAAGTGTCTGTGGGGAAGCACTTGGATAAGAGTGATCATCGTATCGTAAAGTTTTGGCTAGCAATGCAGAAGAGCAAGGAATGAAATAAGGTAGAACGTCTAGATTAGAAAAGGGCTAATTTCAATGCCAAGAAAAGGGACCTAGCCGGGGTAAAATTGAACAAAAGGCTGACCGGAAAAGCTGTGTTGGAACAATGAGTTTTCTTTTAAGGAAAAGATGCTTCAGGTACAGGCTTGGTACATTCCAACAAGGGTGAAAGGCATGGGAACCAAAAGCAGGGCTCCTTGGATGACGAGCAAGATGATGAAGCAAACAAAGAGAGTGTATGATGCATATCAGGTGAATTCTTCAAGTGAGAACCAGGCCATGTACAAGAAGTTGAGAGGGGACGTGAAGAGGAAAATAAGACTGGCAAAGAGAGAACATGAGAATGCAATGGCAGTCAATCTAAAAGGGAACCCAAAAATCTTCCAACAGCATGTAAATAGTAGGTGGGTACTAAGAGGTGGAGTGGGACCTATTAGGGATAAAGAGGGTAATACATACTAGAAGTGCAGGTCAAGGCTAATATACTTTCTGAGTGCTTTGTATCAGTGTTCACTAAGGAAGAGGAATCTGACAAAATATCGGTAGAAGTGAAGAGAGTCGAGGCAATGGATAGGGAAAAAATTGAGAGGGGGGAGGTACTAAAGAGGCTGGCTATGCAAAGGGTAGATAAGCCACTCGTCCGAATGGCTTGCATCCCAGGTTGCTAAAGGAAGAGAGGGTGGAGAAAGCGGAAGTGCTTGCCACAATCTTCCAATCTTCCCTGGATACAGGGGAGGTGGCAAAGGATCGGAGAGTAGCAAATGTGACATCCTTATTCAAGAAAGGGTGTAAGGACTGTCCTTGCAACTACAGGCCAGTTAATTTAACATCTGTGGTGGTTTTAGAAACAGTAATCAGGGGGAAAAAATCAACAGGCACTTGGGAAGGTTTGAGTTAATTAAGGAGAGCCAGCACGGATTTGTAAAAGGGATATCATGCTTGACTAATCTAATTGAATTTTTTGAAGTAACAGAGAAGGTTGAAGGGAATGTAGTGGATGTTGTTTATATGGATTTTAAGAAAGTGTTTGATAAGGTACCACATAAAAGTCTGGTTAATAAAACTGAGACTTATGTAATAGGAGGGCCAGTGTCCAGTTGGATTAAAAAATTGGCTTAAGGACAGAAAACAGTGGGTCGTTGACAACCAGAGACTTAAATCTAAACAAAGGAAACAATGAAGGTACGAGGAGCACGTTGGCTGTGGTTTTTCAGACTGGAGGATGGTAGACGATGGTGTTCTCCAAGGGTCAGTGCTGGGACCACTGCTTTTTTTGCTACTTGGATCTTGAAATGCTGAGTAGAATTTCAAAATTTGCTGATGACACCAAAGAGGTCTGGCAAACAATAAGGATGATATGAACTGCCTGCAACAGGACATAGATAGGCTAGCAGAATGGCATACAGGTGGCAGATGGAATTTAATACTGACAAGTGTGAGATGATGCATTTTGGCAGAAGGGAGAGGCAATATATATTTAATTGCACAGTTCCAAAGAGTGTGCAGGAACAGAGGGACCTGGGGGTGTATGTGCATAGATGTTTGAAGGTGGCAGGACATATTGAGAGAGTGGTTAGTAAAGCATATGGGATCTTGGGCTTCATAAATAGAAGCATTGACTACAAAAGCAGGGACGTTATGCTGAACATTTATAAGACTTTGGTTAGGCCCCAACTGGAGTATTGCATCCAGTTCTGGTCACCACACTTGAGGAAGGATGTGAGGGTCCTTGAGATGGTGCAGAGGAGATTTACCAGAATGGGTCCAGGGATGGGGGATTTTAGTTACAAGGTTATATTGGAAAAGCTGGGTTTGTTTGAGGGAGATTTGATAGGGGTGTACAAGACCATGACAGGCTTAGATAAGTTGGACAAGGAAAAACTGTTCCCATTAACTAATAGTACAAGGATGAAGGGACACAGATTGAAAGTTTTTGGCAAGAGATGCAGGGGGAAATATGAGGAAGACGTTTTTTACGTAGCGGGTGGTAATGACTTGGAACTCGCTGCCCACAAAGGTGATGGAAGCAGAGACCTCCAATGACTTCAAAAGGAAATTGAATGGCCACTTGAAGGAAATAAACTTGTAGGGCTATGGGGATTGAGCAGGGGGAGTGGGACTGACTGGATTGCTCCATGGAAAGCTGGCATGGACTCGATGGGTTGAATGGCTGCTTTCTGTGCCATAAACTACTCTATGACTATGGCACAGTATAAATCGGGAAATTAGAGGTTCATGTAACCAGGGTAATACAGTAACCATGGGGGACTTCAATCTACATATAGACTGGGTAAACCTAATTAGCACTAATGCTGTGGGGGATGAATTCCTGGAATGTATATGAGATGGTTTTCTAGAACAGTATGTTGAGGAACCAACTAGAGAATGACTTATTTTAGATCTGGTATTGAGCAATGAGAAAGGGATAACTAATAATCTCATTGTAAATGAGCCTTTAGGGAAGAGTGACCATAATATGATAGAATTTTACTTTAAGTTTGAAAGTGATTTAGTTCAATCCGAAACCAGAGTTTTAAATCTAAACAAAGGAAACTATGAAGGTATGGGGGCAAATTGGCTATGGTAGATTGAGAAACTACATTAGAAAGTTTGATGGTAGACAGGCAAGGGCTAGCATTTAAAGAATTAATACATGGTTTACAACACATTAACATTCCATTTGAGGCACAAAAACCCAGCAGGAAAAGTGATCCTACCATGGCTAACAAGAGAAGTTAAAGATTCTATTAGATCAAACGAAGAGGATTATAAAGTTGCCCAAAAAGCAGTAAGCCTGAGGATTGTCAGCATTTTAGAATTCGGCAAAGGAGGACCAAGAAAGTGATAAAGAAAGAGAAAATAGAATATGAAAGTAAACTAGCAAGAAACAAAAAAATGGACTGTAAAAGCTTCTATCGGTGTGTAAAAAGGAAAAGATTAGCAAAGACAAATGTGGGCCCCTTACGGGCAGAGACTGGGGAATTTATAATGGGGAATAAGGAAATGGCAGAGAAACTAAACAAATACTTTGTGTCTGTCTTCACGGAGGAAGATACAAAAAACCTCCCAGAAATACTAGAGAACTAAGGGACTAGCAAGAATGAGGAAGTGAAAGAAATTAATATTAGTAAAAAAGTAGTACTGGAGAAATTATTGGGACTGATAGTTCCCCAGACCTGATGGTCGTCATCCCAGAGTGTTAATAGAGGTGGCTATAGAAAATGGATGCATTGGTGATCATCTTCCAAAACTCTGTAGATTCTGGAGCACTTCTTGAAGATTTTAAGGTAGCAAATGTAACCCCACTGTTTAAGAAAGGAGGGAGAGAGAGAAAAAAACAGGGAGCTACAAACCTGTTAGCCTGACATCAGTAGTAGGAAAAATGCTAGAATCTATTAATAAAGGATGTGATAACTGGACACATAGAAAATAATGGGAGGATTGGACAGAGGCAACATGGATTTATGAAAGGAAATCATGTTTGACAAAACTTTTGGAGTTTTTTGAAGATGTTACTTGTAGCATATTAAAGGAGAACCGGTGAATGTAGTGTATTTGGATTTTCAGAAGGCTTTCAATAAGATCCCACACAAGAGGTTTGTAAGCAAAATTAGAGCACATGGGATTGGGGGTAATACACTGGCATGGATTGAGAATTGGTTAACAGACAGAAAACAGAGATTAGGAGTAAACAGGTCATTTTCAGGTTGGCAGGCTGTGAATTGTGGGGTACTGCAAGGATCAGTGCTTGGGCCCCAGCTATTCACAATCTATATGAATGATTTGGATGTTAGGACCAAATGTAATATTTCCAAGTTTATTGATGACACAAAACTAGGTGGGAATCCAAGTTGTGAGGAGGATGCAAAGAGGCTTCAATGGATTTAGACAGGCCAAGTGAGTGGGCAAGAACATGGCAAATGGATTATAATGTGGAAAAATGTGAAGTTATACATTTGGTAGGAAAAACTGAAATGTAGAGTATTTCTTAAATGGTGAGAGATTAGGAAGTGTTGATGCCCAAAGGGACCCCGGTGTCCTTGTTCATGAGTCATGGAAAGCCAACATGCATGTGCAGCATGTAATTAGGTGGCAAATGGTATGTTGGCCTTTTTTGCGAGAGGATTTGAGTACAGAAGTAAAGAAGTCTTGCTGACATTGTACAGATCCTTGGTGAGATCACACCTGGAGTATTTTGTACCGTTTTGGTCTCCTTGTCTAAGCAATGATATGCTTGCCATCAAGGGAGTGCAATGAAGGTTTGCCAGACTGATTCCTGGGATGGCGAGATTGTCCTCGGAGGAGAGATTGAGGAGACTGGGCCTATATTCTCTAGTGTTTAGAAGAATGAGAGATAATGTCATTAAAGCATACATTCTTTTTGGGCTTGACAGGTTTGATGCAGGAAGGATGTTTTCCCTGGCTGGGGGTCCAGAACCAGGGGACACAGTCTCAGAACAACAGGCAGGCCATTTAGGACTGAGATGAGGAGGAATTTCTTCACTCAGAGGGTGGTGAATTTTTGGAACTTTCTACTCCAGGGGGCTGTGAAAGCTCAGTCTTTGAGTATGTTCAAGACAGAGATCGATAGATTTCTAGATACTAAAGATATCAAGGGATATGGAGATAGTGCGGGCAAATGACATTGAGGTAGATGACCAGCCATGATCTACTTGAATGGCGGAGCAGGCTCAAGGAGCCAAAAGGCCTACTCCTGCTCCTATGTTCCTATGACATTGAACAACATAACTATCGCTGAATCCCCCAGGATCAATATCCTGCGGGTGACCATTGACCAGAAACGTAACTGGACCAGCCATATAAATGCTGTGGCTACAAGAGCAGCTCAGATGCTAGGAATTCTGTGGTGAGTAACTCACCTCCTGACTCCCCAAAGCCTGTCCACCATCTACAAGGCACGTCAGGAATGTGATGGAATACTCTCCACTTGCCTGGATGAGTGCAGCTCTGACAACACTCAATAAGCTTGAATCATCCAGGACAAAACAACCCGCTTGATTGGCACCCACCCCACCCACCCCCCAACCTTAAACATTCACTCGCTCCACCACTGGTGCACAGTGGCAGCAGTATGTACCATCTATACTGCAGCAACTCGCTAAGGATCCTTCAACTGCACCGTCCAAACCTGTGACTTCTACCACCTAGAAGGACAAGGGCAGCGGACACATGGGAACATCACCACCTGTTCCTCTCCAAGCTACATATCATCCTGACTTGAAACTATCGCCATTCCTTCACTGTGGCTGGGTCAAAATCCTTGAACTCTATCCCGAACAGCACTGTGGGTGTACTTATACCACTTGGACTGCAGCAGTTCAAGAAGGCAGCTCACCATCACTTTCTCAAGGGCAATTAAGGATGGGCAATAAATGCTGGCCTTGCCAAGGATGCTCACATCCCATAAACGAATATACAAAATAGGGATGCTATCGAGCACTTTAATTACTGTAAAGTGCTCTATCAGGTCACCTTTATATCTACAGAGCTCTAAAGTAAACAGACTAAGGTCCTAAGCCTATCTGACTACCTGATGTTCTTCAAATTAGGAATCATTCTTGTAGCTCTCTTATTCCAAGGTTACTATATTGCCCACTATGTGTGACAGTTGTGGCAACTAGAAAATAATACTTTCAGGGAGTTTCTTATAGGGTTGAGAGCCTGTTTTCTACAACTATCAGATCTATAATGCTTGCTTAAAATTACTGAAACAGTTGAAGTTTTTAAAATGTGAAGGGATTTCTGCAAATGTCTCAATGAATTGATATGAGCTGCATCCCTCTCAATTCCTTGTGGTTATCATCAAAGGGAATTAAAATTTGTGACTTCTCCCTCACAAATGTCAAATGTTGAGCTATTGACCTTTCAGCAGTAGTCAGTAATTTTTTTGAGGGCAAAGCTCCATTCATGTCCTCTCTTCCTAAAACTTCATTTGGAGCAGGTTATTGGCTAAATTTATTCCTGCAACAGAATTGTGCTGTTATGGGGAGTGGTATATACTGGCAAGTTCTGAAGAATTTATTGAGCTACATTAAAACTATAACAGGTTTTCCAGCTACTATAAAGGCATTTAGAAAATTCAGTTAAAATTTTCACTGAGTAAATATCCTTCTGTTCCAGGAAAGTACGTGAACTCAAATGCATTACAGTGACATTTCAAATTAATGATTTACACCATTTCCTTTGAAGCAAACTGCAAAAACAGCTTGCAGAGAAACAACCTGTATAAATAGGGTTCAAAGTTCTAAGCGTTACATTCCAGGAGTATGGGTGTTGCATTTTGTTAACACCTGAGAATTGGTGAAGAGTTTGTAGGCATTTGCTACAAATATAGTAGATTAACATACACACATAACAAGTTGGAGTGAGTTACAAGCCAGTGACCTATTATAAACTGAGAGTTAAGCTCAATTGGTTTATCAGCCTGTGATATGACATTGAATCACATTCCAATGGACCATTTATAATATAATACAGGTTGGGTTTGTGGAGCATTTATTCATTTTTGGAGAAGTTGGGTGTATTTTTCTGGGCTGTTGTCTTGACAATCAGTTACAAACAGTCTACTCCCACATTCAAGTCACCTAATTTGAAATTAAACGTTTTCCCATGATCTGACTTCCAACATTCAGAGTTTATTTCACAACATGCTATAGGAGGATGTCATAAATTGTATTTGTTATTCATTATCATATCTCAATCTTCCCAGCAAAACGAAGAAGTATTAAATTATAGTATTCTCTGTTTATTGCTCACTCTTAGAGTATTTCCATATATAATAGGATTGCTATGTTTTATAGGATCATTGGGTGATTAATGATTCAGGCAATCTTTCCTATTATTTGTCTTTCAGATGAGACGTTAAAGCGTCTCACATGGATGTAAAAGATCACATGACACTATTTCGAAGAAAATCAGCGGAGTTATCCCCATGTCCTGGCCAACATTCATCACTCAATCATCATCACAAAGAATAAATTATCTGATCATTATCACACTGCTGTTTGTGGGAGCTTGCTGTACGCAAATTGGCTGCTGTGTTTTCCACATTATAACAGTGACTACACTTCAAAAGTACATAATTGGCTGTAAAGCACTTTGGGATGTCCTGAGGTCATGAAAGGTGCTATATAAATGCAAGTTTTTTTATTAATGTGTTTGTTGGAGACAGTTTAGCTTCAGATGGAAACAACAGCAATGATTATCAGTTCTTCCCGTTTAATCTGTTTCATTTTGGTTCATGCTTTGTGTATTGCAGAGCATGTATTTAAACAAATTGAGATCTCTACTTGTAGGAGATCATTGTTCAAGTTGCAAAAAAAATGTAGCAATACTACATACAGAAAAGGGGAGAGGTATTCAAAACGAATTTCTTGTCCCTGAATAGTTGATGTCCACATATCATTGAACAGTCAGACACAAATAGGCAGCAGATGGAGGAGGAAGTGTTGTGATAGGAATTTTTGATGAATCATGAGTGGGCTCTGCTTGGCAACTTTCCTGAGCTGCACAAAAGAGAGTGATAGTTGTGGATCAGTTTAATCAGGAGATTAATTGTTGACTCAACCTGCTGTGGTAAGTGTACCGAGTCAAATGCAAAGTGAGAAGCAAAGAAGTTGAAAAGTAGGCTAAATAGAACATCAATATTTTCACTATTCTGAATACGTAGAGTGCTGTATGTATCCTATATCCTCTAGTGAGTTTCTGACCCCTGTGTCTCTTCATCATTTATAGCTCAGATCTTGGATGAATCCTGCCATTTTATAAAGTGACCGTGAAGTTTCCTAAATGGAGGTGTTTTGCTCCATTGTTTCTTATTGGCTCTGTTCTACCTCTCTGGAAGTTTTGTATCACACCCAGTAAGAAAACACTATATATGGAATATAAGAACATAAGAAATAGAAGCAGGAGTAGGCCATTCGGTCCTTCAAGTTGGCTCTGCCATTCAGTAAGATCATGGCTGATCTTCTCCCTCAACTTCACCTCTTGATTTCCTTAGTATCCAAAAATCTATCATCTCTGTCTTGAATGTACTCAATGACTGAGAATTAACAACTCTCTGGGGTAGAGAATTCCACATATTCACAATCCTTTGAAGAAAGTTCTCCTCATCTCATTCCTAAATGGTTGGCCCCTTTTTCTGAGACTGTGACCCCCTAGTTCTAAACTTCTTCTCCCAGGAAAACATCCTTCTAGTATCTACCCTATAGTTTCAGAACTTTTGAAATTCAGTGTAAATGTGTCCTTTGTCTTCCCTAATATATACAGATTTTATTGTATTTCTAACATAAAAATCTGCAGTTCATAAAGAATAGAAATTACAGCTAAAGAAGTCATTGATAGGCTAAGGGAGTTAAAGGAAGATAGTTCACACAATCTTACTTAAATAAGTGGCAAGCAAAATGCCACATCTTTGCTGTTATCTTAAGGGAATCGTCAGAAAGATCACTTGTGCACAAGGACTGAAATATAGCTAACATAATAACAATCTTTAAGAAGGAGCAATGGGACAACCCAGGTAAATGCAAATCAATTAGCCTAACATCTGTTGTGGAATGGATCCAGATAATCTCAAAAAAAATTAAAGGGTGTGTTAAAAATAAATTAATGGGTAAGATTGCAAAATTCTGTGCTGCAATCCTTTTTTTGAAGTAGAGTCCATGAAGTCTTTTAAATGGGAATTAGATAGTTGAAAAAAGGAAAATTAAGAGATATGAGGAGCAAGGAAGGGATCGAGATTAAACTACATAGCTCATGGAGAGAAAAACACTGGCATAAACGTTTGTGTATTGTAACCTTCTCTGATTCGATAACATGGTTTCCTTTTGAATATTTATCTCCAGTAATTGCACTTTCACATCATCCTCAGATATTCCTACTCTTCTACTTTAATTGCCCTCTGTAAAATCTGAAGCAAAATTCTTATTAAGCATTTTTGCCGTTCTGCTACTCTCAAGTATATTGTGCTTTCTTCATCTTTAAATGGTCCCACCCTGTTTAGCTAACGTTTAAAAAAAACTTTGGTGTGCTCTTTGATTGTAGAGTGTGGTTACACTTTCTGTAATTAAAATCAATAGCAAATTTATTTCATAACCAGCCACTGAACAGAGGTTAAATAAAAGAATTTAGGGAGGAGATTTTAGAGATTGGCGCCTCAATGGCTGAAGGCAGAGCAACCAATGGTCAGGTGAAGTTGAGGGGGGGGGGGCAGTGGGAGGATACATAGAGGGAGATTTGTAGGGCTGGGGAAGGTTGCAGAAATAGAAAGGGACAATGAGAGATTGAAGGAGACAGATGATAGTGGGAAAAAAGAAGCCAGGCATTATCATTGCTCTCCAGAATTATCCTGGAATAGTGAGCAGTTTGGGTAGAGAACAGTGAAGGTAAGCAAGGTCAAAAGGGTCAATTTTAAGGAATGAGCAAAGAGTTTAAACAAATTGTTTGGGGAGGAAAGGTTAAGAAAACCTCAATTGAGGATGAATGGAATCTCTTAAGGACAAGCACAAACCAAGGACTAGAAACAGACTAAACAATCATGATTAAATTAATTTACAAAACAATGCAAACAAGTTTTCTGAAAAAAGCTGCCCAAATCCTGTAGGGGAAAACATGAGGAGATTCACTGGGAAGAATTCAAGAACCTTCAAAAGTGTTTAAAAAAAAGGCAGTTAAGAGGTAAAGAGGAAACTATAAATGAGCATAGATGCAGGAATTAAATACAACTGTAAGAAATTCTTACAACAATAATGACGTTCCTTAGTGTACATTACAGACAAGGAACTTTTTGCATTCAGTTTGGGGCTGTGAATAATGAGTGGACAGTAAGTGCGGGGGGGGGGGGGGGGGTTGCGGTGGGGGGTTGGTGATTGGAAGACAGGAGGAAAGGAAGAAAGTCTGGAGGGTGCAAAAGCTTGGTCAAGAGCAGGTGTTAAGGAGGTTTCTGAAGACAGGGAGTGAGATATGCTGATGGCACTCCAGAGGATGGCGACAAAGCATATCTTTGTACTTTTGTAATTGTTCGGTACCATTTGTGATAACTATTTTTATCAGAGCAATGTATTTCTCTCTATGTAAATAGTGCCTTTTTATATTTCTGTGAAATAGTTTTACACAATGCATTAGCACCACCAACTGGCACAAAATCACACTGCAACCATAGAATAAAAATACTGGTCTCAAAATTACTCCGGAGCTCTGCTGGTATCCCAACTTAACTCAAGCAAGAGACAGGTGGAGCAAATTTCCAGGTTGTCTTTTACGGGGAAAAACCCCTCCATTCACCCTTTACAAGGAAAATTATAGCCAGTCACAGAACCAGAGGCAGAGATTCTCAGGAAATTCTGCACCTGAAATTGGAAGAAGACCAAATGCTTCTCTGGCAGTTGGTATATCGGGGAAATGGAGGTGTAGCTGACTCCACAATGGGTGTATGTGGGCCCCACCAATGGGACCCAAGGCCAGCCAAACTGCCGGAACCCCACAAGAGTGCCAAATTAAAAATAAACTGTTCCTAGATCTGCCCTGTTGTTGAGGGTGTTGGGGGAGTGGTTTGGAGTCAAACATGGCTGGGGGAAAGTGTGGGTGGATCCTGGGTGGCCCACCCTCCCATGTGGCAGAACAGCAGAGTTCCTCCTATCCTGGGGCAGGCAGGCGCCAAACATGTGTCTGGAGTGGGCTCAGCACTGGCGGGCACCAGCTTGCATCCATATATTTTGTAGTCCACTGTTTCCCGGTCGATGTCACAAGGTGCTCTCTCACAGTGCTCGCCTGCTTCTTAAATAACACAAGGTGCAGATCATTCTTTTTGTGAAGAACAACTTCTTGATGTCAATCTGAAAATTGTTTTTCACCAGTTTTAACCTGTGTACTTTTAGTCCTGCTGTCATGATTTCAATTGCACAAATTAACTTTCTATATTGCTTATGTAGCTCTTAAAACCTACTTTTTTAACCAAGCTTTTGGTCACCTGCCCTAAAATCTCCTTCTATGACTTGGTGTCAAATTCTGTTTCATAATGCTCCTAGGAAGCGCCTTGGGTTTAAGGGCACTAGATCAATGCAAGTTGTTGTTGTTAAGGTCACTTTTTTATTGTCTCTTTTAAGGCTGAAAATCTCAGGACTTTCCAGTCTTTTAATATTAGGGGTCAGTTGTGTGTCTTTCCTACAATATGTCCAAGGCTTGTTTTTCTCCCTTCTGACTTAACAACTTGCATTTATATAATGCCTTTAAGGTAGTAAAATGTCCAAGGCGATTCATAGGGGGGTAATCAGACAAACATTTAACACCAAGTCACATAAACAGATATTGGAGGAGAAATTCGTCTCCGGTGTTACGCGTACATATGTTGATTCTGCAGGGCAGGCAGTGCTGTGGGCCCCTACCTGTGTGGCCCCCATGGCATTCCTCATTAATATCATTGCTAGAAGTGGTGCTACACGAACTATTTTCTCCCCCCCATTAGGACAGATAACCAAAAACTTGGTGGAAGAGAGAGGTTTTAAAGAACATAACCAAAACTGCACACAGTACTCAAGGTGTGGACTGACCAAAACAGTAATTGAGGAAAATAATGGCACTTAAGTGTGACAAATCCCCAGGACCAGATGGTTTCCATGCTAGGATTTTAAAGGAAGTAGATGAAAACGTTGCAGATGGCACTATAATCTTCCCAAGTTTTCAAGATTTGGGTACCATTTCTTTAGATTGGAAATGTGGCTTTCTATTCCATCATCTAAGTTGTTAATAAATACAATGAATAGTTGAGGCCCCAAAACAGATCCTTGCAGGACATCATGAGTCACATCTTGCCAATTAGTCTACCTGTCCATTATTCCTACTCTTTGTCTCCTGCCATCTAGCTAATTTCCTAACTTGGTCAATAATTAACCTTCAATTCCATGAACTTCCACTTTAGCTAATAGCCTTCTGGAATTCCATGTAAGTAATATCCATAGACATTCCCCTGTCCACTACCTTTGAATTTTTTGAAGAGGTGACCAATCAGGCTGTTCAGGCATGATTTACCCTTTACAAGTCCATGCTGGCTCTTTCTGATAGCTGAAAATTTTCAAGGTGCTCAGTCACCCTATCCTTAATTATATTAAGGATAGTATATAAAGTTGAGGAAAAAGGGCACAGGCATAG
This sequence comes from Heterodontus francisci, assembly GCF_036365525.1. Classification (NCBI taxonomy): domain Eukaryota; kingdom Metazoa; phylum Chordata; class Chondrichthyes; order Heterodontiformes; family Heterodontidae; genus Heterodontus; species Heterodontus francisci. The sequence continues at coordinate 38,266,238 of NC_090394.1, read as the reverse complement.
CTCTGGAGGGATACAAGATGGCCAGGAAGGATCTGAAGAAAGGGATTAGGAGAGCTAAGAGAGGGCATGAAAAATGCTTGGCGGGTAGGATAAAAGAAAACCCCAAGGCCTTTTACGCGTATGTCAGAAATATGAGGATGACCAGGGGGACCATAGGTCCGGTCAAGGACAATAGCGGGAGACTGTGTGTTGAGCCGGAAGAGATAAGTGAGGTTTTGAATGAGTACTTCTCTTCGGTATTTACGAATGAGAAGGGGTGTATTACTGAAGAGGACGGTGTGAAACAGACTGGTAAGCTCGAGGAAGTGCTCGTTAGGAGGGAAGATGTGTTGGGGTTTTTGAATAACTTGAAGATAGACAAGTCTCCCGGGCCTGACGGGGTATATCCAAGGATGTTATGGGAAGCAAGGGATGAAATTGCAGAGCCGCTGGCAATGATCTTTTCATCTTCTCTGCTGACGGGGGTGGTACCAGGTGATTGGAGGGTGGCAAATGTTGTGCCCCTGTTCAAGAAAGGGAATAGGAACAACCCTGGGAATTACAGGCCAGTTAGTCTTACTTCGGTGGTAGGCAAGTTGATGGAAAAGGTGCTGAGGGATAGGATTTCTGAGCATCTGGAAAGACACTGCTTGATTCGGGACAGTCAGCACGGTTTTGTGAGGGGTAGGTCTTGCCTCACAAGCCTGATTGAATTCTTTGAGCAGGTGACCAAGCAAGTGGATGAGGGTAAACCAGTGGATGTGGTGTACATGGATTTTAGTAAGGCATTTGATAAGGTCCCCCATGGTAGACTTATGGAGAAAGTCAGGAGGCATGGGATAGTGGGGAATGTGGCCAGTTGGATTAAGAATTGGCTAACTGATAGAAGGCAGAGAGTGGTCTTAGATGGTAAATACTCAGCCTGGAGCCCAGTTACCAGTGGCGTGCCGCAGGGATCAGTTCTGGGTCCTCTCCTGTTTGTGATTTTTATTAACGACTTGGATGAGGAAGTCGAAGGGTGGGTCAGTAAATTTGCAGATGATACAAAGGTTGGTGGAGTTGTGGATACCGAGGAGGGCTATTGTCGTCTGCAGGGGGACTTGGATAGGTTGCAGTGCTGGGCTGAAAAGTGGCAGATGGAGTTTAACCCTGAAAAGTGTGAGGTCGTCCATTTTGGAAGGACAAACATGAATGCAAAATACTGGGTTAACGGTAGGGTTCTTGGGCATGTGGAGGAGCAGAGAGACCTTGTGGTCTATGTGCATAGATCATTGAAAGTTGCAACTCAAGTGGATAGGGCTGTGAAGAAGGCATATGGGGTGTTAGCGTTCATTAGCAGAGGGATTGAATTTAAGAGCCGTGAGGTGATGATGCAGCTGTACAGGACCTTGGTAAGGCCTCATTGGGAGTACTGTGTGCAGTTCTGGTCGCCTCATTTTAGGAAGGATGTGGAAGCCTTGGAGAGGGTGCAGAGGAGATTTACCAGGATGTTGCCTGGAATGGAGAATAAGTCTTACGAGGAAAGGCTGAACATTCTAGGCCTCTTCTCATTAGAAAGGAGAAGGATGAGGGGTGACATGATAGAGGTTTATAAGATGATCAGGGGAATAGATAGGGTAGACAGTCAGAAACTTTTTCCCCGGGTGGAGCAAAGCGTTACAAGGGGTCATAAATTTAAGGTGAAGGGTGGGAGATATAAGGGGGATGTCAGGGGAAGGTTCTTTACCCAGAGAGTGGTCGAGGCATGGAATGCCTTGCCCGGGGAAGTTGTTGAGTCAGAAACTTTAGGGACTTTCAAAAGGCTTTTGGATAGGTATATGGATAAAGGAGAATGATGGGGTATAGATTAAATTGTCCTTGACAGAGGACAAAGGATCGGCACAACATTGTGGGCCGAAGGGCCTGTTCTGTGCTGTATGTTCTATGTTCTATGTTCTATGTTCTATAGACTCTAGTTATTTCGCAACAAATGGTTCAATTGAAGCAATCAAAAGGGAATTACAGTTATATGAAAAGGAAGAATGTGTAGGGTTACGGGGAGAAGGTGGGGGAATAGAACCGAGGGAATTACTCTTTCAGAGAGCCAGTGTGGACACGATGGGCCAAATGGCCTCCTTCTGCACTGTAACGATTCGGTGATTTGTTAGGCTACCTGGTCTGTAATTCCTTGGTTTCTCGCTGTCCTCTGTCACCTTTCTTAAATAGCTGTGTACATGCACGTTTTCCAACCAAAAGGAACAGTTCTCGAATCGAGAGAACTGTCGAAGATTATAGTTGGCATCTGCAATGTTCTCAACTACTTCCTTTAAAACCCTGGGATGGAAACTAACTGGTCCTGGAGATCTGTCACTCTTTAGTGCCATCATTTTCTTCATGTTAATTTGCTTACCTTAATTTTGGTGAATCCCTGTACCAGATTCGGTATTAGTTTCCTTAGGATATCTGGCAAGCTGAACTCTTCCTCTATTGTAAATACTGACAAAAAGTAATTATGCAATGTGTCCTCCATTTCCTTATTTTTTGACATTATCACATACGAACATACGAAATAGGAGCAGGAGTAGGCCACTGCTCCGCCATTCGATGAGATCATGACTGATCAGATTGTAACCTTGACTCCACATTCCCGACTACCCCCAATAACCTTCCACCCCCTTGTATATCAAGAATCTATCTACCTTTGCCTTAAAAAATATTCAAAGACTCTACTTCCACCGCTTTTTGAGGAAGAGAGTTCCAAAGACTCACGACCCTCAGTGAAAATATTTCTCCTCACCTCTGTCTTAAATGGGCGACCCCTTATTTTTACATAGTGACCCCTAGTTCTAGATTCTCCCATAAGAGCAAATATCCTTTCCACATCAACCCTGTCAAGACCCCTCAGGATCTTATATGTTTCAATCAAGTCACCTCTTACTCTTGTAAACTGCAGCAGATACAAGGCTAGCCTGTCCAACCTTTCCTCATAAGACAATCTGCCCATTCCAGGTATTGGTCTAGTAAACCTTCTCTGAAACTGCTTCCAACACATCCTTTCTTAAATAAGGACACCAATACTGTACACAGCACTCCAGACGTGGTCTTACCAATGCCCTGTATAGCTGAGGCATAACCTCCCTACTTTTGAATTCAATTCCCCTTGCAATAAACAATAACATTCTATTAGCTTTCCCAATTATGTGCTGTACCTGAATACTAAACTTTCGTGATTCATGCGCTAGGACACCCAGATCCCTCTGCATCTCAGAGCTCTGCAATCTCTCACAATTTAAATAATATGTTTATTTTTTATTATTTCTGCCAAAGTGGACAATTTCACATTTTCCCACATTATACTCCATTTGCCAGATCTTTGCCCACTCACGTAACCTATCTATATCCCTTTGTAGCCTCCTTATGTGCTCTTCACAACTTATTTTCCTACCTATCTTTGTGTCATCAGCAAATTTAGCAATTCTACCTTTGGCCCTTTCATCCAAGTCATTTATATAAATTGTAAAAAGTTGAGGCCCCAGCACTGCTTCCTGTAGCACACCCCTCATTACTTCTTGCAAACCAGAAAATGAACCATTTATGCCTACTCTCTGTTTTCTGTTAGTTAGCCAATCTTCTATCCATGCCAGTATGTTATCCCTACACCATGAGCTTTTATTTTCTGCAATAACTTTTGATGTGGCACCTTTTCAAATGCCTTCTGGAAATCTAACTACAGTATATCCATTGGTTTCCTTTTATCCAGAGCACATATAACTCCAATAAATTGGTTAAACATGATTTCCCTTTCACAAAACCATGTTGGCTCTGCCTGATTACCTTGAATTTTTCTAAGTGCCCTGCTATAACATCTCTAATAATAGCTTCTATCATTTTCCCTAAGATAGATGTTAAGCTAACTGGCCTGTAGTTTCCTGCTTTCTGTGTTCATTCGCTATTTCCAATCCCATGGAACCTTCCCCAAATCTAGGGAATTTTGGAAAATTAACCATTACCGGTTTTCAAGAGGTCCACATTGTTCCTAACCACCCTCTATTTCTTAATGCAACTATAAAAAAAATTGTGTTGATTTTGTTACAAAAGTGCCTCATTGTTTTGTTAAATATATTTTTTGAGGATCCATTTTTGAAAGATTGAAGAAATGTTAAACTTCGAGGTTTTCAAAGGGGGTCATGTAAAGGCCACTTGACTTTGAAAAATAGTCCCTGGAAATATTTTTTAAAAGGGGCACTGAGAGGTCTTGTGAGGAAAACAAGCCTTTCCAGGAAACCACCTGACTTCCAGCTCAGTAAAGAACAGAACTTTGGACTCCTGGAGAAGTTGTTTTCAAAGAAGTGACAGGTCAAGATTGATGGAGGTCAAAAGATTGACTTCCTGTTGTTGGTTTCGCTTTTGAATTGTTTTGAGTTGGGGTTGACCTGTATAAAAAGGGAGAGAACTTCCAAGGAGAGAAGAGAACTTCCAAGAAGAGAAGAGAATTCCCAAGGAAAGAAAGAAGAACACAACCCAGCTCAGCTTTCCACCACCTCTCCATAAGACCCTGAGAAGTCCACTGTGTCAACTCATCTGGTCTCCTGTCTTTGAAGAAAAGCCTGCTAAATCAATTCTCATGCTGCCTCAAAAGAACTGTTCGAAAAGATCCCAGTGACCCGTCTACATGTACTCGGAAGCCAGACTGTATGTCAATTTTGGAATACAACATATCCGCTGTTTCTTCAAGAATGAGCAAGCATTCAGCCCAAGTGTTTTTTTTGTCTGTAATAGAGCTCTAAAAACAAAAACCCCTTTATTTTTCTGGTTAACTGGTGTATGTGTGAGTGTGAGGGGCTAAGATAAAAAGGGAACTTTAATATATCAATCCGTGTGTTTATGCTTTACTTCATTACTGGTTAAGACTTGTTTTATAATAAACTGATAATTTTGTTTTTTATTGAAGAAACCTGGTTGGTGTAATTTATTCTGGGATAAAAGTAGAGCCTATGATTGACCGTTTTGGTAAGTGGGAAAAATTTAAATATATGTTCTGATCCATGAAGAAGTGAAATTAGAATAAACAGTGTACTCCTCCCACCTTGGTTGTAACAATTTTGATATCCGTTATATATTTCTTTTCATACTCACTTTTTGTAGCTCATACTGGACAGAATCTTATCACCTCTGAAATTTTTCTGCCATCGAGACCAAAAGCGGGACCCAGCCCCGATAGTATCGGCTGGCTGCATGGCATAGCAATCTTCCAGCAGGTGGCCAATGAAGAGTCCGCCTCCGTGTTACCGTCCAATTAAGGACAGCAGGCGTGTTTCCAAGGTGGGAGGCCCAATCAGAGGGCCTGATGCTGTGGATAGCTGGTAGGTCCACCCACAAAATGGAGGCCCTCTCTGAAGACCTCTGCAAATTTAAAACAAAAGAATGGCCAAAGCTGAGGCTATCATTGTGGAGGGGGAGCACCTCCATATGAAAGTTTTTGGCCCTGGCTGTGACTCTCTGATCCCCGTGGCTCTGTGATGGTGGAATTATTAGGAAGTGTCAATAGCCCCCTCCATCCCCAACCTGCCGCCAGGAGGCAGCCTCCAGGTACCAAACGGGTATCAACCTCAGCCAGGAGCCTGTCCAACATCGAGGAAAACCCAACAGCGGCATCTTGCCCCTATTAGTCCTTAAAGTGGCCTAATTGGCTATCTGCCTGGCTGTGTTGACCCCACCTCTGGCAAGATTGCTCAGAGGCAGGAATGCATCGGGAAGCCAAGCCAGCGCAATATCTTCAAATTTTATTCCCGGTCCTGCCTCGGCAGGTCCAGGAATATTTTGCCCACTTTCTGTTTTGTCACCCCTTGTTGTTCTTTGTATCTTTCCCATTCACCAGTATCTGTGCTACCTTTTGCATTTTGTATGTTTTTTCTTTTAGTATTATGTTGTATCTTACCTCTTTAGTTGTCCATGGCTATCTTTTCTGGCAAGTAGATTCTTGCCCTTTAGGGGTATAAACTGATTCTGTATCACATTAAAATCTTTTTTGAACGCTTCCCACTTCTGTCATTTTACCCATTAACAAATTTGTGTCTCATCCCACTGAAATCAACATTACATTAGTAATAGCTATTTTGCGTTTCTCCCTTTCTATAGAATTTTGGAAGATGATCACCAATGCATCCACTGTCTCCATGGCTACCTCTTTCAACACTCTTGGATGTAGAATATCAAGTCCTGGGGACTTATCAACCTTCAGCCCTATTAATTTCTCCAATATAATCTTCTTACTAATACTAATTTCCTTCAATACCTCATTCCCCCTAATCCCTTGGATCTCTAATTCTGGGAGATTTCTTGTATCTTCCTCAGTGAAGACAGACACAAAGTAATCATTTAGCTTCTCTGCCATTTCTCTATTCCCCATTATAAATTATCCTGACTCTGCCTGTAATGCACCCACATTTGTCTTAGCCAAACGTTTCCTTTTTACGTAGCTGTAGAAGCTTTTACAGTCCGTTTTTATATTTTTTGCTAGCTTATATTCATATTCTATTCTCCCTTTATCAGTTTCTTCATCCTCCTTTGCTGTATTTTAAAATCCTCCCAATCCTCAGGTTTACCACTATTTCTGGCAACTTTATAGGCCTTTTCTTTTAATCTTATACAATCCTTAATTTCCTTTCACAAACAAAAACAAGAAATGCTGGATTCACTCAGCAGGTCTGGCAGCATCTGTAGAAAGAGAAGCAGAGTTAACGTTTCGGGTCAGTGACCCTTCTTCGGAACTGCCTTTACTTTTGGGGTTTTTGTGCCTTGAAGGAATGTATAGTTGCTGTAAACTATGTAATATTTATTTAAAGACTATCCATTGCCTATGTACTGTCATACCATTTATGTATTTTCCCAATCCACCTCAGCCAATTTGCCCCTCATACCTTCATAATTTCCTTTGTTCAAATTTAACAACCTGGTTTCAGTTTGAACTACCTCACTTTCAAACATAATGTAAAATTCTATCATATTATGGTCACTCATGTCCAAAGGTTCTTTTACAAGAAGATTATAATTAGCCCTTTCTCATTACATAATACTAGATCTAAAATAGCCTGTCCTCTAGTTGGTTCCTCAACTTACTGCTGTAGAAAACCATCCCTAACACACTCCATAAACTCGTCCTCCATAGCATTAGTGCTCATTATGTTTACCCAATCTATATGCAGATTGAAGTCATCCATGATTACTGTATACCCATGCCACATGCTTCTCTAATCTCCTGATTAATGCCATGCCCCACACTGCGACTACTGTTTGGTGGCCTATAAACAACTCCTACCAATGTTTGCTGCCCCTTGCTGTTTCATAGCTCCACCCAAACAGATTCCACATTTTGTTCTTCCGATCTGAGATCCTTCCGTACTAATGTACTGATCCCATCCCTTATAATCATTACAACACTATCTTTCCTAAATGTTGAATATCCTTGAATATTCAGTTCTTAGTCTTGGTCACCTTGTAGCCACATTTCCATTATGACAATTAATTAGATCATACCCATTTACCTCTATTTGGGCCTTTAGATCATCTACCTTGTTGCAAATGCTGCTTGCATTCAGGTAGAGTGCCCTTAACCTTGTCTTCTTGACATTTTGCATTCTAAGCCTAGTTGATGCTTGCCTTTGTTTTGCCTGCCTTCTAATGTCACCTGCCCCAGAACCGGTCCCAATGCCTCAGAAATCTGATGCCCTCCCTCCTACACCAATTCTCCAGCCATGTGTTCAATCAATTAATCCTCCTAATCCTATGCTCACTAGTACTTGGCACTGGGAGTAATCCTGAGATTACTGCTTTGGAGGTCCTGCTTTTTAATTTCCTTCCTAACTCCCTAAAATCTGCTTTTTGGTCCTCATCCCTCTTCCTACCTATGTCATTGATGCCAATGTGGACCACGACCTCTGGCTGTTCACCCTCCCCCAGAAGGAGGTCCTGCAGCCATTCCATTACATCCTTGACCCGGGAACAAGGGAGGCAACACACCATCCTGGAGTCATGTTTACTGCCACAGAAACGCCTGTCCGATCCCTTGACTATCGAATCCCCTATCACTATTGCTCTTCCAGTCTTCTTCCTCCCCTCCTGTGCAGCTGAGCCACCCATGGTGCCAGAGACTTTGCTCTGGCTGCACTCCCCTGAGGAACCATCCCTCTCACAAAATGGAAAACTGATTAGCAAGCAAGAGAGACTTAGGGGACTCCTGCACTGCCTGCCTGGTTCTTTTAGACTACCTGGCGGTCACCCATTCCCTCTCTGCCTGAATGCTCCTAACCTGCAGTGTGACCACCTCCCTAAATGTACTATCCATATAGTTCTCTGCCTCGCAGATGCATAACAGTGACTCCAGCTGCTGCTCGAGTTCCGAAACTCGGAGCTCAAGCTTCTGCAGCCGGTGACACTTCTTGCAGATGTGTTCGTCCATGACTTCCCACATACCGCAAATGCTGCATGCATTTGCCAAGCTGACCTGCCATACAGTAACTTTAAAAACTTTTTATTACAATAAGAAGTAAAATAACTTACCAGTTACTCACCAATCAACTTCTTCCCCTGTAGTCAAGAGAGAGGTAGTTACTGGAGGCTGGGAAAAGGTAGAAGAAAGATAGAAAGAAAGAAAGAAAGGATCCCCTCCCTTACGCAGCAAACTCCCACTTTACACTCTGTGCACTCAAATTTATTTTCTTCTTAATTTATGTTTCCCTTCTTACCGAACTCCCTCAATTACCAAAGTCCCTTAACACTCTGTGCCCTCCAGCAGCACTCAGTGCAGAGCGGTTCCTGAAGATTGGAAGGTCGCAAATGTCACCCCACTATTTAAGAAGGGAGGGAATGAGAAAACAGGAAATTACAGACCTGTTAGCCTTATATCAGTCGTTGAGAAAATGCTAGAATCTATTCTAAAGGATGGATACTTGGATAATGATGATCTGATTGGGCAGATTATGGGATTACTGCAGGGTTAGTATAAATGGGTGGTTGTTGGTCGGCACAAACTCGGTGGGCCGAAGGGCCTGTTTCAGTGCTGTATCTCTAAAAAAATAAAATAAAATAAAAATAAATAGATTTATGAATGGGAAATCATGTTTGACGAACCTGTTGGAGTTTTTTGAGGATGTTACTAACAAGGGGAGTCGGTGGATGTGGTATACTTGGATTTTCAGAAGGCTTTTGATAAAGTCCCCCACAGGAGGTTGGTTAGCAAAATTAAAGCATATGGGATAGGCGGTAATAAACTGGCATGGATTAAGGATTGGTTAACAGGCAGAAAGCAGAGAGTAGGAATAAACGGGTCATGCTCGTGTTGGCAGACTATGACTATTGGGGTACCGCAGGGATCAATGCTTGGGCCCCAGCTGGTCACAATATATGATTTGGATGTGGGGACCAAATGTAATATTTCCAAGTTCGCAGATGACACAAAACTAGGTGGGAATGTGTGGTGTGAGGAAGATGCAAAGCAGCTTCAAGGGAATTTGGACAGACTTGGTGAGTGGGCAAGAACATGGCAGATGGAATATAATGTGAAAAAATGTGAGGTTATCCACTTTGGTAGGAGGAACAGATGTGCTGGATATTTCTTAAATGGTAAGAGATTAGAAAGTATAGATGTACAAAGAGACCTGGGTGTCCTTGCCAATAAGTCACTGAAAGCTAACATGCAGATGCAGCAAGCAATTAGGAAGGCTAATGGTATGTTAGCCTTTATCGCAAGAGGATTTGAGTACAGGAGTAGTGAAGTATTGCTTCAATTGTATGGAACCTTGGCACTTGGAGTAGTGTGTGCAGTTTTGGTCACCTTACCTTAGGAAGGATATTATTGCCATAGAGGGAGTGCAACGAATTTTCACCAGACTTGTTCCCAGGATGGCGGGACTGTCCTGTGAAGAGAGATTGGGGAAACTGGGCCTGTATTCTCTATATTTTTGAAGAATGAGAGATGATCTCACTGAAACCTACAAAATACTTAAAGGGATAGACAGGGGAGATGCAACTAAGATGTTTTCCTTGGTTGGGGAGTCTAGAACCAGGGGACGCAATTTCAAAATAAGGGGGAAGCCACTTCGGACCAAGTTGAGGAGAAATTTCTTAACTCAGAGGGTTATGAATCTTTGGAATTCTCGACCCCAGAGGGCTGTGGAAGCACAGTCATTGAGTATGTTTAAAGCAGAGATTGACAGATTTCTCAATGCAAATGACATAAGGGGATATGAGGATAGTGTGGGAAAAAGGCATTGAAGTGGATGATCAGCCATGATCATATTGAATGGTAGGGCAGGCTCGATGAGCTGAATGGCTTACTCCTGCTCCTATGTTCCTTTCAAACACTACATTGAACTCGATGTTAGGCAGTTAACAAAATCTGGTTCATTACTCATTGTTAAATCTAATTTGGCATGCTTCTTGTTGGTTCCAGGACATTTGCTGCAGAAAACTATCCCAAACACACTCAAGAAATTCAACGCATTTCTGACATTCTTAAAATTTATTTTTTCATGGGATATGGGCATCACTGGCAAGGCCAGCATTTGTTGCCCATCCCAGATTGTCCTTGGCAACTGAGTGGCTTGCTTTGAGAGGGCAGTTAAGAATCAACCTCATTGCTGTGGGTCTGCATTCACATGTGGCCTGAGCGGGTAAGGACAACAGATTTCCTTCCCTAAAGGACATTAGTGAACCAGATGGGCTTTTATGACAATTGATGATAGTTTCATGGCAACATTACTGAGACTAGCTTTCAATTCCAGATTTTTATTAATTAATTCAATTTACATTCCACCAGCTGCTGTGATGGGATTTGAACCCATGTCTGCAGGGCATTAGCCTGGGCCTCTGGAATACTAGTTCAATGACATTATCACTATTAAACCGAACTTATGCTGGTCTGCTTCCCCCAATCATAAAAGTTAAAATCCCCCATTAAAACCACTCTGACTTTGGTACATGCTTGTCTAATCTCTGCATTTATACAAACTATCACTTCACAGCTGCTCCAAGGGGGCTTATGTACAATTTCCACTGCGGTCTTAAATCCTTTCCTATTACTTAATTCTACCATGAAGTCTCCACAGCCTGCTTACCTCTCGTTATATCCTTTCTTATCATTGAAGTGAATTCATCCTTAATCGCTAACACGATTCCTACCTCTCTACCATTTTCCCTATGTTTCCTGTAGATCTTTAGCTCCCAGTCCTGACTGCCTTGCTGCCATATCTCAGTAATGACTACCAATTCATACTTGTTAATTGTCTGATTATACGCAGGTGAAGGGAGTTAATTGGGGTTTTAGTTGAGCACTTAAAAGCAGACACACTGGGACTGGGAGAGGGATTTGTGTGAAGAGCTACATGTTTGTAATCCTTTTAGTCTGCACAATAAATGTGAAACTGAGTAAATATAGGCTCCAGCCTTAATCTTCTATAACAAGCTTTCTGGAGTTTAACAATACTCTCCAAGTTGAACTAGGCCTACAATTCATTTACTGCACTTCTATAAAGAATGCTTAATTGGGGCACACACCCTAACATGTTCTTCTGCTCTAATGTTTTACTCACATTTCTTATTTCTCTCTCCTGGTTTAATTATTTTACATCTTTTAATTTTCTCTTTACCTGTAGTGCCTAAAGCACAATTTCTGACTGTTGCTCCACTCTCCCCTTTTTTTGTTTTCGAACTAGTTATACTACCTTTTTCACCTGAGCCCTCCCCCATTTATTAGTTTAAAGTCCTTGTGACTTCCATATTTATCCTCTCCGCTAGGACCCCAGTCCCAGTCTGGTTCAAATGAAGCTGGTCCCAACGGTACAGTTTCTTCCAGTCCCAATACTGGTGTTAATGTCCCATCAAATCTAAGCCCTCTTTCCAGCAACACTCTTTCAGTCACATGTCACCTCCCTAATCTGCTATTCCATATGGCAATTTGCATGTGGCTCAGTTCAGAGATTATAACCTTTATGGTCCTGTTTGTTAATTTAGCTCCTAATTCCTGGTACTCTCAAAACAGGACCTCTTGTCTACTTTTACCAATATTGTTGTTCCAACATGGATCACAATGACTGGATCTTCCCCATCCCTCCCCAACATCCTTTCAAGCTGGTTCAAGATGTCCCTCACCCTGGCACCAGGTAGACAACAAACCATGTAGGACTCCCGATCCTTCTTACAAAGGATGCTATCTGATCCCCTAATTACTGAATCCCCTACATTATGGGTCCCCTTTTCCTCCTACCCTCTTTGGACAGCTTCCTGCTCCAAGGTTAAATTATGAGTAGAGATTACATAAACCAAGGATGTATTCCCTAGAATTTAGAAGGTTAAGGGGTGGTTTGATCAAAATTTTCAAGATGTTAAGGGGAACTGATAGGGTATGTAGAGAGAAACTACTTCTGCTGATTGGGGAGTCTAGGACTAGGGGGCCTTTCAGGAGTGAAACTAGGAAAAACTTCCACACGCAAACGGTTGCAAAAGCTTGGAACCCACTTCCAAAAATGGCAATTGATGCTAAGCCCATTGTTAATTTTAAACCTGAGATTGATAGATTTTTGTTAACCAAAGGTATTAAGGGATATGGGGCAAAGATGTATATTTGGAGATAGGTCACAGATCAACCATAATCACGTTGAATGGCTTAATAGGTTTGAGGGACTAAATGGCCTACTCCTATTCCAATGTTCCTCGAGTACTGGTTTTCACATCTGGCTTGTATTATATTGTTTTAATTATACAATTCAGCACTCTATTTGCTTATTTTTTTTATCGCTGTTCCACTGAGAGTGAATAGGCTAGGCACTGAGTCCATCAATAGTCCAATATTTATTTTAAGTGCAACCAGTGGAATATCAGCAGCCTTCAATTAATAAATATGACACCTATTTTTTTTCTTCCGAAGTGCAGTACTTTAGACTTGGTATTGAATTCCATCTACCACTAGCCTGCTCACCATCATGTTTATCTACATAGAATTACATAATATTTACATAACAGAAACAGGCCGTTTGACCCAACTGGTCTATGCCAGTGTTTTTCTTTCTTTCTTTTGGGCCTCCTTATCTCGAGAGACAATGGATACGCGCCTGGAGGTGGTCAGTGGTTTGTGAAGCAGCGCCTGGAGTGGCTATACCAGTGTTTATGTTCCAAACAAGCCTCCTCTTGTCCTTAATAAAAACAGAAAGTGCTGGAAATACTCAGCAGATCTGGCTGCATTTGTGGAGGGAGAAACAGAGTTAACGTTTCAGATCTGTGACCTTTCATCAAAACCCTCTTATCCTTCTTTGTCCAATCCTATCAGCATATTCTGCTATTCCTTTCTATTTCACGTGTTCATCTAGCTTTCCCTTGAATGCATCTCTGCTATTCACCTCAACTACACCATGTGATAGAGATCCACATTCTAACAACTCTAGGTAATGAATTTTCTCCTGAATTTCTTATTGGATTTGTGAGTGACTGTCTTATATTTACAACCTTTAGTTTTGCACTCTCCCACATGTGAAAACATCTTCTCTACATCTGCCCTATATCAAACCGCTTCATCATTTTAAAGATCTCTATTAGGTCACCCTTCAATCTTCTTTTTGCTAGAGAAAAGAGCTCCAGCCTGTTCAATCTATCTAATCCATTTTGAGAACCTTTGACAGTTTTGACTGATCTCTTGTCTACAACTTTGACTGGTTTGCCAAGTTAACCTATTAATCTCTGAGAAGAGTGACACGTTAGCCACAGTGGCACTTGAAATTTCCCCAATCATTCCCCCTCCCTGTCCCAAGATTGGCTTTTAGATGACTCAGAGAAGATTTTATTGACGGCATCCTTCAGCTGTATGGAGGAAGATGACAGATGTTGGACTGGTGTAAAATAAGAGAACTAATCCCAGGTTGGCTAACCGTACACTGCAAGTTTGCACACTGATGCAGGATGTAGTGTTATTGTATAGTTTGCTGAAGCTAATCTGAGCTGCAGATAATTTCAGTGCCCTTGGGGACTCCCTGAGGTACAATTCAGCTTTGGCGGGTGCACAAAACAGGTGGTAACAAATCGGCCACCATTACACATTGTACCTGATTTTCCTTTCCATAACAGATAGTTGATCTGCATTCAATAAGGTTTTTCATGGAAGGACGTGAAACAAGTTGGAGACAGTAAGGCCACAAAATTTGGCTCTAGCGACACTGAAGCTGGCACTACAGGAGCCAGAGAAATTAAAAATGGCGACTAAAACGCTTCCGGCCAGCTCCGTGCAGCGGCGTGCCCTGACTGACAGGGCACTAGTGCGGCCGTGCCCTCTGTGAGCCGGAAGCATGTAGAGTGTGCAGATCGTGACGTCACTCAGCCTCTTCAGCTAACATGGCGCACATTCTGCCAATTTGGACTGGGCCGGTCCAGTTAATACTCTCTCTTCAACACTTCCAGCTGAACATGCATTCAGCTGCACAAGGATCCCCCACTAACGTCATTTAAAAGTCCAGCCATTCATCTTGTAGGTAAGATGCTTTTGATTTATCTCTGCTGTTGTAAAGTTTTTGGAAGTGCTGTGGTGGATTCTTGGAGGTGTTTTGGTGAATTGTTGAATTTTGAAGGCAGTGTTGCTACATCCTGACATGGAGATCAGGGTTTTCTTCCCTGTCAATACACAGCCTGCTAGAGTTATGGGGCTATACTTGCAGTCCCTCTTGGGTTGCAATACAACAGAGACACAGAGCACAGGCTGTAGAGAGGGGAATCTGTGCAAAATGCCCTACCCACCATATATTTGGTATACCTCCACCTCAGCCAGGAACAATGTGTGAGGTGCTTACAATTCACCAAGGAAGTGGTCACTGAACTGTGCCACTTCTTTCAACAGAGCCAACGGTTGCATAGCAGGGCAAAGATGGTGCTGCCAGTGGCCATTAAGGTCCCATGACCCTTAATTTCTATGCAAGTAGATCCTTCCAGGCGGGAGCAAAGCAACATACTGACATTTGCCAGTTTGTCGTCTATTGCTGCAACAGGGAGGTGACAGAGGCCTTGTGCAGAAGGACAGGGGCTTCTTCTCTAAGAACATAAGAAATAGGAGCAGGAGTAGGGCAAATAGCCCTTGGATCGTGGCTGATCTTTGGCCTCAATTCCACTTTCCTGCCCGATCCCATATCCCTTGATTTCCCCATTTCAGCCTTGAATATACTCAATGACTGATTATCCAACATCCAGTACTGGATGAGCAGAAATTTCCTCCAATTAAATATTGGGAAGACTGAATTGTCTTTGACTCCATCCACAAACTCTGATCACTTTGTTTTCCTAATTGCCTGCTGAACCTACATGCTACATTCTATCCCTCTCTCTGGCACCCGGGTTCGATTCCGGGTACTGCCTGTGTGGAGTTTGCAAGTTCTCCCTGTGTCTGCGTGGGTTTTCTCCGGGTGCTCCGGTTTCCTCCCACAAGCCAAAAGACTTGCAGGTTGATAGGTAAATTGGCCATTATAAATTGTCACTAGTATAGGTAGGTGGTAGGGAAATATAGGGACAGGTGGGGATGTTTGGTAGGAATATGGGATTAGTGTAGGATTAGTATAAATGGGTGGTTGATGTTCGGCACAGACTCGGTGGGCCGAAGGACCTGTTTCAGTGCTGTATCTCTAATCTAATCAAACTGTCTGAGGCTGAACCAGACTGTTCACCACCTCGGTGTTATATTTGGTCCCAGGATGAGCTTTCAACCACAAATCTGCACGGTCACTAAGACCACTAATTTTCACGTCTGTAACATCGCCATCTCTGCTTGTGCCTCAGCTCCTCTACTGCTGAAACCCTCATCCATGCCTTTGTTACCTCCAGACTTGACTATTCTAATGCACTTTTGGCTGGCCTCCCACATTTTACTCTCTGTAAGTTTGTTATCCAAGCTCTGCTGCCCGTGTCCTAACTTGCGCCAAATCCCGCTTATCTATCATCCCTGTGCTCACTGACCTACGCTGGCTTCCAGTTAAACAACACCTTGATTTTAAAATTCTCATCCTTGTTTTCAAATCCCTCCATAGCCTCGCCCCCTCTCTATCTCCGTAATCTCCTCCAGCCCTACAACCCTCTGCGATAGCTGTGCTGCTCTAATTCTGGCCTCTTGAACATCCCCAATTTTAATCACTCCCCATTGGTGGTCGTGCCTTCAACTGCCTAGACCCTAAGGTCTGGAATTCCCTTCCTACACCTCTCCGCCTCTCTACCTCACTTTCCTCCTTTAAGACACTCCTTAAAAGCTAACTCTTTGACCAAGCTTTTGGTCACCTGTCTTAATATCTCCCTTTGTGGCTTGGTGTCATATTTTGTTTTATAGTGTCTCTGTGAAGTGCCTTGGGACGTTTTATTATGTTAAAGACACTACATAAATACAAGTTTTTGACCGAGCACCCACAGCCCGCTGGAGTAGAGAATTCCAAAGTTCACAACCCTCTGAGTAAAGAAATTCCTCCCCATCTCAGTACTAAATGATCAGCCCCTTATCCTGAGACTGCCCCCTAGTTCTAAATCCTCCAGCTAGGGGAAGCAAACTCTCAGCATTTACCCTGTCAAATCCCCTTATAATCTTACATGCTTCACTGAGATCACCTCTCATTCTTCTAAATTCCAGACAGTATTGGCCCATTCTACTCAGTCTCTCATCATAGCACAACACTCTCATCTCAGGAATCAATCTAGTGAATCTTCATTGCACTGCCTCCAAGGAAGGTATATCCTTTCTTAGAAAAGGAGACCAAAACTGCCCACAGTATTCCAGGAATGGTCTCACCAAAGCCCCGTACAATTGTAGGAAGACTTCCCTACTCCACCTCCAAGCAAGAAAGGCCAACATGACACTTGTTTTCCTAATTGCCTGCTGAACCTACATGCTAATTTTCTGTGTTTCTTGTACAAGGACACCCAAATCTCTCTAAACACTAACATTTAAAAGTTTCTCGCCATGTAAAAATACTCTTTTTTTTATTCTTCTTACCAAAGTGAATAGTCTCACATTTCCCCACATTATACTCCATCTGCCACTTGACCTGTCTATATCCCTTTGTAGCCTCTTTGTGTCCTCCTCATAGCTTATTGTCCCACCTAGCTTGGTTAACAAACTTGGATAGATTACTCTTTGTCCCTGCCTCTAAGTTATTAACATAGAGTATAAATAGCTGAGGCCCCAGCACTGATCCTTCTGGCACATCACTAGTTACAACCTGCCAACTTGAAAATAATGCATTTATCCCTACTTTCTTTTTTATGACTGATAACCAAAACTCAATTCATGCTAATAGATTTTTTTTTATTCGTTCATGGGATGAGTGTCACTGGCAAGGTCAGCATTTATTGCCCATCCCTAATTGCCCTTGAGCAGATGGTGATGAGCTGCCTTCTTGTGCCACTACAGTCCATAGTACTGTTAGGGCAGGAGTTCAAGGATTTTGACCCAGCCATAGTGAAGGAACGGCAATATATCCAAGTCAGGATGGTGTGTGACTTGGAGGGGGACTTGCAGGTGGTGGTGTTCCCATCTGTCTGCTGCCCTTGTTCTTCTCTGGGGTAGAGGTTGCAGGTTTGGAAAGTGCTGGTGAAGGGAAGTGCTGGTGAGGGTCCTTCGTGCATCTGGTAGATGGTACATACTGCTGCCACTGTGCACCTGTGGTGGAATGAACGTTTATGGTGGTGGATGGGGTGCCGATCAAGTGGGCTGCTTTGTCTTGGATGGTTTTGAGCTTCTTGAGTGTTGTTGGAGCTGCACTCATCTAGGCAAGTAGAGAGTATTCCATCACACTCCTGACTTGTGCCTTGTAGATTTTGGACAGACTTTGGAATCAGGACATGAGTTACTCGCTGCAGATTTCCCAGCCTCTGAAACACTCTTGTAGTCACAGTATTTATATGGCTAGTCCAGTTAAATTTCTGGTCAATGGGAACGCCCAGGATGTTGATGGTGGGGCAATGCCATTGAATGTCAAGGGGAGATGGTTTGATTTTCTCTTGTTGGAGATGGTCATTGCCTGACACTTGTGGACGCAAATATAACTTGCCACTTATCAGCCCAAGCCTAAATGTTGTCCAGGTCCTGCTGCATGCGGGCATGGACTGCTTCATTATCTTAGGAGTTGCAAATGGTACTGAGCATTGTGCAATCATCAGTAAACATGCCAACTTCTGACCTTATGTTGGAGGGAAGGTAATTAATAAAGCAGCTGAAGATGGTTGGGCCTGGGACATGACCCTGAGGTATTCCTGCAACAATGTCCTGGGACTGAGATGATTGGGCTCCAACAACCACAACCATCTTCCACATTTTCCACATTGTTGGGTAGATGTCAGTGTTGTAACTGTACTGGAACAGCTTGGCTAAGGGCGCAGCTAGTTCTGGAGCACAAGTCGTCAATACTTTCAACCCCATGAGCCCTTATCTTGTGTTATAACCTTTCACATGGCATCTTATTAAATGCCTTTTGGAAATCCAAATACACCAGTGGTGCAGGGAGCCATTGACTGCATGCACATGGGTCTACAGGTCCCACATGTGAAGAGGGAGATGTACCACTCCATCAATGCATAATTAGTATGCAACCATGTACAAAGCATCAAATTGGTGAATGCCCACTACCATAGCACCAGCCTTCATCCTGACACAATGAACTGTTCCCACTGTCTTTGGGCCACCACAACAAACCAGAGGCTGGCTGCTTGGTTACAAGGGATACCCTGTTTACACCTTGCTCATGACTCCCCTTCATCACCCGACCTTGCGAGGACAACATGCCTACAACGAGAGTCATACAGCCACAAGGAGCATTGTGGAGACAACCATCAGTATCCTGAACAACTGTTCCTCTACCTGGACTGCTCAGGGAGCCATCCAGTATTCACCATTTGGGATGTCCAAGTTCGTGGTGGTCTGCTGCGTCCTCCACAACCTTGTTATCATGAGGCTGCAACCCTTTCCACCAGGCATTTGGAGGACACCTTAGGAAGAAGAGGAGGCAGTCGGGGCCTCTTCGGACTACATGGGCCGTCCAGGACCCCTTTGCTAAGGCTGTGGTTTTCCTAAGATGTCAGTCTATTATCACCAGTGCTCCAGAATTCCCCACTTTTCACTCTGTCTGGTATGTACCATCACAGTGTTCTCTTGGCCAAAATCCTGAAATAAAAGTCACTAACAAAAAACCTTTCCATAACAACCTAATCCCATAACCCACCCAATAATGCATTCAAAACAGAACTATTCACCCTTGTGCATCCCCTTAGTGCCGGTCATGTGGATGCCTTTGCCTGTCCTAGTGCTCCTACGCAGTGTTACCCCTGTGGCTGCAGCATAGCTGATAAAAGGCTGCTCACTTTTACTGGGGAGACTGCAAATGGCCTTGAGCAGCTCTTGGCCTTGAGGGCCTGGCTTCGGACTACACCACCTCGGCAATGACGGCAGCAGTCTGGGTTGGCTGGCTTAGAGGCAACAGCCAGGGCACTGGCAGGGTGGGAGCACAAATGCTCCCCAGGGTAGCACCTCAGCAATCCTAGTAATCTGTTGGAAGTCAGATTGCTGGACTGTTGTGCAGACTGAGCACTGAGAACCACAATCATGGATCTCATGAGCTCAGTCTGAGCTTCCACTGCAGCACTGAGATGCTGGGTGACTTTTGCCTGTCCTGCAATGGAAGCCGAGACATCAGCCACCAGATGCTCCATCACAGGTGGCTCTGCAAGTGCTGTCATGGAGTTGGCCACTATTTCCATGCTAGAAAGGATGGGCTTAAGGCTGTGCACAAAACCCTGTGCCAAGTTGAAACCGGACTCCTCCATGCTCCTTGACAGTGACATGGACTGCCTTGCGGGCTTGCCAACAAACCAAGCATCCCGGTGTGCAAACTCATCAGTATTCTCCCGTATGCCACCCCATTGAAATCCTCATTGGAATCCCCTGCAGCAGAAATTATTGCGCTCAGGGCAGCTGACACACAAACTATCCTTTCGTCTTAGCCTGGCTGCAGCCCACTCATGCTCGGTGACTCACTATAGGTAAATCCCAATTCTGTGCTACCCTCGAAAGTTCGCAGAGTGCCTGTATCTGAGCTGGTGGCTGCGAGTGTCAGATCAAGTGATGGAGTTTCTTCTACAGAGGTCTGTAGCAGCTCTCTTCCTTCCTCATGGGGTTGAAGGCTGGCTAGGTGGCGGTCCGTGGGTATCTGAAAGCATAAATGCAGAAGGGGATGGGTGAGGTGAGGGAAGTGAAGGTGGGTTGGAAAGCAAGAGATCCACGATCATACCATCTGCAGCTTTCATTTCATGTCAGATAGCAGGATGAGGGTGAGGTGGGATTTCAGAAAAGGCCTAAGTCAGGAACATGCCATCATCCTGAATGTTCTCGGCAACACCGGATACAAAGGGCTCTGTCAGCCATCCGCATAATGCTGACCACCGTAAAGGCCTGCTCAGGTCAGGAAAAAGAACCCGACCGGAACCCAACCGATCCACAGCAGACCCGAGCCTGACCCGGCCCAAGTCCCTCCAATTTTGCCCCGCACCCGACCCGACCAGAGCCCGACCCGACCCGAGCCCGAGCCCGACTCAACCAGACCCCAACTCGACCTGACCAGAGCCCAACCTGACCATCCCTTCACTTACCTTCTGACTCAGAACCTCCAGGAAGCTGCAGCGTGTGCGTGATGATGTCATAGTGATGTCACTCGCTCACTGCGCAGACTCAGTTTCGTCCCGGACTCCCAGTTCAGGTAAATTTTTTATTTTTAATGCTTACCGGCAGAGCACTTACCGTGTGTGTCCAGCCCTACCCCGACCCAGACCCGGACCCGGACCCGACCCGACCCGACCCCAGCCCGAAAGCCAGACCCGGAAGAGGGGCCCGACCCAACCCAAACCCAACACATGTCATCGGGTCCCGTCGGGTTCGGGTAGCAGGCCTTTAGACCATCATCTCCTCTTGGGGGCTCAGACGATGCAGTCCTGCCTGGTCCCCCCTCCAGCTCTGCTCTGCTCCTTCCTGTTATGGGCCACCCTGTCCTACAAGAGAGAGAGAAGAATGTGAGTGCATTCGTTGCAATGTGTTTGAATGATTAGCCTGTGATAGCTGATTAGCTGGACGTACGTGGAAGCAGCAAGAGGTGGATGTGAGACTGACAACATTGGTATGCGTGTGAGGGTGACATGGAGTCTCTGCATGTTAGGCATGAGCCCTGATTGCTGTTGGATGAGTGATGGGGATGTGGTACATTGAGTAGTGTACGGAGCTGGTGTTGTGGTGAGCAGGATATATCCTGTGAAGATGCATTCACTGACTTTGACCACTCGCGTGAGGTCATTGAACTTCTTGCAACACTGCTGCCAGGTCCTCAGGGTGAGTCTCTGAGAATTGACCTCCCTGGCCACCTACTCCCATTTGCTTTTCAGGGTTTGCCTTGACGGCCTCTTGGCCCCCTGCAGAAACATTGCTTCCCTCCTCCTTTGCACCTCCTGTACTAATGCCTCCAGCACTGCATCGGAAAACCTGGGTCCCCACTCTCTGCTCTATTTCTGTTGCTTCTCCTTGTAGTCACTTTATCCACAGTCAGCATCAGCTTCTATATGAGGAGTGTAGCTCCCCTTTAAGAGGGGCAGGCTGCCTTTAAGATGTGCAGGCTAGCTGAAACATGTGCTAACCACGCACACTGCTTGGTCCCCCTGCTGAGCGTGCAGCCAGCCAGCAATGTGTTTGTCACAGACTGCACATTGAAATCATTCAAGTGAAGAGGCAGCACAAAGTTTGTATGCTGCTTGCCTCAATAGGACTGTGTGCAGGCTAATCACAAAATGTGACCCCCTGTGCCCTATAACAAGAGTAATTGAATTTTTCCATCTAGGTGTTCTAGATAACACTTGGCATTCAGTAAAACATTGGCTGAAAGAGAGAGGAAGCATGTGCTTCTAATTAGTGGAGAGTTACCAGACGGGGGAGATGTGCTAAGTGGAGTGCCCCAGAGATTGGTGGCCCTAATTTACATAAGATATTGTAGGACTGTAGGTTTCTGCGGAAAGATGAACTAGATGGGTTAAATGGCCTCTCTCATTTGTATTTATTTTTGTGATCATCTGAAAGAATTAAAGAAGTGGTCCAGCCCAGCCATCCTCTCCTGTACACAAATTTCCTGAGTAGATGCAGCACCTGTTTGTGATATTATGTGTGCCTTTCTCCTTTTTTTACTATTGAATTTTCTAAATTTTGCTTTGTGGGGCGTTGTAATCTGAAACCCAGCAAATTAGTACAACAGTAACAAGAGTATTACATCTCTGAAAAAACCTTTTTTATATATGTTGCTATTTTTGATGAATGGAATCTTGTAAATTTTGTTTCTATGGAACAATGAAACTTAGGTGATTTAAAAAATTATATCTTTGTGTCTATGACAAATATGATATTCTCCAAATGTTGAAGAATATTAAATGTGAAATGTGATGAGTGAGAAAATAGGATTGTTTGCACCTGTATTTTGGGTATTACAAGAGTCATCCAAAATAGCTTCATCAGTGCATGTACACCTTTGATGGGTGAATTGTGCTGGGTGCCATATTGATGATGGCATTAGCAGTGAATGTCCGCCAGAAGTACATAGACCTGACAGATCATGACGTCGATCAGTGTGCAATGCTGATTTGATGTCAGCTGTGCCATTTTGGAGCTCAATGCTCCAGCTAATCCTCTCTCAGCCTTGCCCAGCTGAACATGTGTTCAGCAGCAGGAAAGACCCCCCAGCAGTGCTATTTAAAGGTAATTTGCTGATTGATTTCTTCCAGCTATTACTTCAATTTTACAAGTGTTTTCCATAATTGTTTAAAGTTTCAAAAGTCTACAAGAAGTGATATCATAGGTGCTAAAGGAGTTTTTGCTTACTTCAAGGCTTCTGCACAAACCAGTTACTCTCAGACATGGGTGCATTAGTAGGCATTGCCCTTGGAATACACCATGATTGGGAGAATGAGCAGAGGCCACGCAGAGCAGGACAAACTGCTGGAAGAGGGAGGAGGAGGAGTGGCAGATGAGCTCTCAGCAGGTAGCCCTATCTGCTCAGGATGTTCAGGGAGCAATTGTCTTACCTAAATCTCAGCAAGGAACAATGAGACGTCTGTGCTTCAGCAAGGATGTCCTTCCTCACTGAAATATGCCACCTGTTGCCTCTACAACCTCAGAGCAGAGCAAAGACTGCATTGCCAGGGCCTGTGAAGGTGATCGTGGCAATGAACCTTTACGTATCTGGTTCCTTCCTGGAGCTGGAAATATTTGCAACATCTCACAATTTATTGTCCACTGTTGTGTCAGGGAAGTCACTGAAGCTCTCTGCTCAATGAGACTTAATTACATTTCATTCTCTCCTGCCAGAGGGAAGCAGGCTTCGATAGGATTGCAGGCTCCCCCATGGTGTGGGACTGTTGCTGAATGAGGAATTGGTGTTGCAGTTACTGGTATCACATTCGGATGAATTCTTCATGGACAGCCCAGCCACAAAGAAGCTGTCTAGGTTGCCACCTCTAAGCTCTATCATCTAAATTATGCACAATGTTAGTATCAGAGTTGCTGGCTGCAAATATGAAATCAAGTGATGGTGTGACTTCATCCTCACTGTCTTTTTGTTCTTCCTTCATAGCCTGGCCAGGTTGCACTTCATGGGTATCAGAAAGGAGAAAGGCACAAGGGTAAGGTTGTGGTGCAGGGAGGTGGTAAAATAAGAGGTGCATGCTTACATCATCTGCAGCTTTTGTAAATCAGAAGCGTGTGGGATGAAGGGGACATGGGATGTGAGAAGGAGGATTAGGTATGAAGATACCATCATCATCAATGGTTGTAGCCCTGCTGCTAGTCACAGCCTCAGCAATGGCCATCCCAATAATAGCCAGCACCATTCTCCTCCAGAGAGATAAGATATGCAGACATGCTTCTCCCTTTTCAGTTAACTCTACGGTTGTAAACCAGCTTGTCCTGCAAGAGGGAGGGTAGTGTGCCAGTGAGTGTTGTGCAAACTGTGAGATGTGGGTGTGAGGCTTGCAGCAGTGCTAAGTGTGTGAGGGTGAGGTGGAGCATATGAATGTCAGGTATGAGTCCTGATTGATAGCTATTATTGGTAGGTGAGTGGTGGGGGTGTGGTGAATTGAGTAGTGCCTGAGGCTAATGATGCAATTGGTAGGGTATGGCATTTGAAGATGCATTCACTGACCTTGACCACTCGTATGAGGTCATTGAACTTCTTGTGTCACTGCATCCAGGTCCTCGAGGCTTAACACCTGGCGTTGACCTTCATGGCTATCTGCTCCCACTGCCTTCTGAGTGTGTCTGGAGGGCCTCCTGGCCCTTTGGAAATACAGAACATCTCTCCTGTTTTCCACTTCCTCCACCAAGGCCTCCAGTGTGGTGTCTGAAAACCTTGGAGCCCACAGTCTCCCATGTTGTGTCATTCTTCATTGTTTCCTCGGTCAGAGTCACTTACTGCAGAACTACTTACACCCACTGCTCCAGCCACAATGCTTCTACCCTTTAGAAGATGCAGGCTAGCTTTAAGTGGTGCTGCCCATTCATGATATTGGCCCCCTGCTGATGTGTCCAGCCACCAACAGCACAGTTAGCACTGACTGGATCCTGAAACCATTGAAATGAGCAGGCAGCATGAAATTGGCATGCTGCCTGCATAGCAATCAATGGGCATGGGATAATCATGCATCACTATCTCCGTGATCATTTACAGAAACTATTGAATTTAGCCCCTTAAATGTCTTGTCACACGTATTTCGTTTATTTTGGATATCAGAAGATTTCTCTCAGTTAATTTAGGCACTCAAAGTTTCATTGTGTTGTACAAGTTCTTCAGTAATTGTCTACAATTGAAAAGGCTTACCAAACTGGAAGAAGCACTAAAGTCTGCTGTTTTGTTTGTTTCAAGCTAATTTTGCCAGCAGGAAATGTAGCTAAAACTACCACAATGTGAATCATCTCATTTCCTCTCTGAGTGGGGAGGTTGCGATTTACGATTCTATTTATTCACTGAGGCTTCCCCTTTTAGTCTCAGAGCTCCAAATGGGTTTCACACAAACTTTTTGTATGAAAAAGTGAACAAGAAATCAAATCCCCCACGCCTTCATTGTCACGTGCTTTGTTTGAATAATTGGGCCCCTCATTATGTGGTTGAGTCAAATTCTGTACACCATCAAATCATCTTCCTTATGTGAAACTGACTTATTTATACAAGGGTTCATTTATTAAAAATTAGAGATGGAAGTCTCTAGATAATTAGTTGCATTGAACATTGCTCTGAAACATTGTCAAACTGAACAGTTTTTTTCTTGAATTTTTGGAGGCAGGACAGGTCAGTCCTGGCAACACTTTTCCATTTCAGACATTCAAGGGGGAAATCTAATCCCCAGGAACGGGTGGGTTTGGGTTGGGTGAGGAATTAAAATTGTTGCAAATTGAAAAGCGACTGCAACTCAGCTCCAACACATCCATTTTCAGGTTTAACAGAGGCACATTTGGCTGCATGCACATAACCTACTCATTGGAGTTGAAATGATCATTAGGACAGGCAGGTAGCTCTTTAGCACAGGTGGTTCAATCATTAGCACATGGAAATCAGGAGCTTTCAATTGAATTAAACAGGTATTTGAATTTAACCTCCAGGATGGGATTCACAGGGCTCGGGAATCTCGCCTGTGAAAAGGGGATGAGACTAAGCTGTACTCATGGGGGTCTTCAAAATTCAGATTGCCTTAAAGCTGTTTTCGCACTACCCCCTGGCAAATGTTTTGCAGAGAATTCTTGTCAACAAAAAGCTTTTCGAGAGATTTGGAGGCTTTCAAATGGACACCAGCAGGATGGTGGGGAGGAGGGGTGGGTTGGGGAAGTGCACCATGGATGTTTGTGAGATTACATCAGATGAGAAAGACAATCACCATTCACAGCATTGACGTCATGCTGTGGTGGGATCAAGAGATGCACAGGAAGGAGGTCCACAGGAGAGAGGTGCAGAAGAACAGAGAGGAGAGCAACAGAAGGGCCAAGGCTGCAAAAGGTACATCCACATGAGCGGTTCAACTGAGAGAGGTTCAGTTTCCTTGACCTATCTGAACAGCAGTGCATTCTCAGGCTCTGATTGACATAGCAGATGATCGAAGGCATCTGCGGCCTTCTTCAACAAGAGCTGCTCCTTGCTGGGGCCTGATGGTCATGCATTGCCAGTTGCTGTCAACGTTGCATTGCCCTCAATTTCCTTGCCTCTGGCTACTTCCAAAGTGTCAATGTTGTTGTCTCTAGGGTCTCTCAGTTGGCAGCCTATAAATGTATACAGATCACAGATGGGTTGTTTGCCAGGGTGTCGACTTACATCAACTTTTCCTGTGAGAATAAGCGGGCACTCACAACACAACTCTGGCTGGCTTCCCACAGGTACAGGGTGCCGTCGATTGCACATAAGTGGTAATCTGTGGACCACCACATCAAATAGGAGTTTTTATAAACCACAAGGGATTTTATTCCATTATTTTGCAGCTGATGGGCAACCACAAAAAGAGGTTCATGCAGCTGCAAGTTGTCATGATGCTGTTATACTGCAGTAGACCAAAATTCCAGACCTTTTAATTCTAGGAAACAGACTTTAGAGGACAAGAGATACCCACTTCAAACTTAGCTGACAAAATCGGTAAGGAACCCCACCAAAGAGATGCAAGTGCACTACAAGAGCCACATGGCCACCAGGTGTGTTATCGACAAAGCTATCAACATGAAGATGTGTTTCAGGTGCATAGATAGGTCTGGAAGTGACCTTAAGTGCTCACCAGCGAGCTTGTCCAGAATCATAGGATTGGGATTTTCATAGTGTGGCGGAGGTGGGCTCGGAGGTGATCGTGCCAGCAATTTCACGCAACTGGCCAGTGTGCTGGTCTGTGTGTTGGGCTATTTAGAAGGAGGCTGCTTCTGGGGAGGGGTGACGACTACCTGCCTGCCAGTGGCAGGTAGCCAATTTATCTAATTAAAGTGCCTATTGAGGGCACTCTTCATATGCTGTCTGGAATTTTCCAGATGGCATATGGAGCCCCCTGCTGAGGCCGAAACCCAGAGGATGGATGGAGGCAGCCTCCCAGCGGCAGGCCAGGAGGCCAGTGATGCCTCATTTAATTTCAGCTCCACACCCCACCCCCTCTGCAGCTGCGATTGCCAGAGGGCCACAGTTGTAGCCGCAAACTGCGAGATGGAGCACCCCCTTCACAATAATGGCCTGGCAGCTGTGGCCACATTTTCTTTTTAAACTTTCTAAAGTCTTCAATTTTGAAGAACCCTCTCATTCTCCTACCTACATTGGCACCTCTTCTGGTGGGACTGTCGGCGGCCCAGAGCCTTCGGCACTCCGATTGGTACTCCCGGCTGTGGAGCCCGCCTGCTGTCCTTAATTGGAGGGGGCTCCCAGAGGTGGCCTCTTTACTGACCGCCTCCTCCAAAATTTCCCTTGGGGTCCCATCGCCAGAATTTCCAGATTCCCGACCTGCATTTCATCCCGACAGCGGGATCGGGACTCAGAAATGAAAATTCCGCCCATAGTGTTGCTTTGGGTCCTACAAAACATTTTGCAGCAGGGAAGATTACTGAAGAAGGACAACCAAGGCACTTATCAGGCATCTTCTGCTGAGGAGAACATTGAAGAGGAGGAGGAATATGCAGATGAGGTACCCATTACCAAACCACCAAAGTACATTACTGCCATGGATGCCCTCATAGTTCAAAAGTTCAGTTACATACAAACATACGAATTGGGAGTAGGTCACTCAGCCCCTCGAGCCTGATCCACCATTCAATAAGATCATGGCTGATTGGATTGTAACCTCGACTCTACATTTCCGCCTACCCCCATAACCTTTCACCCCTTGCTTATCAAGAATCTATCTACCGCTGCCTTAAAAATATTCAAAGACTCTGCTTCCTCTGACTTTTGAGGAAGAGAGTTCCAAAGACTCACGACCCTCAGAGAAAAAATGGGCGACCCCTTATTTTTAAATAGTGACCCATTGTTCGAGATTCTCCCACAAGGGGAGCCATCCTTTCCACATCCACCCTGTCAAGACCCCTCAGGATCTTATATGTTTCAATCAAGTCGCCTCTTACTCTTCTCAACTCCAGCAGATACAAGCCTAGCCTCTCCAACCTTTCCTCATAAGACAACCCGCCCATTCCAGATATTAGTCTAGTAATCCTTCTCTGAACTGCTTTCACCGCATTTGCATCTTTTTTTAAAATAAGGAGACCAATACTGTACACAGTACTCCAGATGTGGTCTCACCAATGCCCTGTATAACTGAAGCATAACCTCCCTATTTTTGCATTAAATTCCCCTCGCAATAAACAATAGCATTCTATTAGCTTTCTTAATTACTTGCTGAACCTGCATACTAACCTTTTGTGATTCGTGCACTAGGACACCCAGATCCCTCTGCATCTCAGAGCTCTGCAATCTCTCACCATTCAGAGAATATGCTTCTTCTTTATTCTTCCTGCCAAAATGGACAATTTCACACTTTCCCACATTCTTCTCCATTTGCCAGATCTTTGCCCACTCACTTAACCTATCTATATCCCTTTGTACCCTCCTTGTGTGCTCTTCACAACTTACTTTCCTACCTATCTTTGTGTCATCAGCAATTTAGCGACCACACCTTTGGTCCTTTCATCCAAGTCATTTATATAAATTGTAAAAAGTTGAGGCCCCAGCACTGATCCCTGTGGCACACCACTCGTTACATCTTGCAAACCAGAAAATGAACCATTTATGCCTACTCTCTGTTTCCTGTTAGCTAGCCAATTTTATATCCATGCCAATATGTCATTCCTACACCATGAGCTTTTATTTTCTGCAATAACCTTTGATGTGACACCTTATCAAATGCCTTCTGGAAATCTAAGTACGGTACATCCACCGGTTTTCCTTTAACCACAGCACGTTACTTCTTCAAAGAACTCCAATAAATTGGTTAAACATGATTTCCCTTTCACAAAACCATGTTGACTCTGCCTGATTATCTTGAATTTTTCTAAATGTCTATAACGTCTTTAATAATAGCTTCTAACATTTTCCCTATGATAGATGTTAAGCTGACTGGCCTGTAGTTTCCTGCTTTCTTTCTCCCTCCCTTTTTGAATAAAGGAGTTACATTCACTATTTTCCAACCTAATGGAACCTTCCCCAAATCTAGGGAATTTTGGAAAATTAAAACCAACACATCAACTATCTCACAGGCCACTTCTTTTAGGACCCTAGGATGAAGTCCATCAGGACCCGGGGACTTGTCAGCCCACTGCTCTAACAATTTGCTTAGTTAGTTATTCCAACTAGAACAAATGAAAGCCACCACTACCACTAATTTCTGCCCCACCCCCTCCACCCCCACTCTGCCCTTTGTAAAAAAACATCCCTTTAATCATGGCACAAATCCATTGCACATCTGCCGAATGGGTTCTGATATGTATTGGCATTCAACATGAAGCAAGTGAAAGGCCGGCTTGCATCTCGGGATGCAATAATGGACAAGACGTGGAAGTGGTGCTAATCAGTAAAATTATATTATAAAAAGAGAAAGTTAGTTGCATAACATTTTGTCAAAACCCATGAGCATACCTTTAGTGAATTACAACTGCTTTAACTTATACGTGGTGCCTCCATGTGGCTTCAACAAAGGTAAAGATCGGCTGCTCAGATCCCTACCCTGACTGCTGAGATGTTTTTGGTTCACAACCTCTGGTTTTGGAGTCACTGAGAACCCCGGCCAAGACTGCTTCACCTGCACCTCTGCTGGTACTGGCTAAAGAGGTGAGCCAATGGATGAGAAGTGGGAGCACTTTGAATGGAATTCCTACTTCCATGACCTCTTTTACCATCAGCCCTCTCCTGGGCCAGCACTACATCACTCCCATCACTCTATTCCATACCAGCTTGGTGAAGATGGTGACATGTTGCAAGTCCACAGATAAGGGACAGAATTTTCAATGACCTAACCCGCGGGGAGTGGATCAGTCAGAAAGTCAGGGGTCCCCAGTATTCAGGATTACTTCCCCCCACCCTATTATAACTCCACAGTATTTTAGTGACATCAGCTTGATTGACAGCTGGGCCTTTAGTTGGGCGGGGAACCAGTCACTGACAACTGAAACATCAGACAGACAATCGGGAGCTGGGAATGGACTAGAATAGGCTGGGATGGGGGTGGGGTCAACCAGAGGAGGGGTTCAAAGGGGAGGCAGTGGGGGATTGGGGCCATGTTGGGGTGGGGAGGTCAGAGGCCTCAGGGGAATACCAATGGCACAATGGCTCCTCAGGGAGGCTGCTGGATTTAGGGGGTAACTGTGAAGGCATCCTATGGGTGCCTGAACCCTACTGGGGCCAAGCACATTCGGAGCCACCTGTATCTCTACAGGGGCCACCTCAGTTATCAGACCAACATGCAGCGTTGGTGTCACTGTCAAAGGGGCTGAAGATCTGCCTTCAGCCATCGAGGTGCCTAGAGAGGAGGCGCCAATGTGTTCAGCATGCCCCTCCTCTGCCCTTTCAGGCTCCACATGCACTCCCACGGTTGCCTAGTGTAATTCAGCTCCTGGCAACGGGGAGATGCAAGTCTGGTCCATCTTGCCCACCTATTGCTCCATGGATCTCATGGATGAGGCCAATCTATGGAAGTCTGTGTGCACCCTCTGCACCCACTTGGTGCTATGCTCCATGTGTCTCTTCATGAAGGTTGCCACTGTCAATGGAGGATGCCATGTGCTCACAAGCCAGAGAAATGATACCACTGATGGCATGGATGGACTCCTCCATTGTTTGTGTATGGGACTTCACTGCCTCTAGAAATTCTGACAGATGTTCACACATTTGATGCTGCTGCTGAAGTATCTGCTGCTTTACTGTTGACACCCGAGGCTCACCATCTAGATGAAGCTGAGCATCACTGGGCCTCTCCTCACTCCTCCGAGGGCAAGTGGCAACAGCTGTCACTGCCTCTGTTACCTCCTCCTGCGCATCTGTGTAGTGCTGATCAGATTGTGCCACCTGCTCTACACACACAAAGCGCATTGATGTGAGTGTATCTGTGCTGTTGGAGAGTGTGCTGGAATAAAGTGACGTAGTGTCTTGAGGTGCCATTGCATCCTCTGAGTTTTCCAGTGTAGCAGGAGCCCTCGTCTCTTCCTCATTTGCTACTGTACCTGCAGGAGAGGCGTGACTTAAGTGAAACAGCTGCTCCTTCAATCAACCCCTGGTCCCTCCCCTTAATCGGGAGCTTCCAGTGGCGTTAAATACCCACACAGGTGCCATAGCCCACACATGGTCCAGGGAATGTTGGCTGCAACTCTGGCTTTAATCAATCTCCACTGCTTCCAGACTTGCCTTACCCTCAGCGACAGGCTGCACTGCCGTGACCCATCCGATCTCTATGGATTCCTCCTCCATTGGTGTTACCACTGCGATAAAAGGCAGTCCACCTCCCATTCATTGATGCTCCTTGGCATTATGAGCGTGCTTCTCTGCATAGGCAGTGCCAACTTCTGTCTCATGGCCCATCTGTGCGCTGGTCATTCTGAGGCACTGTAAATGTGCAGCACACTGCTGTTGGGATGGCATGGTGATGCGGCCATTCAGCCATTTCAATGTAGCATTCACCCATGACTGATCATGTGGTTCAGGTGCATGTAAACTGGGCGCCTCAACATAGAAGTTGGTGCCTGGTACTGCCCTATGCACGAGCCTACCACCTGGCCTCATATTTCATGGGCACCTTTGAATTTATGCTGAGTTTCCAGTTTATGATTCTAAATGCAACTTACCTTTCCAGACTGCCGGAGGTCATTAAATCTCTTCGGGCACTGGATCCAGGTTCTTGCAACGACCCCTTGGCTGCATACAATGTCTACCACCTCTAGCCATGCCTTCTTGGTGTGGTTGGCTGGCATCTTCCTCCCGCCTATTGTAAACAGGACATCTCTCCATTCTCTTACTGCCTCCAAGGAGGCACTGCTTAATCATGGAGTGACTCTTCCTCGTGCTAAAACCATTTCTCTGCTGCCTCTGTTGCTCTAGACCCCTTCCTTTATGACTATCTTTGCAGCCTGACTGCCTGCTGCACATGTGCCTTTTAAAATCGCATCTTAGAGTGAGCTGCCGGCAGTATGCTCTCCCGCTACCCTTAATTGGCTGTCTGCCCCGCCTGCTGGCCCTTAATTGGCTCTTCCTCGTAAAATTGCTGAGGAAGTCCTGCCACCGCCCGCCTGTGTGTGCCGCCGACCTGAATATCCCCTCAATGTCAGGTCATCAGCCCAATTGATAAAATTCAGGCTTCCACCACCACCGCCCCCACAACCTGACCCAAATCACCTGTTTTTTTCAGTTAAAATTCAGCCCAAGGTATCTGTCATCCTATTTAAGGTGACTGGCGTGTTGGCATCCAAGGTCTGCAAGCCTATCGTCATGGCCTGCATTAACTCATTTGAGAGCTGGGCTTGAAGTTCCACGGAGGAGGCCACTGTCTCCATAGCATTCTCACACTCACCTGCACCATCAATCCACTACTGTTTGAGTTGGACTCCTCCATCCTCTCCGCTATTGTGGACTTCAGATTGCTTCATACCTGCTGTGCAACTTGGAGACATGAAATCTGGAATGCTAGCAGGTCAGTTCTGGCTACAAATGGCAGCCATCGTGAAGTCGAGCGGGGCTTGGCAGGGAGGGTGGAACAGCTCGGGCATTGGCAGTCAAATGGCAGAAGGGGAAAAGTTGCCGTGACTGCAGGGCATACTGCAGATTGCCATCTGGCACCTGTGCGGTGGGGCATCAAAGGAGGAGAGAGCTGTAGCCACAGGCAGTGAAACAGTAGCAAGCAGCAGGGCATGAGGAGCACTAGCCTCATGGGGGAATGGAAGAGAAGGGCACAGAGGAGCACACAACCAACCTTATGTGCAAAGACATTACCTGCCACAGAGGGTCTACCGTCCGAGGCTCGGCTACCTTCAGATGTCTGGGCAGCAGTGTCGCCGAAGATTCCACCTCTCCAGGGAGGCCAGTATGGAGCTATGTGTCATAACAGAGGATGAGCTGAACCCCAGGAGAAGCTGTGGGAATCTAATACTTGTAGCGCTGAAAGTCACTGTGGTGCTGAATTTCTACACCTCAGGATCATTGCAGAGATCCACTGGAGATATGAGTAGGATCTCCCTGTTTGCAGCTCATGTTGCTTCAAGATGGTCTCCAATGCCATATTTAAAAGGGCCAGCCAGTATATGCCCTTTTGAACTGATCCAGACAGTCAGGCTGAGAGGGCCATAGATTTGGGGCCGTCGCTGGATTTGCTCAGATGCAAGGTGTGGCCGCTGGCATGCATGTGGCCATCAAGGCTCCCACGGACCAGACAGCAGCCTTCATCAACAGGAAGGGCTTCTACTCACTCAACGTACAATAGGTCTGTGATCTGCAGGTGTGTGTACGGTTCCTGGGGAGCAGCCATGACACTACATACTAAAGCAGTCCCAGGTGTCATATCTTTTTAGACCCTCCCTGCACGCTTTAAAGGATTGATCTCAGGCGACGAAGGTTATCCAGTGAATACGCGACTACAGATGCCTCTGAGGAGCCCAGCACTGCTGCAAAGGAGAGTTACAACACCTGTCATGGCACAGCTCAAGCGACCACTGAGCAGGCCATAAGGCTTTTAAAAATGCAGTTCACATGTCTAGATAGATCTGGTGGAGCCCCTCAGTATGTCCCAGCAAGGGTCTCGCGCATCGTGATCTTGTGCTGTGCATTGCACAATTTGATGCTACAGAGGGGAGAGCAATTGAACAATGAGGATATCATGGACTGCAAAATCTCCTCCGATGATAAGAAGATGAAGGACAATGATGAGCAGGCATAGGATGCTGAAGAACGCCAGGGACCACAGGCAAGGCACCACGAGATATGCGCGAGGGAGACTCGGGACGCGTTCATACAGGCACGGTTCACATGATCCCTCGTGGCAGACCCATACAATTCAACAAAGTTTCAGCACTCTGCAGCCCTGTTGCCACCTCCTTCACTGGCCTTGCCATTTACCTGCACGCAGTAAGACATTAGACTGCGGCATGGGGAATGCATCGAGCTCATGTGGTGTGATCCCACCAATCACATTGTTTGACGGAGCCAGAGTACTCCTATAGTCCCAGCAGTCCATGAGAGATGAAAGGAAACCTCCTCCTTAGAGTCAGAGTCATACAGCACAGAAACAGGCCCTTCAGCCCATCGTGTCTGTGCCGGCCATCAAGCACCTAACTATTCTAATCTAATTTTCCAACACTTGGCCCGTAGCCTTGTATGTTATGGCGTTTCAAGTGCTCATCTTAATACTTCTTAAATGTTGTGAGGGTTTCTGCCTCTACCAGCTCTTCAGGCAGTGTGTTCCAGATTCCAACCACCCTCTGAGTGAAAATTTTTTTCCTCAAATCCCCTCTAAACCTCCTGCCCCTTACCTTAAATCTATGCCTCCTGGTGATTGACCTCTCCGCTAAGAGAAAAAGCTTCTTCCTATCTAACTTATCAATGCCCCTCATAATTTTGTACACCTCAATCATGTCCCCCCCTCAGCCTTCTCTGCTCTAAGAAAAACAACCCCAGCCTTTTCAGTCTCTCTTCATAGCTGAAATGCTCCAACCCAGGCAACGTCCTGGTGAATCTCCTCTGCACCCTCTCCAGGGCAATCACATCATTCCTATAGTGTGGCGACCAGAACTGTACACAGTACTCCAGCTGTGGCCTAACTAGCGTTTTATACAGCTCCATCATAACCTCCCTGCTTTTATATTCTATGCCTCGACTAATAAAGGCAAGTATCCCATATGCCTTCCTAACCACCTTATCTATCTGTGCTGCTGCCTTCAGTGATCAATGGACAAGTAAACCAAGGTCTCTGTGACCCTCTGTCCTTCCTAGGGTCCTACCATCCATTGTATATTCCCTTGCCTTGTTAGTCCTCCCAAAATGCATCACCTCACACTTCTCAGGATTAAATTCCATTTGCCACTGCTCTGCCCATTTTACCAGCCCATCTATATCATCCTGTAATCTAAGGCTTTCCTCCTTGCCATTTACGACACCACCAATTTTCGTGTCATCTGCGAACTTACTGATCATACCTCCTATATTCACGCCTATATCATTTATGTAATCCACAAACAGCAAGGGTCCCAGCACCGATCCCTGCGGTTCACCACTGGTCACAGGCTTCCACTCGCAAAAACAACCCTTGACCATCACCCTCTGCCTCCTGCCACTAAGCCAATTTTGGATCCAGTTTGCAAATTGCCCTGCATCCCATGGGCTCTTACCTTCTTAACCAATCTCCCATGCGGGATCTTATCAAAAGCCTTGCTGAAGTCCATGTAGACTACATCAACTGTTTTACCCTCATCGACACATCTAGTCACCTCTTCAAAAAATTCAATCATGTTAGTTAGACACGATCTCCCCCTGACAAAGCCATGCTATCCTTGATTAATCCCTGCCTCTCCAAGTGGAAATTAATCCTGTCACTCAGAATTTTTTCCAATAGTTTACCAACCACTGATGTTAGACTCACCGGCCTGTAATTACCTGGTTTATCCCTACTACCCTTCTTGAATAATGGTACCACATTCACTGTCCTCCAATCCTCTGGTACCTCTCCTTTGGCCAGAAAGGATTTGAAAATTTGTGTCAGAGCCCCTGCTTTCTCCTCCCTTACCTCACACAACATTCTGGGATACATCTCATCTGGGCCTGGGGAATTATCCACTTTTAAGCCCACTAAAACAGCTAATATTTCCTCCCTTTCAATGCTAATATGTTCCAGTATATCACAATCCCCCTCCCTGGTTTCTACATCTACATTGTCCTTCTCCATAGTGAACACAGATGAAAAGTAAACATTTAAAACCTAACCTATGTCCTCCGGCTCCACACACAGATTGCCACTTTGGTTCTTAATGGGCCCTACTCTTTCCCTGGTTATCCACTTGCCCTTAATATACTTATAAAACGCTTTAGGATTTTCCTTTATCTTGCCCGCCAGTTTTTTTTCATGTCCCCTCTTCGCTCTCCTAATTAAGTACCCCCCCTACACTTTCTATACTCCTCTCGTGCCTCGGCTGTTTTCAGCACTCTGAATCTGCCATAAGCCTCCTTTTTTTTCCTGATGCATTCCTCTATTTCCTTTGACATCCAGGGTTCCCTGGACTTGTTGGTCCTACCCTTCACCTTAACGGGTACATGTTAGCTCTGAACTCTCACTATTTCCTTTTTGAATGACTCCCACTGGTCTGATGTAGACTTTCCTACAAGTAGCTGCTCCCATCCACTTTGGCCAGATCCTGTTTTATCATATTGAAATTGGCCTTCCCCCAATTCAGTACCTTTATTTCCAGTCCATCTTTGTCCTTTTCTATAATTACCTTAAATCTTACAGAGTTATGGTCACTATCCTCGAAATGCACCCCCAGTGACACTTCTCCCACTTGTTCCCTAGGCTTCATTCCCTTGGATTAGGTCCAGTACTGCCCCATCTTTTCTAGGACTTTCTACGTACTGACTCAAAAAGCTCTCCTGTATGCATTTTAAGAATTCTGCCCCCTTTAAGCCTTTTGCACTGACTATCCCAGTTCATATTGGGGAAGTTGAAATCCCTTCCTATTATTACCCTATTATTTTTCCACCTGTCTGATATTTGCTTACATATCTGCTCCTCTATCTCTCCCTGACTGTTTGGAGGGCTGTAGTACACTCCCAGCCAAGTGATTGCCCCCTTTTTGTTTTTAAGTTCTACCCATATGGCCTTATTTGAGGAACCTTGAAAGATATCATCCCTCCTTACTGCAGTAATTGACTCATTGATCAACAGTGCAATGCCACCTCCTCTTTTATCCCCTCCCCTGTCTCGCCTGTAGATTATATATCCTGGAATACTGAGCTGCCAGTCTTGCCCCTCCCTTAACCATGTCTCTGTGATAGCAATAATATCATAATCTCATGTGCTAATCATCGTCCTCAATTCATCTGCCTTACTAGCAAGACTCCTTGCATTAAAATAGATGCAAACCAGCATTGCATTTTTCACTTGTGCCTTAACAGGTCTATATTTGCTCTGCCTTCCAGACTGACTCAGTTTCTCTTTTATATTTGACTGTGCATCACCCCCTACTGTACCTCTACTCTGTATCCCATCCCCCTGAAAATTAGTTTAAACTCCACCACCACCCCCCCCCCCCCACCCCCACCCAACAGCACTAGCAAACCTCCCAGCAAGGATGTTGGCTCCATTCTGGTTCAGGTGCAACCCGTCCAACTTGTACAGGTCCCACCTTTGCCAGAAACAGACCCAGTGGTCCAGGAAACTAATGCCATCCCTCCTGCACCATCTCCTCAGCCACACATTCATTGCTCTATCCTCCTATTCCTATACTCACTAGCACGTGGCACCAGGAATAATCCAGAGATTACAACCTTTGAGGTCCTGCTTTTTAATCTGCTACCTAGCTCCCTAAATTCTTGTTGCAGGACCTCATCCCTCTTTCTACCTATGTTATTGGTACCAATGTGTACCATGACCTCTGACTGTTCACCCTCCCCCTTCAGAATGTCCTGCAGCCACTCCATAAAATCCTTGAGCCTAGCACCAGGGAGGCAACATACCATCCTGGAAAAACGTTTGCGGCAACAGAAACGCCTATCTGCAACCCTTACGATAGAATCCCCTGTCACTATAGCTCTTCCACTCCTTTTCCTCCCCTCCTGTGCAGCTGAGCCACCTGTGGTGCCACAGACTTGGTTCTTGCTGCATTCCCCTGAGAAGCTCTCTCCCCCAACAGTATCCAAAGTGGAAAATCTGTTAGATAGGGAGATAGAGCCAGGGGACTCCTGCACTACCTGCCTAGTTCCATTCTGCTTGGCGGTCACCCATTCCCTTTCTGCCTGAGCAGTCCTTCCCCTCAGTGTGACCACATCCCTGTACGTGCTATCCACGATGATCTCAGCCTCGCAGATGCTCCATAGTGTTTCCAGCCACCGCTCCAGATCCGAAACGTGGATTTCAAATAGCTGGAGACACTTCCTGCACACGTGTTCGCCCTGGACACTGGAAGTGTCCTGACTTCCCACATTGCACAGGAGGAGCACTCCATGTTGCTGAGCTGCCCTGCCATGACTTACCCTTAATTTATCCCCTTAAATTACCCAAAAATTAGGTGATTTACACTAGGGACCTTGATTCCCTAAAAAAAACCTACCTACTACATTAAAACTTTAACCTTCTTTATTCCAGAGAATACACCCTATTTTGTGTAATCTCTCCTCATAATTTAGTCCTTGGACTCCAAATATCTTTCTGGTAAACCTATGCCGCACTCCTTCAAGGGCTAATATATTTTTCCAAAGGTATTGTGCCCAGAACTGCTCACAGAACTCCAGGTGTGGTCTAACCAGGGCTTTGTATAGCTGAAGCATGACTTCTACCTCCTTGTATTCTAATGTTCTAGATATGAAGGCTAGCATTCCGTTAGCCTTTTTGATTATATTCTGTACCTGTTCATGACACTTTAATGATTTATGTTTCATAAGAACATAAGAACAGTAGGCCATTTGGCCCATTGAACCTGCTCTGCCATTCAACAAGATCATGGCTGAGCTTCTACCTCAACTCCAACTTCCTGCACCATCCCATTTCTCTTAATTTCCTTAGTACCAAAAAGTCTACCGACCTCAGTCTTAAATATTCTGAACGGCTGAGCATCCAGAACTCTCAAAATATTCACAACCCTTTGAATGAAGGAATTTCTTCACAGCTCAGTCCTAAAAGACCAACCTCTTATTTTGAGACTGTGACCCCGTGTTTTTGATTCCCCAGCCAGGGGAAACATTTTCTCAGCAATCCATGCTAATATATTACCCTCAATCCTATGCATCCAAATTTTGTGTAATAACCTCGAGTGGCACCTTATTGAATGCTTTTTGAAAATCCAAATACACTACATCCACTGGATTTCCCCTTAGTCATCTTACTAGTTACATCCTCATAAAACTCGAACAGATTTGCCAAACATCATTTCCCTTTCATAAATCCGTGTTTACTTTTCTTAAACATATTATGATTTTCTAAGTGTCCTGTTACCATGTCTTTAATAATAGATTATAGCATTTTGCCTACTTCTGATGTTCAGCCAGTTAGGCAAGAGTTCCCTGTTTACTCTCTTCCTCCTTTCTTAAATAGCGGGGTTACGTTTGCTACCTTACAATCCTTGGGAACTGTCATAGAATAAGGAATTCTGGAAAGTCAAAACCAATGCATGCAATTTCTTTGCAGCTTTCTTTTTTAAAACGCTAGGATGCAGGTCATCAGGCCTAGGGGATTTGACTTAGTTCCATTACTTTTTCCAGTACTATTTCTTTGCTCATTGCAATTTCTTTAAGTTATTCATTCTCACTAGATGCTTGTTTCCCCATTATTTCTGGAATTTTTTTGTGTCTTCTACCAAGAAGACAGATACAAAGTATTTGTTTAATGTCTCTGCCATTTCCTAATTCCCCTTTATAATTTCACCTGTCTGTCTCTATAATGGGCCCATGTTTATTTTCACTTGCTATTTATGTATCCATAGAAATGTTTACGATTTGTTTTTATGTCTTTTGCTAGTCTACACTCATATTTTCTACTCTTTCCTTATCACTTTCTTGGTCCCCCTTTGCTGAATTCTAAAATCCTCCGAATCCTTAGGCTTTTTTTTGCTACGTTATAAGCCTCTTCCTTTGATCTAGCAATGGATGTTGTCTATATGGATTTTTAAAAAATGGTTGACAAAGTACCATGTGAAAGGCCGGTTAGAATTGAGGCTCATGGAATAGGGGACTAGTGTCAACTTGGATTAAAAAATTGGCTCAAGGATAGAAAAAAAGCAAGTCATGGTAAATGGTAGTTTTTCAATTTTTTTTATCCAAGCTGACACTGACCCTCCTATTCCATGAGCCTCAATTCTAACCAACCTTTCACATGGTACTTTGCCAAACACTTTTTAAAAATCCACACAGACCACATCCATTGCTAGATCAAAGAGGCTTATAACATTGCAAAAAAAGCATCTGCAAATTTGGATCTGTGGCTTTATATCCCATTGTCTAAATCATTAATAAATATGGTGAATAGTTGAGGCACCAACACAGATCCTTGTGGGTCACAAGTTACATCCTGCCAATTAGAATACCTGCCCATTATTCCTACTCTCTGTCGCCTGCCACTCAGTCGATATCCTAACCAGGTCATCAATTTGCCTTCTATTCCATGTGCTTCCTAGTTGCAGTTTATAGCTGATTATTGGGATTAGTGCTTTTCCTTCTTCATTGGCTGGTTCACAGCATGGGAGATATAACAAACAGAAAATGCAGGAAATACTCAGTAGGTCAGACAGCATCTGAGGAGTGAAAAACACAGTTAATGTTTCAGGGCGATGACCTTTCATCAGAATGGCAGAAATAACATTGTTTAAATCAGCAAGCTTCATTATTCCCCAAAACTTTACATACAAAGTTAATCCTTGAATGTTTGCAGCAGCACTTTCTTGCTTTCTAGTTTGAAAAAAAAAATTTGAATTGTGGGCTGAATTTTAAACCCAGAAACCAAATTACTTCATTTTACCCATTGGGCAGAAATGTGGAACCCCGCCAAAGGCGGGAGTGGAGGCAGAGATGGGCCCGGAATTTCCTGCCGCTGGCTAGCATGCCAGCACGATCCCACCTCTGGGCCATTTTTAAGGAGGCCAGGTCAGGGGCAAGATGGCTACCCACCCACATGCGGCGGATAGCCAATTGAGGCCGTTAAGACCGCTCTTCCTCACCCACTGGAATTTTCCAGTCAGCAGGTGGAACCCCTGCAGTGGTTGAAACACACCCAGCGAGAGGAGGCGGTCTCATGGCAGCAGATCAGGGGACCAGCGCTCCCGAGAAACTTTAAACCAAACCCCACTGTCAATGCAGAAAAATGGCAGCTGCGACTACAGGATGCCCTGTGGAGAGGTTTCCCTTCCAGAATGGTAGTCTGGAAGCTGTGGCCATTATAATTTCAGATATTTTAAAAGTGCTGAGAGGGCATCTCGATCTTAAAGCATCCCCTCTCTCCCTTACCTGTATCAACGGCTGCAGCTTCCTCACTGCTGGAGGGCCTCCAATTAGCCGTGCAGCATCGGGAGACCACCTGCTGTCCTTAGTTGGATAGCGAGTGTGCCCGCTGGCCATTAATTGACCAATCCAGAAAAAAAATGCATTGAGAATGTCACACATGCTGTGCAGGTTCCCGGAAATGATCCCAACAATCGGAGTCCTGACCCCAAAACAAAATTCCTGGCCACTGTGTCACACCCTACCTTACAAGTCATCATGTCAAATGCTTGAGAGATGTAAAAACTGCAGCATCCATATTAAGAATGCCTTAACTAGGATTATGCTCCTGATAAGGATATCCAATGTTTAATGGTAGAAAGTTGCTTATTTCTTCTATACAGATTGCTTTGGCCAAGAATGTTTATTTACCACATGTGTTGTACAGGTTAAAATTGAAGGTTCCTATGCTACAACTTGAAAATATGAGCATTCATTCAACAAGAGAGAGCTAAGGAACAGCTGCTTTCCATTATACTGCTTCATGTTTATATTCAGGGAATAAAGGTACAAAAGCAGGTTAACTTGCAAAGGGCTTATTTATTTTAACTGTGGAGTGTGTGATTGTTAGGAAATCCTAATTTACCAATAGTACCAATTCCAGGAAAAGCACAAAAAAAAAGAGATGCCAGGGTAGGTAATTTCTGGATAGATAAGGTTAATGTGAAATTCAGTAAATTAAGAAAATATGCATCTTTACAAAATGATTTAAAATGTCTTCTTGTTATAATTCCTTATCTCCTCTACCTGAATGAACAGATGGTATTGAAAACTTTAATATTTAATTTCTTACAAAAACAGTAAAAGTTTCACTTTATTGGAGTCACTCCTTTAAAAATGAAGGTAATACATTTGATTACGTTCACATTTCAATCGGCAATAGAAGGTATGCAAAAGTGAAACCAGAGTGAGATCTTTCCATTTCAGCTACTTCAACCATTGCCATTTTTGTCTTGCTGCTTCCCCCTTGATTCAGCCTCAGTTGGAACCAGCCACTGTGTAAACTGTTTGACCATATCAGATCATTGTAAAAACTCGATGAAGTACAAAATATCTTCACCTGCTGTTCATGCCGTATTCATCCAGTAAACTACAATTCCACTTTATACAATACCAACCTTTTACAAAGGAAAAATTAAACTTCAAATTGAGGCTCTGTTAAATGGCCAGAATCACATTGGAAAGGAGACAAAAAGCCAATAAAAAGGAACATAGAACCCATTACATACTTGTCTTGCCACAGAAACAAAGCTGATGTGTATTCTTACAATGAGTATGGGTCCAGATTCTAGATCATCGTCAAAACTGGCAGTTCCTGACAAGTCTGAAAAATGTACCCCAAAGCTTGAAGAGCACCATGAGAGGAAGGACAAGACACAGTTGCTCTGGAACAGCACTGCATGGTTCTTTTTACCATTATCTTGGACATTGTAGCACCAT
Organism: Heterodontus francisci; assembly: GCF_036365525.1. Taxonomy (NCBI): domain Eukaryota; kingdom Metazoa; phylum Chordata; class Chondrichthyes; order Heterodontiformes; family Heterodontidae; genus Heterodontus; species Heterodontus francisci. The sequence continues at coordinate 38,223,603 of NC_090394.1, read as the reverse complement.
AGGTGCAGTACTTGCAGTAGGAACAAGTTACAAGTATTGTTACATCTGACACCACCCCCCCCCCCCCCCCCTTTTTGGGCAGTAACTGAATTACCAAACTAATTCCACTAAAATGGACCTAGACAATGCAGTCTCTATTCTTACAGTGATCAGTAGCCACCATACAATCTCTGTGAACCTATCCTGAACATTACTAGTGCTAGTGAGTTTAGAAATAGGAGGAGAGAGCAAATGAATGCGTGGCTGAGGAGATGGTGCAGGAGAGCGGGCTTTAGTTTCCTGGATCACTGGGTCTGTTTCTGGCAAAGGTGGGACCTGTACAAGTTGGACAGGTTGCACCTGAACCGGAATATGACATGCATCCTTGCTGGGAGATTTGCTAGTGTTGTTGGGGGGTTTAAACTAATTTGGAGGTATAGTAGGGGGTAATATAGAACAGAAACTGAGTCTGCCTGGAAGGCAGAGCAAATATAGACCTGGTAAGGCACAAGGGAAAAATGCAAGGTTGGATTGCATCTATTTTAATGCAAGGAGTCTTACTAGTAAGGCAGATGAATTGAGGGCGTTGATTAGCTCATGGGATTATGATATTATTGCTATCACAGAGACATGGTTGAGGGAGGGACAGGACTGGCAGCTCTATACTCTAGGGTATAGAATCTTCAGGCACGACAGGAGAGGGGATAAAAGAGGAGGTGGCATTGCACTGTTGATCAATGAGTCCATTACTGCAGTAAGGAGGGTTCCTCAAGTTCTCAAGGTTCCTCAAATGAGGCCATTTGGGTAGAACTTAAAAACAAAAAGGGGGCAATCACTTGGCTGGGTGTGTACTACAGGCCTCCAAACAGTCAGCAAGAGATAGAGGAGCAGATATGTAAGCAAATCTCTGAGGGGTGTAAAAATAATAGGGTAATAATAGTAGGGGATTTCAATTTCCCCAATATGAACTGGGATAGTCTTAGTGCAAAAGGCGCAGAATTCTTAAAATGTATAAAGGAGAACTTTTTGAGCCAGTATGTAGAAAGTCCTATAAGAGAAGGGACCTAATCCTGGGGAATGAAGCCGGTCAAGTGATAGAAGTGTCAATGGGGGAGCATTTCGGGGATAATGACCATAACTCTGTAAGATTTAAGGTAGTTATAGAAAAGGACAAAGATGGACCAGAAATAAAGGTACTGAATTGGGAGAAGGCCAATTTCAATATGATAAAACAGGATCTGGCCAAAGTGGACTGAGAGCAGCTACTTGTAGGAAAGTCTACATCAGACCAGTGGGAGTCATTCAAAAAGGAAATAGTGAGAGTTCAGAGCCAACATGTACCCGTTAAGGTGAAGGGTAGGACCAACAAGTACAGGGAACCCTAGATGTCAAGGGATATAGAGGATTGGATCAGGAAAAAAAAAAGGCTGACGGCAGATCCCAAGCGCTGAAAACAGCGGAGGCACGAGAGGAGTATAGTAAGTGTAGGGTGGCACTTAAAAAAGTAATTAGGAGAGCGAAGAGGGAACATGAAAAAACACTGGCGGGCAAGATAAAGGAAAATCCCAAGGTGTTTTATAAGTATCTTAAGGGCAAGAGGATAACCAGGGAAAGAGTAGGGCCCATTAGGGGCCAACGTGGAGACGGAGGACATAGGTGAGGTTTTAAATGATTACTTTTCATCGGTGTTCACGATGGAGAAGGACGATGTAGGTGTAGAGATCAGGGAGGGGGATTGTGATATACATGAACATATTAGCATTGAAAGGGAGGAAATATTAGCTGTTTTAGCGGGCTTAAAAGTGGATAAATCCTCAGGCCCAGATGAGATCTTTCCCAGGATGTTGTGTGAAGCAAGGCAGGAGATAGCAGGGGCTTTGACACAAATTTTTAAATTCTCTCCGGCCACAGGAGAGGTACCAGAGGACTGGAGGACAGCGAATGTGGTACCATTATTCAAGAAGGGTAGCAAGGATAACCCAGGTAATTACAGGCCGGTGAGCCTAACATCAGTGATTGGGAAAATATTGGAAAAAATTCTGAGGGACAGGATTAATCTCCACTTGGAGAGGCAGGGATTAATCAGGGATAGTCAGCATAGCTTTGTCAGGGGTAGATTGTGTCTACCTAACTTGATTGAATTTTTTGAGGAGGTGACTAGATGTGTCGATGAAGGTAAAGCAGTTGATGTAGTCTACATGGACTTCAGTAAGGCTTTTGATAAGATCCCGCATGGGAGATTGGTTAAGAAGGTAAGAGCCCATGGGATCCAGGGCAATTGGCAAATTAGATTCAAAATTGGCTTAGTGGCAGGAGGCAGAGGGTAATGGTCGAGGGCTGTTTTTGCAATTGGAAACCTGTGACCAGTGGTGTACCACAGGGATCGGTGCTGGGACCCTTCCTGTTTGTAGTGTACATTAATGATTTAGACGTTAATATAGGAGGTATGATAAGTAAGTTCGCAGATGACATGAAAATGGTGGTGTTGTAAATGGTGAGGAGGAAAGCCTTAGATTACAGGGAGCTATAGATGGGCTGGTAAGATGGGCAGAGCAGAGGCAAATGGAATTTAATCCTGAAAAGTGTGAGGTAATGCATTTTGGGAGCACTAACAAGGCAAGGGAATATACAATGGATGGTAGGACCCTAGGAAGTACAGAAGGTCAGAAGGACCTTGGTGTACTTGTCCATAGATCACTGAAGGCAGCAGCACAGGTAGATAAGGTAGTTAGGAAGGCATATGGGATACTTGCCTTTATTAGAGCACGCAGGTTATGATGGAGCTGTATAAAACGCTAGTTAGGCCACAGCTGGAGTACTGTGTACAGTTCTGGTCACCACGCTATAGGAAGGATGTGATTGCAGTGGAGAGGGTGCAGAGGAGATTCACCAGGATGTTGCCTGGGCTGGAGCATTTCAGCTATGAAGAGAGACTGAAAAGGCTAGGGTTGTTTTCCTTGGAGCAGAGAAGGCTGAGGGGGACATGATTGAGGTGTACAAGATTATGAGGGGCGTTGATAGGTTAGAAAGGAAGAAACTTTTTCCCTTAGCGGAGGGATCAAGAACCGGGGGCATAGATTTAGGGTAAGGGGCAGGAGGTTTGGGGAGATTTGAGGAAAACATTTTTCACTCAGAGGGTGGTTGGAATCTGGAACGCACTGCCTGAAGAGGTGGTGGAGGCAGGAACCCTCACAACGTTTAAAAAATATTTAGATGAGCACTTGAGATGTCATAGCATACAAGGCTAAGGGCCAAGTGCAGGAATATGGGATTAGAATAGTTGGGTGCTGGATGGCCGGCACAGACACGATGGGCCGAAGGGCCTGTTTCTGTGCGGTATAACTATGACTCTATTACAGAAGACATTTTGGTGACTAGGCAATTTATAGCCAATGGGCTTGTAGCCTCCATACAGACTGATAAGGGAATACAAGGAATTCTCTTCTGCTCCTCACAGAATTTCTTCAGTGAGAGGCTGCCCTTTCTCTCAGTAGTCAAGACTTTTGGAAACATCGACTGCTGCATCTAGCTTTCAACTAAAAATGAGGAAAAAGAAAACTGAAAATACATTGAGCAAAACAGAAAGGGTTCCCACTCAAAGCCCAGATCCAGGGATATTCTGTTTCCATCAGCGAATTGCCAGAATGGCTTATCTCAAAGTGGGCAGGTCTGAACTTTTAAAGTAACAAGAAATCTGCTGCAACAAATGGGTAAGACCATAAATAAACAGGCTACTTTGATTCTTTCTCTGTTGTTCATATAGGGAAATGATAGGTGGGATTCATCCAGGTTGCCACTGTATTCAAAAACACAACTTTTTGTGAAATCATGTTAATAAAAGTCACAATTTTCTTAAATTAAAACCCCAAAAAATGATTTACACTAATGTTCACCAGGAGTGCTGACATAATATAAAATCATTGCTTTTGTACTAAGTGCTCAATAAATGATTCTGCTATTGATCCTGGTTCCAGATGGTGGGGGAAGGGTATTATTGGCTTTGTCGAAGTAAGGGGAGTTCCTTCTTCCATGGGGAAGCTGGTTGATATTTCCTTTTGTGTTGTTTATTCAATAACTTCTGTTTCAACTTCCGGTTAAAGAAGATCAAAAGATGTTGGGTAGGAGAGAAGCTTACAACTTATTGATCCATTTAAATTAAATATTGTTCACATTTGAATTAAATTGAATACTGTTCACTGGGGCGGCACAGTGGCGCAGTGGTTAGCACCGCAGCCTCACAGCTCCAGCGACCCGGGTTCAATTCTGGGTACTGCCTGTGTGGAGTTTGCAAGTTCTCCCTGTGTCTGCGTGGGTTTCCTCCGGGTGCTCCGGTTTCCTCCCACATGCCAAAGACTTGCAGGTTGATAGGTAAATTGGCCATTATAAATTGCCCCTAGTATAGGTAGGTGGTAGGGAAATGTAGGGACAAGTGAGGATGTGGTAGGGAATATGGAATTAGTGTAGGATTGGTATAAGTGGGTGGTTGATGGTCGGCACAGACTCGGTGGGCCGAAGGGCCTATTTCAGTGCTGTATATCTAATCTAAATAATCTAATCTAATCAAGTCAAAGTAAAATTGTTCCTGGCATTTTCAGTCAGTGGTCAAACTGGATTTATCTCTGCATTTGTCAGAGGGAGTGCTGTAAAAAGTTTAAAATCACTGGACCTTTACAAAGCAGTTAAATGACTAATTAATATTTTCAAGTTTAACATAACTTCTCTGCTTTTCAATCCTATCTCTCTAGAAATTTGCTGTAAGATGACCAGGGAAAGCCCCTGGGAGTTCTTCCTTCTGCTAAAATGAGAGGTTTCAGATTCTGTTTCACACAGGCATGTGTACAGAGAAGCAGCAAAGGACAGCCAGCTGGGACCAAGATAACGTGAGTACTAGACATGAATGTATAACGTGTTAGAAAACTTGTCAGTAATTCTATCAAATGTTAAGAAAACATATTTAATCACTTACTAAAGGAAACCATCTGAAGTGTTGGATTTCCTTTCCAAAAAATATGTTTATGTTTGAAACAAAGTTACACTGTCTCCCTTTTGTTTTTTAGTTTTAATTAAAATATAGCTGTCCCATCACACCAAAGGAATTTGGTACTTAGTTAGAAAGGTTTTACTGATTATGTAGACGACCTGTAAATACAATGCAATATGTTCTGATTCAGTGCAAGTGTTTTACAGGGTGCCATTTAAGTAGCTTAAATTATTGTACCTTTCTTGTATCTGTGAAAGTTAAAAAGGAAATAAATGTACTGCATGGAGAGAGTGCAATAAACCCAGAAATAAAAGCATTGAGTTATTAGTTAAATAGTGCAGTTGAGGTAACCACCAAAAGAAATATGGAAGAGAGGGAGGGAAATCACTAACGATATCTGGGTCAGGTAGCATTTTGAAAATTCCATAGTGTCTGCTATTCCCAGGAAGTCTCAATTCCAAGCACTAACACAACCCAGAGCTAGATAGCTTCAGAGATCAAATTAATCAAGCATACATATGTTGAAGTCACCATAATAAGATAAAGAGTCCTGAAGCATTTTTGTTGTGTTCAAGTTCAAAACACATATATAGCAATTAATCTAACTGCACATTTAAAACAAGAAACAACAAAGGGGAGTCACTATTGCTGCAGGCATACAATCTGGCACATCCATACAACCTACTAACACCCTTCTTATTACAACTGAACTGTTCCACTGGTACCAGCTGGAGGTGCAGTGTGTTTAGGAATGCAGTTGGAATCTGAATAAGGTGAATCCTGTACAAGGGGAAAACATATTTGCTGGTCTCCATGAGTTTGAGATAAAAAGTGAAATTTCTCACTTAGCAATGATTATTTTCCTCCACAATTAATAACCAATTAACAAAAATGCAGGAAAACATGGCTCAGACAACCTACAATTTCATTATTTATGGGTGATAAAGGTATTCTTCCTTCTTCATCAAAAGAACAACTTAACCTAAGATGAGTCATTTCTCTTTCACCCTCTCCAGCTTGTAGCAGTTGTCTTCTCCATTTATCTTTTTAAAAATGTGTTCTTGAGGTATGCATGATAGTTGCAAAGCTGCATTTATTACTCATCACCAGACTTTCCGAGTGGGTTTTTTACTCAAACTGTTACAATCTGCTGGTGATGGTGCTCCCACAATATATTAGCTAATAATATTCTCAACAAAATCTTCTGTTGCTGCTTCTTGTTGCTTATATCAATCATAACTATAGGCAGCATTTTCCTTCTTTTTGCCCCTTTTAATTGGAAAATAGAAGTGACAGATGGCACATCTAGGACTAGGGCATAAATACGCCAACAAATTGTTACGTTGGCTGTTCCTGTTAGCAACACATTAATATAAACCTAATTGGCTTGAATTTCTTACTTTATTAATTTATAATGGATGGTTGTAGTTGATATTCAGTCCAAGGAATAGAAATTCTCCTGATCAGACAGCTTGGTCACTGATTGGCATTTGCCTGGCAGAGAAAATCATACATTTCCTAATTTTGCCAGTGGGCCCTACACAAACTCAATAGGTAGAGTGCACTAAATTCTTGCCTTTAATCATAGAAAATTAGAATAGGAACGATCAGAAGGTTTATCAAAGTCACATTTAGTTCTATCGCTTGTAAAAATCTGTTTTTATGCAATTGCAATGTGTCTTTCTAATTCTTATAGTTCATTTTATTTGACTATAAAGGTATTTAACTCTTTGGTACCCAATTTTACCATATAGAGTCTTCAAGAATTTGTTTAGGTTGTCAGATCGTTGGCAAGAATCCATATTCTATTTAGAACTTCATTTAAGCCTCTGAAAGGCAAAGTTGATATAATCAACAATTTACATGATATCACCAAGCAATAAATTATTTTAGCGGGAAATCAATATGCAAGGTCAAAGCTAATCGTACAAAAGACCAGATAAATCAGGAAGTAACGATTAGGCTATGCAAAGTTTGTGTTTCAAAATCATGTAGGTTGTCAGAGGAAGTGCAAAATTAAGGGAAGTAAGAAGTGCCACACATTGAATTTCTGGAAAAGAATGAATCTGAGTAATAGATTGCTTAATAAGCCTTAATCTCAATAGAGAATGTAGTGAGAACATGCAGGGTGCTGTACTTGGAGCTTCAAAGGAACAAGTGAGGTAAGTTGAGAGAAGTATTTATTTACTTATCAAATGTGCTTTATGTTTTCTATTTTGTTTTGTTAATAGTAACATTTTTGTCCAAGACTGAATTTCAAAATTCACACCCAATGAACTAATCAAAAATATAAGGAAACCTGGTAAACAGTTGTCATGCGGAGCAGAGAAAAGGCTGAGGGATAGCTAAAGAGATCCTGATACTTTTTAGGTGGTAGAGATGCTTTGAGTGATTTAAGCTGTATTTTGACAGTAGCAAATACTGAAAGGTTGGGGACACTCATTTGCAAACAATTTACACTTGCTTACTCCTACCTGGCCAGACTTCACACTGTAACAGCAGGCCTTGTGAAATGAGTGTGTAGTCTACTTTTTTCTATTTTTCAGTGAACTTATGTGCCTATCAAGGTGAATGATGAAATAAAACAGACAATGCTGGAAATACTCAGCAGTTCTGGCAGCATCTGTGCAGAGAGAAACAGAGTTAATGTTTCAAGTCAATGACCCTGCATCAGAACACAGTTTGTTGTTGCTGCTGGGGCCTGTGCATGGCAACATTTTGAGTGAATGCATAGACCCCTCTGCAAAGAGACCTCTGAGTAGGGTTGCCAACTTTGGTCGGACATATTCGTGGAGGTTTCATCACATGATCTCTTGCTTCAAACTGCAGCCCCTGCCACCGGTCATCCAACACACCCATCCTCGTGGAGCTTCACCTTCCTACTCCAGGAAAGCAAACCCAGTTGGATGGTTCTAGACCGTCAGCCTTTTATCCCCCCATCTCCGATATTTTTATAACTAATAAGCAAAAGTGTTCAAAGGAAAAAAGTCCCTATGATTTTTCTGCTGGGTTGCTTGCAGTAGTGTCCAGGAAATTAATCTTCAAGTCCTTGAAAATCCAGGTCAATCCTGGAGGCAATCTTACCTCCAGACTCCTTTGTAGACCTGCGAATGTTGGATTTCAGGGCCTAACAAGCAGCCCTGTCGTCCAGCGTCAGACAGGGCAAATGGCAGCACACATGGTGAGGCTGTAATTTTATCATTTCAATCTGTTTCACCTATCTGGATTTGGATGGATGGAATTCAGCCCCAGCCTCCAAAAAAGGGTAGAAGCTGGGACATGGTAGAGTGTATCCCAAGCACTTTCATGGCTTTGTCTACCCCGATCCGCCAGAAAATTGGAAAGAGGGGATTGAAAAGTCTAGGACAAGTTAATGGAAGATGCATGTCTTGAGGCTGAAGAGGATGTTTTGAGATAAAGGATAAACTTCAAGGAGATTTACAAGTGACTGATCAGCTGAATGTCGGACGGAATTTAATATGGAGATCTGCAAGATAAAAACATGATTACGCAATGGTGATATTTGCATGAAAGCAATATGACGCTTGGCAAGTTAAATCAATCCACATTTGAATCCAATCCAAATGCATAAAGACTAAAATGAATTGAAATAAAGCAGCATTGTCAAAATCAGTTACACAAAATCTGCATTAATCCAATCACATAAAATATTAACACACACGCCATGGTCAGCCCACTTCCTGTCAGGCAGGTGCAAATCACTCAGCTTTACTCCCACTTGGGATTTCACCCGAGCACAAAATCTAAGCTCAGATTCTGTGCAAGATGCCAACCAAAGCAACACCTCGAGTTGACTGCCTGCAAGGCCCTTTCAGTGATTTTGAGCCCTGCAAAATTTATCTACACAAGTTAATCATCAGGCCAAAGTTGAAACTCTTGCACATTGATGCTAAATTTGTAGTCTTAAATTGTCAAGTCTCTGTCCTTCCTGCATCTAACAGTCAAATGGTAACCTATTTTCACCTAATATATGGCTTAGGTTTGTATTCGCTAGAGTTTAGAAGAATGAGAGGGGATCTCATAGAAACCTACAAAATTCTACAGGATTGGACAGACTAGACGCAGGAAGGATGTTCCCGATGGCAGGGGAGTCCAGGACCAGGGGTCACAATCTAAGGATAAGGGGTAAGCCATTTAGGACTGAGATGAGGAGGGATTTCTTCACCCAGAGAGTGGTACACCTGTGGAATTCTCTACCACAAGAAGCAGTTGAGGCCAAATCATTAAATATATTCAAGAAAGAAAGAGTTAGATATAGTTCTTAGGGCTAAATGAATCAAGGGATATGGGGAGAAAGCGGGAAGAGGGTACTGAGTTTGGACGATCAGCTATGATCGTATTGAATGGCGGTGCAGGCTCGGAGGGCCGAATGGCCTACTCTTGCTCCTATTTTCTATGTTTCTATGTTCAAAAAGTATATTATGTAGGTTGCATGTTGCATCTGGCATTCACTTTGTGGTTAAGTGTTTTAAATCTAAAAATTTTATCATTGTATCATATCAGAATTAAACTATAGAAATTAAAGCATAAAAGGATGCCATTCAGCCCTTCGCGCATATGCATAAGTTCTTTACCTGGAGCTGTCCATTGTAATCCTATTTCCCTGCTCTTTCCCCTATTCTTTAACATATTCAGATTCAAATGTTTATTAAATTCCCTCTTAAACTAAATAGTAGTCTTTTATTCCAAAATGTGCTACTTCACATTTCTCTGCATCTGCTACACATCTTCTAACTCTGCTAACCCATCTGTGCCTTACTGCAATCTCTGCACTTTTCCTTATTGTTGGTCATGCCCCCAAACTTAATATCAACAAATTTCAATACAATTCATCTTGTGCCTGTGTCCAAGCATTTATATAAACGAAAAGGTGCCCCATGGATTTTTGCTAGGAGTTACATGACCCTCATCCTGCCAATCCATAAACAGCTGTTTATTCTTACTCCTTTCTTTCTGTCCCCACTAACATTTTCCAATAATAATTACATACCCTTTAATACCATATACCATCTTTTTTGTAACCAAGTATCTTAATTGGCACCTTATCAGAAACCTTTTGAAAATCCATTGCATTCCCTTTATCTACATACTATAATTTCTTAAAATTAAATCAATTAGTCAAATGCGATCAAGAAATAAATTAACTGGTCATCCATCTCATTCCTGTTTGTGGCTGCTGAATTTTCCTGCAAAACAACATTAAGCAATGTATTAGCTGTGCAGGTACTTGGGATGTCCTGAGGACATGAAAAGTTACATTGATAGTGAACCTATTTTCTTCAATAGGAATATCTACTATTATTAACACCAAATATTTATTTTTAAGTTATTTTAAAGATCTGCTGTCCGAGAGAATATGAACAGCTGTTCCGATGATGAATTCTGGGACAAACTCCTGCGACGATGTGCCAAATGTATGAATTGTGGGCACAACTGGCATAGTGTCTGCAAGTCGTATTGTGGTTTGTATCCTTTCACTACCTGTTTTTGAAGCCTGTAGGCATAGTTATTTGAAGTTACAGACCATAAACAATATTCCCTGCTTCAATATCAAAGAAAGCTGGTGTCAGCAGGCTTCAGATCAAATCTTTGGCCATGTTCATCCCCATATTGGTCCATTTGCAACTCTAACATTGTACAATCTTGTTTGCCATTTCCATCAGTAAGACCAAGTTATAAAAAACAATTACAAATACATAAAAAAAACAGACAACGAAAAAAAAACTAGTTCATCCAGCCAGTCCCAGTTAGATGTGGTGCAGCCTACATGCACCAATCCAACCCACCCCACAGAGTCATGCAAGCTCCTGGGAGAGGCAAAAATAGGGAGAGAAAAAAAACTTCAGGCCAGTTTAAGAAAAGAAAATTCTGGGAAGTTCTTCTCCAACGCCTAAAGGCAACCAACAAGCTCCAGGAGACTGAAACAACTAATTACAGCTAGTTCCACTCACCTTCTACAGCTCGCGATGTCCTCCACCCTGAGAAACTTGCTCAGCTCTCTTTTGCTGGCCTGGAGTGAATCCATATCGATAACACATATGGCAATCAGTCCAGAGGTCATTGATTCTCTGAAACCAAACACTGACCAGCCTCAAATGCAAGCCTTTTTTCATTTTTTTTTTATTCGTTCGTGAGATATGGGCATTGCTGGCTAGGCCAGCATTTATTGCCCATCCCTAATTGCCCTTGAGAAGGCGGTGGTGAGCTGCCTTCTTGAACCGCTGCAGGCCTTGGGGTGTAGGTACACCCACAGTGCTGTTAGGGAGTTCCAGGATTTTGACCCAGTGACAGTGAAGGAACAGCAATATAGTTCCAAGTCAGGATGGGTGTGTGGCTTGGAGGGAAACTTGCAGGTGGTGTTCCCATGCATCTGCTGGCCTTGTCCTTCTAGGTGGTAGAGGTCACGGGTTTGGAAGGTGCTGTCAAAACAGACTTGGTGAGTTGTTGCAGTGCATTTTGTAGATGGTACACATTGCTGCCACTGTGCATCAGTGGTGAAGGGAGTGAATGTTCAAGGTGGTAGATGGGGTGCCAATCAAGCGGGCTGCTTTGTCCTGGATGGTGTCGAGCTTCTTGAGTGTTGTTGGAGCTGCACCCATCCAGGCAAGTGGAGAGTATTCCATCACATTCCTGACTTGTGCCTTGGAGATGGTGGACAGGCATTGGGGAGACAGGTGGTGAGTTACTTGCAACAGAATTCCCAGCCTCTGACCTGCTCTTGTAGCCACAGCATTTATGTGGTTGGTCCAGTTCAGTTTCTGGTCAATAGTAACCAGCAGGATATTGATAGTGGGGTATTCAGTGATGGTAAAGCCATTGAACATCAAGGGAGATGGTTAGATTCTGTCTTGTTGGAGATGATTATTACCTGGCACTTGTGTGGCACAAATGTAACTTGCCACTTATCAGCCCAAGCCTGAATGTTGTCCAGGTCTTGCTGCATATGAACATGGACTGCTTCATTATCTGTGCAATTTCAGATTCATTATCTGAACATTGTGCAATCAGCGAATATCCCCACTTCTGACCTTATGATGGAGAGATCATTGATGAAGCAGCTGAAGATGGTTGGACCTAAGATACTACCCTGAGGAACTCCTGCAGTGATGTCCTGAGACTTGATGATTGACCTCCAACAACCACACCCATCTTCCTTTATGCTCGGTATGACTCCAACCACAAGAGAGTTTTCCCCAATTCCCATGACTCCAGTTTTTCTAGGGCTCCTTAATACCGTACTCAGTCAAATGCTGTCTTGATGTCCAGGGCAGTCACCCTCACCCCCACCTGCAGAGCTCAGCTCTTTTGCCCACGTTTGGACCAAGGCTGCAATGAAGTCAGGAGCTGAGTGGCCCTGGCAGAAGCCAAACAGAGCGTCGGCGAGCAGGTTATTGCTGAGCTCGTGCTACTTGACAGCATTGGCGACGACCCCTTTCCATCACTTTGCTGATGATTGAGAGTAGACAGATAGGGCGATAACTGATCATATTTTATACTATGTCCCCTAATCTTTTCCTCCCTGTCTAATTCAATAACCTATCCGTCTAAACACAATCTATTCCCGTCATCATTTTAAATACCTCAATCACATTACCTCAATGTCTATGTTTCTCCTGTGAAGAAAGCCCTAGTTCCGAGCCTAGCGTGATAACTGAGTTATAGAGTCAGCTATCTAGGTGGTAATCTCGTGGAACAGATCACCTATCTATTGCAGAACCCACCTGATTTTTGTTCCAATGAAATCAATGGGATGAAAATTGGATGGTGATTCACTCCATTGAGTAACTACCCAGGCGTGAAGATGAAAATCTACCAGAATCTTACCCTCATTTTTTTTATTTAATCTATATGCACCATATAGAAATTATATGATGAGTTGACTTGTTTGCCTTTCACATGCAAATAAATAGTTTGATTCTCACCAGTGATTTTTTCATTATCAGAGATTTGGAGTTGCAATGACACTGCAGGATTTTATTGGGACAAACTGCTGCGTAAATGTATCAAGTGCTCAGATGTGTGCAGTCAACACCCTCAGCAGTGCACAGAAATTTGTCATGGTAAGAAATTTGCGACAAATAATCTGGACATAATTTTCAGTGTAAATAGCATTAGTGATGCTCAGGCAGTTATGATTATTATGGCCATTACGGTCATTTGTTCCTTTCAGTACAGGACCAGGGTAGCAGGGTAGATAGATATCCAGAGTGCAATAGTCCAGTACATGAAGAGCGTAAAAACATTTCTAGCAGTTGACATACTTGAACATGATTATTTTTTTCTTTTTTAATTACTGTTTTTTTGCCCCTGGAGACACACTTGCAGTACTGAGAGCACAGATATGCCGCTCGAGAATCCTTGCTATGTTCTAAGTACATTCCTGGGCTATGGTTCAGAGTTGCTGCAAGGTTTTCCTGGCCCACTGCTTGTAGGTTATTTGCTCTCAGATTTTCTCTCCCAAGCAGGAATATGATGCCACCACTTCCCACCTCTCCTGGCTTGGACATTTGACATTGGGAGCTTACGCTGTGAAATCAGAGCTCCAACTCTATCCATCGTAAAGACACAAGTTAACTGATAGCTGGTGTGGTAGTGGGCCAATGTGATTTGTTGTCAATAGTGACCTGCTTGTGTACTGCCCTCTGCAGCAACTTAGCTAAGATGGAGAAACCTATTGAAAATGGATCAGTAGAGGACAGATACTTCATGCAGAGGATGATGGAATCCCGTTAGTAGAAATGCTGCTGTTAATAGACTAGATTCCACAAAATTTCTGTGGAACAAGAGGAACAGATTGATCGTACTCCTCACCCAGGGTGACAAAGAACCAAAACCCAATGTAAATTTGAGGGACAAGTTATTGAACAGGTCTTGCCGGCTGCAACCATACTCTGTCTAGTACTTACGGATGAGGTGAACATTGCAGGTGCAGCGATACCCAGTGTTGCAGAATTTCACAAGGTGCCTTCTTGCCTTTATGTACAAACATTAATAAGGCTTGTGCAACATGATAGTGCAACTTAAAAACCCAAATTACACCTAAAAAATTGAGCAAAGTCCTTGTGCACCCAATTTTACAACCAGCCCTAGCAGAATGAGGCTGCATCATAGGTGCAAATTAAGCACCTGGGACCGATCAATATATCTGTACATTCTCGTTGGATCCCATTTCATTTGTTGGTGTTGATCATACTTTTCTCCCTTTTTAGAGGTCACAAGCTCAAATCAGGAACCCCCAGCTACTCTCAGACACTGTCTATCCCATGAAGATCATTTCAACATACTCATCTTTGTGGTCCTGACAGTGAGTCTCTGCATCATTACATGTGTACTTCTGATGCTGCTGGTTTGTTGCGTCAAGAGGAGGGGTACTTCTACATGCGACACTGCAGAGTCCATCCACAAGACCAATGCATCCTCAAAAGGTCAGTAATTAGCTATGTGACTATTTTGTAATTGATTTAATCTACAACTGAACTGGAGACAGGCAGAATTTTAACCAGTGGACGCATTTGCAGCAGGGAAGGCCAGCAGTGTTTTGAAACCCAACATAGTGGGGTGGGGATTACCGTGGCTTTTTAACTCAGCCACAGCATTATCAGTTTCTGGGTTTCCAGACCAATTGGAACAGGTGAGCATGATAATGACTTGCACCTGACTGTTAAAACCTCAGTGTTTAAAGGGAGCCCGGCACGGGTCACAATTGATCCAGTCTGCAATTGTCAGAACACAGACAGGAACATTACTGATTGAGTCTCAACATAGCTGTTCTATGATTCCCTCTGATTCTCAGAGGCATACCTGGAGGTAATGCTGTGGTATGCAGAGAAATGTTATTTCTGCCAGACAGGAGGAAGAGGCCAGCCGCTGACAGCAAGCAGGCGTGTGGTCCTGTGATCGTGGATACAGTGCCGAAAGAGGTGCAGTGACCTCATCAGGGCAGGAAAGGCGAGTGGCATGTCACATACAAATTCCAAGCTCCTCACTCTGACTTCCCCAGGTTTCTCCTACACAACATGCCTCAGACCAACACATATTGCAGCTTCACCCATTCCTCCCTCAAGGTATCTCCTCACATCCCCATCTGAACAGCAAACACTGACTGACTCTCAATCTCATCTTATTGCCATCTCACACCCATCCGTCAGTCACCCTCTACAAACATTTTCCTTCAATCCTCTCAACGCATTCCATTTCTCACATATAACACTCTGCACTTTTTTTATCCTAAAAGGAGAGAAAGCAAACAGTGACATGCAGAGAACCATGGGTGGCCATCTAGTTATTGCCACTCTGACTGCTGTGGAGTGGCCAGCGATGGAGGTCAGCTGAGTGGTGAAGTGTATGGTCTTTGGAGATGGAGAGATGGGGTCTTCCAGATATGTGGTGACAGAATTAGGGCATTAGAACACGAGTAGGCCATTTAGTCCTCAAGCCCATTTCGCCATTCAATGAGATCACTGCTAATCTGCAACCTAACTCCATATACCCACCTTTGCCCTATATCCTTTCAGACCTTTGGACGACAAAAATATATCAATCTCAGATTTAAAATTTACAACTGATTTATCAATTGCCATTTTCAGAAGAGCATTCCAAACTTCTACCACCCTTTGGGGTGTAGAAATGTTTTCTAATTGCACTCCTGACAGGTCTGGCTCTACTTTTTAAGACAATGGCCTCCAGTCCTAGACCACCACCACCATCCCTTCACTCCTCCCCCAACCAACAAATAGTTTCCCTCAATATCTTCAAACAAATCATCCTTTGACCTTCTAAATGCCAGGGAATACAACCAGAGTTTGTGTAATCTTGTGTAATGTAACCCCTGGAGTCCAGGTGTTGGACCCTTGGAGTCCAAATCATTCTGGTAAACCTACACTGCATTCCGTCCAAGATCAGTACACTTTTCCTAAGGTGTGGTGTCCAAAACTGCTCACAGTATGTCAGGTTTGGTCTAACCAGGGCTTTGTATAGTTTAAGCATAACTTCTACCCCTTTGTATTTTAGTCCTCTAGATATAAAGGGCAGCATTCCATTAGCCTTTTTGCTTATTTTCTGTACTTGTTCATGACATTTTAATGATCTATGTACTTTGGATTCCCAAATCTCTTCGAATCTCCCCTGTTTTTAAGGGTTTCCTTGTTTTAAAAAAAAAGGGTAGAACAGGGTACTTTCTAAAGTCCAAAGTGGATGACCTCACATTTGGCTACGTGAAAAACTATTTGCCAGTTTTGCCCACTTAATCTATTAACATCTTTGTAATTTTACACTTCCATCTAAGCTGCTTACAGTGCTGCCTGTTTGTCTCATTGGAAAATTTGGATTTATGGCTTTCTGTCTCAAAGTCATTAAGAAATATGATGAATAGTCAAGGCGCCAACTCAGATCTTTACGGGACACCACTAATCACGTTCTGCCAGTTAAAATACCTGCCTATTATCCCTACCTTGCCTCCTGGTCAACAATTTGCCTTCAATTCCATGGGATTCAACTTTAGCAAACAACCTCTTGAGGGATTTTTATCAAATGTCTTCTGGAAGCCCATACAAATAATATACATAGACATTCCCCTGTCCATTATTCTAATCACCTCTTCAAAATAAAATCAAATCAGGTTCACAGACAGCAATATCAACACTCATGTTGATGTGGTGTCACCTGTAACTGAAATATGTTCTACACAATGGATGACTTTGAACCCTTTCCTCATCAGTTCTAATTAATGTTTCCAGCCCCCAAAGGTCCTTCAAATGTAACAGGAGAGGATGCATGAGGAGGCCAAGGAGTTCTCAGAAGTGTTCGCGCACTGAGGAAGCACAGTCATCTGACTCACGTGCACCCTCCCCAACTCAGGTACACACTTCAGTGGGGCCTCCAAGGGAGCTAGCTGAGTTATTACATGGTGAGCCACACATCACAAGTGAGTAGGAGCATGTGCTGGCAACAGGGACAACAGTGAAGAATCCTCATAGGGCACAGCACTCACTCTGCTCAGCTGGATGCAGATGCCGAGCTTTGGGGTCATCAACCAAGAGAGCTATGCTGGAGCAGCAGCAGAGAATGCAAGGTTCTGACAGCATTTCCAGAGGCACACCACTGGAGAGAGATTTGGAGGAATTCTTCCAGACACCATGGCACTGATGCTGAAGACTTGGCACTGATGTCTACCTCCATGGAGCATCTGATAATGTCAGCAACAGAATGCATGCTAGTCCTTATCATTGGCCAGAACACAGTCGAAATGGATGGAGGAAAGCCTCACCTTGGCCATTCAGCACCTCACTGAAGTGCAGCAAAGTGTTCTCCAGCTCTTGGCAGTGCAGGGTGGCCATGAGGCAGAAAGGGCACATGGAAGGGAAGACTCTGCTCAAGGTGCTCCCACTCCTCCTCGTTTGCCCCCACCTCAGTCAGATCCCCTAATGCCAACTCCTGTCTGATGATCAAGTCTGCCCCTGCAGAGTCTTCGACAGGCCCCTCACAGGCTCCAAATCCCAGAAGACATCAGCCATGGACATCTCAGCAGTCAGGGCAGGGAATAAGCAGCCTGCCTCTAGCTCTGCTGAAGCTACAGGAATAGGATCACATAGAAGTAATAGGAAAAGGGAGAGAGATAGACTTTGTAGTTTCACTAAGGAAATCACTTAGGTTTTTAAAAGTACTAATGTTAAATTCATTGTAACTGTTTTTGTACCATAAACAGTATTTCAAATCTCTATTATTGCCTCTCACCTGCCAAGTGGCCATCAGCCTTGAGGTAGACCAGGATTTTACAAGGCCTCCAAGATGGACTGAGAGACAAGAGGGCTGGTAAAATGGCAGAGGCAGGCATCGGGAAGGAAGCCCAACTTCTTCCCATCATGGGATATTACGAGGCAGGAATGGCAACGGCACAGCAGTCTGCCAACCGGCCAATTAAGACAGTGAACTGGCCTATTAAGCCATTTTACCCTTCATCAGAATGGGCCCCTGCTATGTGGGGAGACTGCCAGGTACATCGAGGCAGCCTCCTATTAACGACACTCAATGGCCCACAGAGGCACCACTGGCAGCAATGGCCAGACCTTCGATCAGCAGGGCCTGCCTGCCTGGCCCCAGCACATGAAAAAAAAAGTCTCCCTGGCCTTTGGGCGGCGGCTCAATATGGAGTTGCCCTATCCTGCTCCGCTGCCCCACCGTTCACCCATGCAGACCCGGGGTCCCGCATTCGGTCCTGGCAGCAGGACCCACTGCATGCCAGTAAAACTCTGATCATAAATGGTATGATAGATGATGAACAGCAAGTGTCAGTGAAATGGAAGGATTATTGACTGAATGCTGTGTGTGGTGAAGGGTGAGGGGGGAGTGGGGTCAGCACTGGTCAGCCACATGGTTGCACAGCCTTGTTAGCTGAATTGTGTCTATGTGTGGCAGTCCCAGGCATCTCCAGCAGCTAGGTGGCCACATTAGGTTCCTCCTCCAAATAAATGTAGCATGGTCATCACTGTCCTCCTACTGTAGCTCCAGTCCTTTCTGTTGCGCTACGCTGGTGCATGCTAAAGGGCCCCTAGAACTGTCCAGGCATCTGAAATTGCATCTTCAGCAGCCCCATGGCTTGCTCAATGACCACTTTTGTGCACGTAGCTTCTGTTGTACCTTTTGCTGTACAGTGGTAGGTGTCAGCCAAGTCCTTAGAGAGTATCCCTAGTCTCCAAGGAGCCATCCACAAGTTTTCTTGGATCTTGTAACATCTGTGGGAAGCTTGACTGGTATAGAATGATGTCATCATGGCAGCTTCCCAGATATCTTGCACAGAAATGCATGACTACCTTCCAGTGGTTACATACCAGCTGAACACAAATGGAGTGAAATCCCTTTTGATTGATGAATACTGCTGGTTGATCTGAAGTTGCCTTGATTGCCACATAGGTGCAATCTATGGCTCCCTGGATTTGTAGGAATCAGAAGTTGCAGCAAATCTGAGGGCCTTCTCAGTCCCTCTGGCCTCATCAGTTGCAAAGTGCACACAAGTGGTGGCGCTGGCAAACATGGCTTCGGTCACCTAGGAAATACATTAATATGCAGTGTGAAATACTGCAATGTCAATAGCAGATCCCTGGAAGGATTTGGAAGTGAAGAAATTCAGGAGTCTGGTGACCTTGACCACCACAGGCAAAGCATGACCACCTGATCCATTGGGCAGGAGGTCTTCTTCCAGGAGTCAGATGTCAGTAATAACTTGCCAAGAAAGCTTTGAGCCTCCCGAGGCACTGTTGTTCAGTCAGTATACCCTGTGTTCGGAGTATTGTTTCCTGCGAGCTGGAGCCATGTTCATCCTCTCTGCTCTGTGGAGCAGCAGGTGGCCGACAAGGCAGTTCCTGCTGCTCTTTTGTTCTTGATCAGAGGTCCAAAGGTCGAGCTGCATAAGTTACTCCCATGCTGCTGTGAAGGCTAGCAGCTAGAAAATGCAGATCAATGTCAAAGAAAAGTAACAGAAATGACTTCCGAAGTCTTGGAATCACTTCCAAAGCAGTGAAAGTGCACTCTCAGAACAAGCCCTGTGAGCAAAAACCTTCATTTAGGCAAAGCAACAGCTGTTCAGTTTTCAAAGGCTTTCCAGTCTGTCAATTTCACAGCCCAGTCCCTGCTGTGCTCTTTCCTTGTTGACTCCGGAGAATTTTAGACAGCCCAGGAAACCAATGCATTAGCAATTAGATTTCTAGCATTCTGGCTTTAAGACAACTGCCTACCTGCATATTTAAATCACAAGCTCACCTTTCCCAGGGGAGTTTCTACACACCTTTAAATGCACACTGATCAAATCATTGGGTT
This sequence comes from Heterodontus francisci, assembly GCF_036365525.1. Lineage (NCBI taxonomy): Eukaryota > Metazoa > Chordata > Chondrichthyes > Heterodontiformes > Heterodontidae > Heterodontus > Heterodontus francisci. The sequence continues at coordinate 38,203,811 of NC_090394.1, read as the reverse complement.
CCTGAAACACTGGCATTTTTTCCTTCTTTAACTCCCCACATGCACCCATACTCACCAACTACCTTGCAGCTTAAGATTGCCCCCTTAGGTGAGGATATAAAATTGAATTACAGAATTAAACTAAATGAACTGCCTGAAGTTACAATATTCCCTCTGTCCAGATGAACGAATGCACCTGGGCACGGATCCAGGAAAATTGCCACTTATTAGATTCGGAATAGAAGGGTAACAAAAACGAATAACTCAAAAGTTAAATGAATGAAATAAAAGGAGAAACAAGTCTCTTGGTGGGGTACATTCCTTACACAACGACTAAATAGTAGCTGTTTAATTTAACTTATTGACTTTGATTTTGCAAAATTTGAAAAAATCCTCCACCTTTGATGCCCTACTCAGCAATAAAACCATTACAAGAGCACACCCTGGTCATAAACCTAGTACAGCCTTCATCCTTGTTCCAAGTCCAAGGGATGCAGACTTAAAATGCTAGATCTGGCTGGACCACAAAGCACTATTGAGTGCTGCTCTCATCTGCTAAAACTGCTCACTATTCCAAGATCACCCTGGAATGTAAAGTTAATCCCCAGCTTCTTTTCTCTCCTGAAAACCATTTTCTTAAACCCCTCTCCCATCTCCTCCACCCTCAGCTCCAATATGTGCAAGAAGCTCATGGACGTCTTTGTCACGAAGATTGAGACCATCCGATCAGCTGCCTGTGCCATTTCCTTCCTTTCCACTAGGCTAAATTTCTTCTAAAGACTCACCACACCCACCACCCCCCAACCAAGCCATGAAATCGCATCTTCTCATTTTTCTTTTATCTCCCTACATGCCCTCTTGTCCATGAGACCCACCTCCTGCTCCTTCAACGCTATTCCCATGATACTGCTGACTTCCTTTCCTGGTCCCCATGTTAATTGATATCGTTAACAGTTCTCTCTCTTTAGGTACTATCCCCCTCTCCTTTATATGTGCCATCATCCTCTTTCCCCATCCCCCAAAAAAACCTTCGATCCTATCATCCTTGCAAACCACCACTCCATTGCCAATGTCTTGGAACTTGTTGTCGCCTCCCAAATCCATCCCCATAACTCCATGTTTGAATCCCTCCAATCAGGTTTTCGCTCCTGCCAGTGCTGAAAAAGCTCGGTCACAAATGACATCCTAAATGACTCTGGCAAAAAGATAACTATCCCTCCTCATCCTTCTCAACTTGTCTGCAGCCTTTGATGCTGACCACACCAGCGTCCTCCAACACCTCTCCACTGTCATTGAAAACACATTAGTTTTCATATGTACTCTGATGACATCTAGCTCTACCTCACCACTTCTTTTGACTTCTCCATTGTTGCTAAATCAGACTGCTCGTCATTCATCGGAACGTGGAAAGATTTACAGCACAGGAGGCCATTCAGCTCATTATATCCATGCCAGCTGAAGAGGTATCCTGCCTAATCCCGCCTTCCATCTCTTGATTCTTAGCCCTGTAGGTTATGGCACCTCAAGTGCATATCTAAGTGAATTCGAATGCAATGAGTGTTTCTGCCTTTACCACCCTTTCAGGCAGTGAATTCCAGACCCCCAGCATCCTCTGGGTCAAAAAGCTACTCAACTCCCCTTTAATCCTTCTGCCAATTACTTTAAATCTATACCCTGTGTTATTGACCCCTGCTTAAGGAAATTGATTCTCCTGATCCACCATCTACAATGCTCCATTTTACACCGCTCAAATAAATTTCCCCTCAGCCTGCTGTGTTCCAAAGAAAACAACCCCAACCTATCCAATCTTTCCTTATAGCTAAAATTCTCCATTCCTAGCAAGTCTCAGAAATCTCTTCTGTACCCTCTCTAGGGCAATCACATCCAGAAATGTATGCAGTACTCTAACTGTAGTCTAACGAGTGTCTTATACAGTTCCAGCATAACCTTCCTGCACCTGTACTCTAGGCCTCAGTCAATAAAAGTATCTCGCATGCCTTCTTAGCCAATTTATCTACCTGTCCTGCTATCTTCAGGAATCTGTGGACATGCACGCCAAAGGTCCCTCCGTTCCTCTACACTTCAGAATCCTATCATTCATTGTTTTTAGAGATACAGCACTGAAACAGGCCCTTCGGCCCACCGAGTCTGTGCCCACCATCAACCACCCATTTATACTAATCCTACACTAATTCCATATTCCTACCACATCCCCACCTGTCCCTATATTTCCCTACCACCTACCTATACTAGGGGCAATTTATAATGGCCAATTTACCTATCAACCTGCAAGTCTTTGGCATGTGGGAGGAAACCGGAGCACCCGGAGGAAACCCACGCAGACACAGGGAGTACCCAGAATTGAACCCGGGTCGCTGGAGCTGTGAGGCTGCGGTGCTAACCACTGCACCGCTGTGCCGCCCCAAATTGTATATTCCATTGCCTTGTTTGTCCTCCCCAAATCAATTACCTCACACTTCTCTAGATCGAATTTCATTTGCCATTTTTCTGTCCACCTGACGAATCTATTGATATCTTCCTGCAGTCTACAGCTTCATCCTTACCATTAACCAAAGACCAAATTTTTCTGGTCTCCAAACGCATTAATCATGTCCCCTACATTTAAGTCTAAAGCATTGATGTATATCACAAACAGCAAGGAACCCAGCACTGAGCCCTGCAGAACCCCACTGGAAACAGGCTTCCAATCACAAAAACATCCGACCATAACAGTTTATTTTCTGCCACTGAGCCGATTTTGGATCCAGTGAGCTTTTAATCTTCTGGCCAGTCTGCCACATGGGACCTTGCCAAAAGCCTTGCTAAAATCCACAGACTACATCAAACATATTACTCTCATCAAGCCTCCTCAAAATATTCAAATCTAGTTAGTCAGACATTACCTTCCCTTAAATTCAACTGACAGTCCCTGATTAATCTATACCTTTCTAAATGAAAATTTATACAGTCTCAATTTTTTCCAGCTATTTCCAGTTTTGCTTCTCTTACACTCAGGTTCCCATCCGCCTACCAAGCTAGTTTAAACTCTCCCCAACATCAATAGCAAACCTTCCCAAGATATGATCTTGGCCCTTTTAAGGTGCAACTCATTCAACTTGTACAGGTCCCATCACCCCAAAACCAGTCCCAAATGCTGCAGAGTCTAAAGCCCTCCCACCTGCACACTATCTCCAGCCACACATTCAGTTGCACAATCCTTTTATTTCTGTACTCACTAGCGCGTGACACCAGGAATAATGTGGAGATGACTAACTTTGAGGTACTATTTAAAATTTCCCAACTCCCTGAAGTCTGTCTCCATCTTACTTCATAACCTTGTCATTTATATCAATATGGACTGTGACCTTTAGATGTTCACCCTCTTCCCACCGCCGCCGCCACCACCACCCCCACCCCCAAAAACTACTCAATGTTCTGCAGCCACTATGACATATTTGACCCTGGCATCAGGGAAGCAACAGATCATCCTGGAGTCACACCCGAGGTTAGATCTGTACCCCTATCAAACCTCTTATTGCTTTCCTGACCTTCCTCCTCCCCCCTGCACAGCTGAGCCACCCAAGGTGCTGTGGTCTTGGCTCTGACTGTAATCCCCAGAGGAACCATCCTCCTCACCAGTATTCAGAACTGAATAACGGTTAGGGAGAGATGCACTCAGGGGACCCCTGCACTACCTGCCTGCCTGCACACTTAAGCCGCACCTCTAGAAAATGTGCTATCCACTGATAGGCACTTGACCAAAATAAACTTGCAGGGTTCAGGGATCGAGCAGGGTAATGGTTCTGACTAGATCGTTCTACAGAAAGCTGGCATGGAACTGATGGGCTAAATGGCCTCCTTCTGTGCCATAATGACTGACACTGCTCTCAGGATCACAGATGCACCAGTGATGCCAGCTGCTGCTCAAGTTCTGAAACAAGCTCCTCTGGATAACATTTTCTGCACATGCCGTCATGAGATTCCACATTGCACAGGATATGCATTTCACAGGACTGAGGTGCCCTGCCATGCCTCTCTTAGAATTACTAAACTTAGCATAAATAAACTAAAGATTTATTAAAGACTTGTTTAAAAAAAAAAAAAGCTCAATCAGCATCTCCCCTTGTGCAGGCATCAGTTTTAAATTTTTTTTAAACTTTGCTCTGTCACCTATGCTCTTCACCAGGCTCTGGCTGCTCCTTCTCCAACTCTTTCAGATCCACTCTCCTTATCGCCAGGCTGTCCAGTGCAGGATGAGCAGAAATTTCCTCCAATTAAACATTGGGAAGACTGAAGCTATTGTCCTTTGCCTCTGCTGCGAACTCTGTTCCCAAACTACTGGCTCCATCCCTCTGCCTGGCAACTGTCTCAGGCTGACTCATACTGTTCACAACCTCGATGTCATATTTGACTGAGATGAGCTTCTAATCACATATCCATTACATTAAGACCACCTGTTTTCACCTCCGTAACATTGCCCGACTCTGCCCTGCTTCAGCTCATCTGTTGCTGAAACCCTCATCCATACTTTTGTTGCCTCTAGACTTCACTATTCCAATGCACCCCTGGCCAGCCTCCTACATTTGACCCTCTATAAACTTGACATCATCGAAAACTATACTGCCTGTGTCCTTACTCATGCCAAGTCCCATTCACCCATCATTCCTGTGCTTGCTTACCTACCTACATTAGCTTCTGGTCAAGCAATGCCTCAATTTTAAAATTTTCATTTGTTTCCAAATTCCTCCATGGTCGCATCCCTCCCATCTCTAATCTCCTTCAACCCCACAAGATATGTGCTCATCTAATTCTGTCCTGGAGCATTCCTGATTTTAGTTGCTCCACTGTTGGTGGCCTTGGCTTCAGCTGCCTAGGCTTTAAGATATGGAATTCCCTACCTAAATCTGATTATTTCCTCTTAAGATGCTCCATAAAACCTAACTCTGACCAAGCTTTTAGCCACTTGCCTTAATATTGTCTCAAGTGGCTCAGTCTCAAATTTGCTATATAATCCTACTATGAAGGGCCTTGGAATGTTTATACTAAAAAGCACTCTATAAATAGAAGTTGTTGTTGAAGAATCAGACCATGATGTTGGAAAGCCTCTGCTGGTAGCTAGGAAGCTTGACCTTACTGAATTCTGAGAGGCTACAGTTCAAAATTTTAAATAGAATGTCCATCCATGGAAAACTTTCCAGCATGAATCCTGATCACCTGTGCTAATGCTTGGGGCCATCTGGCCAGGCAACACTGAAAAGGGCTACTGCTTACCATTAAAGGAGATGGGCTCTTGGATTAATAAATCCTCTCAAAAGTACAATGCAAGCAGGGAGGAACATTTGGGAAAACTCCCACCTTCTGACAATGATGCTTCTCAGTTGTAGAAGTTGTTGAAAAGGGAGTTCTATTTAGAAGGAAATATTATTCTCCTTTCATAGCTGGTTAAAGTTGCTTGAAAAGAAATTATAGATAGAGTGTATTTTCTGGGAACAAGTAAAAGTACTACTGCCATAAAAGTGGACTGCCAAACTGCTTCACATAAAAGTGACCTTCCCTCAATAAAAGGTCAGAAGTGAGGTTGCTCACTAATAATTGCGCAATGTTGAGCACCATTCACATTTTCTTAGATGATGTAACAGTCAATGCCCACAGGCAGCAAGACCTGAACGTTCAGGCTTCAGGTGATAAGTGGCAAGTAACATTTGCACCACACAAGTGCCAGGCAATGATTATCACCTGCAAGAGAACCTAACCATATCTGCTTGACATTGTGGCATTATCACTGCCAAAATCACCCAGCAGCAGCATGCTCGTGGTCATCGTTGACCAAAAACTCAACTGGAACAGCCATATATTTGATGTACCTATTGAGCACATCAGAGATTGGTATTATGCAGCAAATGGTTCAGTTCCTGACTTCCCAAAGGTTCTCCACCATCTACAAGGCACAAATCAGGAGTGTGATGCAATACTCTCCACTTGCCTGGATGGGTGCACCTGCAACAATACTCAGATGACAGAAAAAATTCAGTCCATTCGTCAACTCATCCACCACCTTAAACATCCACTCTCTCCACCAGTGGCACACCATGGCTTCTTTGACACCAACTCACAAACCCATGACCTTCACCACATAGAAGCAGAAGGGCTGCAAGTTCATGGGAATGTCATCTCTCTTCCAGATCACACACCTACCTAATTTGGACATATATCATTGTTCCTTTATCACTGGGTCAAAAATGTGGCATTCCCTACCGAACAGCATTGTGGGAGCATTTTTGCTATATGGACTGCAGTAGTTTAAGGTGGCCCACCATCACCATTTCATGGCAACGAGGGGATGGGGAATAAGCGCTAGCCTTACGAGCAAAAGCCACATCCTGAGAATTAATTTTGAAAAAAGCCTCTCTCTTCATTTATGTGGACTGCAGGCCCTGGCAGCAGTTAAAGGATCACATCTTCTTTGCTAAACTGAACAGAACACGGTTAATAACTCTTAACAAGGTAAAGGCTCAAAAGTTAACTGTGGAGCTAAGTGAAAGCAGCAAGAATGTTTTCCGAGTCCTGCTGGCATGCAGTACATATATCTAGACAAGTTATATATCTGGGTGAGGGTGCCAGGAAGTATGCCTGAAAACAAGAATGCAGATGAAATGCTCATTTGAAGAAAATAGAATCTTGGTGCTAATGAAGCAGGTTAGGTACGATAAGTTTGAGTTAAGTTGCAAGACCAGCTGAGAGAGAATGGACATAAGTAGGGGTTATCCCAAACTGGAGCAAATGGGTGAGTACTAAACAATAATGAGCCTTACTTCGGTTGTGGGTAAAATGTTGGAAAAGGTTATAAGTGACAGGATTTATAATCATCTAGAAAAGAAGAAGTTCATGAGCGATAGTCAGCACGGTTTTGTGAAGGGTAGGTCGTGCCTCACAAACCTTATTGAGTTTTTCGAGAAGGTGTCCAAACAGGTGGATGAGGGTAAAGCAGTGGATGTGGTGTATATGGATTTCAGTAAGGCGATTGATAAGGTTCCCCACGGTAGGCTATTGCAGAAAATACGGAAGTATGGGGTTGAAGGTGATTTAGAGCTTTGGATCAGAAATTGGCTAGCTGAAAGAAGACAGAGGGTGGTGGTTGATGGCAAATGTTCATCCTGGAGTTTAGTTACTAGTGGTGTACCTCAAGGATCTGTTTTGGGGCCACTGCTGTTTGTCATTTTTATAAATGTCCTGGAAGAGGGTGTAGAAGGGTGGGTTAGTAAATTTACGGATGACACTAAGGTTGGTGGAGTTGTGGATAGTGCCGAAGGATGTTGTAGGGTTCAGAGGAACATAGATAGGCTGCAGAGCTGGGCTGAGAGATGGCAAATGGAGTTTCATGTGGAAAAGTGTGAGGTCATTCACTTTGGAAGGAGTAACAGGAATGCAAAGTACTGGGCTAATGGGAAGATTCTTGGTAGTGTAGATGAACAGAGAGATCTTGGTGTCCAGGTACATAAATCCCTGAAGGTTGCTACCCAGGTTAATAGGGCTGTTAAGAAGGCATATGGTGTGTTAGCTTTTATTAGTAGGGGGATCGAGTTTCGGAGCCACGAGGTCATGCTGCAGCTGTACAAAACTCTGGTGAGACCGCACCTGGAGTATTGCGTGCAGTTCTGGTCACCGCATTATAGGAAGGATGTGGAAGCTTTGGAAAGGGTGCAGAGGAGATTTACTAGGATGTTGCCTGGTATGGAGGGAAGGTCTTACGAGGAAAGGCTGAGGGACTTGAGGTTGTTTTCGTTGGAGAGAAGGAGGAGGAGAGGTGACTTAATAGAGACATATAAGATAATCAGAGGGTTAGATAGGGTGGATAGTGAGAGTCTTTTTCCTCGGATGGTGATGGCAAACACGAGGGGACATAGCTTTAAGTTGAGGGGTGATAGATATAGGACAGATGTCAGAGGTAGTTTCTTTACTCAGTAGTAGGGGCGTGGAACGCCTTGCCTGCAACAGTAGTAGACTCGCCAACTTTAAGGGCATTTAAGTGGTCATTGGATAGACATATGGATGAAAATGGAATAGTGTAGGTCAGATGGTTTCACAGGTCGGGCCAACATCGAGGGCCGAAGGGCCTGTACTGCGCTGTAATATTCTAATATTCTAAATAAATCTAAATGTTGATTAGTTTTGTTAACTCGGTTGCTTTTGTGTTACGGCATCTGAGGAAGGATGTTCTTGCTATGGAGGGAGTGCAGCAAAGGTTCACCAGACTGATTCCTGGGACGACAGGACTGGCGTATGGAGAGAGATTGGGTCGATTAGGCTTGTATTCGCTAGAGTTTAGAAGAATGAGAGGGGATCTCACAGAAACCTACAAAATTCTAACAGGACTGGACAGACTAGATGCAGGAAGGATGTTCCCGATGGTGGCGGGGGGGAGGGGGTGGAGTCCTGGACCAGGGGTCACAGTCTAAGGATAAGGGGTAAGCCATTTAGGACTGAGATGAGGAGGGATTTCTTCACCCAGAGAGTGGTGAAGCTGTGGAATTCTCTACCACAGAAAGCAGCTGAGGCCAAATCATTAAATATATTTGAAGAAAGACTTGGATATAGTTCTTAAGGCTAAAAGGATCAAGGAATACGGGGAGAAAGCAGGAACAGGGTACTGAGTTTGGATGATCAACCATGATCGTATTGAATGACGGTGCAGGCTTGAAGAGCTGAATGGCCTACTCCTGCTCCTATTTTTCTATGTTTCTATCAATTTCTGTAGTCCTTGCCAGACAATGAGGTTATGGTTAAGTAGTGCAAGGCCAGCAGGCAGTTAGGCAAACCATTTTATGACAAAGCATCAGCATCCCAATGATCAAATGAGAAGCCAAAACATTTAATCCAGTCAGGCAGGAGGGAGACCCACCTAACCAGGTGTGCAGCCACAGCTCCAAGTGCATGGGGCGAGAGAGGTTCACAGCAGAATAAGACCCCATTGGGGAAACCAGCAATCGCAGGTACTACAGTTTTAAATTAACATGTTAGCTGGTCTAGATAAACACCAGCAGGAAGACCAGGCCTGGTTGTCAAGCACAAGACTCCAGGATGTGCAACACCCAATGAGAGAAATATGACAGCATTCCTATGTCCAGACTCACCCCTGGTAGGATCACAGTTAGTGGGAAGTGACCATACCTACAGGGTTGGATAGCTCAGTTCAACCAGGCCAGCTATTCCAACATTAAGCAAATGTACAGCTAGCTTATCACTCAGGAATGAAAGAGATAGGAATGTGAACACTCACACTGTTTGAGGCTCTCCAGGGCAACAGTTTGAATGGATAAAGATGGCTAAGGAAGAGAAAACTCAAGTAGGAATTTGAAGTCAGCAAAACCGCTGGGGCTGAACTGGACTAGGTTGAGAAATAGATGAGATTTGGAAAATCTAGCCACCTAGCTTTGAAAGGACAAAGTTGAATCCAATAATTTTAATCTGTAAAGTGTGTATACTTAACTGTTAGTGTAAAATCCAGACATAAATGGAAAGCATAACAGGACCTTCCTGTAGCTCGGTAAATCTGCACTATATAATATTGTAGATGTTGCCTGCTATATTAGAATTGCTTTTCTTTTAACAGATGGACTTCTACAACTGGGTGTTGAAGGAGATGACCAGAATCAAAGTATATCCTCAGATCCATCATTATCAGAGCCATCTGAAACATGTAGCTACTGCTTCTCAGACCAGAGGATCTCCGATAAAGAACGAAAGGTTGTGTCAAATGCAACAACACCTCATCAATGCATCCAGATACCACCTGCAGCTGACACAAGAGCTCTTCCTTCTACCACAGTTTACAAAGAGAAGCCATTTCAGATCATCTGCTCTCCCTCACAATCCAGCACAAAAGAAACAGAGAGCTTCCAGGAGAAGTGGCGCTTGAAGTATTGAAGACTTTTGAGTTGAAACCACTTCAACTCTATCGAAAGTTGACTGAATCCCCATTGTAATACTGGTATACTCCCTTCCACAAACAAACTGATGATAAAAGCACATGGTTTAGGTCTCCCCTCCAATATCTCATACCTTGATAAAATGTGGCCCATGTCCCTCAAACAAAAACTGGAGGGGGAGTCTGGTATATTTCATCTTTGCAGATTGCTTGCACAGAAACGGGATAGGGAGTCATAACAGGGAAAGTATTTCCATTGCAAAGCCTTCAGGAAGAGTAGGGAAGGCTAAAAATCATGATTTGTACAAGGCGATGCCTCGGTAAGCAAATGCATTAAGCCACATAGCAGGAAAAATCCTTGGGTTGTTCACTGATCAGCAGGTGCCATTATGTGTCTTTGTACCTCTTGAGAATGTGTGGGGGCAAGAGACAAAGTATCTGCTCATAGCTAACATCTAGGTGAAGTGCTGGAAAATGTACTGCCCCACATGGTCAAATAGCTCATCACCATTCACTGCATAAACATGCACGTTAAAAATAGCTGCAATCCCTTTGGAATAGTTTCCCAGAAAAGAACGTGCAACTTCAGGAGTTGAAGAGAAAATAGAACTCGTGTAGGAAGTCACTCAAGACAGTATTAATACAACAAGCAGATCTAGCCATGTCGCTGCCAAGCAGTAATTGAGTGTGTTACAATGCCTATTGGAGGCATATTGTTCCTTCAGATTTTCACTTTGCAGATTAACCTTTGGGGCACTGCTGCCAAGGTGACTCATTTGGTAATGGAAATTGTACCAAAGGACTGGGGAGGTGGGGAATGACAAATGCTACACCCCTCTTCGGAGAAATGGGGAACAGACAAGCCAGGAGGTGAGAAGCCAGTTAGTCTTTCCCTGGTTGTGGGAAACTTCAAGGTCATTAATACAGAATGAAATAATTGCAAAAGTATGGGTGATGACCTCCCATGTTATGGTCAATGAATATGATTGAAATTTTTAAAAAAGTGTCTAAAGTAAACATGGATAGGTAAGTGACTTGCAATAGGTGTTTCATGAGGTGCCAGTGAGACTTGTGAAAATTACAGCAGATGCTGTAAATTGGAATGGGGAGAGAGAATGATGAGGAAACATAAAGCAAAGAGTGGTGGGGGGGGGGGGGGGGGGGAGGGTGTTATTGATGTTCTTGTATTAATACAATAATAAAAATTGGCAAAGACTGAAAGTTTCCCACTATTTTGTACACAAACAGATGATTAGGATACCGATTAGACATATTCCCACAAGTAGTTGAGGGGTGCAAAACCTGGGAGGTCATTGGACGAGTAGAAAAATTAAAATGAAACTTAAATGCATAGCACAAAACCAGAGCTAATACAGAAGGAAAAAAGTGCAAAACAGAAAATAGAGGGAAAAAGGTCAATAGAAAAGAGGCACAATGCAAGACTGACAGCCAATATATTCAAGCTTCATTGCAGAAAGTTTGCCAGATTTTCATTACTGCCACAATTGAGGTGAGATAATATCAGTTTTCCCAATATTATACATGGAGGTAGCAAGTAGGGCAGAAAAGAATCTCACTAATCTTTGCAAGACAAACCATAAATCTAGCGCGGGAAAACCCAATGCGATGCAGTACAAGAACTAATCGAGTCTCCATAACATGAAGACAACAACATTAGGAAGTCTCCCATAGTCAAATGATTTATTTTGACATTGTTTTTTCAGAACACGAAAAAAAAAATCAAATGAGATTACAAATGAAATTGGTACTGCAGGCAATACCACAAATGGAGAACTAGAATAACACAGTGGGGGCTGAATTCAAATATACATTACCCTGTCCGGAGGATATTAATGGGAGTCCTTACATTTCATATTGAGGACAGTGCATCAACAAATGACCCTCAACATAGGATATGCCTGAACCACCTGGAATTCAGGGAAACAGTTTCATATAAGCAGCTTTTGTATACCAAACACTAAGACCCACAAATAAAAAGGACAACAACTCCCAAAATGCACTGTGATTATCCAAGCTCATGAACTGAGCATATCTCCTATAAACTGCTAAGGCTGTTTTTTTGTAAGCCTCGAGGGCAAGGTGTGTGAAAGCAGTCCATACTACAGTTGGACGTTTTCACTTTTCTCTTGTTATTGAATCCATTCCGCTACGGTGAACTACACATCAGTTGAAGTTGAGCAAAAGCCAGTCATTGCAGGACTGACTGACATTCTGAAGGCCAAGTGACATGCTTGAGAATTTTGCATAATTGCAGGACAGAAGACTGATGAATAGAAACACTCCTTTCTGGAAAAGCACTGGCAATGCTACCCTTGGAGGTTCTCTAACTTCACTACCAAAATGGATGATGTTTTAGCTAATGGTTAGCAGCTGTCTTTAATAATAGCAGGATCAGAATTATGTCAAACATTGTAATCCAGTCTTTGCTTTTAGTCTCATAAGTCAGGTGACAGGCATTAGCTATTACATCATCATTTCAGGCAAACTAGTGCATGAAATCTGTAACCTTTATTAATCTTTGTTGTATAAATCATTGATTGTACAACTTCACAGTAACATTTAAAAAGTACAGATGGGAATGTATGTGGGGAACATATCTTATCACAATAGTGGGGAACTTGTCACTTGACCTTAAATGCACAGAGAAAACAATTCTCAAAATGTAGCTTACACTGCCATGTGGACACTCCACATGCCATACCCAAATACTTAAGGTTCTGCCACACTGCACTATACACAGGGAATGCATATGAAATGCCCACATGGTACTTACACCGCATTCACCTACATGTAAACAGCACAAGTTCTACACTTCACTGCAGTTACAAGAAAACCCGATACTTAGTAGAAGGCCAATTCCAGAAGAAGGAACACAAATGAAACACAGCTTTCAAAGGCTTTTTCTGCCCACTGACATTCAGAGCTTTGAGTTCTGTTCCTCCAGAGTAATGCAAGGCACTGTGAAACCTTTCTTTGCTAATGGCACAAAAATAGGCTGAGAAGCTGCCCAAGGAGTATACCACCATTAAAACCAGGAAATTAAATGGTTTCCATAGTCTGAATGCAGCTCCATTTGGAGATAACTGATTACCTAGTGTACAGATTTGCTTGTCAAGCATTGGAGATCCAAATACCTACTGCTATAATCGCTAGTTTGTAAATGACCTTCAAAAGACCATAAGAGATTTGTTTACTGACCTGAAAATTGGGCCAAACAAGTATTTAAAATTTTCTACTAACCTCAATAAAAGTAATGCAGAGACTGCACAAGACAAGTAAGTATTCAAGGAATCAAACTGGATAGAACAGACTGCAGACTCCAAGAAAATTCAGTTTAAGTGCACTGGATATTAAAAAGAAAATACCAATGATTCCTGCAACGATGACCATGAATATTCCCATGACCAATCTTCAGAATCAAATACGAAAATAAAATGCAATGATGCAGAAAACTCAGCATTTCAGCAGGGTCAACTGTGACAAGAACCAAATTAATTTAGTGGAAAAAATGTAAAAATCCAATATGCTGACTTTAAAAAAAAAAAAGATAATCTCAGCTACACATTCTGTCATTAAGAAAAATGCAGATGAGAAATTATAGTTGTTGCCTGCCCTAACAAAAGCTAAATAATTAAGAAAAAAGGTGCAACAGTTTGGACTTGACCTTGCTCTTGAGCTGCTCTTGTATTGTTTGCATGCTGCTTTTCCATTTGGTGGAAGCTACCAGTGCACATCAAATGGGCTTCCAGCTACAGATACTTCAACAGTAGCTTCTTACTCATTTAAAAACAGCTGCCTTGTCTAACATGACTAATGAGAATGACTAGAAGTTGGAATTAGAGTTCCATAAAGCCTTGCATTTCTCTACACTCCAATTTCCCAATCGCTAGCAGCTAGAGAGAGAATCACCATCACAATACACAGCCACAACTACCACAATATGGATGCCATGTGTGACCCCCAAAGGTTCGAGTGACTGGCCAATCTTTCAATCATGGTGCTTTATGAAAACTGTAAATCAAAATAAAACTAATATTCAACAAGCAACAGAATTACTTTCTTGATCAGGGTGGGGGAAAACAGCATCAATTCACATAGGCAGTGGATCAAAGCATCTTAGTGAGGGATTAGCCTTTATGTTTCTAAATCAACAAGATATTCAGAGGTGGTTGCAAATAGAGGTGACAACACAATAGGGTACACTAACACACCAGATTTAAAGATTGCTCATTAAGAATCAACATGGCATCCGGGAAGTTTGATCATATTGAACTGTTAATTACAGCTCTGTTTGATGAACTTTTTCATTAACCTCAAAACATTTACTTAGTTTTGTCTTCAACTGAGATGATGTGCCATTCTGACATAAGTATAAGCTGTGGTCAAGCTATCCAGCAAGAGTTGCCCTCAAACACTGTCTCTCAAGAAAAATGTATAGAATATGCAATTACTTGCGAATCGCAATTCTAAAAGCAACAGATACCAAATATAAAATTGTAGAAGTGAACAGAACAGGCTGTGTTTCATCAGCATTCCCTCATTTCAGGCCCCTCTGGGCTGATCACATTGTTTTGTTCAATGAAGGCCACTAGGACTGCCACATGGATCCTACTTTCTGAAGACAGCAAAAGCTCCCAAACATTGATCTGATATACCCCAGACTGCATAATTTAAAAATAAACCAAAAGAAAGAATCAAGAGCAGTCACTGTGGCCGCTATTCAAACTGCAAATGTGTGTTTGTGTGTGCGTGCATGTGTGTTTTTTTTTTTTAAGACATGAACACAGACTTCACCACTACTCAGTGATGTAAGGCCATCTCGAAACATGAGAGTTTGTACAATAAACAAATACCAAGTTCAGTACAGTTTCATTACGGCACAGCTGCTCTGAATCTTGCTCTGACAGGGAAAAAAAAATTAGAACAGATAGAACGCAAACAAACCTGGGCCCGATATAGAGATCTGTTGGGTTGCATCAATCTGCAGTCCTCTGGCAATGTGCACATACTGAAAACCTGTCTCAGTACTGCATTCAGTTTTAATGGCCATTTTTCTGAAAATAGATGCCCACTAGTTTCATATAGTACTCTATCTAAATCCACAGAAATGTATCTGCAAGTCATTAATACCATCCGTTTGCTCTCAGACCCATCGCAAATCAATGGGTTGGCTTGTTATTATTGTTGTTATACACTTGGTCGGCTGGAGCTCAAGCACCATGGAAACAGAAGCTGAGATGTGCACCCTCCCTCCCCCCACCCCCCCACCCCACCCCACTGCGGACATGCGGGCTGCGGCTGCGAGGATGACCCATGCCTCCTCCCATCTCATTCCATCAGGTGTTCAGTCTCACTGCTTCAGACCAAAGTCAGTGTCAAGTAGGTTCACTCAGTGCTGACAGTACTTAAGAGTTTCAGGTAGGTTGTGTATCGTTCTGAAGGCTTCCCCCAGTTTGATAAGGCTACTCGTATTCAAGGAACTGTTTGTGATAAAACAAGAGATACCTACAGACAAAAAAAAAAGTTAAAAATTAATATTGATGTAATCTTCCATCAGGGATCAACTTTTACATGGAGATAGTAACACACCAAGACCAACAACAAAACATTTTCAGCATTTCATAAAAGGGGCACCCGCTGCTGCTATGCAGACATTATACCAGGTGTGTAAATACAATGATGATTGACATGATATCATTAAGTTTAGCAGAGTTTTATAAATATTGTACACAGCGTCTATAAAAGGAACCAGAACTGACAGAGAAACCAAGCTGCCCTAGTGTAAAAACTGGTAGAGTCTCAAATAATAGGGAACAGACAAAATAAATTGGAGAGATCAGGATAGGTCGGGAAGCTGGGCTGATGAGTGACAAAATGACATTTAGTGTGGACAAACGCAAGGTAATGTGACCAGGTAAAGAAAACAAAGAATGGGAATATCAACTAAATGACAACAGGACACTGATCAGGATATTGGAAGACTCATTGAAACTGGATTTTGGAATGTAGAGAGCACCAAATCAGAAGGCAGCAATGAATCTGCCCAAGGAACTGGTAAGGCCACACCTGGAACATTATTTACAATTCTGGTTGTTTTACTAAAGCAAGGATATCTGGGCATTGGACACAGTGCAGAAAAAGCCAATCAAACTGATTCTAGAAGACAGCTGAAGATCCTGGAATTGTTTACTCTGAAGAGAAGGCCCAGGGGAGAGATTGATCAAGTATTCAATATTCTTAAAAGGAAGTAGATGAATTGAACTCCAATTAATTCAAAATTGCTACAAACTCTGGAAACAGGATAGAATGAACGCCTTTATACAGAAGAAAGATGAATGCGCGTACAATGTGCTTGGGAAGGCAGTTAAAGGCAGAAAATGTGAAACAATTTGAGGGAGACTGGAAAGATATTTGAGTGAGCGACTGAGGGAATCTGAGACCAGCCAGCCTTTTCCATCTATAACTTTCAAACTAAATCTGTTACAGATATTAGCCATCAGAACGCACCCTTCACTGTCCAGCACATCTTTTATGCTAGCCTTGGTGATAATCGCATCATCACACTTAAACCACTGGTCCTTGTGTTGTCGAATGAAGCTGGTATAGTGCCCACTCTCCAGTGTTCCCTGATGATTGACTACTGCAAACAGTGAATACCTGCAGAGACAATAGGACAATATTACTAAGGCCAGCATTAGTGTGCAAGGTTCAATATCTTGCAGACTGGGGATGCATATTCAACATCAATTCCACTCATTTTCATCAATCATAAATGGATCCTTCATAATTTTCTTGCAAATATTTCTCTGGTGTCCGAACCATCCTCCATTAGTAGTTTTCTACCAGCCAAATCTTCTGAATTTCATATTTTTCTACCATTCTCATGGAATTTGCACTGGACGTTGTTTTGACAACCTCGTGTTCATATTCCTTTTAAGGTGCATCTGCGAATTCATAATGAAATGAGGGAGGAAATAGGTAATGCCGTGCTCAATACGGGAAGAGCTTCATCAGAGGACTGGTTCACCAGATTCAGACAGAAGGGAATGAGATATTAATCTGGACATTAGCCTGATGCCAGCAGAGGAAAAACAAACATTCAGAGCATTTTACAGCAAGTGGGCAATGTCTTTGAACATATGGATAGCATAGTTTCGAAGCATTCTGGCAATTCTTTAGGAGGCACCTAAAACTGGGGCATAAAGGCTATCCAATAAAAATAGACTATCCAGATTTTCAGAAGGCATTTGAGGTGATTAATTTGAGGCTTTTAGTAAGAATTAGTACCAAATTTGCTTCTTGGGTTGAAAACTGGCTTGACAATAGAAAACAGATGATAAATGGGGAAGGCTCTGCCTGGACAGTGACAAGGAGTCTGTGCCGGACCACTGCTGTTTACAGTTCATAAATTGCATGCTGGAGGATTACTTCTGGTAGTTATACAAAATTTGTCCATGCACAGCCGCATGTGGATACCAAGTGAGAGAGATCAAGAACATGTGAAGTGCAATACATTGTACATTAAACAATGAAACATATACACAGAGTAGGAAGCAATTAGCAAAAGGTAGTAAATCAAAAGGAGCCAACACTGAAGTAGTTATCAGCAAGTACTGTAGGCACTAGCTAGAAATAATTTTAACCACATCAAGTCATTGGTGAGAGCACACCTGGAATGTTGTGTGCAATCTGACCTGCAAAGCAACCCTGAAATATTGGTGGGGTTCAAGAGAAAGGACAAGGATTTCTTCAAGAGAGGAGACACAATCCAAATATTTAAAATAAGACATGTACAAATGAGGTAGTAGTAAACAAGCCTTTGAATTTGGATGACGAGTGTAGGGCTGAAGGGCACTAGTAAATATTCAGCAGCCGCAAGCAAGGTTACAGATTACAAAAAAAAACTGTTCCACACATTCCACTATCCTGTGGGGAAAAAAAGACTTGGACTTAATTTTGGTTCAATTGAAACCTTTACAAAAAGGAGTTGAGAGAATTGAAGGTCTGAAAGATATTGAAAACACTGCTCGATTTTACTTTCTCCTAAGGAAGGTAGAGAAAAGAATTTATTGTGCTCAACAAGGGGGATCAAAAGCTGGAGTGAGTGGGAGGCCCATAATAGACCAACAGACTCTAGATGGAGCAGGCCTGGTGAGCAGTGTGGTTTTTGCTCCCTCTAGATTTTAAGCACTTGAAAACCAGTTTAATTTGAGGGCTTCAAGTTGGGAAGACAGAAGGAACACAATTCAAGTGCTCAAAATGCATGGGTGAAGCAGATGGAAGCAGGCTGCATTTTAAACAGAGCACACAACAAAAGGAGACAGGCACAAAATGAATGACCATAAACAAATATAGAACAGACTCATTATAATAGTTTGCATGTTTCAATACAAGAACTAAATGAATACCTGGCTAAGAATGTAATTTATGAATAAGGAAAAAGATCAATGTTAAGTCCCCTCTAGAAATGTGGTTCATACACTGCTGGGACAACAAAAATGTCCTTCCACAGAGTGCAAAGGATAAATGGCAAACTTGTATTGATATCGAAGGGATTTTGTTGAAATATCTTTGCAGTGAAGTTTTAACTGATTATTCACTTCCTCAAATAAATAAGTTGGTTAGTGTCAATGACAGTTTTTTCTTTTAGGACAGACAGTCATCTTCTTCTGGTTTTCTCTCTCTCTACCTCCTCCACAGCCAAAACACCCACCCCCAAACCCACCCCTAGTGGAAATTCAATGGAATTCTCTCTCAGGTACTCAAGAAGTATGTACTTGCCTGCAGTTATTCAGAAATGTATTACAATGTTAATGATTGTCAGGAGTGAGATGTTCCCATTTAAAGGAATCCCACACACTGACGAGTGAGACACTGTTTTTATTGAATACGTTTGGATAACAAAAAGACTCACTTGTGATTGGGTTGCTTGCCAGTTATGATGTCATGCCCACACATACACACAAGATGCATCTCTCTCAGCCTGTGCTGTTGACATAGGACTCTGGAATGAACAAGTGCACTCACTAAGAACACGCCTCTCCTTCCCACAACTACACAGATTATTGCAAAGTACTCAGCAAGCCTCGTACATCAATGGGGTCGCCAGATCAAAGTCCGAGAACAAGCCTCGGCTCCACAGCTACATAAGGTTACTTGTCGCAGATGTTTGCGCATATGAAGGACTTGATGTGCTTGGTGTGTAAAAGTATTTATAATGGGTTGTGAACTCTTAACTGCAATTTATAAATTAAAACAGATATCAATAACTGGAACAAACTGAACAACTTAAGTGATAGAGACTGAAACAAAAAAAGATTACTTTCTCAAGTAGAGAGTGTTAACTTTATGGTGAGCTTCAAAGGTGACTTGTCTACTTACTAAAAGTCATGTCCTTAAAAGCAACATTGCCATTTCTTTGATAGTTAAAAACTCTCCATAAAATAGAAGATAAGCTCTCAATATTGTCAACAGTAAATTAGATTCCACAGCATTACCCACTTGGGTGTGATGCTAACAGCTGATATGCTGTCACTCCTACTTGTCAGTTATTAAATGAGGAAGCAGCCAGCGTTTCAAGTGGTTTTCATCACTGTGCTACCAACAGAATGGATGTTAAGGATCTAAAAGCCACTAGTCAGCATTCAGAAATGGAGTTGGTTGTAAAACCATTGCCTTGTGTTGATCGCCATCACATACTGCGTATCCTCTGGGCAACTAACCAACAGTACTGTTAGGAGTATTTCTGTGCGTTTTGGCAAATGCAAACTTAAAATTCTTAAAACTTACTTATTGTCATTGTTTAGACTATCCACCGACTGCTGGTACTGTCCATTCATCCTGCTCTCTTTACTGCAAAAAGAAAAAGTATGTTTCAGATATAGCACCTTTAAATACTAATATGTCTAATTACAGACCTTCTAGAACAACTCTTAAAATTGTTGCTAGCTAGGAAGGAATATGTACATCTTCAATGAGTAATCACCACTAATGCATCTTAGTAACAATTTGTAATAGATGGTGGCACCATGAGCAGTAAAGATGAAAGCTACATACATCTGGATTTGAAAGCAAAGCTGATGTTTTCCCTACAACAGCCTGATGGAGAAACAGTGACCCCCCCCCCAAAGTGAAATTATTGCTTGCAAATTACATCCAGGCTCAAGGGGAGGTGGGCATCTTAAATGTAGCCACAAATCAAAGGCGCTTTTGCATTAGAGGCATGAGGTGTCAACAGGTTAGTAGCAATTCCAACAAGTATAAAGTGAACAGAGCTGCAGAGAAGAAATGGCACTGTGGAGCCATGAGAACAAAGGTCTATGAACCTGCCATCAGATTAAGGCTTCCTGTTCTGTGGGTTTCACTGGTTGAGATTTTTTTTAAAAGTTATTGACAGGTTCTCTTTCAAACACTAATACTACCGACAACCCTTCCAGCAACATTAAGCAAATATTAGGAGAATTACACATATGGAATACAAGGCTAGCTATTGAAAAATGCCTGAAGAGTTTAGAGAACATAAAAGGTGCTCATATAAAGTGAACATTCATTCTTTTACCTCTTCTCCCTTTGATCTTAGTGATGATTCCAAACATAATTATAAAAAAAAATACAAGTACCTGGAAGCCATGAATGGAGTCATGTCCAGCTCCAGTGGAAAGGAAACGTATGTAGTGATCTTTCGCCGTAACTTGGCCGAGTGTTCAAAACGCTACACAAGTAGAACGAGAGTCAGTTTGGTTCGCTTACCAGCAACTAACCCAATTTCAAACACTCCTAACTCTTACTCCATAGCCAACAGAACCAGATAATACTTCCTTCTAAGGATGGGATTAGTTCAGTTAAAATTATGCAAGACTGAGCGCTGCTGAGGCACAATGCTGGTAGTTGAACCATCTAAAGCAGAAGTGTCCAACCAACCTTTCAGTGTGAGGCCACAATTTTTGTCCTACATAGGAGGCCAGTGAGAAAATTTCAGAAAGATAAAAGGCATTAGAAATAGGGCATACTGGGTAAAAATATTACTAACCTTGTTCTTCCCCCGCAACGCCTACCAAGCACCAGAAGCGGAAACACACTGCCGCTCAGCACAGCCCCACAGTCTGAATTGCTCATCACCTCCTACCCCCAGTATCCCCTCACTCTGCGTGCGCTCACCTGTGCCCCTCCCCCACTGTGCTCACCCCCTGCCCCTTCTGTCATTGCATGCTCACCACTCCCCCAACCAACTGAAGGCAGCGTCTTCCCAGCAAGTCCAGCTTCCATTGCACTCCTATTAGACTCCATATCAAATGCGCGAGCGTCATTCTGGCCCCACCCCATTCCCCCAATACTGCTGCTCGCTATAGGAAGCAAAAACTAGTGACTGCTCAGGTACAGGCTGCACTGCACCAACTCTCCACTAACTTAACTGGGGGAGACAAATGGAACAAAATCAATCTCACCCCTTTCCGTTCACAAGTTATGAAGGATTGGCAAGCTGGATTGAACATTTTGGCAGGCTGGAATCTGGCCCGCGAGCGGTAGGTTGGACAATCTTGATCTATAGCATGACAACTACACTGAACTCAAGTCCACACCAGTTACAGCACTTATCACAATGGCTAAAGCACTGCCAGAGAATCAGTCATTTCCTTGATAATTCAACAGATCAATGCATTATCTCCTTCCATTCTGCAACAGCTTTATTCATACCAGAGTACCATTTAAGAATAGATATTTTAAAAATACAGTACACCACATCATTCAAAACCTAAAACTTGTTACTTGTTCTGTGCATTCCAACACAGACTGAAAGTTCTACACATTTAATTATATATTCACTTTGAGCCACTCATTCCTACAAGAACACAAGCAACTCAAACTGTTAGTGAAAGGTATTACTATTTTGTTTGAACTTATTTTCAGTACAGAAGGCACTTAAGTAAATTGCATTAAACAATCCTATTAAGTGGCAACACTTGTAGTACAAACAAATTATTCAACAGAGGACTTCGAAACATTTATTCCACTGACAATCCAGCTGCAGATGGTGGACCGCTGACTGGATCCAGACGTTAACGTAAATTCTCCCAGATTTTCTGAAGCTGTAACTTACTTTGAGATGAAAACAGGCCACTATGGGAAGTTTCTTCATTGTAAGCTGTTTTGTTGACTCTTGATAACTATGGCAACCACTACATTTTATTTTGGCACTGCTTCCGAGATGCTCAGGTCTTGTAAACCTGGGGACAGAATTAGTGAAAAACAGATCATCAATACTTTAAAAAAAAAAAAATTGTTCTTGGAATGTGGCAGGAATTATTGCCCATCCCTAACTGCTGAGGACATTACGAGTCAACTGTGTGGAACTGGAGTAGTGTGTAGACCAAATCAGGTGGGGCTACAGGTTCTCTTCCCTGAAGGACATTAATTAACTAGTTGGATTTTTCAGACAATACAGTAACTTTAATGGTACTTTCTTTGGTGCCAGCCCACAAGTTACCAGATTTTACTGAACTCAACTTTACAACTTGCTTGGTGGCATTTGAACCTACGACCTCTGGGTTGCTCGTCAAGTACCATAACCAGTAGACTACCATACTTAACTTATACGAAGTGATGTTAGACAGTAAACAGCATCAACCAGGTAAAGGAAATTGATCAATGGGTGAAAATCACCCCGAGTTCTTCATTTCCCATACAATAACACTTGTGCAAAATAAATGTCAGCTGGTGAAGGCTGTGATGGTCTTGGGGAAGGCACCAACATTGCAAAGAACGGAATACCTTGACAATCAATCCAGAGCCTACAAACTCAACTAGGAAATGTTTAAACTCAAAAAAAGGAAAGGAAGATCACAGGATATGAAGCTTTAAGGATAAAGACTGAAATGGATTAACAGAG
Source organism: Heterodontus francisci (assembly GCF_036365525.1). Taxonomy (NCBI): domain Eukaryota; kingdom Metazoa; phylum Chordata; class Chondrichthyes; order Heterodontiformes; family Heterodontidae; genus Heterodontus; species Heterodontus francisci. The sequence continues at coordinate 38,181,000 of NC_090394.1, read as the reverse complement.
ATATGCTTATGAACTAAAGATGGCCAGAATTTTCATAGAATTTAGAAGGAATAAAAAAAAATAGGTTTTATAGATAGAGTGTGCATTGGTTGAATAGTTCCTTTCTCATCCTTCTTTTTGCATAACCATCAACTGATGTTTATATAGCACCTTGAAATATAGACGAATGACCCAAAGTCCTTTTATAAAGGTGCAATCAAAGGACGGACACGGAGTCAAAGGAGAAACTACTGAGAAGAGAGGCAACCAAAGGCTTGGTCAAAGGGATGGGTTTTAAAGAGGGCCTTAAAACAGAGGGGAATTCTAGAACATGGAGCCTTAGGCAGCTAAAAGCATGGCCACAAATGATGGAGCGCACAAAAAGCAAGTCAGAGGAACTTGGAGAGTTCAGTGGGGAAGGAGTGGGCATGAGGTGATTACAGGGACAGGAAAGGAATGAGGCAATGACTGATAAGAGCTTTTAGAGCAAGATGAGACACAGAATTGGGTCTCCACTCCACCCATTCAACCCAGTTCTGGGGGTTTAATTGCTCACAGTAATAAGAGCATTTTAAAATAGAATAAGCATTTAGCATGTCATTCAACAAATTGTCTAGGATTAAAACTCTGCAATGGCACTGAAAAACTTCATTATATTAAACAGACATGATACATACACCACAAAAGGGATGAGTTGCTACATCTTCAGTGCTGTACATATTTACACAGCTCAAACTCCATAGTGAATACTAGTATCACGAGGTACCTTCGTAGACAGTCTGTAAGTGTGGTAGTTCCAGAGGACATATGGCTTTCTCCATTCACAACACTCCCATCAGAACCTGGGCTTAAGGGCCAGAATGGTGTGGAAGACCCAGGTAAGTCCAGGCTGATGTCCCAGAAAGGATCTATCGTAGTGGAGACACCACTGCGACAAAAAAAAAAAGTTATCACATGGTCACAACAGTGCATAGTGGTCAGATGCCAGTCACTAGGGAACAGCTCAATTCAGCCTAGCCTGTCATTGTAGCAATGCTCTTCTGCTACATAAACGTTACAACAGGGTGACAGTGGAATTCGCACTAGTTTGTGTTGATGTTTATTATCCAAGCGAGCAGTAGTTCTAATCTCATGCCCATGATTGAATCATATTGGTGGCTAGGACCCCAACGGCTCTTAGGATCTACTACAGATTTAATGGAGCATATCTGGCCAACTTGTGACTCAGCATTTCTCTAACAAATGGGAAACATTAGTGCCAAGTTCACCTTGCAGCACATCTTCAGCTCAAACAATTGTTAAAATTGCTGCTTTGTTTTATTTCAGGCAGGTTTGTCTCTTAATACTCAGTTTAACAACTGAGTATTTTGCAGTACAACATTGCTGCTGTGAGTAGCTGCAGAAAAGGTTGCAAATGAGTTCAAGATAAAATATGGCAGTGCTTCAAATAGTACATGGGAGGAAAGTGATGCAGATTGAAGACTGAGCCTACATCTGCATTACAAAATCAAACTGACTTAGAATGGTCTCAATGCTCCCTCCAGTTAAATGGTTTTAATTAGACTTCTTAAAAGTTGTTTTTTCCTAATTAAAATGTTTTGATTTATCCAGTCAATCAGTCGGATTAAGCTGCATAAACAATGCAAAGTAGGAATATAGTGCTAAGAATAATCTGAATTCTTAGCAGATTTAAATTAAGTGTTCTGAACATTTACTTAGTCTGCAGGTGTTCTGTTCACTGATGCAGAAGATTGATATCTTCGAAGGTAAATAATCATTAACCCTGCCCCATCCAGAGTCAATGATCTGAATTTATTTTCCATTACCGGGATTTTGTGTTTTTAACAAAACACTCCGTAAAGATACCAGAAGCTAATACTTTTTTTTAAAAAACTAATGATGAAGATGCTATTTTGCTAAACATCTCCAGTTATAATTGAAGAGGTGAATATCATCAATACAAGGCTCTTTTTTTTCACCCCATTAGATGATTTAACAAGGCTTCAATTACAAACCTACAATAAAAGTAATTGTCTTACTGGCAGACTTGGCAAGTGACGTCAGACTGCAGTCCCCCAGTGAAAATTTGGTCAATAATGCAGTTACAGTGGTTTGGATTGCTGGCTTTCTTCCCATTATCGTCACCTACACAAAAAGAAAGAGATAAAACCCATTCAGAAACCTTGCACAGAGACTAAACTTCAAGACTCAACTTAAAATACACAAAGCACAAACCATTACTGCAAGAACTTGGCTTTCACTAGTCATTTCAAACATAATTTGCAATAGTAAGGGTAACATTTGCCAACACTTCTACCTGGTCCTGCAGAATTGCTGGATTGCCTGCCCTAAAGCCAAGCTAAAACTTTCAATTTTGTACATGGTCAGAAACAATGTTCCCGGTAGTTTTTCTTCTGCACAGCTGGCTTGTTGCATTGCACGGTCCCTTAATACATGCATCTTAAAGGGAAGGTTGGTGGTGCGCGGCCCATTTCTTCCCTGTGGAAGATGTTGCAGATTGCTGCACAGCCACACATCTGCACAGCTTACAGGGAAAAATTGGCAAAAAAAAATTTACTGCACTTCAAAAAAAAAAATACAAGAGGTCGCACAACTTGACTCCTCTGGGAGATGAGTGAAGCTTGAACATTTTGGGCAAAATTTAACACTTAATGAATGAGTTCGTCCTGTTGTGCCCTCCTTAGAGTTTCAGAACCAGAGCTGAAGCAGGATTACCAGAGATAGCCCATCCAAGGGATATGGACAAGACCAAGAACAAAGTACTAGTGCTTGGGTGACACTCCATAGTTTTGATAGTCCTCAAATAAAAGAACTGTAAATTAGAGGAAATCAGCAGCAATTTACTCGACTGGGAAAACAGACGAGCATGAACATGGTGTGAAAATGCACACCGGGCACATCTTCGGGCTGCCCTCAAGTAGGAACGGAACTAGCCGGGTAGATAGTGAGTAATAGAAACTCAACTCTTTGGCAGGAAAAATGCATCGTCATCCCCACTCACTTCCTCCAAATAAAAGGTGTTGCTATGGGTACCCACGTGCGTCCTAGTTGTGCCTGTCATTTTATGGGGCATGTCAAACATTCCTTGTTGCAATCCTACTCAGGTCCCCAACCACAACTCTTTTTCCAAAACATTGATGACTGCATTGATGCCATTTCCTGCTCTCCCACCACCCACCCAAGAGCTCGAAACTTGAACTTTGCTTCCACTACCACCCTTCTCTTACCTTCATATAGTCCACCTGACACTTCCCTTCCTTGACTGCTCAGTCTTCATTTCTGGGGATAGGCTGTCGACTAATATTTATTAAAAGCCCACCACCTCCCACAGCTACCTCGGCTACACTTCCTCACACCCTGCCTCCTGGAAGAAATCCATTCCATTCTCCCAGGTTCTCAGTCTTCGACACATCTGTTCTGATGACACAACCTTCCACAACAGCACTTGATAGGTCTTCCATTTTCCTCAACCGAGGATCCCCCCCCTACCCCCCCCCCCCCCCCCCGACTGTGGCTCAGGGCACTCAACCACGTCTGACCCCCTTCCCGCACTTCTGCCCTCACCCCTTCCCCACCTCCCAGAAACACAATAGGGCTCCCCTTGCCCTCACTTACCATCCCACCAGCCTCCACATCCAAAAGGATCATCCTCCACCATCTCCAACATGACGCCACCACCAAACACACCTTCCCCTCCAGTCAGCATTCCGAAGGGTCTGTTCTCTCCGCGACACCCTAGTCCACTCCATCACCCCCGACACCTCATCCCTTTCCCACGGCACCTTCCCATGCAAATCGCAGGTGGTGTAATATCTGCCTTTTTACCTCCCCCTCTCCTCACCACCCAAGGTTCCAAACGCTCCTTCCAGGTGAAGCAGTGATCTACTTGTACTTCTTTCAATTTAGTATACAGTTTTCACTGCTCACAATGGGGAGACCAAATGCAGATTGGGTGACCACTTTGCAGAACACCTCCACTCAATCTGTGAGTATGACCTCAAGCTTCCGTTTGCTTGCCATTTTAATTCACCATCTTAGTTTCACGCCTACATTTCTGTCCTCTGCCTGCTGCGGTGTTCCAGTGAAGCTCAAAGCAAGCTCAAGGAACAGCATCTCATCTTCCAATTCGGCACTCTACAGTCTTCTGGACTCAGTTCAACAATTTCAGTACATGAGCCCCATTACTTTCCATTTATTCATGTATTTATTTTTATATAAATTATTTACTTCACAACCATGTGCCAGTCTTAAACTTGTTTTTCAAGTTTTTGCTTTCGGAGGGAACGGTTCATTATTCTGCCATTAGCATTCTGGACAAATACTTCGTCTTTTACTTCAACTATTTAGCACTCCATTTGCCTTTTATTCCATGACATCTGTCATTTAATTTCTCCTGTCCTCTATCCGATCACACACCTTCCCTTTTGTTCTTTCTCCCCCCGCCCCACCCTTTCACTCACTCAAAGAGATACATTTCTAACTTTTGCCAGTTCTGATGAAAGGTCAAAGACCTGAAATGTTAACTCTTTCTCTCTCCACAAATGTTGCCAGACCTGCTGGGCATTTCTGGCACTGTTCTCATTTCAGAGTCCCAGCATCCGCAGTATTTTGCTCTTAAATTATTGTACTGTCTTGCCTTAAGGTGCATTTTGTTTATCTTATGTTTAGAATGCTCTTGTTCACAGTTTAGCAGCATATTAGGGTTAATGTGCAGACTGCCAAGATCAGAACAGTGGGTTCCTTAGTGCTGCACTGTTTTAAGTGTTACGACCAGGGGAGAAAGAGGTCTAGGGTTCCCTTTCAGCCTTCACCTGGTCTTACTGTAAAAGGATTTAATTTTAAACACACCATGTTTTTACTTCCCCCTTGGTGAATCCTTGTTCACTGCTTTCCAACTATAAGGCACTCTTCGGTTTAAAGAAGAAAAGGTTGAAATTTATTAAACTTAAACTCTAATTCAGTTAATGCCCACGGGTACACAACGCGAAAATGCCAGCATGCACACACGACACACACATGCAAATAGAGAAAGAAAAGAGAAAAATAAAGTGGAAAGATTTGAAGCAATATCTGAAGAGTTGTTACGGTTCTTCGAGCTCACTGTAGAGTCCTTGATTGTAGGTAGTTCTTGTTTTACGTTGGGGCCCAGTATTATTCTTAAACCTTGTTCGCCATAGTAGACTTTTCTCTCTTGGGGTTCATGTGTCTTCAGTGGATTCAGAGGCTTGTGAGAAAGAGATGGGAGCAGACAGGAGAGATCTTCTCAGTCCAGGCGCAAACAGCTTTCTCCCTAAACTGTTTGTACAAATTCAAAAAACTCAGGTTGCCTAGCAGGTTAGTCATGTGAGTAGCTGGTTTGACCATGTCTGCTTGTGTATTCAGCCATCTTAGCAGTCAACCTGGAATGCGAGCTCCCCCACCATCAATGTCTGGTGATCAAAAGTCCATTGTGACTCGAACGTCAGGAAATGGATGCTTGGTCCTTCCAAACACTGCTTGCCAATATGCAATCGTCCCTTCCGATCTGTTCAACAAGTTCTCCCCGCACTCCAGTTTTAAAAAATGTTCACAACAAAATTAATGTGCCTCATTCTTGGCAGGTGGGGGCCTAGCATGACATAAGTTAGCTAGGAATTTCCTCAGTGCTGCTCCCGTTCTATTGTTGTGACTCGACATGAAATTGTTCGATCTTCTCACACAGGCAGCAGGGAGGGATATGAAAACCTCCATGTTTTAGGGCATTAAATCTGCTGCTAATACACCCAGAAGCAAAATTTGAGGCAGCCTGATGCCGAAGACTGCAAAAAGAGAAACTGGTTTCCCCCACCACTTCAGTTATGAGTCTGTGCAGCCTTGACTGCACCTAGGCTCACACAAGTTAGGGAAGGAAATTCCTACTTGGCTGTAAATAAATCTTGTTCAGTTGCTTTACAAAAATTCACTCTGACTCTTATTTACATTGTCTGAGCCTCCTGGATTTTAAATTTTTTTTCGTGGGATGTGGGCATCACTGGCAAGGCCAGCATTTATTGCTTATCCCAAATTGCCCTAGAGGCAGTGATGGTGCTGAGCCACCTTCTTGAGCTGCTGCAGTCTGCGTGGTGTAATTAAACCCACGGTGCTGTCAGGGAGGGAGTTTCAGGATTTAGACCTAGTATCAGTGAAGGAACGGTGATATAGTTCCAAGTCAGGATCGTGCGCGACTTGGAGGTGGTGCTGCTCCCATATGCTTGCTGCCCAAGGGGAGGAGATCAGTTTCAATTTCTGATTTACATTGAAGCATTTTTGAAAAGCAAATCAAGAAATTGGTGAAACAGTGCTCCTGCATTTGCCCTTTTCTTTGGGATTGGTTCAACATGTGATCTATCGCTACACTTCAAATAGAGTTGCTGAGTCCTTTTGTGAATATTCTCAAAAGAAAACTAAGCCTTCAAGATTAATTTACAACTGTCTGTTCAAGTTTAACCTGAAAATTACAAGTTACAATAAAAAAGAATTCAGAGAATTGTGAATAGACAGCTCTCTAAAACGGAGTGCTAAACTATCCTCGAGAGAGCTGAAAGTGAAAACTTCAAAAAGGACTGGTGAAAATAAGGACATGAATTTGGATTGACAGAAGCACTTTCAATGATTCGTTATTATATATTAGGAAGGAGGTGGCATACTGTAAATGAGACTGCAAACTGGAAGTGTCAACAATGCAGTGCCATTATGGAATTGTAGTAAGAGAAATGCTTTAATTGGCATTTAAACTCCCACATTTTAATAAAGCACCGGAAGTTCTGTCCTACTTCCCTGTACTGCAATAAGAGCCCACAGTTGAATAATGGCAGGTTTAGTTCCAGAAAGATCTAGGTCCTCTTTACTCAATCCTTTAGAACGTTGCAGAGGTCTGAGGTGGATGTGTCATATATCCAAACCTGGACTCAAACCTACGCTACCACCCACAGTCATAACACTGGCTTTATAGAGCTGCACTAACAGCCACCTACATACCATTGACTTCAAATGATAAAAATCATTTTAAAAATAGCACAGCTTGGCCCAATGCCAGTTCATAGTCAGTGCCACACAATGCTACAGAGGCCAGACTGCCTGCAGGTTTAAGCACTTGGCATGACAGTCCATCCACCTGCCAAGTAACAAGTTTGCGGATGGGGATGGGGGTGAGGTTGGGGAAGGTTTATTTTGAAGGTCCCAAAATAATTCCACTTCACACCATAACGAAAATGATTTTGTTCAAACTGTTGAAGTAAACAATGTTCCTCACAGTTTCTAACAGTACCCACATTTCACAGCTTGGTGGTAGAACTCATTATTAACCTGCCATCCAGTGAACTGTACACAAGTGCAGGATTTGCAAATGGTAGCCATTACAGATATCATTTAATACAGAAAGTTGTATTTGCGAAAATTTTGTTCTTTGCTTATTTTCTGACGAAATCAATGTGTGTTCAAATTCCTGCATAACCCCTTTCCAGCCCACAATCCTTCAAGTCTGTATTGCTCCAACTCTGGCCTCTTGTGCATCCTCCAATTCCTTTGCCCAATCATGGACAGTCATGCCTGCAGCTTTAATTGTTTCTTGCTCTAATTAGCTAATCCTTCATATTGGAAATAGTATGAAACAATTAACCAAATTAAAGCACTGAATATAGAACACAACTTAAAGAACTAGCAATCATCAAAAGAACAAAGAAATCCAGCACTTTGATCAGTGGCTAGACCACTTAAATTTTTTTTTGCCCCCCCCCCCCCAACCCCCACCAGTAAAATTCAAAAAGTCATTTGATTGTCATGGAGGCTCGGGAGGCATTAGCCACGTGGGGTAGAAACCTCTAGCCATTTTCAGATTTTTTTTTAACCCCATGATTTTTGGGGAGAAAATATAAAAACGTTCATGACAACGAAGGCTTTGGCTTTAATAGAGCTCTATCTCTATTGGTCTTTACCTTTGCAGTGCCTATGTAGAACATCTAGTGCAGCGATCAGAAACTCATGTGCATCCTGCTGCTCGTACCCTGCTAAATGCCGTGCATGCGTCCACACCAGATGCAGTAACCTATATGGAATATGCGGAGATCGGTACCCAGAGTAAAACTGGGTGAAAGAAAAAGAAACATTTTTGTTACGAGAAAATGGAAGTCCATTTCATTGTGCATATACAGTAGTTTAATCAAAAACTATTGGAGTATATGAATCAGCACTCCAAGATGCAATGGGTTTAGAACAGGGTTGTCCAACCTTTTCGGGCAGAGTGCCACATTACGATTTTTGCGTGGCCCAGGGGGCCGGTGAGCAAATTTCTAAACATAAAGGCATTAAAAATCTTCATAAAAACAAATGTGCATTTTTGTGACAAAGCTTTAAATGAGAAGACTAATTTATTGACTTACTTTCTTGTCATTACATGGAAAACTGATTTAGTGACATACCTGACATTATCTTTGCTTGTATAAGTAGTCAATCTCTGCCCACACATTTGATGTAGCGATGCAAAGTATTCTGGATAGATGTCCACCTTTCAAGTGAGACCATGATCTCTCTCCTCTCACCACCCCACCACTCTAGGACTCGGCAACACTTTCAAAGTTTTGTGCAAAAATGCAGGGGAAATATGAAGAATCAATTTTTAACACAGTGGATGGTAATGACCTGGAACTCGCTGCCCACAAGGGTGGTGGAAGCAGACACAATCAATGACATCAAGAGGAAGCTGAATGGCCACCTGACAGAAAATGACTTGCAGGGCTACGGGGATCAGGCCAGGGATTGGGACTGACTGCAGAGCTCTGTGGAGAGCAAGTATAGGCTCGATGAAAAGAATGGCCTCCTTCTGTGTTGTAAGTAAATGACCCTGACTCTCTCTACTCCACCTCTGTCTCCACCCACCCTCTCTCTATCTTCCCCCCAACCTCCTGTCTGTCGCCACTCACCCTGTCTCTTCCCCCCGCCCTGTCTCTCTCTCGACCAGTGTCCCCAGTGTTGCCCACCCCCCCCCCCCCCCATCTCCCCTTCTCTCAGTCGCAGAGAGCAGAATGCTCAGCAGGAGTCAGTTGCTGATATCAGGAACAGCCGTTTCCCCACAGACTCGGGGGTCTTCCAGTTGGTTCTGACTTTGGCTGTTCCCGATATCAGCAGCTGACACCTGTGAAACTGACAGCACAATGTTTTTAGAAAGGTCGCTCTGTAAGAAGACAACGACAAAGGGAAATTTCTCATCTCCAGTCACAGGCAGGATGAGGAACAGCCCCGGGAGCAGGTTGGATGGATGGATGGAAACCTTTGATGGGCCGGATCATGGCACGCGGGCCGTATGTTGGACAACCCTGATTTCGAAGCTCTGCTGAATGTGCTTGCAGTTATACAACCTACAACATTTTAGCTGGACAATGCAATGCTGACATTTAAGAGACATTTCAGCTAGAACATAGAGGACTCTTGGGCCATCCGTAATCAGCTGTTGTAGACACACTCAGTTTAGAGAGTTGAAACCTCGAACTGGATGGCAGGCTGCATTGAGAGGAGATAAAGTGCTTCATTTTCACATGATCTGGAGAATCTGTTCACACTTTTTAAAAAAGAAATTCATACATGGGATGTGGACATCACTGGCTAGGGCCAGCATTTATTGCCCATTCCTAATTGCCCTTGGATTGTTACAACTGAATGGCTTGTTAGGCCATTTCAGAAGGCATTTAAGAGTCAACCACATTGTTGTGGATCTGGAATCACAAGGACATCAGATTTCCTTCCCTACAGGACATTAGTGAACCAGATTGTTGTAAAAACCAAACAATGGTTTCATTTTTAATTCGTGGTTCATTTTTATTCCAGATTTATTAATTGATTTCAAATTTCACCATCTGCCATGGTGGGATTTGAAGCCATGTCCCCAGCGTATTAGCCTGAGCCTTGGATTACTAGCCAGTGACATTACCACTATGCCACCACCTTCCCCCACATGAACCAGTAGTCTAGTGAAAACAAATGAAACCATGGCCACTCATTTAAAAACACTTCAACAGATGACAAGCAGACTGAAAAAGAAAATCTTCCAGATTCAGTAATGCATTAGCCTGGTGCAAAATAGACCAGCACTTCTTTTCATATCCTTTCAATTTAGGTAGATTTTATACTGGCTTCAAGCATTTGAAAAGAAGAAACAAGATGGCATCACCATAAATGCAAAACTTTTCCTTAAACTTCACATGGATCTACAAAGAGAGTCAGGTGCCTTATAATGGAGCCACTTCCCTCTCCAGCTGTAATTGGATACATTGAGCTCTTTCAAAATAATTCATGGAGTATGTATATTGTGGTTATTCGGTTGATAACACGAACATTTTTTTTGAAGAAAGTGACTGACATTTTGCATAGGATACCTAAATGAGTAAAAGCAGATGAGGTATTTGTATAGTTCTGAAATATAGCCCAAAGCACACTGGATTTGCAGTGTTATAAAGAAAAAAAAACACACTGGAAACAGAAATCAAAACAGAAAATGCTGGAAACAGATTTATCAGCATCTGAAAGAGGAAGGTTGGATCAGTTAAATGTTTCAGTTAAAGATCCTTTGCCGGAACAGAGAAATATGTTCAAAACTAATTTTCTTTAGTCCAAGAAATTTGCACAGCAACAAAAAGTCACTTTAAACCCAAACACCAACGATCTTTCGAATGGAGTTTGTTCAATGAGTTTTGGGAGGGGCCAGTAAAATGGCAGATAGCCAGAGCCTGGGCCCAGACATGTAGGGGGGGGGGGGGGAAAAAGAGAGGGGGCGCAAGTGAGGAAAAACCAGGCTCAATGGCTGGGAGGCAGGGAAGGCAGCCTTCGTGGCCCCAACAATCTTCCTGGAGGTGTCTGCCCCTCCGATCCTCAGCCCCGTGATTTTTTATTTAGAAAAAATACACTTACTGGCCCAGCTCCCGAGGTCTCCTGCATACCTCAGCATTGCCCACCTCTCCCAGTGGCACTGCTGAGGTTTCAGAGCTTCCGGCCCTCTGATTGGGCAAAAGCTTCAGGACAGCAGGCCCGCAGGTGGCCAATTCAGAGGCTGCCTGTGCTGAAATTGCTAAGGTGGTCCTGCTGCTGGCAATTACTGGCTCAGGACATGCTTTTTACTATGATGTCGGGGTCTCAAACACGGTGGTAAAATTCAGGCCACTTTTTCTGCTGGTTGGAGTGTCTCGGACAAGGGAGCATCAGTTTAAACATTTCAGTTCAGAGAAGGTTCACTTGACTGATTCCTGGGATGAGAGGGTCATCTAAGAAGGAAAGGTTGGACAGGTTGGGTCTGTATTCATTGGAGTTTAGAAGGCTGAGAGGTGATCTTATTGAAACATACAAGATCCTGAGGGGACTTGACAGGGTGGATGTTGAAAGGAGGTTTCCTCTTGCAGAAGAAACTAAAACTAAGGGGCACAGTTTAAAAATAAGGAATCTCCCATTAAAGACAGAGGCGAGAAGAAATTTTCTCTCAGGGGATCGCGAGTCTGTGGAACTCTCTTCCCTGAAGAGTGGTGGAGGCAGGGCCATTGACTCCCTTGTTTGTCAAGAATATGTCGACATCTGCCTTAAAAACATTCAAAGGGTATGGGGGGCAGGCAGGAAATTGGAGTTGTGTCCACAAACAGATCAGCCATGATCTTATAGAATGGCAGAGCAGGCTCGAGGGGCAGAATAGCCTACTCCTGCTGCTAGTTCGTATGCATGTTCGTATTAGAGCCAGATTGTTCAGGAGTGGAATTAGGAAACTCTTCTACACACAAAAGGGCGATAGAAGTTTGGAACTTTCTTCCGCAAATAATAATTGATGCTAGACCCATTGTTAATCTCACCTGAGATTAATTATTCAAGAAAGAGTATAAGGATGTTCCTACCACAGGCTGGTCAGTTAACAGTGGTGGGTAAGGTTTTAGAAGCAATAATCAGGGCGGGGAGGGGAGCGGCAGCGGCGAGAAAAAAAAAAAAAACAGGCACTTGGAGAGGTTTGAGTTAATTAAGGAGAGCCAGAACGGATTTATAAAAAGGCAGATCGTGCTTGACTAATCTAATTAAATTTTGATGAAGTAACAGAGGGTTGATGAAGGGAATGCGGTGGATGTTGTCTATATGGATTTTAAGAAAGCACTTGACAATGTACCACATAAAAGGCTGGTTAACACAATTGAGGCTCATGGAATTGACTGGGGGTGGCGGGGGGGGGGGGGGGTGGTTGGTCATGGTCATCTTGGAAAAATAAAATTGGCTTAAGGACAGAAAACAGCGAGTCATGGTAAATGGTTGTTTTTCAGATTGGAGGATGGTAGACAGTGGTGTTCCTCCAGGTTCAGTACTAGAACCACTACATTTTTGATGTATATAGATGACTTGGATATCTGAATACAGAGCAAAATTTCAAAATTTGCTGATGATACCAAACTTGGTGTGACAGTGAGGATGATGCCAATCGACTGCAACACGACATAAGATAGGCTAACAGAATAGCCAAACGGCAGATGGAATTTAATAGAGAAGTGTGAGGTGATGCATTTTGGCAGAAGGGATATGGAGAGACAATATAGATTTAATGGCACATTTCTAAAGAGTGTGTAGGGACAGAGGGGCCTAGGGGTTCATGTACATAGATCTTTGAAGGCGGCAAGACATATGGAGAGTAATTAGCAAAGCATATGGGATCTTGGGCTTCATAAATTGAGGCAGGGAGTACAAAAGCAGGGAAGTTTTGCTGAACCTATGTAAAGCTTTGGTTGGGCCACAACTAGGAAGGATGAGAGAGTCCTTGAGAAGGTGAAGAGATTTGTCAGAATGGTTCCAGGTATGAGGGATTTTAGCTGTTAGGTTGGAGAAGCTGGGGTTGTTCTCCTTGGAACAAAGGAGGAGATTGAGGGGAGATTTGATAGAGGTGTACAAGATTCTAACAGGTTTAGATAAGGTAGACAAAGAAAAGCTGTTCCCATTAGCCGATAGTACAAGGACTAGGGAAGATAGATTTAAGGTTTTGGGCAAGAAATGAGCAGGGGATGTGAGGAAGAATTGTTTTTTTTAAAAGCATAGTGAGTGGTAATGACCTGGAACTCACTGCCAAACGGTGGAGGAAGCGGATACAATGATTTCAAAAGGAAATTGGATGGCCGCTAGAGGGAGACAAACCTGCAATGCTATGGGGATAGAGCAGGGAATGGGACTGACTGGATTGCTCTACAGAGAACCAGCATGGACTCGATGGACGAAGGGTCTCCTTAGACTGAATGCGATATTGTGTTGCTTGATTGTATAGTGGAGTCAATTGTAGCAAGTCAGCAACTAATGCTTGAAACAGACAGTAATTCATTCAAATACAACAGTGAATGTGTACAAGCCCTGTTAATCATGTTGGCTTGTCTCATTAGAATTGGAAGTTCACAGAAGAGTATTGGTCTGGAGCAGGAAAAAATACTGGTACAAAGAAAGGAGGTTCACATGTCTAATGAAACAGGTTTAACTATAAAAAAAAGCTGGAAACAAAACAAATTAGCAATCTGAATACTAAGCAAACATGTTAGACTGTTGGCAAAATGATATATTCACTGACATTTCCTTTTCTCCTAATTGATATTTATAATTAGAAACATTAAGGGAAGGTAATTTCTTGGCACCCTTCAGAAGCTGTTTGACACCTGTGGTTTAGGAACACATTGGGACTCAAATTGGGAGATCGAGCTGCAGACAGTAACTTGTATTACATTCGATGGTTGCCACATAACTGCTGATAACCACTCACCTCTTGAAATAGTCTAGACATTTCACAGACGAGACAGCAATTGGGACTTTGCATTTCACATTTGTGTCGGTCAGAAAGGAAAAAGTCCCGGAGTAGTGGAGTGTGGGTAAGTGCCTGGACAATGCAGTTCATGAAGCAGGTGTTCCCTAGGTTTATTAGGCCTCTGAGACCTGAAACAGAGAATACTGGAGTTATAAAGTGAAAGCATGCAACAGTCTTTAACTTTGGGTACAAGTTGCTGAAAATGCTAAACCAATAGTAAAATTATTCTATTTAGTGTAATGTACTTTTATTACCCTGCAAAATTGCAAGACTGAGTACTAGCCAAGCAATACATTTACTGAAAGTATATTTGCACTTTATAGTCACAACACAAGTCACAATTACGACAAAAAGTGGCACAACTTCATTCCTCTGGGGATAATTGAAGCTTCAACATTTTGGGACAAAATTTGCCATCCATTGGATGAGTTAGTCAGACTACACCATCCTTATTATTGAGTATTGTTTCAAACAAATTCTGGAAAAACAATCTGATGTCAAGATTGTTCCCTCAGTTCAAGTCCAGATCATTTATGTATAAATAGTAAACAGCAGCATTACCAACTTGGATTCCCAAGGCCCACCGTTCACTATTATTTTTTGCTCTGAATAACTTACATTCACCCATCTTTCACTTCATACATCCATCACAATCACTAAGACCACCTATTTCCACCTCCATAACATCACCTGACTCTGCCCCTGCCTCAGTTTATCTGCGACAAACCCTCATCCATGACTGTTGCCACTGGACTCAACTATTCCAGCACACTCCTGGCCAGCCTCCCACATTCAACCCTCCATAAATTTGAGCTCAACCAAAACTCTGCTGCCAGTGTCTGACCTTGCACCAATTCCCATTCAGCCATTACCCCTGTGCTCAATGACCTACAATGGTACCCTGCTAAATATCACCTCGACTTTAATATTCTTATTGCTGTTTTCAAATCCCCCATGGCCTCACCCCTCCTGATCTCTATGCTCCTCCAGCCCCACAACCCTCAAGAGATATCGGTGTTCCTCTAATTTGTGTCTCCTCTTCATTCTTGATTTTAACTGCACAACTAATCGATGGCTGTGCCTTCAGCTGCTTGGGCCCTAAGCTCTGGAATTTCCTTCCTAAACCGCTCAGCCTTTCTACCCCACTTTCCTCCTTAAGATACTACTTAAAATCTAAAAGCTGACCAAGCTTTTGGTCAGCTGCCCTAATATCTCCTAATGTGGCTCAGTGCCATTTTTTTTTTTTTTAATAATGCCAGTGACATTTTACTATGCACAAAAGGAGATTTTTGCAGTTGTTGGAAGCCAATCATCATAGTCCCGGGACATTCCTAAAGGAGTGCTTCAGGGAGGTGTCCTAGGCCCAATCATCTTCAGCTGCTTCAATGAATTTCACTCCATCATAAAGTCAGAAGTGGGGATATTTGCTGATGACTGCAGTGTTCAATTCTATTTACAATTCCTCAGATAATGAAGCAGTCCATACCCACATGCAGCAAGACATGGACAACATTCAGGCTTGAGCTGACAAGTGGCAAGTAACATTCAAATTACACAACTGCCAAACAATGACCATCTCCAACAAGAGAAAGCCTCCCCTTGACATTAAATTCATTACCATTGTCAAATCTTCCATCAACATCCTGAAGGTCACCATTGACCAGAAACCTAACTGGACAAGCCACAGAAACACTACGGCTGTAAGAGATCAGAGGCTGGACATTGAGGAGTGGTTCACCTTCTGACTCCCCAGAGCCTTTCAATCATCTACAAGGCACAAATCAGGAATGTGATGGAATTTCGATTGCCTACAAGAGCAGCTCCAACACTCAAGAAGCTTGACACCATTCAGGACAAAGCAGCCCACTTGATTCGGGTGGTGGATGGGGTGCCAAACATTTATTCTTTACCCTCCCCCTGCCTGCCCACTACCAATGCACAGTAGCAGCATTAAATACCATCTACAAGATGCACTACAGCAACTCACCAAAGCTTTTTCGACAGCACCTCTCAATCTGTGACCTCTACCACCTCAAGGGAAGGATGCAGGCAGCAAACACATGGGACCACCACCACCTCAAGTTTCACACCATCCTGAATTGGAAACTTATCACCTTTCCTTCATCATTACTAGCTCAAAATCCTGCAACTTCCTACTGAACAGCACAGTGGGAGTACCTACGCCACACAGACTGGAGGGATCTAAGGTAGCAGCTCACCATCACAACCACTTGCATTTATATAGCACCTTTAAATGTAACAAAAGCCCCAAGACACTTTACAGGTGCATTACAGAATAAAATTCAATACCAAGCCACAAGGAGATATTAGGCCAAACGACCACGCTTCGTCAAAGTAGTAAGTTTTAAGGAGCATCTTTAAAAAAGGAGGAAAGTGACAGAGAAGCAAAGAGAGAGTTGGATGGGATAATGAGGGTGGAATTCCAGAGCTGAGGGCCTTGGCAGCTGAATGCACGGTCACCAGTGGTAGAGCAATTATTTTTTTTTTTTTTTTAAATCGGGGATGCTCAAGAGGCCAGAATTGGTGGAGCACAGAAAATTAGAGGGGGTGGGATGTAGGGCTGGAAGAGATTACACATATCGGGAGCGGTAAGGCCATGAAGAGATGACTTGAAAACAAGGATGAGAAATTTAAAATTAAATTGTTTGACCAAGAGCCAATGTAGTTCAGCAAGCACAGGGGTGATGGGTGGGTGGGACTTTGTGTGAGCTAGGACACAGACAGCAAAATTTTGAATGACCAAGTTTTCAGAGGGTAGAACATGGGAGGCTGGCTAGAAGTGCATTGAAATAAATCAAAGCTCAAGATAAAGGCATGGATGATGGTTCAGGCAACAGATAAACAGAGGCAAGGGCAGGGTCTTAGTAATGGCATGCTTGTGTGGTAGGAACCTCATCTTGGGTAAAATACGACACCGAGGTTGTGAACAGTCTGGTTCAACCTCAGATAGCTGCAAGGGAGAAGGATGGAGTCAGTGGCTAGAGAATGGAGTTTGTGACAGAGACTAAAAACAATAGCTTGGGTCTTCCCAATATTGATTTGGAAAAAATTTCTACTCATCTAGTATCAGATGTCGGACAAGTAGTCTGAATTTAGAAACAAAGGAGGGGTTAAGAGGTGCAGGTGAGGCAGTGCTGGGTACCGTCAGCATAAACATGGGAACTGATACTGTGCGTCGCCAAGCAACAGCATGCAGATGAGAAAAAAAAAAGGAGGGTGCCATGGATAGATCCTTGGGAATACTAGAGAGATAAGAATGCGGGAACATGAAGAGAAGCAATTGCTGGTGACTTCCTGGTTATGATCAGATAAGAATGAAAGCAGGAAAGTGCAGTACCTCATCTCATTTTCCGATTAGGCACACTACAGCGTGCCGGACTGAACATGAGTTCAATAATTTCAGAGCATGACAGGCCCCCATTTTACTTTTATTTTTAATTATTCTTTTTTACATTTTAACAATTTTTTTTTCTTTTGTTCATTTCATTGTAGTTTGTTCAGTTTACTTACCCACTGTTTTTTTTTTCATGTTTGTACTTGCTGCTGCTCATCAATCTTCAGTTCGTTAACACCCCATCTGTACTAATGCTTTGTCTTTCAACACATCATTAACATATTGTTTGTCTTTGCTCCATGACCTCTTGGTCAGCTATGTGGCCTTGTCCAATCTACACCTTCTCCTTTGTTATCTCTTGCCCCACCCCCGGCTCACTTGCTTATAACCTTTGACATTTCTTATATTTGCTAGTTCCGAAGAAGGGTCACTGACCCAAAACATTAATTCTGCTTCTCTTTCCACAGATGCTGCCATACCTGCTGGGTGGTTCCAGCATTTCTTGTTCTTATTTCAGATTTCCAGCATTCGCAGTATTTTGCTTTTATTAAAGTGCAGTACCACCCAGCTGGACAATGTTGGAGAGGCGCTGGAGCAGAATTTCATGGCGGACCATGTCAAACCATGTTTAGGGCGGCACAGTGGTTAGCACCGCAGCCTCACAGCTCCGGCAACTCAGGTTCGGTTCTGGGTACTGCCTGTGTGGAGTTTGCAAGTTCTCCCTGTGACCGCGTGGGTTTCTTCCAGGTGCTCCAGTTTCCTCCCACACGCCAAAGACTTGCAGGTTGATAGGTAAATTGGCCATTGTAAATTGCCCCTAGTATAGGTAGGTGGTATGAGAATTGAGGGAAGATGGGGATGTGAGGGGGAAATGGAATTAACGTAAGATTAGTATAAATGGGTGGTTGATGGTCAGCGCAGACTTGTTGGGCCAAAGGGCCTGTTGCAGTGCTGTATCGCTTGATGACTCTAAAGGCTTCAGATAAGTTGAGGAGGACAAGGAAGGATTGTTTACCTTTGGCACAGACACATGGAATGTCATTTGCAATTTTTACAATAGCCAACTCAGTACTTTGACGAGGCAGAAATCTGATTCTAGGAATTCCTTGTCTGAATCCCTCCAAAGATAGGCATGGATTTGGAAGGCAACAATACATTTAAAAGGACTTGATGGGAAAGGGAAGCTTGAGATGGGGTTTGCAAGGACAGAGGGGTCAAGGGTTGTTTTTTTTGATGAAACGAGTGATGGCAGCAGATTTGAAAGAGGAACAGTACCTGAGGAGAACCACTAATATCAGCTAACATAGTAGCCAGGGAAGGGAAGTTGAGTGGTCAACTGTTTAGTAGGAATAGGGTCTAGAGAACAAGAGGTACCATATCATTGACCAGATGAGCATGAGGGAAGATAGGAGAGAAATTAGGGAACGATGCAAATTCAAGGCCACAACAGGGGTGGGAATCTTAGAGAACATTAAGTACGGTGGTGTAGGGGAAGGGAGGGAAGAGGCAGCTGAACAGATGATCTTGATCTTTGCCAAAAAAAAGTCATGAGCTCCTCACATTGATTGTTAAAGGTGAGGGTGGAGAAGCAGGGAAAAATTATTTATGACAGTTTGTGGTGGAGAGAAAAGCTGGGTATTATTTTTGCCTTTCTGGATGATCTTTGAACAGTGGATAGTTTCAGTGACTCAGAGCATTGCCCAATACTACAAGTGATCAAGCCAGATCTGGCGATGAGTGATTAAATTAGTTGTGCAAAGACATTCAAGTCTGTATCCCTTGGACTTTAGGGAGTAGCAATGAGAGGTATACCAGGGGAATGATTACGGTGAGAAAGAGTAATAGTTCTACTGGGGACAAGGGCTTCAAAAGCTGGTGGAGGGTCAATTAGGAATGGGCAATAAATGCTGATCTGGCCAATGACACCCACATCCCATGAATGAAAAAAAAATGGTGGGAGTTTTGCAGTGACCTTGACGAGGAGCTGCATCTCCAAGCTAAAATCAATAGGAAGTGTCTAATTACACCAGTGCGAAAATAGCACAACCCTGCAGAGCAATGAGCCACCTCTGAAATCATTCAGGATACTAAAAACACACATGCAGAAATTACCTTTGCTTTTTCACTATAGCTCATGTACAGCTCTAAGAGTTTTTGGGTATAACTAGTCACAAAATTAACATTAAACAATATTTAAAAAATTGCAGACAGACACATTTAACAACATGCAGATGGTAAAGTAAGCCACCAAATCTTTAAAAACATACTGGCATTCATCTGTCAATGTCCCAAGAACAGTACTGTCTAATCCACTCTGCTGCTAGCTTCCAACACCTTTACTACCCCTTTCTTTCAAACAACTATCCAAGTCATTTGAATGTTTGTGGGTTCTGCTTTGACCATAGTTTGCTGCAAAGAATTGAGATTCTTTTTAAAATAAAAATACCCGCCAATGTCATTTTTCCCAACATCCTTTTTAATCCTTTCTGGAATCACTTGAGTTTATACCGTCTCATTCCTTTCCCCGTTCTTCAGCCATTTTCCAGCAGATCCCACCAGCCAGTGTAAGAATATGCTGCCCCTCACTGGCAGTTTGGGAGGTTGCAGCAGTTGAAAGAGAGGAGCAACTTCACCAGACATCAAAGGCTTCTGTGGCAATTTAAGATTTCATAGATCTCAACACTATAATGAACAGGTGAGCAGTGTTTCAGAGCAGAGAATGCGCTGTGTGTTTACTTCAGCACAACCATTAAATTAGACACATCACACTAGAATCACAATCACAAGTGGAGTTAGGAATGCATGCCTTTACGCTGAAACCAGCCAGGTGGTTTTAGTGTAGCTCAGATCTGACAAAAGATTATCTCCACAAATGCTGCCTGACCTGCTGAGTATTTCCAGCATTTTTTGCTTTTATTTCAGCTTTAGCAGTATTTTGCTTTTGTATAGATGGTTTTAGAAATTTGGCATCAGCAAGTTGGGGAGCAGGAATGATAATTATTTGCATCATCCTTTGGGGCAGAGGAGAGGAAAGTGGAGACAAAGAAGCTGGACGAAGAGAGAAGAACAAAAGTACAGCAGAGAAATGGGGGAGGAAACAAAATTCAGCGGGATTTTTCTACTTGAGCAAACTAATATAAACACATTGATGGAAATAACTGACCTATATCCCTTGAGATCCCAACAGACTGACATTTTTTGATATCCATGATGACGACAAGGATAGACATACTGGAAAGGCAAGAACAGCAGCATGGAGCTCGGGAGAGACCCATGGGAAACAGTAGCACCCAAAACTTGCACGTTAGTACTGGGGATTCCATAACCAGGACAAAGTACATTGTTCATGCTGTGACTGAAAGCCCCAAATGGTCCATTACCTTCCTAGCGCGAGGACAAATATGGAGGGGCAAAACTTCCAGAAAAGGGAAGGGAAATCATGGTTCACGTAGGAATCAATAATAAAGAAAAGTAGGAAGGTGTTCTGAGGGAGCTTGCTGAGTTTGGTAATAGAGTTTACAGCACAGAAACAGGCCACTGGCCATGTTTATGGACCACACAAGCTTCCCACCCTATTTCATCTTACCTCATCAGGATATCCTTCTACTAACAAGACCTGGACAGTACCAGTTACAACAAACAGGATTAGATAGGTCAACATGTGTTTAGACACATAATGGATGATTTCACTAAGACACACTCCTACAGTGCATCTGGTGAAATTGCAGGCCTCTCACCTCAAGGCACATTCCTGCGACTGTCGCTGTCTGTTGGAAATGCTGCTTGTGGAATGAGCCCTTGGTGTAGTTGGGAATGTTCCAGATTTATAGCATAGGAGGACAAATTTGAGCACGGGGGCTGTTTACGTGGGATTATTTTACCTAATCTGATTAGTAACAGAATAAACAGCCTCAGGGCAGTGGACTGATGCTCGCATAAGACAGGAGAGGGAGTAAAAAAAAACAGACCAAAAAAAAATGTAACTGGCAGTAAAAAAAAAAAAGACTGTTTGCTGACAATGCAACCACTAGGTGGTGTAATACTGGCACATGCACAAAATGCAGCATCAACTGATACGTCATGGTTGACATCTCAGGCAGCTGCCAGTAATAAAGATGGCACTGCTCAATTTGTCGCAAGAAACGAATTAACCTCAAACCCCTTCAATGGCTGCGATTGCCGTCTCCTTCCCAACCCCAACAGTATCTCGTTCCCTCATGCCATCGCACTTTTTTGCCGCTCGCTCCCCACCTTGCCACTACCTCCCCCATGCCCCCACCCCTCACTTTCTCAGCCACTTGCTCCTGGCCTTGCGCTTCCCCCCTCTCGGCTGCTCGCTCCACCCTCGGCGACATATTCCCCGCCGGGAGTAATTAGCTGAGGTGGGGAAGTGGCGAGGCTGGAGCGAACAGACCGGGGGTGGGGGGAAAGCAGGGACGTCAGTGGCGAGGCTGGGAGCAAGCAGCCGAAGTAGGGTACTGTTGCAGGGGAACAGAGGTGACGATTGCAGCCATTAAGGGGTGAGGCAACGCTCGGATGACATCAATCGTTCTGCGTTGTCAGGAAACACCCCATTAAAAATATTTAAGCATAGGTTTAAAATGAAAATTTTAAATAAATATAAGGAGAATCAGGAATGAAGCACTGGAGTTAGAGATATGCAACCTAGTGAGATGATGAACACCCACCGCAATATTTCTGAGATGCCAAAGAGCTGGAGTTGAAGGGTATAAAAGTATTTCATGAGAATAGACCTACAAAAAGCAACTCTTCCGTTGCTTAAAAAAAAATCAAAACAAGATTACACAGTGGGAGCCATCCAGCGTACAATATTACAAGTTGGTATTCACAAATCACCCAAGAAACAAAGTGGATACATCTTGAAGTCAATGACCTTCTGCTTTTTTTTTTAAAAAAGAACTGTCAATAGCACAAACTGAAACACAAAGGGCAGAGTCATCTAGAGACTACAACAGTCTCGCCTGAGAGGTCAGAAAGGATTTGGGAGTGATCACTGATCATACTCTAAGCATCTGGCTAGCGTGAAGCAGTTACTAATACAGCAAATAACTTAAAGAAACACATCTGGGAGAATATCAGGTTACCAAAAACACATTATCCCACTACTGTACAGATCAATGGTGAAGTCAGATTAGAAGTACAGTATGCAAGTTTAGGACCCTTTCCTCAATAAAGGATATAGATGCATTATAAAAGGGTTCATAGAACAATAAACAAAGCTCAGAGAGCTACATGATAAAGAAAAGCTCAGGCAACTATAATAATTTTCTTGGGAGAAAAGAAAAAGCTTTGAATGCCCTCTCCCTGACGTAATAGCATATGGAACAGAACGAAAAGGAACAAAGTCATTGATTTGGGATCAATTGATACTTGATGAAATGGATATCAGTTCAGAAAATGGTTTGCAAGTTAGAAAGATATTAATGGCGCTGTACAATTTGAGGGGAAGAAAACTTAATTGTTTGTACAGTAGGAGATCCACAGATGATGCGGGGGTGTGGACGTATAACAATTATTCATTGACTCTGGTTGGAACAAACTTCATTTCTGTCCCCCTTTCTCTCCCCACAACGGATACTCCCCTTCTGACTTCTGCCTTCTCCTTCACCATCCACCTGCCACGTCAGAGATTGCAACCTGCAACAGGTACTGCACATACTCGGGTAAAAATCAATTTCGTGCAAAAGTCGACCCCTAACTTTAAGCTAAAAAAAAATTTTGATTCTTTTTTTTTTGCTTGCATAGTGTGTAAAAGTTGACCATAACTTTCAGGGTGCAGACAGAACATTCTAATCATATACCAGTATAAATACTCAAACATTCAGCGAGGACCCCCCATTATTTTCCCTATAAGACACCAAGGAACAACAAATACACAGCGCAGATTAAACTAAATGTCAGCATATGTGCAAAGATGTTGAATAATTGTGCAGCAGCAATGGAATTCAAAGTATCAGAGAAGAACGTTAGATTGGGGAAAGCTTTCCACACAGCTCATGAAGATGCTAAAGAATAAAAGCCCCAATAGGGGAAAGCCTGGCATGGTAAATTTGCAGAATAGGGTCAGTGAATGTTGCCTGAATGTATATCTGACTCTATGCCCTGTCTCCATGGTGGACATTATTAAAATTTCTGAAATATGACACATGAAAGTCGACTGAATTTTAGCCTCAAAAATTTTACAAGATTATATATGGTAAATGAGGTAAAGTTGGTAGTCTTTGGTGTTGCATAAGATGTTTTACAAGGAATAACACCCCAATGTGGTAGTGATGGCACAGTTAAACAAGTGGCAGAGCAGAACATTAGTAAATCTCTTGCCACAAAACCATACTAAATCCCAAACAGATTCTTCAATAACCCTTTGCATTAGAAGTGAATATAAATAGTGATTGAAGTCAGTTAATTGAAGGCTATAAGTGGTCCAGCAAGAAACACCAATCATTACCCAAGCTTATTGATTTTACTGCAGAAACTGATGACTCACTACAAGAGCCACACTAGGGATTTTTTTTACATTTTTATCAGCAATGCAGCATTTGCAGGGCTGCAGATCTATTGTAATTTACTCCTAATTAAGTTAAATGGATGCATATGAAGATACATTCTTGACCTTCTGGGGTCAAGTTCACTTCATGATATGTAGGCAGCACACACTAAGTCAAACCAAGCTCAACTCTGGAGAAAACATAGCAAAATACAATCCCAAAAATGGGTGGTGTTGCAAAATGTTCTTTCCCCCTCCGCCATCTCTTCTATCCACAACCCCATCCTACTCCCCCGTTGCCCACAGAGCCCCAGGATTGCACATGCCAATTTGTAATTGCTTAATTTAAAACAAAAAATACTTGCAGTCACATACAACTTGATCTTTGGGGGGGCGTCTCAGCAGATGATTGAGAAGGACCTGACGCATAGGAGCACATAATTTGAAATATACAATTACTCTCCCTCTCACTCAAAAGGGTAAGTATAGCAAAACAACCAACCAAAGACATTAATTCAGAGTCCAAGATGGGCATAGTGGCCAGCATCTGGCACTGAATGAAAAGTTGAGGCCGACGATCAATGGAGCCATGCTCTCCATCTCAGCCAGGAGTTGTGTTGCCTCAAGTGGATAAAAGCTACTTAAAAAGGAAACTACTCAGAATCAATTAATAATGGCAACCCCATTAGATTGGTTTATTATTGTAGACTGCTACTCAAAGAAAGGTGGATATAAAAGAACCAACAGTGTGCAATCTGGAGTGAGAGCAGTTTCAGGCGGCCCTGCAGCAAATATATTAAGCATTAAACTGTATGAATTTAGAATGCCCTCCTCCTCAGGGGAAATCCTATTCCAATTCACCTGGTCCTGGAATGAACCTCTGCATAACAGCAGCCTGGGAACAGAGCCTCGCTCCCAGTAGACATTTTTCTCCCGAGTCAAAAATCTGCCATGCCTCATTAGGAACACACTGAGGATGAGAATGGCCAATAGGGGGCAGACTTAAGATAAATTTAGGCCAAACGTCCTTAAAACTGACAAATGTTGCCACAAGAGGGAAGATAGATCAAAAATGAGAGGAGAAAGGAAAAAAGGAAAATTGCTATCATATGAAAATAAACTAAACATTTATCAGATCCGATTATCTGGTCTGACTTCCAGTCCTCCAATATTTTGAATCAGTTAGTGCCTTTGGGTGCAAAACAAATTCCAAAAGCATTTTAATGTTATGCCATTCTACAGATAGATAGCAAATGGAATTGAATACTGATAAGTGTATTAGCGAGGCAGAAACGAACAAATGGATTTGAATAATCAGGGAGACTTCAAAGAGGACCTGGGAGAGACAGTGGACCTGTCACTAAGCTAATGTGGAGGGAAAAAAAAAAGGCAAATCGAAATATAAAATACCTAGCCAGAACAGTGCTCGGCTTTACTAGTCATGCCACACATAAATTTGGGCACAACAATGCGCTTATACTGGAACACAGAAAAAATAATGAGGCTATATTCTAAGTGTAAGGAATGAGCCACAAGATAGATAACAGCAACAACTTACAAAGTGCAAGTGCATTTGACACTCCTGGATGAGAGCACTTATAGGAACAGGGCAGATTCATTGCAACATTATGAAATTAAGTGGTATAGACAAGATAAACCCAGAACATTACATGTTAAATTTCCTTTTCAAGTAAACAAAAATTCAAATATGTTTAAACCAGACATCAGGAAAAAACTCCTTTGCTCAAAACGAGGAAGAAATCATCTACCAGACTGGGTACTGGAGACACAAACATTAGCATTATTCAAAACACATTAGAGGCCATAATGGGATAATACTGCTGCATTTATAATTGTCTCGGACTAATAGCTGTAGTACAAATTCCAGGCCGGCAGCATACAGTGTACACTGCCTGCTCACCAATATCCCAGTTTAGAAAAGGGTTCAATTACTCAGTGCACACAGCATTCCCATCCCAGCAGCACATTTTTTGTTCTGCTCAGGGGATACCTTGCCACAACTAGCTAATGAGGTAGAGACTATAAATTTACTTAAAAAGCAAATGTCTAGGTATTCAAAAGAGGAAGCTATAAAAGGATGCAAGAAGTAGTGGCAAAGAAATCATTCAGAGGAGAATGCTCCAGCTGAAGAACTAAAACCGGCAATCAAGACGAACCTTGTGCTTGGCAAATTCTATTACTCAATGGAAAGTTGTAGTGGCAGAGTTTGCAACCTGCAAACATTCAATTAATCCCAGATAGGTTTACTCCACTTAAATGCTTCTTAAATTTGGCAAGAGATTTAGGACAGAGAAGAAACTGGTGAAAATTAACTGAGTCAATGATTCAAGCACAGACCATGTCAATCAGCATTTAAGAACAGGTTACAGAGGTGGTTGAAGGAAAGAACAGGATAGAGGGCACATAGGATTAAGGCTACCATTCTTGGAGGACAGAAATTTTGACATAGAAACAGGCAATTCAGCCCAGTCAGTCTGTGGATGGGCTGAATGGTCAGTTCTACATTATAATGTTATGTAATTTCTACACAGTTATGTTCCACAAGGTGTCAAACTGAATGAGACACTCCCTCCTCCAGGGGTAAGGTCATGCCTAGACTCCAGAATTGCACTACATCTTCAATATGGTTTCCCACTCAGCAACAATGCTAAAAAGTTAGTAAATACATGTATACAATGGCAGGATTGCTTCAAAAGGGCTGAACAGCCTTTTCCAACCCTGACTTATCGCAGACGGAATAAAACAACTCAACAGTATTGAAACAAAATGATTCTACAAGACCCCTTTTAGACCTGGCAACAATGTGAGCTGTTTCTACCTGAAATGTTAACTTGCTTGTTCTCTCCACTGATGTCGACTGACCTGCTGGAGTGTTGATTTCAAGATTTACAGCATCTTCAGGTTTTTTTTTTGTCTATCTCAGGTCTGGTGCCCTTCCAGTTGCCTTCTACAATACTGATTTGAGGAAAAACTAGGTTATGCAATCCCAAGTTCCTATGTCCCAGAACTACAGCCAAGTCAAGTATCTCAAAATTCCAGAACTGACTGCCCAAAGATTCTAGGATTTGCTGGCTACAGCCAGAATGGTCAAGAGCATGCTTGAGGATCAAGTTCTAGAGCAAACTAAATTAAGGCTACGGTTTCGGCCAAAGTTCCCATTTCTGGAGGATGGTGACCCCACTTCCATGTCAACCATCAACAGGACATTGTGCTGCTTGATACCAAGCAATGGACAATTCCAAGCCTAAGCAAACAAAATTAACAGAAGCTTTCTGATATAATTAATTGCTGTGCCAACACAAAAATTGATACATGGAGCTTCAAATTTCTGGCACTGACCAAGATTCAAGACTGTTGCTGGAAAAACAAAACTAAGCCCTCACACAGTTCAATGTACAAGAAAGCCACTGGTATATCTCACGTCCTTGTAAGTGATTTTCCATGCATGAGGTGCCAAGAAAAGTTAAGGTTGAAAATACATACTGTGATTTGCTTCTGCCATATAATGTAATATTGCTATTCGATTTTTGAATCTGCCATAATTCCAAATATGACCCATGTACTGACCAAGCTATTATAATTGCCACTAGAAATTTTGTTCCTTACTTTTCCTGAACTTCAATTCACTTACCGATGGTGCAATTTGTAGTTATTTTCCTACGTTTGGGATTGTGTCGTAGTAGTTCCAATTCTCTTTTTGTTGGTTCCCATGTTGAATACTTTTCGCCAACTCCTAAGAAGATTAAAGAGATTTCAATTTTGATGACACATGACTAGATACTGGTTAATGTTGCAGAGGTTCTAAACAAAAGTACAAAGAATTTCAAAGTGGGTGTGAATCTTCCACTAGTACAGTGCAATGGGCAGCGCAGTGGTTAGCACCGCAGCCTCACAGCTCCAGCGACCCGGGTTCAATTCTGGGTATTGCCTGTGCGGAGTTTGCAAGTTCTCCCCGTGTCTGCGTGGGTTTTCGCCGGGTGCTCCGGTTTCCTCCCACAGCCAAAGACTTGCAGGTTGATGGGTAAATTGGACATTATAAACTGCCCCTAGTATTGGTAGGGGGATATGGGGGATGTGGTAGGAATATGGGATTACTGTAGGATTAGTATAAATGGTTGGTTGATGGTCGGCACAGACTCGGTGGGCCAAAGGGCCTGTTTCAGTGCTGTATCTCTAAATAAAAAAATAAAATAAAAATAAATAAAAATAGTACACCACAGAATAATTTCAAATGGACCCAAGATTCTCTTTTTGGGGGAAATGATTTCTGACATATAGGAGCACTGTGGTAAAACACAATGGTATTCCAGATACATCACAGAAGAACAACTCTATGCCACACACGACATTTCCCTTCTCCAGGCCAGTGAATGGAGGCTCAGGATTTCGTTATACAGCAGGAAATCTACAAATGCCTCTTTTTGGAAAATTCTGTGTGCAGACAAGCTAGACCAAGAGGACCCAAGGTCATTCCATCCGCTGCAATATTCTGCAGGGTAGGCAGACGGAGATAAAATGAAAAGGTAACAATAAAAAAGTCAAATTATACTCTGGCTCTCCCAATGCACGACACTGCCGACTGGAACAGTTGCCAGTATCTTGCAGCTGGCATGATGTTTCGTCTCATTTGCTGCGATAATAATTTTTGCATGCCTACACTTGAAAAATATTGTATTTGGGTCATCCTGTGATACAAATGCTTGTTTTTCTTTTTCCCTACTTTTATTGTATTATTACAGATTTAAAACAAAACTGACTTACCACAGGCCAGAACTTGCACCATTCCAGTGAGGTGTCTCTGCAGGTCCAATTCCCTCCGACTTATTTTTCCTCCACAATATATTTAATGCAAAATTTATGATTTCTTCCTTTCTCTCCAGTTTTCTCAGCCTCAATCCTTCTCTATCCTTTCCTACCATCGAGACCAGAGTTCTCTTGGAAACCTATGTCCTGTGTCAGCTCAAACATGGACAGATACCCCTTTTAGCAACAATAGAGTATCAGCACTTCTGCTTCTCCCACCACTACAACGAGACAAAAATTTTCCCTAGAGGTTTTAAACATCTTTTGTTCTGTGCATCAAAATGGCTGCAAATTGCAAGGCACATAACCAGAAAGAGGCAGCTCAGAACTAAGACTTTAAATTTTGAAGTTCCAGAGAATTGAGCAGTCTAGTGAGCGGCACTGTTGAGGATGCCATCTCTAGGATTAGATTTTAAACCAAGGCCCTCAGGTTTCAGGTGAACGCAAAATATCCCATTGCACTACTCAGAGGAGCAGGGGAGTTCTCCCTGCTAACCTGAATATTTATCCCTCAACCACCTTCACTAAAAACAGATTATATTGTCATTTACTTCATTGGTTTGGGAGCTTGTTGCGAGTTTGTTGGCTGCTCTTTTCTCTACATTACAACATTAACTGCACTTCATAATTCCTTCATTGCTTTACAAGCACTTTGGAACACCCTGAACTTATGAAAGGTGCTCGAGAAATGCAAGTTTTTGTTTACATGAGAACATATAAAGAGTACAGGTATCAAGGAGAGCAGTCAGTATAGTTTAAGTTTTGCACCAAATCTACAGCAACTAAGCTAGCAAACAGGGGCAATCCAGTTGATGTGGTTTACTTAGATTTTCAAAAGACATTTAATGAAACTCAGTATGCAAGACTACTAAGGAAATTAAGACTCACTGACTAGCTGACAGATTGAGAATTAGTTAAGACAGAAACAAGGTGGTGATAAAAAAAAAGTTGCCTGGGGAAAGAGTAGCCTAATTGTATTCCACAGGGATCTAGCAGTATTAAATTTGTTAATGCCACAAAGCTTTGGCAGATAATGAGAAAAGAAAACACAAGAATTGAGAGATGGCATACAGGTTTTAATGCAAATAAATGAATAGCAATGCATATACAAACAGATAACAGTAAACATGGAACGGTCTTATTTGCAGACAGCATCTGGACAGTGTGAAGCACTGTTCAAGCTGGAGGAGTATTGGACTGCATGTTACAACAATCTGAGTGACATTCTGCAAAATCAATAGAAAGGCTGATCTAGAGTAAGACAAGCAGCTAGCTATCAGTCATCCTAACCTTGAAAAAGATGCACACAAAGTCACAAAAAAGTGACTGGTACAATTCAAGACTTTTAAAATTAAGAAAAATTTAAGTGAATGAACTGTTTTTTTGATTGTAAAATCAGTGAGGGGAAACTTGACATGTAGAACTTAACTTCCAGTTAAACGACAAGATGAAGCCATAAATCTTTGACCCCATCCTCCTCCCCAACCACCTTCTCAGGTTGAACCAGACTATTCATCACCGTTACAATGTTAAACCCAAGCTGAACGTTTGTGACCCCCATCTCTCCATCATAAAGATCACATATCTCCACCACAAGCCTACCTAACATCACTGGACCTCAGACCACCCACAACTGAAATCATCTGTGCTTTTGTCACCTCCAGACTTAATTACACCAGGGCTCTGCTCACCAGCCCCTTTAGCCAACTTCCATAAATTTTGGCTTGCCCAAAATTTCACTGTTCATATCTGGCACCAGACCAAATCTCTCGGTCCTTGCTGACATTACCTAAACTATCTTAATATCTAGGTATAGGAGGAAAGAACTTCAATGGACCGATGATCTCTTTCTTTATTTTCCTTACGCTTAGTTACTCCAATCAGATGAGGAGCACCTCAATAATTCTCATGACTTAACTCACCAGGCTGTTGGTTCTTCCTGACTATTTTCCCCTAGAATTTCACATCAGAAAGCATCCATTCTACCCAACCTCAAAAATGAATTGAAACAAAAAAAAACACTGCACTACATACCTTGCAACTTCCATGCTTTTCTTTGTTCTTCTTTGGCAATTTGTTCCATGTCTTTGTCATATATATAATCTTGACACATAAAACAATATATACCCCCATACAAGAGGTCTATGGCTGGGAAGAGAAAGAAAACAAAGGGTAAATTCTCAAACCCTTTCATTAAAACAAAGTCAACAATAATTGTCACATTTTCACTGAAAATATTTTCTTTACCTCACACCAGAACAAACTTCGAAAGCAAGTTAGAAAGTACAGAAAGGATGAACCTCCTTTTAAACCTCAGACCCCAAATGCCTACTCAATAATTAACTATGGACATTTCTCAGGCTTTCAACCTGAAGTTATTAAATCTCTTGAAGTTGACAGTACCATTCATGAACGAAATACGAATG
This sequence comes from Heterodontus francisci, assembly GCF_036365525.1. Lineage (NCBI taxonomy): Eukaryota > Metazoa > Chordata > Chondrichthyes > Heterodontiformes > Heterodontidae > Heterodontus > Heterodontus francisci. Next base: position 38,150,080 of record NC_090394.1, on the reverse strand, counting down.
ACACCAAGCCAATGCTCCATATGACTGGACCACATCAATTGGATAAACACAGCCTTCATTTCTCAACTACTTTAAAACTGCCTAAACTCAGTGTTGCCAATCTGCACTCCCTGGGCAAATAAGCATTCCACTGATCAAAATAAGGAACAAGTCATAGGTTAGTAGAATATTCTATATTGTCCCCGGCAATGAGGGTCCAACTGAGGGAACACCTGTGCAATCACCGAGTTACTCTCAGATCAATGACCATCTAAAATATCTACTGTGCAGGTACTGTACCTACTCGCTACATCTTCAAGTGTTGCTGCCTTGAGTTAATAGCTAGGACAAATATAATGAAGTCTAGTGGAGCTATTTTCAACTCTGGCTTGAATTCTACAGAAACAGATTGTCCCTGGACAAAAGGAGAAAGTAGGGAGACCTGGAAGATAGTACCCAACTGACTTCTAATAGACTATAAACCAAAGGGTTGGAAGGTAACAATGTATCAATTAAAAAAGGGTAAACTAGCCAAAAATTAGGGCAGTGAGCAAGAAACAATATAGCACTTTGTAAATGCCTGTACCTGGATAAAACCATCCAAGTTGCACTAGTGCATACAGTAGGAACTGCAACTCGAGCTCTGGCAGTGATTCAGTATTGAGGAACCCAAACCCTAAGTTAGTGAAAAACTCAAATGGGATCAGCCACCAAGTCAATGAGGCAATGGCAAGAAAGGCAGAATCAGCAAGTGATAGTTACTCCCACCATTGAGATCAAACAGGGCTGTATGGAAAACTAAATAGATGAGCTTGTACACTGACCCAATAACGATCCATTGTAACTGGCATCAATGAATGAAGTCCAGCATAGTCTCCTCTACATGCAAAGCAACTGGTGACTGGAAACTAATTGCAGGCTTGCACATTGATGGTGTCAGCCCAGTTCCTCAATTAGCATAAGGAAACTGCATTAATACTCTGCAGCACCCTAGGATATCACTGATCGAGGACAGGTCTCAAAAAGGGGTGGCACAGTGGTTAGCACCACAGCCTCACAGCTCCAGGGACCTGGGTTCGATTCTGGGTACTGTCTGTGTGGAGTTTGCAAGTTCTCCCTGTGACCGCGTGGGTTTTCACCGGGTGCTCCGGTTTCCTCCCACAGCCAAAGACTTGCAGGTGATAGGTAAAATTGGCCATTGTAAATTGTCCCTAGTGTAGGTAGGTGGTAGGGAATATGGGATTACTGCAGGATTAGTATAAATGGGTGGTTGCTGGTCGGCACAGACTCGGTGGGCCGAAGGGCCTGTTTTAGTGCTGTATCTTAAATTAAAAAATAAGGCAACCCAAAGTCTGTTTCATAAAGCCCAGCTAGTCTCCACAAATGCTGGGCAGCTCCAAACAAGGTCAAAACCATAAAAGAAAACTAAATAGATCCATAAAGCTTGGGTTGTCAGAATATGGAAATCTAAATGTCCCAAAAGCTTAGCAGCTCTGACTGAAGTATTTCCTGCTAACAGCCACATTAGGCCTCAGTAACAGACTGAAGTTGTTCAAGGAAGCCAATGTTTTCCCAGAGGATAGAATCATAAAACACTAGCAAAATGGGCCATTTAGCCCATCAAGTTTAAACCAGTGCTTTTCTTAATCAGCTAGACTAATCTCATTCACTGGTTTGTTCCCAATTTTAAATATTCTTCTCTTTCAAGCAACCAATTCCTTTTTAAACAGGATTCATTTAGGGACTATGCTTTAACAGTTTGCAACATTCCACATCTGAACACCCTAGATACAAGAATACAAATAAATAGAACGAAACCAACATGTCCTTTGTCATTCATCAAAAACGTGCTCAACTCAGACAATTTTTGACTGATGAAGCACTTTCGCTTACCCCATTTCATCATCCTTATTTTGTGTCTACACTCCCACCATGACTAATGGTAATAAGTACAAGAAATTCTGTGACCAAAGAGTTTATTTTCTAAAAAAGATTCACTTGGAGAAGTTGAGCTTAGGTTAACTTATTCCAGGTTAGAGTCACGCTGCCAAACATGGACACAATTGAGCATCACTTGTAGCATCAGAAAGTATTGATTATTCAGGTGTCGTCCGGCATGTATTTCTCATCAAGATAAATTCTGAATGAGATGGATGCCCTCAAATTATAAACAAGTCAATCTGATGGACTCAACTCCGGTTCAGTACCAAGACACTAACTTTAACTAACACCACACAGTGAAGAATGTTGTAGTGGACGAATTCATTCCAAAATAGTTACCATTAACCAAATAAACATTACAAAATTTTGACTTTTAAACACATGGACCCAGAGAACATTCCTAGAAAATAAACTCCGACAAGATGCCTTGAAGCTGAAAATCACGAGAAAATGTCATTTCTTGAAGTAACACCAGAAGTAGGTTTAAGTACTAAGACTGGTTTAACACAAGGGCACAAATAGTCGTTCTCCTAGAACACTTAAAAACTATCCACTGAAGAGCAGAGATTTCTTAGTGGCCTGGTCAACACTCCTTCCTCAACAACCATCAAATCAACAATTCATCCCTCTCATTGCTGATGTACAAAATAGTTGTTGTATTTAAGTTGTCCACATAAAGCATGGCATTAGTTTTCACGTGTATGCTGATGACACTCCGCGCTCTCACCACCACTTCTCTCGGCTCCTCCGCTATTGTCAAATTATGACTGCTTATTTGACATCCAGTACTGGATGAGCAGAAATTTCCTACAAGTCAATATTGGAAACACTGAACCATTGTTTTTGGAACCAAACTCCATTGCCTAGGTAACAACTCCATTCCTCTCCCTGGCAACAGCCTGAGATTAAGCCAGTCTGTTTGCAATCTTGGTGTCATATTGGACCCAGAGATGAGCTTCATTCCATCACCAAGACTGCCTATTTTCACCTCCATAACATTGCCTGACTTTGCCCGTCTCAACTCTTCTGCTGCTTAAACCTCATACACACCTTTGTTACTTCTAGACTTACTATTCCAACACAACTCTAGCTGGTCTCCCACATTCTACTCTCCGTAAACTTGAGGTCATCCAAAACTCTGCTGCTGGTGGCTTAACTCGTATCAAGTCCCATTCCCCCATCACCCCTGTGCTCGCTGGCCTACATTGGTTCCCGGTCAAGCAGCACCCTGATGTTAAAATTCTCATCCTTGTTCTCAAATTACTAAAAGGCCACATCCCTCCCCATCGCTGTAATCTCCTCCAGCCCCACAATCCTTCAAAATATCTGTCCTAATTCTGGCCTCTTCTGCATCCCTGATTTTAATCACTCCACCATTGGTGGCCCCGTCTTCAGTTGGCTAGGCTCCAAGATCTGGAATACCCTCCCTACACCTCTCCGCCTCGCTTTCCTCTTTTAAGACACTCTTTAAAACCTACTTCATTGACAAAGTTTTTGGTTATCTGACCCAATATCTCCCTTTTGTGAATTGGTGTCATACTTTGTTCTATAATGTTCCTGTGAAGCACCTTGGGACATTTTATTACATGAAAGATGCTATATAAATATAAGTTGCTGTCATAACCGTCAATGCACTATAATTAATTGTACGTGACATTTGAGAAATACCACAAGGAACTATTTAAATGCAAGTCTTTCATTCTTGATTTTATTTTTAAATGTAATGCTTTACAATTTTACTTCATTTGCTTTTCTGCTCGGCAAAGTAGTACACAATATTTTTCACTGTCTGTTAACATACCATTGTCAGTATCAGCCAGAAGCTCAAGCTGTTGTGTGATCTTTCCTGCATCCTTAAAAACCTACAGCCTGTTGACAAATTGGCATACAATACACACATTGGGACACATACAAGTTAAACCAACTCCAAAAGGCATCGGTAAATCCATGCTTGGAGGATCCATGCACTTGAAAGGATACATCAGAAAGGATGAAAGGTGCTTATTCAAAAACAAAGATGGCTAGAGCTTGTATCAATTGGAAACGCACTGGTTATAAAATGTGGTCTAGACAGGTTCCATTGATAGTCATAAATAAAAAGGCCAGGTGGGCTGATAGATTATGCTACAAATATACTTGCACTTCAGCTTCCTGTCTCCATCTGATGTGTGCAAGCTGACTGTTGGTAGATCACCCTCAGGAGGAAGACCTCCCAGCTGAGTACAGTCATAATTTTTAAGTGTTATGCCTGAAAGTAGGAAGTATTTTGTTTTTATACAAAGTATCACAACTACAGATACTATATATTTTCTTTGCCACATACAACTATACATCCTGGAGTGACAGCATATTGGTAAAAAGATACACCTGCCCATATGGGCCAGCATGTTCAAATTATATCTCAATACACAAAACAGACTGTTCTGTGCCCTGATAGTTTCCCAGCTCAAATGCTGGACACAGTCCTCATGCTAAGTTCCAACAACCAGCATGAAAAGTTCAGCACAAATGGCCAGAAAAATTGTGAAAGGGCATGTTAAAGCATACTATGGTCACATGGAAACAAAAATAGGAGCAGGAGTAGGCCATTCAGCCCTTCGAGCCTGCACCACCATTCAATACGATCATGGCTGATCGTCCAAACTCAGTACCCTGTTCCTGCTTGCTCCCCGTATCCCTCGATTCCTTTAGCTCTAATAACTATATCTAACTCTTTCTTGAATATATTTAACGATTTGGCTTCAACTGCTTTCTGTGGTAGAGAATTCCATAGCTTCACCACTCTCTGGGTGAAGAAATCCCTCCTCATCTCAGTCCTAAATGGCTTACCCCTTATCCTTAGACTGTGTCCCCTGGTCCTGGACCCCACTCACCTCCCCCCTCTGCCATCAGGAACATCTTTCCTGCATCTAGTCTGTCCAGTCCTGTTAGAATTTTGTAGGTTTCTATGAGATCCCTCTTATTCTTCTAAACTCTAGCGAATACAAGCCTAATCGACCCAATCTCTCTTCATACATCAGTCCTGCCATTCCAGGAAACTGTCTGGTGAACCTTTGCTGCACTCCCTCCATAGCAAGAACATCCTTCCTCAGATAAGGAGACCAAAACTGCACACAATACTCCAGATGTGGTCTCACCAAGGCCTTGTATAATTACAACAAGACATCTTGCTCCTGTGCTCTAATCCTCTCTCTATGAAGGCCAACGTACCGTTTGCCTTAACTGCCTGCTGCACCTGCATGCTCACTTTCAGTGACTGGTGCACAAGGACACCCAGGTCTCATTGCACCTCCCCCTTTCCCAATCTACCGCCGTTCAGATAATCTGCCTTAATGTTTTTGCCACCAAAGTGGATAACTTCACATTTATCCACATTATACCGCATCTGCCATGTATTTGCCCACTCACTCAACTTGTCCAAATCACACTGGAGCTTCTCTGCATCCTCCTTGCAGCTCACACTCCCACCCAGCTTTGTCTCATCTGCAAACTTGAATATATTACATTTAATTCCATCAATTTCATTAATATATATAGTGAATATCTGGGGTCCTAGCACAGATCCCTGCAGTACCCCACTAGTCACTGCCTGCCACCCAGAAAAAGACCCGTTTATTATGGAAACGATATAGTTGCGATTACGGAGACATGGCTGCAGGGTGACCAAGGATGGGAACTGAACATCCAGGGGTATTCAATATTTAGGAAGGGCATGCAAAAAAAGGAAAAGGTGGAGTAGTGTTGTTCGTAAAAGAGGAAATCAATACAATAGCGAGGAAGGATATTAGCTCAGAGAATCCTAATGTGGAATCTGTATGGGTGGAGCTAAGAAACACCAAGGGGCAGAAAAAGTTAGTGGAGGTTGTATATAGATCCCCAAACAGCAGTGGTGATGTAGAGGATGGCATTAAACAGGAAATTAGAGACGCATGCAATAAGGGTGCAGCTGCAATTATGGTACATCTACATATAGATTGGGCAAACCAAATTAGCAATAATACTGTAGAGGAGGAATTCCTGGAGTGATGGTTTTTTGAACCAATACACTGAGGAACCAACTAGAGCACAGGCCATCCTAAACTGGATATTGGGTAATGAAAAAAGGATTAGTTAACAATCTTGATGTACAGGGTCCCTTGGGGAAGAGCGACCATAACATGATACTCTCCATCTTAATGAAAAGTTGAGAGAGAGTTGATTCCGAGGCTAGGGTCCTGAATCTAAATAAAGGAAACTATGCAGGTATGAGGCGCGAGTTGGCTATGATAGATTGGGGAACGTTACTTAAAGGGTTGACAGTGGATCGGCAATAGCTAGCATTTAAAGAGCGCATAGATGAATTACAACAATTGTTCATTTCTGTCTAGCGCAAAAATGAAAACACGAAAGGTCGCTCAACCGTGGCTTACAAAAGAAATTAGGGATAGAGATGCAAGGAGGAGAAATATATAAATGGCCAGAACAAGCAGCAAACCTGAGGATTGGGAGCAATTTAGAATTCAGCAAAGGAGGACAAAGGGATTGATTAAGGGGAAAATAGATTGAGTGTAAGCTTGTAGAGAACATAAAAACTGACTGTAAAAGCTTCTATAGATATGTGAAGAGAAAAAGATTAGTGCAGACAAATGTGGGTCCCTTACAGTCAGAAACGGGGGAAATTTATAAATGGGGAACAAAGAAATGACAGACCAATTAAAAACATACTTTGGTTCGGTCTTCACAAAGGAGGACACAAATTACCTCCCAAAAATGTTGGGGAACATGGGTCTAATGAAAAGGAGGAACTGTATGAAATTAGTACTAGTAGGGAAATGGTGTTAGGGAAATGGATGGGATTGAAGGCCGACAAAACCCCAGGGCCTGATAATCTACATCCTGAGGGTTACCATTGACCAGAAGCCGAACTGGATTAGCCACCATGGCTACAAGAGTGGGTCAGAGGCTCGGAATCCTGCGGTGAGTAACACCTCCTGACTCCTCAAAGCCTGTGCACCATCTACAAGGCACAAGGCAGTGTGATGGAATACTCTCCACTTGCCTGGATGGGTGCAACTCCAACACTCAAGAAGCTCAACACCAGCCAGGATAAAGCAGCCCACTTGATTGTTTGTGGATGGGGTGTCATTCACTCTCTCCACCAACGCTGCACAGTGGCAGCAGTGTGTACTATCTACAAGATGCACTGCAGCAATGCACTGAGTCTCCTTAGACAGCACCTCCCAAACCAAGGAGGACAAGGGCAGATGATGCATGGGAACACAGCCACGTGCAAATTCCCCTCCAAGCCACACACCAACCTGACTTGGAACTATATTGCCGTTCCTTCACTGTCACTGGGTCTTTATCTTGGAACTCCCTTCCTAAGAGCACTGTAATTGGGTACCTACCCCACATAGACAGCAGCAGCTCAAGAAGGCAGCTCACCACCACCTCCTCAAGGGCAATTAGGGATGGGCAATAAATGCTCGCATAGCCAGCGATGCCCACTTCCCATGAATGAATATAAAACAAACAAACAGTCTGAAGTGGATGATCCGGTAGTCCACAGCTGAAGCTGTAATCTTGAAGTCCTCGCTGGTCAAAGTGCATTTTGTGGTTGGCCGGCTTTGCTCAGGGTTTTCTTGAAGGCAGAATTGCAGTTGGCTCACTTACCCTGGTTGGTGGTTGTAGCAGTTTGTAAGCTTGGAGGGAGCAGAGTCACAGATGGTTTTCAAACTTGATGTTTTCTGGGGAGAGAGCAAGAGGGAGAAAGGGAAGCACGCAGCTTTCTGCTTGTTGCACACTGAGTTGCTGCTTGTTTTCTGTGAGTATAAGAAAACTTCTGTTTTTTCCCCCAGAGATGGACAGACGGTCACATGATTCTCTCAATCCCCTTTGTTTTTAGTGAGATACAAGATTCAGAATTGACTTCACAGGTTCCAGGATGCCAATATTTACACTCTGAGGGGTTTAGAGTCAGAGTTATACAGCACAGAAACAGGCCCTTTAGCCCATCGTGTCTGTGCCAGCCATCAAGCAGCTATCTATTCTAACCCCATTTTCCAGCACTTGGCCTGTAGCGTTGTATGCTATGGCATTTCAAGTGCTCATCTAAATACTTTTTAAATTTTGTGATGGTTCCTGCCTCTACCACCTCTTCAGGCAGCGTGTTCCAGATTCCAACCACCCTCTGGGGTGAAGAAATTCCAAAGTCAATGTGTCAGGATTGCCTTAACTGCCATACTAATGAAGCAATCCTAGGTAATTCAATTACTTAGAGCAAGCCATTGTTCTGGCTCCAGGGCTCCTCAGACCTCTGTCTGCAGTTGGGCCTTTGAATGTGCAAAGGTGTTTGATGCAAATTGCAGTGGCCATCTCGGCTGCCAGTTTTTTAAGTTACTGTAGGATTTTTTCCATTAAAAAAGACTATTGTAAATTTCCAACCGATGAATTAATATTTCTCATTTGGCATATGGGGTATTCTTGACAGGGGTGATAAGGAAGAGCTGGGGATGGTGGTTTTGGAAAGGCTTAGGGTTGGAATTCCACACTTAGGGTCTTGACAACTGAAGGCACAGCTACCAATGATGGAGGGATTATGAACATACATAGTCTTCCTAATCTCCTCTCAGGTTTTTGTGTAATCAGGGTTTGGACTGTTTGGTTTCAGTTCAGGACTTAAAGACCTTGTTTCTTTTTCTGAAACTGGTACTTCAGGCACCGAAATCTGAACTGGTTCACACTCTGGCAAACGTTTGCCGTCAAGCTGAAGTTTTGGATCACCTTGCGCCAAGATCATGTGACCCTAGGTAAACACTTCACTTTTCCATCAATTTCAACTACCTCAACACCACGAACATTTACTCGGTCCCACTTGTGAGCGGTGGGGGGGCTCATAACACGAACAGGTTAATTACTCTTCAAACTATGCACTTCTGTGTCATACTGACATTTCTGACTGAACTGTTTTCATTCAACTTTCACAGTCAAATTTGGTAGAACTAAAAAAAAAATCTTCAATTCATTAAGGTGTATACCCTGTAGTTGAATATGGAGTTATTCTATACTTCAGCAGAAAATTAGCTAATCTCCAAGTTTCAGTATGGAACTTGAACATCTATGCAGCACTTGCTTCGAGTGCTTCCTTGACTATTCCCACATATCTTTCTGCTCCCTTTAATGCTGGATGATCTGGAGGAGTGAGGGTAGGTTTGATACAATTTTGCTTTATGAAATTCTGAAACAGAACAGAACGGAATTGAGGGAAGTTACCAGAGACAAGCTCCTCCAGTAAACCATGATCAGCAAAAAACAAAAACGGACCATAACTCGTCTATTGTCTTTTCAACTTGGTGTTTTGACCCACAGCCACATAAGCGCCTGTGTATGACCATGCACAGGCTGTGCCAATGTCTCACAGCTGAGCCTTGCCTCCAGTCATCTTGGAACCTCCTTGCCATTGGACCAAGGCCCTGCTCTGCCAAGGCCACGAGGTGGCCAGAGTGCAACGACCACTCCCGTTTGGGAAAAAAAAGGCACTCAAAGGCATCGCCCACTGACTAAAATGAAGTTTGGGACTTGAAACATGAAGACCCTCATGGCCAACCCCAACTGTGACCGGCCTGAGCACCACACTGCCATCACAGCTCGGAAACTCAGGCGCCTCAGCAGTGCCACCTTAAGTGAGACGTGACATGACATGCGGGGGGGGAGGGGGGGGGGGGTGCGGGGAGGAAACTGAAAGAGCAAGACAGCAGATACTCTTCTGGGAGACTCTTCCATAAATAAGTGTAACAACTCCTCTATGGGATGGGCTTCACCATAAGAAACGAGCTTGTCTGGCACCTCAGTGACTCCCCCTACAGGATAAGTGAACGCCTTACCCCAACAAGAAACCAGCATGCCACTGTCATCAGTGCATACTCTCCTACTCAAAGCAACAGAGGAGGCCAAGAAGGTATTTTACACCGACCTTGAGCAAAGCTTAGCCAGAGTCCCAGCAGACAGACAACAACCTGATCCCCCTTAGAGACCTCAATGTCAGTCGGGAAGGATGCAAATTTTTGGAAGGGGGCAATTGGCAAGGAAGGAGTCAGGAAAGCACACTTCAATGGAGTCCTCCTCCTGAGGAAAAGTCGAGCATGACCTAGTCACAACATCTTGCCCCAGAGAGAAACTCAAGACCTCATGGCAACACCCTCGGTCCAAACACTGGCACCTACTCAACTACTTCATCGATTGAGCCAACCACCACCTCCATCAGCCTAGTCCCCAAGCAATGCAAGAATAATCATTTAAGGCCTCAAAAGTGGCCCTTCTCAGTCTGTGCCTTACCGCCAAACTCTCAATCTCCAACGTCCAGGACCCACTGTGTTTCATTAGTGCCTGGTTGACCCTAAAGGCCATTAGAACAAGCACCTGCAAAGATGCCCTTGGCTTCTCCACCAGGAAGAATCATGACTGGTTTGATGAGAATGACCAAATAATAGAGGACCTAAATCAAGCATAAGCACAACCTAGAAATGTCACCACACATGCAAGGCAAAATAGCAATCCTACAGGCTCCAGAAGAGTGGTGCAGCATGAAACCCAAGACATAAAAACAAATGGTGGGTAGAAAGAGCACAAGAGATCCAGCAACTTGGACATCAGGACATATGCAGTTTCTTCAGTGCTGTCAAGGTGATCTACAGCCAAAGCACTCAAGGACCCACCCTGTTGAGACACAAGCATGGAGGAGACTAGTCTTCGACTTGAATGTCCTTAACTCCATCCCTCAACACCCGTTCCAGGTCAGTCTTTGTGCTTACCAGGCCTCGGAAGCAGACTGAATCCCTGCCAAAATCCTGAAGCACGGTAGAGATAAACTCCTGGTGTGACTGCACAACTTCATATCTCTCATCTGGGATGAGGAGTATTGTGATTGTGGCTACATTCAAGAAGGGAGACAAAACCAATTGCAGCAACTATAGAAGAATCTCCCTGCTGTCTGCCACAGGGAAGATGACTTCAAAGATTCTGAATTGCCTCCTCCCAGTGGCTGAAGAGCTCCTACTGGAGTCACAGTGTGGCTTTCACCTATCGAGAGGCACCACAGACTATATTACCTTCATTGCACAGCAAATGCAAGAAAAATTCAGGGAACAACTCTTCAACTTACACCTTCAATCGAAAACCAAAATCTCTCCAACCTCAGCCGTCGAGCTTCAGTATGCAGATAATGCTCGTGTATGTGCCCACTCTGAAACCAAGCTCTAGATCATTGGTGACTGCATGAAAATGGGTCTTTCACTAAACAGTTGGGGCTGAATTTTACACCCCCCCCCCCCCACCCCAAAGAGCAGGATGGGGGGGGGGGGGGGGAGGGAAATGGAGCGGGAGGCTCCAAGGGCCCTTCCCAACCCGCTCCCGCCGTCACTTTTATGCAGAGCAGCGGCGGCGCAAAACGGCCCACCTGCCCCAGGCGAATCAAGGCCCTTAAGTCGCCACAACAGCCTCCGCCCACCTCCACGCAGATTTTGCACGTGGAAAGCAGGCATCCTAGACCATAGAAAAGCCGCCTGACAAAAGCAGGTGGCATTCTGATGGCCTGGAAAGGAGGCAGTGTGGCGGAGGGGAGCAGTGCTCCTCATCAGGCACTGTGCCCGATGGAGGGCCACCCACCCAATCGACCACACTTGCCTCGCCAGGGATGATCGGTCAGGCCCTGGCGAGGCACCAAAAAAAAAAAAAAACACCTTAGATCCGTGGCTCCCCTACATCATCTTCTGTCAGCTGGGCTGCTGTCCCAGCAGTGGCCTGGTGGTGCTGCAGGGACAGAGAGCTGCAGGCCCACTGATTGGCCGGCAGTTCTATGAGGCAGGACTTCCTACCTCAAGCAGGTGGAAGTCCCTCCTCAGACCAATTACAGCCCGGGGATCCACCAAATACGTCGAATCCCAAGACCAGGTGGAAGCGGGTTCGCCACCGACTTTTCAGTCGGTGGACAGCTCCCGTCTGCCTAGGGTAAAATCCTGGCCTTGGAAAACGAAGCTCCACTTCCAACCAGCTCCCACAGCACAACACTTCCCTTGTCAATCAAAATCAGTGGCAAGATCCTGGAAAATGTGGACTGTTTTCCATACCTTGGGAGCCTCTCCTTGGCAAAGACATACAGACAAGGCTCTGTGTCTCCAACATGCCAGCTTAGCCTTCGGCCATCAGAGGAAGGGAGTATTTGAGGATCAGGATTACAAACAGAGACCAAGATCATGGTTTACTCGTCAGCAGTGATTCCCTGGGCTCGTACATGCTTTGGGGACTTGGACAACCTACAGCAGGCACCTTAAAAGCACCGAAGTACCACATGAGGTGCCTCCACAAGATCCTCCAAATCCAGTGGCAAGAAAAGCAGTCCAACAGCAGTGTCTTCTCCCAAGCCAACCTGCCCAGCATCAGGGTGCTAAACACCCAAAATCAGCTCTGCTGGGAAGGACATGTCATTTGCAAGCCTGACACCAGACTCCTGAAAGTGGCTGTTCTACTCCAAAATTAGTCACAAGAGATTCCCAGGAGGACAGTGGAAACACTTGCGATGTCCTCAAAGTATCCCTGAAGAGGTCAAACATCCCCATCAACTTGAGAGAGTCCCTGACTCATGACCTTCCAGGGTGGAGAAAGGTCATTCAGGAAGGCATTGTACACGGAGGGACTTGTCAGGAACATGGAGGTGAAGTCAAGGCATCAGAAGTGCACACACCTCCAAGCTACTAATCTACTTGACCCCTCAACCACCATATGTCCCTCATTTGGCAGAGTCTGCAGATCACACATTAGACTTATCGGCCATCTCAACCATGAAACCGGAGTGGAAGCAAGTCATCATCAACCCTGAGGGACTGCCTAAAGAGAAGTTTTGACCCATATGCTTTACTTCGATCTAGTTAGAGTGACTATCAATAAGCACCAAGAAATCGTCCCTTTCCCTTTTGCAAAGGTCTACATGCACTCTTTGAAATGGACAAATTGCCTATGACCACGGTTAAGGAGTTTTTTCAGCAGCTTATTCCTGCAGCTTTGACAAATGGTACATTTGCTAACCAATGATTGTAGATCACCATCTAGTCCAAGCCAATAAGCAAAAGTTCTGGTTATAGATTTCATGCTAATGATATCAATGTGTTCAGTATGGAGTTCTTCCAGAACCTTGTCTTCTAAAAGAATGAGGTACTACCACTGACACCAATTAATACATCCCTGTTCACATGACAACTCGTTATGTCGATTGTGGAATGGTTTCAGTTCCTGATCTGTACACCAGTCAAACTCTGCCCCAAGTTTGTTGGTTAACTTCTGAAAAATTGGCCTGAGTTTCAGATGCAATTTCAGTCAGTGACTGGAAAGTCCTCATCCACAACTACTATTGAAGATTACACTTTCATGACTTACTTTTCAGTCTTCATGCAGAACACAACACTGTCAGCTACCACATTCTCCCTTTGTTGAGAATTTATCAAAACTTAGTATTCTGTGTTTTTAAACACTGAAAAAGGATTTCAGTGGACATTGAGACAACTGCAAATAGTTGAACTTCATGGATGTTTTGAAAAAAGTTCAACTAAAGTTGAACAAGGTAAACAAGAACTGTAATGCAGGTAATTTCAAGGAAAACCGCAGGGGTCGACTTGAGCTACCCACTGTTGTGGCAAGTCTTAGTGTGTTGCTCCCGCCACGGTTGTGTCAATTCAGTCCGGTCACTCCACAGGTTGCAGCATATTAAGCTTTTGAAGCCAATTGGTAAACAGCCAAATTAAACACTCTAGTGACCCCCAGAATGAAAGACCAAACCAGGTACCTTTAGACAACAAATTAAGTATTAAAAAACTAAATCTTAAACACTATTAAGACAGACCCATGTCTAAAGACCTTACAACTTATTTTAACCTAACTCCTGCATTCACACATACACACAAAACTTTGACAGTTAACCAGTTTAAAAGTGGAATTTAAAAAAATTAGCTGTCCAAGATCAAATAAAAGTAAGTTGTTGTAGGTTACGTTCCTGATGGAGGTCTTCTAATGTGGAAGCAGTCAAAGGCCACTCAAAATCTTCATCCAGATTTGATGAATAGTCCTTCAGTAGATAAGCATTCAACTCTTTGGCTGCAGCAAGCATTAAACAATTCTTTGAACGATGAGCAGAACAATACAAATGGTTTATTGAAAAAGGCTTTTCAAATTTACTCAGGGAATTAACTTGGCTTGTAGCTCCTTTGTAGAATTTTTGATGAGAGGAAATAGACAGCTTTCTTCACTTCAGTACACTTTGCTGGAAAATCTCTCCAAACTAACTGGTTTCAGCCAGTTCCCCACACAGCCAAGTGGAAACATTACCATGTGACCTCACTCTCTTCTGTTTCTTTCTCTCCCTTAAAGGTGCACTGTTTTAACAGAGTCTTAAAGGTATACACACTTTTTAAACAGAGGAGAAAAATAATTACAAGCCTGTGACACAACAGTGTTTATGCAAGGGCATGTGACTTGTTTATGGAAGGTTTTGGTTTCAGTTTTGAACTTTATAAGCCAGAAGAGTTTGGATAAAAAGCAAGCATTTGGAATTTCATTTTGACCTGCCTGGAGATCAGAAGACGACTCAGAAAAGTATGGGCTCTCTGTAAAGGAATCCGACAACTCATGAAAAGAAACACTAATTCAATATGTGGCAGATTCCTATCGTCTCCCGTCTCAGATGAATCCCTGCATCAAGCTGTACGGTTGCCTTTTGGGTTAAGGTATCTTTTACAGCTATACTGCTGCTAGAAGACATAAAAAGATCCTCGTTGCTGCATATCAGATGGAAGACCTTATGTGAAGTCTTCTACTGCTGAAGTTTTTTGAACACCTACCCATCACAGACTGTTAATCAACCTCACCTGGAAAGACTTAGAGTGACATCCAACTATTTGACTTTGGGACACCTCACCAAACCAAAGAACTTCCTTCCAGAACATGACAGACTAACTTTTTTCTTTATTCCTTTCATTCCTATTAAATGGCTGTAAACAAAAATATTTTTTTTCCTCCTGTTAACCGGTTTTTGGATGCATTTTTTTTTTTTACTCATTCATTCAGGGGATTTGGGCATCACTGGCCAGAACAGCATTTATTGCCCATCCCCAATTACCCTTGAGAAGGTGGTGGTGGTGAGCTGCCTTCTTGAACCGCTGCAGTCCATTTGGGGTAGGTACACCCACAGTGTGATCAGGAAGGGAGTTCCAGGATTTTGACCCAGCGACAGTGAAGGAATGGCAATATAGTTCCAAGTCAGGATGGTATGTGACTTGGAGGGGAACTGGCAGGTGGTGTTCCCATGCATTTGCTGCCCTTGTCCTTCTAGTTGGTAGAGGTTGTGGGTTTGGAAGGTGCTGTCTAAGGCGCCTTGGTGCGTTGCTGCAGTGCATCTTGTAGATGGTACACACTGCTGACACTGTGCGTCGGTGGTGGAGGGAGTGAAGGTTTGTGGATGGGGTGCCAATCAAGGGGGCTGCTTTGTCCTGGATATTCGAGCTTCGAGTGTTGTTGGAGCTGCACCCATTTAGGCAAGTGGAGAGTATTCCATCACACTCCTGACTTGTGCCTTGTAGATGGTAGACAGATTTGGGGGAAGTCAGGCTTTGGGGAGTCAGGAGCAGAGTTACTCACCTCAGGATTCCTAGCCTCTGACCTGCTCTTGTAGCCACAGTATTTATATGGCTACTCCAGTTCAGTTTCTGGTCAATGGTAGCCCCTAGGATGTTGATAGTGGGGGAATTCAGCGATGGTAATGCCATTGAATGTCAAGGGGAGATGGTTAGATTCTCTCTTGCTGGAGATGGTCAATGCCTGGCACTTGTGTGGCACAAATGTTACTTGCCACTTATCAGCCTAAGCCTAGATATTGTCCAGGTCTTGCTGCATTTCTACACAGACTACTTCAGTGTCTGAGGAGTCATGAATGATGCTGAACATTGTGCAATCATCAACGAACATCCCCACTTCTGACCTTATGATTGAAGGAAGGACATTGATGAAGCAGCTGAAGATGGTTGGGCCATGGACACTACCCTGAGGAACTCCTGCAATGATGTCCTGGAGCTCAGATGATTGACCAACAACCACAACCATCTTCCTTTGCGCTAGGTATGACTCCAGCCAGTGGAGGGTTCTCCCCGATTCACATTGACTCCAGTTTTGCTAGGACTCCTTGATGCCATACTCAGCCAAATGCTGCCTTGATGTCAAGGGCAGTCACTCTCACCTCACCTCGAGTTCAGCTCTTTTGTCCATGTTTGAACCAAGGCTGTAATGAGGTCAGGAGCTGAGTGGCCCTGGCAGAACCCAAACTGAGCAGGTTATTGCTAAGCAAGTGCCGCTTGATGCCACTGTTGATGACACCTTCCATCAATTTACTGATGATTGAGAGTAGGTTGATGGGGCGATAACTGGCCAGGTTGGACTTGTCCTGCTTTTTGTGAACAAGACATAGCTGGGCAATTTTCCACATTGCAGGGTAGATGCCAGTGTTGTAGCTGTACTGGAACAGCTTGGCTAGGGGCGCGGCATGTTCTGGAGCACAGGTCTTCAGTACCATTGTACACATGAGGGCTAGGGGGAAAAAATGAGCTTTAATATCTCAACTAGTGGATAGATTTACATTACTATATCAAGTCTTAACCAAAAATTAACAGTTAATTTTGTTGTTGATTAAAGAAATCTGGTTGATGTGCTTCATTCAGGGACAAATAGAGTATCTAATTGGCTGCTTCGGTAAGTGGGAAAATTTATTGATATGTTGTGGAGAAGTGGGACCGAATTAACAGTGCACTTCTCCCACCTCGGTTGTAACACTTTGAATTATGATATTTAATGCTGCAGTCACACTGAGTCAAGTACAGCCCACTGTTGCATCCTTGATGCTGCCATGATCAGTATTGTAGACTTTGGATCTAGAACAGCTACTAAGGGTTTATAATCTATAACTAGCGTAAAGTTTCTACCCAACAAAAATTGGTGAAAGTTTGATCCCAAAGATGATTCCAAACACCTCCTTTTCTATTTTCACGTAGTTGGGTTCACTCTTGGTCAGGGTACATGCACAAATGCTACACTACTCTAACTTCATAGTTTGAAACAGTACATGCTGGCTTCAGGTCATTATGTGTCATAATGAATGAGTAGCACATCACTGGTCAAGTTTTCTTACATGCATCTTGTTGTGCTTAAACCATTTCTATTTCGCATCTTCCTTCAGGAACTCAGTGGAGCTAACACTGTTGCAAGTTTAAGCAAAAATAGTATTGGACCATGCCTAGAAAAGATTTAAGCTCAGACACATATTTTGGATTTGGGGAATTAACTATTGCCTCTATTTTCTCTTTCACTGGCTGTAGTCCTTTTTCATTGATTTTCAATCCAAGGTACACCACCTCAGAGTACACAAAATGACATTTGCTCCTTTTCAAATGCACATTGTGATCATGGAGCCTTTTAAACTCTTGGCCAAAACTTGAAGATTCTGTTCCTCTGTTGTGGTTACAATCAGCACATAACCCTGATAACACGAGCAATGTGGTACTCCTTGCAAAACCTTATCCATTAAAGCATGGAAGATTTTTTGACGAATTTACACCATATGGCAGCTTCACGTAGAAGTAAAACCCCTGTGTGTGTTTATAGAGATACTGTTGACTTTCTCAATCCACAATGAGCGGTGTATAAGCAGCTTACGAGGCCAGTCTTCCTCCATTAACATTGGTTTCTTAACATATCTTGCTACAATAGGTAACTTGAGGAACTTGCCCTTATAGTAGACATTGCACTCATTTGTCCATGTTTCTAACACCTCACCAAAGTAAATTTTCTACTGAACTGTACTCAGTTAGAATTTGAATTTGCTCCAATCCGAGTAGAGACACATACAAGAACAATCTGCAGTGAATCGATGTGCATGTTGATGTATTGTTGATTTACCAACACCGTTGTAAGCAAGTCAGTGTCATTTGAGGAATTGCTAGTGACATAAATGCTGTACAATCCTAGCACCTCTTCACTAAGGCACTCAGGATTCAGTTCAGCATTCTTAACTCCATCCTTGTTACGCTGCTGCTTTCCATTACTACTAGAAAAAGAGTTCTCTTTCCTGCTTTGGT
This sequence comes from Heterodontus francisci, assembly GCF_036365525.1. Taxonomy (NCBI): domain Eukaryota; kingdom Metazoa; phylum Chordata; class Chondrichthyes; order Heterodontiformes; family Heterodontidae; genus Heterodontus; species Heterodontus francisci. The sequence continues at coordinate 38,132,015 of NC_090394.1, read as the reverse complement.
CTTTGCTCAGCAAGCAGTTGCAATATGGCCTTTCCTTTGGCAATTAAAACATTTGGCATTTCTGTACTGACATGCACGTGCCGTGTAGTTGCCAATCCAGTGATAACACGTCCCTAAAATTTTTATCAACAGCACTCTTCTGATTATTTTTCCCTGCTTTAAGACTTGGCAGAAGCCTTGACTGTGGACATAAGCTGGACTCGCCACTTGCATAGGACAAAATTCCTGAGCATTCTTTGATGCCATCTCCATGGTAGAAGCAATCTTACACGCTTGCTCAAACATAAAATTGAGAGAGATTCTGTCTCAATGCAGAGTTGAAGAATGTACCAAAGTCGCAAATAAATGCTAATTTCTTCAGCACCACAATGTACTCACCAACTGTTTTGCTACCTGTCTGGTTTCAGCTTCCAAATTTGTGACTGCTACCTCTGGAGACTTAAGATTAAAATGTTCTTCCAACATAGTGATAATTATTTTGAATAGCACTTCTTTTGCCTTGCTGGGAGCAAGGATTTTGTTAGTTTGCCATACACTTCCAGAATAATTTCTGGTAGCAAAATGGCTCTCTTACACTCAAGAATTGCCTTATTCTGAGTCTGGGCCTCTTCACTCTTAACTTTAAGATCTCATATATTATTTGCTCTGAAGAACATGTCCATTCATTCAATTTAAGAGCTCAAGAACCATTAAGTTCAATCAGATTTCTAGGCTTCCAATGTATCCCATGGGTACAGCCATTTTGTCCCAATTTCAAATGTAACAGTGACCCAGTAAACACTTCACTGCAGCTCTCTAACAGTGATACAGAAACAAAGTCAGCCTAAATCATAAACTCAAAAGCCAGTGTGGTCAGTAGTTGAATCAGATGGACACGAGGACCCCGCAGAATCCATTCAACTGAGTGCAGCACACGTTTTCAGAAACAATGAGGCTCAACGCAATCCAGTCAAAACCCTTCATCCTAGCAGGTAGGTCACTGGGAGCTAGCTTATTTTGTTCATCACCACCTCTACTGCCATTTTCTGCAAAGTGTTTTGCACTTCAATCTCATTTCGTCACCAAAATGTGTTCTACATTGGGAGGAACTTGTAAATAAAGACAGGCAACAAGATGGCCAGATCACATGTTTAATGATGATCACAAACTGGACAAAAACAAGGATGAGAATTTTAATAGAGACATTGCTTAATCAGAAGCCAATGTAGATCCTTGAGCACAGGGGTGAACAAATGGAACTTGGTGTGATCGAGGACATGGGTGTTATATTCTAGAAAGCCAGGCAGTAAAAGATAAAACTGGAGCCAAACTTTACTCAGTCTTACATTTAGAGTTAAACACTACAAGCATACACCTCCTAACAACCACACGACAGTTACAATAAAGGTTTCTTCATATTTTCTCCAGTGAAACCCCAGTTAATTGTTTAATTGTATGCAAGTGGTGGGCAATATACAATTAGCAGATAATATACAATTAACAATGAGGCAGAGATTTGGATGACCTCAAATTTAGTCTCCTTTGCAAGTATATTTCTATTGGTACCTGGTGTAAGGGTACTCTGCCTACTTTGCTATAAGCCATCTTGAATTCTACTTTTGTTACAAATGTTTCAACGGTTTCCTAGGAAACAGGACTCCCACGCACTACCACACAACAGTGCTTCTACACGTCAACATTCAAGCCTATTTTAGGTTCAACTCCACTGAATTCCATGTTTAAGAAAAGCACAATTTTATTCAGTTCACTTAGGAGATGGAAAACAAACTGGCCTGTTGACACAACCCCACATATGGTTTAGAACAAAAAATGCATCAGAACCATTTAAGACAGGAGGTGAAAATGACTAGTGTCAGTCAGCCATTTATGGCACAGAAGGAGGCCAGTCAGCCCAGAGTCCATGCCGGCTCTCCACAGAGCTATGCTGTCAGTCCCACTCCACAGTTCAATCCTCGTAGCCCTGCAAGTCAATTACTCTCAGGTGGCCATCCAACTTCCTTTTGAAGTCACTCAGTCTCCACTTCCACCACATATGTGGGCAGAGGTTCCAGGTCATTACCACCCGATGCGTAAAAAAGTGCTTCCTCATCTTTCCTTGCATCTTTTGCCCAAAACTTTCAATCTGCATCCCGTAGTCCTTATACCATTTGTTAATGCAAACAGCTTTTCCCGGTCTAACTTATCTAAACCAGTCATAATCTTGTACACTTGTATTAAATCTCCCCTCCATCTCCTTTGTTTGGAGATCAATCCCAGTTTTTCCAACCTAACCTTGTAACTAAAATCGCCCATCCCTGTAACCATTCTGGTAAATCTCTTCTGCATCCTCACATCCTTCCTGAAAAATGATCAGAACTGAACACAGTACTCAAACTGGGGCCTAATTAGTGCTTTATAAAAGGTTCTGCACAACTTCCCTGCTTTTGTATTCAATGTTTCTATTTATGAAGCCCAAGATTCCATATGCTTTACTAACCACTCTCTCAATATGCCCTGTCACTTTTAAAACGATGCACATACACCCTCAGGTCCCTCTGTTCCTGCACACTCTTTAGAACTGTACCATTAAGGATATATTTCCTCTCCCTATTCCTTCTGTCAAAATGCATCACCTCACACTTGTCAGTATTAAATTTCATCTGCTGTCTCTCTGCCCATTCTGATAGCCTATTTATATCCTGTTGCAAGTGGTTCATATCAACATTTGCCGCACCTCCAAGTTTGGTGTCATCATCAAATTGAGATTCTACTCTATATCCCAAGTTCTAGTGGCACAACTTAATGGCACTACACTACAACAGTCCCGACACATAATTATGCAATTGTTTACAGCACATCACGTGTTTTCCCACTACTCCACATAAACGGATGTAACTACGGCATTCTGCCCCTGCACACTATGTAGGATTGCTAACTAGGTTGTCTGCTGTAATGTCAGATTTCATTACATCTCCTGGATTTCAGGAGAAGGGGTCAGGATTATTACTTCCTACATAGGATAAGAAACTGTCCACTAAAAAAAGGGGAGGAAACAGAAATTGAAGTCTAAGGTGGATCAAAATGTATTGAATAACCAATGAAACTTCTTTTTTAAAGTGCCATTCAAGCTCCTTTCAGCTCTACAAAGCTGGTCATAAGCTTCAGTTGGCATCATTAACACTTGGCACATAGTGAAATTATTAGTCTCTTGCTGAGTCACTGAGCAAAAGCCTTCCATTCCACAATGCCCAGCAACATCAGGGGACTTGCATTTATTTGATGCCTTGTCTTTCAACATCTCAAAAGTGATTCACAATACAATTAATCACTTGAAGTGTGGTCACTGCTGCAAAGGCAAATATAGCAGCTGGTTTTGCACAGAGCAAGCTGGCAAACACCATTGAGAGGGATGACCAGTTAATCTGCAATATGAACAAATACACAAAAAGCATACAAATTCTATTCACACTCCACTCCAAAGACTTGAGCACATAATGAAGGCTAATACCTCAGCTCAGTACTGTGGAAGTGCTGCATTTTCAGGTAAAACTAAACTGAAGTCCTGTATGCCCTCCCAGGTAGATGCAAAATATCCCATGGCACTATGTGCCAAAGAGGAGTGAGGGCAGGACAGGGGAGGGTTCCCTTCCCCCCCACCTCCCCATGCCCTGATCACCATTTATCCCTCAACCAACATCGCTAAAACCGATTACCTGGACATCGCATTGTGGTTTGTGGGATCTTGCTGTACACAATATTGGCTACCATGTTACCAACAATAAAACAGTGACTAACCTTAAAAATTATTGGCTGTAAAGCACTTTGAACCATTCCTATGTCACGAAAGCCACTATATAAATGCAAGTTTATATTCCAGATAACGAGGGAAAATTAGGCAGGTACTCAGGAGAATGGTGGGCAGGACACCAGGTGAACTCCCTACTTTTTTTTTTAAACCACCACCAAAACAGGCAGAAGGAGGACCATTCCCACAATGCTGCACTCCCTCAGTACTGCATTAAATCTCATCCTAGATTACATACGCAGTATTCTGGAGTGCACCTTAAGCCCACAATCTTCTGACTCAGAATTCTATCAATTGAGCCCAGCTCACCCAGTAATGAACAACCAGACCCTTTTATAGTTTAAGACAATAATGCAGCCTGTAATGCCTCCAGCCCATCCTCCATCCTTAACAGCTTTTTTTTTTAAAAAAAGGTCCAGAAGGCATCCACAGCAATCCAAATTTGCTTTGCAGCAGAAAAGCTCATAGGGAAAGCATGTCCAGTGTCATTGATACAAGAATGTAGGATTGTATAAGCTTATGGCATCTGCTGAAAACATGCTCAGATTTTTATGCTTCAAAAAAAGGAAGCAGGTACAGAAATCTTATGAATACAAGCACTATTTCAGCTTCCCTTCCAATAATAGCATTTCAATTTTCTATGCCACATGCAGATTGCAATGTGTTATACCATGCATTGTGCAAGTGTGTGCAGTACACTACATATGAGTGATTCTATGCTCCCAGCAGGAAGTGCATCTTGAGCAATTGCTGACTCAAAGCCTGTTAATTTTACTTCCATTCGTCTTGACAAAATGGAATCCCAAGGTATGGGTCCCCAGTTTCTAAAGTGCTCTCTCTTGTGTGTGCCACATCAGAGAATCATCCTTTAGGTTACAGTATTCCATGCAAAACTGCAGAGATTTATGGATTGCTCAATATTGTTTGCACTGTATTGTACTATAGTGCTCCACTGCAGCTGTGCTGTACTCTACCAATACTGTACAATGGCACAGCATGCCATACATGGGACTACCATCAAGGAAGCTGAAGATTTGTGACCACAAAAATTAAGTTTAGAGATTACACTTGCAAAACAAAAATTATTGCTCATGATCAACCCTGAATATGATGCTGTGCTAATCCACACAGTAGCGCACCATGCATCACTAGCTACTTTATGGTGTTTAATATACTTAATAACTAAAGCTTTTGTCTGGGCTGCATTACCCAGCAGAGATCCCCACCAACCTAGCAGCTGAGGAGACAGCTCAAAGTATTCCAGAAAATATAATTTCTTAAAGAATCCAGTTATTTTTCAGATGAAATTTGAAGGGAAAAGCAGAAGAAATGTTCTCCTGATCTTAAGGCACTGTGACTGAAGTATTTAACAGGTACGATTGGACAATATCTACAACATCCACTACCCCACTGAGAATGGGCTCTATACCAAAGGTTGCGCTCAAAAAACACCAACACAAGGGATTTGAAGGGAGAAACAATCTGTTTCCACTGGCTAGAGAGAGTTAGTAACCAAAGGATACAGGTTTAAGCTAATTGACGAAAGCAGGGGGAGAGAATTTATTAGTTTAATTTAAAATTATAAAACACAAGTTTATGATCTAGAATACACCATCTGAAAGGATGGCAGAAGCAGATTCAATAGATCCAAAAGGTCATTAGATAAATGGTCAAAGGGAAAACATTTGCAGGACTTATGGCAAAAGAGCAGTGTGGGGAGGGGTGGGAAAATGAAAAAAAAGGGGGGATAATCGGAATGCTTTTTCAAAAGAGTCACATAGGCATGATGGGCCAAATGGCTTCCATGTGGTCCAATTTTTTGAGAAACACCAACATGCCAAAAGATGTTGCACTATTCTGTACTTCATGCTCTACCATACAAAATTTTAGAGCTGGATAACATTGGGGTTTTAGAATTGGCAGCGTCCCTGGTGACATAAATCTAACAGTAATAGACTATTTCTAAAAAAACATTGCAAGATTTGACAATTTATAAATTGCCAATTGTATGAATTTAAATTCTCAAATGAAAATTAGCCTTGTGGCATGGCTGGAAACAGGTCACTGTCCCACCTCAAGTAGAGGTTTCAGTCACCCCATGTTTGGTAGCTCTAAATACAAATCATTAAATCTTTAATTAGTGTCACAGAAATGAAAGGGTACTGGAAATGGATTATTTTCACATCGAGATAAACAAGGAATGTGGGTGGTCCATTACCCTTTAGGTGAACTTCAGAAATGTTGCAAATTAGCATTAAGTTAAACTAGCATTAAAGGAAATCCCAAAGTTTTCTATAGCCAGATGAATAGTAAAAAGGTGGTGAAAGGAGGATGTGGCCAATTAGAGGGCATAAAGAGGATTTACACATGGAGGCAGGGGGCAAAGCTGATGTATTAAACGAATACTTCGCATCTGTCTTTACCAAGGAAGAAGATGCTACCCAGGCAATGTTCAAACAGGAGGTAAGCCAGACACTGGAGGGGTTTAAAATTGATAAAAAAAGAGGAAGTATTAGATATGCCGTTTGTGCTTGGATAAAGCACAAGGGCCGGATGAGATGCATCCAAGGATACTGAAGGAAGTGAGGGTGGAAATCGCAGAGGCATTGGCCATAATTTTTCAGTCTTCCTTAGACTCAGGGGTGGTGCCAGAGGACTGGAGAATTGCAAATTTTACACCCTTGTTCAAAAAAGGGTGTAAAGATAAGCCCAGCAACTACAGGCCAGTCAGTTTAACTTCAGTGGTGAAAAAACTTCTAGAAAAAATAATTCGGGACAAAAATCAATAGTCACATGAACAAATGAGTAAATTAAGGAAAGCCAGCATGGATTTGTCAAGGGAGAATCATGTTTAACTAACTTGCTGGAGTTTTTTTTCAGTAGGTAACAGAGAGGGTTGATGAGGGCAATGCAGCTAACATGGACCTTCAAAAGGCATTTGATACAGTGCCATACAACAGACTTGTGAGCAAACTTGCAGCTCATGGAATAAAAGGGATGGCAGCAACATGGATACGAAATTAGCTGAGTGACAGTAAACAAAGAGTAGTGGTTAATGGATGTTTTTCAGGCTGGAGGAGGGTTTGCAGTGGAGTTCCCCAGGGATCAGTGTTGGGACCCTTGCTTTTCCTGTTATATATTAGTGGCCTAGACCTTGGCGTACAGGGCACAATTTCAAAGTTTGCAGATGATATGAAACTTGGAAGCATTGTGAACTGTGAGGAGATAGTGTAGAACTTCAAAAGGACAGACAGATTGGTGGAATGGGCAGACAGGTGGCAGATGAAGTTCAATGCGGAGAAATGTGAGGGGATTCATTTTGGTAGGAAGAACATGGAGAGACAATATAGAATAAATATCACAATTCTGTAGGGGTGCAGGAGCAGAGCGGCTTAGGCGTATATGTGTACAAATCATTAAAGGTGGCAGGACAGGTTGATAGAGTAGTTAATAAAGCATACTGTATCCTGAACTTCATTTATATAGGCATAGAGTACAAGAGCAAGGAAGTTATGTTGAAACAAAAAAAAACCAAAGTGCTAGAAATACTCAGCAGATCTGGCAGCATCTGTGGAGAGAGAAGCAAAGTTAACATTTTAGGTCTGGGACCTTTCATCAAAACTGTCAAAGGTTAGAAAAGAATTAGGTTTCAAGCAAGTGAAGGTGAGAGGGGTAGGGGAAGAGAACCAAAGGGAAGGTGCGTGCGATAAGGTAGAGGGTGATTAAATAACAAAGCTGGGACAAAGGCAAACCGTGTGTTACTGCTGGAGGTGAAAGACAAAACATTAGTCCAGAGAGACTATTAGAATAATGAGCAGTTACATGACATGAAAAGCAAGCACATGGTTAAAAAATAAATTAAATAAAGGCCAGTCATGCTCTGAAGTTATTGAACTCGATGTGCAGTCACAAAGCTGTAGCAAGCCTAATTGAACGATCAGGTGCTGCTCCTTGAGCTTGCATTCATGTTCACTGGAACACTGCAGCAGGCCAAAGACACAAGTGTTAGCATGAGAGCAGAGGGGAGTGTTGAAATGGCAAGCAACCGGAAGCTATAAAGTTATGTTGAACTTGTATAAGACACTAGTTCGGCCTCAGCTGGAGTATTGCGTCCAACTCCGGGCGCTGCACTTTAGGAAAGACGTGAGGGCATTGGAGTGAGTACAGAAAAGATTCACGAGAATGGTTGCAGGGATGAGGAATTTCAATTTTGAAGATAGATTGGAAAAGTTAGGACTGTTTTCCTTGAAGAGGAGGAGAAGGCTAAGCAGTGATTTGATTTTGCATACCTCTATCATGAGGGGTCTGGACAGGGGAGTTAGAGAGAAACTGTTCCCACTCGTGAAAGGATCAAGAACGAGAGGGCACAGATTTAAAGTATTTGTTAACAGAAACAAGTGACGAGGAAAAACTTTCACGCAGCAAGTGCTTAAGGTCGGGAATGCGCTGCCTGAGGAAGTGGTGGAGGCAGGTTCAATTGAAGCATTCGAAGTCCTGTGACATTTGATCACAAGTCGTGGGAGTCAGTTGCCAGCGATCGCCAGAGATGGCGGGCAGCCATAAAGGTGGGGCTAAAGTGTAGCGAGTCAAAGAGACTTAGCAGTTGGCAGGCAAAAAGACAGAAGCACAAGGGGAGAGCCAACTGTGTAACAGCCTCGACAACCAATTTTATCTGCAGCACCTGTGGAAGAGTCTGTCACTCTAGAATTGGCCTTTATATCCACTCCAGGCGCTGCTTCACAAATCACTGACCACTTCTAGGCACTTACCCATTGTCTCTCAAGACGAGGAGGCCAAAGAATGAAAAGGAAGAATGTGCAGGGTTATGGGGAGAAGGCAGGAGAGTGGAACTGAGGGAATTGCTCTTTCAGAGAGCCAGTGTGGACACGATGGGTCAAATGGCCTCCTTCTGCTCTAACAATTTTGAGATTGTGAAATTGGCATGAATTGAGAAACAATATTTTGTGCTTCGTGAATGACTTCTGCCAAGTACTTCCTAGCTCAGTAGCCTTTACAGAAACCGAAAGAGATACTGAATGTACAGGTATCTCACTATAGTATTTGCAATTTTATTTCACATACAATGGTTCTTCTAAAATGTAAGGATCACTTGCACTCCTGCACTTATTGCTGATACAAAACTCTTTTCTGATCTATGGTTACTCAACTGAATTACTTGGGGGGAAAAAACCTGAATTTCTGTTGCTTGGTGAGTTGTTTCAGGCCCACACATCAACAACCTCAAATATTTAATCTCAACTCGGTTGCACTAAGGAAACTAAAAATTGCTCAATATTTTTATATCAACATTCCCACCAATTTTGAATAGGAAGTGCAATTTCTCAAGCCATTTGGCTCTAGTCATGCATCTTCTTAATTAGTTGAGTCATAATCTCAAGAGGATTCCAAATTCAACTCTGACTCTTGCTCCACAGTCAGTTTACTTCAAATGCATGTTCACATTTCACTGAATAAGCCAGAAGCAGATTTAACAGAGTACACTTTGCAGCCCCATCTGTCATCCTTAAAGACAGTCTAAATATGGAAGCACTAAGAAGAATAGCTGACAAAGGAATTTAACGGGTCAGGTATTTAATTAAAAGTAAGTCACTGTGGCAGAGAATGGAAGGATGGGCATCACAAGAGGGAGAGACTGGGCGAGAGGGATTTTAGGAATGGCAAGGTGAACTATATGGCTTTTTTCAGTCTTGTACCTAAGCTCCTAATAACCAACATAGCTAATATACATTTTACCATTCCTGCTTCAGTATTTGTAAAACAGGTTCAATGTGGATCTGCAGAAGTAGCTCAAGAGGATGAAGAGCCACTAATGGAGACAAATACTCAACCCGAAACTAATAAATAAGATATGGGATTTAAAATTAGGAAAAAGTCACCATGTCTAAATGGTGAAGGAGACAGTTGACACAGCTTAAGCTTTCCAGAAATCTTTGGAAATGGAGTAAAGAGTCTCAGGAAATTACAGGCCAGTTAGACTTACTTTGATTGTGGATAACCTTAAAATCCATAATACAGGATGAAATTAACAAACGTTTAGAAAAGCCTGGGCTAATCAGCATGGATTTGGTGAAAAGCATGTTATACTTGACTAATGCAGCATAATTGTTTTTGAGGAAATCACAAAGGGGTGTGAAGGGATGTGAGAATCCTGGAAAGTGCACAGTAAAAGATTCATTGGAATGATAAAAGGGAATGAAACATTATAGTCATGAAGAATGAATAAAAAAAAAAGTGCTTCTCACCAACAGAAAAGTATGAGAGAGCAATCAGGATCACAAGAATCAAGTTATTAAATTTTTTCTTGTGCAAGGGCCATTGGGGTGTGGATTGCTTCAGAAGTGACTATTGAGGCATAAACTTTATGAGCCAAAAAGAAATTGGACAAATATTTAAAATATACAAGGATACAGGACATTAAAAAAAAAGTTTACGAAGGTGGAAACAGGAAAAAAAAACCATTATAGAACAGGCAATATCCCAATTCATTGGTTATTGCCTTTCAGGGCCCCAGTAATGGTATGACTGCACATTTGAGTCTAGAGGTTGCTAAAACAAATAATCTTTGTGACTTGATTCTGACATTCAGCCCAGTTTTACAATCCTAGCATTTTCTAGAAATGTATAATAAAAACAAAATAATGGCCCTCCACCAACATCCATGCTAATTTGCAGTGTGGCTCAATCTTGCAGACACAACTGGCTACTAAATAAGCTTGGATATGAGTACCACAGTGCCTCACCCAATTCAATTATTAAGGGCAGGGGGTAGCTGTGATAAGGACGTGCTGCATTTGTGGAGTTATAGCGTTGAAGTGTGCTATAAATCAAAGACAACAGCCTCAATATATATTTTCTTCAATTTCATCCTTCTCTCCCTCAGTCCATTTATTTCTTTATCTTTTTCTGTTGCTGTTAATTCCCATGCCCTGTATTTTTCACAGCTTCCGGATTCCCATTCACTCATGCACAAAATCGGTGAAAACTGATCTTTTGGCTGGTTCAGTAGAGGCAGGGAGGGTATATGGTCAGGCTGTAAGCTAATGAACATTGTGACTTGCAGGCAAAGCAGGCTCGACAGACCGTTATGGTCTACCCCTGCTCCTATTCAAGTTCTTAAACTAGTGTCTACCATTGCCTGAAATCAATCAAAATCGAATGCCCCACTCTACAATATTTGGCAAGTTGTTCATTTTCTTAGTATATAGAAATTAAATTCCATCAGGAAATTCACAAAGTGAAATAGCTTTCATCTTTAGCATTATTAATAATGCTCAAAATTAGATGGTCAGAAGGTTAACTGGAACTCAAAATAACACATTTAAAAAAAAGTCAAACTACATTTTAAACAGAAGAAACTGTTGCATAAAAGTTGGAAGATTGTTCGTTTGGAGTAGGAAGTGATACAATTAGAGGTAACATTGCCATAATAGTAACTGCAGTTAAATTACCACTTCCGGTAAGGATGCCTTTAAATGAAAGTCAAGGTAAAGATGCTTGACACAAGCTCACCTAAGTTGTGGCGCTTGGACTTTGCGTGCTCGTGTATGTGTTTCTTGGTGAAACAGCCAAAGAAGACACAGTACAGGCAGGAATGGAGTCGGTTGAGGTGAGCGCCACACATGTGACAAATGCAGGATTTTGCCTGAAAAAAGAAACACACTCGTTAGAGGACAAATGGTGTTAGAACAACTAACTCAAACAGGACATGGGGCCATTTCACTCGAGCAATCTACAACCAACCATTCATTTGCACTGTATCCTTTTGTATTTAGGAACAGGTAACATTTCAAAGCACAAGTAAAACTGCAATCTGCCACCAATGATTTTTTTGTTTATAAAATGAGTTTTAAAAATTCCATAAAGCTGCACACACACTTGTAAAGAGTTGCATTCTGTTGTTTCAAACTATCAAATGTGAACAAATACAGGAATAAAAGCCACAGACCAAGATGCACATTAACCATAGGCCGAAAGGGACATTAAAGCTCAGATCTGACACTTGCCTTCCGCAGCTTGCTCTATAGCAACAGTGCGGGGTCATGGAGAGCAATGGGTTTTCTCAGCGCCTTTTGTTGCAATTGGTGAGTTATTTAAAAAAATTTTAAAAATTTCAAATCGAAGCCAGTGAAGTAGACGGGGGGCGGAAAAGAGTAATCAGAAACAGGATCATGGCACCATGAAACATGTACCTTCCTAAATAATTTTCACTTTTTAAAATAAAAAGGTACCTCCAAGAACAAGGAAGTAGTAGTTGTCGGTGACTATTTGAGAAATGAACAGCCTTTCCCGCCCCCCACGGAAGACATAACCAAGACTCCAGAATGCAGTTAAAAGCAAAATACTGCGGATGCTGGAAATCTGAAACAAAAACAAGAAATGCTGGAAATTCTCAGCAGGTCTGGCAGCATCTGTGGAGAGAGAAGCAGAGTTAACGTTTCTCTCCACAGATGCTGCCAGACCTGCTGAGTATTACCAGCATTTCTTGTTTTTACTCCAGAATGGAGTGTTAGCTCTCAACTGCCAGGCTAAGCAGCATAAAAATCAAACTAGTAGAAAAGATGTTACTGGTTCCCACTTGGACAATGACATAGCAAAGCATCACTGCTGCATTCAAGAGACAAGCCTCAGGCAAGTAATTTCAGAACATGTTCCATGCATTGGTGGAATTTAGGATAATGATTAGGTACTTCAATGTGAGGATTCAGGGATGGTGCAAAATGGGGTGTAGTAGATTCCTGGAGCATTCAGAACAACCTAAGCAGAAACAATACCCTCAGACAAATAAAGAACACTGCATATAAAATAGCAAGCTAGCAGGGAAATGCAAATGGTCATGGGTGGGGAATGAAAACTGTGCTTTTGTTATGTACTAGTTAAGCAAGATGGTAAATTAGAGCCATGCAAACGAAAATGATAAGGAAGCTTAAAATGGAGAAAACATTCAAACAAGTTATCTTTGTATTCAATGCCTAGGAGCACTGCAAACAATATAGAAATCAGCAGGTGGAAGGATATAATGTAGCAGTGAGAAACCTGGCTGTTGCTCAAGCAAGATTGGCAGCTATACCAGGATTTAAAAAAACAGATAAAATAGGAAAATGATTTTTTTTCTCTTGCCCATATCTTAACTTGCGCCAAGCTCCTTTCACCCAACACCTCTGTATCCCGATCGACATTGCCTCCTGGCGTGACAATGTCTCTACTTGAAAATTATCAAGTAAATTCAGAGCATGACGGGGCCCCCCAATTTACTTTTATTTTGTTATTTTTTTCTTTTTGGTGTTTATTTTATCTAAAATTTCATCTTAGTTTGTTCAGTTTGCTTACCCACTGTTTTTTTTTTCCATGTTTGTACTTGCGGCTGTTCAATTTTCAGTCCGTTAACACCCATCTGTACCAACGCTTTGTCTTTCAACACACCATTAACATACTGTTGCCTTTGCTCCACGACCTTCTGGTCAGCTATTCTGCGACCTTGTCCTAACTACACCTCCTTTGTTATCTCTTTACTTGCCCCCGCTTTACTTGCTTATAACCTTTTACATTTCTAATATTTGCTAGTTCTGAAGGGTCACTGACCTGAAACATGAACTCTGCTTCTCTCTTCACAGATGCAGCCAGATCTGCTGAGTCTTTGGCCTGCTCCAGTGTTCCAGTGAACATGAATGCAAGCTCAAGGAGCAGCACCTGATCGTTCAATTAGGCTTGCTACAGCTTTGTGACTGCACATCGAGTTCAATAACTTCAGAGCATGACTGGCCTTTATTTAATTTATTTTTTAACCATGTGCTTGCTTTTCATGTCATGTAACTGCTCATTATTCTAATAAGCGTCTCTCTGGACTAATGTTTTGTCTTTCACCTCCAGCAGTAACACACGGTTTGCCTTTGTCCCAGCTTTGTTATTTAATCACCCTCTACCTTATCGTGTACACCTTCCCTTTGGTTCTCTTCCCCTACCCCTCTCACCTTCACTTGCTTGAAACCTAATTCTTTTCTAACCTTTGACAGTTTTGATGAAAGGTCCCAGACCCAAAATGTTAACTTTGCTTCTCTCTCCACAGATGCTGCCAGATCTGCGGAGTATTTCCAGCATTTCTTGCTTTTATTTGATTTCCAGCATCCGCAGTATTTTGCTTTTATTGAAAATTGTCATCCTTGTTTTCAAGCCTCTCCATGGCCTTGCACTTCCCCATTTCTAACCTCCTCTTGCCCTACAACCCTGCGACATCTCTATGCCCCTCCAATTCTGACCTCATACATCACAGATATAAAAATTGCTCCACCATTTGCCGCCATGCCTTCAGCTGCCTAGGCTCCAAGCTCTGGAATTCCCTTACTGAACCTCTCCGCCTCTCTCTCCTCCTTTAAGAGTTTCCTTAAAGCTAAAAGCTTTGACCAAGGTTTTGGTCACCTGTCCTAATGTTAGTGTTTGATAATGCTCTTGTGAAACACCTTGGGACATTTTACTACATTAAAAAAGCATTCTATAAATGAGTTACTTTTTAAATTGATGCTGAAACATCATGGAGGTAAAAACAAGCCACCAAATTAGAGAAAATATTATTAGTTGAGTCAAGGGAAGGGAAGAGATCCAAAATATTGGTGGGAGTATGTCATCGATCTCCCGACAAAAAAAAACATATGCAGATAAAAGGAGTCCTTCAAGAAAATATGAAACACTTGAGACTTTAAACTTGTGTAGAAGTACAAACAGCAAACAAGAAAAAGTGAATATATTTAACAAAGTCGTTGTCTAAGCCAGTAGATTTTCAACTCCACAATGGGGCAGATAATACAAAATCACTAAGTATTTCTGGCCTAAGAGTAGCAGCACAGAAATACTTAGCATTGTAAAACTGCTTTCAGTATGAGGAATGAAGAGAAAAGAGGATCATAAACCAATTTCAAGAAAGCTGCTTTTGCAGGGAAACAAATAGGATGGAATAGGGTGGGAGGAATCACTTAAAAAAAAAAAATTCACGGGTTCCAATTTTTCTTTGTAACCAAAGTACATACACCTGGTGGGGGGAAAAAAGCAACACTTCAGGTGATGTAAGAATTGCTTAAAAGGCGATTACAATAGTGTTAAACAAAAGGAGATTTATATAAAAAGGGTGAAAAACAGCAGACAACTAAAAAAGCAAAGATGGCAAAAACAAGTATGCAAAATAAAATGGAAAATGGTACGGAAGGTAATAACCAAGGTTTTATTTTAATGAGCACATCAAGCGAGAACGCGGTAAAGGAAAAAGGTGGATTAAAGTGCTTAGATATGACAATAATGGAGGTTAAAGGGAATGGAGGATGCATGTTAAAAAAATGGGGAAAACACAACACAAGATGTAGAATAAAGACTACAAATTTGTGATGGGGAGATAGAACATAGAACATACAGCACAGAACAGGCCCTTCGGCCCACAATGTTGTGCCGATCCTTTGTCCTCTGTCAAGGACAATTTAATCTATACCCCATCATTCTCCTTTATCCATATACCTATCCAAAAGCCTTTTGAAAGTCCCTAAAGTTTCTGACTCAACAACTTCCCCGGGCAAGGCATTCCATGCCTCGACCACTCTCTGGGTAAAGAACCTTCCCCTGACATCCCCCTTATATCTCCCACCCTTCACCTTAAATTTATGACCCCTTGTAACGCTTTGCTCCACCCGGGGAAAAAGTTTCTGACTGTCTACCCTATCTATTCCCCTGATCATCTTATAAACCTCTATCATGTCACCCCTCATCCTTCTCCGTTCTAATGAGAAGAGGCCTAGAATGTTCAGCCTTTCCTCGTAAGACTTATTCTCCATTCCAGGCAACATCCTGGTAAATCTCCTCTGCACCCTCTCCAAGGCTTCCACATCCTTCCTAAAATGAGGCGACCAGAACTGCACACAGTACTCCAAATGAGGCCTTACCAAGGTCCTGTACAGCTGCATCATCACCTCACGGCTCTTAAATTCAATCCCTCTGCTAATGAACGCTAACACCCCATATGCCTTCTTCACAGCCCTATCCACTTGAGTTGCAACTTTCAATGATCTATGCACATAGACCCCAAGGTCTCTCTGCTCCTCCACATGCCCAAGAACCCTACCGTTAACCCAGTATTTTGCATTCATGTTTGTCCTTCCAAAATGGACGACCTCACACTTTTCAGGGTTAAACTCCATCTGCCACTTTTCAGCCCAGCACTGCAACCTATCCAAGTCCCTTTGCAGACGACAATAGCCCTCCTCGGTATCCACAACTCCACCAACCTTTGTATCATCTGCAAATTTACTGACCCACCCTTCGACTTCCTCATCCAAGTTGTTAATAAAAATCACAAACAGGAGAGGACCCAGAACTGATCCCTGCGGCACGCCACTGGTAACTGGGCTCCAGGCTGAGTATTTACCATCTAAGACCACTCTCTGCCTTCTATCAGTTAGCCAATTCTTAATCCAACTGGCCACATTCCCCACTATCCCATGCCTCCTGACTTTCTCCATAAGTCTACCATGGGGGACCTTATCAAATGCCTTAGTAAAATCCATGTACACCACATCCACTGGTTTACCCTCATCCACTTGCTTGGTCACCTGCTCAAAGAATTCAATCAGGCTTGTGAGGCAAGACCTACCCCTCACAAAACCGTGCTGACTGTCCCGAATCAAGCAGTGTCTTTCCAGATGCTCAGTAATCCTATCCCTCAGCACCTTTTCCATCAACTTGCCTACCACCGAAGTAAGACTAACTGGCCTGTAATTCTTACAGGAAGTAGAGAATTATGGAGAATGCAGCAAGTGCTAGACAATAGATCTTGCAAGAAGACAGATCCCAGCCCAGAAAAGGATGAACAGTTTAGAGGATGATGAGTACATGGAACAGACATGCACAGGGGTGCATTGGGACTGGAAGGTCTTACAAATTCCAAAACAACTAGACAGATATTTGGCACAGAAAACAAATGAACAGGTGCAACATGTAAAACTGTTAGAACAAAAGGGTGTACACCAAAATGTTAATATATTTTCCTTGCATTTCCAATTTTAACTTGAATTCCAGTATTAGCATAATGCTGCTGCTTTATGGATCAAATTCATTTATATCCATAGATTGGGAACATATATCTTTAGCGTGTAGACCATCCTGATTAATAGGGAGTTCAATTTTCAAGATTATTCTGATACTCTTATCGAATGAACTGTCTGAACCCTTGAAGTAATTTAGAGGTCAGCAACACAGCTGTCCACCATGACCAATGTTTTTGCAGCAAAGCTCTTGGCAATTAGCACTGAACAAAGCACAGAAACAGGCCATTCGGCCCTCCAAGCCTGTGCCGATCATGATGCCTGTCTAAACTAAAACCTTCTGCACTTCCGGGGTCTGTATCCCTCTAATCCCATCCTAAAGATGTATGTCAAGATGCCTCTTAAACGTCGCTATCGTGCCTGCTTCCACCACCTCTCCCGGCAACAAGTTCCAGGCACTCACCACCCTGTGTGTAAAAACTTGCTTTGCACATCCCCTCTAAACTTTGCCCCTCGAACCTTAAACCTTTGTCCCCGAGTAACTGACTCTTGCACCCTGGGAAAAAGCTTCTGACTATCCACTCTGTCCATGCCACTCATAACTTTGTAAACCTCTATCATGTCACCCCTCCACTGGCCAAAGACCTTGGCTACAAGTCAGGAGCACAAAATTTAAATAGGCGTGAATGATTTACCTCTGATCCTGACTAAAGGGGCACTCCAGTAACTCACTCACCGGCAACAAACTCAGGCCAGCTCAGCATTGCGTGGGATCTTTGAATGGGGATGGACCCATGCTAAGTTTCAACTGCATATTATACAAAGCTGACATGCTGTCCAAAAGGGGACGCCATGCATAAAATGCAATAGTTGATATTTACTTCTTTTGATCCCATAGTAATTACTTTAGGAACTTCAGAACACACAGGACTGGAAGAAACCACTTCATTTAATTTCTATGCCAAGTATCTTTTTTTGGAATTTGTCAACACTTTCTAGCCTCGCTGTGCCCTTATGCAATCTCTTCCATATACTTAGTATCCTCAAAACTTTAACGTCTGACAGCTGGAATCTATGTACTCCTATAAATCCTGAGATTATGTCCAACCTGTCTGGATTACGTGTATATCATCTTCAACACCTCAAAGTTCTCCTGGGAGCCATTTTTCTCTGGTACAAAAATCCCCTGCCATCCAGATTATCATCCTTGTAGCTCAAATGCATATAGGTCATTATTCCTGCAAAAAAGTTCAACTTCTGGCCTTCCCTTCAACCCCCTCCTAGGCCAATCCCAGAACTGCCAAACCTTGGCATGTTGCTGGACTAAGCTCAGTTTATACCTCTACAGCTGAAATCAGTCACCAAAACTGCTACCTTTCACCTCTGCAATGTGCCCTCCCTCCCTGAAGTCCTAATCCACAATTTATCTTCAATTGAATTTCAAAATATTCAACAGCCTCTCCCTTCTCTTATTCATAAACTACAAAATCATCCAGAAAGCAGCAACCCATGTCCTTGCCCTCGCTAAGGCCCACATTCCCCTCATCCATTTTGCCAAAGTCCACAAGCTTCCCAAGCCCCAGAGAGTCAGGATTCTCATTAAAATTTCAAATTCCATCCATACTTCAGAGATCTCCTCCAGCACTATGGTCCTGCACAGATCATCAGTCCTTCAATATCAGGCTAGTACTCCCCATTTCTTCTGCTCCATCAATGGATGCTGCTTTGGCCACCTTGCCCTAACCTCAAAGTCCACCCCTCAACATCCCCCTCATCTTCAAAAACCTTGATCTCGCTGAAAATTTTGCTTTTGCTTCCTCCTGACTTCTATTCCACTAGCTGAGGTCCCATTGGCTATCCAAAACCCTGTAAAGCACTCCAAGATGTCTTTGTGCAGCATGTGCTATATAAATGCAAAATTTTTATACTGGTAGTGATACTACATTCTACCCTCTTCATTACAAAAGGTATCTCCACTATCAGCTTATGATCAGAACTGTAGAAAGCATGCCTGGCATGGCCAGTCCTTTGTGCAAGTTCACTGTCCCGTATAGTCTCTGCTTCAATAGTAATAACAAGGCGTTCCAAATTGCAGTAATTCTGATGGGGTGGGGTGGAAAGGAGTGGTCAGGGGAAGCAAGTCCCTACCCCATCTAACCCCCCCACCATTCTAAATAATAAACCAAGCGTAAATAATACTTCCCCATTTAACCACAGTTTATGGTTTTGAAAATTTCTATTAAATGTCTTGCTGTCTCCATATTTTCTGTTGGAATGAGAAGCCCCATTTTTTAAGCCTTTTATCCCCAGCATTGCTAATGGATGAATGCAGCCTTTCCATGGATCTAAATTCCCCATTCTTTTCCTGCTGCAACCCATTGCTTTCAAAAAATTGAAAACATGGCATCACTTCAACACCAATTGATTCGCCTATTCAAGATTCTTCCCATCCTCTGGTATCCTTCATAGGGGCTTTTGGTCCTTCATCAAAAAAGTGGATTCTTTGTACACCTCAATAAATCAAACCCAAATCTTTCACCTTGGTTATCAAAGTCTCCTTGATATACACATTTGACATCTCCTATCCCAATGTGCATATTAAGTCCATCAGTACTACTGTAAAAACCACAACTAAGCGGTTTTGAACACAATGCGCCTCATATTAATATCCCATAAAATACTTCATTTCGCCCACCAGAGACATCAGAAATGTCCAATTCCCTTGCATACTTGTGAATATCAAGATCTTTGTTAGGGTAGTTTCACCTGGCTAATCTGTGTTCACTTGCTCAAAATATTGACGCAAAGCCTCACCCACGTCCTTCTAGCCTAGCTTTCACATTAAACTTCTGACAACTGCTGCCAAGTCCTTTTGAAATAGTTTCCAAAAGGAGGCCAGATTAGTTGGTCTTTACATTTTCATTTCTATTTCCTTGAGCTTGGCAAACGTCAACCATCCAAAGTGCATGGCATGGGCAATAATCCATCAGACACATTATATCCCACTACTGCTCCAGTGCCATAATCCCACAATACCACATGTATATACAAGGAACCCCAACTTCCATGGATTCATTCTGGTTCTTTCTGGAGATCAAACTAATCTAATGCACTATGGGAAGTCAGATTATAAATAGAATTCATCAGATTTATTTTCATACTTTTGTGAACATGCAGCAATGACTCATTTATGTGGCATTAGGCAGTGTTGACATGTTGTCAAGGTTCAGAATCTTCGGAAAAAACAAACTTAATATTTTATCCTTTCTGGGTAAATCAGGATTCTCTTGGCAAGATGTTGTCCCCAGGCACAGTGGCGCAGTGGTTAGCACTGCAGCCTCACAGCTCCAGCGACCCGGGTTCAATTCTGGGTACTGCCTGTGTGGAGTTTGCAAGTTCTCCCTGTGTCTGCGTGGGTTTTCTCCGGGTGCTCCGGTTTCCTCCCACATGCCAAAAGACTTGCAGGTTGATAGGTAAATTGGCCATTATAAATTGTCACTAGTATAGGTAGGTGGCAGGGAAATATAGGGACAGGGTGGGGATGTTTGGTAGGAATATGGGATTAGTGTAGGATTAGTATAAATGGGTGGTTGATGTTCGGCACAGACTCGGTGGGCCGAAGGGCCTGTTTCAGTGCTGTATCTCTAATCTAATCTAATATAACAATCCACAGAACATCTTAACACTATAGATGATTTTCCTTTCCCCCCATCCACAGACGTTTGGAGAGAATTCCCCATTTCCTCTACTCCTAAAGGTCTGGCTTTATTGTGGCCCCTTGTTTTTGATTCTCCCAGAGAAAACAGCGTTTCTATGTCGATACTATCAAATCCTTTTAAGATCTCGCTCAGGTCACCACTAAACCTTCTAAACAAGAGAATACGAGCCATGTTTATGCAACTTATCCTCACAATTTAACTCTTCAGCCACATAGAATCATAGAATGATACTGCAAAGAAGGAGGCCATTCAGCCACTTGTCCATCTTTGAAAGGGACATCCAGTTAGTTTCACTCACCTGCCTTTCCCCACCCCCCCGAGGCCCTGATTTTTTTCCCTTTCAAGTATCTATCAAACACCCTTTTGAAATTTATTGCTGAATCTGTTTCCACCACCCTTTCAGGCAGTGTATTCCACACCATTACAGCCAACAACAGGGAATAATGTACTCAGTTATTCAGACACTGACAAGAAAGAGAAGTCACGCCCCAGATTCATCATGATGGAGGAGAAGGAAAGGCAGAGAAGAGTGCATCAACAAATCTGGTAAGCAAGTTTATTTTAGCCCACAGATCTGTAGCAAATAATTTCATTAAATTCAAACAAAATTCTGAAGTAGGGAACAAATAGTTACATCAGGGCTTCAAGTTTTTAAAGGAAACCAAAATAAGCAGAACAAAAGGTGTGGGCAAAGTGCTAATGTGGTCACTTAACAGTAAAGTTTTCTCATGGATCTGTTGACATGGGCCATACAATTGGGAAACATAACATTTCAATTTCAGACAGCTGTGTGTGGTATTTAAACCATTAATCAGAGAGCTGGGCAGATGTGGCAAGAAGGATTTTAAAACACTGTTCCAGATGATCTAAGGACCCAAATGACTTGGGCAGGCTGCAAGACTCTGCAGAAGTGAACAAACAGAATGCTGTGAGCTCAGTAGGGCTCCAGGAACTGAACAAGCAGCGAGATCTATCTCAGCCAAGAGTAGTCGTAACTAGATGGTGCGCACCCACAGAATGCACCAAATTCACAAGTTATGAGCAAGGTTAGAGGCAAGTTTGCCTCAGTTGGTACAACTCTCAGCTGCATCAGAAGGTTGCGGATTCAAGACTTCAGCAGATTGCAGTGCAATACTGAGGAATTGCTGCACTGTCCTTCAGAAGGGACATTAAACCAGCGAACCATTATCAAATGAATTTTTTTAAAACTTCAAATACTAGATCCTTGTTGTAAAGATCAGATAATCAGTGATACAGTCTACCTAGAAACTCTCCATCTATCAAAGAGTGCTTTCAAAGAATACACAGATTATACCTTCTGGATAACGATTTAGAACAGAGCTCAATAAAGCAAGCGTGGGAAGGCTTTCCAAAGCTCACATCTATACAGTTTTAGTCTGCCAATCCAACAATGCAACAATCTGAAGGTCTGGCATGGGTGATAAATCACCCAAATTTTCTGTCCCCCCCATGCAACATGTT
The DNA here is from genome assembly GCF_036365525.1 of Heterodontus francisci. Taxonomy (NCBI): domain Eukaryota; kingdom Metazoa; phylum Chordata; class Chondrichthyes; order Heterodontiformes; family Heterodontidae; genus Heterodontus; species Heterodontus francisci. Next base: position 38,109,993 of record NC_090394.1, on the reverse strand, counting down.
TGCTCTTGTTCTCCACTGTGTAATAGCCTGTTCCCTTGCTTGGTGCAGGAGGGGCCTAAAAACCCAGAAACAGCAATTTAAATTAACAGGCTGCCACCACTCCAAATCTGCAAACCAGAACAATCACAGGGAACATCCCTACTGTTCTCCCAACCATTTTCACATTTATAACTACAAAGTCTCAACACCACAACAATCTAATTTGGGCAACTTTTAGATGCAGCATTCAGCACATGAAGAATGTGGGGCTCTCAAATATTAGTTTTTAAAAATACTTTGATTAGAACAGGTTTCTTCCCAGGCAACCCTCTCCCTCTTTCTTCATCTAGCCTGCCTGATCAAGTTTGCAGCCAGAAATGTAGTGTACAGCTTGCTGCCAAGTGCCACCACCAATCTCTAGGAGACACCAAGATGCTGACCAACCTTCCCCCGGCCTCCCAACCAGGTGCAATTTTTCCCTTGGCCCTGCAGGGAGGTGCTGTAGCCCTTGCTCCTGTCTCCTTCATATAGCTCAGATCAAGAACCAAATCCAAATGGGACTGGAGCCTGCGTTTTCTCCTCTGCTCTACTACAATTGATTAGCAACTGCTCAAAACTTTCATAGTTCTAAAACACTGGTAAGATTTTTTTTTTAAGTGATTACTGCTTCAGAAGATTGCACTATGACCCTCCCTCAATACCCTCAAAAGCAATGGTTTTTTCAATTCTAATTTCTGGAAATTAGATTGATTCAGGTCAGTTTCCCTTTTGTTTGCAGCTTTTAGTTTTTCTGGTTTTTAAAGTGCAGAAAAAAAAACAATTACCCTATGTGGAAGTACCACCAGCCTAGCCAAAGCACTAAAGACAGAGACACAACAGGTTATATACAAGCTCTATGGTGTACAGTGCTATCCCAGTGTCAGTTCTTTCCCTGCAATGCACCGGGCACTGCAGTAGCTTGAAAAATAACACAACCAACACTGCAGCAGTACAGAGTCATTAATCGACTGCCATTCCAAATACCTATTTGCCCATCAGTATGGCAACATTACGTATAGCTCTATTTGATGAGTATTGATTGCAAACCTAATGGACTACTTAAAAAGGGATGGGAGGAAGTCTGTGAATGCTGCCTTCTGCTGACTGTTGAAGTCAACTTAAAGTAGAACATTTCATTTGCTGCTGTGCTGTTCTGCTAGAAACAAGTGCGACTCAGTCCCCCACAAAATAAACTTCAGTTACTTATCTACTGATTTAGTTTTTTTGCAGTATATGACCAGCACAATATTCTTTCCTAGCATACAACATCCGAAAGCTCAGATTTATCCCATGAGCAAGTGAGTGATGCAGACCATGAAGATCACAAGAAGAGGGGAGAAAAAAGACACTGAACTAGCCAGTATCCACTAAAACAGCACTAAAACTGGACCCGGCACTCCTAGATTTTGGCCTTTCCCCCAGGCTTCCCATTCCTGATTGCTATCCAGTGATTCCCATTGGAAGCATCCATGCATGGGCATCCAGCGAGGATAGGATTATGACCATCACAGTTGAAGCAAAGGTGAAACAAAAAGCTGAAATGGAATGAAAGTTAAGTTGAAATTTGCGGATGACACCAAATTGGGAGTATAGCTAATTGTGAAAGATTATAGGAGGACAGAGATACACCAACAGGCAAATGCAGTCCAAAAGTAGCAAACTATAAAGTAATACATGTTAGAACAAAATAGACAGATATGCAAATTAAAGTAATAGGACTAAGTGTGCGAAAAAAAGGCCACTAAAGAGGGTGGCAGTATAAGCAGGTAAAAGCATTAATAGGGCAAAAAACCCATAGTAGAGAAGATAAATGATTTGTAGAAGTTTTAAGATCAAATGTGATGGCTGGTTTGCAATACATGGCAAAGCAACAACAGGAGATTAAAAAATGTATATTATAGAAAGAATTGGAGATCAGAAAAAGGTTAAGCACACATAATAGCAAGCAATGCCAAGACTGGTTGAATAAATTGAGCAGTGGCTGTGGAAGAGGTTAACAAAGACATGGGTGAAGGAGGGGGAAAAATTTTGAAACAGTAAACACTAGAGGGGAGGTACAGACAGGTTTTCATGCAGATAAGAGGGTAAAAAGGATGAGGAAATAACATTAGAGTAGGAATTGATCAAGATTATAGTCTATTTCTAATGCTTCGTACATCTGCATATACAGTGGGGAACTAGAGTCACAAATTGGAAGGGAGGAACATGATGCCAAGTTTTCTTGAAGGGTACACAGCTTCAACCAAATTAACACTGGAGATTAAATATTCCTGGCTTTTCATGTCTCAGAGATAAAGGGGGAAAGGAATGGAGAGCAGGTAGCGTCATTAATTAAGGACACAATTAGGAGACAAAAGTTTATTGATGGTGCTCAGGAGTTGTCTGCCCCAGTTTGAGTAAATAAAAGATCTGTTACCATACCAAAGAGTACATTACAGGTCACCAAATGACATAAAAGAAATCAAGAACGGAAATTGCGATAAGGAACTGTTGTCCCTAGTTCACCGGAGATTAGACAGATAAATGATTGTGGTCAAAATGATGATTGGCTCTTGCAATGCATCCAGAACTGCTTCCTTAATTAGTTTGCTGCAAGCCCAACACGGAATGATGCAATAATTGATCTGGTTCTGGGTAACAAAGCAGAACAAGCAAGCTAATCTGAAGGTAGGCAGGCACTTGGGAAATAATGATCACATTGAAATAAACAGGGGAGTCAAAGATAAAAGCATTTGACTGGAAAATAACCAAATTCAGTGAAATGAATGAGAACCTCTCTCGGAATAATTGGTAGGAAAAAATAGATCAAGACAACTGACCAGCTGACAGTGTTAAATACAATAAAAGCAAAATACTGCGGATGCTGGAAATCTGAAGTAAAAACAAGAAATGCTGGAAATACTCAGCAGGTCTGGCAGCATCTGTGGAGAGAGAGAAGCAGAGTTAACGTTTCGGGTCAGTGACCCTTCTTCGGAACTGGCAAATATTAGAAATGTCAAAAGGTTAGAAGCAAGTAAAGCGGGGGTGGGGCAACAGATAACAAAGGAGAAGGTGTAGATTGGAGTTAGTGTTAAATACAACATAGATAAGGTGCAGGTTGAAAAAGGTTCTAAACAAGAGTATGTAAAATGTGAGCAAAATACTGCGGATGCTGGAAATCTGAAACAAAAACAAGAAATGCTGGAATCACTCAGCAGGTCTGGCAGCATCTGTGGAAAGAGAAGCAGAGTTAACGTTTCGGGTCAGCGACCCTTCTTCGGAACTGACAAATATTAGAAAAGTCACAGATTATAAACAAGTGAGGTGGGGGTTGGGCAAGAGATAACAAAGGAGAAAGTGCAGATTGGACCAGGCCACATGTGTTATAATCTGTGACTTTTCTAATATTTGTCAGTTCCGAAGAAGGGTCGCTGACCCGAAACGTTAACTCTGCTTCTCTTTCCACAGATGCTGCCAGACCTGCTGAGTGATTCCAGCATTTCTTGTTTTTGTTATGTAAAATGTGATTACATTTAAGGCAAAAACAGTGAAAGCAAGTATATATGTTAAGATAGTATGATTTGAGTAGTGGAATGATTCTACGGCTATGGACACACATCTTTAAAAAAAGATGGTTTAAAAAAATGCTATAAAACAGGTAAAATGGATGTATCTAACCGCTACAAAAAGTCAATAAGCAATGAAACCGGACGGACCACCCGGCATTGACATAGGCACCGGAAACGACAATGGCAAACCCAGCCCTGTCGACCCTGCAAAGTCCGCCTTACTAACATCTGGGGGCTTGTGCCAAAATTGGGAGAGCTGTCCCACAGACTAGTCAAGCAACAGCCTGACATAATCATACTCACGGAATCATATCTTACAATGTCCCAGACACTTCCATCACCATCCCCGGGTATGTCCTGTCCCACCAGCAGGACAGACCCAGAGGTGGTGGCACAGTGGCATACAGCAGGGAGGGAGTTTCCCTGGGAGTCCTCAACATCGACTCTGGACCTCATGAACTCTCATGGCATCAGGTTAAACATGGGCAAGGAAACCTCCTGCTGATTACCACCTACCGCCCTCCCTCAACTCATGAGTTGGTACTGCTCCATGTTGAACAGCACTTGGAGGAAGCACTGAGGGTGGCTAGGGCACATAATGTACTCTGGGTGGGGGACTTCAATGTCCATCACCAACAGTGGTTCAGTAGCACCACTAGTGACCGAGCCCTAAAGGACATAGCTGCTGGACTGGGTATGCGGCAGGTGGTGAGGGAACCAACAAGAGGGGAAAACATATGTGACCTCGTCCTCACCAATCTGCCTGCAGCAGATGCATCTGTCCATGACAGTAGCGGTAGGAGCGACCACCGCACAGTCCTTGTGGAGACGAAGTCCCGTCTTCACATTGAGGATACCCTCCATTGTGTTGTGTGGCACTATCACTGTGCTAAATGGGATAGATTTCGAACAGATCTAGCAATGCAAAACTGGGCATCCATGAGGCGCTGTGGGCCATCAGCAGCAGCAGAATTGTACTCAACCACAATCTGTAACCTCATGTCCCGGCATATCCCCCACTCTACCATTACCATCAAGCCAGGAGAACAACCCTGGTTCAATGAAGAGTGCAGGAGGGCCTGCCAGGAGCAGCACCAGCTATACCTCATAATGAGGTATCAACCTGGTGAAGCTACAACACAGGACTATCTGCATGCCAAACTGCGAAAGCAGCATGCAATAGACAGAGCTAAGCGATCCCATAACCAACCGATCAGATTTAAGCTCTGCAGTCCTGCCACATCCAGCCGTGAATGGTGGTGGACAATTAAACAACTAACTGGAGGAGGTGGCTCCACAAATATCCTCATCCTCAATGATGGGGCAGCCCAGCACATCAGTGCGAAAGATAAGGCTGAAGCATTTGCAACAATCTTCAGCCAGATGTGCCGAGTTGATGATCCATCTCAGCCTCCTCCTGAAGTCCCCAGCATCACAGATGCCAGACTTCAGCCAATTCGATTCACTCCGCGTGATATCCTGTAACAACTGAAGGCACTGGATACTGCAAAAGCTATGGGCCCTGACAATATTCCGGCAATAGTACTGAAGACCTGTGCTCCAGAACTTGCCACGCCCCTAGCCAAGCTGTTCCAGTACAGCTACAACACTGGCATCTACCCTGCAATGTGGAAAATTGCCCAGGTATGTCCTGTACACAAAAAGCAGGACAAGTCCAACCCGGCCAATTACCACCCCATCAGCCTACTCTCAATCATCTGTAAAGTGATGGAAGATGCCATCAACAGTGCCATCAAGTGGCACTTGCTTAGCAATAACCTGCTCAGTGACGCTCAGTTTGGGTTCCGCCAGGGCCACTCAGCTCCTGACCTCATTACAGCCTTGGTTTCAAACATGGACAAAAGAGCTGAACTCCAGAGGTGAGATGAGAGTGACTGCCCTTGACATCAAGGCAGCTATTGACCGAATATGGCATCAAGCAGCCCTAGCAAAACTGAAGTCAGTGGGAATCAGGGGGAAAACCCTCCACTGGCTGGAGTCATACCTAGCACAAAAGGAAGATGGTTGTGGTTGTTGGTCAATCATCTGAGCTCCAGGACATCACTGCAGGAGTTCCTCAGGGTAGTGTCCTAGGCCCAAACATCTTCAGCTGCTTCAGCAATGACCTTCCTTCAATCAAAGTCAGAAGTGGGGATGTTCACTGATTGCACTATTTTCAGTACCATTCGTGACTCCTCAGATACTGAAGCAGTCAGTGTAGAAACGCAGCAAAACCAGGACAATATCCAGGCTTGGGCTGATAAGTGGCATGTAACATTCATGCCACACAAGTGCCAGGCAATGACCATCTCCAACAAGAGAGCATCTAACCATCTCCCCATGACATTCAATGGCATTATCATCGCTGAATCCCCCACTATCAACATCCTAGGGGTGACCATTGACCAAAAACTGAACTGGAGTAGCCATATAAATACCGCGGCTACAAGAGCAGGTCAGAGGCTAGGAATCCTGTGGCGAGTAATTCACCTCCCGACTCCCCAAAGCCTGTCCACCATCTACAAGGTACAAGTCAGGAGTGTGATGGAATACTCTCCACTTGCCTGGATGGGTGCAGCTCCAACACTCAAGAAGCTCGACACCATCCAGGACAAAGCAGCCCACTTGATTGGCACCCCATCTACAAGATGCACTGCAGCAACGCACCAAGGCTCCTTACATAGCACCTTCCAAACCCGCGACCTCTACCAACTAGAAGCACAAGGGCAGCAAATGCATGGGAACAGCACCACTTGCAAGTTCCCCTCCAAGTCACACACAATCCTGACTTGGAACTATATCGCCGTTCCTTCACTGTCGCTGGGTCAAAATTCTGTAACTCCCTTCCTAACAGTACTGTGGGTATACCTACCCCAAATGGACCATCTCAAGGGCAATTAGGGATGGGCAATAAATGCTGGCCTGATGAGCGACACCCACATCCCATGAATGAATAAAAAAAATTCAACATAAAAGCAAAACTAGTTTAGAAACTTTACAAGACACTGATGTACATTGGATTCCTTTTCACAATATAAAAACTCACCAATTAAAGTGCATTTTCTTCCCCTCTTCTTACTTTCAAGATTACTTGAGATGTTTCTACATTAAACTATATCTACCACCAAACTGCTTAAACAAATCTCCAACCCTTCAATCTGGCATAAAATTAATTGTGTTCTCAATTCCAGATCATTTGTAAATCTAGAGAGTAAATAAGTACAAAAGAGCCATATATGGAAAATCATTCAATAAACTGATTCTCAACCCTTTTGCTTTCTATCCTCCGAACATTTCACTCTCTAATTCCAACTACCATCTCTTAAAAGCAGTACCTTACCAAACAACCAATTTGGACTCACTGACATATGGTTCCCCAAATTGCTTCCTATGCTTGTATCAGTTACCTGCTTCCAACACTTGGGTACTACATCGGTTTTCAATGACTCTCTAGAGTGGTTTATCTCACCACTTCAAGTACCTTTGTATGAAGTACATGTGGGTCTGGTACCTTGTCTTCCTTAACATATTAGTGACTGCCTTACCTTAGCTTATCAAATGTTTGAAATCCAAACTATATCTTATTTAAATCTAAATCTCATTTATTCAAATGCTTAGAGAGATTTTAGAGCCAAAGGGTTACAAAGATTCACTAAAAAGTTATAAATATGAGTTACTGCAAAAAAAAGTCAGGAGTTAGGTTCAAGAATCAAATGTAATGCCTCAAGGTTCGCTCCCAATTCCATGTAATAAAAGCAAAATACTGCAGATGCTGGAAATCTGAAAAACAAAGTGCTGGAAATACTCAGCAGGCCTGACAGCATCTGTGGAGACAATCAAGTCTGACCTTTCATCAGAACTAGCAAAAGGTTAGAAATGTATTCAGTTTTAAGTAAAAGGGGTGGTGGGGGAAAAAAGAGAACAGAAAAGGGAAGGCGTGTGATAGGACAGAGGACAGGAGAGGTTAAATGACAAACATGTCATTGTACAAACAGCTAAGGAAGTAAAGGCCTGCTACCCGACCTGAACCAGACGGGACCCGACACGTGTAGGGTCGCACTTCCGGGTCCGGCATTCGGGCTTGGGTCGGGTCGGATACGCTCCATCACCATCTCAGGTAAGTGACTGTTAAAAAATTTACTTTTTGGACTTTAAAAGGTGGTTTTGTCACAGTTACTTTAAGCTTGTGCAGGTAAGGAACAAAGTGAAAAACTGAAGGCAAGTTAACTGATGGTCGGGTGTGGGAAAAAGGAAGGACTCAGGCCAGGTTGGGCCTCATTTGCAGACCCGAGCAGGCCTATAAAAAGGGAGTGCTAATGGTGTGGTGCTAGACAAAGCATTCACCCAGAGAGAGTGTTAATGGCAGAATAATGAACAGCTCAGTGCAAAAGCACAAAACTTGGAAACCAAATTTAAGGTAGGTTAAAAATAAAAAATGTTTTTAAAAAGGGCCAGTCATGCTCTGAAACTGTTGAACTCAATATTGAATCTGGAAGGCTGTAGGATGCCTAATCGGAAGATGGTTAATATTTTATTTATTTTTATTTAGAGATACAGCACTGAAACAGGCCCTCCGGCCCACCGAGTCTGTGCCAACCAACAACCACCCATTTATACGAACCCTACAGTAATCCCATATTCCCCATCACCTCCCTACACTAGGGGCAATTTACAATGGCCAATTTACCTATCAACCTGCAAGTCTTTGGCTGTGGGAGGAAACCGGAGCACCCAGCGAAAACCCATGCAGACACGGAGAACTTGCAAACTCCGCACAGGCAGTACCCAGAATCGAACCCGGGTCCCTGGAGCTGTGAGGCTGCGGTGCTAACCACTGCGCCGCCCATTCACTAGAACACTGCAGCAGGCAAAGGACAGAAATGTGGGCATGAGAGCAGGGTTGTGAATGGAGATGGCAAGCAACCAGAAGCTTGGCTTCATGCTTGCAGACTGAGGGGCGATGTTCCGCAAAGCAATCACCCAATGTAGAGGCGACAGGGGAGACCAAACGCAGATTATCGCAGACCCCAACGATATTATCTGAAAGCACAACTTTAGTTGTCCCTCACGTATGCAAACAAGGACTTGGACAGCAGAGTTCTGGATGACCAAGTTTACGGAGAGTATAATGTGGGCGGCCAGCCAAACTCTACCTCACCACCACCTCTCTCGATTCCTCCACTGTTGCTAGGTTATCAAGTGCGCAGAAATCTCCAACTATATATTGGGAAGACTAAAGTCATGGTCTTCAATCTCTGCTCCAAACTCCATTTAATAGCTCGACTACATGCCTCTCCCTGGATATCATCAGATTAAAACCACACTGTTCACAACCTTGGTGCCATATTTGACAGAGATGACCTTCCGACCAAATACCTGCACCATCACCAAGTCCGCCTATTTCCATCTTCATAACATTGTTCGACTTAGTTCCTGTCTCAGCTGCTGGCTGGCCGCCCACATTATACCGTCCGTAAACGTGGTCATCCAGAACTCTGCTGTCCAAGTCCTTGTTTGCACCAAATTCCGTTCACTTATCACCCCTATACTCGCTAACCTACATTGGCTCCTGATCTTGATTTTAGAATTCTCATCCTTGTTTTCAAATCCTAACAAGGCCTCACCTCTCCCTAACTCCTCCAGGGCCAGAACCAGAGATATCAGCACTCATCTAATTCGGACATCTCGAGCACGCCTGATTAATTGCTCCACCACTGGTGGCCGTGCCTTCAGCTACTTCGGTCCCAAGTTCCGGAATTCCCTCCCTACACCCCTCCCTTTTCCTTCAAGATCTTCCTTAAAATCTACCTGTTGATCAAACTTTTGGCCATCTGCCCTAATGTCGCCTTATTGGCTCAGTGTCTAATCTTGCTTTATAACACTCCTGTGAAGCACATTGGGATATTTTACTACGTTGAAGGCACTATATAAATACAAATTGTAGCAGCAGCAATCTGGTTAAAAAAGTTATGGGGCCACTGAAAGATTCCAAAAGGTGCCATATGAAGTGATCAAATATACTAATTCTTGACGCTGTGTTCAGGGGATTATCCCTAGCTGTCTTCCTGCACACACCACCACCCAAGCACAAAGTTAAACGTCCATGAGGGATGGAGTAACGGGTAAAACAAAATAAATACACGCGCAAAATATTGTGAATGTGGGAAATCTGAAGTACAGCAAATGCTGCAAATACTCAATAGGTCTGGCAGCATCTGTGGATAGACAGACAAAGAGTAAACGTCACAAGTTGATGACCTTTCATCAGAACAGAGAAAAGTTAGAAATGAAATAGGTTTTGAGAAAGTGAAAGGGGGAGTTTGGGAGGAAAAACAAAAGGCAATGTCTGACAGGGCAGGAGATATTAAATGACAAAAGGATTAGTAATGGGAGAAATACAGAAACAAAAAGATGCCTAGTGGTGGTGCGAATGGCAGTATAGCGAATAGCAAGGAAATAAGAAAAAAAAAGGACAAACCAGCAAAAACACAAAAATGGGGGCAGAGGTTACAATTTAAACTTGTTTAACTCAATGTTAAGTCCAGAAGGCTGTAAAGTGTCCACTGGAACGATATGGTGCTGTACTTCAAACTTGCTTTGAGTGTCATTGGAACACTGTAGCAAGCCAAAGACAGAAAACGGTCAGATTGGAAGCAAGGTGGCACATACCCTCCAAGTCTACAATCTCCAATTCCCCAACCTTCACTCTCAGTACTAGTTACAGTAACACCAGTAAAATTAGGGTACATTGTTAGGGTGAGTTGATGAGCGCATGCGTGCAAGAGCACCCGCCCTGTGGAGCATTAATGCAAGCACTGATCTGATGGGTTGAATGGCCTGTTACTCTGCTGTAAAAATCTAAGGACATGTCAAATGTCTATTTTTAAATAAAAGTTGTACATTGCAGTCTCTCTTGGTGGAAGCAATTTATGTCATCTAGTGTTCCCAATTCATCAATGCTCGCTAAACTTTTAAATCCAAGAATTTATTAATTAGGCTTTAAATGATTTTCTAGAAGGGAATGGGGAAATGTGAGAACCAGCTCATACAAACCCGCTCGCTGTGTTGTTATGAGATTGTGAAACATATTTTACAGAAGAAACAGAAGCAAACAGTTGAATTATGGACACTCATCTGGAAACTTGAAGGGATCCCTGAACTTTGTGGGGGGTTTTTTTTTTTAAAAAGTCACCAGAAAAGGTTCCTGGATTTGGCTAGTAACCAAATCTTACTGAAAAGCACCTGTCTGAGCGTAAATCGCCCAGCAGGGGTTGTTTTTGACTTGGGGAGATGTTTACAAAGAAGTGACCGGCTAAGATTTGTAGATGTCAGGAGGCTTGACTTCTGCAAAGTGGTAGTTTCAGTTTGAACTGTTACAAGAGTCAGTTGGTTTTTGCCTGCAAGAACAGCTCAGCTCTCTCGCTTGATAACAAATCCTGCATCCAGTGCATCAGATTCATATTTCCTTCTGTATTTGAAGAGATCCTGCATGTTTGAAGCAACCTTACACATTGAATGTGTGTTAACTGAAACCTTGTTACTGCCTTCCTGTTGCAAGACCTATTTGGAGCCTCTGTAGATGCATCTCTTGGAAAGCCTACCCAAACAAATCTTCAACATCGCCTGGAAAGCACTGTTCTAGGAAAATCATAGTGGCAGCCACCTATATGCATCTGGGACGCCTAACCAGGACAAAGGACATCTTTCCATACCTTCTTTTCAGCCCAAGTGTTGTTTTCCCTTCTGTACTCCAGCAGCTATAAACAAAAGTCCCTTATTTTCCCAGTTAACCGGTGTGTATGCAAGGGGCTAGGGTAAAAATAAGGGGCTTTAATATTTCAATATATGTATGCTTTACTTCATTACTGGTTAAGACTTGTTTTATAATAAACTGATAACTTTGTTGTTCATTAAAGAAACCTGGGTGATGTGTTTTAATTCTGGGAAAAATAGGAGTCTATGATTGACTGTATTCTTATGGGGGAAAATTTAAATAGATGCTGTGATTTGTGGAGAAGTGGGACTGGAATAAACAGTGTGCTCCTCCCACCTCGGTCATAACATATAATTGGGGGCTTGTCCGGGATAAACCCAATGCAGACAACATTCAAGTGTAAGTGGGGTCATAATAATTCAGAGGAAAAGTAAAATAACCAGACTTCTTGTGTAATGAGATAAGGAGGCCCAAAAGAAAGAAAAGAAGACTTTAACAGTTGCTGTGACTTTGAGGAAGGAAGTGCATCCTGGAGTGATTCGGGGTACTTAACCAAGGTTCAGCTCATAGCATTGGCAGCAAATTGGGGTATGAGTTAAAACTAGCAGCTAAGAAAGCAGACATAATTGAAGTAATAGAACTTTTCTAATTGGAAGCAAACCAAACCAAAGGGTAGTGCAGTTGAATTAGCTAAAATTCAGTTACAAATGAAAAAAAAAAAACTTGAGCAGGAACAGGAAAATGGGAAAAAACTTGAACTAGAATTGCAAAGAGAAAGAGAGGAGTTGAAGTTAAATAGCTGGAACTAAGCCAACAGGGTGGTCTTGACTCCAGTGAAGATTCTAGTGATCAAGAATCTGACTCTAGCCCAGGACCCAGAAGAAAGCTGTTTAAATTTATACAATCCCTCCCTAGGTTTGAGGAAAGGGACATAGAGGCATTTTCCATTTCCTTTGAAAAGATAGCCAAACAAATGAAATGGCCAACAGAAAACTGGACACTGGTTATGCAAAGCAGGTTGATGGGCATAGCTCACGAAGTTTAAGCCATGCTTTCTGAGGAGCCTTCTGCAGATTATGAGATGGCAAAAAAGACTATTCTCACTGCATATCAGTTAGTCCCTGAAGCCTTACAAAAGAAATTTCAAAACTTCCCGAGATTGTCTGGGCAGACTTATATAGAATCAGAGGGGAAGGCAAATTAATTTTGATCGTTGGATACATGTACTAAAAATGGAAGCCATATACGAAAATCGTAGGGATCTAATCCTCCTGGAAGAATTAGAAAATTCACTCCCTCCATTAGTAAGAACGCATGTAGAGAACCAGAAGGTTTCAACGGCCAGACAGGCAGCAAATATTGATGATTATAAGCTTGTGTATAAGCCCAAACCCATTGTCCGTCACCCCCACAAACTTATAGAAAGTGAGAAAGTGGAAGGAAGGCAAGTAACCGGGGACCAGAAGGGACAGTTGGGATAATCCTAAAGGAAATGTTTAATAAGTCTTCTCTGATCACAGCACAGCAAGCTGATCCAGAGTTAAATAAAGTGGCACAATCAGCTCTAACAGAAGCTGAGGCAAAAGGAGTTCCAGAAAACTATTATATTAAAAATGGGATTCTGATGAGGAAGTGGAGACCTCTTCACAGACCTGCGGGCAAAGAATGGACAGTAGTTCATCCTATAGTGGTACCACCCAAATATCGCCAGGAACTATTAAAAGATAGTGCATGAAATTCCTATAGCGGGACACTTGGGGATCCGGAAGAGCCAAGCACGTCTAAGTCTATATTTTTCCTGGCTGGGTCTTTCAGAGGACATGGTGCAGTTTGTAAAAACGTGCCACAGGTGCCAGATTGTGGGAAAACTGCAACCTGCCATAAAACTGGCACCTCTAAGTCCCGTACCAGTAATTGGGGAACTATTTAGTAGTGTGTTGGTAGACTGTGTAGGACCTTTACCGAAAAAAAAAAGCGGAATACCAATATATACTCACCATCATGGATATATCAGTTCCCAGAGGCCATTCCCTTGAGAACAATTTCTGTTAAGGTAGTGGTAGAGAGGTTAACCCAGTTCTTCACTAGATATGGATTACCGATTGAGATTCAGTGGGATCAAGGTTCCAATTTTACGTCTAAAATTTTTCAGGACATTATGGGTAATTTGGGTATAACACAGTTAAACTCTTCAGCATACCACCCACAGACACAAGGAGCTTTAGAAAAGGTACCATCAGACCCTCAAAACAATGATTAGAGCACGCTGTCAAAAATATCCCCACAATTGTGATATAGGGCTAGAATTTCTTTTGTTTATCAGTAGGGAATCACCTAAATGAATCTTCAGGTTTTAGTCCTTTTGAATAAGTTTACAGACAGGAAATGAGAGGTCCTCTAAAACTAATTAAAGAAAGGTTTTTTTTTTAAAAAAAAGAACAGAGGGATCAATCCTCTGTGCCTGATTATGTAACTACATTCCAGGAACGGCTCACGAGAGCTTGCAAAGTGGCTCAGGAACACCTTAAAGCTTCCCAAACAACTATGAAAAAATGGGCAGACAAGCATGCAAATACCCAAACATTTCAACATGGGAAGAAGTGTTATTACTAACTTTACAAGGTGAACTGTTGAAAGCATAGTTCAGTGGTCCATATAAAAAGTGATCGAGAAGTGGTAAGGTAAAGTATTTGATTGACATCCCAGATCACCGGAAAAAGAATCCATCAATGAGAGATTATCGCCGGGAGGAGGATAAGCAAGCACAGGCAGGTCAGGTAGTAGGGACAGTGAAGAATGAATGGGATAGTGAGGATGAGGCAGAAGGAGGCGATTCAATTGAACTTCCTACTATCCGGTTAGCTAATACTGAATTGCAAGTAAGATTGGACACTATGCTTTCATATTTAGATGCAGAACAAGACCACTCACAGCATTTTAAAAAAAAAGTCTGTAGGGATAAGCCAGGATGTACAACCTTAGCCACACATGATGTGGATGTAGGGGAATCCTTTCCTATAAAACAGCATCCTTATCGCTTAAGTCCAGAGAAACAGGCCCAGGTAAAAGCAGAAATCCAATACATGCTGGACAATCACCTAATAGAACCCAGTCAAAGCAGCTGGAGATCACCAGTAGTATTAGTGCCTAAACCTGATAGTTCAACTGGACTTTGCATAGACTACAGAAAAGTTAATGCAGTAACAAAAGGTAGACTCCTACCCAATCGCTCGCTTGGGAGACTGTACTGACTGAGTGGGCAGTGTCACATTCCTTACAAAAATAGGTTTGTTAAAGGAACTTGCCAGTATCCCTTTTACACCCAGAGTTAAAGAAATATCCGATGGTCTTTTCCAGTGCCGAGTGATGCCATTCGGGCTAAAAAATGCCCCAGCAACTTTTCAGAGATGAACCAAGTGGTAGGCAGTTTTCCTGTGTGGTTGACCTTTCTAATGTGCTGGCATAGTGACACCTGGAAGGACCACTTGAAACTCTAATTTTCTAAGAACAAATCAGCTGATTTAATAATCTTTGCCAAAAGTGAACTTGCAAAAGAGAGAGTGACCTGCTTCAGGAATATCGTCGGGCAAGGACAAGTGTTGCCAAGAACAGCGAAAGTACAAGCAATCGTGGAGCTCCCAACCCCCAAGACAAAGTGAGAAATCATGAGGTTTTTGGGGATGTGTGATTTCTAACAAATTTCAGCACCGTAACCACTCCACTAACAGATTTGCTATAGAAAAAGATAACAAAGGTAGTGTGGCCAGGGGAGTGCCAAGCATCCTTTGAAAAGCTGAAGGCCATTTTGACTAATAAACCAGTGTTGGCTGTTCCAAATTTCATTAAGCCTTTCAAGGTAGCAATTGATGCTAGTGACCTGGGGGTCAGTGCAGTTCTGTTGCAAGACGATGAATTTGGCACAGAATGGCCAGTGGGATACTTTTCAAAAAAACCATCACCAAAAAAGATAGTCAACCTTGGAAAAAGAAACCCTTGGTCTATTATGACTCTTAAGCATTTTGAAGTCTATGTCCGCCACGAATACAGACACACTGGTATATTTTGATCATAACCCCCTAACCTTTGTGATAAATTTTAAAACCCAGAATGCCAGAATATTCCAATAGAGATTACGATAACAGCCCTATCACTTAAAGAATACCCACATTGTGGACAAAAATCATGTTATTTCAAATGCGTTATCAAGAATCTAACTTTGTTTGAGTTATTCGAATGCAAAGGATGATACAAAGCAAAATCGTATTCACTACAGGTAGAAAAATGGGGATAAGTGTACACTTTGTAATGAAACGCATTTAAAAATGGCATTACATTTTGCTAAGGTTGGAGGTGTATGAGATTGCAAAACATATTTTACAAAAGAAATAGAAGCAAACTTATAATTGAATTATGGATACTAATTCCTTTGGAATCTTGGAGATTCCAGAGATGCTTGAATTTTTTTTTTTAAGTCACCAGAAGGTGATTCCTGGATTTGGTTGATAAACAAGTCTTACTGGAAGGCAACTGTCTGAGCATAATCGCCCAGCAGGGGTCGTTTTTGACTTGGGGAGATGCTTACGAAGAAGTGACAGGCCAAAATTTATAGATTTCAGGAGGCTTGACTTCTGGAAAGTTTTTAGTTTCAGTTTGAACTGTTACAACAAATCTTTCAGCAGGCAAAAACCAACTGAACAGCTCACCTCTCTCTTGAAAACAAATCGTGCTTCCAGTCTATGAGATTCCCATTTCATTACGTATTTGAAGAAATCCTGCATGTTTGAACAAACCTTGCACATTGAATGCGTGGGAACTGAAACGATGTTGCTGCCTTCCTGCCGCAAGACCTGTTTGGACCCTCTGTAGCTGCAACTACCCACCCAAACCGATCTTAAACACTACCTGGAAAGCACTGTTCTAGGAAGATCATAGTGACAGCCACCTATACGCATTTGGGATGCCTAACCAGAACAAGGAATATCTTTCCATACCTTTTCAGCCAAAGTGTTTTTTTTTTCCATCTGTTCTCCTAACAACTATAAACAAAAATCCCTTTTTATTTTCTCGATTAACCTGGTTTTTTGCAGGGGGGGGGGGGGGGGGAAGAGAAATGTGCCTGTGCACACACGAGGGGATAGGATAAATAAGGCACTTTAATATTTCCATTTGTGTGCATGTTTTATTTCATTACTAGTTAATACTTGTTTTATAATAAACTGATTATTTTGTGAAATAGAGTCCATGATTGACTATTGGCAAGTGGGAAAATTTAAATAGATGTAACCTGTGGAGAAGTGGTACGAGAACAGCGCACTCCTCCCACCTCAGTCATAACAGTAGTCTGTATGGTTTTATCCCTCAACTACACATGGAAAGATGAGCATTTTTGAAAATGAAGATTAAATAAAAAAGTTTGGGAACATTTTGAAAAAAAGACTTAGTCAACAAAAACTAAATGAGTGAACAGAAGCTTGTTCCCATGTCTTAGATTTTCACCACCACTGCCCCGCTATTTTCTCCCAGTTAGATCAGAGAATCGTGAGAATTTTTTAAAAAGATGGCCGATGGGATTTTCTGTCAGTTAGTATATAAGCAGCAAAGCTTTCAATGAGTTCAAGTTTATGGAGGGTGGAAGATGGAGGCAGGCCACAGTGTTGGAATAGTCTAGAGGGTGCAGCCCTCCTAGGCTTCCCTCCCTGCCACCCATCAGGAAAAAAAATGTGCACCATGAAGATCTGAACAGAGAAACTATATGCAATGACTTACTGCAAGCAATATTACAGATTGTGCACTAGATCTGACTATGCTGTTCTATGATTAATATCCTATCTAAAGCGGGGTGCCCAGAAATGTGCTCTCATGCATAAAGCAGGGAAGCCAATTTTTTGTTGTTTTGAGTTGCAATTGCTTCCTTTCTTCCTACTCCCCAATAAGCTTACTGCAGACATGTGTCTTCAACCCAATGCAGGAGGTTCTTGGGTTCTTGCAGAACTCCAGACAAGGTAAAGAAATATGCTGTAAGCATTAATGCATCTCTTTCACAGGTACCAGATCTGCCAATGTTTTTGCACTTCGTTTCTATTTAAATTAGCCAAGCTGTTCGCCCAACCTAAATTGCCACCTGTACAGATGCAGACTTCATCCCCAAGAGCAGCAAAGATCCTTAAACTGGGAAAATTAATCTGATTCAATGGCTCAGCACCTGGAGCTTTGCATGTTAAAGAGGGATTGTGTGCTGAACCAATCATTTGAAACATCCTGACCACAACCCGAATTTATATAGCTTATCTTTTTTATAAACATTCTAAGGTATTTGATCAAACGTCTTCTGCAAGAGGTTTTGAAAGCGATTGGAGAAAGCAGCATCGTTCAAGAGAGCAGAGCAATTTGGCAGCATTACCCCAGTACACGAACAGATTGCACTAGCGAGACCGCCTATAAAGTCTAGTTTGAATCCATCACTGTCGAAACAGGAAGAATCGCATATTTTCACAAGGATAAGAGGATCATGGTGTCACCAAGTTTCTACCGCCGCTGCCATTTTCTTCACCCATTATTTGACTAGCCAGTAAATATTGAATACCTACAAGTCAGGAGCCCTGAATTTTAACTTATCACAGATTTTGGGATCTGTAGTTATACCGCGGCGTTGTCTTTTCCCGAGGGACATTTGCAACTTGTGTAGTTTATTGAGAGCATCTAGTGGCATAATCAGGTAGTGCAGTTGAATTTGCACTTAAAATACTATGGAGCAAAAATCCGTGTGGGGGTGGGGGCACTAAACAGGCAGCACTCATATTTCATTCCATTGATTGCAATAGAACTGAAAAATCAGGCGCTGTGTACGGCACGCGGAAATTCCAATACCGCCTAAGCCAAATTCTTATCCACATGTGTACTTCCCAGCTTTTGCTACAAGCCATTAGTTATAAATAAAAATAAACTCTCATGACAAATGCCCAATATTAGTATCAATTCAGATGCACACGAATGCTACAAGTGCAAACTAACAGGGATTTCTATTTTTAACAAGTTTGCTCCTCATCTTGTCTTTCTCTTCACATCATAAATTAATGGTTTTAATTGGGCTTGCAAATTATTCGTACATAGCTTTGAGTGGTGGCAGTAAATATGTTAGTGAATTTCCATTTGAAGAATGGGCAAAGGGGGAAAAAAATCTGGTCACCTGAGAGGTGTCTAACCTATCAGCTCCTACACCTCTGCTGAAAGTTACAATTAGCCATGACGTCCTCCAACTGAAAGGCAAGCGTGCTGGAGCTGAATTAAAAACTTCACAAGTGGCCTACTTCACCATACCTGGATGAGTATTCTTATTCTACAGTTTGTTACTTCTGTACTTTGAAGACTACATGCTTTGGATCCTACGGTTTACTTGAAACTTGATGACTTGGCACTGGCTTTTCAGGCTAAAGAACTTCAGGACGTTGAGAAAACACTCATTGAAGACCCAAAACATACTCCAGAAAATGGAGACTGACCAAATGCTGCCAAGATGGTCATTTCAGCCTTCCACCTAAACAACTTGAAGGCCAGGTAAGAACTTCACTTCAGTTCTGCAGTCAACTACTCAGCCACAATCCAATGCCAAAATATCTTCACAACACTCTTCACAGTACATTTGACCTACCAGCAACAGCTGCAGAACACCAGAGCCAACGTCAAGACAAGAGTGAATCTCATAAGGAAACTGGCGGATACCATCTGGAGCAGGAGAGCCAACATACTATGCATGGCTTCAGCCGCCCTGGTCTACCCAACAGCAGAGTAGTGTACCTCAACCTGGCTCAGGAGCTGTCACACAAACATGGTACATATCTACCTCCAAGAAAATCAACGCTTATTTCTGGAACGTTGAAACCAACACAGCTTGAGTAGTTTCCTGTGCTAGCACATGAACCTCCTGAAGTCCGCAGGGAAAACATTCTCCTCAAAGACCACCAGCTGACGGCAAACAAAGCACTCCCATTGATACAGCACCTCAAACAAAAAAACATGCACTTGCCTGAAATCTCAGCCCATACTGGAATACACTCCACACACATTACAAACAAACGACAGCCCCACCTCAATGGCACACCTCCTGGTTGACTGCCATCACCAACCACAACCTGGTAACAGACCAGAGTGGCGAAATCCCAGGTTTCAACCTCCCATGGAAAATCTGGAGGAACCTCAACTGCTTGAGGACGAGCCAGGGAAGATGTGGTCACTTGCTCCACAAGTGGGACACTAGGAGCAGCTCAAACTGTGACTGTGGACCATCGCCCACATATTGAACTCTTGCCCCAAGAGATCCATTCCTGGATCAACCATTCACACTGCGTCAGCTAAGCTGTTGAATGGATTGTTAGCCTCAACACCAAACTGTAATAGGGCACATACACTTGATAAATGCCGAGTTTAGCTGAGGAAAGCAAAGAGAACTGGTAAACAGTGAAGGTATTTTTTTTTAAAATATGCAAGATAGTGTCTGAATTGAGAGACACACTTGAGAAACTCACCTCAGAGCTACCCAGTGGTCAGTGGATGCAACCACATTGACAGCTAACATAGTAAAATCAAATAGGAAATGTTGATGAAAGTGTGACCAAAAATTGTGACAACAGGATGTAAGGCTTGTCGACAAGAGTGTGTGCGCTCTAAGCACAATATATAGATATTTGCCTGCTAAATGTAACAAACATATTGCAAAGTACCACAGAAGGACCAGCCCTTTGTTTTGGGCAGTTAGAAAAGGCTAACTGAACAAGATAAATCAGGGGAAAAAATGATTAGAGCCAAGATTAAGCAAGCATTTAAAAAAAAGTGTCGGAAACCAAAAACATCTCTATTTAATTCCTCCTTCCAACAATGCATCTTCCTGAATTAGGATTGAAGTCAAACATGACATGAACCAGAAGGAAGTGGTAAATATAAATACATGTAGATACACATGTGGAATTAGATTCCGCTCAACACAAAGCAGGAATAACACAAAATCCAACTCAAACAAGTGTCCAGAAAATGTTCTCTTGCTGAATTACTGATTGTTGGGAGCAATAAGGCTACAGTTTTGGAAGACCAACTACAAATGCAAAGCCAGAGTGCCTTAGCTACATAAACAGACCGTGGTCTACCTGCCTCTAGCAAAAAGGCAAGCAATGCTCGTGACAATTAAAAAGATTACAACTGAAAGGATAACATTTCAAGATTGGAGGTAACCGATGTCACTGCAGAATATGATTAAGGATTTACTGTGTGGGAATGATGGAGTGTATCTTGAAGGGGTTCACATGACAAGCTGCAAACAATAGCTTAGGTGACCTATTTTTGTCCAACACCCCAAATTGTATATTCATTGAAAATCACTCCTACTCTGAGAAAAAAAAATTAAAGCTGACCAAAAGCTGTGTGAAAAACTTCCACTCCCACCCTCCCTCAGCAATTGCAATGCAAGGCAGCAAGGGTCAAGATACTTCATTGTGATGATTCAATGACAGAATCTAGCATACAACAACTTGCATTTATAGTGTTTGTGTGTTTAATCTAACAAAACCTCAAGACATTTCACAGGATTATAAATCAGGCATAAATTGGCAAAGATACGAGGACAGATGATTAAAAGCTTTGCCAAAAAGAGGCAGGCTTTAAGCAGCATACCTTTAATTACTGTAAAGTATCACAAAAAGGAAAAAAGACTTGCATTTATGGAAAAACAGACCTCCTTTCTGGCCTCTTGCACATCCCACTTTCTTCACCCCACCATTGGAGGATATACCTTCCAACGTCTAGATCACAAGCTCTGGAACTTCCTCGCTAAATCTCTCTTCTCCATTCACATGGTCCTTAAAGCCAACCTCATTAAAACAAGCTTTTGGTCCTTGTCAACATTCCCTCTACGTTGCTCATGTGCACAGCAATCTAGAATGTACCATGCAAGGGGCAAACAGTCCACACAAGCAGCATTCCCTTTAAGATGCACAGCCACAAAGCAATCTTCAAAAAGGGACTACACAGTGCAAACAGGCCACATACAGAAAATGAAAATTAGAGGGAACACTGATCATGGTTTAGATTTTAGTTTAGAGATACAGCACTGAAACAGGCCCTTCAGCCCACAGAGTCTGTGCCGACCAT
This sequence comes from Heterodontus francisci, assembly GCF_036365525.1. NCBI lineage: Eukaryota > Metazoa > Chordata > Chondrichthyes > Heterodontiformes > Heterodontidae > Heterodontus > Heterodontus francisci. The sequence goes on along the minus strand of NC_090394.1, from coordinate 38,088,576 downwards.
CAACCACCCATTTATACTAATCCTACACTAATCCCAGATTCCTACTACATCCCCACCTGTCCCTCTATTTCCCTACCACCTACCTATACTAGGGGCAATTTTATAATGGCCAATTAACCTATCAACCTGCAAGTCTTTGGCATGTGGGAGGAAACCGGAGCACCCGGAGGAAACCCACGCAGACACAGGGAGAACTTGCAAACTCCACACAGGCAGTACCCAGAATCGAACCCGGGTCCCTGGAGCTGTGAGGCTGCGGTGCTAACCACTGCGCCACTGTGCCTTTGTTTGGTACAATGTCAATTTGTGCCTGATGAAGCTCCTGTAAAACATTTTGGGACAATTATAAAAGCACTACATAAATGCAAGCTGTTAAATATTGATTCATCACCCCTCTCAACATTCTGAAGTGGAGATAGATGTAAAAGCTGTAAGATCATACAAGCGATGAGATGAACGACCAGTTGATCTGTCTTTGATGGCGTTGGTTGAGGAACGAATTTGGTCGGGTCACCAGAAGAACTTTCTGCTCTTCGAATAGTTCCGTCGGATGTTTTACATCCAACTCAACAGACAGGAAGGGTCACAGTTTAACATTTCCAATAACACAGCTCTTCCTTAATATTAGACTAACATGTCAGTAAAGCAATTACTGCAGACTTCAAATTCTATGTCGTGCTTTTTACAATGTAACAAAAGTAGTTTATTCTTCCTAAAGAATATATGCACAAATTTTAAGTTGCATAAATCTCAAAAACATTAAATTTGCAAGTCATGTGATAAATGTAATTAATTTATGGCCTGTGACCAAACAAGAAATGGTGAAGTTGGGGTTCTTTTCACGAAGACGGAGTTCCTTGAGTGTGTGCAGGTAAATTTTCTATAGCAGTATGCTTCCAGTCCAAGAGGGGAGGCATTGCTAGACCTAGTTCTTGAGAATGAGGTGGGCCAAGTGGATCAAGTAACAGTAGGAAAACATTTAGGTGACCGTGATCATAAGGTTTAGGTTGGCTACGGAAAAAACAATCTAGAGCAAGAATAATTAACTGGGGAAAAGCCAACTTCAATATAAGAATGGATGTGGGTCAAATAAATTGGAATAGAGGGTTGTCCGGAAAAACGGTAGCTGAACAACAGGCTACCTTCAAAGAGGAGATAGTTCAAGCACAGTCAAGGTATATTCCCTCGAAGGGGAAAGGCAGGCAATCAAATCCAAAGCTCCCTAATGACAAAAAAGGAAGCAATTATGAAGGAAAAAGCATGCTCATGACAGATGTCAGATGGATAATACAATGGCAACCCAGGCTGAATATAGAAGGTTCAGAGGGGAAGAAGTGAAGAAACAATTGAGAAGTAAGGAGTATGAAGAGAGACTGGCAGCTAACAAAAAGGAACTCCAAATTCTTCTGTAGGCATATAAATGGTAAAAGGGTGGCAAAAGGTGGAGTAGGGCCAACTAGGGACCAAAAAGGGGGATTTACATATGGAGGCAGGGGACATAACTGAGGTATTAAATGAATACTTTGCATCTGTCTTTACCAAGGATGATGATGCTACCCAGGCCACAGCGAAAAAGAGGGGGTTATTAATTCACTGGAAGGATTTAAAATTGATAAAGGAAGAGGAAGTATCAGATAGGCTATCTGAACTTAAAATTGATAAAACACCAGGGCCAGATGAGATGTGTTCAAGGATACTAAGGCAAGTGAGAGTGGAAATTGCAGGAGGCACTGGCCATAATTTTTCACTCTTCCTTGGATTCAGGGGTGGTGCCAGAGGACTGAAGAATTGCAAATGTTACACCCTTGTTCAAAAAAGGGTGTAAAGATAAACCCAGCAACTATAGGCCAGTTAGTTTAACTTCGGTGGTGGAGAAAAAACTTTGAGAAACAATAATTTGGAACAAACTCAATAGTTACATGGACAAACGCAGGTTAATTAAGGAAAACCAGCAGGGATTTGCCAAAGGAAAATAGTGTTCCACTAATTTGAAGCTCTTGGAAGAGGTAACAGAGAGGGTTGACGAGGGCAATGCCGTTGATGTGGTGTACATCGACTTCCAAAAGGCATTTGATACAGTGCCGTACAACACACCTATGAGCAAAGGTATAGCTCCTGGAATAAAAAGGGACAGTAGCAACGTGGATACAAAATCGGCTTGTGACAGGAAACAATAGTGGTTAATGGATGTTTTTCAGACTGAAAGGATCATAGGAGCAGGAGTAAGCCATTCATCCCATTGGGCCTATTCTGCCATTCAAACAGATCATGGCTGATCGACCTCTGCCATTTTTCCCCCACTATCCCTTGATGTCATTAGTATCCAGACATCTATCAACTTCTGTCTTGAACATGTTCAGTGACTGAGCTTCAACAGCCCTCTGGCGTAGAGAATTCCACAGATTCACCATCCTCTGAGTGAAGAAATTCCTCCTCATCTCAGTCTTAAATGGCCTGCCCCTTATTCTGAGACTGTGTTCCCTGGCTCTAGACTCACCAGCCAAAGGAAACATCCTATCCACATCTATCCAGCCACGCCCTCTAAGAATTTTGTACATTTGAAGGCCATCACCTCTCATTCTTTGAAACTCTCGAACACAGGCCCAGTTTCTCCAATCTCTCCTCACAAGACAATCCTGCCATCCTAGGGATTAGGATGTTGCACTCCGTTGCACTCTCTCTATTGCAAATATATCCTTCCTTGGGAAAGGAGACCAAAATTGCACACAATGATCCAGGTATGGTCTCAATAAGGCTTTCTACAATTGCAGCAAGACATCTTTACTCCTGTACTCAAATCTCCTTGCAATGAAGGGGAACGTACCATTTGCCTTCCTAATTGCTTGCTGCACCTGCATACTAGCTTTTAGTGACTGAACAACAAGGACATCCAGGTGCCTTTGGACATCGACACTTCCCAATCTCTTACCATTTATGAAATACTCTGCCTTTGTTTTTTCTACCAAAGTGGATAACTTCACACTTATTTACATTATATTCCATCTACCATGTTCTTGACCATTCATTTAGCCTGTCCAAATCCCCTTGAAGCCTCCTTGCATGCTCCTCACAACTTACATTGCTACCTAGTTCTGTCTCATAAGCAAAGTTAGAAATATTACAATTGACCCCCACATCCAAATTATATAGATTGGGCCACAGCTGTTTACAAGCACTGATCCTTATGGTACCCCACTAGTAACAGCCTGTCATCCTGAGAATAACCTATGCATTCCTACTCTCTGCTTCCTGTCTGTTCAATTCTCAATCCATTGCAGTAGGTCACCCCCAATCCCACGTACACTAATTTTGTTTTATAACCTCCTGTATGGGACCTTATCAAAAGCCTTCTGAAAATCCAAATACACCACAACCACTGGTTTTCCTTTATTCACAATACCAGTAACATCCTCAAAAAATTCCCAACAGCCTTGTCAAACATGATTTCCCTTTCACAAATCCATGTTGACTCTGCCCAATCATATTTTCCAAGTGTCTAGTCAGCTCATCCTTTATGATGGATCTTAACAATTTCCATACTACTGACAAACTTAAAAATTAACAGGTCTGTAGTTCTCAGTTATCTCTCTCACTCCCTTCTTAAATAGCAGGGTTACATTTGCTACTTTCCAGTCTGCAGGAATCCTTCCAGAATCTGTAGAATTTTGAAAGAACCACCAATGCATCCACTATCTCTATAGCCACCTCCTTCAATATTCAGGGATGTAGCTCATCTGGTCCAGGGGATTTAATCAACCTTCAATCCAATTATGCAGGTTTATTTATTAATACTAAATTTTTTCAGTTAATCATTTTTACAAGTCCCTTGGTTCCCTAGTATTTCTGGGAGATTTTCTGCGTCTTCCTCTGGGAAGACAAAACACAAAGTAATTGTTTAGTCTCTCCGCCATTTCTTCATTCTGCACTACAAATTCTTCTGTCTCCGCCTGCAATGGACCCACATTCGTTCTTTCTAATCTTTTCCTTTTCACATACCTAAAGCAGCTTTTACAGTCCGCCTTGATGTTTCTCGCTAGCTTGCATTCATATTCGGTTTTCCCTTTATCAGTTTCTTGGTCCTCCTTTGTTGGACTCTCAATTGCTCCCAGTCCTCAGGCTCACCACTTTTTCTGGTAATCTTATAAACCACTTCCTTTGATCTAATGCAATCTTCAACTTCTTTTGTTAGCCACAGATGATTCACCTTTCCTATTGGGTTTTTGTGTCTTAGGGGAATGTATATTTGTTGTAGACCATGTAATACTTCTTTAAATATTAACCATTGCCTGTCTACAGTCAAGTCTTTTAATGTATTTTCCCAATCCACCATAGCCAACTTGCTCCTCATATCATAGTTTCCTTTGTACAAATTTAAGACCTTGTAATTAATTCTGAAACATATCACTTTCAAACTTAATGTAAAATTCTATTATATTGTGGACACTATTTCCTAATGGCTCCTTTACAGCAAGATTAATTAGCCCTTTTTCTTTACGTAATACTAAATCTAAAATAGTCCGATCCTAGTAGGTTCTTCAACATACCGCTCCAGCTACCCATCTTGCACACACTCCAAGAATTCATCCTCCACAGCATTAGTGCTAATTAGGTTTACGCAGTCTATATGTAAATTGAAGTCACCCAATACAGTATTGCCCATACTACATGCAGCTCTAATTTCCTGATATATACCATGCCCAACATTACCACTAAATTTTGGTGGCCTATAAACAACTCCCACCAATGTTTTCTGCCCCTTGCTGTTTCTTACCTGCACCCAAACTGAATCTACATCTCGCTCCTTCGATCCAAGATTCTCTCACTGATGTATTGATTTTGTCCTTTATTAACAGTGCTACCCCACCTCCTTTTCCCCTCCATCTATCCCTCCTAAATGTGAATATCCCTGAATATTCAGTTCCCAGTCCTAGACACCCTGTAACCACGTGTCCGTAATGGCAATTAAAATCATACCCATTTACCTCTTCGTGCCTTCAAATCAACTAGCTTGTTGCAAATGCTACATGCATTCAGATAGAGTGCCCTGAACTTGGTCTTAACATTATTCCTCATGCCGATCCCATTTGATGTTTGCCTTCACCTTGTCTGCCTTCCAATTTCACTTACTACTTTTCTAACTCCTATTAGCGGGTTTGCTTCCCTCCAATCTGAGCTCCCTCTAAGGTTCGCATCCCCCTGACAAATTTAGTTTAAACCCAACAGCACTAGCAAATCTCCCTGCGAGGATGTTAGTCCCAGTCCTGCCAAGGTGCAACCTGTCCATCTTGTACAGGTCCCAATGCCTCAGAAATCTCCTACACCAATTCTCCAGCCACATGTTAAATCGCTTAATCCTCCTATTCACTAGCATGTGGTATTGGGAGTAATCCTGAGATTACGGCTTTCGAGGGCCTGCTTTTTAATTTCTTTTCTAACTCAAACGCTGCTTTCAGAATCTCATACTTCTTACCTATGTCATTGGTACCAATGTGGACCACAATCTCTGGCTGTTCACTCTCCCAGAAAAATTTGTGACATCCTTGACCCAGGCACCAGGGAGGAAACATACCATCCTGGTGTCACGTCTGCAGCCGCAGAAACATCGGTCTGTTCCTCTAATGAATCCCCCATCACTATTGACCTTCCACTCTTCTTCCTCCCCTTCTGTACAGTTCAGTCATGTGATGCCAAAGACTTGGCTCCCACTGCACTCCTCTGAGGAACCATCACCCTCACCAGTATCCAAAATGGAAAATCTGTTAGCAAGCAAGATCGACTCAGGGGACTGCTGCACTACCTGCCTGGTTCTCAAACTGCCTGGCAGTCATCCATTCCCTCTGTGCCTGCACACTCAACCTGCAGTGTGACCCTCCCTAAACGTGCTATCCACATAGTTCTGTCTTGCAAATACACCGCACAGTGTCACCAGTCGCCGCTCGAGTTCCAAAACACTGAGCTAACCACAGGAGACACATTCACATTGGGACCCTTGTTCTTCCTGATATATATTAGTGACTTAGACCTTGGTGTACAGGGCACAATTTCAAAATTTGCAGATGGCACAAAACTTGGAAACATTGTGAACGGTGAGGATAGTGTGGAACTTCAAAAGGGCATAGACAAGTGGCAGATGCAGTTCAATGTGGAGAAATGCAAAGTCATTCATTTTGGTAGAAAGAATGTAGAGACACCATCGAACATAAAGGGTACAACTCTAAAGGGAGTGCAGGAGCAGAAAGACCTGGGAGTATCTGTGCATAAGCCATTGAAAGTGGCAGGACAGGTTGACAGCAGTTAATAAAGCATATAGCATCCTAGGCTTTATTAATAGGGGTATAGAGTACAGAGCAGGGAGGTTATTTTGAACTCTTACAAGACACTAGTTCCTCAGCTTGAGTATTGCGTCCAGCTGTGGACGCCGCACTTTAGGAAAGATGTGAAGGCATTGGAAAGAGTGCAGAAAAGATTCACGAGAATGGTTCCAGGGATGAGGAACTTCAGGTATAAAGATAGATTGGAGAAGTTGGTTCTGTTTTCCTTAAAGAAAAGGCAGAGAGGAGATTTAATAGAGGTATTCAAATCATGAGGTTTCTGGATAGAGTAGATAGGGAGAAACTGTTCCCACTCGTGAAAGGATCAAGAACAAGAGGGTACAGATTTAAGGCAACTGACAGAAAAGGCAATGGCAACATTTTGCATGCAGCGAGTGGTGAAGATCTAGAATGCCAGAGCGTGGTGGAAGCAGGTTCAATTGAGGCATTCAAAAGGGAATTACGGTTATCTGAAAAGGAAGAATGTGCAGGGTTACAGAGAGAAGGCAGAGATATGCCATTAGAAGAATTGCTCATTTGGAGAGTCAGTGCAGACACAATGGGCTGAATGGCCTCCTTCTGCAGTTTAACAATTCTGTGATTCTGAAAAGGCCAAGTCACGGCCTGGAGGGGTCTTCAAGATAAATAGGAACGGATTGTCTTAAATTGGTGTCTTTTTAACCCGTGGACAGAAATGCCCAAAGAAATAAAGGGATTTCATAAAAATGTCTTGCATAGAGGCACCAAAAATACTCGCTCATTAAAAGTGTTTTGAGATCTTTTATAACCTCAACAGGCAGATATGGCCTTGATTTAGCATCTCACTCCATATTCACAGTACCTCTTAATGTAGCACTCCCTTTGACAAAAACAAACCTAGATCATGTGCTCAAGCCCTGGCATGAATCTCGAACGTACAACTTTAATGACACGGGACACAGACTGCTGCTACTGAGACAAGCTGATTTACAGAAGGAACAGTGACATGAAATCTATCAGATGCTGGCTCGCCTGTTGATCAACATGGGTGGTTTATATTTCTGATATTTTGCTTTACTACGTGTCCCTGTATTTTATTACTACAATTTCTCTGAATATGACTGCATTATCCGTGACCTACAGGACGTACTGCATGAATTGATCATGCGTATTTCAAGAGCACCTCCCACCCCTGCAACCTCTGCCAGAGAGAAGGAGCAAGAGCAAAGGAACACCTTCACCTCCAAGTCATACACCATCCCAGCTTGGATACATTGTATCCCTTCATCATCACGGGGCCAAAATCCTGACATTACCACCTAACACCATCACGTACTGCAGAAGTTCAAGGAGACGACTCACCAGCACCTTCTTAGAGCAACTGAAAATTAGCAATAAAAATGGAGCTTAAACAAAAATCAAATAAAAGAACCAAAAAAGAAAAAAAGCTAAGTTCTGAAGAATTAATCTGAACTTCAGAAATTTTGTTCAGCAATCACTTGCTGGTATATTTAGTAGTACAAGATGCTGGAAGTGTGTCTTTTTGGCAGCTGCAGTTATTACAGTAGATAAACAAATCAGGTCTTGCAGTTGTTAATGTGCATTGCCCTCACTGAATAGTGATATGTAACAATCACTGCAAGATTACTGGAATTTAACTAACTAGGAGAAAATGCTGCTGCTATACGTTGCATGGAAATAATCTCAGTTCAAGTTACCCATTAAAGTTCTGCAACATAGGAAATCCCCAACTCAAATGCATCAGTCTCCAGCCCAATTCATTTTTGGGAAGTGAAAGCACCAACTTAAATGGGTTGCCTACATACATTATAAAAGTTGACTCCAGCTTTCCCCACTTGCAAACAAATCAGCTGAAAGCAAGTAGGGTTGAAGTTTCTTAATTTATCCTCATCTTTCTTGTCCTTCACCAAATCCACTTTTCTGGATTTGTATATCTTTTACCAAACAAACAGGAACGGCACACCACACAATACACATGCTTGAACAAGCCAATCTTCTTTCCTTGGACTTCTAATTCTATAGATTGACTTATCTATAAATTAGATGTCTTGCAAATAGAGCGCACTTCCTAGCCACAAGCATTACCTCTCAATGCTTTTTATGTCAATATTTAAACATTTACAACTGAAACTAGCCACGTAAACATTTAAAATTGGGAAATGCAAAGAATATAAAACTTAGAATGGGATATCATGTAAAGAGCATCATGGATGTAAAACCAACTGACCCAAATTAAAAAAAAAGTGTTAAAAATTTCAAACACCATTTTTCCAGTAATGGAAATTTGCCCTCAGTAAAGACTTAAAAATTGCGTAAGATTTATTGAATAACCAGGGCCCACCAAATTCATGGTCAAATTTAACAAAAATGCCGTGACATGAAATTTATCAATATTCACAATTTCATGTATTTAAATCATAAATTTCATGGTGGTGCAACAAACCATGAAAATTATCTATTTAAATGTAAAAAAATGACAAAGGGAAGTTTCTGGTTTCAAATGGCATTTATTGTATACTTGAATCCTCTTGTAAAAAGCCTACTACAAACAGGTCACATTCTTTACTCACTGAAGTCAGTGGTTGAATGTGAGCAACCTGCAACTGTCTTTCTTCATTCCCCATCTCTGCGCTGTGGATACCCAATGATTTGACAACTCTTGCCACGTCCAGAATTTGTCTGAATTGTCACAGCGCTGTGTCAGCCTTGCAAGGTGGGGGATTCTCTATTCCAGAGTACCAAAACTGCAGCATAGGAAAAGTACAATCTGCTTCTTTTGCAATGCTTTTATAAAACAGGAGCTCCAGCCTACAGATTTTGTTAAAACCAGGAATTACAAAACAAGTTTAAATCCACCATCAACAGGTGCATTTATGCAGGGTCAAAGATACGCAGCTTTCAGGAACGCAGAAGGTTGTTTAAACCAGTGAGTGGCTTTTCCTTCACCACTTGATTCTTCCCCACAGCAGTAATATTGTTTGAGCTTCTTGGCTATGCCAGAAAACACCTGTTAACCACAGGCATTTAATTGTCAGTCTTGTTCGTTTGACTGTGCTTCAGCCCAGAACAGTGCATCCATTAATGTATTGCCGGCTTTGCAGATTTTGACAGGTCAAGATTCAAACCAAGTGATTAAATCCATCAGTCGTGTAGCATTCTTGGCAATACACCGAAACTCATTAAGCTTAGCATTGTTTGGAAGAGTTACAAACATCTGTTAAAAACTGTGCTTTCGGTGTCAGTGCGAGCTCTTCTGAGACGAAGTCTGAGTAGTATTACAGGTGAACTGCATGATACTGTACTGCCCAAACCAAGATTTCCAACATGTAATTACTTGCTCTACAGGAAGGGTGATGTTTTGTTCCCCAATCCAGCCATTTCAACCTCATTTGTAATCTGTTGCCTGTATCGAAACTTACGGCTAGGGCAGCGTTTGAAGATCTTTTTAGTGTTGCTGACCTGTTTGTCGGTTTTACCAAACTCACTTTTCCACAGCTCACTGACGAGAAATATGTGCATTACATGTAATATGGACAGCATTAGGCACTACAAATTGGAACACAGATTTGAAAGATTTTATCATTGTCACTAATGAAAGCGGACACTTAGAAATCTGCACCATATTTTGATCATCACTTGGGAATCAGTGGTATAATTAACAGCTTCTAAACAGATGCAGTCTCCGAGCAGTTAGCTTTCCCGACTACATCTTCAGCCTTACCAGACATAAAAAAAAAACATGCAGCACAGTTGTCTTGCTCATCAGTGGACTCACCAGATAAATGCTAAGACTCAAATGCATTAACCGGAGACTTCATCTCCTCACAATGTGTAGGTAGTCCTGTCGCAGTTTTTGCACTTGGCAAGCAACCACCATTTTGCACATTACGTTGCATGAATACCCATAGCTTTGGGTGATCACGTTTTTCCCCAATGTTGGCACGTGCAAAAGCATCCACAAGTTCCACTGTAACCAACTGCTGAATTTCTGAGCTCTGTTGACCTCTTAGAAAAAGGGATGAAATCGTTGCTTGTTTTTTTGCATGTTCATTTTCCAGCTGTGGGGTTGGAAGCTCTCCTTCTGCTGTGATGGCTTTCGGACTCAGTGCTGCGGAACCGTTGCCCATGAGATCCAACAATGCATTGCAATTTGTACAACACAGTATTCCACCATCGGCATGCAGAATTTGGCTTCCAAATTCTTTCACTCGATGTGCTGCAGTAGTGTTGTGGCTGTTTTTGATTGGCTCATTCTGCCATTCTCACTTGTCTGCGAATACTTCAGACTGCTTCTCCCAAAACTGCACCGGGAAGCCCTCTCTCATCTACCAATCAGCGAGGTGAGCCTGGTGTCAATCAATAAAACGCGCAATGTTCGCAAAATGGTCGATTTCACAAAGGACCCGAGATTTCATGGTCCATGACATTTTTCATAGCTGTGAATTTGGTAGGGCCCTAACAATAACAAAATATACTTCAGTGGATATAGTTGGTGTCTTTTAATACCTTCAATTAAGTTTTTACTTAAGGTCACTGAGTTTCCCCAAAGCCTGGACTTGAACTTGAAATCTTGGTCATACAATGACTGTTAGCTGAATGCAGATAGACTCCAGCAACATTTAGTTTCTCTCCTCACACCTAAAAAAGCTATCTGAAGACAATTTTGAAAAGCTGTACACAGAAATTTATTTTGGTCTTTTTTATACATGTTATCTGTATGAATATAAATAAGTGCAAGTGTGGGAGACAAGAATCAAGGCATACTGTACAAAGTACCTGATGCAGCTTTTAATTTCAGGTTATAAATTATAGACTTCAGATCACATATTAAGCTGAGAGGAAGACAGACTTTCCTCAAACTACTGTTTTTTTCAAATAAGTGGCTAAAAGTACAGAAAGCCAACACCAATATTGTGTGGGTAATTAGAAAAGCAAATTAGTGGCATCTGCTCTTTATACCAGTGCTGCCAAATCGGAGATAATTCCACAAATGCAATCAGACCCATACCCTATCCCTCACTGCTGAGGAATACTAGGGAAACACTAGTGCCAAACCTCAAATTGCCAGCCCAAGTTCTGCCAATCCTTTCCAGTGATGCCAGACTAAAATGATCGCCCAATACTACAAGACTGTGGTAGCTTCCTCAGAGTACAACCAAGCTTGTCCCCACCACTGACAACATACACTCCCCTAACCAGTATTTCTAAATACCCGATATCCAATTCCATCTGATACATCTTCCATATCATCTTGCTGTGTATTTTCAGCCTTAAAACAGAAGAAATAAAAAAATTAAGCACGTAAGCAATTGAAATGAGAAAAGAAACAAATTCATGCTTGTCACAAATGGACAAAAGAAATCACAATTTTATTCCTCAAGCAGTTAAAATTCCAGAATACCATTTCAATATAAATTGAATTTGACTTTGTTACTGTATATCACTGGCCCTGATGTTATCCGTTATATGGTGTAAACACCTTTATCGTTATAAAATAGTATATCCTCTGATTGACAGAGAGCTACTATATCCTATTATAGCAGCTGCTGCCTTTACACTCGAGGTCAGTGACAAAGTTGAGTCAATCATTACACTTAGATCTGATACCTGGTTTGCCTTAAATGATTATAAAACAGGCTCCCTGGGATAGTTCATCCAGCAAGTAATAGAGCTCAACTGATGACCCAGGAACTGTACCCTACTGACACAGATGAAAAGATATCAGTGAGGTAAATAAAATGGAGTAGAAACTAAAGATTTATATCATACATTCTTAAATAAAATCCACATTAAATTCATCTACAAAAGCAACTGGACCAGAGGTAATTCATTGTATGTGAAGTATTTGGAGCATCCCAAGGGACTTAATATGGCTCACCACCACCTCTAAGGGCAATTAGGAATGGGGAATAAATGCTTTCCTTGCCAGCAACGCCCAGATACCATAAACAATTTAAAAATAAAATATGAACACTTAAAAAGAGGGCGGGTTGTCCATGCAACCTCTCAACCCACAGAGTAACCTGCTCACACCATTTCCATCCTCCCCCCTCCTCACCTCAGCCAGCCAACCTACCTCTTGGGAGCTCTTCCTTTCTTCTGCCCAATTAACTCTACAGAAAAGGATAATATCCATGGATATTTGCAAACATCTCTCCTTACTACATGACTTGATATCACCTATCACATTTACACAATCTACTTTTAATGTCAAAAAGATATAATTGTTGCAAATTACAGATCAAAGAACTGATGCTTCAGGGGCACTCTGCTCGCCAATTGTAAACTACCCTTAACAGCAGTTAGTTTGGAAATTTAAATTCTCTTTTGTCCCAAAGCATCTCACTTTAACCACATATCTAGTGAGGTAACAGATTAAATGCTCTCCAAGTCTGACAGCATCCAATTCTATTACTCCATCACCGAAATCTGGTAAACAGATTTATATATACACTACTTTTAAATCACTTTGGAACAGTTCACAGCCATGATACATCTTTGGGGCAAGTCACCAACCAACTTAACTGAAATTTTGCAGCAAAATATGGCAGCAATGTATTCTGCAGGGATCTTGTAATAAAAACCCGAATGATAACACTCGATGCCATTAGTTTACAGCTTCCACAGTAAAACAGGCAGAATTGCATTCCCAAAATATTTTTTTAAAATCCACAATCTGATGCAACAAAAAATGGAACTGGACATATTTGGTCTTTGTAAGCCAGTATCTTTGGCCATTATCAAAAGTGCAGCATCTTACTGTAGGTCAGTAAACACAATGCAGCAGTGGGTTGCTTTGTTTTAGCAGATTTAAAAGCATTCCAATCACTTACAAACTGCTATAGTTTTTAAATGCACTAAGCTAGAAATGGTTCCAAACATCTTTAATTGCATCCCATTAAGTGTGTACTTCTAAACAAGTTACTATCATAGGGTTAATCACCAGATCCATGCTGATGGCCAATTTAGTTCCCTCAATTGCAGTGCTTTAGTTGATGGCTCATCCTCTGACTTTTTCCATTAGCTATGGAGTTTCCCAGAACTATCAGCTCGCCCATGTTTTTTTGCTCCATATCAACAACATCTTTTACTCATCACCCAACTGCAGCCACTCTTGATTATGCTACTTCACATTTCATCAACTTCCTTCACATCACACTGTTGAGGTTTAAACCTCTCATACTCCACTGTTACAATGGTTTTGGGGGGGGGAGGAAGAAAAAAAAAAGAGGAGAGGTGGGGGCAGAAACAGCCCACATCTTGATACCTTCTAAGCCTAATCAGTCATAACAGCACAGAAGGAGGCCATACAGCCCACTGAGCCCATGCCAGCTCTCTGCACAGCAATCCAAATCAGTCCCATTCCTTGGCTCGAACCCCATGGCCATGCAAATTTATTTCCCTCAAGTGCCTACCCAATTTCCTTTTGAAATCAATCTGCTTCCACCACCCTCGTAGGCAGTGTTCTAGGTCATTACTACTCACTGCATAAAAAAAGTCTCACATATTCCCCAACCCCCCACCCCCTCCCCATCTCTTGCCCAAAACCAAAATCCGTGTCCCCTAGTCCTTGTACCAGCTAACGGGAAGAGCTTTTCTTTGCCTACCCTATCTAAACCGGTCATAATCTGTCAATTTTCCCTTTGCTCCAGGGAGAACAACCCCAGCTTCTCCCACTTAACCTTGTAGCTAAAATCCCTCAGCCTTGGAGTCATTCCAGTAAATTCTAGTAGAGAATGTTCTCGTCCCGCTGCTTCAAAAAGCACGCCAGAACCTTGGAGAATCGGAGGGAAATCTAAAATCAAAAAGCGACATCACAATCACCAGAGAGCACAGGGAAACAGAAAGCAGGCCGGGGTGAGTATACCGGTAAGCTTTTAATTTAATCTAAGTTAGCTAATCTAATATAAAATAAGACTTGATTGATTCATTAGTATAAAAACTATAAACTAAGGTGAATTTAACCCAGCAGGGAGGGTATTGGTTCAAATTAAGAGCTGGGTAATTAATTTTTTCAATCGTGGTAGTTTAACAGTAAGTGTTATAATAACGGTATAAACAGAGCAGGACTAGAAGTGTTAATTACAATTAATTGTTTAAACAGGTACTTTTAAATTAAATCAAATATAGCAAACATCCAAATGTTTAACATCCAAATTAATTAATTAAATAGAATAGAGATGGCTGTGCAGGCAATGTGTTGCAGCTGTACTATATGGGAGCTGGTTGTCACCGGTGCAATCCACAGTGGCCACATCTACAGCAAGTGTTGGCTGCTCGAGGATCTTCGGCTCAGATTTGTTGAGCAAGTGAGCCTACGGTATTGGGGGTAATGTATTAGCAATGATTGAGGATTGATTAACTCACAGAAGACAGAGTTGGGATTAATGGGTAGTTTTCAGGTTGGAAAGACTTAACTAGTGGAGTGCCACAATTATTTACTATCTATATTAATGACTTGGGAGGAGGGGGCAGAGTGCAATATATCCAAAGATAGGTGGGAGGGCATGTTGTGATGAGGACATAAGGAATCCGCAAGGAGATATAGATAGGTTGAGTGAGTGGGCAAAAACTTGGCAGACGGAGTTTAATGTAGGAAAGCGTGAGGTCATGCACTTTGGTAGGAAGATTCAAAGGCAGCCTATTAGTTAAATAGAGAGAGAGAGACTTCAAAAAAATGCAGCACAGAGGGATCTGGGTGTTCTTATGCACGAAACACAAAAAGTTAGCATGCAGGTGCAGCAAGTAATTAAGGCGGCAAATGGAATTTTGGCCTTTATTGCTAGGGGGTTGGATTTGAAAAATAGCAGAGTTGTTACAATTGTACAGGGTGTTGGGGAGGCCACACCTGGGAGTACTGTGCACAGTTTAGGTCCCCGTATTTAGGAAAGGATATACTGGCATTGGAGGCAGTTCAAAAAAGAGATTCACTAGGCTGATTCCTGGGATGAAGGGGTTCTCTCATCATGAACAGCTAAAACAGGTTAGGCCTTTATTCATTAGAGTTTAGAAGAATGAGGGATGATCTTACTGAAACGTACAAGATTCTGAAGGGGCATGACAAGGTAGATGTTGAAAAGATGTTTCCACTAGTGGGGGAAGTTCAAACTAGGAGACACAATTACAGAATCAAGGGGACACTCATTTAAAACTGAGATGCGAAGGAATTTCTTCTGAGGGTGGTGAATGTCTGGAATTCTTTATCCCAGAGAGTTGTGGAGGCTAGATCACTGAAAAGTATTTAAAAGAGGAGGTAGATAGATTTTTGAAATATCGGACAGTTGAGGGCTATGAGGAGCTGGCACGAAAGAGGAGTTGAGGTCTGGGGCAGATCAGCCATGATCTTATTGAATGGCAGGTCAGGCTTGAGGGGCCGAATGGCCTACTCCTAATTCTTATGCTATGTTCCTCTGCACCCTCTCAAGGACACTCACATCTTTCCTAAAGCATGGTGACCAGAGTGGATGCAATACTCTCGCTGCAGCCCAACCAGAACTTCATAAAAAGGTTCAGCATAACCTCCCTGCTTTTGTACGCTCCCTCTATTTATGAAGGCCACGATCCCATATGCTTTGCTAACCACGCTCTCAAAACGTCCTACCACCTTCAAAGATCTATGCATGTGAACCCAGAGGTCCCTGTACACTCTTTAAAACTGTACCATTTAGTCCATATTGCCTCTCCCTTTTGCCAAAATGCATCACTTCACACTTCTCTATTACATTCCATCTGCCATTTGTCTGCCCATTCCACTCACCTATCTGTCCTATTGCAGTCAATTAAGATTATCCCCACTGTCTGCCACATCAAGTTTGGTATCAGCAAATTACAAAATTTTACTCTATTCCAACATCCAAGTAATTTATATATCGCAAAAAAATGGTCCTAGCACAGAACCTTGGGGTTCAGTTTACTATTCTCCAGTCTGAAAGGCAACCATTTACCATGACTTGCCATTTTCTGTCCTCAAGACAATTTTTTTTATCCAAGCTGACCATGATCTGCCTAATCCATAAGCCTCAATTTTGTTAATCATCCTTTTATGGGGTACTTTGTCCAAAGGTGTTCTTAAAATCCATACAGACAATATCCATTGCTCTCCCTTCATCGTTACTCCAACAAAAAAACCAAATCAATTGGATTGATCAAGCACAATCTGCCTTTTATACCTTTTATGTGGCTCTCCTCAACTCAAACCTCTCCAAGCGTCTGATGATTTTTTTCCCCCCCAATTTTTTTCTAAAACCTTACCCACCAGATATTAAAACTGACGAGCCTGTACAAACACAAGAAATAGGAGAAGTAGTAGATTATATAGCCCATCATGACTGCTCTGCCATTCAAATGCTCATGGCTAATCTCAGGATTCAACTCTGCTTTCCTGCCTGCCCCCTTGAATCCCTAAGACACCAAAAAAAACTGTCTATCCCAGCCTTAAATGTATTCAACCAAACAGCATCCACAACCCTCTGGGGTAAAGAATTCCAAAGGTTCACAACCCTTTGAGTGAAGTAATTTCTCCTCATCTCAGGCCTCAATGATCAGCCCCTTATCCACAGTCTGTGCCCCCGTGTTTTACATTCCCCTACCAGTGGAAATAATCTCCGTGTCTATCCTATTATGGCCCTTCAGAATCTTGTACATTTCAATGAGATTTCCTCTCATCCTTCTAAACTCCAGAGAACACAGGCCCAATTTACTTAGTCTCTCATCAAAGGACAAACCCCTCATCCCAGGGACCAATCTAGTGAACTTTCGCTGCACTGCTTCCAGTGCAAGTATATCTTTTCTTAAAATGTGGAGACAAAAACTGTACACAGTAAGTATTCCAGATGTGGTCTCAGCAAAACCCTGTACAATTGTAGCAATACTTCCTTAGGCCTGTACTCCAATCCCCTTGCAATAAAAGCCAACATGCCATTTGCCTTCCTAATTACTTCTTGTACCTGCATGTTAACTTTCTGCATTAAGTGTACAAGCACACCCAAGTCTCTTTGAACATAGACACTTACAAGTTGCACACCTTTTAAAAATATTCTGCTTTTCTATTCTTATGACCAAAGTGCATAACTTCACACTTCCCTATATTATATTCCATCTGCCATCTTGTTGCCCACTCACTTAACCTGTCCATATCTCTTTGCAGCTGCTCTGTCCTTCCCACAGCTTACCTTTCCACCTACCTTTGTATCATCAGCAAACTTAGATACATTATTCTCG
Source organism: Heterodontus francisci (assembly GCF_036365525.1). Lineage (NCBI taxonomy): Eukaryota > Metazoa > Chordata > Chondrichthyes > Heterodontiformes > Heterodontidae > Heterodontus > Heterodontus francisci. The sequence continues at coordinate 38,071,045 of NC_090394.1, read as the reverse complement.
ATCTCTTCATCCAAGTCATTAATATAGATTGTAAATAGCTGTGGCCCCAGCACTGATCCTTGTAGCACTCCACTATTTACTGTTTGCCAACTTGAAAATACCCTGTTTATGCCCACTCATTGTTTCCTGTCTGCTAACCAATCATCCATCCATGCCAATATATTACCCCTAACTTCGTGAGTCCTTATCTTACATATTAACCTTTTGTCTGCCACCTTATCGAATAGCTTTTGGAAATCCAGGTATACATCATCTACTGGTCCCCCTTTATCTACCCTACTAGTTACATCTTTAAAAAAAAACTCAAATTTGTCAAGCAGGATTTCCCTTTAGTAAAACCATGTTGACTTTTTCTAATCATACTGTTGTTACTAATAATGTCCCTCCACCCTTTCATGAATAAGGGTGTCACATTTGCCACTCTCCAATCCTCTGGCACCTCCCCCATATCCAGGGAAGATTGGAAGATTATGGCAAGCCCTTCTGCTATCTCCACTCCCACTTCCTTTAGCAACCTGAGATGCAAGCCATCTGGACCAGGCGACCTATCCACTCTAACCATAGGAAGGATGTACTGGAAAGGTTGGCCATCAATTTTCACCCCATCCATTATCTTACCATCTCCACTTGTAACGATATTGTCAGCATCCTCTTCCTTAGTAAACACCAACACAAAAGTACACATTAAAGTATTCTAGCCTTGCCCCGCAGCTCTAAGCAGATCACCCTCTTTATCCCCAATAGGCTCCCACTCTTACTCCTCACTTGCTATTTTCATACCAGATGATGATTTTTGGGTTCCTTTTATGTTAACTGCCATTCTATTCTCCTTTTCCCTTTGCCGGTGGTATTTGCCTCTTTACTTCCCCTCGCAACTTATTCTATTTGGCCTGGTACTCGCTTGAAGAATTCACCCCGACATGAAACAAATTAAAAAAGGGTGCATGATGCATCATATTCTCCACCTCCCTCACTGCGTAAGCAGCCCTGGCTTTGGTTCCCTTCCACCCTTGTTGGAATGTACCTAGCCTGTATCTAAAACATCGCCTCCTTTAAAGATCACCCATTGCTCCATTACAGTTTTTCCTGTCAATCTTTAGTTCCATTCTACCCTGACTAGATCCCCCCTCATCCCATTGAAGTTAGCCCTCTGCTAATTTAGAAGTTCGACTTTAGATTGTTCCTTGCTCTTCTCCATTCCTAATCTAAACGTTATGATACTATGATCACTCTTACCCAAGTGTCCCCCACCACACCTTGCTCCACCACATTCCCTAGCACCAGATCCAGCAATGCCTCCTTCCTAGTTGAACCAGGAACATACTGGTCAAGGAAGTTCTCCTGAACAGCTGATTTCAGAAATTCCTCCCCCTCCTTAGCCTTTAAATATCCAAATAGCAATTGGGATAAATGTTAAAGTCCCCCACTATCACTTCTCTAGTTCTGGCACATCTGATTTTCCTGCAGATTTGCTCCTCTATATATTTGGATACCTATGGAATACTCCCAGTAGCGTGATCATCCCCTTTTTACTCCTCAACTCTAACCAAATGGATTCTGTCTGTCTTCACCCCCTCTAGGACATCCCCTCTTTCCAACACAATATTTTCCATGCCACCCCATCTCCCTTTTTTCTGTCCCTATCTTTTCTGAACACTTTGTATTCTTGACTATTAAGCACCCAGTCCTCACCATTTTTAAGTCATGTTTGCATTATTGCCACTACATCATATTCCCACATGGTTGTGTGTGTTTAAGCTCACCAACCTGATACACCTCACTATGCATTTACATACATACATTGTAAACCTGTCTTTGTATTCCTCCTTAATCTGTTCCGAATATAGTATTACTTCCTTCTCTGGTACCATCCAACACTCTCACTCCTTTATACACATTGTTCTTTTCTACTTGCATATAGGTCCCCACCCCCCCAGCAAATTACTTTAAACCCTCACCAATCACACTCCTGAACCTCATCACGAGGACATTGGTCCTAGTCCTGTTGAGGTGCAATCAGTCCTTTTGAATAGAAGCCACCTGCCCCAGAACTGGTCCCAATGCCCCAAGAATCTCAAGCCCTGCCTCCTGCACCATGCCTCAAACCACACATTGAACCTCCCCTATCTTCCTATTTCTACTCTCACTGGCATGTGGCGCCGCGAATAATCCAGAGTTTACTACCTTCAAGGTTCTACTTTTTAAAACTTCCTCCCTAGCTCCTGAAAATCTGACCGTAGGACCTTAATACCGGATTTCTCGGTCATTGGTACAGGATGTGTACAAAATCTGGCTCACTCACTTCCCCCCTGCAGAATATTATTCTCTCCATGATGTTCTTTACCTTGGCACCAGGGATGCAACACACCATGCAGGGACTCTCAATGACATTTACAGAAATGCCTGTCTACCCCCTACCTATGGAATCTCTCATAATGACTGCATTTCTACTCTTTGCTGGTCCCTCCTGTGCAGTCCCTTGCCTGCTGGTGCCATGGTCTGGACTGCACTCATTCAATGTATCTTCATGCCCAGCAGGCTCCAAAGTTAAGTACTAGTTTGAGAAAGGCACACACCCCGAAGACTCCTGTACCTCCTGCCTCTAATAACTCTTCCAGATGGCCACACATCTATTATCCTTAACTCTCACTGCCTATGGGGTGGCCACATCCTGGAACATAATGATCAAGAAAACTCGCCTGCTCCCTGATGCTTTGCAGTGACAGCAGCTACCCCTCAAGCTCAGGAGGAAATCCTGAGCACAAGCAGCTGGAGACACTTCCTACACTTGTGGTTTCCCCCAAGACACATGAAGTATCCTGAAGTCACAACATGGTGCAGGAATTGCAAGCAACAGGTCACAGCTGCCATCCATAATCCAAAAAAAAAAAAATCTTTTCCCTGTTAGTACTCTGTATAACTATTAATTTTAATTAATGCCTCTAGATCTGATCCACGCTAATACAAGTAATTCACTTACTGTTATATAAATACTGTGTGTATTTATTATAAATATAACAGTAAGTGAATTACTCGTATTAGCATGGATTAATGACTAACATATTGTTTGCCTTTGCTCCACAACCTTCTGGTCAGCTATTCTGTGACCTTGTCCTATCTACACCTTCTCCTTTGTTATCTCTTGCCCCACCCCTGCTTTAACTTGCTTATAACCTTTTACATTTCTAATATTTGCCAGTTCTGAAGGGTCACTGACCTGAAACGTTAACTCTGCTTCTCTCTCCACAGATGCTGCCAGACCTGAGTATTTCCAGCATTTCTTGTTTTTGTTTCAGATTTCCAGCATCCGCAGTATTTTGCTATTATACTGTTATATTTACCCCGATCGGCATTTTATTAATCCAAGCTGTAAATTTAATCTAGTACTTTGCTTCCCAGTGCTTGTTTAAACCATTCTGCCCTAGATTAGAGACAAAAAAAACACTTAAAAAAAACTCACCAATCATTCACCTGCTATCCTCCGACATCACTCTTTGCTTTTTTGGAAAAATGCTGTCGAAGGTCCACTCTTCCCCTGCTCTGATTTACAGCCACTGCTGCTGCTGCCGCCAGGTCTTGCGCTCCTTCATTTGGACCGCTCCTTGTTTTGTAAAAGACCAGAACAGCACCTGTTCCCTCACTGCACTGAATTCCCTAACTCACCAAATCCCCTAAGTCATGTACTCTGTCGAGCTGGATGTTTCTGCGTGAGCGAAAACCTCCTTTAGTTATACCAACACAAATTCCAAGACTTGAGTCAGTCTCTGTTGACCAAGTAACCAGTTCTAACTAACTGCCTACTAGTGACAGCTGCACAGCTTGGTTACCATGGACAAAGACCATGAAAGAAACTACAGTTAAGGTTAAGCTAAAAACCAAATGCAAAATTTAACTAGTTGATACAAAGATTAACCCTTGGAATTCCCAGAGTTACATTCTCAGTCGCAGCAGTGCTCAGTCAAGCTGGACTTCTTGAGATCTTTTAAATTCTTCAGGAACAATTTCTCATTAGTCTAGCCAAAAGCTCCCACCTCTTCCCTTTCGCCTTTCTTCCAGTGCCATCCTTCACCCAACTGTCTCCTTCAAACTCAAATGGTCCTCCCTCCAAATCTTTGCTTCATCTTTCATGCCAATTTTCTCAACAGATCACTGTTACAAATCTGTCCTAAGACAGTAATACTGCTCCCATCTTCACACTCCTGGACAAGATGCAATAGAAAGCGCATCTGTTGGGCAGTCGTGCCCTCACATCCAGCCTCATTGACCATCTTTCTTGATTCCTTCCATTTACCTCTGAATAGGGTCAGGACGAATCTCAACTTTCCTGCCTCTCTGCTAAAAGTTATAGAGCCATTTTACTTGAATTGAGGAGAAACAATTGTACTTTGACTATAAATCTAATAAACAAAAGCTAGAGAAAAAAAAGACAGAGGGACCGATGTATCCTATATATGTGTAAACACTTGAATCCAAGTAGTGCATGGGTTTACAGAAACTGATAAAGGCAGATATACTGTTAGTTTTCCATTTAGTTCAGAACCCCACAAAATAATTGTGGTCTTCTTTGAAGATGAGCACTGCCTTAAAAACCAGCTACCACACTTGCAAACAGACAGAAACCAGAAATCCAAACTTTAAACTGAACCCCAAATTATTGCAATTCTCTTTCAAGTTAGGTGAGAACATGAGTGTACAAAATGGGTCTACCTGAAATATTCAAGTGTAATGTATGACAGATCAGTGATAAACCTGAACCAGGATGAGATTTACTTAATTCCTTTTGCCTTTCCATTAAAACAGATGGATGCTTCCAAATCTTGCACATTTTTGGCAGTTTTAGAAACTGTACCATAAGAATGGGACAGTTGGAGGAAAAAAAGTCAATTGCAGTTGCAAGTCAGTGAAGTGTCAAAAATAGCCATTAAAAAGCACGAAGTTCAATGATTTAAAAAGGTACACCGTTTTACTTTCACATCAGTTACCCAAATCATTTGAACTTCATCTTTCCCTCTATTTCCCACATTACAATAGACCATCTTGTCTCTTTCCGAACAAAGGATCCTTCCCCAACTCCATCTCAGCAATGTTTTAGTCTTCATCAAGAGCTACATTGACTGTTTGAAGAACTGCATTCCATTCAACTTTGTTTCAGACGATGAACAACATACTGTGGACTGGCAAATATAATTGTTGGGGAAGTTAATGTCAGATACACTCCTATACAGGTCTTGAAGATTGCAGTATTTTTTTTTTTAAATTCCCTCACGGGATATTAACGTTGCTAGCTTGGCCAGTATTTATTGCCCAGCCCCAATTGTCCTCGAGGTGGCGTTGATGAGCCACCTTCGTGAACAGCTGCAGTCCATGTGGTGTAGATACACCCACAGTGCTGTCAAGAAAGGAGTTCCAGGATTTTCACCCAGCGACAGCGAAGGAATAGCGATATAGTTCCAAGTCAGGATGATGTGAGGCTTGGAGGGGAATTTGCAGGTGGTTCTGTTCCCATGCATCTGCTGCCCTTGTCCTTCTAGGCGGTAGAGGTTGTGGGTTTGAAAGATGCTGTCGAAGGAGCCTTGGCGAGTGGCTGCAGTGCTTCTTGCAGACAGTACACACTGCTGCCACTTGCGTCGGTGATGAAGGGAGTGAACGTCAAAGGTGGTGGATGATGTGCCAATCAAGCGGGCTGCTTTGTCTTGGAAGGTGTCAATCTCCTCGAGAGTTGTTGGAGCTGCACCCATCCAGGCAAGTGGAGAGTATTCCATCACACTCCTGACCTGTGCCTTGTAGATGGTGGACAGGCTTTGGGGAGTCAGGAGGTGAGTTACTCGCCTCAGGATTCCTGCTCTTGTAGCCACAGTATTTAAATGGTTAGTCCAGTTAAATTTCTGGTCAATGTTAACCCCCAAGATGTTGACATTCAGGTATTCAGCAATGGTAATGCCAATGAATGTCAAGGGGAGATAGTACAGGAAGGTCTCACATTTTAATAATGTTTTAGTTGGTCTCCTGAGCACCACAAGCATGCAGCTTTCGAATTAGCCTTGTATTCAGGCAACACAAGAAGTTGAAATTCACATGCAGCAACAGCAACTGTTTAGCATCTTTGACCATATGTTGCATTATGGGTCTTGTCACTTCCTTTATGGAGCAACCAAAGGTGTAAAGGTAGGGACCAGTTCAGCTCAGTGAATCCCACACAAGAATATTCAATGCAGACTAAAGGACCAGGAAAAACACTAATGCCAGTAGCTCTGCGGAGGTGGGGCAGACTATGGAAAAGAGGGAGGAAAGATATCACATTAATCCACCTTCTGGCAACTGATGCATCAGCAAATAACAGCAGAGGACTACAAGCAGGTGAACAGTGTACCTCATGTCCAGGGAATGACCAACAATGCTATCCTCCTTTAGAGTGGGCTGGGGAAAAGGAACAGAAGTTAGCAGGGTCTCTTTGGGGTCATGAAGACAAAAAACACATGCTGGCCTGATCTGGGAACTCCTCTATGCCGATGATGCTGCACTTGTTGCTCATACAGAAACTCAGCTACAAAGACTCATGGACTGTCTCTCCTATGCTTGCAAGTAGTTTTCTTTGACTACACGAGTCACAAAAAAAACATGGTCATGGGAGGTGTTGCATCCCACCTCCGATCACACTAACACCCCATGGGAACTGGATAACTCATTGGGGCCGACAATCTATCCCTTGATGCAGAGCTCAATACGCGTGTAGGGAAAGCAGCTACCACCTTCGGCTGATTTGCAAATTGCGCATGGGATAACACCAAGCTGACCCTTAGGACCAAGCTGATGGTGATCTCAGCACCTTGCTGTATGGCGATGAAACATGGGTGACTTACAGCTACCAAAAAGAGCTCAGTAATTTCCATCTGTGCTGTCTGCAGCACATTATAGGTATATCCTGGCGGGATAAAATCACAAATGTGGCAGTCCTCTCAAAGGCAGAGCTCCCAAGTGTGTTGACACTAATCAAACAGAGCAGCTTCGATGGATCAGACATGTCCACAGGATGGAAAACAGTCACATACCCAAGGACCTTCTGTATGGGGAGGTAGCTGGGGCCAGACAACCAGTGGGGTGCCTAAAATTCTGCTTCAAGGATGCTTGCAAGCGTGAAATGAAGGCCCTAAATGTCGACTATCTCACCTGGGAAGCACTAACTGGCGAAAGAGGGAAATGGCGACATATCCTTAGGGTTGGTGTGCAGTGCCACGACATCCAGTTGCAACAGCAGCTTGGCAACAGGCGCCATCAAAAACAACTTAGAGCATCACTTGGCAGCTTCATGTGCAGCACCGGCCTCTCAAGGATTGGCCTTCACAGCCATCAGCAAAGGTGTACCAAGACACACCACGTAAATGGATTGTCTGCTGGGTGTTCATCTTTCATTGATGGAAGGATGCCAACCAGTAACAACAACAAAATGCTGGAAATACGCAGATCAGGCAGCAACTGTGGAGAGATAAGCAGAGTTAGCATTTGAGGTCTGTGACCTTTCATCAGAACTCTATGAAAGGTGACAAAGCTGAAACATTAACTTGGCTTCTCTCTCCACAGATGCTGCCTGACTGCGGAGCATTTCCAGCACTTGGTTTTTATTTCAGATTTCCAGCATCTGCAGTATTTTGCTTTTATTTTCGTGCCAACCAGTAGTATTTGGAGTCATGACAGCTCCAAGATAATATAACCAGAGAGCCTCAACAATCCAATACCTGAGACAGGTTAGTCTATATTACTCCAAAGCACTGTTGGCAATTGCTTTTATTAAATGGAACCTGGTCACTGCAGGATTTTCCCTGCTCAGATCCAGATAACTCTGCAAGATAATGCCCAAATCAAATAGTAATTCTAGCTACGTATGGAACAGGAAGCTTACCACTGCTCTGATTAAACAGACTGCAAAGCTTTAGCTGCACACCTTTGGAGGTTACCAGTCAACCTGCACCCAAGCTCAAGAATTCGGCAGATGGGACATGGCCCTGCAGGCAGAGAGAGGGTGCATTCCAAATCAAGCAAACAAAAATTGACAAGTGTCGACTTCCCAGTAGCCTGGTTTGCAGACCAGGTTTCTGCAGAAAAAAAAAGTGGCCAGGGTACAGGAGAGAGACTTTAAGAGATTATTGGATAGCCATGTATACATTCCCACAGCAACAGCCTCCTTGTTCTGAGATTTTACTTTCCAGCCATAATGCAAAGCAATTTATACTTTTAAGAACAGATAAATGAGTTTTAAAAGCCTCCTTAGACGTCAACATTCGTTCAGTGAACACTTTGAAACCCTAACAAGAACATGACCTCTGAAGATGTCATTGCCGAAATCAGAGATTTTACAATTCTGTCTCTACATGGAGAGAGAGAAAAAAAACATTTAAAGTCAGGAATTCCACAGCACCATGGCAAATAACCTATTCTACATGGAGCTATAGGGTGCAGTGTCCAATAGTTCACAGTCTTGGGCCTCAATCAAGGAAATGCAGAGCATAGGCATGGAGCTTAGACATTGAAAAAAGACGATGACTCATTCTGCGCCATTCTTGCACACCAACTTGTACCTGGATCATGAGCAGAGGCCAGTGGCAGTTAATCTAAACTGCCTACAATTGTGTTAGCAGCGTAGCAGAGAGATTTTAGGAAGCCAGAAATGGGAAGAAAGCCGAGAAGTTACACCACAACAGCAATGGAAAACCTCAGAAAGTCTGAGACATTATTAGATCATCTGCAATTAGGAGAACACTCTGCAAATATATACATCATACAGTCAGCAGCCTAGCATGTACAGGGTGCAATGTATTCTTTCTCCAAATGAACTACATAGCTTCTCTCCAAATGAACTATAGATATCTTTTGCTTTTTCACCAGTACAGCATCTAAGTTATACACTTACTTTTGAAAAGCACAAGGAACCACACAGCAGCATAGGAACACCACAATCTTCAGACATACAGCAGTAATCACCAATAAGCATTTGCTTTGGGGCACAATCAAGAATATCTATATGTAAGACACCAAAAGCCTGACAAAAAAAAGTTACCAAGATTCACAAGGATCCAGCAACAGCTGATGTCTTTTATTTTTCATTATGGGCATTGCTGACAAAGCCAACATTTACTGCCCACCCCTAGCTGCCCTTGAGAAGGTGGTGCTGGGCCACCCTCTTGCATGCTGCAGTCCAAGTAATAAAAGATACTCATTCAATGCTGTTAGATAGTGTGCTCCAAGATTTTGACCCAGCGACAATGAAGGAATGGTAATAAATCTCCAAGCCAGGAATGGTGGGTTATTTGGAGGTGATGGTGTTCCAATATATCTACTGCCCTTGTCCTACTAGGTGGCAGAAGTCACTGGTTTGAGGGATGCTGCTACAGATGCCTTGGTGCCATTCTGCCATGCATTCCATAGACAATAGACACTCCAGCCACCGTAGTGTAGGTGAAGGGAGCGAATATTTGAACTATTAAATTGTCCAAGATAGGAACAGGGAATAAGCCATTTAACCCCACGAGCCTGTTCAGCCTTTAAATTAGATCATGGCCAATATGAAAACTAACTCCATATCTCCATTTTTGCCCCATATACCTTAATACTTCTGGAAAACAAAAATCTATCAATCTCAATTTTAAAATTAACCACCAATCTAGCATCAATTGCAGTTTACAGAAGTTTCCTAATTTCTACTATCCTTTATGTGTAGAAGTGCTTTCGAACTTCACTCCTAAAAGGGCTGGCTCTAATTTTTAAAACTACCCTCCAGAGTCAGAGACTCTCCAACCAGTGGAAATAGTTTCCACGATATTATCAACAGGTTGGGTAGAGAGAAACTTAGATCAAATTACCCCATAACCTTCCAAATTCCAGGGAATACAATCCTAGTTTGCATTCTGGTGAACATACACTGCACTCCCTCCAAGGCCAATATAGCCATCCTAAGGTGTGGTGCCCAGAACCACACACCGTATTCCAGATCTAACCAGGGCTTTTCTGTACCTGTTCATAACATTTTATTGATCCATGTACCTTGACCCACCAAATCTCTTTGAACCTTCACAGTTCACTTCACCATTTAAAAAGTACTTGGTTCTACCCTTTTTATCTCCAAAGTGGATGACCTGACATTTGCCGACATTCAAATAAATTTGCCAGAATTTTTCCCATTTACTTAATCTATTAATATCTGTAATTTTATGCTTCCATCTACACTGCCATTTATTTTTGAGTTATCAGCAAATTTGGGTATGCAGCTTTAAGTTGTTAATACAGTTAATAGTCAAGTCCCCAAATACAGATCCTTGTGGGGTACCACTACTCACACCCTGCCAGCTAGAGTACCTGCCCATTATCCTGACTATCACCTGTCACTCAACCAATTTTCTAACTAGATCAATAATTTGCCTTCAATTCTATGAGCTTCAATTTTAGCTAACAGTCCTATAAATAACATCCATAGACATCCCCCTGTCCACTACTTCAGTCACCTCTTCAAAAGTTCAATCAAATTTATCAGGCATGACCTATCGATTACAAATCCATGCCAGCTCTCAGATCAGCTGAAAACTTACGTTATGTTCTCTTTAACCTTTTTGTTTGCCTATGGCTATTTTCCTTGCCAAGCAGAGCATGAGGTGTAAGCTGGTTCTGTATCACGCTCTTCTCAACATCTCCCACCAATTTGCCATTTAACTCTAACACATTTGCCCAGTTTACTGTGGACAGTCTGCGTCTCTTTGCATTGAGGTCAGCCTTACCAAAATCTAGAATCTCAGGAGCCATTCTGTGTCTCTCCCTTTCAAACACTGTGTTGAACTTAATCATATGATGATCGCTATTAGATAAATGTTCCACACCTCTAAAGGTACTAAGTAAATCTGGCTCATTACTAAATCTAATGAAGCATGCCCCCTTGTTGGTTCTTGGGCATATTGCTGCAGAAAACTATCCTGGATACATTCATGAAAATCACAACATTTCTGACGTGTGCAAGTCTGCTTGCCCCAATCTGTATGAAAGTTAAAATCCTCCATTAAAACCACTCTGCCTTTGCTACATGATTGTATACATGCAGAGATTAGACAATCGAACACTTCACAGCTGCTACCAGGGGGCCTATACACAACTCCCACTTCAGTCTTAAATCTTTTCCTATTTCTTAATTTCACCCCTGAAGTGTCCACTGCCTGCTTGCCTTACATTAAAGCCTATCACTGAAGTGAGTGCATCCTTAATCACCAAGGCTACTCCTCCCCCTCTATCATTTTCCCATCTTTCCTGTAGACTTTATAACGTGCTATATTTAGTTCTCAATCCTGACCGTCTTGCAGCCATCTCTCAGTAACAGCTACTATGCCATATCCTCAAAGTTGAATTTGCGCTTGCAATTCATTCAATGCCTTTGTATAAAGTATGCTTATTTGGACCATATATCGTAAACTGTCCTTCTGCTAATGTTTTGCTCGCAGTTCTTCTCTCTCCTAGTTTAATTATTTACGTCTATATATAGTTTCCCCTTTACTTCTGGTGCCTAAAGCCCAATTTCTGTTTGTTGATGAGTTATCTAAATTACCTTTTCCACTTCAGCAACCCCTTCCCTCACAATTTACTAATTTAAAAAGAGCTTGTGACCACCCTATTTATCCTTTCCATTAGGATCCTAGTTCCAGCCTAATTCAGGTGGGGCCCATTACAAATGGTACAGTTCCCTCCTGTCCCAATACTGATGCCAGTGTCCCACAAAATGGCACCCCTCTTTCACACACCCCTCCTTCAAGCACATGTTCACCTCCCTAATCTGCTTATCCCTATGCCAATTTGCAAGTGGCTCGGGTAATAATCCAGAGATTATAACCCTTGAAACCCAGTTATTTAATTTAGCTCCCAGTTCCTGACAGGACTTCTTGCTTCCTCTTCCCAAAATGAACCAACAGAGTTACAGGAATCTGACTACTTGCATCCCATTATGAAACAGTCTCTAGTTCTTGGGCTAGTAATAAAGTACACAGGTATACACTTCAGATCGGTAGAATTATTTGAAGCAGGTTTCTCATGCAAGTGGAATGACAAGTTCCAGTTGCAGCTATCCCATAGTTGGGCATTCATAGTCTCAAAGTGGAAGCAGAAACCTCACTATTCTAGTCAGATGTTTTGGTCCAATAGAAATAATTTCTTGGCGAGCCTGCTCCAATACAAGTTCACATGTTTTCATATGCTCCCAATGCTCAAAGGCCACAACACAATATTGTGGCCACATAGCCATTTTCCACACAATCCTGGACACTAGCATCAGGAAGCTAATCAACATAGTTCAGTCTTCACAACCAACCCCAGCCTGGCACTCAACTACTGTGCACAGACAAGCAGAGGTACTGGCTGCCAAAGTGAAACAAGAATCTTGGACAAAAATACCTCTCTCACACTCGGTCCCTCCGCCAAAGCAGAGAGGCACTGAAACCAATTGCAATTCTTCCATCACCACCAAGATCAATCAAAACTGAATAGCTCTAGACTGTGATTTGAATGCCTTGGCATTCAATTGATGTACCCACTAATCCATCAACACTAGGTTCAAACACATAACCAGTCATAATCATGGGCAGATAACCTGCCCATCACCGAGGTGCATCAGTTTACATGTGATACTTAATCTCAATTCTCGATTAAAAATGATCTGGGGCTTGAGTACCAGTTGATCTACAAGTTCAGTATCCCCTCAGCCAGCCAATGCAAATTTTACATGCTTGATTATTGTCAGAGGATGAATTTTTTTCTGTTTGATTATGCCATGAGCTTCAGTATATATGGTGTGTAGATAATGTATTGCATGCAAGGTCTATCCAAAAAAGTTTCCTAATCCAAGCTGCAGGGTCAGTAATTTCCCCACCCTATCTGGTTTTGATCTTTCACAAGCAGCCAGATCACTGCAGAGCATTCGTCAATGAATTAAACAATCAGAGAAACATCACTTCTCTGGTTCATTCTTTGTTCAATATCTTATGCCGAGACATAGAAGCATCAAGCCATTGAGCCTTGGCTCAAAAAAAGTCACATTTTTCATCTGTCAATTGCTCAGTATTTTTTTTTTAATAAAACAAACAGACTATTTCTGTAGTTGTTTTATTGTAATGGTATCAACATGTTATAGAACAGGATTGAAATGATTAATCTAAATGTTGCAACAGAACTGTTCCCTGCCAATATGTACCAGATGGTTCAATGACAATTTTATTCATTTGATTTCTGACAATTGAAGCTTGTAGTTAAGTGATTGATTAGTGTGCACACCTCAGGAGTGGGGTGCACAAGTTTACTGAGCAATGTCGCACAAAAACAATTCTTACTCAGTACACATGCTTCAAGAGACAAATTCCCAGAACTAGCTCATAAGTAGCTTCAGATATTGAGTGGGTACATGTATCCAATCAGAAATGTCTGAGTTTCAACTCCTGCTCAGTGCTCACCCTGCAAATCTTGCTTAGGCCAACACAGCACCAGTGGCTTGAATGCCTTCTGGCTCAGGAGTGGGGTGCAGGGGGAGAAGGAATATCAGCCAGAATCCTGTTTTGAAAAAGCATTCACCGCCCCTGCTAGAAGCACCTGGAAATAGGAAGGGAAAGTTCTGTCTGCCTTATGAACACTGGCTACACAACCGTAAGTACCCAGCAGATACTGTCTGTCAGTCAAATAAGCATTGTTCATTTAGTCTAATGTATGAAATGGCCAGGACCCCAAGAGAAGATTTTTTAAAAGTTCCAAGAAGTAAAGCTCATTCCAGAGCAATTCAGACATCATTATTGAGAATATGCCTATTCTTTTAAAGTACAGGTTAGTTGTTGAGTAAAGCTATATGAACACCATTCCATCAACATGCTTGACCATTGCTACAGAAAAGCAACTACAAGCAACAAGAATGGAACAGAAAAATTCTCATACCAGTCAGTCAATCCAACAACATGAACGAACATGTCAAATCAGGAACACTTCCATGTTGAAAGCCAACATCCACGAGAAACTGAGTTAAGACCACCCAAGCTCAGTTTAAGACAGACATCAGAAGTGAGCAGAATGAGGTGGCTTTCAACATGCTTTTGGTTCGAAACCAAATTCCTATGGTGAAAGGGCAGGCCAACACAGTATACCTCCATTTTTTTTTAATTAGGTACACTTGATTGCTTAAGAAGGAGCGCAGGCTAGATGTGTAAATAAACGGCACACAAATGGAGCCTTGGACATTACTTCTGAGAAACTGTAGAAGTGCCATACAATTTCACAGCCCCAAAGTTCCTGATTTAGCAAGCGTTGTCTTAAATATGCAAGAGGTACTGTTCCAAGGATGACTTTCCCAGGAAGAAAAGCAGAGTGTGAAATTGTCAGTGAAGAAATAGCAACTATTATGTTTACACACAGAAGTCTCTTTTTAAAGTGGTCAATAAATGTTATGATGGAATTGCTAAAACCCAGAAAAAGAAAAAAAAGCTTCAACACAATCAGGTTCAGAAATACTAGAGAAATAAATGCCCCTACTGCACATACATGGACCACCCACCTTCTACTGTCACAAAGCAGTCAATTGGCTGCTGCAGGGGAGCTTACTGAGAGGGATTATATAGATGTTAGTCTGATGCGCTCACACACTATACTATAAAACAAGAAGCACTTCTTCCTCAAAAGATACAAAAAATACAATATAAAAAGTAAGGCCAGTATACTTCATTCAGACTGACATGTAAAGAGATGTAGGAAGAAACACAAGCGTAGCATACAGGGTCACAGAGAATCCTTATTCATGGAGCGAGCAGGGAACAGTATGGTGCATTCTCTTAGAAGATCCACATTCACAAGTTACGTGGGAAAGAGACATTGGATACCCACAGATAAAGGTTTTGAGACACATGGTGGGTGGGTGTGAGGCAGAATAGAGAAAGAAAGTGCAAAACAGCAAGGTGGAACACTCCATTACACTAGGATGCAACAGATATTTACCCAAAAACTTACATTAATAAAAAAGGATCAGTAAAGTTTCCTGTTTGGGGCTTGGTACTCCAACAGTGCAGTAGAGATAAAAGAAACCTGCACAGCACTATTAATTTATACATGTACAAAACCTGATGTTAACAGACGTTTACAGTCACGTTTATCTAGAAATTCTAAAAATTATTATATTTCTGCCCTATTGGTGCATTCTTGGAATAGGTCAGTACAAATTACACTTGAACTTCCAGGAAATGCTGTACTACTGAATTACAAGCCCTAGTATACATGTAGTATTGGGAAGGGTACATGGGACAGAATTCCATCCTAATGCATCGTTATGGGGGACAGTAAGCTACTTTCCTGGAATTATGTCATCCTGCATACAAAATGATAATTACACATCACTTCTCCTACACTGATTATCAGCATGAGGTGTATTTTTTTTTGAAGAAAGTTGAGATCCAATGATGCAAGCATCCCTTGCCTTACTGTACTGTGTACAGATTCTGCTTTTACACACAACCCCTCCTGAACCATCCTGTGTACTGACAAAACCCCATTAATATTACAAGTTCTCCTCACTTTACTGTGTAAATGCTGTGCTGCTGTAAGCTGGTCCCTATGGAATAGATATTCTAGAGTACCACATAATGGGTAGCACCATTTACTGTACTACTGCTGAAAGTCTGCCCCACTGAGGGGCAGTATTGCCATTGAGCCTTATCACAACTCTCAAGTGCACAAAAAAGCCCCTACAAAACAATTTTGTCTTGCCAAACATACAGATTCTAACTCATCAACTGCATCAGCCTATATTGTTCTGATGGGATGTATTCCTGTCGAGCACAATGCCAGTTTCTCTGGCTGTGGTGGGTTGGTGCAAGCCAGTCCACAGGGCCACAGTACAAATTTGTCTTCTTGTGCTGGGCATAAGCCAGCACAAGAGGAGCTGTCTGACCACAATGGTGCTAATAGCCACCAACTATGCCCCTTATCTTGCTGGATTTAGAGCACTGCCAGTCACAAAACATATATAAGAGAGGCCATGTATTCCACCTAGATCACCCTTTCAAAGAAACCTATTCCTGAAAGGCTCCAGTTTTTTTTACCTTTGACCATCCCAGGAATCAATCACTAGTCACCAAAAAACGTCCTGGCATCTGTCCCAACCTGACCTTTTATCAGGTTATAACCTTGTCATGATCCAACTTTAAACAGTACTACAGATTAACCTTCGATATTTCAATATACTATACTGCTATCCCCTCATTCATCGCCATTCGCATTTTTAACCTCTCACAATTGAGCCCTCTTACATGAGTCAGCCTTTCTAGTGAGAGACTCCACCTGTATCTTTGCCCATCACTATACAAAAGACGAACTCCACCTCTGTCCCTCCCCTTATAACTCGGCCCCTCACGGTCCCAGAGGCTCTCCCTATATTGGTCCCAGTGAAAGATTCCCCCTGTATATCTATATCTGTGTCAGAGGCTCCTCACTATCCCAGCTGAAAGAAGCTCCCCTTCCTGTGAGGCTGCCTTGAGAAGAGAGCCCCTCCGTGTCGAGACTAGTTCCTGCCCCTGCCCGGCCCTTACCTTCCTTTTCCTGCTCTCTGCAGTCCCGCTCCACACAAAGCACTGGTAAATCACTCGCAGGCTCTGCTTCCAATTGTCCGCCTTAAAACTGTTCACATGGGAGCACCCGGCCGGACTCATGACAGGAACCGCACCACAAGCACTGCCGCCACCGCGCAATCTCGGCCCGCAAACTGTACCCACGCCTCCTCCTCCTCCTCCGCCGCTTTCCGCCCCCAAAGCACCGCCCGCCGCCGTCGCGGCTCCAATTATTTATATGAAGAAAAGCCCATAGTGTCGGCAAAGGATGATGGTCGTCAGGCTATAGCGCTGCGGGGGGAGGGGAGCAAACTCGCCGCACTTCCGGATGTTCCGCCCACTCATTCTACTCTCATTGGCCAAGCACCAATACACTTTGCCTAGGTGGCTCTTCCATTGGTTAGAGAGCTGTTCATTACTTGTCGGTCCCGGTATTGCTCGCCTCGCAGGGGGAGGGGAATAAACTCGCCGCCCTGACGGAAGTACCGCCCACTCTCTCATCTCTGATTGGTCAAACGCTGGTACAGACACTTTTACAATTGGTTATCAAGCTGCCCATCACTTGTCGGTGTCCGTTTGGGGGACGGACGGACGGTTGAGCTATTTGAATGGCATTATTTCCGGATCCTGTTGCTAAGGTTTCCTGGAGGTGGTAGGGCCGAGGTTGCGGTTTCGGCGATGGAGCCCTGGCCTTAGAGTTTAAGGAACTCGTCTGGTTTCCTTTATATCACACCCGAAACCCCCTCCCCTATAACTATCTCGGGGTAATTAATCAACATTTAGCTACTCGACTTCCAATGCATTATGGCTGGTTGCTCTGCTTTGCGCAGTGGGATCCCGGGCCGGCGCCACCGAATCTGTTTATTGTCCCACAGGAGCTCTTGTGCCACCACACTGTAGGCCTCAGTGTAACTAAGCACCTCACCGTATCCCTCCCATCTCCCGGTTCAAACACTTCCTTCCAGAATTGTATCGTTGCTTGTTCTGACCCTGCTACAACGTCTAACATTTTACAATCTGTGTGCCCCCTTCTTGCACCTTTTAACTAATTTATCTCATTACATTTTCTCCTTAATTTGTATTCGTGTTTTCAGCAGTTTAGGGATCATTTTTATCTGAAAGAATGGAAAAACATACATTTATACAGCGCTTTTCCTGACCCCAGGAAGTGCTACAGCATTTCACAGCCCATGAAGGCGTTGTTGGCAGTCGCTTTGCGTATAGCAAGCTCCCCACGTTCTATAATGCGATAATGACAAATAACCTGTGCTTAGACTGAGGGATATTTATCAGCCAGGACACCAGGGAAGGAGACTCCCCTGCTCTTAGAATTGTGTTGTGGATCTTTTATGCTGAGAGCGCAGTCAGGGCCTCAGTTTAAC
This sequence comes from Heterodontus francisci, assembly GCF_036365525.1. Lineage (NCBI taxonomy): Eukaryota > Metazoa > Chordata > Chondrichthyes > Heterodontiformes > Heterodontidae > Heterodontus > Heterodontus francisci. The sequence goes on along the minus strand of NC_090394.1, from coordinate 38,053,068 downwards.
ATGTCATCCAAAAGTCGACATCTCGGAAAAGTGCAGCAACTCTCTCAGCAATGCCCACTAGGGATGGCAGAGGCCACTTTCTGTTTTTGCCTTGAGGGGCAGGTAGGGGTTGAGCGCAGTAATTACTTCAGCTTCAGTGGTTATGGATTATGTATTCAAATCTCTAGTGTTAAAGGGAAAGAGTACTGAAAAAATTATTAGAACTAAAAGCTAACAAGTCACCAGGTCCTGATGGACTTCATCCTGGGGTCTTAAAAGAAGTGGCTGCTGAGATAGTAGATGCATTGGTTTTAATTTTCCCAAATTCCCTAGATTCTTGAAAGGTCCCATCATATTGGAAAATACTGAATGTGATTCCTCTATTAAAGAAAGGAGGGAGACTGAAAGCAGGAAACTACAGGCCAGTTAGCTTAACATCTGCCGGAGGGAAAATGCTGGAATCTTATTAAGGAAGTCATAGCAGGGCACTTAGAAAATCTCAATGTAATCAGGCAGAGTCAACATGGTTATATGAAAGGGAAATCATGTTTGAGTAATTTATTGGAGTTCTTTGAGGAAGTAACAACAAAGCGGAACCTGTGGATGTGCTATACTTAGATTTCCAGAATGCAAGGGAATTGACAAGGTGCCACATCAACGGTTACAAAGCAAAATAAGAGCTCATGGCATTGGGGGTGACATATTGGTATGGATAGAGGATTAGTTTGCGAACAGGAAAAAGACATTAGGCATAAATGGGTCATTTTTGGGTTGGCAAGATGTGACGAGTGGAGTGCAACAGGGATCAGTGCTGGGACCTCAACTATTTACAATTTATATCAATGACTTGGATGAAGGGACCGAATGTATGGTTGCTAATTTTGCTGATGACACAAAGATAGGTAGGAAAGTAAGTTGTGAAGAGGACATGAAGAGTCTGCAAAGGGATATAGATAGGTTAAGTGAGTGGGCAAAAATTTGGCAAATAAAGTATAATGTGAGAAAATGTAAACTTATCCACTTTGGCAGGAAGAATAGTAAAGCAGCATATTATTTAAATGGAGAGAGATTGCAGAATTCTGAGGTACAGAGGGATCTGGGTGTCCTGGTACATGAATCACACAAGGTTGGTATGCAGATACACCAAGTGATTAGGAAGACAAATGGAATGTTGTCGTTTATTGCAAGGAGAATGGAATACAAAAGTAGCGATGTTTTGCTGCATTTGTATAGGGTATTGGTGAGACCACATCTGGAGTACTATGTACAGTTTTGGTCTCTTTATTTAAGAAAGAATATAAATGCATTAGAGACAGTTCAGAGAAGGTTCACTCGACTGATACCGGGGATGGTGGGGTTATCTTATGAAGAAAGGTTGGACAGGGCGGGTCTGTATCCATTGGTGTTCAGAAGAATGAGAGGTGATCTTACTGAAACATAGAAGATCCTAAGGGGTCTTGACAGATTGGATGCTGAAAGGATGCTTCCCCTTGTAGGAGAGACTAGAGCTAGGGTATCACAGTTTAAAAATAAGGGGTCGCTCATTTAAGATGGAGATGAGGAGAAATCTTTTCTCTCGGGGTTGAGAGTCTTTGGAACTCTCTTCCCCACAGAGCGGTGGAGGCAGGGTCATTGAATATTTTTAAGGCAGAGGTAGATAAATTCTTGACTAACAAGGGGGTCAGAGGATATCGGGTATGTGGAAATGTGGAGTCAAGGCCACAATCAGATCATCCATGATCTTATTAAATGGTGGATCAGGCTCGAAGGGGCCGAATGGCCTACTCCTGCTCCTAACTGGTATGTTTGTATGAACTCCCAACCTTCTGATCCAGAGACAAGAGTGTTACCCACTGAGCTATGGCTCTTTTATCATACAGTTTGCTCCTCAAATATACCAACCTTAAAGCACAACTCATGTATGTGGGCACATGGCCAATATGAAATACCATGAAATAAAAATGGAAATTGCTAGAAATGGTGGGTTTGGCATTATCCATAGAGAGAGAAACAGTTAACGTTTCAAGTCTGATCTTTCATCAGAACTGAGTAAAGTTAGAAATGTAATACACTCTGACCTTCCTCTCCCTGACCCTGAATGATCTGTCATCAGCAAAGGCCTCAACATCATCCCCTTAAGCCCCAACCTCAATGAATTTCAAGCTCAGCAACACACTGAACTCGTCTTCCGTCAACTACACCTCCACTCCCGCTTCTTTGGCCAGGAGTCTTCTCCCCGCACAGCAGACCCTTTTACCCGTCTTCCTCCACCTGGACCCCTGCCTCTGGCTTCTCACCCTCTCCAGATCTTTTTCATTGAGAACCTCTGGCATGATAGCGGCTGCTTTGATTTCTCTGCTTTCCTCACTAACTCCCTTTGACCTTGCAGCACTCCATTCTCTCAGATCCAATCCTAACGTTGTCATCAAACCTGTTGTTGTCTAACATACCGACCTTTACCTAGCAGAGGCTGAACTCCAACTCTCTGACCCCGACCTTCCCCTGGACTGTGACCCCATCAATGCACATCAAGCCATTGTTTCTAGGACTGACACTGATCTCATCTCCTCTGGAGATCTTCCCTTCATGGCCGCAAAATGCATACCTTCCCCAACCTCGTACAGCTTTCTTCCATCTCCTTCCCACGATCCATAAACATGACTGCTCTAGTAGACCTATTGTTTCAGCCTGTTCCTGAACTGATTTCTTCCTATCCCAACTCTATTTTTTCACCCCTAGTCCAGTCTCTTCCCTCTGTCACTCTTCTGATGTCCTCTGTCATTTTAAGAGTTTCCAGTTTCCTACCCCAAACTGTCTCCTTTTCACCATGGATATACAATCCCTCTATACCTCCATCCCCCAACAGGAGGGTCCAAGAGCTCTCTGCCTCATCCTTGAACGGAGGCCCAACCAGTCACCATCCACCTTCAACCTCCACCCCTAGCTGAACTTCTCACATTGAACAACTTCACCTTCAACTCTACTCACTTCTTCCAAATAAAAGGTGTTTCTATGGGTACCCACATGGGTCCTAACTATGCCTGCCTTTTTGTGGGATATGTGGGACATTCTTTGTTCCAGTCCTCCTCAGGACCCCTTCCCTCACCTCTTTTTCCCGGTACATTAATGACTACATCAGTGTCACTTCCTGTTCTCCCCCTGAACTGGAAATTTCATCGACTTTGCTTCCAATTTCCAGCCTTCTCTTGCATTCACAAGGTCCATCTCTAACTCTTCCCTTCCTTGACTGGTCTGCCTCCATTTCTGGGAATAGGCTATCAACCAATATTCACTGTAAGCCCACTGACTCCCACAGCTATCTTGACCACACTTCCTCACATGCTGTTTCCTGTAAGGACTCTATTCCATTTGTCCAATTTCTCCGTCTCCATCACATCTGTTCTGAAGATGCAACCAGCCATACTAGCACTTCTGATATGTCTTCCTTTTCCCCCTCACTGTGGTTGACAGGGTCCTCAACCATATCCATTCCATTGATTCACACAATTCTGCTCTCATCCCTTCCCCTCCCCACCAGAACCACAATAGGGTTCCCTTTGTCCTCACCTTCCATCCCACCATCCTCCATATTCAACTTGCTCCACTCTGACCTTTCTGTCATTGGCATCCTACAGTGCTCCAATGAAGTTTAACACAAGCTCGAGAAGCAGTACCTCATCTTTCGACTGGGCACTTTGCAGCCTTCCAGACTCAACAATGAGTTCAACAATTTTAGATCGTCACTTCTCCCATTTTGTTTCCCTTATCTTTGCTGGTTTGTTTCATCTCTCTCTTGTTTCTCTCTTTTTCTCTTTTCTTTGCTTTTGGATGGCAGCTATTCGGGATCCTGCCATTCACACCTCTTCTAGACACATTTCTGGCTTCTGTACTTGTCCCTTCACCACTCCCTTTGGCCTTGCCATGAACCCTTTTGTCATTTAACCTTTCCTGCCCTACACCCTATCACAGACTTTCCCTTTTGTTCTTTTTCCCACCCTCCCCACTTTTCACTTGCTCAAAACCTATTACATCTCTAACTTTTCCAAGTTCTGATGCAAGGTCACAGACCTGAAACATTAACTCTCTTTCTCGCTCCACAGATGCTGCCAGACCTGCTGAGTATTTCCAGCATCCTCAGTATTTTGCTTTTAATGAAATAAGATGTGATGGTCAACTGCCATCAACAAATTTCACTGAGAACCAGCTATGCAAGGGAAGAGATATGAACTTAAATTAGTGACAGAGCAATACCAGTCAGTGATTGGCCTGCTGTCAAGTTTAATGCTTTTCCAAAATGCTTAATTTTTTTTTAAACTAGCTCCAGTTTCAAGGTTGTATTTGCTCTTTCCATTAAATAAATCCTATTCTACATCATGCATAATTTTGTCCACTGGGAGATATTGCGAGTCCCCTTGCATCTCAGACTTGTAGATAACTGGTTCATGTTGGCAACTTGCCACTAAATCAATATTTTATTTAATCACAGGAGGAGAGGGATTGCAGGATAATCCTGCATCTCCTGCTGGCTCAACATAAGTGGGGATGTTAACTTTGAAGAAAGCTCAAGAAAGAGGCAAACTAAAGTGAGTGCCTGGTATGAAATGTGTGCTATGACTGGTAGAAGAGTTGAATTGCAAGTTCACAGTATTGAATGGTGTTGCATAAGTCTTGGCTGGCCTTGAGTTGAGGCAGAGATTTTTAGCACATCAAATGCAAATTGGACATTTGTCTGGTTTGTGGTTAATGTCTGTTTCAGGAGGGACCAGATTATAAAATAGGACAATTTAGAAATAGGAAATAGAAAGAAGGAATGTTGCTTTTATGTAGCACCATGTAACACCTTATGAATATATTAAGATACCTGACATGCAATGAATCACATATAATGGCTATTGTCATGTGGGCAAATTAAGATGCCAAATATGAACAACAGCCATGTACCAATCATGAAGACTGTTATTCACCAGCAACTAAGTCGTGAGCAAGTTATACAAGTGAGCATGGTTTTTGACGGCTTTGTGAATACTATCCCACAATGTATTTGTGGGACTTTTGTGTTAATAAGAATGAAGTAGCAGTTTCACCTTGGTACAATGATTTTTTTTTGTAAATGCTTTCTAGGCAGTCACAGCAAGAGGGTGGTTGTCATGGTTACAGCTACCATTCAATGACCATGAAAGTACACACGACTGCTTCAGATTTTTTTTCGAACAACTGGTTTATGTACAAGAAAGTAAGCCTAGTTTCCTTCGTATCATGTTGACAAAACAATCTCCAACCTTCACAGATCAGATTAGAAGTATGCGTTGAATCATAAACCTTGTATAAAAAGTGTTGTCAATCTTAGAAATTCTGCCTTTTCATAGAACAGTTTTATTGATGAAGTCACTGGTACCTGGATGCTTGAGACTCACAGGAAACATTTAAATCCTTGTGAGTCGTACAGAGAAAGGCCACAAGGCTGAAGATCCTTAGTCTCAGATGCCTGATTTGCCCAGATAAGTTAGATGAAGCTGACATTCTTCAACCTTGAAAGGAGCTGTCTGAGAGGGCATCTTTTAGCAGTGTATAACATACCAAATTGTATGGAAAAGGTTAATTCAAAGTGCTGTTTTAAGTGAAGCCATGACTGTAGGACAAAGGGACATAAAATAAATAAATAACTTGTATTTAGATAGCGCCTTTCACAATCTCAGGATGTCCCAAAGTGCTTTACAGCCAATGAAATACTTTTGAAGTGTAGTCACAGTTGTAATCTAGGATAGGCTGCAACCAATTTGCACACAGCAAGGTCCCACAAACAGCAATGTGATAATGACCAGACAATTATTTTTAGTGATGTTGGTTGCAGGGTATATATTGACTAGGACAGCAGGGAGAATTTTCTTTTTATTCGTTCATGGGATGTGGGGCGTAGCTGACAAGGCCAGCTTTTACTGCCCTAACCCCAATTGCCCTTAAGAAGGCGGTGGTGAGTGCTTTCTTGAACTGCTGCAGTCTATGTGGTGTAAGTACACCCATAGTGCTGTTAGGCAGTGAGTTCCAGGATTTTGAACCAGCGACAGTGAAGGAACAATGATATATTTTCAGGTGAGAATGCTGTGTGACTTGGAGGGGAACCTGCAGGTCGTGGTGTTCCCATGCACTTGCTGCCCTTGTTCTTCTAGGTGGTAGAGGTCACAGGTTTGGAAGATGCTGTAGAAGGAGCCTTAACGAGTTGCTGCATCTTGTAGATGGTAAACACAACAGCTATGTTGCAGCCATGGTGAAGGGAATGAATGTTTAAGGTGGTGGATGGGGTGCCAATCAAGCAGGCTGCTTTGTCCTGCATGGTGTCAAGCTTCTTGAGTGTTGTTGGAGCTGCATTCATCCAAGAAAGTGTACAGTATTCCACCACACTCCTAACTTGTGCCTTGGACAGGCTTTGGAGAGTCAGGAGGTGAGTTACTCACCACAAAATTCCCAATCTTTGACCTGTTCTTAAATCACAGTATTTATATGGCTGGTCCAGTTAGGTTTCTGGTCAATGGTGACCCCCCAGGATGTTGATGGTGAGGGATTCAGTGATGGTGATGCCATTGAATGTCAAGGGGAAATGGTTAGGTGCTCCCTTGTTGTAGAGGATCATTGCCTGACACTTGTGTGGCATTTATCAGCCCATGCCTGAATGTTGTTCAGGTCTTGCTGCATGTTGGTACAGACTGCTTCATTATCTGAGGAATTGCAAATGGAACTGAATACTGTGAAATCATCAATGAGGGAAGGTCATTGAAAGGTTATTGATGAAGCGGCTAAAGATGGTTAGACCTTGGACACTGCCTGGAGGAACTCCTGCAGCAATGTCCTGAGCCTGAGCTGATTGGCCTCCAACAACCACAACCATCTTCCTTTGTGCTAGGTATGACTCCAGTCAGTGGGGGGAGGGGTTTAGCCCTTATTCCCATTGACTTCAATTTTGCTGGGGCTCCTTGATGCTGCACTCAGTCAAATGCTGCCTTGATGTCAAGGGCAGTCACTCTTCCCTAACCTCTGGAATTCAGCTCTTTTGTCCATGTTTGGATCAAGGTTGTAATGAGGTCTGGAACCAGGTGGTCCTGGTGGAACCTAAACTGAGCATCAGTGAGCAAGTTATTGCTGAGTTAGTGCTGCTTGATAGCACTGTCGACGACACCTTCCATCACTTTGCTGATGATTGAGAGTAGACTGATGGATTGGTAATTGGCCAGATTGGATTTGTCCTGCTTTTTGTGGACAGGACATACCTGGGCAATTTTCCACATTGTTGAGTAGGTGCCAGTGTTGTAGGTGCACTGGAACAGCATGGCTCGGGATGCAGCTAGTTCTGGAGCACAAGTCTTCAGCGCTATAGCTAGAATGTTGTCGGGCTCATAGACTTTGTTGTATCTAGTGCACTCAGCTGTTTCTTGATATGACTTGGAGTGAATTGAATTGTCTGAAGACAGGCATCTCTGATGCTGGGAACCTCAGGAGGAGGCTAAAATGGATCATCTACTTGGCACTTCTGGCTGAAGATGGTTGCAAATGCTTCAGCCTTGACTTTTGCACTGATGTGCTGGGCTCCCCCATAATTGAAGATGAGGATGTTTGTAGAGCCTCCTCCTCCGGTTAGTTATTTAATTGTCCACCACCACGACTGGCTGTGGCAGGATTGCAGAGCTTTGATCTGATCCATTGATCGGGAGATCGTTTGCTCAGTCTATAGCATGTTGCTTCCGCTGTTTAACTTGCATTTAGTCCTGTGTTGTAGCTTCACCAGGTTGGCACCTCATTTTCAGGTATCCCTGGTGCTGCTCCTGGCATGCTTTTCAACACTGCTCATTGAACCAGGGTTGGTGTCCTGGCTTGATGATAGATTGAGGGATGTGCCGTGCATGAGGTTATAGATTGTGGTCGAATAACAATTCTCCAGCTGCTGATGCCCCACAGCGCCTCATGGATGCCCAGTTTTGAGCTGCTAGAGCTCTTCTAAATCTATCCCATTTAGCACAGTGGTAGTGCCACATAACACAATGAAGCATGTCCTCAGAGTGAGGATGAGATTTTCTTTCCACAGGGACTGTGCAGTGGTCAGTCCTACCAATACTGTCATGGACAGATGCATCTGCAACAGGTAGATTGTTGAGGATGTAGTCAAGTATGTTTTTCCCTCGTCCTGGTTCTCTCACCATCTGCTGCATGCTCTATCTCGAGTCCTTTAGGACTCAGCCAGCTCGGTCAGTAGTAGTGCTATCAAGCCACTCTTGGTGGTGGACATTGAAGTTCCCCACCCAGTGTACTTTCTGCACCCTTGCTACCTTCAGTGCTTCTTCGAAGTGGTGTTCAATATGGAGGAGCAGTTTTGCATAATTTGAGGGAGAACAGTAGGTGGTAATCAGCAGGAAGTTTCCTTTCCCATGTTGGACCTGTTGCCACGAGACTTCATGAGATCTGGAGTCAATGTTGAGGACTCCCAGTGCCACTCCCTCCCCACTGTATCCCACTGTGCCGCCACCTCGGCACCTCCCTCTGTTCCTCTTCAAAATAGTCCCACAAGGTCTTTTACATCCTGAGAGGGCAGATAGGGCCTCAGGTTAATGTCTCATCCGAAAGATGGCACCTGCAACGGTGCAACACTTCCTCATTACTGCACTGAGGTGTCAGCCTAGGTGTTGTGCCTCAGTCTCTGGAGTGGGACTTGATCCCAATTAGAAGGTAAGTACCAATTGGTAAAAGGCAGGTTCAGACAAAGAGCACTTAATACCAAGGGTGGTTTCCCAGGTTGGGAAATACTTTGGAGTCATTCAGTGGACAGTTGGATGCTGTGTTAGAGAGACCATAAGTTTCTGTGCTAGGGTGAGCCAGGTGGGCCAAATGGCCTCCCTCATTTAAATGCACCTTTACAACATCCATTAATACTAAGGAAAGGGTGAGTCTGCAGTGAGGCAAGTGGGAGAAAATAAACCTGAAGAGCTAAGTATTGTGTATGCATGCTGGAAATGTATGAAAAAAATGCTAATTTGAAATCTAGATGCTGAAGGCAAAGTGTAATGCAATAGAAATAATAGTGACTAAGGTGAGCAAGGACATTGCACAGATCGAAATATGATATTGCGAAGCCTACAGGAGAGATAGAAGAGAACAATGCATAGAAAGAAATAATATGAGTAACCTGGGTGATGCAACATAAACAAGACGAATTGAGGGCAATGATACAAAAGAAAGTCATTCTTGGATATTGGAAAGGGTGCAAGCAAAGATGAAATATTTCTACCAGATCAGGAAGGTCTGTAAACAAACTAAAATGTGAAAAAGGAGAACTCTATGATCCAGATAAGATGTAGGAAAACAGTAAAAGCTAAGGTGTAGTGTCGGTTTCTTGAGGTGGTACAGGATTGTTTCCCTACTCAGTTTGTCAAACAGTGAATGCAGATAAAGGTTATTCTAGATGTAACCTTCAATAATGAACCAGATAGGATTATATAGAGTTGAAGTAGAAGAATATCTGCAGTCCTGTGATTATCAATAGAATTCACATTACCCAGAGCCTGGTATGTTGCCTCGCAGATACCAAGGTAAGGGCCATAACTAAATGGGTATGAAAACTTCTGTAAAGGCAAAGAAACCAGGTAGAAGTTGCGTTTTACTGATTTACCACACAAATTAGCAAAAACTGATCTTAATGGTCTCCATTACTAACCCAAGCCTTACAGCCTTGAGTCTTGTAATTCCAGATGTATCAAGCTTATGCCTGATAATACCCTGAGAACCCAAATCTTCATAACCCAGAGCTTTATTACTTTGAGCCTGGTAACCAAGATCAATTAAAATAACCCTGACAATCCCAAACCTAACAACCCTGAGCCTAATAATCACATTTGATAACACTGATCTTGATAACCCAGAACTAGTTTAATAACCAGACTCGCTAATATACCCAAGGGTAAAGCCTGGGACATTTGATATTTATTATATATCAATATTTTTATATATAGAAAACAATGATTTGGAAGTGGGAATCAAGAAAACTTTGCCAATAACTCTTTAAGATGGGGTGATGAGGTGCAAAGAATCAAGAATCAAGACCAGGTGCAGAGGAATCTGGATAACGTGGAAAGTTGGGTTTAAAAATTGCAAATGAAATTCACTGTGAACAATTAAAGTCTAATAATGTCAAGGCTAAGAAACCCTGAGCCTTATAACCCTATCTCCTTGGGTTATATAACCCTAATCCTCCATATAATAACTCTGAGCCTCTTATTCCAGAATCTAACAACCCACAACCTGATATTCATGAGGCTGATAACCCTATGCCCAATAACACTGAAGCTAATAACTCTAAGTCTGATGACCCCAAACCTGATAAAGATAAACTTAATAACCTACCTAATGGTAGCATTCTCACCTCCAAGTCAGTCGTTTATGGGTTCAAGGCTGACAATTCCAGTGCTGCACTGTCAGAGATGCCGTCTTTCAGGTGAGACGTTAAACCAAGGCCCCATCTGTCCTCTCAGGTGGACATAAAAGATCCCACAGGTACCACTGGAATAAGAGCAGGGGAGTTCTCCCCAATGTCCAGGACAATATTTATCCCTCAACCAGCATCACCTAAAAACAGATTATCTGGTCATTATCTCATTGCTGTTTGTGGGACCTTGCTATATGCACATTGGCCGTCGTGTATCCTACATTACTGCAGTGAGTATACTTCAAAAGTACTTCATCGGCTGTAAAGCACTTTGGGACGTTTTGAGGTCATGAAAAGCATTATATAAGAGTTTATTTTTTCCTAAATTTGACTCTTTTTCAATTAGAATTCATATTTCTTTGTATTTTGTTCCATATATTGATTGTAATTGCTCAAGAGTGTGCCATGTTGTATTTTCTTTGTTGTTTGTTTTCCTTTGCCAATACTTTCCTGCAGTATTCTTGATTATTGCTGCAATTTAAACAGCACCAAAATGATGATGATAGGTATTTTTTTTGAGATTCCAATAGTGCTGCATAATTTGGACAAGGTTTCATGGGGAAGGCTACATGTGCTGGTGCAACTACATCATTAAGTCCATGGACCCACCTTTACAGATCCTGGCCCACCTACCTGTACATGTCACAGGAGTCCTGCCTTTACTGCCTCGACTGCACAGGTGAGACTGCTGGCTCCTGCAAGGTGAGCTGCTGATAATTACAACTCGGGAATGTTCAGCCCTTGGGCAACCATTAAATATTTCTGCCACTGGATCCTTCCAAGTTTTCATCATATGACAAATTGGACCTTTGGCCGTCCTTAGATATATTTGTCCCCATATGCAGCCACATATCTTTAGGTGAATGTGTTTCTTTAAATCTGAGCTCCCAGCAAGATTTTGTAGATGCAATGAATTCCATGCCATTGTTAGTTTTAATAAGGAAAATATGTACATCACAACACCAACAATTTGCATTAATATTGAGCCTTTCATGTAGTAAAACGTCCCAAGGCACTTCCTAGGAGTGATTACTAAAATTTGACATCGAGGCACATAATGTGATAATAGGATAGATTATCAAAAGCTTGTCAAAGAGGTCGGTTTAATGAAGGCCTTAAAGGAGGAGAGAGGCGGAGAGGTTTAGAGAGGGAATTCCAGAGCTTAGGACTTGGACAGCTGAAAGCAGGATCACTGATGGTGGAGTGATGAAAATCCAGAATTTGCAAGAGACCAGAATTGAAGGAACGCAGGGATCGAGGAGGGTTACAGAGATTAGAAAGGGCTTATGGAGGGATTTGAAAACAATTATTATTATTTTAAAAATAAGCAAGGTGAGATAAATTGTTGCCACTGTTTGGAAAGATGCTGCTACCTGTGGAAGTGGAAGTGCAAGTGAGGAACAGACCCAAGCAGATGGATCGGGGAGCAGACGGAGGCAGAGGAACCGATAATGTGCGATTGCTGAGGAAGTGGCTGATAACAAAAGCAGAACTGGGTGATTACTTCGCTGAACACTTCCTTTCAGTCCTCAAGTATATCTCTGAGTTTCCATCACCGGTCATTTTAATTCTCCGTCCCACTTCCACTCTGACCTCTCTGTCCTTGGCCCCCGGCACTGTTCCAATGAAGCTTGAGGAACAGCACCTGCCAAATAGGCACTTTACGGCCTTCTGGACTCAATATTGAAGTCAACAATTTCAGATCATAACCACTGCTCCTATTTTTGGGACAGAAACTGCTGTTAATGTAAAAGCAAAATACTGTGGATGCTGGAAATCTGAAAGATCACAAACCTGAAATGTTGACTCTGTTTCTCTCCACAGATGCTGCCTAACCTGCTGAGTATTTCTAGCACTTTCTGTTTTTATTTCAGGTGCTGTTAATGGTTCTGCTGTTGCCATTTACAGCTCCTTTAGACCCATCTTTTATTTCTCTATTTGTCCTTTTACCATCCACTTATTTCTTCCTTTTTTCATTGAATCACTCCTGTCTTCCAACCTATCACACACCTTCCCTGTTGTTCTCCCCCACATCCCCACTTTCCCTGCCTCTGTACTTGTTCAAATACTGTTACATTTCTAACATTTTCCAGTTCTAACGAAAGGTCATTGACCTGAAACATTAACTTTGCGTCTTTGTCCACAGATGCTGCTAGACCTGCTGAGTATTTCCAGCATTTTCTGTTTTTATGGCTAGCAACTAAGCCAAATGTCTAGCTGGAATTTTTCTCTGCACTAAACAGAGTTGGCAGTTCTGGGGGCCAACAGTTGGCACTAATCAAACCAGTCACAGAATATTTTGTGAAATGACTGAACTTTGTGCTGGATAGCTGTACAGTACAATCGTTTTGATTTTAATAGTTGTTTGATGTTTTGTGTCAGTTTAAGTGTTTCAGTTCTGTTTCATTGAAACATAATTAATATCAAGTTATTTCCAATGCCAGCTAATTTCGATTTTTTTTGCACAATAAGTCACTTCAAATTAGGAGGAATAAACAGTAATGTCCAAGCATTTTGAAGTTTGTCCAGGAAGAAAGAAAATCAAATATGTATCTCTCAAAATTGCATCAGATTTTTAAAATGCACAAGATTTGAAAACAAGGGCTGTTAGTGGGGAGTTTTCCTCTGACATTCCTTAAAGTTAAAACTTTAGATAAAGGAAAAGAAATGATTCTTTCCACATTGGAAACAATTAATGGCAAAGGTTTCCTGAATTTCCTTCAGTTTTGATAGATCTGTCAGTTTGCACGGGTTGCCAAACAGTTTACCTCAATCTGACAGATTTCAGGACAAAATCTGTGGTGAAATTTTTTTTTTTTTTTTTTATTTTCAAAATATACTTTATTCATAAAAATCTGTAAAAATTACATTGCCAAACAGTTTCCAAACAGCACCAAAAAATACAAACATTGCAAGGGAGATCAGTTTCCTTCAATACTGTCATGAGTTTCTTCCCAACCCTTCCGTTTCTCAATTGTCATGTCAATTACAGTTTTACATTTACAGCAATTCAGAATATTAACGATACAGTTCGAGGGGTTTCCCATGGATCTAAAATCTGTGGTGAAATGTTTCTCCTTGCTGTGCACTACAAATACATTTGGACCTTTGAAATCTGACGCTTTTGCATACCAATTTTGCATACATCTTTTCTTCAACCTGAGAAAAATAAAGACTTGTGTTTTTATAGCATCTTTCATGACCTCAGGACATCCCAAAGCACTTTACAGCCAATGAAATAGTTTTTGAAGTGTAGTCACTGTTGTAATGTAGGAAAAGGCAGCAGCCAATATGCCACAAACAGCAATATGATAATGATCAGATAATTTGTTTTTAGACAAGAGCAAAATACAGCAGTTGCTGGAAATCTGAAATAAAAACAGAAAATGCTGGAAATACTCAGCAGGTCTGACAGCATTTGTGGAGAGAGAAACAGAGTTAATGTTTCAGGTCGATGGCCTTTCATCAGAACTGGAAAATGTTAGAGATTTAGGGCTGGATATTGTGGAAGAGGCAGGGCTCCCAACGCCAGGCCAAAAAGGCAGGGGGAGGGTGGGCACTTCCAATACTGCAGAGGGCTTGGACCAAGGCCCAGCTCTGCAACCCCGGATCTCAGGTAAGTGAGGCGGGGTCACCGGGGCCAGGCCAGAAGGCCCCGGCGAGGGAGGGTGGGGGTGATCATAACATCCATGAGGAGGGAGATCCTGGGAGGTGCATTGTTTCCCAGCCGGGGCCCTCCATGGGCCACAGATTGCCCATGGAGGAGGGACTGCCCCCCCCCCGCCCCCCCAAAGCTCGCAGGGAAGGTGCCTCGTTTTACAAGGTGCCATCCCTGTGTGGCGGAGGCACCCCCCCCCCCCCCCCCCGCTGCTGGTTAAATCCCAGTGGCGGGGAAAGAGGCCCTTAAATGGCCATTAATAGGCTAATTAAGGGCCTCAACTGCCTCTGGGCAGGAAGGCCAGCGTTGGCCTATCCCGCCCTTGGGAAAATCGCTTGGTGACGGGGCATCAACGAGCCCTCCGGCCCCCTCGCCACCCATCGCATTTCTATGGGCCCCCGTGTCTCCGATCCTGCTTCAGAGGGGCCCATAAAATCCAGCCGGTAGCAGGTTTTAAGCAAGTACAGAGGTAAGGAAAGGAGGGAGGCAGGAAAAAGAACAAAAGAAAAGATCTGTGATAGGGTGGAAGGCAGGAGAGATTAAATGACAAAAGGGTTAATGATGCAAGGCAAAAGGAAGTAGTAATGGAACAAGTAAAGAAATTAAAGATGGAAAAATAGAAAATGCAGGAAATACTCAGCAGGTCAAGCAGCTCTCCATGGAGAGAGAAACAGAGTTAATATTTCAGGTCTGTGTCCTTTCATCAGAACTAGGAAACGTTAGAAATGTTATAGGTTTTGAGCAAGTGAAAGGGGGGACGGTGGGAAGAAGAACAAAAGGGAAAGTCTGTGATATGGTGGAGGGTAGGACAGATTAAATGACAAAAGGTTTAATGGTACAAAGCTGGACAAGTAAAGAAACCCAAGATATGTTTAGATGAGGTATGATGGCAGGGTGGCAGCCATTCAAATGCAATGTAAAGGCAATAAGAAAGGAACAAGAGAAAACAAATCAGAAGAGGAGGTGTGAATGGCAGAATAATGAGTTGTGGTCTGAAATTGTCGAACTCAGTCTTTGGTCTGAAAGACTATGAAGTGCCTAATCGAAAGATGAGGTGCTGTTCCTTGAGCTTACATTCAGCTTCATTGGAACATTGCAGGAGGTCAAAGACAGAGAGGTCAGAGTGGGAGTACGACGGAGAATTAAAATGACAGGCGACTGGTAGCTCTGGTCACGCTTGTGGACTGAATGGAGGTGTTTCACAAAGTGATCACCCAATCTGTGTTTGATCTCCCTAATGTAGAGGAGATTGCACTGTGAGCAGCGAATACAGTATACCAAATAGAAATACAAGTAAATCGCTGTTTCACCTGGAAGGAGTGCTTGGGACCTTGGTTGGTGAGAAGGGACGAGGTAAAAGAGCAGGTGTTGCATCTCCTGCGCTTGCATGGAAAGTGCTGTGGAAAGAGGAGGGGATATTGGGGTGACTGTGGAGTGGACCCATGTGTTGCGGAGGGAATAATCCCTTCAGAGTACTGAAAGGGGAGAGAAGAGGAAGATGTGTCTGATGATGGCATCAGATTGGTGGCAGAAATGGCAG
This sequence comes from Heterodontus francisci, assembly GCF_036365525.1. Classification (NCBI taxonomy): domain Eukaryota; kingdom Metazoa; phylum Chordata; class Chondrichthyes; order Heterodontiformes; family Heterodontidae; genus Heterodontus; species Heterodontus francisci. The sequence goes on along the minus strand of NC_090394.1, from coordinate 38,037,426 downwards.
AGGAAGACCTATTAAGTATACAGGCTGGTGTGGTGGAAGGTGAGGATGAGGGAATCCTATCATGGTTCTCGAATGGAGGGGAAGGGGTGAGAGCAGAAGTCTAAAAGAAACTGAAACTTTCGATTAGGCAATTTACAGCGTTCCGGTCGCAACATTGATTTCAACATTTTCAGATCATATCCTCTGCCCCCATTTTGTTTCCATTTTCTTTGCTGGTTTTGATTTTTCTCTTTTTTTCTCCTTTTTTGATGGGAGCTGTTCGTTGTTCCGCCATTCACACCTCTAGACACATCATCTGTTTCTTTACGTTTCCCATTACCACTTCTTTTTGCCATGCACAATTAACCCTTTTAGAATTTAATCTTGCCTGCCTTCCGTCCTATCACAAACCTTCTCTTTCATCTGTACTTGGTTAAAACCTATTACATCTCTAACTTTCATTACATCTCTAATCAATCCGTGTAACTGAAGTCCCAGTTCTGATGAAAGGTCATCGACATGAAATGTTAACTCCGTTTCTTTCTCGACAGATGCTGCCAGAGCCACTATTTCCAGCATTTTCTGTTTTTATTTCTGAGTTCCAGCAGCCGCAATATTTTGCTTTTACATACAATAATATGAGGAAAATCCATTTTTAGATGGAAAGTGCACCAAATAAAGTGTTGAAGATCAACATTTGTGGAAGATATGTTACACATACCCTCACCCCAAAATCTTGTACCTTTAAAATACAGGCCTCACTTTTGTCTTTTACCTATGTTTTTTCAATGTAAGTGAAAAGGATTGGTTACAAGTCCATCTCTCACTGCATGTTCAATGTGGTTATATATTTCCAAATGATGCAGGCTTCTATTGATGGAATTTTTGAGTTGTCAGTTTTTGTTGGTTCTGTAGAATTGGTTACAGAAGGAGGCCATTTGGCCTGCCATGTCCATGCTGACTCTGCAAGAGCAACTCAGCTAGTCCCGCTCCCTGCCTATTCCCCATAGCCCTGCAAACAGTTTCTCTTCAGTTAATTATTCAATTCTCTTTTTAAAGCCACAATTAAATCTCCCTCCACCACACTCTCACATTCCACATCCTAACCACTCGTTGTGTAAAAAAGATTTTTCTCATCTCTCCGTTGGTTCTTTTCCCATTCAGCTTAAATCAGTGTCCTCTGGTTCTTGGCCCTTCTGTCAATGGGAACAGTTTCTCTCTATCTACTCTGTCTAGACCCCTCATGATTTTGAGCACCTCTATCTAATCTCTCAACATTCTCTATGGAGAACAGCCCCAGCTTCGCCAATCAATCCGTGTAACTGAAGTCCCTCATCCCTGGAACCATTCTCATAAATCTTTTCTGCACCCCCTCTAATGCCTTCACATCCATCTGAATGTACGGTGCCCAGAATTGGACACAGTACTCCAGTCGAGGCTAAACCAGTGTTCATCATAACTTGTGGAGAGAGAAGCAGAGTTAATGTTTCAGGTCAGTGACCCTTCATCAGAACTGGCAGAGGCTAGAAATGTAATAGGTTTTAAGCAAGTAAAGCAGGGGTGGGACAAGAGATAACAAAAGAGAAGGTGTTGACAGGACTAGGTTACAGAGAATAACTGACCAGAAGGTCATGGAGCAAAGGCAAACAGTTTGTTAATGGTGTGCTGAAAGACAAAGCGTTAGTACAGAGAGGGTGTTAATTGACGAAAAACTGAACAGCCTGGCCCCAAGTACAAACATGAAAACAACAGTGGGTAGGCACAGTAGAAACAAACTAAAATAAAATAAACACATCAAAATAAAAAAGAAAAAGTAACTAAAGACAAAAATAAAAAGTAGGGCCCGTCATGCTCTGAAATTATTGAACTCTATGTTCAATCCGGCAGGCTGTAACGTGCCTAATCGGTAAATGAGGTGCTGTTCTTTGAGCTTGCGTTGATGTTCACTGGAACACTGCAGCAATCCCAGGACAGAGATGTGGGCATGAGAGCAGGGAGAAGTGTTGAAATGACCAGCAATCGGAAGCTCGGGTGATGCTTTCGGACTGAGTGGAGGTATTCCGCAAAGCAGTCACCCAGTCTGCGTTTGGTCTCCCCAATGTAGAGAAGACCATATTGTGAGCAGTGACTACAGTATACTACATTGAAAGAAGTACAAGTAAATCACTACTTCACCTGAAAGGAGTGTTTGGGGCCTTGGATAGTGAGGAGAGAGGAGGTAAATGGGTAGGTATTACACCCCCTGCGATTGCAGGGGAAGTGCTGTGGGAAGGGGACAAGGTGGTGGGGTAATGGAGGAGTGGTCCAGGGTGTCACGGAGGGAACGATCCCTTCGGAATGCTGACGGGTGGGGGAGAGGAAGATGCGTTTGGTAGTGGCATCATGTTGGAGGTGGCAGAAATGGCGGAGGATGATCCTTTGGATGTGGAGGCTGGTGGGGTGGAAAGTGAGGACTAGGGGAACCCTGCCGTGGTTCTGGGAGGGAGGGGAAGAGGTGAGGGTAGAGGTGCGGGAAATGGGTCAGACACGGTTGAGGGCCCTGTCAACCACAGTGGGGGGGAATCCTAGCATAAGGAAAAAGGAAGACATATCAAAAGCGCTGTCATGGAAGGTTGCATCATCAGAGCCATGTAAAGGTCCAGCTCCAACACTTCCCTTCCCTTCCTCGACTTCTCTGTCTCTATCTCTGGAGATAGGCTGTCGACTAATATTCATTATAAGACCACCGACTCCCACAGCTACCTCAACTACACTCCTTCACACCCTGCCTCTTGTAAGTACTCCATTCCATTCTCCCAGTTTCTCCGTCTCCAACGTATCTGCTCTGATAATGCAACCTACCATGACAGCGCTTCTGATATGTCTTCCTTTTTCCTTAACCTTGGATTTCCCCCCCACTGTGGTTGACAGGGCCCCCAACTGTGTTCGGCCCATTTCCCGCACCTCTACCCTCACCCCTTCCCCTCCCTCCCAGAACCGCGACAGGGTTCCCCTTGTCCTCACTTTCCACTCCACCAGCCTCCATATCCAAAGGATCATCCTCTGCCATTCCCGCCACCTCCAGTGTGATGCCATTACCAAACTTCCTCTCCCCTCCCCTGTCAGCATTCCGAAGGGATCGTTCCCTCCGCGACACCCTGGTCCACTCCTCCATTATCCCCTACCACCTCGTCCCCTTCCCACGGCACCTTCCCCTGCAATCACAGGAGGTGTAATACCTACCCATTTACCTCCTCTCTCCTCACTATCCAAGGCCCCAAACACTCCTTTCAGGTGAAGCAGCGATTTACTTGTACTTCTTTCAATGTAGTATACTGTATTCACTGCTCACAATGTGGTCTCCTCTACATTGGGGAGATCAAACGCAGACTGGGAGACCGCTTTGCGGAACACCTCTATTCAATCTGAAAGCATGACCCTGAGCTGGCCATTTCAACACTCTCCCCTGCTCTCATGCCCACATCTCTGTCCTGGGATTGCTGCAGTGTTCCAGTGAACATCAACGCAAGCTCGAGGAACAGCATCTCATTTACCGATTAGGCACGCTGCAGCCTGCCGGACTGAACATTGAGTTCAATAATTTCAGAGCATGACGGCCCTACTTTTTATTTTTATTTTTAGTTATTTTTTCTGTTTTTTTTTTATGTGTTTATTTTATTTTAGTTTGCTTAGTTTGTTTCTACTGTGCCTACCCACTGTTTTTCATGTTTGTGCTTGGGGCCAGGCTGTTCAGTTTTCTGTCAATTAACATCCTCTCTGCACTAACGCTTTGTCTTTCAGCACACTATTAACATACTGTCTGCCTTTGCTCCATGACCTTCTGGTCTGTTATTCTCTGTAACCTTGTCCTATCAACACCTCTTTTGTTATCTCTTGTCCCACCCCTGCTTTACTTGCTTAAAACCTATTACATTTCTAGCCTCTCTCAATTCTGATGAAGGTTCGCTGACCTGAAACGTTAACTCTGCTTCTCTCTCCACAGATGCTGCCAGACCTGCTGAGTATTTCCAGCATTTCTTGTTTTTATTTCAGATTTCCAGCATCTGCAGTATTTTGCTTTTATTCATCATAACTCCCTTGGCACAAATGTCCTTTATGTACTGCTAAATGATGTATCATGTAGCAAACATGGTTACTTCGAAAACCTTTGGTACGTTATAGAGGATAACTGATATTAACCTTAAGTTATTAACCTTAAACTCACTTTAAGAATAAAACGGCGGTACCACTCATTTCCTACTGGTGACGCTGTCGAGCAACTCACTGGATATCGCTGATACAATTGCGCCACTCTCAGATATTTGGTGGTACTGCAAGATTGATATATTCACAAGACGGCAAAATAATTATCCCTAATAAGGCCAGTTGGTCAATCTTAATTCATCGATTCAGAAAGACTATGAAGTCCCTCCATTACATCATCCAATTGTTTTAGAAATGATTCCAAGGGGTCTAACTGGAATAAAAGCAAAATACTGCAGATGCTGGAAATCTGAAATAAAAACAAGAAATGCTGGAAATACTCAGCAGGTCAGGCAGCATCTGTGGAGAGAGAAGCAGAGTTAACATTTCAGGTCAGCGACCCTTCATCAGAACTCTAACTGGAAGTCCATTCCAAATGTTGTTTCTCTCTGTGAAGAAGAACTTGTAGATTTATAGCAACATCAACAGGTAGCAGGCAGTGTGATATCATTATTCACCTGAAGCCGCACAGGTGCAGCCTCAGGAATCGATAAACTCTAAAAAGTACTGAGAAACTTGTAAAACCATGTCAGCCTTTAAAAAAAAATTGTTATTGATGCATCCTTTTATACTTTGATTAAATCTATCATTTCACAGATATCAGAGAGAAATAAAAACAGAAAATGTTTTAGGTCGACAATCTTCTATCAGAACAGCTGAAAGGTTGTTGATCTGAAACGTTAACTCTGCTTCTCTCTTCAGAGATGCTGCCAGATCTGCTGAGTATTTCCAGCATTTTCTGTTTTATTTCAGATTTCCAGAATCTGCAATATTTTGCTTTGGCATCAGAGAAATCCTGTTACAGTCCAATCCTTCTTCTCCAAAGCAAAGCTTTGGTAAACCAGCAGTCATCCAGTTATCCAGCTTATGTTTCCAGTACATTACTCAGAAAATCCATGAAGACAATCAGTCTAGCAGCAGCAATTATCTGTTGCTCTATTAAAGAAAGAATTTGCATTTATACCATACCTTTCATGACCTCAGGATGTCCCAAAGCATTTTACAGCCAATTAAATATGTCTGAAGTGTGATCATGATTGTAATGCAGCCAATTTGTCCACAGCAAGGTCCCAGAAACAGTAATATGATAATGACCAGATCTTTTCTTAGATGTTGGTTGAGGGATAAATATTGACCAAAACACCAAGGATGACTCCACTGCTCTTCTTCAAAATAGTGCCATGAGATATTTTACTTCCACTAGAGAGGGAAGGTGAGGCCCTGATTTAATTTCTCATTTGGGAGATGGCACCTCCACCAGTGCAGCACTCCCTCAGTACTGTACTGGAGTGTCAGCCTAGATTTTGAGCAGTTTGCAAAAATGGCCCCACCAAAATCTCTCCTGAAAATCCCTACTTTGCACACAGCATGCATAAATGCTTCAGAAAGGAAGTTTCAACAACAACAAAATAAACAAATGGCACAAGAGCTGATTGTACAAGGGGGCAGATGATCTGCCCTCTCAGGTGGATGTAAAAGATTCCATGACACTATTTGGAAAAAGAGCAGGGGCTTTTCCCCAGTGACCTGTCTAATATTTATCCCTCAACCAACATTACTTAAACAGATGATCCAGACGTTATCACATTGCTGTTTGTGGGAGCTTGCTGTGCACAAATTGGCTGCCATGTTTCCTACATTACAACAGTGACTACACTTCATAAGTACTTCATTGGCTGTAAATTGCCTTGGGATATCCTGAGGTTGTAAAAGATGTTATATAAATGCAAGTCCTTTTCTTCTTTTCTATTCAATACAATCACCAGATGCAAAGTATTCACCCATTTCCAATTTACTGCGGGATTCAATACCTGCCCTTCTTGCTTGCTCAGTAAATTGTATGAAGAAAGACGCCATTGTGGCTATCTTCTTACTCTATCCTGAGGGTATTGAATTCCCTCACTTTCATCCATCTGAAGAATGTACACCAACTTAGAATGTTGCAATCACTTAGTTCATGGTTTGTATTAATTTTCTAGAGGTAGCTGTTAATTGGGGAATTGATTTTTTTTATATAGGACAAATGAAAACACCTGGTTTGAGAAGCTGGCAAACAAACCTCAGGTGGTTACAAATCAAAGGGTGGCACATGTTCATTTAGGTCATAATGGGAAGTGTGAAGACCCTACACAATGGGAACCTCTCTGAAATTCTTGATGGAGATGGTGTGTCTGCAGCTGCCTCGATCAGAGGTTTAAATTATTCATATGATTTCCCAGAACAAAGAGATTCGAGTTGAAATAATTAATTTAAATTGCTATATGGGACATCCCACACATATCGCATTGCTATGGAGATAGATGATTCTCTTTTGAAAGCCACAACTGAATCTGCCTCCACCACACTTTCAGGCAGTGCTTTCCAGATGCTAACCACTTGCTGCGTGAAAAGACTTTTCCTCATGTCGCCGTTGCTTCTTTCGCCAATCACCTTAAGTCGGTGTCCTCTGGTTCAGGAAATTTCCAGCAATGGGAACAGTTTCTCCCTATCTACTCTGTTCAAACCCCTCAAGACTTTGAACACCTCTATCAAATGTCCTCTCAACCTTCTCTTCATGGAAAACAGCCCCAGCTTCTCCAGGCTATCCACATAACTGAAGTCCCTCATCCCGGAACCATTCTAGTAAATCTTATCTGCACCTTCCCTAATGCTTTCACATCTTTCCTAAAGTGTGGTGCCCAGAATTGGACACAATACTCCAGTTGCAGATGAATCAGTGTTTTATAAGGATTTATCATAATTTCCTTGTTGTTGTACTCTATGCCGCTATTTATAAAACCCAAGATCCCATATGTTTTATTAACCGCATTCTCAATCTGCCTGCAACCTTCAATGATTTGTGCACATATAGCCCCTAGATCTCTCTGTTCCTGCACCCCCTGTAGAATTGTGCTCTTTAATTTATATTGGCTCTCCTCATTCTCCCTACCAAAATTAGTCACTTCACACTTCTCTGCATGAAATTTCATCTGCCACTTGTCCACCCATTCCACCATCCCGTCTATGTCCTCTTGAAGTTTATCACTATCCTCCTCACTGTTCACAATATTTCCAATCTTTGTGTCATCTGCAAATTTTGAAATTGTGGCCTGTACATCCAAGTCTAGGTCATTAATATATATCAAAAATGCAGAGGTCGTAAAACCGACCCCTGGGAACCCCGCCTTTACCTTCCTCCAGTCTGAAAAACAATCATTCACAATTACTCTCTGTTTCTTGTCATTCAGCCAATTTTATATCCATGCTGCCACTGTCCCTTTTATTCCATGGGCTCTAACTTTGCTGATAAGCCTGTTATGTAACACTTTATCAAATGCCTTTTGGAAGTCATGTACATCAACCGCATTATCCTCATCCACCCTCTCTGTTACCTCATCAAAAAACTCAAAAAGTTAGTTGAACACAACTTGCCCTCAACAATCTGTGATGGCTTTCCTTAATTAACCTAGATTTATCCAAGTGACTGTTAATTTTGTCCTGAATTATTGTTTCTAAAAGATTTCCCACCGAGGTTAATCTGATTGGCCTGTAGTTGCTGGGCTTATCCTTACACTCTTTTTTGAACATGAGTGTATCATTTGCAGTTCTATAATTCTCTGCCACCATCCCTGTATCTAAGGAGGATTGGATGAATATGACCAGTGTCTAGGCAACTTCCTCCCTTACTTCCCTTAGTATCCTTGGATGCATCTCATCTGGTCCTAGTGACTTATCAACTTTAAGTACTGCCAGCCTATCTAATATCTCCTCTTTATCAATTTTTATCCCATCCAGTGAGTCAACTACCTCCCCTTTTATTATGACTCGGGCAGTATCTTCTTCCTTGGTAAAAACAGATGCAAAGTATTCATGTAATACCCAGCCATGCCCCCTGCCTCCATGCGTAAATCTCCAGTTAAGTCCCTAATCAGCCCCATTCTACCTATTACCACCTTTTTACTATTCATATGCTAGTTGAAGACTTTTAGATTCCCTTTTATGTTAGCTGTCAGTCTCTTCCCAAGCTGTCTCTTTGCTTCTCATTTGTTTTTTCACTTCCCCTCTGAACCTTCTATATTCAACCTGGTTCTCAATTGTATTATCCATCTGACATGTGTCATATGCACCCTTTTTCTGCTACATCTTACTCTCTATCTTTTTCATCATGCAGGAAGCTCTGGATTTGTTTGCCCTACCTATTCCCCTTGTGTATCTTGACTGTACCCAAACTATCTCCTCTTTAAAGGCAGCCCTTTGTTATGTTACAGTTTTGCCTGCCAATCTTTGATTGCAATTTACCTGGACCAGATCTATTCTCACCCCAGTGAAGTTGGCACTCTCCCAATTAATTATTTCTATTTTGGATTGCCCCTTGTTCTTTTCCATAACTAACCTAAACCTTATGATACTATGGTCACTGTCCCCTAAATGGTCCCCCACTGACACTTGATCCACCTCCTTCCCCAGAACCAGATCCAGCAATGTCTCCTTCCTCGTTGGACTGTAAACATCCTGATGTAGAAAATTCCCCAGAACACACTTTACAAACTCTTGCTCCTCTCTGCCCTTTACACTATTACTATCCCAGTCTTGTTAGAATAATTAGAGTCCCCAATATAACTACTCTATAGTTATTGCACCTTTCTGTAAATTCCTTGAAAATGTGTCCCTCTATATCTTTCCCACTAGTTGGTGGCCTATAGAGTACCCCCTGCAATGTAATGGTACCTCTACTATTTCTTAGTTCTAACCAAATAGATTCTATCCTTGACCCCTCAAGGACATCCTCTCTCTCCAGCACTGTAATCCTCTCCTTAATCAATACTGCTATCCCTCTCCCTCTCTTTCCTTCCCTATCTTTCCTGAACACCTTGTATCCAGGAATATTTAGGACCCAGTCCTGCCCTTTTTGAGCCAGGTCTCCGTTATTGCCACAACAGCATATTAGTTCCTGTTATGACCAAGGTGGGAGGAGTGCACTGTCTTTTCTAGTCCCACTTCTCCACAGGTCACAACATATATTTTTTACCCAGTTACCAATTGGTCTATCATATACTCTATTCTTTATCCCAGAATAAAATACACCTACCGGGTTTCTTTAATAAACGACAAAATTTATCAGTTTATTATCAAAAATGACTCATCCAGTAATGAAGCAAAGCATTACTACACAGATTGAAATATGAAAGTTCCCTTTTTAAATTCCCCACACACACACTCACACACACTTTGAAAAAATACAGAAATTCTCTCTGCAGAGGTCAGTTACAAAAAAAGAATACTTTGGCCAAATGCTCGCTAATTCTTGAAGAAAAAAGAGAAGATATGGAAGGAAGTCAATTGTCCTTTTTGGTCTGGCATCCAGGTACGCAGAGACGCATCACTGGGATCTTTTCTAAAGCAGTTCTTTTCAGGTGGCATTGAGAATTAATCTGGCAGGTTTTTCTAGCTTCTCAGGAGAGATACAGCACCAGGGATTTTAGCTCACCCACACTGGATCTTTATAGGGTTTCTTCAAAGAGGTATAGAAAGAGGTGAGCTGGGTGGTTTCTTTTTCCTTGGCAGACCAATTGTCTTGAAAACAGTTCATACCCCAATTGAACTGAAAACAATATCCAAACCCCAAACAAAAAGTCAACCTCTTGACATCTATAAACCTTGACATGTAGCTTCTCTGTCAACATCTTCCCCAGGTCACCAAGGTTTCTGTTGTTTATTGAGCTTAAAGCACATGATTTCTAGCACAGGTTATTTTCAAACATCTCAAGTGTCCTTTCAGTGAACTTGGTAAAAGAACACATCCATGGAATCTTTTCAGTTTTAACACAAGTCCTCAAAAAATAAAATATTAAAAAATGAAAGCACTTTCATAACATTCCTCATATTTTTTACCTTCAATTGAAAATGTATGAATGGTCAAAAATGATAACTGATGATTTAATGTTGCTGCTACGTAGTTAACTTTTAGCCAAATTGTATCTGTCGTCTTTCCTTTTCTGGTCCTACACGAACAGACTATAACCCCAGATTGCCGAGTCTGAACCACAAAATCATCACAGGTAGAGGGAGGCTCAATCAGAGCAAGATTTGAGCCACAAAAAAAAAACAAGCCAAATTTGAAAGGGGACGAAAGATAGCTAAAAATTGTGCAGGGAAATTTTTTTGAAAGGAATAGAGAGGGTACAAGCTAGATACATTTTTTCGTAACAAAATAAAAGTTAATGAAGTATGGAAACATTTAAAGTAAATTAGAAATAATTATTGAAAGATCAAAAAGCACTCCAAAAATCAAGAGATTAGGAAGACAATATATATTTTGAAAGACACAGGTCGTTTACCTTAAGTGATATATAAACCTAACCTGAGACACGAGGATACTTCCAATGCATTTTATCAACGCTCCTGATGGACATCCAGCGATACCCTGGGAATTCGCTAGAGTTTGGCACCTGCAGCTTTTCAAGGGCCGCACTTACAGATGTCCTGCTACTGAGAGCGGAGAAATGGCTCCACCAACATGACGAAGGAGACCTATCCTCTCTTGAAGCTGTAACTTTAATGGTCCTTCTGCAGAAGGTCTTCTATAGAAGGACACTCCTATTTGGAGCAGAGCAGCATTCTTCTAGTCAGGAAGAGCGCCAGAGCAGCCAGGATAATCCGTTGCAGAAAGACTTGCATTTCTATAGCACCATTCAGGACCTCGGGACCTCCCAAAGCACTTTAAAGGCAAAAAAGTACTCTTGAAGTGTCGTCACTGTTGTAATGTAGGAAAAACTGCAATCAATTTGCATACAGTATGCAATTAAGACAAGTTCATGACTGGTTTAGGGATAAATATTGGGTAGGCCACTGGGGAGAACTCGTCTGGTTTTTTTTATCAGGATAATGTCATGAGATCATTTGCATCCACCTGCGAGGGCAGACAGAGCCTCAGTTTAATGTCTCATCTGAAAGACAGCACCTCTGATAGCATTCCCTCACTACTGCACTGGAAGTGTCCACATAGATTTTGTGCTCAAGCCTATAGAGTGGGACTTCAATCCTCAACTTCTTGACTCAAAAGCAAGAGTGCTACCAACTGAGCCACTAGTTATGAGAAAAATGATATTTTGGGAACAGGTGAGGAAGTAATTTGCTGGTATCAGAAAGATTGTTAAGGTAGATGTGCTCACACTTGGTCTACTTTATAACGTATTGCTTTACAATGTAAGCTAATAGCACTGGCAGCTTGGTTCAGCATCACAAAGGAAATTTGCCCAGAGGTCTGCCAACTATTCACCTGCTTTCCAAATGTATTAACAGGACACTTTGCACTAGTGTAAGATTTTAAAAACAAAATAGTAATTGTGGGAAAGTGGGTGTTGCTGGCAAAGCTGGTATTTATTGCTCATCCCTAGTTGCCCTGGAGAAGGTGATGGTGAGCCCTCTTCTTGAACTGTTGAAGTTCATGTGGTGAAGGTGCTCCTACAATGCTATGAGGTAGGGAGTTCCCAGCCACAATGAAGGAATGGTGATATACTTCCTCATCAGAATGGTATGTGACTTGGAGGGAAACTTGGAAGTGATTGTGTTCGCATGCACCTGCTACCTAGTGTAAGATGTTGCCTGTTAAATCTTACACGCTACAAACACCAAGCAGGCCATAAGCTCTGGAATTCCCTCCCTCAACCTCTCTGTATATCTATTTCTCTCTCTTCCTTTAAGATATTCATTAAAATAAACCTCATTGACCAAACTTTAGGTCTCCTGTCCTAATGTCTCCTTCTGTGGTTCAGTGTCACTCTTTTTATCTGATAATCATAGAATCATAAAAAGTTTAAGGCACAGAAAGAGGCCACTTGGCCCATTGTGTCTGTGCTGGCAGAAAAATGATCCATCTATTCTAATCCCACATTCTAGCATTTAGTCCGTAGCCCTGCAGTCTACGGCACTAGAGGTGCATATCCAGACTCCTTTTGAATGAGTTGAGGGTAGTGAGTTCCAGACCCCCACCACCCTCTGAGGAGTGAAATTGTTTTTCCTTATCTCCCCTCTAATTTTTTTACCTATCACTTTAAATCTATGTCCAACCCCCCCCCCCCCCCCCCCCCCCGGTGCTGACCTCTCTGCTATGGTGAATAGACCCTTCACCTCCACTCTATCCAGGCCCTTCAAAATTTTGTACATTTCAATCAGATCTCCCTCAGCCTTCTCTGTTCCAAGGAGAACAACCCCAGCCGATCCAATCTTTTCTCATAGCTGCATTTTTCCAGTCCTGGCAACGTCCTCATAAATCTCCTCTGTACCCTCACTAGTGCAATTACATCCTTTCTGTAATGAGATGACCAGAACTGCACACAGTACTCAAGTTGTAGCCTAACCAATGAGTTATACAGTTCCAGCATAACTTCCCTGCTCTTATATTCTATACCTTGGCTAATAAAGGAAAGGATTCCATATGCCTTCTTAACCACCTTATTAACCTGTCCTGCTACCTTCAGAGATCTGTGGACATTCATAGAGTAGAGTAATAGAGTTATACAGGACAGAAACAGGCCCTTTGGCCCATTGTGTCTGTGCCGGCCATCAAGCACCTATCTATTCTAATCCCATTTTCCAGCACTTGGCCCGTAGCCTTGTATGCTATGGACAAGTGCACCAAGGATCCTCACTTCCTCTACGCTTCTCAGTATTTTCCCATTCATCGTGTATTCCTTTACCTTGTTTGACCTTCCCAACTGCATCACCTCACACTTCTCCAGGTTGAATTCCATTTGCCACTTTTCTGCCCATCTGACCAGACCATCAATATCTTCCTGCAACCGACAGCTATCCTCTTTGCTATCTACCACACGGCCAATCTTTGTGTCGTCTGCAAACTTCTTGATCATGCCCTCTATATTTACATCCAAATTGTTAATATATACCACAAAAAGCAGGGGACCCAGTACTGAGCCCTGCAGAATGCCACTGGAAACAGCCCTCCAGTTGCTAAAACACCCGTCAACAATTACCCTTTGTTTCCTGCCACTGAGCCAATTTTGTATCCACCTTGCTGCATTTCCCTAGATCCCATGGGATTTTTTTTTTTAACCAGTCTGCCATGTGGGACCTTGTCAAAAACCTTGCTAAAATCCATGTAGACCACATCAACTGCACTACCCTCATCTATCTTCCTTGTTACTTCTTCAAAAAATTGAATCAAGTTGGGCAAACAAGATGTTCCCTTAACAAATCCATTCTGATTATCCTTGATTAATCTGTGCCTTTCTAAGTGACAGTTTATCCTGTCTCTCAGAATAGATTCCAATAATTTGCCCACTACTGAGGTTAGACTGACTGGCCTGTAATTATTCGGTTTATTCCTCGCTCCCTTTTTAAACAGAGGTTATGCTCCTGTGAAGTGCTTTGGGGCATTTTACAACATTAACGGTGCTATATAAATGCAAAGTATTGTTGCTTCCAACACGAGGTGCCTACATACTACATGTAAGGGAACTCACATGAGGTTGCTGGGTGTGTGTATAGCCTTTTCTATCTACTTGCAGGATAAGGCAGCACAGTACTGGCCACTGTAAGCCAGTCATAGAGTGGATCCAGCATATCGATGACCTGAAATCATCCCAAATTCTGGGCCAGGAAGCAATAGGAGGAGCTAGGAGCCTACCCCAACTCCTGTCTAATTCCCTACTCATGCATTCATTCACTTTCTCACACACAGGCTCACACTGGAAGAATCTCACTGTACAAGCCCTAACAATCCAAGGCTCTTTTGGTGGGCTTCTGCCGCAAGTTTAGTGTGAGTCTGCTGGAATGGTCATTTATCCCATTACTGTTTGTGGAATCTCGCTGTGCACAACTTGGCTGTTGCGTGGTGGAGGCAGGTTCAACTGAGACATTCAAAAGGGAATTGAATAGTTATCTGAAAAGGAAGAATGTGAAGGGTTATGGGGAGAAGGCGGGGAAATGGCACTTGATGAATTGCTCATTCGGAGAGCCGGTACAGACACGATGGGCTGAATGACCTCTTCTGTGATGTCGCAATTCTGTTATTCTGTGTGATTACAACAACTTCAAAAAGTACTTAATTGGCTGGAAATCGCTTTGGGACATCCTGAGGTCATGAAGGGCGCTGTAGAAATGTCAATTCTTTATTTAACAATAACTTGTAGCTTTCTACAGAGATTGAGCTGCAGCCTGTAGTCTGAGAGGTTGCGGACAGGTTCCGTTATTGGAAAGTGCTGAGAAAAACAGAGCCACATGGTGCAGTAGCACATCCAACTGGGAAAAATCAGAGAAAACAGTTTAAATCGGAGCGCCGCCTTCCTGCTGCTTGATTGACAGGTAGATACCGCGGTATGATTGGATACAGAAGACGTCAATCAATTGCGTAGACGAGCATGTGGGATGGGGTTTGCGGGGTGAAAGGTCGGGGAAATGGTGGCGTCCTGAGGGAAAGCCGGATTGACTGTGAATGTTCTTCGGAGCCGAGCATAGAGTTGTGGCCCTGCCGGTGTGATTACTTTCCTGAGACTGCCGGGAGATCAAGAGGATGTTGGGTCGCCTCTGGGCCTGGGTGCCCGCTATGTTCAGGCCCCGGCATGGTTCCCGGGTGATGGGAAGGATGGTGGAGTGGAGGCGGCAGTACCCGGCAGCAGGTGGGCGACCAGAGCAATGGAAACCAAATATAAAATAACACCGAGAGACTGGAGACGGGGAAGTGAATACAAGGTGTCAGCCGTGGGCTTCTGCGTTAGAAGGCTGTGTGTTTGAATCCCGCTCCAGTGACTTGAGCACAATATCTAGGGTGATGCTGCCAGATGAGGTGTTCAAACTAAGACCCCCTCAAGTGGACATAAAAGATCCTATGACACTGTTTAGCCAAGAGCAGGGGCGTTCTCTCCTGAGTCCTGCTAGATATTTATCCCTTAACCAGCATTACCAAAACAAATTATCTGGTTATTGTCACTTGTGAGCAGATTAGCTGGCACATTACAACAGGGACTATACTTAGAAAGGACTTCATTGGCTGTAAAGCGCTTTCAGACATCCTGAGGTTGTGAAAGATGTTACATAAATGCTTGTTTGTTCTTTCTATACAAATTGGCATTAAGAGATGTATAGGGTTATCTCCTGAACTGCATAGCATCCTTAACCATATTTCACAGAGTACAGTTACAATCTATGCTATGCTGGCGGGCAGCCATAAAGACAGGGCTAAATTGTGGCGAGTCGAAGAGACTTAGTAGTTGGCAGGAAAAAAGACAGAGGCGCAAGGGGAGAGCCAACTGTGCAACAGCCCCGACAAACAAATTTCTCTGCAGCACCTGTGGAAGAGCCTGTCACTCCAGAATTGGCCTTTATAGCCACTCCAGGCGCTGCTTCACAAACCACTGACCACCTCCAGGCGCATATCCATTGTCTCTCGAGATAAGGAGGCCCAAAAGAAAAAAGAACAGTTACAATCTATGCTTAGGGTAAAAATAATATTAGTTTAGTTTAGAGATACTGCACTGAAACAGGCCCTTCGGCCCACCGAGTCTGTGCCGACCATCAACCACCCATTTATTCTAATCCTACACTAATTCCATATTCCTACCACATCCCCACATGTCCCTATATTTCCCTACCACCTACCTATACTAGGGGCAATTGCTAATGGCCAATTTACCTATCAACCTGCAAGTCTTTGGCATGTGGGAGGAAACCGGAGCACCCTGAGGAAACCCACGCAAACACAGGGAGAACTTGCAAACTCCACCCAGGCAGTTCCCAGAATTGAACCCGGGTCACTGGGGAAAAATCTGTATTTGCCTGGCTGTCAAAACACTCATCGTTTTACTTATTTAAGATTTCAATGAATGTTACTCGTAGCCAACCTGGCTGAATATGGTTCTGATTCTGAGCTTTCCAGCGCCATCTGCATTGGTCTCAGTGACTGTGATGATCACGGTGATGTTAATTCAGCAAACTCAAGCTCAATGTTGATTTTAATCCAGGCCAGTGCTATTCACCTGTTTCTCTGAGGGTATTTGGAGAGCTGTGCTGAAGACTCAGGAAGTTGTGACTTGACTTGTGTAATGGTGTAAGTCACTCGTGCCATAATTTCCTGGAATTTCTGCACTGTGATAACAGTATAAGCTGTAGATATGCTGTTCCTATGGTGCAACTGTTCAGAAGTTCAGACTTTTATGTTTGATAAATAAAAATTTGTCTAATTACTGTATTGTATTTTGCTCCTCTTTTCCAGAGCACAAGAAGTTTTATCAGGATGTTAGCATTTCTCAAGGGGAAGGTAAGATTTCTGTTCTTTCTGGTGCTTATGAATAAAGATTTTTTTAAAATGTTGAGTTCCTTTCAGCTGCACAACATAAAGACTCCAACCCCCATTGTAATCAGGTTCTAGGCAACTGTGCAATATTATCAGACAGAGGAACAGGAGAAGATTATTCAGACCCTCAAACCTAGTCCGCCATTCAATTAGATCATGACTGATCAGTACCTCAACTCGATTTACCCAACTTATTTTTACTCATTTGTGGGATGTGAGTATTGCTGGCAAGGCCAGCATTTATTGCCTATCTCTAATTGCCCTTGAGAAGGTGATGGTGAGTGGTCTTGAACCGCTGCAGTCCGTGTGGTGTGGATATACTGACAGTGCTGTTGGGTAGGGCGTTCCAGAATTTTGATGTAGCAATGATGCAGAAATGGCAGTGTTTCCAAGTCAGGATGGTATGTGACTTGGAGGGGAGCTTGCAGGTCATGGTGTTCCCATGGGCATACTGCTCGTGTTCTTCTAGGCGATAGAGGTCGCAGGTTTGGAAGGTGCTGTTGAAGAAGCCTTGGTGAGTTGCTGCAGTGCATCTTGTTGATGGTAAACACTGCAACCACAGTGCTGGAGGAAGTGAATGTTTAAGGTGGTAGATGGGGCGCTAATCAAGTGGGCTGCTTTGTCCTGAATGATGATGAGCTTCTTGAGTGTTGTTGGAGCTGCACTCATCCAAGCAAATGAGAGTATTCCATCACATTCCTGACTTGTACATTGTAGACAGAATCATAGAAAGTTTACAGCACAGAAAGAAGCCACTTGGCCCATTGTGTCTGCACCATCCAGAAAATAAGCTACCCAGGTGTACAAAATCATGAGAGGTATAGACAGGGTGGATAGCAAGAGGCTTTTTCCCAGAGTGGGGGTTTCAATTACTAGAGGACACGAGTTCAAAGTGAAAGGGGAAAAGTTTAGGGGGGATATGCGTGGAAAGTTCTTTACGCAGAGGGTGGTGGGCACCTGGAACGCATTGCCAGCGGAGGTGGTAGATGCGGGCACGATGGAGTCTTTTAAGATGTATCTAGACAGATACATGAATGGGCAGGAAGAAAAGAGATACAGAACCTTAGAAAATAGGCGACATGTTTAGAGAGAGGATCTGGATCGGCGCAGGCTTGGAGGGCCGAAGGGCCTGTTCCTGTGCTGTAATTATCTTTGTTCTTTGTTCTTTGTTCCATCCTAAATCTACTTTCCAGCATTTAGTCTGTAGCCCTGCAGCTTAGAGTTCTTGAGGTGCATATCCAGATACCTTTTAAATGAGTTGAGGGTTTCTGCCTCTACTACCCTTACAGACAGTGGGTTCCAGACTTTACCACCCTCTGGGTGAAAAGACTTTTCCTCATCTCCCCTCTAGTCTTTCTACTGATCACTTTAAATCTATTCCCCCTAGTCACTGACCTCTGTGCTAAGGCAAATAGGCCCTTCCTATCCATTCTATCCAGGCCCTTCACAATTTTGTACGTCTCAATCAAATGAAATGTTAACTCTGCTTC
The DNA here is from genome assembly GCF_036365525.1 of Heterodontus francisci. Taxonomy (NCBI): domain Eukaryota; kingdom Metazoa; phylum Chordata; class Chondrichthyes; order Heterodontiformes; family Heterodontidae; genus Heterodontus; species Heterodontus francisci. The sequence goes on along the minus strand of NC_090394.1, from coordinate 38,019,426 downwards.
TCTCTCCACAGATGCTGCCTGACCTGTTGAGTATTTCCAGCACTTTCTGCTTTTATTTCACATTTCCAGCATCTGCAGTATTTTCTTTTATCCCAGCCGATCCAATCTTTCCTCATAGCTGCATTTTTTTTTCAGTCCTGGCAACGTCCTTGTAAATCTCCTCCATACCCTCTCAAGTGCAATTACATCCTTTCTGTAATGAGGCGACCAGAACTGCACACAGTATTCAAGTTGTGAGCTAACTAACATCCTATCTTTGGTCCCTGCCACAAACTCCATTCCATAGCCACTGATGCCATTCCTCTCCTTGAGGACTTATCTTCTCCATATTAACTTGATATGCTCAGTCTTGATTTAAGCATGTCTATTTCTATTCTACTTAAAACAATTCATATTAATCAGCCAGACATGTTTTACACTATAAAAATATACAGATTCTTTTATTTCAGCTAATTAATAAAGGCATCAACTCGGGAACTATCAGTGGCAGTAAACCTATTTCTTGAAAGGGTAAAACTGATAGTTGGGTACAGTAGTGTAGTGGTTATGTTATTGAAATTAGTGTATTTGTTAAAATGTTGGAGCGTGTGAATCAATGATCGATGTATGCAATAAATAACTCTTGTTCGATTGGACTATCTTTTCATGGAGGCTGAATGTTCCAGCTGAAGGTCTGAATCACCCCATTGTATGACAGCCATTCCTCTGACTTTGTAAGGGACTAACTTTTTTGCTGTTTCAGGAGGAGCATTTGAGATAAACCTGGACCGCAGGAAGCTGAAGACACCTCAGGGAAAGTTGTTCACGGTCCCCAGTGAAGCTCTGGCGATTGCTGTTGCCACGGAATGGGAGTCTCAGCGAGACACATTGCAGTTCTTCACCATGCATCTGGTAGAGTCTGGTTTTAATTGTGCTTTTTCAATTGACTGTCACAACCAAGGCAGGAGGGGTGCACTGTTTGTTCTAGTTCCACTTCTCCATGGGTCACAACATATATTTACATTTTTTCCCACTTACCAATACGGTCAATCATAGACTCTATTTTTATCCCAGAATAAAACACACCAACCAGGTTTCTTTAATAAACAACAAAATTATCAGTTTATTATAAAACAAGTCTTAGCCAGTAATGAAGTGAAGCATAAGCACCGATTGGAATATCAAAGTTCCCTTTTTACCTTAGCCCCTCACATTCTCACACACAAACATCAGTTAACCAAAAAAAAAAGGGATTTTTTTTTTTACAGCGCCATCATAGAAAAAAAAAACACTTGGGTTGAATACTTGCTCATTCTTGCAGACAAGATACGTTGTGTTCCAAAACTGGCATACAGTCTGGCTTCCAAGTACACGTGGACGGGTCACTGGGATCTTGTAGAACAGTTCTTTTCAGGCGGCGTTGAGAATTAATTTAGCAGGCTTTTCTTCAAAAACAGGAGACCAGATTTGCTAACACAGTGGACTTTTCAGGGTCTTTTAGAGAGGTGCTGGAAAGCTGAGCTGGGTTGTGGTTTTCTCCTTCCTGGGGAATTCTCTTCTCTCCTTGAAAGTTCTCTCCCTTTTTATACAGTTCAAAAGCGAAACTGATATTTGACCTCCATTAATCTTGACCTGTCACTTCTTTGTAAACAATTTCTCCAGGTGTCCAAAGTTCTCTGTTGTTTATTGAGCTGGAAGTCAAGTGGTTTCCCGGAAAGGCTTGTTTTCCTCAAGACCTCTCAGTGCCCCTTCAAAAAACATTTCCAGGGACTGTTTTTCAAAGTCAAGTGGCCTTTACATGACCCCCCCCCCCCCCCGCCTTTTTGAAAACCCCAAAGTTTAACATTTCTTCAATCTTTGAAAAATGTATCCTCAAAATATATTTAACAAAGCACAGAGGCACTTTCCTAACAACTGGAGTTTATGAACTTCTTAAAGCTGGCAACAGGGGCAAGTGAACCCTTTGAAATTAAAACAGAAAATGTTGGAAATACTCAGCAGGTCTGGCAGCATCTATTGGAAGGGAAACAGCGTTGACGTTTCGGGTCAATGATCTTTTGTCAGAACTGGAAAATGTTAAAAAGGCAACAGGTTCTAAGCAAGTAAAGAGGCATAGGAACATATGAATTAGGAGCAGGAATAGGCCCTTGAACCAGCTCTGCCACTCAACAAGATCATGCCTGATCTGATTGCAACCTCAACTCCAGAGTCCTGCCTACCCCCAATAACCTTTCACCCCCTTGCTTATCAAGAATCTAAGTACCTCTGCCTTAAAAATATTCAAAGACTCTGCCTTTTGAGGAGGACAGTTCAAAGACTCAGGACCCTCTGAGAGAAAAAATGACTCCTCGTATCTGTCTTAAAAGGGCAACCCCTTATATTTAAACAGTGACCCTTAGTTCTAGATTCTCCCACAAAAGGAAACATCCTTACCACATCCACCCTGTCAAGACCCCTCAGAATCTTATATGTTTCAGTCAAGTCACCTCTTACTTTTTTAAACTCCAGCGGATACAAGCTTAGTCTGTCCAACCTTTCCTCATAAGACAATCTGCCCGTTCCAGGTATTAGTCTAGTAAACCTTCACTGAACTGTTTCCAACACATTTACATTCTTCTTAAATAAGGAGACCAGTACTGTACACAGTACTGCAGATGTGGTCACACCAATGCCCTGTATAACTGAAGCATAACCTTCCTACTTTTGTATTCAATTTCCCTCACAATAAACAATAACATTCTATTAGCTTTCCTAATTACTTGCTGTACCTGCATACTAAACTTTTGTGATTCATGCACTAGGACACCCAGATCCTTCTGCATCTCAGAGCTCTGCCATCTATCACCATATAGATAATATGCTTTTTTATTCTTTCTGCCAAAATGGACATTTTCAGTTTTTCCCACGTTATTCTCCATTTGCCAGATCTTTGCCCACTCTCTTAACCTATCTATATCCCTTTGTCGCCTCCTTGTGTCCTCTACACAACTTACTTTCCTACCTATCTTTGTGTCATCAGCAAATTCAGCAACATACCTTTGGTCCCTTCATCTAAGTCATTTATATAAATTGTAAAAAGATCAGGCCCCAGCACTGATCCCTACTCTCTGTTTCCTGTTAGCTAGCCAATATGTTACCCCTACACCATGAGCTTTTATTTTCCACAATAACCTTTGATGTGGCACCTTATCAAATGCCGTCTGAAAATCTAGGTGTAGTACCATCCACTGGTTTCCATTTATCCACAGCATGTGTTACTTCTTTAAAGAACTCAAATAAATTGGTTAAACATGATTTCCCTTTCACAAAACCATGTTGACTCTGCCTGATTACCTTGAATTTATCTAAGTGTCCTGCTATAACGTCTTTAATAATAGCTTCTAACATTTTCACTAAGACAGATGTTAAGCTAACTGACCTGTAGTTTCCTGCTTTCTGTCTTCCACCCTTTTTGAATAAAGGAGTTAGATTTGCTATTTTCCAATCCCATGGAACCTTCCCCAAATCTAGGGAATTTTGGAAAATTAAAACAAAAGCATCAACTATCTCACTAGCAACTACTTTTAAGACCCAAGGATGAATTCCATCAGGACCCAGGGACTTGTCAGCCCGCTGCTCCAACAATTTACTTAGTACCACCTTCCCTGGTGATTGTAATTTTCTTGAGTTCCTCCCTCCTTTCCATTTCCTGACTTACCATAGAACAATATAAAAATTACGGCGCAGAAGGAGACCATTCAGCCCGTCGTGTCTGTGCCGGCCATAAATATAAAAAACAAAAAATTTATCTGCCTAATCTATTCCCACCTTCCAGCACTTGGTCCATTGCCTTGCCGGTTACAGCACTTCAGGTGCATGTCCAGGTACCTTTTAAAAGAATTGACGGTTTCTGCCTCCACCACCGTTCCTGGCTGTGAATTCCAGACACCCACCACTGTCTGGGTGAAAAAGTTTTTCCTCATGTCCCCACTAATCCTTCTACCAATCACCTTAAACCTGTGCCACCTGGTAATTTATCTCTCCATTAGGGGAAACGGGTCCTTCCTGTCTACTCTATCTAGACCCCTCATAATTTTGTACACCTCTATCAAGTCACCCCTCAGCCTCCTCTGTTCTAAGGAAAATAACCCTAGTCTATCCGATCTTTCCTCATAGCTGCAACTTTCGAGCCCTGGCAACATTCTTGCAAATTATCTCTACTCTCTCCAGAGCAATTATGTCCTTTCTGTAATTTGGTGACCTGTACGCAATACTTCAACTGTGGCCTAACCAGCATTTTATACAGTTCCAGCATTACATCCCTGCTTTTGAATTCTATACCTTGGTCAATAAAGGAAAGCATTCCATCTGCCATCTTCACTCTATCGACCTGACCTGCCACCTTCAGGGACCTGTGGACATGCACTCCAAGGTCTCTCACTTCTTTGACCTCTCTCAATATCCTCCCGTTTATTGTGTATTCCCTCGCTTTATTTACTCTCCCCAAATGCATTACCTATTACAGCTATTTTTGACTGGAAAAAGGGGGAAGGGAGAACAGAAGGGAAGGTCTGTGATACGATGGAATGCAGGAGTGATTAAATGACAAAAGGGATGATGGTGTAAGGCAAAAGGGGGGTGGTAATGGAACAAGTAAAGAAAGAAAAGATGGACCTAGAGGATCTATAATTGGCAACAGCAGAATCATTACCGGCACCTACTGTCCGAAACAATGGGAGCAATGAAATTGAGCTGAAATTGTTAACTCAATGCCCTGTGTGGTACAGAGACACAAAGATCCAGTCTGTAATGAGTTAGCAGATTGCAACATTGGGGACATTATAAATAATAAAAACAACAAATGCTGGAAATGCTTAGCAGGTCAGGCAGCATCTGTGGAGAGAAAAGCAGAGTTAACGATTCTGGTCGATGACCTTTTGTCTGAATGGTTCTGAGTATTTCCAGCATTTTCTGTTTTTACTTCAGATTTCCAGCATCTGCAGTATTTTGCTTTCATAATAGTGGGGATGTTAAAGTTGACTGTAGTGTTCTCGGACTGGAGAAAAGAATCAACCAGGTGCTGGCAGGAAGGCATATATGCATTGATGGTGAGTTAGGACAGGATCAGGGTTGCAAGCAGTTCTGCTGGTGCCTTTCCAGTCAAATAACCTGCCACATGAATGCAATAGCTTCTGGAACTCGTGGGAGTGTCCATCAGCAAGAGTTGGTGCCATCAGGGAAAGCATAGGAGAGAATCAGGTGTTACTATCAGAAGCTTACATTTTTTTACATAAAAAGAAACCAGTTATCACTAACTTGTTTTGCCAGACAGGTCACAATATAAACCGGCATCTCAAAGTGTAAGAGATGAGGAATGGGGAAAAAGTTAATTATGCAGTCTAGAGAGGTGTTGTCTGTTTGGAGTGGGGATTGTGGTGGTGGTAGGGAACCTTTTTGAGATGTATTTCTCTAACTAGTATTCATATAAAAAGCTTATGTCTAGCATGTGTTTATGTATGCCACACTTTGAGTGTCACATATGCAAATTTTCTGTATCACACTTTATATAATAAAAAGTAAACAAAGAAAGCCAATCATTTGAAATGTACAGACAAACTTGATGGCAGTTCAAAATGCCTCACTGACACAGGGGTCAGAATGTCTGTAACGTCTGGCCAACCTTGCAGATCATACTCTTGGAAAAGGTAAAGAAAGCTAGGCATTACAAACTAGTTCTGATTTGTGATCTGAAGGGCACCTAAACTGTGACTGACGTCATCCAGTGTATACTGAATATGATTAACAGAGATTGGACATTATGCACTCCATGACCTAATGGTCCTGTTCATATAAAACAGCTAATCATCCAACTTACTGTGTTTGTCACTCCTCCAGGCTTGATTTCATTCATGCCTCTGGCATTAGTTGCAGAGTGAAGGCCCAGGAAAGGGAGCTTCACATTTATGTGGTGCCTTACTGAGGGAGCACTGTACTGTCGCCACCGCTGTCTTTCAAATGAGACGTGAAACCAGGTCTGCCCCCTCAGGTGGACATAAAATGTTCCACGGTACTATTGGAAGAAGAGCAGGGGAGTTCTGGCCAATATTTATCCCTCCGCCGTCATCACTAAAACAGATTATTTGGTCAATAATACATTGTTGTTTGTGGGATCTTTTTGTTTGCCAATTGGCTGCTGTGTTTCCTATATTACAACAGTGACTATACTTCAAAAAAGTACTTAATTGGCTGTAAAGCACTTTACGACGTCCTGAGTTATGAAAGACGCCATATAAATGAAACCCCTATGTTTCCTTAGCACATCAGAATATCTCAAAGTGCTTCACACTATGAGCTTTGAAGTACTGTGACTATTATGTAGGAAAATTATGATTACCTAAAGCTAAACTCTTCTTTGATTAGACAACCTTATGCAACACTGCACTGGATAATCCCACACAAAGAACAAAAGAACAGTTAATTAGGGCAGCTCTCAAATACCTGGACACAGATACCGTCTGGTAAGTTGTACTTGCTGTGGGTAAGATTGTCAAATTTCTGCATGCTTTTATTGTCTATATGCATAATTCATCTGGACTTAAGAACTGAAGGAACAATATTGAAATTTTCTTCTGGGCACCAATTCTTTTGCAGGGGGTGTTGGCTAATTGTGGCGCTAACTGTGGAAAAATGACAAGAGAACACGGGTAGAGTAGCAGAGTGGGCAGATAGGTAGCCAGTGCAGTCCACTGAAGAAAAATGTTAAGGAATACATTTTGAAAGAAAGACTTGGGAAAGGAAAGGCGTAGGTAAGTGCAGGAGTAGGCCATTTGGTGCCTAGAGCCATTCAGTTTGATCTGTAACCAACTCCATTTACCTGTCTTTGCTCCACATCCCTTGATTCCCTTACACAACAAAAAATACACACATTATTAAAGGTTCCAACTTCAAGTGGATAAGGTCATTAAAAAGGCATGTTTAGTTTTGTAACTGGGGCACAGAATACAAAAGCAAAGAGGTAATGTACTTGTACAAGACCTGAACTAGTCTGCAGTTAGAATATTGTGTATGCTTTTAGGCAGTCCATTATAGGAAGGACATAAAAGGGATAGAAAGGATATAGTATATATATTTTTAGGACATTGGCAAGGATGCAGGGTTACAGTTACAGAAGAGAGACTTGAGAAATTAGTGCACAAAAGCCCAAGGCATCAGAAGGTTCAAGGGTGACCTGATAGAGGGCTTAATGATTCAGACATGGGTTACAATAAAGTAAACAGTAATCGATTGTTTCCACTGGTCAGTGAGACAATATCAAGAGGGTAAGAATTCAAGATAATCACAGAAATAATAAAAGACAAAAGTCAGACAGCATTTTTTTACAGAATGTTTAGAATGTGGAGGTCCCTGCTGCAAACTTCTGTTACACAGACTCCCTAAATAATTTTAGAAGAGAATTTGATGGTTGCTTAAATAAGAGGGTTGTTAAAAGCTTTGGAGAGTAGGATTAACCTCAACAACTCGTGGAGAAAAATATTGACACAGACTTGAGCCAAATGGCCTGTTTCTGAGCTGTAAATGTTATGATCCCACATTGTACCTTATTAGTCAGGTACTTGGAACTTGGAAAGTTTTTGCATAGAGTTCTCAATAAGGTGCAGAGTTGCTGATTTCTGCCCAAGTGATTTGCCAGTGCACTGACTGGATGTGAAGTGAGCAGTTGGGAATCAGGGTGACATTTAATGGAGGTTCTGTTTGGAACCAGTTGCATATTGATCAGGAATCTTTAAGTGGGGAACTCATTCCAGATTACAGATGGCACACTTGAATAATTTTCTGATAGCAGTAATTATGAGTCGAGGTTCCAGCCTCCACATTTAAAACTGAGATGTGAAGGAATTTCTTCTCTCATAGGGTGGTGAATCTCTGGAATTCTCTGCCTCAGAGAGTTGTGGAAGCTAGGTCACTAATTGTATTTAAGGAGGAGGTAGATAGATTTTTGAAATCTCGGGGAGTCGAGGGTTAGGCAGAGCAGGCCCGAAAGAGAAGTTGAGGACGGGACAGATCAGCCATTATCTTATTGAATGGCAGGGCAGGCTTGAGGGGCTGAATGGCCTACTCCTGCTCCTATTTCTTATGTTCTTACGAACTGCTGGCCCTCCGATTGGCCAGTAGCTCCTAAGGGAGGAGTCCCACAAACAGCCGAGGCGGTGTTGCCCCCGACCTTCGGGCCTGTCATTGAAGCCCCTGCCACACCAATAAAATTCCTGCCTATGATTCTGAACCAGGAGACGGGCATCTGATTTACTGATGTAAATAGCAACACCCATGCATTAGCTGATCAGAATCCAGCCTAAAGAAATGGCATGATAAAAGGGGCCTACTGGCAATGTCATCACTTTGAACCATGATCAAGGTTGACCCCTACAAATTCTGTAGGGTGAATGGAGAAGAGGATCACTGGGATGAACATAGGAACATGCTGACACAAGATTAAGAAGAGCAAAAAGATCTTTGGGGGGCGGGGGGTTTGTGGGAGGAAGCACAACAATAAGCAATTGGCAGGGGAAGAAACAATGATCAGTGGCCTTTGATCCTGTTCCAGGTAGGTTTTGAGTAAAATGGCTGTAACCAATTCTCGAGCTTCAGGCCAGGAAGTACGTAAGACCATTCGGGTGGTGGTGAAGGATAATGAAGGAGGTGCACTGGTTGACCGTACCTTCCTCATAAAGAAAATCCTTATTGATTTCTGTGGAATTCAAACTGCAGACATCTTCCGCCTGCAGGACTTCCCCAGCAGTGGATATTTCGACGTGACGTTCAAGAACGTGGCGGGATGCATCAAGTTCCTGAAGGTGTTCAAGGAGAAGGGAAAGCAGGCGCTGCTGTCGATCCTCACAGTGGAGCTGCTCTTCATGCTGCCATCGCAACGCGACCGGATGGTGACAGTTCACCTCTATAACCCCCATGTTCCTGTTGTGGAAGTACTTGACTTCCTCGCCAGGTACGTCGAGGTGGCCGGCAGCAGCACTGATGTAAGGGCTCATTTGGGATTTGGACCAGCAAGCGGCAGGTCAAGGTGACCTTGAAGGTCGATACCACCGGAACCACCATCCATCCACCCCTCCAGCTTCGCTACCTGGGGAAGTCAGGGCTTCTTGGTCTATGCAGGGCAGCCCAGAGTTTGTCGCACCTCTGGCAAATCTGGACTCATGGCAGCTAACTGCAGCACAGTCGTCTGCAAGAACTGCCCAAGAAGGAAGGCCATCAGACCAAGGACTGTAAACAGAGTAAGTGCTGCAGCCTATGCGGTGAGGCAGGCCACTTCTACAAAACCTGCCCCAAACGCTGCCTCAGTTATGCTCAGGCGGCAAGGTCCAAGGAAAGGCCGGGAGAAGGAACGGTGAATGCGTCTGGTGCTGGGAAGGAGACAAACAACCCTCTCCGCAGCGAGGAAAGTCTACCTGAGAAGGAGAAGAAAGGGGAGGCATCTGCAACCAGCGATCCAACACCTACCCCGGGCTCGGAAACTACTCCTCTACAGACAGAATTGATGGAGGAGGAGGCAGCAGATGGACAAACTGGTCAGTGGCAAGTGGTACAAAGGAAAACCACAAAAAAAAACCTCCAAAAAAGGAACAGGCCACCACCCAAACCAATAGCAAGAGGAGGCGACTGTTTGAGACAGACTACAGCAGCTCCTCCTCATTGAACGAGGAAGGGCCGGAACAACGGCACCTGCAAAAGAAGTAGCAGAACTCAAAGGAGATGGAAGATAAAGCCCCCCAGCTCCAGTGTACTGGAAGCTGTGAGGGCCCAGTGCGCCCCAACCCCAAAGTGTCGAACCCAGCGACATGCCCAGCGCACCCCAGCTCTGGGACACCGAGAGCAAAGAAGCGTCTGGCGTACTCCAGCTCCGGGAAGCCGGGAGCAGTGATGTCTTCGAGGAGGAACAGAGGGGGAAGACACCAACAGCAGAGGACAGCCCAAGCCTTGCTGCCTACAAGACCCCCCCCCCCCCGATGTCACCCCAGCGGAACAAATCCCCCGAATGTGAAACAGCTTGCGTACACTATGGGAATGCAGGAACATACCCAAGGACTGGGGCTAGCAAGGACAACTAACTTTAAAATCAGTATAAAGATTGCTTTGATTAATGTGTGTAGCATTAAATCCACCACGCGATGTGTTTCAAACTTGGACTACCTCGTCAAGGTCAAAGCTGACCTGCTTTTCTGCAGGAGTGTGGAATACCACACCTCAGCACCTACAGGCAATGGTCGCGATGGTGGTCCCAAGGGCCATCAATCTGGTCAGGGGGTAATGATTTCCGTTCCTCCGGCCTGGGTGCTCTGATGCGGGGAGGCAACCTCACCCTCTCTGAAGTTAAGGAGGTGATAGGCGGCCGCATCCTCGTAGCAGATGTAATGTACAACAATGCTCTGCTCCGGTTAATTAACGTGTACGCCCCGGTTCAATGCAGCGAGCAACTGACAGTCCTCCAGCAGCTCCCACTGCTGCTGGCAATATCCAGGCCGGTCATTCTAGGCGGTGACTTCAACTGCATCATTAACGCAGCTGGACGACCTGGCAGGGACAACAGCAAACTGGACGCTACATCTAGATTCCTGATGGAAACAGTAAAAGATGCCAAGCTGCACGACATCTTCAGCAAACCTGCAGATGGAGCGCAGCATAGATATACCTGGTCAAGACCGGACGGGTCTGCCCGTTCCAGGATTGATTTCCTGTTTGTGTCCCGTGCTTTCACGGTCAGATCCACTGGCGCCAAACCAGTGTTCTTCTCTGACCACTGCCTCTCACTGGCCGACTGTCACAGGGTGACCAGCGGGTTGGCAGAGGGACATGGAAGCTCAATGCTACACTGCTACCCCCAGAGAACGTTGAGGAACTCAAAAGGGATTACAAAGGTTGGAGAACCATGAAACCCCTCTTTGAGTCTCCGGTGCACTGGTGGGAGGCAATCAAGGAGAACATCAAGAGGTTCTTTATCTTTAAAGGTGTTCAGAGGGCGAGAGACAGACAGAGGGAAATGTCCCGACTCCAGAAAAGAATGCAAAATCTGCTGCGGCTGCAGTCGATGGGGGTCGAGGTCAAGGAGGATCTCCAAGAGGTGAACAGCCAGCAGGCCTCCCTCTTTGCCACGGAGGCCTCCAAGATCATCTTCCGGTCCAGAGTCCGCTCCATCGAGCAGGATGACATGTGCTCGCATTACTACTTCCAAAAGGTACACACAGAGAGCTCTGTGATCAGCAGCCTGAAGGAAGGGGATGGCTCGGTAACGTCTTCGCAGTCCGACATACTAAGGATCAGTAAATCCTTTTATGCTGGGCTGTACGATCTGAAGCCCACGGGCAGCACAGCTTCCCAGTCCTTCCTATCATCTATCACAAAGGTCCTAGATGACAGCATGAGGGAGAGACTGGACAAACAGCTAACTCTGGATGGATGAGCTGACAAAGGCCGTCAGGTCCTGCGAGACGAGTAAAACTCGCGGAAGCGATGGCTTACCGGTTGAGTTGTATTCGGCTCTGTGGGACTGGGTTGGCCCAGACCTGCAAGAAGTATACGAGAGTATACTTCTGGCCGGCAGCATGTCAGAATCCATGAGGAAAGGCATCATCACCCTCATCTACGAGCGGAAGGGGGAGAGGGCGGAAATCAGAAATTATCAGCCCATCTCACTGCTTAATGTTGACTACAAGATTCTGTCCAAAGTCATCGCCAGTCGGGTCAAGTCTGCTCTAGAGTTGGTGTTTCACCCTGACCAGACCTGCACTGTGGCCGGCAGGAAGATCTCTGATAGTCCTGCGCTACTCAGGGATACGATCGCCTATGTACAGGACAGGAGGGTGGACACATGCCTCATCAGCTTGGACCAGGAGGAGGCTTTTGACAGGATATCGCACACCCACATGATGGATGTGCTCTCCAAAATGGGGTTTGGGGAGGGAATCTGCAATTGGATCAAACTGCTCTACACAAACATCAGTAGCGCAGCCTCAATCAATGGGTGGGAATCAGAAAATTTCCCGATCCAATCTGGAGTCAGACAGGACTGTCCTCTCTCCCCGTCTTGTTTGTTTGCTGTATGGAATCTTCTGCTGAGTCCATTAGGAAGGATGCGGGCATAAGAGGGGTGACAATCCCAGGCAGTGGAGGCACTCGGGTAAAAACCTCCCTGTACATGGACGACATCGCTGTCTTCTGCTTGGATCCGCTGTCCGTTCGCAGACTGATGAGCATCTGCGACCAGTTCGAACTGGCCTCGGGAGCCAAAGTCAACCACGGCAAGAGTGAGGCCGTGTTCTTTGGGAACTGGGCCGACCAATCCTTTGTCCCCTTCACAGTCAGGTCAGACCACCTGAAGGTGCTGGGGATATGGTTCGGAAGGGCTGGTGTGTGTGCCAAAACCTGGAAGGAGCGAGTAGCCAGGGTACACCATAAACTGAGCATGTGGGAGCAGCGATCTCTCTCTCCATTGTGGGTCAGAACCTGGTCATCAGGTGCGAGGCGCTCACGTTGTTGCTGTATGTGGCGCAGGTCTGGCCCATACCCCACTCCTGTGCCGTGGCGGTCATCCGAGCTATTTTCCACTTTATCTGGAGATCCAAAATAGACCAGGTCTGGAGGGACACAATGTTCAAACCTCTGGATAAGGGCGGGAAAAATGTACCCAACATTGCCCTCATCTTGACCACCTTCGTGTGCAGCTGCATCAAGCTGTGCGTAGAGCCCCAGTACGCAAACACCAAGTGTCACTACATGCTGAGGTTCTATCTGTCCCCGGTGTTACGAAGGATGGGTCTGGTCATATTGCCGCGGAACGCTCCCTCCAGTTAGACCATGCCGTACCACCTATCCTTCATGAGAAAGTTCCTGCAGAAAACGCCTTTGACCACCTATCCATCAGGCAGTGGTCTGCACGGAATGTCCTCAAGGCCCTATGGGAAAAGAAGATGGTGGATCCTGTCGGATGGTTCCCCGAGCAGACTGCCAAAGTCATTTGTCAGAATGCCTCATCACCAGAACTTTCAAACAAGCACCGAGAAGTAGCTTGGCTGGTGGTGAGAAGGGTCCTCCCCGTCAGATCCTTCCTGCACGCCCGGAGTCTCGCCCCCTCCACACACTGCCCTTGAGGTGGCTGTGGTGGGGAACAGACAATTGCCCACCTCCTTCTGGAATGTGTCTTTGCAAAGCAGGTGTGGAAAGTGATGCAGTAGTTTTTGTCGAGGTTCATCCCAAGCAGCTCTGTAACACAGGAGTCTATGCTCTACAGGCTGTTCCCAGGGACGCACACCGAGATAAACATCAACTGCTGCAGGAGGACCATCAATTCGGTGAATGGCGCCCTTTGGTCTGCCCGAAACTTGCTGGTCTTCCAGCGCAAAGAGTTGTCCACGGCCGAATGTTGCAGACTGGCACATTCCAAGTTCCAGGACTATGTGCTTAGGGACGCACTAAAGCTTGGGGCAGCCGCTGCAAAGGCTCAATGGGGAAAGACCACTGTGTAAGGCCCTCCCACCAAAGTGAACTGGGGCTGGACCCATGGCAAACCCCTCAGGCTGTATACACCAAATATGGGTTTGCTGTAAAATGTACATGGCATGTAAAATGGAATGGAAGGGTTGTGAGGCAACTCACTCCTGTATTGAAGAAAACTGATTTCCTTTGCACCTTTTGGAATATCAACTTGGTACTGTTTTGCAATTTTTTTTTTTACAGATTTTTATGAATAAAATATATTTTTGGAAAAAAAAACAATAAGCAATTGAATAGTAAGAGGTCAGAGAGAACTATAAAGATTTGCAAATGGGGGATGAAAAACCGATGCAGCAATGGATTGACATCAGGGTCTTTCTTAGATGGACCTCCTCATCCGCACTTATTTGTGTTTTTTGATGTGCAGTTACAGAGTGGAGGAGCCACCTGGCTTAGTGGAGCTCCAGAGAAATGAATGGGATCCAGTCATCAAATGGATAGAAAACAGGTGAGTGGAAGAGGTTATCCTGAGTGCTCGATGTGGGACAGGGGTTCCATATGGCTTGTCTGCGACCGTATAATCCTTTCTGCCTTGCTTGTCGAAAGGGAGAATGCAATGAATCATGCATCTAGTGTATTAATTAAGAGCCTTGGTGGGGAATTGCTTCAGCTGGTCAGCGGCTGTACAGAGACAGAGGTCTTGAGATAGCTTTAGTCAGACAGAGACAGAAGGAGTCACCCAGAATAAAATGCACCCAGATGTAAATACTCTCTGACTGCCAACTCGCTGATTTGTTTAATTCTGATCTATATTTTTTTTCTAACAGATATAATGTTGTGATTGACTCCTCCACAAATATCTTGGGACCAAATATTCCAAAGGAGTCTAAGCAGACATTTGAGCAGCACCTCTCCTCTTACAATTCCTGGGCACTAGTAGGTGTGTGATCACTTAAGTCTTTGTCATAGCCAAATACTTTGGGCCAAAAGGTAAAACTTAAAGCAATGTGTCTTTTGCCTTTTGCTCTAATGCAATGGTCTAATTGTCCTCCTACCTTGGGCAATAACCACAACTTGCATTTCTATGGTGCTTCACATATAGCGAGACATCTTAAGGCGGCTAACAAGAGGGAAAATGGTGATTATAAACATGTGGGCAATGATGGGCAGGAAAAGACCCTCTGATTCATCCAGCCTGTCCCACACGATTGTGATACCTTGTGTCTCACAATATATACACATCACCCACCCAAATGGAATGTCATGGGTTGGTGGCATGGTCAGAGGATTTTGAAAGTAAGGAGATGGGCAGGAGTGCAGTAGCTGAATGAGTGACCATTAGGACTGGAGTGGAGAGTAAGTCGTCAACCAGTGTCTGAGGAATGGAGGATCCCTACAGATATGTAGGCTAGAGGAAATCACTGAAGTAGGGATGAGGTTGTTGCTTTCAAATCTTCAATCTCTTCCCTTCAAGAATAGTGTGAAGTAAAGGAAAGATTTGCAGACTGATGAATCTGGTAGACCGTGACACAAACACTCCTTCCATGCCTTAACTGCCTTTATACCGAAACGGGTGTTAGTCCTATACGGCAAGTATAGTCCTATGTGGACTACCACAACCCATACAATGTGGGAGGGACTCAGCCTCCACCCTTACAACAGTAAATCTTTCTATTTGGCCAGTTAGAGATTCCCTTCTAATGAATTGTGCTATGGTTGGGGAAGAGAGTCATTTGAGTGCAAAGTATTCACTCCTCACTTTTCATATACTCATTTTAACTTCAAAAAGCTGAGTAGTTGACAATTGGGAGAAATCCTTGGTGAAATCACTGCTCTCCTTGCTTCTCCCTTTACGATGGCTTTGTTTTTGTAGGTCTGGAGTATGTCATCCATCAGCTGAAATCAGTGGTTCTTTCGTTAAATCTAATTGACCGAAACTTGAATGTAGAGAAAGCCGTGCTGCTGTCTCGACTAGAGGAACAATATCAGGTACAGAATATGTTGTGGACTGGCTTGGCCCCTTCTCCAATCCATGGGCCGCTAGTTACTAACTGACATTGGTTTGGCTTTCTGTTCTTTCTCCGTGTTAAGCAAAGCTAGGGCTGTATGCAGGCTGTTCCGTGATGTGTACGTTCACGTATCAAATCCAGTGTACAAGGGGCATTTTGGGTTACAGTCATAACCCAGTGGAGAAGAGCAGGTTCTTTCTGGGTCCATTTCACTGCAGGTTGTTCGGCCCAGAACCTGGTGAGCAAGCTGAGACCAAGCGCGTTTTGTTTAGGGTAACTGGGGATGCAGTTCAGTTTATGATGAAAGATTATGCATTTTAGTACTGATCTTATTTGTTTTTGAGGATATATAAAAAATCTCACCACATCCTTTCTGGCTTTGCAGATAACAGCCCTGCCTGGCATGGGATTTAACTATACAGACCAGGAAGATCCCATGATTATAATAAAAGCAAAATACTGCGGATGCTGGAAATCTGAAATAAGAACAAGAAATGTTGGAACCACTCAGCAGGTCTGGCAGCATCTGTGGAAAGAGAAGCAGAGTTAACGTTTCGGGTCAGTGACCCTTCTTCGGAACTGGTTCTCTGCTTCTCTTTCCACAGATGCTGCCAGACCTGCTGAGTGGTTCCAGCATTTCTTGTTCTTATTTAAGATCCCATGATTGATTTTTTTTTTTAAAGTATTTATTCTAGGGATATGAGTGTCACTTGCTTGGCCAGTATTTATAGCCCATCCCCAGTTGCCTCTTGGGAAGGTGGTGGTGGGCCTTCATCTTGAACCGCTGCAATCCTTGTGGTTTTGGTGAGACAGTGCTGTTAGGTGGTGAGTTCTAGGATTTTGACCCAGCAACACTGAAGGAATGGCGATATATTTCCAATTTGGTATAATGTAGGATTGGAGAATTCACAGTCTGTCAGCTGATTGCATTGGAGTTGTTACAATTAGCCACAGTGCAGCTGGGCCAGGAGGGGGGAAAAAGAAATCAAGTTGGGATCATGCTCCTAAATCGCTGTCCTATGACCCCAAATAGAAAGTGCGCAGTGAGGTCAGGATCGGCCACTGCTTTGGTGCCCATCCCACTGTGGAATAACCTGTCAAAACTCCCTGCCTAGGCTTGCGCATAAATAATGTCCACTAGGATCGTGACACCAGTGGAATAGGAACCCAGTGAGAGTCAGTCCATTCATGCTGAGACATCAGGATGGTAGTTATATAAAAGTTATTTCGCACTTTATGTTTGTATAATCCTTGAGAGTTGAATCACTGTTCCGACCTCAGTGAGACTGTTGACGTTGAGATATGAACTCCCCAGACCAATTTCAAGAAGTGCACGACAAGATTTCTTATTTTGAGACTTTTACTACAACTAAGCTAAAAATCAACATTAACTAAACAGTACTTCGTAAGTTGCTAATACACTAAATTGCAGAAAAGGTATTTCCCTTTATTAACACACTCAAACCCCACACCACATTAAACCTTATACAGTATCCTCATTGAAGCAATATCTTTGCAGTTAAAAGTCCCAAACTCCTCCCATTTACAGTGGGTTGGATCTCCCAGTCCTTCTCAAAGTTAATGTCCTCTTCATTCACTTCTTCCGACCTCTCACAAGAACACAAGAAATAGGAGCAGGAGTAGACCATATGACCCGTTGAGCCTTCAATACGATTGTGGCTGATCTTAGGCTTCACTCCACTTTCCCACCCGCTTGCCATATCCCTTGATTTCCTGAGAGCCCAAAAATCTGTCTATCCCAGCCTTAAATGTAGTCAATGATGGAGTATCCACAATCCTCTGGGATAGAGAGTTCCAAAGATTCACAACCCTTTGAGTGAAGTAATTTCTCCTCATCTCAGTCCTAAATGATCGGCCCCTTACTCTGAGACTGTGCCCTCGTGTTTTAGATTGCTTGACCAGTGGAAACAATCTCTCAGCATCAACCCTATCTTGGCCCTTCAGAATCTTGTATATTTCAATGAGATCACCTCTCATTCTTCTAAACTCCAGAGAATTATAGGCCCAATATACTCAGCCTCTCATCATACGACAACCCCTCATCCCAGGGACCAATTTAGTGAACCTTTGCTGTACCACCTGCAATGCAAGTGTATCCTTTCTTAAATGTGGAGACCAAAGCTGCACACACTATTCCAGATGTGGTCTCACCAAAACCCTGTACAATTGCAACAAGACTTCTTTATTCCTATACTCCAATCCCCTTGCAGTAAACGCCAACATACCATTTGCCTCCCTAATTGCTTGCTGCACCTGCATGCTAACTTTTTGCGTTCCTTGTACAAGCACATCCAAGTCTCTTTGAACAGCAACACTTAGAAATTTCGCACCTTTTTTAAAAAAAAATTCTGCTTTTCCATTCTTACGACCAGAGTGAATAACTTCTCAATTCTCTACATTATACTCTATCTGCCATCTCGTTGCCCATTCACTTAATCTGTCTATATTTCTTTGCAGCCTCTCTGTGTCCTCCCCAGAGCTTACCTTTCCATCAGCAAACTCAGATACATTACTCTCGGTCTCTTCATTTAAGTCATTAATATAGATTGTAAATAACTGAGGCCCCAGCACTGATCCTTGCAGCACTCCACTCTTCACTGCCTGCCAACTTGAAATGCCCTGTTTCTGTCCACTCTTTGCTTCCTGTATGATAACCAATTTTTTATCTATGCTAATATATTACCCCCAACTCCATGAGCCCTTATCTTGCGTATTAACCTTTTGTTTGTCACCTTATAAAATGCCTTTTGGAAATCTGTATATATTACATCTACTGGTTTCCCTTTATCCACCCTCCTAGTTACATCCTCAAAAAAACTTTGATCTGGACTTCTGTGAATAAGGCGATCTTTGGTGACCCCGTTGGTCTTTTTCCTCTGCAAATCTCAGCTTTTGAATTGGTTCAAGTCTTAGCCTTTCGCTGTATCAGTGTTCTGAGAGCAGAGGTTTTCTCTCTCTCCTCTGAGGCTGCCACTGCTGGTCTTTGTGTCTTCCAGTCTTCCTTACAACCCTCAGACTTCTGAAAGCCTGTTGAATTTATGCAGAATCCAAAAGTCAATAGTCATTTGCCTTTTACAATATGCAGAGTCCACATGTCTGGCCATAGGAGAACCACCCAGGCCTTACTTAGTTTCCAGGTGTTAAACATTTCGACTCAAGTTTGTACTTCAGAGCCCATGGCTCCCTGTTCATGATCTGAGTGTTTAGTTTAGTTTAGAGATACAGCACTGAAACAGGCCCTTCGGCCCACCGAGTCTGTGCCGACCATCAACCACCCATTTATACTAATCCTACACTAATCCCATATTCCTACCACATTCCCACCTGTCCCTATATTTCCCTACCACCTACCTATACTAGGGACAATTTTATAATGGCCAATTTACCTACCAACCTGCAAGTCTTTTGGCTTGTGGGAGGAAACCGGAGCACCCGGAGGAAACCCACCCACCTGCATATAATCAAACAATTGATACAATTGTCCTTCAGGGAAGGAAATTTGTCGTCCTTACCTGGTCTGGCCTACATGTGACTCCAGACACACAGCAATGTGTGTCTGGGAGAGAGAAACTTATTGTTCTTAAGGTGTTACAACCTTGCATTCTGCTTACAAAAGGGTCTTTGATCTCGGTTCCTTGTTCGCATGGCAACATCCATGTCTTGCCGATAGGTAAGGTTGGTATGAGGTCACATGTCTCTTCCAAATCCTTCTTACACTACATTAAAAATCAGTTTTTAAAAACATAATCTGCTACAAATTCCAGCGTTAATAACAATCGTAAATGTCAAGTCCAACAGTGTAATTTTGTTAAACTTGCTCCTTTTAAGCCATGCATGTGGGAATGACTTTGGGTCCTAAACCAGGAAGATCCCATGACTTTGGCTGTGAGTTGTGACCTTGGTGGTTGAGTCAGCAGGTTCTGTGTATTTAAACCGTGAACATACCCATTCGACAAGCAAGTGCACTTGTTTGCTAATGTCTTTTATCTCAAGCAAACTGTGCTAATCTTTCACACTGGTTGAGACTCTAATGGCTATTATAAGCATAGAGGTAACTCTCTTTCTCACCCCTTTCTCTCCAGATTGAGTTTTGGGGAAACGTTGAATGGGCACATGACTATGACCTACATGAGCTTCGATCCCGGACAGCTGCGGGAACCTTGTTTGTCCACCTGTGTTCAGAGAGCTCCACTGTCAAACACAAGCTGCTGCAGGATTAAAGCAACTGATTGTCAGTTCAGCTGTTTCCTGTAACTGTAGGATTCTTTTACCTGATGGGTACATGATAGTCTTTAATTAAAAATAATACAATAAAAATGTGTTCTGCTTGTTGGAACAGTCTTCATTGAGAGTTCTTCAAAATGCACTGAAGGAGTGAATTGATGCCTCCTTTTTTTAAAAAAAGGAAAAAACCCATAAATGTTTAATTCATTTCATGAAAATTTAGGGATTGATCATAAATGGGAGGAAAATGAACCTTAAGGTAAGAACGGTACTTCTGTTCATGTGAATGAGGAGATGATAGCATAGTGGTAATGTTACGGGACTAGTTAGTAATCCAGAGGCACAGACTAATGCTCCAGAGACATGAGTTTATATCCCACTACAGTAGCTGGGGGAAATTAAATTCAATTAATTAATAAGTCTGGAATAAAATGCTAGTCTCATTAACAATCATGAAACTACTGGATTGGTATAAAAACAAAATCTGCCATCTTTACCCAGTCTGGCCTACATGTGCCTCCTGACCCAGAACAATGTGGCTGATTCTTAAATGCCCTCTGAAATGGGTTAGCAAGCCACTCAGTTCAAGAGCAATTAGGGATGGGCAATAAAGCAGGCCTTATCAGTGACAATTCCGAAGATCGAATAAAAAAAACATTAATTTTTAAAACAGTTTTACACAAAAAAAATTATTTTTCATGTTTTATTCTGCTAGTCCAGTACAGCAACACACTGCCAGGGCTTGAATGATTTTAAAATAGTGATTTAGGAAACGTTACATAAGGATGATGTAAGATGTCTGTGTGATTCACTTCTATCATTCACAGTCACAGGAGCAGGTGGTGCATTCCACAGAGGGAACAGTCAGTCACCTACCTTCCATTTTCATCCCATATATTTTGTTAATGCTCAGTGCATTCACACCAGCAACTCCACTTTGTGCCTTCAGTTTATGTTCGCACTCAGTGATGTATGTTACCTCAGTGGTGCAGACTCGATGGGCCGAAGGACCTCGTCTGCACTGTATTATGTGATTAGCTGATTACTTTTTCTTCTGTTCTTAGTTTGAAATTGAATGCTTACTACTTTGTTTGCAAATTTAAAAGGCACATGCTTCCTTTCACTCCACAGAGCTTGAAAATTGCACTTTGAAATTTTCTTCCTAAACACCTCTGTATTTTATATCTCCCAACTCCAAACCTACACCACTGACTTTACTTCAATGAACTCCCCTAACACTTTTATCATTCTTTCTTCGTGTTCAATTCCCCTCTTCCCCCACTTTGTAAAGTGCTTTGAGATATTTTGGTATATTGAAGTCCTGATACAGAAGTGCCATTTTTGACAATGAGATCCAGCAACAGAACAGCAAGTTTGTTTTCACAAGTTAACTTCACAGTGAACTTGAGCACCACGACAAACATGTTAGATGTGCTGCATATTGGTTCCGTGAAAGATTGAGATTGTTTTTTGAAGTGGCTGCTGCAGATAGTAGGATTGGAGTCTGCTTGTCCACATTCCCATGGGACTGAGTGATGGTACAGAACAATTGTGAATAATTATCCTATGAGAATTACTGGGGTGCTCTAAATCATAAGATGGAATAGTAGATCGGTTCTATCACTTCCTTTATACATACTTTGTTCCCCAGTTTTCCCTTTTTCTCTTGCTGGCAGGGGTTAGACTTCCTTTGGTACCTATCTAAATGACACTGTGCATGGGGATGAATGTTGGCAGGCTATTCGAATATGGGGTGATGCCATGTATCATTGTGTTATATGCTTCCAGCAAGATAGTGAACTAGGCTGGGAACTGATTCCACCCCTAGCCAAAGATTGCCACAGCACTTTCCACCAGAAGCAGAAGAGGTCAACAAACACAATACAGACTTGAGCTTTTTGTTCTGTGTAGCTCAGTGACATGGATGGTGATATGTGTGGCCAGTGTCACGGATCTGTAATTATTTTTCTCCTCGGATTAAAAAGTGTGTGAGCCTTTAAGACTGTTTAAAAACAGTGCACCTTTAAGGGAGAGCGCTTTCTGGAGACACAGTGTGTCACAGCAGCAGGAGAGGTCACACGGTGATATTTCCACATAAGTGTGTAGAACTGGCAGAAACTGGCTTAGACCAGCTCGTTCTGAGACACTTTCCAGCGAGGCGTGAAAGAAAAGAGCTGTTTTATTCTCTCTCAGCAAAAATTCTACTGGGTGCTACAAGCCAAGTTAATTCCCTGAGTAAAGAAGAAAAGCTTTTCTTTTTCAAGAAATTATTTGCATTGCAGTACTCATCTTTCAAAAACTGTTCAATGCCTATCTTCTGAAGGACTATTTTTATCAAATCCGGATGAGGGCGGCACAGTGGCGCAGTGGTTAGCACCGCAGCCTCACAGCTCCAGGGACCCGGGTTCGATTCCGGGTACTGCCTGTGTGGAGTTTGCAAGTTCTCCCTGTGTCTGTGTGGGTTTTCTCCGGGTGCTCCGGTTTCCTCCCACAAGCCAAAAGACTTGCAGGTTGATAGGTAAATTGGCCATTATAAATTGTCACTAGTATAGGTAGGTGGTAGGGAAATATAGGGACAGGTGGGGATGTTTGGTAGAGATATGGGATTAGTGTAGGATTAGTATAAATGGGTGGTTGATGTTCGGCACAGACTCGGTGGGCCGAAGGGCCTGTTTCAGTGCTGTATCTCTAATCTAATCTAATTTCAAGTGACCTTTGACCATTTCCACATTAGAAGACCTCATTCATCAGGAACGTAACCTATAAAGACTTTCTTGTTTTATTTATTCTTAAGAGACAGCTAATTTTAAAAACTCCACTTTTAAACTTGTTAACTGTTAGGTTTTGAGTGCGTGTGTGAGAATGGGGGAGTTAGATCAAAATAAGAAGTTATAAGCTCTTTAGACATAGCTTTATCTTAATTGTGTTTAAGATTTAGTTTTTAAATAAATAGTTAATTTGTTGTCTAAAGATACCTGGTTTGGTCTGTTTCATTTTGGGATTACTAGAATGTTTAATTTGTCTGTTTTCCGATTGGGTGTGAAAGCTTAATAATATGCTGAGCCCTGTGGAGTGACGGGACTGAATTAACAGTGTGTTGCTCCCACCGTAGTCGTAACACCATTATTAAGCTGATCTTTGAACTTGCTGCATTTTTGGGTTTCTTTGTACCAGGTATGTTATGACTTTCAAACATAAAGCAATGCTTTGATAAAACAAAAAGTGAGACTATTTTCTGTAATTTACAGTCTTGAATCCTTTTAACACAAAGCAAACGCTACAATAAATGTCGATATACATAGGTAGTCAAACTAGCACTAGATGTTGCAAAATAAGAGTTGGCAAGGTCAATAAAAGAGAACAAAACTCCTTTTTAAAAAGATGGATGTTTGAAAAATGTATAGGCTTTATTTTATTCACATTCTGATATTTAAAGAAAACTCCAATGTCAGATATTTTAAATATGCACTCTCTTGGCAAAGAACAAAATGTGAGCATTGTAGATTTTTTAATTGAGAATATCAGGTGAAGGGATCAGGCTCTCAATTTAGAACTTCAATGGAGTAGGAGAAAAGATGGGATAAATAAAAGTAGTGGTTAAGACAGAAGCATGAAGTCTGCATTTTAAAAGCCTGTAAATTGTAGAAGGAAGGGAAGACTGAGGGAGGTGAGGAGTACTGGGAAAGAATGAGTTCGAGTAGGAGATGTGCATATGAAGTAATGCATGTTTGCTGGCACAATAACAAATACTTATTTTCTGAAAGAAATGTGATTCTAGAGGTCAGTTCCCAGGCCTGGCATATTCCAGGAAATAGTACAGGACTGGCTAACCAGGCATTATGATCATGTTCCAGGGATACCTGCTATACTTTTGATGAGATCAGGCTGTTTTGAACATGGGGTGCAGTGGGGTCACTGATGGGGAACTATTGATTTTCCAATATCCTTGTATCATAAGGGTTCCAGTCCAATCATCAGAGGGGTGGTAATGGGAGTAGAGTAGCGAAACAGGCACTTTCATGTACTGGCGGGAGAAACAAAATTTTAAAACCTATTACAGTATCAGTTAAATCTGGTTATACCAGAGCCTAGACTGGAGAGCAACACAGGATTCTGGAAGCCACAGGGTGTCACCCCTCCCCCTTCATGTTACATGTAAGGATTAGGACATGTCCTGGAGTTCAAGGAAATCTAACTCATCCCGCCAGTGGGAGACATAGGTGTAAATTTCCAGAACTCGCTTACGGTTACGGTTTATTTCATCTGTGTGTAGCTGCAAAGAAAAAAAGCCTGTTACTGTGTTGCAAATTAAAACATTTACTTGTTTATTCCTCAGACTTATTTCTCGAGGTATATTCTTTCCTGTGTAACCCTCCCTCTCCTACCCCATGTACTTAACTCTAACTGAGAAGGTGCTTAGCTACCTGTTTGGTCCATTTGATCTCTTGGACTGGTTTTTAAAATCGCCTGAGGTGGTCAGAGAGAAAATGACCAAAGTTTTTTTTCTTATTGGCCCTGTGTCTTTTGCCTCTCCCTGGAGGCTACATGGCTGCAGGGGGTGGATTTGCTTCGTCATCACGTTGCAACCAGCAGCAGACTTGATGAAGCAGCTTGCCTTTTCCTGCCTGACAATTGTGTTATGTTCCATGTCCTACTAATACAACAAGACAAGATGGCTGCCCAGGAGTTAGTAAGGGATGTCCAAGCACTGTAGTGAGTTGACATTTTTATTTATTACCCCTTTTCCCTCTTTCCCCTGTGGAAAGCACATAGTTTCCAGTTGCTGCCTGTCTACACAGCTCTGGCTGAGATTGGAAACTAAGTAGCTCATGGGAAGAAAAACAGCAGCATGGACTTGATGAAGCTACAAAAAATGAATGAGACGTTAAACCGAGGTCCTGTCTGCTGTCTCAGGTGGATGTAAAAGATCCCATGGCACTATTATTTGAAGTTATCGCTGGTGTGCTGCCCAATATTTATCCCTCAACCAACATCAGTAAAACAGATTATTTGGTCCTTATCATATTGCTGTCTGTGGGGGCTTGATGTACACAAATTTCCTACATTACAACAGCAACTACGCATCAAAAGTAATTCATTGGCTATAAAGCGCTTTAGGAATTGAGGTCATGAAAGGTGCTCTGTAAACAAGTTTTCTTTTTTTAAGTCTAGGGCGTTCATAGATGTGCTAGTCCCATATCACATTTACATACATGCGATCGCACTTTTACCTTCTCTCTCTTCACTATCCAAGGCCTCAAACACTCCTTTCAGGTGAAGCAGTGATTTACTTGTACTTCTTTCAATTTAGTACACTGTATTTGCTGTTCACAGTGCAGTCTCCTCTACAATGGGGAGACCAGACGCAGATTAGGTGACCGCTTTGCAGAACACCTCCGCTCAGTCCGAAAGCATAACCACGAGCTTCCGGTTACTTGCCATTTCAACACTCCCCCCTGCTCTCATGCCCAAGTATCTGTCCTGGGCTTGCTGCAGTGTTCCAGTGAACGTCAACACAAGCTCGAGGAACAGCATCTCATTTACCGATTAGGCATGCTACAGCCTCCCAGACTGAACATTGAGTTCAATAATTTCAGAGCATGACGGGACCCTCTTTTTTATTTTCAGTTATTTTTTCTTTTTATTTTAATTTAGTTTGTTTCATCATTCAATTTTTTTTTTACCATGTGCCTGCCCACTGTTTTTTTCATGTTTGTGCTTTGGGCCAGGGCTGTTCATTTTTCTGTCAATTAACACCATCTCTGCACTAACGCTTTGTCTTGCAGCACACCATTAACATACCATTTGTCTTTGCTCCATGACCACCTGCTCAGTTATTCTCTGTGATCCTGACCTATCAACACCTTCCCTTTTGTTCTCTTTTGCCCCACCCCCGCTTTATTTGTTTAAAACCTATTACATTCCTAACTTTTGCCAGTTCTGATGAAAGGTCACTGACCTGAAACGTTAACTCTGTTTCTTTCTCCACAGATGCTGCCAGACCTGCTGAGTATTTCCAGCATTTCTTATTTTTATTTCAGATTTCCAGCATCTGCAGTATTTTGCTTTTATTATATCACATATTTACATTTGTGGGCTGTCAGGAGTTACCTATACCGATTTTATGTAACTGAAGTAAAGTTCAATCACCATTTTGACTTCTGCAGCATAAATCAAGCTGGATGACCCTTTAGCTTCAAATTGTGTGTCTATTCTTCTGAACTGTATAGAAAAACAAACACAGAACTAAATTATTCTGGTTGTCCTTACCTTCTCAATCATATCCGTGACCCAGCCATTTGCTCTTGTCACCATCTTGTCTTCTTGGTTATCAATCTTAAGCAGGTGCAGGTCATGTGATGCATTAACTGTATTGATGACTGTATCCTTATCTATAAAGAGCTGTATAAAGAAAAAAAAACCTTTGTGCTGAGAAGGCATATCTTTGGAAAATAAAATAAGTTGCAATTTTATAGTGATTTTTAATGTCTTCAATATATCCCAAAGTGTTTCACGACTAATGAATTACTTTTTAATTCCAGGAGGAACTGATCTTTCTCTGGGAACAGTGACCTGACACTTGGTTTACCTTGGCATGGGCTGTGGGCTCAGAGAAAGTGGGGGCAGGATATTGGCTGTAAAATGAACACCAGAGCAGGAGTGGCAGATTGGTCAGAGTAATCGCATGTACAACACTCACTACCAGTCACATGGTTAGCATGGACCAATTAAAACTGTAGGACATGAATAAAATCTTACATTAGCAGATCTCCTGTGATGTTGCTCATGGGGAAGGGTCACTTTTATAATAGGGTTGTTATTAATAAGTCATTGAGGAAAGTGTTCTGGGAAGTATTACATTTCAAGGCAGTATATGCTACATGTAAAATTTTATATATTGCCATCAAATATTTGAAGATTCTGGTGTTATAAATTATTACATAAACACCCAACAGATCAATGTAAATTACATAAATTTTAACATTCTAATGCAAGTATCTAAAAGAACATAAAGTGGGTGCCTATTTAAAAAAAAATGAAGATCAACACTATTTAAATGATTGCTTAATGTTTACCCTGCACTGACCTTCGGGTTGGAACCGGTAGACTGGCTGCACTTGGAAGTCATGTGAGAGCTGGTTGCTGCAGGTTGGGACAGGGCAGCTCAGACAGCCAACTGCAAAAGTTAGGCTTGGAATTGGATGGGAAGCTGGATACTGCATTTGGGATAGGGGGGATGGATTGGCTGATAAGTGATTATCTTATATTTATGAGCTCTACCTTTGGACTCCCATCACCACAATCCCCCCCTCCCCCTACACAATCACACACTGATGCCAGGAAGGAAAAGGGGGAAATGAGATGGAGCATCAGTCTGTGCTGCGCTCACGCACCTGCATCGAATTAACATCAGAGGAGCATTGGCACAGCTATTGTACATGCCATACACCCATGGCTCCAGTCAAAGAGAAAATATCTTTTCAAAACACAAAATGTTATATTTTCTGAAGAATATTTATTTCTCATGGCTGTAGAAAATAACATTTTTGCTTTTTAAAATATAAATATGGAACATCATGCAGGAAAAGTTCTTCTCTTACTGCTCGGAGTTCTTCTGGCATTTCCTCTTCCCCCTCATTCTTTCCCATCTTGTCATAACTACTCATTGCAATTTCCAACATATTCTCATTGTGATGATTCTCCAGGTCCCGGCACTGAGCTATTGTAGATTATGTTAAGGTTCCAAAGATCAAAGTGCATACTTCAGAAACTGCATATTTGAGAAATATAATTCAGACACTTCTCCTGTAGCCACTGACCTTTGCAGGGTATAGTTTCAGGACACCAGACCTCACAGGGGCAGTAATTGGTCTTACTGGATTTGCCTTACCTTTTGTGGACAGGACTTACCTGGGAAATTTGCCACATTGTCGGGTAAATGCCAGTGTTGTCGCTGTACTGGAACAGCTTGGCTCGAGGTGCGCTTAGTTCTGGAGAACAAGGGTTCAGCATCACAGCTGGGATGTTGTCTGGGCCCATAGCTTTTGCTGTATCCAATGCACTTGGCCTTTTCTAGACTGGCATCTGTGATGGTGGGGACCTCAGGAGGAGGCCGAGACAAATCATCTACTTGCTCTTCTGGCTGAAGATGGTTGCAAATGCTTCAGCCTTGTTTTTGCACTTACATGTTGGGCTCTGCCATCATAGAGATGCAGATGTTCATGAAGCCTCCTCCTCCTGTTAGTTGTTTAATTGTCCACCACCATTCATGATCAGATATGGCAGGATTGCGGAGCTTTGATTTGATCAGTTGGTTGTTGGATTGCTTAGCTCTGTCTATAGCATGCTGTTTCCACTGTTTATCATGCATATAGTCCTGTGTTGTAGCTTAACCAGGTTGGCATCTTATTTTTAGGTGCGCCTGGTGCTGCTCCTGGCATGCTCTACTGCACCTTTTAATGAACCAGGGTTGGTCCCGAGCTTGATAGTAATGGTAGAGTAAAGGATATGCCACACCATGAGGTTACAGATTGTGGTGAAATATAATTCTGCTGCTGCTGCTGGCCAACAACACCTCATGGATGCCCAGTTTTGAGCCGTTAGATCTGTTCTGAATCTATCCCATTTAGCACAGTGCTAGTCCCACATAACACGATCCTTGCTGATCCTGTTTTAGCTTGGCATCCACACCTTCCAGAAGGGATCAACAGATTGTGATCAGAAGTAGGGATCCTGACTGATCTTTCTCTTCCCTAATCTATAAGGCCAAATGTAGTGTCTCAACTGTTGCCCCCCACCCCCCACTGTGACCAGAAAATTCCACAAAAAGCGAGGATCGAACCTTGAATCTTCTTGGTCTGTATGGTTTATATCAAATTATATGGCCCACCTTCCTTCTGAACATTGGCTGGTGGGGGGGGGGGGGGGGGGTGGGGGTGGGCAGCTCCTGTTGCAAGCTAACTCCAGTTGTATATACATATACATGTGGGATTAGGATTTGGTTTAAACTCAAGATTAAGGTTTCTGTTTTCTTTTTACTTATAAATAACTTGTGGATTTGTACTGTAGTTAGAAATGATGAAATGGTTAATATTCATTCCAAATGACATGGGATAAGATAGCAATAGGATGTAGGACAATGGGCCAAGATGATATCAAACCAGTATTTTTTAGGAACAGCCTCATTTAGTTTAGTTTAGAGATACAGCACTGAAACAGGCCCTTTGGCCCACCGAGTCTGTTTCTGGGGGTCTTGTTTATAACAATGCCATAATGATTTGTCCGTGCCACTGTGCATAACTAGAGGCCTATAAAGATCTTGAGCTTTCCTTCACAATTTAGAGAGAGAGAGAGACAAGATCAATAGGTACAATGAAGGTTATATCTTTTCCAGGGGAGAAATGGGATGATTGTGTTTATTACTCTGTATGACTACTGCTCAGAGACATTACTTATGAAAAAGACTTGGTAGAAAACAATAAAAGATATAAAATAAAAACAAAGTGGTGGAAATACTCAGCAGGTCTGGCAGCATCTGTGGAGAGAGAAAGAGTTAACGTTTCAGGTCCGTGACCTTTCATCAGAACTGGCAAAGGTTAGAAATGTAATAGGCTTTGAGCAAGTGAAAGGGTGGGGAAGAACTAAAGGGAAGGTATGTGATAGGGTGGAGGGCAGGAGAGATAAAATGACAGATGTCATGGAACTAAAGGCAAAGGGAGTGCAAATAGTTATCGATGCAAGGGTATATGATTATCTCAGCATAACCTCATAACTTTTAATTCTAATCTTAATCAGATGTTTATCTTTTCTAAATGTTCACTGATGTAATATCACTTGCTATTTCCAAGAGTCCACAAGCCTGAGACAAAAAAAAATTCTAATCTCCAGTCTTCAGGCCTAATGATTTTGAAGCGGCATTCTCTAATTCTGCACTCAGTCCAAGTTAATGGATGAATATTACAGCAAACTGTGGAATATCTTTTGAGGATCAAGCAGCATTTATGCAGCACATTCCTTCAGGTGTCTAAATGGAAAGGGTAGAGTCCATGACAGGGTAGCTTGTACCTGGTCTGTGGAAGGACCCATCTTAATAGGAACAAAAACCATTTCTCATTCCATGTTTTCTTATGTACTGAAGTTAACTTTCACTGACAATGAAGTGTTTATGTCAAAGGATATAGAGCTTGTACGTTTTCAATGTAAGTTGAAACCATTTCTGAAATATTTCGTTCAAATTCCCTAGTTGATTCCTGCAAAACCCAACAAAACATTAAAACTAGCAGCTGAAACACAAATATTGCAAACTGACCAGCATTTTGCTCCCTCTCAAGAATATTCCTAATGAACTGACCTACATGCATCCTCACCTGTATTGGAGTAGAAGATTGAATCTTGATTTTGTCACATTCTGTCCCAGGGTGTAAAATAGTAGAACTGCTTCACCTCTTTCAGCCCAGTCCCTCTTCCTCCTACAATTGCTAAGATTTAATCCCATGTTTGGTCTCATTCAATCACTACCTTCTGATTAGCAGGTCTTCTCTCTTATTTTTCAGCCTTGATTTGGTCCTGCAGTGGGGCTTTGGCCATTCACTTGCATTTCTCAACAAAACACATATCTTTCCACTCATTTAAGGGAAATTTCAGGAGACACGAAAGGAAAAAAAACCAAGCACCCAACAGTAAAACACTGCACTGTGAGCAACAAGCAGAAAGCTGCTGGAAATTCACTGCAATGTCATGCAGCCAACTCCCACTCGAGCAAAAATAGTGGTCAGTTTCTGTTCATTTTTTATTGAGTGACAGCAAGAAAATTCAACAAAAATAAATACAGAAGACAATACATCAAGTACCTTGGTTTTTATCTCCCACCAGTTTTATCTCTCACCTTGAAAGTGATGACACGTGTTTGGGTACTTCACAAGTACCAGCAATCCTCTGCTAGCTCATCCAGTGGACATTGTTCAGGGGAAGCCCAGAGAAATAAGGTGGCAATTTCACCCTCCCCCACCAATTTACCCCCACGCACCCCCATCATGGGTTCCAATTCTGTCCGCATCTAAAATCTGAACACTTGCACTTTTCAGTTGGAGGTCATTCAGGAACAGGAACCCTGGCTTATTGTTGCCTTCCCTAGTTCAAGGACACTGAGATCACCTTACCTCTGCCCTGCCACGATCAACTCAAACAGAACTGAGCTCCTCAGTACCACACCATTGGATGGCTTAATATAATTAGACATTTGGAAGATACACATGACGAAAGGTAACATTAATACTCAGTTTTTAATGGGGAAAGGTAGTGATATTCCAGAATATATTTGTAGTTGCAGGTTGCTCATTTAATAGCAGGCATTATTTATTACCTGATTCAGTGAATGAATGGCATGTCGTTTGCTGAATTAAAGTACTGGACATTAGGGAAAGGTAAGCTATTTCCTTTCCTAACTTGTTTATAATCTGTGGGCTGTAGGATTAGATTTTATACAATAAGTGAGTAAATTAACTGTTTGATAAGAGACTTCTTGGGCATAGGAGGCAACTGCCACAATGCCTCACACAGCAGCTGGATCCAGATTTGCATTTGTTCTCATTACATATTGATCTTACAGTCTTGGCTGGGTTGCTGAGGGCCGGGAGCGACAGCTGTTGTTTCAAAATGAGCAAACTAACCAACCTTTGAGCTAACAAGCAAGAAAACAAGAAAATGTACAGCAAAAAACAAACTGCTAAATGATGGTTAAAAGCCAAGGAACTAGCGCTCTATAACTGGGACAAGCGTGTGACATCCTGTGATTTTTTGCACTTGCTGTGCAGGTGCAATCTCCTGCCCGAGTACCACTTGTTTGCATAACAAGTCCTAAAAGTAGTGAAAAATTGCATTTTCTGAACAGACTTGAATGGCAACAAATCACTTCTCCCAGCAAAAACCAGGCACAAGGAGGTGTGGGCTGAGTCTCTAACTTTTCAGTTGCAAGATGGCTCAGCTAATATTCGGAATTCAGGGTGTGAAGAATTATGAGGGACTTGCTTCCAGCAAAGTGTGGTGCAGCTAATTAGAGATCAGACAATATTTTCTTCATGTTTAAGCATCTTTTTGATAACTGCAGTAAGGAACCAAATTTGAAGTGTGATCTGTGCTGAGTTAGCTGATTTCAGCTGGGACACCAGTGGGGTCACGACAACTGAACTCAGTGCTGAAGAAGGGAAAAACATCCAGGAATACAATTCTCGATTGTCATCCTACCATTCATGCACATATCGAGCAAGGGCAGGATCAGAGTTGGCTGTGACCTTCTTATGGTTGAACAGCTCGTCAATGCTCACTGTATCTAAGTTCACACATAAAGAAAGTCCTTATGAGTGAGGTACTAAAGGCCAGACAGTACTTTAAAGCTGTGGAACTATACCTCGACAAGCAACAGGATTTAAATGGGAGATTTAAACTTGTGTCATTTAATCACTACTTTTCAACCGCTCTTTTACAGACCTTCCCCTTGTTTGTTCCTCCCCCATTCCCTTTTCCCTTGCTTTGAACTTGCTTATAAACTGTTAAATCTCAAATTCTTCCCATTCTGATGAAACGTCATTGACCCAAAACTTTTTTTCCTTCACCACAGATGCTGTCTGACCTGTTGAGTGTTTCCATCATTTTCTGTTATTATTTTAAACTCCTCCATTGACCAGAATGCACCTTTTCAATTATAACAATAAATGATTTGCTCCAATGAGAAATAGGGGGCACAGATTTAAAGTAATTTGTAGAAGGATTGGAGAAGAATTTTTTTTACCCAGAAGGTGATGAGAGTCTGCATCTCACTGCCTGAAAGGGTGGTAGAGACAGAACCCTTCATCGCATTTAAAAAACTTTAATATGCACTTGAAGTGCCATAATACACAAGGCTATAGACCAAGAAGAGCTGGTAGGTGGGATGAGGCTGGATAGCTCTTTTTCAGCCAACTCAAGCCACAATGGACTGAATGGCCTCCTTCTGTGCCATAAATTTCTATGGTTTCTAAATTGTCAGTTTCTTACCTCCAGCTGGTCAACCAGTTGCATCTCAAGGTTCATCAGTTTGCTCCATAACTGATCGAT
This sequence comes from Heterodontus francisci, assembly GCF_036365525.1. NCBI lineage: Eukaryota > Metazoa > Chordata > Chondrichthyes > Heterodontiformes > Heterodontidae > Heterodontus > Heterodontus francisci. The sequence goes on along the minus strand of NC_090394.1, from coordinate 37,986,622 downwards.
CTCTTCCCTAAAGTACCTGATCCTACTCTCTAGAACTTGGGACTCAGTGATATGTTGTATTTCATTAAAATGCTGCACAGAGAAAATAGCAGTTAGCAATTACCTTTGGGCCAGAATATACTGGCTACTCTTCAGTTTAAGAGCAAATTTGATATATCAAATCTCTAATCTGTAAAATAAATTGGATTTGATCACCAATACAGGAAAAAGCATTTCTATATATTTAGAAAAATACACATTGCTCATTTCCACTAATTCCAACCACTATTGCGGTAGCAGGGCTGTGAAAAGTAAGAGACCAGAAACAAAGAAAAATTGGTAAAGGTGGAAAGCGAGTAAAAGGAAAAGCAGGAGAAAAAGGGAAAACACAGATACAGCAATGTGAAAGGAAGCCAAAAAAAGATAGTAAAGGGAGAGTGAGAGAAAAAGACAAAGGAAACTGCAAAAGAAAGCACTGAAAGAGGAGAAAAAGCAAAGAGACAAAAACATATTGTAAGTGTTACTAAAGTATAGTCTTAGAGTAAGACTAAGAGTCTCAAATCAGGCCCCCCTTTTAGAAATTTAGAAAAAATTATTATGAACATCCTCCTGCTTTGCTACATTTGATTTTGTATTTTTTTAAATTGTGGGATCATAGGAATATTTCTTGGCTTTAAGAAGTGGGCTGTGTGAGGCAGTAATAGCATATGTATATTTTTAAAAATATTAAATTGATGCTTATATACAAAGCACTGAATATAGAATTTACACCATATTTTTGGGCATTAGTAAAGTTGGCACAAAAAAACTCCCTTGAACACCATTAAAATGGGCCTGTTTAAAAACAAGAGACTCAGCTACTAATGTAAATTATGGATCTAATTGTGCATTACACAAATGCATATTACTTATCTTACAGAATCAGTTCTGCTTTTATATTGTATTGCATTGGCAGCAATGTAGTAATCGTATATTTATATCACAGAAAAAGTTTCATCGGTTATGGTGTATTATTAAAAGAAACTGTTATGGAAGTTTTTTTTCTCTGTTTAAAAACTAAAGGGGATCTGTGTGCCTTTAAGACTGAGAGCAGATTTTATATTCTCTGGGAGCAGTGTGTGAGCTGCAAGCCTGTTTCCTAAGCAACAGCGAGAGAGAGAGAGAGAGATCACATGCCATATTGTATCAGTTTGACTGTTTGTAAAGACTGGCTAGAACTGGTTTTAACTGTCAGACTCGTGAAGTGTGCTCTCCTGAAAGGAGGAGGAATTTGTTATTTTCAGCAGAAAATCTACATTGGCCTACCGGCTGTGTTTCGCCTAAAGAGGAAAACATCCCTGGAAAGGAATATTTGCATTATTGGAGGTAGCAAGTTCCTTTTTACTTCCAGTCTCCAAGTCTCTGCCTCAGAAGTCACTTTCTGTTGTCTTTTGTGTTTGTGGGAGTTCTGGAAACTCTGTAAAGTTTCTACTGATAGACTGCTAATTCAAAATCTAAATAGACCTGTTGTTATACTCCTTGTTGAAAGATCTGTGTGGCGCCTACTGCAACTGAAGTGCCATGAACTTTATAGACTGTTCATCAAACTCGCCTGGAGACTTCAAATAGCCTCTGACTATTCAACTCTGGGACAACTCACCGAATCGGGAACATAACCCACCAAGACTTACAACTCAGTTGTTTTATTATTCCTAAGAAACAGCTCTAATTTAAATGATCATTTTAGAACTGGTTAACCATTGGATTTTGAATGTATGTGTGTGTGTACGAGGGTTGGGAGGAATAAGAAGTTATAAAGTCTTTTCAGATATAGCTTTATCTCTGTCTTGTTTAAGATTTAGTTTATTAATAAATAATTAATTTGTTGTTGTTTAAAGATACCTTGTTTGGTGTGTTTTATTCTGGGGGTTAATGAAGTGTTTAATTTCCAGTAGGTGGGAAACTTTAATAATATGCTGTGACCTGTGGAGTAATGGGACTAAATTGACGGTACATTACTCCCACCTCGGTCGTAACAAAAGGGCTTACATTTTTCACCACCTTTCACCACTTCCAAAGTGCTTTAGAGACAATTAATTACTGTTGTAATATAGGGAAATATATTATTGAGGTTTCTGGTTTTAGGTTTAAACTGATAACACTTGACATCCACTCCCCCCATGGAAAACATTGAAGTGTTTATTTCAACAACAGACAAAACAATAAGGGTGGAATTTTAATGGAACTGACCCACTCGCAGCGATGGTGGTGGGAAGGGTGCCAGCAGCAGGTCAGGACTCCAATCAGTGCAGCAACGGGCTTTGCCACAGCTGTTTAACTCAGCCACAGCATTAGCATCCTGCTTCTGGGTTTCCCAACCAATCACAATGTGTGGGCATGATGATGACCAACACCCGTCAATGGAAAGATATCAGTTAAAGGGACCCCGGTAGGGGTCAGAGTGGCTGAATACTTGAGGCTTCAGCAATGACAGGAATGGAAGGGCGATGTAGGAAGATTGCCTCCTGGTTCTCTAACTCTTCCCTGGAAGTCCTGCTGTGGGCTGTGAGGGCCTGCAGTGAAGTGCTGTTTCCAGCAGACATGAAGAAGCCAGCCTGTCAAACCAAACAGGTATAGATAGAAGTGTTCAAGGAAGTGAACAGCAGGTGTGTGGTCCCTTAAACCTGGATTCAGTGCCACGAGGTTCAATGACCTCATGAGGGCAGAAAAAGTGAGCGGCATCCCACTTTCAGGTGCCAACCCTCACACTCTGACTTCCCCATCATTCACCTACACAGCACTCCTCAAACCACACACTTTGTAGCTGATACATTTGACTATCTTGAGGCACCTCCTCACATCCCCATCTGAACAGCCAATGTTCATACACAGCTTTGTGAGGCATGGGTGTGAGATGGCACGGTCACTCTTGTTACGACTGATGTGGAAGGAGTGCACTGTTTTTCTAATTCCACTTCTCCACTGGTCACAACATATATTTAAATTTTATCCCAATTACTGACATGATCAATCATGGACTCTATTTTTATCCCAGAATAAAATACACCAATCAGGTTTCTTTAATAAACAACAAAATTATCAGTTTATTATAAAACAAGTCTTAACCAGTAACGATGCAAAGCATTAACATACAGATTGAAATATAGAAGTTCCCTTTTTTACCTTAGCCCCTCACACACACTGGTTAACCGAAAAAATATAGATTTACTCTTTAGAGCTCTATTACCAAAAAAAAGACAAAAAAAATACTTTGACCAAATACTAGCTAATTCCTGAAGAAAAAGAGAAGATATGGAAAGGTGTCAGATGTCCTTTGTTTTAGTTTGGCATCCCAAATATGCGTAGACTGTCACTGGGAGCTTTCTAGAACAGTTCTTGTCAGGTGACATCGAAGATCAGTTTTGGCAGGCTTTCCAGGAAAAATGCAGCAACGGGTTTCAAGCAGTTTCTTACACTTGATCATCAGCGCTTCTTAAAGAGATGGAAAAGTTGGTGCACTTTTTCAAAGAGATGGAACAAGCTGAGTTGGGGGTGGCTCCCTTGGCAAGTTTTCTCCAACTGTCTTTTTAATACTGTCCCTATCCCCAACTCACTGTTCAAAGCGAAACCAAAAACAATGTCACAAGAGTCAAACCTCTGACCTCTATAAATCGTGACCCATCACTTCTTTGTAAGTCAAAAAAAAACCCTACTGGGTAATTATCTGAAGGCAGGTGCCTTCCAGCATGGGTTTGTTTTTAGCAGTCCTCGATTCTTCCAGTAATTGTTTGTTTTCAAACCCAGCTCATTCCAAAAGACCTTCTGATGAACTCTTTTTTTAAAAAAAACAAAGTTCCAGCATCTATGGAATCTTTTCAGTTTTAAAACCTAAGTCCTCAAAAAAATTTAACAAACAAATGGAAGCACTCTTAACACCTCCACCCTTGGAGGAATGAAATGCCATTGTTAGATGCATTTCATTACAAAGTGGGGAACAAAAATAAAAGATGAAAAAATTTTAAAACACATTTTAACACTCATACTCATTCACTCTTTACCTGTAGCTCTTACAGTTTGGCTTTGTACCATCTTTGCACACAGATAACTCAAAGTTAGATTCTAGATAATGCATCCACAATTACATTATTTTGCCCAACAATATGGATAATCTTTAAGTGATAAGGTTGCAATAGTAAACTCCATCGGAATAGTCTGGCATTCTGGTTTTTACATTTTTCTACAAAGACTAGGGGTTTATGATCAGTATATACCGGTGTCCCTCATGGACGTTGACTTCAAAAACCTAGGGTTTCTTTTTCCACTGTTGAATATCTCTTTTGGTATCGATTTAGCTCTTTGGAAAAGTATCCCACTGGCCTTTCTATACCTGATTCATCGTCTTGTAACAGGACTGCACCGACCCCCAGGTCACTAGCATCAATTGCTACCTTGAAGGGCTTAGTGAAATTTGGAGCATCCAACACTGGTTCATTAATTAAAATGGCTTTCAGCCTCTCAAAAGATGCTTGGCACTCCCCTGACCACACTACCTTAGTTTTCCTTTTCTGTAGTGAATTTCAGTGGACCAGCTATAGTATTAAAACTTGGTACAAACTTGCGGTAGAAACCACACATCCCCAAAAACCTCATGATTTCTCGCTTAGTCTTCGGGTTAGGGCACTCTACCAATGCTCATACTTTTGCTGTTCTTGGCAACACTTGTCCTTGCCCTACTATATGCCCGAGGTAGGTTACTCTCGCTTTTGCAAATTCACTTTTGGAAAGGTTTATTACTAAATCATTTGATTGTAATTTTCTAAACAGAGCTTCTAGTTGTTTCAAGTAGTTGTTCCAAGTGTCACTGTATACTAGCACATCATCAAGGTAAACTACACAGTTAGGAACACTGCCGACCACTTCGTTCATTAGTCTCTGAAAAGTTGCTGGGGCATTTTTTAGCTTGAATGGCAACAGTTGACATTGGAGAAGACCGTCTAGTGAGACAAAGGCCGATATTTCTTTAGCTCAGGTTGTTAAAGGAACCTGCCAGTATCCCTTTAACAAATCTATTTTTGTAAGAAATGTGACACTGCCCACTTGGTCAATAGTCTTCCAAGCAAGGTATTGGGTAGGAGTCTGCCTGTGTTACTGCATTAATCTTTCTGTAGTCTATGCAGAGTCTAGTTGAACCATCAGGTTTAGGTAATAACATGACTGGAGAACTCCAGCTGCTTTGACTGGATTCAATTAGATGGTTTTCCAGCAGGTATTGGATTTCTGCTGTTACCTGGGCCTGTTTTTCTCGACATAAGTGATAAGGATGCTGTTTTATAGGAAAGGATTCCGATACATCCATATTATGTGTGGCTGAGGTTGTAGATCCTAGCTTGTCCCTACCAACTCTTTTAAATGCTGTGAGTAGCCTCGTTATGTCTTCTCATTGTTCTGCATCTAAATATGAAAGCATAGTGTCCAATCTCCCTAACAATTCAGTATTAGCTAACCGGATAGTAGGAGGGTCAATTTGATCATTGTCTAGGCCTCCTTCTGCCTCATTCTCACTATCCTTTTCATCCTTCACTGTCTCTACTACCTGACATACCTATGCTTGCTTATTCTCCTCCCGGCAATGATATTGTTTCAACATATTAATATAACAGCCAATTCTTTTTGCGGCAATCTGGGGTGTCAATCAAATAATTTACTAATTCTCTTGAAGACTTTATATGGACCACTGAACCCTGCTTTCAACAGTTCACCCTGTAAAGGTATAACTCTACACTTTATCCCCTGGTTGAAATGTTTGGGTCTTGGCATGCTTGCCTGCCCATTTCTTCATGGTTGTTTGGGAAACTTTCAGGTGTTCGAGTCACTTTGCAAGCTCTCATGAGCCATTCCCGGAACACAGATACATAATCTAGCACAGAGGATTCATCCCTCTGTTCTAAAAGCATTTCTTTAATTAGTTTTAAAGGACCTCTTATCTCATGTCCATAAACTAATTCAAAAGGACTAAAACCAGTAGACTCATTAGGTAAATCCCTAGTGGCAAACAAAAGAAATTCTAACCCTTTATCCCAATCATGAGGATATTCATGGCAGTATGCCCTGACCATCATTTTGAGGGTCTGATTGATACCTGTATAAACCTCCTCGTGTCTGTGGGTGGTAGGCTGAAGACTTTAACTGTGTTACAACTAAATTACCCATAACGTGCTGAAATATTAGAGACATAAAATTGCAACCTTGATCCTTGAATCTCAATCGGTAATCCATATCTAGTGAAGAACTGGATCAACGTCTGTTCTATTACCTAAGCAGAAATTGTTCTCAAGGGAAAGGTCTCTGGGAACCAAGTAGCCATATCCATAATAGTGAGTATATATTGGTGTCCCGATTTTGTTTTCAGTAATAAAGTGACTCCTGACAATGCAGCCCACTGCCAACAGCATCAGAGCATTCCCAGCTTAGCACATACACAGAACAGACCCTTGCTATCATGGTGCTGCACATGCGCAGCCTACATCAGCACCCGGCTTGCCAGGACTAATTTTCACATGCACACGAAAGCATAACGGCGTACTTCAACATCTGCTCACCACTTGCTCCCTGCCGTTCCACGTCTCCTCCCTTGGCCGCTCACTCCCCACTTCACCGCCCCCTCCCCCACCACCTAACTGTGGTCTACTCGCTCCCTGCCTCGCCACTTTTCCCCTCTGCTCTGCCTCTATTTCTCCGCTCCCTCCCGTGATCGCTGCCTTTCAGGGAAGCAGGGTAGAGAGAAAGTGACAAGATAGGCAGGGGAGGGGAGCGAGATTGAGAGTGGGATGGAACGGGCAGCAGAAGCAGGAAGGAGCAGAGGCAGAGCAGAGGGGATGAAGCGACGAGGCCGGGAACGAGTGGCCCACAGGTGGGTGGGGGGAAAGAAAGTGGTGAAACAGGGAGCGAGTTGCCGAGGGGTGAGAATTGGTGAGGCATGGAGCACAGTGGCGCAGTGGTTAGCACTGCAGCCTCACAGCTCCAGGGACCCGGGTTCGATTCCGGGTACTGTCTGTGTGGAGTTTGCAAGTTCTCCCTGTGTCTGCATGGGTTTTCTCCGGGTGCTCCGGTTTCCTCCCACAAGCCAAAAGACTTGCAGGTTGATAGGTAAATTGGCCATTATAAATTGTCACTAGTATAGGTAGGTGGTAGGGAAATATAGGGACAGGTGGGGATGTTTGGTAGGAATATGGGATTAGTGTAGGATTAGTATAAATGGGTGGTTGATGTTCGGCACAGACTCGGTGGGCCAAAGGGCCTGTTTCAGTGCTGTATCTCTAATCTAATCTAATCTAAGTGATGAACAGATGGGCGAGGGTGGCAGTGGCAAAGAGAAGTGCTATGGCAGGAGGGAGTGGGGTACTGTTTGGGGTGAGATGGAGGGCGATCGCAGCCACTGTGGGCATTTGGTTTTCATTTGCTTTTCTTTTTGTGATAAATTGAGCAACGCCATCTTTACTACTGGCAGCTGCCAACAACGTCGCAGTGACGTTTCAGTGCATGAGGCTGCATTTGCGCATGTGCATGTACTGCACCACCTAGTGGCTGCATTGACAGCAAATGCTGCCTTTCGGTAAAGGTCCGACACAGTCTAGCAACACCCTGCTAAATGGTTCTCCAAAAACTGGTATGGGAATTAGAGGTGCCGATTTTATGGTAGGTTGCGGTTTTCCCACAATCTGGCACATATGGCACTTTTTACAAAACTGCTTCACATCCTTGGAAAGACCTGGCCAGTGAAAATATTCCCGCATGTTCTACTATAGAAATTTCATGGGCTATCCTTAATATTTCCCAGTGATACTTGGGCGGTACCATGTGGTGAACAACCGTCCATTCTTCATCCGTATGCCTGTGAGGAGGTCTCCACTTCCTCATCAGAATCCCATTTTTAATAGTAGCCTTCTGGAATTCCCTTTGCATCAACTTCTGTTAGAGCATCTAGGGAATCCTTTTCCATTTTAAAACCCAAGTCCTCAAAAAAATTTAACAAAAAAATGGAAGCACCTGTAACACCCTTCACAAATGTTGTAATTCCCTGCTCCCCACACGACTCATCTCTCACTCAATTTTCTGCTTTTTCTCCTTGCAGAAGAGACTGCACAACTCCAGGGAGAGACAGAGAACCAGGGGCAGTGCTCCAGTGAAAGTCACCCTGACCGTAGCAGAGGCGGTGGCCTTGGAGATCGGCAGGGTGGTGGAGTGCATGGGCATTGGTAATGGAGAGATGGGGGTCTCCCAGATACCTGGTGACAGAATTACATATCACACTGTCATATGGCACATAACAATCAATAACATCAATTTCCTGTCACCACGAACTGAAATTTGAACAATGTTGACTTTTACCCTTTTCCCGTGTCAGTTCTGATTCATATCTTTCATCTCCCACAGGTCCATCAGACATAACAGAGGAACTGGAGTAGGAGGAGACCGCAGAGGAGATTGCGCACTCTGAAGAAGCACCATCAAATGACTCATGCGCATGCTCCACCAGCTCAGATGCGTATACCTCGGTGGGGACTCTGAGGGAAGATAGATGTGTTGTCACATGGGGAGCTGCACACAAGAGAGCACGAGTAGGTATTGGTGATTGGGACAGCAGTTGAAAGGCCCAGGACACACCAAGCACTGCTCAGCTGGACAAAGATGCTGAGCCTCGGGTGTTGTCCATGAAGAAAATTATTCTGGAGCAACAACAGAAATCTGTGAGATTCTGCAGATATTTCCAGAGACAGAGACACAGTGCATGCTTGGAGAGAGTTTGGAGGAGTCCATTTCAAACAAGAATGCCACAATGTCTCAGGTCTTTGTGTTGATTTCCACCTCCATGAAAAGCATGGCCACCTGCATGGAACATCAGACACAGCAGGCAACTGAATGCATGCTTTCCCAGACCAATGGCCTGCATAGTCATTCTGCCACTTTAAACAGGATGGAGGAAAGCCTTGCTGTGGCAGTTCTGTGCCTCACTGAGGTGCAACAAATTGCACTCCAGCTCTTAGCTACCAGGAAAGTGAGGGTGGACCATGAGAGGGAAGATGGGGAAAGGGCACATGGAAATGGGACATTGCTCAAGGCACTCCTACTTCTCATTCATTCTGCCCCTCAATCAGAGCCTCACATGCTGCCTCCAGCCTTGATGGACGAGCCTGCCCCTGCGTAGGTACAGGTGGGGCAGTCTTTGGTGTGGCCCAGAGGATAGATGCCATCGGCATCGCAGCTGTCACAGCAAGAGAATGAGCAGCTTGCCTCTAGCTCTGCTGAAGCCACTTGGATAGCACCATGTAGAAGTAATTGGAAAAGGAAAGACTTTTTAGTTGCACAAGAGGATTTACTTGTGGGTGATCGTAATAATGTTGGTGTGTTAATTTATTGCAAAATGTGAAAAAATCATGCAATTTATTTCACGTTTCTATTGTCCATTCTTCTCCATTGTTGCCTCCCATCTTCCAAATGGATATTAGCCTTCAGGAGGATGGTATGACCAAAGTGGAAAATGAGCAAAGGGTGTGAATGAGATGGAGAGATTTGACTGTGGGAATGATTTGAGGGAATGAGGAGCAGTCCTCACCTTCCTCTTCCTGTAGCTCCAGGCCCCTCTGCAGCACGATGTTGTGCAAGGAGAACTGGCTAAGGTAAATAGACAAAGGCATGAACAGTGGGAAACCTTTAAAGAAACAAATTAAAAAGTTCAACAAAAATACATTCCATTGAAAAACAAAAGGTCAGCAGGAAAAGCTCATCCGTGCTTACTCAAGAAGTTAAGGATAGTATTAAATTAAAAGAGGCTTACAATGTTGCAAAAAATAGTAAGTCTGAGGATTGGGAGTGTTTTAGAAACCAACAAAGTTGATAAAAAAAAGGAAAAATAGAATGAGAATAAACTCGCCAGTAATTGAGTAATTTAGCCAGTAATATAAAAAGATTGTAAGAGTTTTTATAGGTATATAAAAAGGAAGAAAGTAACTAAAGTAAAAATTGGTCCCTTAGAAGCAGAAACAGGAGAAATCATCATGGGAATGAGGAAATGGCAGATGCAGTGAACAAATATTTTATGTCTGTCTTCACAGCAGAAGACACAAGTTCCATACCAGAAATAGATGGTAGCCTAGGGGCACAAAAGAGTGAGGAAATTAAGGAAATTAATATCAGTAGAGAAAAACTGTTGGAGAAACTTAAGGGACTAAAATCTGACAAATCCCTGGGATCCGATGGCCTACACCCTAGGGTTCTAAAACGGATAGCTGCAGAGATAGCGGATGTGCTAGCTATTGTTTTCCTAAATTCCTTAGATTCGGGAATGGTGCCATCAGGTTGCAAATTGGCAAATGTTACACCACTTTTCAAGAAAGGAGGGAGAGAGAAAACAGGGAAGTACAGGACAGTTAGCCTAACAGTCATAGGGGTAATGCTGGAATATTATTTAAGAAATCTTAACAATACACTTAGAAAAGCACAGTATAATTAGAACAAGTCAACATGGTTTTACTAAAGGGAAATACTGTTTGGCAAACAAATTCAAATTTTTTCAAGGATGTAACTAGTAACGGAGAACCAGCAGATGTAGTATACATGGATTGCCAAAAGGCATTCGATAAGGTTCCACATAAAAGTTTAATACACAAGATAAGGGCTCATGGAGTTAGGGGTAATATGTTAGCATTAATAGGAGGATTAGTTAATGGACAGGAAACAAAGAGTGGGCATAAATGGGGCATTTTCAAGTTGGCAGGCAGTGAATAGTGAAGTGCCACAAGGATCAGTGCTGAGGCCTCAGCTATTTACAATCTATATCAATGACTTAGATGAAGAGACAAAGAGTAATGTATCCAAGTTTGCTGATGATACAAAGGTAGGTGCAAAAGTAAGCTGTGAGAAGGACACAGAGGCTGCAAAGATATATAGACAGGTTAAGTGAGTGGGCAACAAGATTGCAGATGGAGTATATTGTAGGGAAGTGTGAAGTTATGCACTTTTATCGTAAGAATAGAAAAGCAGAATATTTTATTTTTAAAAAAGGTGTGAAACTTCTAAGTGTTGATGTTCAGAAACTTAGGTGTGTTCGTACAAGAAACGCAGAAAGTCAACATGCAGGAGCAGCAAGCAATTAAGAAGGCAAATGGCATTTTGGCCTTTATTGCAGGGGGATTGGAGTACAGGAATTGCAATTCCTGTAATTGCTGCAATTGTAGAGAGTTTTGGTGAGACCACATCTGGACTACTATGTGCAGTTTTGCTCTCCACATTTAAGAAAGGATATACTTGTATTGCAAGCAGTACAGCGAAGGTTCACTAAATTGGTTCCTGAGATGTCCTATGATGAGAGGCTAAGAGGGCCTAAAATCTCTGGAGTTCAGAAGAATGAGAGGCGATCGCATTGAAACATAAAAGATTCTGAAGGGGATGGACAGGGTACACACAGAGATTGTGTCCCCTGGTTGAGGAATCTAAAGCCCAGAGGCACAGATTCAGGATAAGGGGCTGATCATTTAGGACTGAGATGAAGAGAAATTACTTCACTCAAAGGGGTGTGAATCTTAGGAATTCTCTATCCCAGAGAGTTGTGGATGCTCGATCGTTGAATATATTTAAGGCTGGGATAGGCAGATTTTCTTAGTGCTGCACTGGAGTGTCAGCCTAGATTTTGTATCCCAGTCTCCAGGACCTTGAGCCCATGACATGTTGGTTCAAAGACAAATGCTACAACTGAGCCACAGCTGACACCTCTAATTCTGCGTTCATCATCCAAATCAAAAGGCTGGTTTACTTCAACATCTCTATGCGGTTCAATATTTTAAAGGCTTGCATCATGCCTCCCCTTCATCTTGTTCATCAAAAGTAGGTTCAGCAGAAGACCATTTCAGTAATATTGTCACTGATGGCCTTTGGGTAATAGCTACCCACTAGTGTGTTAAAAACACAACGGCAACCAGGAAGTTGCCAGATGTGGTTTCTAGTCTCTACTGAGTTAAGTGACCTGAGTTTAGACAGCAATGCAGTTGCTACAACTGTCCTCAGTAGCAGGGCAGGAGAAAAGCAACCAGGGCTCAGTCCTGAGTGATTTAATATTTGATGGTAACTGGTTGAGGTGGTGTTTGTGAAAACTTGAGGTAGATCTACATAGACTATAAAGGTGCAACACTAGGCTCACTTACATGATAGCCATGATGTCATACCTCTCCTTGTAAATGCATTTCTAGGTCATTCTGTTCCACGGCCATATCCTTCATTTAAAGTACACTTTAACACATCAGTTACACATTACAAACACCAATAACCTCCTCTTCTCTTTACAGATGTTGACTGACCCGCGTAGTTGCAGCATTTTCTGTTTTAACTTTGATTTTCTTCCTACCTCTTTGTTTTTGTCTTCAAATTCCTTGATGACTTTTACTCCTCTTTGCTGGTTATCTTCAATTGCTTCTCCTAGGCATTCCAAAAAATGTTCCAGTTCCTTCTCACGATTGTCATACCCTTTAAGACCATATTCAAACAGCTTTTGGCAAATGTCGGTGAACTCAACCTTGTATGTGGTAAATTGTCAAGGACGCTGTCATGTATGGATTATAAAGAACGCCCTAACGCAAACCGCATTTCATTTTGTAAAATGTGATTTTCGCGAATAATTAAATTTATTGCCTTTCATTTTTTTTGCTCATGCTATATTTTACTGTAATGTTGCACATCTTTGAGTTTCTGCAGAGCAATGAGCAGTATAATTGCAACTGAACCAGTGTCAGTTCTTCATTTGTAGCAGGCATAATAACAAAACTCCCCTCCCTGCAACATGTTTGCTAATCACCTTTCACACTTTATGTGTGAGTCTAGACAGTGAATGTTTGTAGCTTTTCTACCACCCAGGGAATCTCAGCTGAACCCGATCATGTTGTCTCCATCTGGCATCCACCACATAAACCCACTTCTAACGAGGATCTCCGCATAATGGTCAGGAATAGGAACCCTGCCGATTCTTTCCTCCTTAACCCAGGGCGCAAAGGCAAATTGTAGTACAGCTGATATCAGCTAACTCAGCACAGAATAATTATCGCAAATTGTATTTTCCGGTCCTGTCAGGTTTGGCTATTCCCTGCCTTAACCCGGTACCAGGCTCTAAAATTGAAGTTTAAAGAATCGCTAAACTATTTGCAAGTTTCTAATGTTAAAAAGTAAGAAAAAATGCGTTTCTATAGCATCTTTCACAACTCGAGGCATACCAAAGCGCTTTACAGTCAATGAAGTAGCTTTTAAGTGTCATCACGCAGCAAGCTCCCACAAACAGTGCGATCATGAGCAGCTAATCTGCTTTTTTATGGTATTGATTGAGGGATCAATATTGGCTCAGTTAATTTCTTTCCAACATTAGAAATTTCACCATTAGAGACTGTCCCAAATAGCTCAACAAGTTAATCTAATCAGCAGCTAAGTCATATGAATCAGGTTAAGTGTGAACGCAGAGCAACAATACAAGCACTACCATTGCTCTCAGCACTCCTGATTAGAGAAGGTGAAGTGATGCCTTGTTGGAAGTCGATGTTGGATGCAGACAGAGTTCGGAAGAAGGGTCATTGACCCGAAACGTTAACTCTGCTTCTCTTTCCACAGATGCTGCCAGACCTGCTGAGTGGTTCCAGCATTTCTTGTTTTTATTTCAGATTTCCAGCATCCGCAGTATTTTGCTTTTATTTTTGGATGCAGACAGGATTGGGCTCAACGGGAGTACTTGAAATTGTTTTGGTGCTACTGGGCTTTAATAATTACCTTCACAAAATTGTTCTGATGTGTGACTTCATAAACCCCAATTTGTTATCCATGGGTGTAAATATGAAATGAAGATGGAGCAAACATAATAAAGTTTGGAGGTAACAACAGTGCCCCATTAAACTGCTTAATACATACAGGACATTTGTAAAGGGATATATTTCCACGAATTCTGGCACTCCAGGTAGCAGTAAAAGCTTTCGTGCTTCAAGATCTTCTGTGAACATAGTGTTAAACAGACCAGGTCCATTCAGATATTCTACATAAGCGGCCTTAAATAAAGAAAGGAGTTATTAAATCAAGAAAAAACTTGCTTCACTGCAAGAGGAGCTATGGCCCAATTCTAAGCACAACTTCAAATTCAAGTGGAGTAAATAAAGAATCGTAATGCAGTGCAAATGTTTGCATCAGCAATCAGGGTGTTCCTCACTTGTAGAACAATTCTGGTACAGTGGAAAGTGTTTACCCCCAACTGAAAAGTTACACAAAATCATTGGACCTCCCAGCATGCCCTGTGTGCACAATTCTGCCACCATACTTAATATAGTATAACATTGGAATTAATGAGTTATACAAATTATTCATTTATCCGAACTGGGAGGTTTCTCAAACTGTTTGGATAGTTGGATCTCTTTAACATTTCCATTTTCTACACTTGATTTTTATTCTTGATTCTCTTCCTGATTTTCTTTTCCCTTGAATGTCAACTTAACAATATAGGAAAGTTACAAAAGGAAAATTTAGAAAGGCAAAAGAGGGAGTATAATGTACTTCACCTTAGTTTTCACAAAAAAGGTGAATATTGAAACTGTAGAACAAGAGGTGCATTAGTGGAGGTTATTATTCAAGGAGGTACAATAACTTAAAGAAGTTAGAATAAGGACCTGACTTGGGAACAAAGCAAGAATGGTATTGGTTAGTAACAAACCATGCTGTAGATTTATCCACGCGGCCATCAGGCAAGTTTTTTCATTAGCTAAGCTGACACATGCAGATGTCACCCTGTTCAATAACTTCCAAACTAAACTCCTGAGGAATCCAGACAGAGCTTCTGTTTGTCTATTAAGAAGCACATTCTTTCCCCATAGGTACTCTATCCGTTTACCCAATTAAAGATAGTTTATGTGCAGGTCAGCAGAAGGTGCTGCCTTAAGGATCTGTGAGGTACTACTGGAGTTTAACCAGCTAACATTGCACAGTTTACCAACACAGAGAACTGGCAAATTTCCCACTGCTTCTCCCTACCCACTCAGGCTTACAGGATTATCTGGAACTGTGTGGATGAAATCCCAGCCAATGTTTTCAGGTTTGCCTCTCCGGGTTCCTTTAATTGGCTCACATTGGCTGGTCAATCAACAGTGAGTCAAGAGTAATCGAGAGGTAGTCGAGAGACTCACCTGGCTCACGTATCAGATTTTTTAAACCTACCACAGAGAGTGGTCTTAGTTCTCAACTTTCATTGCCAGGCAGGTCATCTTAGGGAGCCCATGAAGACCCTTCTTGCCTCCACCGCTCAACTGGGCACTGGCTGGGGTTGGCGGTGCAGGGAGTTACATCTGACAGGCTACA
Source organism: Heterodontus francisci (assembly GCF_036365525.1). Classification (NCBI taxonomy): domain Eukaryota; kingdom Metazoa; phylum Chordata; class Chondrichthyes; order Heterodontiformes; family Heterodontidae; genus Heterodontus; species Heterodontus francisci. Next base: position 37,971,295 of record NC_090394.1, on the reverse strand, counting down.
GAACTTGAATTTCCATTGGAATTAGCATATGTTCTGTAACTTCTGTTTTTATTGTAATCATAAAAATTCTGCCAATCTGCAGGGTTATGGTTAACAACAGTTTTTTTTTAGATTTTATAAAGAGTTTGCAGAAATCAGTTGGGAGAAAATAAATATCAAATGCAAATTAAACAGACCTGCAGTCTCTCCACAATATTTCTAGTACTTGGTGATGTTTGGAATTTTTTGTGTGATCTCAGGGTATGCAATAATGTAATGCCTGGTGACAACAACACCTTCAGTTTCCCAACTCCACACCTCCCCATGAGAGGAAGTGAATCTGCTACCACCAGAATATTGCTGTGCTTAAGTTCTCCAACTTGTTATGTCTCCACTTAAACCCAAATGCCCTTAAACTCCTCTCTTGAAAGTGCTGAATACAGTCAGTCATCCCAAAGGATGTCTCATGCGAGAGTCTAAACTGGGCATTTTTGACAGCTTTTTATTCATTCATGGGATGTGAGCTGTCGTTAGCAAGGCCAGCATTTATTGACCATCCCTAATTCCCCTTCAGATGATGGTGGTGAGCCACCTTCTTGAACCGTTGCAGTTCATATGGTGTATATACGCCCACAATGCTGTTAGAAAGGGAGTTCCAGATTTTTGACCTAGCGACAATGAAGGAACGGCAATATACTTTCAAGTCAGTATGGTATGTGACTTGGAGGAGAACTTGCAGGTGGTGGTGTTCTGATGCATTTGCTGCCCTTGTCCTTCTAGGTCACGGGTTTGGAAGGTGTTGTCAAAGGTGCTTTGGCAAGTTGCTGCAGTGCATCTTGTAGATGGTACACACTGCTGCTCTGTGTGCGGGTGGAGGAGGGACTGAAAGTTTAAGGTGGTGGGTGGGATGCCGATCAAGTGGGCTGCTTTGTCCTGGATGGTGTCGAGCTTCTTGAGTGTTGTTGGAATTGCTCTCATCCAGACAAGTGGAGAGTATTCCATCACACTCCTGACTTTGCTTTGGAGATGGTGAACAGGCTTTGGGGAGTTAGGAGGTGAGTTACTCACTGCAGAATTCCCAGTCTCTGACCTGCTCTTGTAGGCACAGTATTTCGAACATAAGAAATAGGAGGAGTAGGCCATTCAGCCCCTCAAGCCTGCCCTGCCATTCAATAAGATCATGGCTGATCTGTCCCAGGCCACAACTCCTCTTTCGGGTCTGCTCCGCCTAACCCTTGACTCCCCAAGATTTCAAAAATCTATCTACCTCCTCCTTAAATACATTTAGTGACCTAGCCTCCACAGCTTTCTGAGGCAGCCAATTCCAGAGATTCATCACCCTCTGAGAGAAGAAATTCCTTCACAACTCAGTTTTAAATCTGTGCCCCCTTATTCTGTAATTATGTCCCCTAGTTTGAGATTCCCCCACTAGTGGAAACATCTTCTCAACATCTACCGTCAAGCCCCCTTAAAATCTTATATGTTTCTATAAGATCACCTCTCATTCTTCTAAACTCCAATGAATAAAGGCCTAACCTGTTTAGCCGTTCTTGATAAGACAACACCTTCATCCCAGGAATCAGCCGAGTCAACCTTTTCTGAACTGCCTGCAATGCTAGTATATCCTTCTTTAAATACGTGGACCAAAACTGTACGCAGTACTCCAGGTGTGGCCTCACCAACGCCCTGTAGTTGTAACAAGACTTCCCTATTTTTAAACTCTAACCCCCTAGCTATAAAGGCCAAAATTCCATTTGCCTTCCGAATTACTTGCTGCACCTACATGCTAACCTTTTGTGTTTCATGCACAAGAACACCCAGATTCCTCTGTACTGCAGTATTTTGTAGTCTTTCTCCATCTAAATAATAATCTGCCTTTTTATTCTTCCTACCAAAGTGGATTACCTCACACTTTCCCACATTGAACACCATCTGTCAAGTTTTTGCCCACTCATTTAACCTATCTATATCCCTTTGCAGATTCTTTGTGTCCTCATCACAACATGCCTTCCCACCTATTTTTGTATTGTCAGCAAATTTGGATACACTACACTCTGTCCCTTCCTCTAAGTCATTAATATAGATAGTAAATAGTTGAGGCCCCAGGACCGATGCTTGTGGCACCCCAACCTGAAAAAGACCCATTGATCCTGACTCTCTGCCTTGTGTGTGTTAGCCAGTCCTCAATCCATGGCAACACATTACCCCCAATACCATGAGCTCTTATTTTGTGCAATAACCTTTTATGTGGCACGTTATCAGACGCCTTCTGAAAATCCAAATACACTACATCTACTGGTTCCCCTTTATCCACTCTGCTTGTTACATCCTCAAAGAACTCTAACAAATTTGTCAAACATGATTTCCCTTTCATAAAACCATGTTGACTCTGTTTGATTACATTATGTTTTTCTAAATGTCCTGCTATTTCTTCCTTAATAATGCACTCTAGCATTTTCCCAATGACTGATGTTAAGCTAACTGGTCTGTAGTTTCCTGCTTTCTGTCTCCCTCCTTTCTTGAATAGGGGTGTCACATTAGCAGTTTTCCACTCCGCTGGTACCCTACCAGATTTCAGTGAGTTTTGGTATATTATGACCAATGCCTCCACTATCTCTGCAGCTACTTCTTTTAAAACCCTTGGATGCAGGCCATCAAGTCCTGGAGACTTACTTGCCTTTAGTCCCATCAGTTTGTCCAGCACCTTTTCCCTCATAATACAGATTGTTACTAGTTCCTCCCTCCCATTTACACCTTGCTCATTTATTATTGTTGGGATGTTTATCGTGTCCTCCACCATGAAGACCAATGCAAAATATTGGTTTAAATTATCTGCCATTTCCCTGTTCCCTGTTATTAATTCGCTAGTCTCATCCTCCAAGGGTCCCACGCTTACTTTAGCTACTCTCTTCCTTTTAATATACCCGTAGAAGCTCTCACTGTTTGTTTTTATATTTCTTGCCAATTTACTCTCAAACAATTTTCTCCCTCTTTATTAGTTTTTTAGTCATCCGCTGCTGTTTTCTAAAAAATTCCCAATCCTCTGGACTACCACACATTTTCGCCACATTGTACGCCTTTGTTTTTGATTTGATACTCTCCTTAACTTCCTTTGTTATCCACAGGTGGTTCATTGTTCTCTTCGAGTCTTTCCTTCTGACTGGAATAATGTTTGCTGAGTGTTATGAAATATCTGCTTAAAAGTCTGCCACTGCTTATCTACTGACTTCCCCTATAGTCTATCTTCCAAGCCCACTTTAGACAACTCTTTCTTCATACCTCTGTAATTGCCCTTGTTTAAGTTAAAGATACTGGTTTGAGATCCGAGTTGCTCACCCTCCAACTGAATTTGAAATTCTACCATATTATGATCGCTTCCCCCTAAAGGATCCTTAACTACGAGATCTCTTATTAATCCTACCTCATTTATATGGCTGGTCCAGATAAATTTTTGGTCAATGGTAACCCCCAGGATGTTGTACGTGGGGGATTCAGCGATGGTAATACAGTTGAACGTCAAGAGGAGATAGTTAGATTTTCTCTTGTTGGTGATGGTCATTGCCGGGCACTTCTGTGGCACAAATGTTACCTGCCACTTATCAGTTCAAGCCTGAATGTTGCTGCTGCTTGTCTTGCTGCTGCTTGTCATGCTGCTTGTGCGCCTACTTCAGTATGTGAGGAGTTGCAAATGGTACTGAACACTATGCAATCATCAGCAAACATCCCCACTTCTGACCTTATGTTGGAAGGTCATTGATGAAGTGGAAGATGACTGAGACTAGGACACTACCCTGAGGAACTCCTGCAGCAATGTCCTGGGGCTGAGATGATTGGTTTCCACAATAACCTCAACCACCTTCCTTCATGCTAGGTGTGATTCCAACCAGTGGAGAGTTGACCCCTGATTCCCATTGACTTCAATTTATCTAGGGCTTATTGATGCCACACTTGGTCAAACGCTGCCTTGATGTCAGGAGCAGTCACTCACACCTCACTTCTGGAATTCAGCTTTTTTGTCCATGTTTGAACCAATGCTATAAGGTCTGAAGCCGTGTGGTCCTGGCAGAAACTAAACAGAGCATCAGTGAGCAGGTTATTGCGAAGTGCCTCTTGATAGCACTGTTGATGACACCTTCCATCACTTTGCTATTGAACTACGGCAAGGCATCACAACAGTGTCTAATCCTGTCCTCACACAACATCCATGCGCATAGCTGTACTTTCCAGCAGCCGTCACTGGACAGGGCTTAGGAGTGAACAGTGCATTTGATTTTTTCCTACCAGGCTAATTTTAGTGTCTCCTTGAACGAGATCAGTTGACCAAAACATTAATCTAAAATAAAGTAATCATTAGAAGGAACTGAACTCTTGTTAAGAAAAATATTTAAGTGAAGATGTAATTGCTGAATGCACTGCTTAATTTACAATACAAGAAGTTTGCTTACCTTATGTAAAGCCAGCTCCTCTTCTTGCAACCTATTCTTCTCGAGTTTTTTAAATGCCACATCTTCATGGTACACCAAATTCGCAACAGCACTGCGATGCATTTCTAAAGCCATTTCCTTCTTTAACAAATAGAGACTTTTCAATTCATGATTTTTGTAAACCATATTTTCTTCCCTTCCACTTTCTTTGATTTCTTTAAGTCAGCTACTATCAATGTCCCAGCTCATGAGACAGGTAATTGCTCCCAGGTCTCTGCCAATGTAAAGCTGGCTGCCTCAAAATCATAGATTTGCATTTAAGTAGCACTTTTCACAATCTCAGGATGTCCCAAAGCACTTCATAGCCAATGAAATGTTTTTGAAGTGTAGTCACTGTTGGAATGCTGGCAATGTGGCAGCCAATTTGCACATAGCAAGGTCCCACAAACAGCAATGTGATAATGACCAGATGATCTGTTTTAGTGATGTTGGTTAAGGGATAAATGTTGCCCAAGACACTGGGGAGAACTCCTTTGCCCTTCTTTGAAATAATAGTTTGGAAGCTTTGATATCCATTTGAGAGAGCAGATGGGACCTCAGTTTAATAATTCATCCAAAAGACGGCAACTCTGACAGTGCAATACTCCTTCAGCACTGCACTGGAGTGTCAGCCTAGATTTTGTGCTCAAGTCTCTGGAGTGGGGTTTGAACTCACAACCTTCTGACTCAGAGGCAAGAAAGTTACCAACTGAGCAATGGCTGACACCTAAAAGGTACAGGATGGCATTCTCTCCTCCCTTGTAGGTTGAGCCAGGCATGTTCCTGGCACCACTCCACAGAGGTGTGTAGTTCTGGCAGACAGATCTTTACATGTTTGCCCACCTTCCATGATCCTTTAGCACAGCATATTGCATCTCTAATACTCTGCATCCTTTCAAAAAGATGCTTTTTTCCCCTTCTTTGTCCTGCTGTAATAGTGATGGTATATAGAAAGTATCATTTACTTCCAGCAAATAGTGTTAGGGTCCAGACTACAGTACAGCTGACTTTTAAAAATTGTCTCTTTTTCCTGTTAATTTCTCCCCTCCCCTCTATTGCTGAAAGATGTGGTCTCATTGCTGGGGTTATGGGTGCATGGTGGCTATCCATTTGTGAGCCTAGCCATTGGATGGCAAAGGCTATTTGATCACAGGAGACATCCCACTGAGCTTATTTTCATCTTCTTTCAACACTGCCTATCTCTGGGGTTGTTGGAGAGCGATCAGTAGCTGGTACACTAGTCGATTTCTTTCCTCCTTAACTCAGGGCACTGAGGCTAACTGCAGTATTCCACCACTGCTGTGACTGAGATCAGCTAATTCAACGCAGACTGAGGATGGAATCAGGGCCCTTCCTGTTCTATGTAGCTCATTTATTCATAGCCTTAACCAACTGCATCATTGGGAGAGCCTTTTTTCTCTTAAAAAGAACCATTATCAATCAGACATGGCTGGATTGTGAGCTTGGTGGCCCTGAAATCTTAATAGAGTGTTTGCAAAGCATCTGTATGTAAAGAAAGTATTTATATTTATTATAAAAACAAGAAATGCTGGAACCACTCAGCAGGTCTGGCAGCATCTGTGGAAAGAGAAGCAGAGTTAACGTTTCGGGTCAGTGACCCTTCTTCGGAACTATTCGTTCGTCACTGACCCGAAATGTTAACTCTGCTTCTCTTTCCACAGATGCTGCCAGACCTGCTGAGTGGTTCCAGCATTTCTTGTTTTTATTTCAGATTTCCAGCATCCGCAGTATTTTGCTTTTATTTATATTTATTACATGTAGCCTGCAGCTTGGGCTTGTCTGGGGGTACCTCCTACACCCAAAAGATCTGCAAACACTCAGTTTGAGCTCACATATGAAGAATGGCCATCTGAGTGAGGTACTTGAGAATGGCTGCCATTGTTAGAACCATATCTCAGCAAGGACTCAATGCAATTAGGAGAGGGGGAGGTTGGGGAAAAATTGGTAGAAACTTTGAGCTGCAAATGTTTCTTGAAAGCTAAAGATTCACGTCATGCTCACAACACAACATATATATATAAGAAATCTGAGTAACTCAGCTTAATAGTACTTGGAATGTAAGTCTATTTGGTGGTTTAAAATATTTATTAAATGGTTGCGATGGAAATTCTCAAGACTAATGGGCTTCAGATAGTTTGTTTACCTTAGTGGTAGAAAAAGACTGTAATCCATGTATCACTGCATTAAATCGAACATTGGACAGATTTGGCTGCAGTTCATTTTGTTTGAATAATTCTCTAAACATACAAAGTTGGGTGCCAAATGTGCATTACGTGCAATCAAACAAATCCTTAACTTTAGACGAGAAGCATCTCATTACAACATCAGTTACACCTCTGGTCCATTGCTACTAAACACTTACTGTGGTCTTATCTATTAATCTGAAGTCCAGGTACATCAGATTAGGCAGGAAGGCAGGAATGTACATACTATACCGTTCATCTTCACAGACAGGATTCCCAGCCAAGTTCAGTGTGCGCAGCTTCTTAAATCTCCTTAGGTAGATAATCTGTAAGAACAAAATTACTGTAATCTAGAAAACTGTACAGAAATATTAAGCACTAATAATCAAAAAGAAAACACTGACAAACCAGAAGATGGAATGATGAATGGTGAGCCCCATTTAAATAAAATTGCTTACAGTTTCCAAATTACTGATGTGATTTTTTCCAATAGAGAAGATTTGCAGGTTTACTAACAAGTCCATGTTTTCAATATTGGAAATTCTGTTACTGTACAGACTGAGGTCTTCCAGCTTAACCAGTTCATCCAGGCCTTCAATCATCTCAATGTTATTAAAGGACAAATCTAGAAGAAGAAAAACAATTGGACATTTTTTCCCCCAATTATCTCCTCTTCTCTCCTTTGCATACAGTTCCAGAGGCTCTCCAGTACCTCGTCCAGGTAGCTATTCATTATGTGAGTTTGGATAGTTACTGGTCTCCATATTGTTAACCGGCAGGATTGCTTTCTATCTTTGATTTTGCAACCTGGTTGCTCTTGTACCAATCAGAAAGTGAAGAAGCATCCTATAATCATACTAATACAAAACTTTTTTTAAAGGGATTTTTTTTCCTTCTAAATTTCCCCTCTCCTTCAGAAGGCATAACTCATGTTGGGGTTTGCTTTAGTGGGCATGGGATGCCCTCCTTGCCCAAGTGGTCTTTTTACATGAAGCTACACAATGAGAGTTGGTTGGCTATCCCACTAGGACACAATTCAGTCTTCACTTGACTGACACACATAACATTTTTCAGCAGTGCTCCTGGCTCATAGGAACAGAAAGCAGGCTATTCAGTGCCACAAGCCTGTTCTGCTATTCAGTTAGATCATTGTTGATGTCACATTCCTGGCTGATTTTTTTTTTTAAATAGCCAGCATATAGTTGAATGAAAACAGAGCTAAGGTGTGTGAGATACTGAGTTCTTCATCACTTACCTAGCCACACCAGGTTGGTCAATGTGTTCAGTCCCTCAATCTTTTCAATGACATTATTATCTAACTGGAGTTTGGTTAGTATTTTGAACTGCCACAGATTGTCGATCTTCAGTATATCTACATCAGGGAGATCAATCAGAGATTTCGAAACAAAAAAAATTACAATAAAATGAATACCTACACAAATATTTTCTTTGAGGGCAAGACTGCTTTTCAAGGTAATTTCTGTTTACAATTTCTTCCAGTTGATTGCCTTAAACCTTAATTTACATTTCTAGATTTCTATTATTTCAAATTCCCAGTTGTTATAAACTTACTTCCCGTTTTCTCAACCCATCATACTGTTGCAACTTCCTTCAGTCTTAAATTCCCTCCCACACTCCAAGTTCTTTGACTCTGGCCCTGCTTTATCTCAGTGCCTTCAGCCACAGTGGCCCTACTATCTGAGACACCCTCCCTAAATCCCTCCACCGCTCTGTCTTTGAAAGCCTTCTGAAAAACCTATTTAGTAGTACAGAACTTGAGTATTGCTGAAAATAGAGATATGTTGTCGAAGCTTTTTGTCATCAGGAGAATCGCAAGAATGACCAATGTAAGGGAAAATAACAACTTATACTGCATGAGAAGAGAGCAAGTTGGTTGGCAAGTAGACTCTGATTGGATGAGGCATTGCCATGGAGAATGCACCAGTTTATGATGACTGACAGTTAACAGCCAAGCTTTGTTTGAAATTTAAACCAGGCAGCTTGACTCTGATTGGTCAAGGCATTGCCCTGAGGAATGAACCAGCGAATGACAGTCATTTATTTTGTTCAACTGAAACAGGCGCGATGTTTGTACATATTCTTTCTGTCTGCAAAGAACAGGGCCCTATGTATTAATATATGTAGCTTCAAGTATGCACAAATGCGCCACACTATGAGCCCGACTGACAATCTTAACTTGGTTGTTGGTGTAATTCTTAGCACACTGTGGATTATTTAGCAAATGTTGTCCAATCGCGAAATCATATCTAATGTTGGACATTGTGTTTTGCATTTTACAAGCACGGGCTGGTTGATTATGGCCCGTACCTTGCCCGTTGCAAACAGCAGAAGAGACATGTTGTTTGATACGATCTGCCAGTCTATGGGACGTACGTCCTATATACCTAGTATCACACTGGCATTGAAATTAATTTATCACATTACTCATTTGTGTGATAGGAAGGACGTCTTTTTGGCTTGACGGCAGCATCCTTTTAGTGGCAAACACCACACGTGTTGCTACTGCATAGTAGCAGCGTGAAACAGCTAGCTTTACCCGTCACTCAAAGCTTGGAAATTAACTGTCAGTCACCATTAACTGGTGCATTCTTCACGGCAACGTCTCCTCCAATCAGAGTTCACTTCACTTGCCAACCAATCAGCACTCTCTTATGCAGTATAAGTTGTTGTTTTCCCTTACACTAATTATTCTTGCGATTGTCCTGATAAGTGCAAGACAAAAAGCTTTGACAATACGTCTCTATTTTCAGCAAAAACTCATTTCTTAAATCAAGCTTTCGGTCACCACCTCTAACTCTCTAACTATGGTACAGGCTCTGTTCCTTTGGCCTCAGGCCTCCCCCTCTCGGTGCAACACTTTGGAACATTATTTTACGTTAATAACTTATATTTACAAAGTAGACTTATGAACAATGACATGTTAATTACAGGCTATTCAGATCCAAGTGGGCTCAAGCAACACAGGAATAGATTTTTTTCACATATATATATATATATATATATATGCAAGGGAACATTCTTTGGCAATCACTACAGATTGTTTATTTATATATCTGCAGTATATTATACCACAAACTATCAATATCTTGTTTATCAAACTTATGAAGAACAGTCACTGGTGCAGATCTAAAATATACTTCGGTAATCAAGTTGAAGATGATGGACATCTTTGAAGTCAATTCCTTCCAACTGGGCTATTTGTCCAGCTCTTCCCGTTGGTCCCTGTTTCTTTACTGCCTCTTCAAGCATTTCATCATTTATGACACTGGGCTCAATTGTTTTATACAGCCGGCTCATTTTGAATTGTTGTATTCACTTAATAGGAAGAAAACATTTTTTAAACATACATGTCAGAACAAATAGTCAACTTTTATATAACATTATAATGAATGGACTACAAATGCCTGGTGCTGCCGCAACTGTCAGTGGTTGCCACATAGATCAAGCTCAGTCTTTCTCTGTAAAGACACAGAGCGAAAGGGCAGGTCGCCCTCAGCTACACTCACACACCTCTCAGTGGATGATTACACAACTCTATTTGGATGGGTCTAGTGAAAATAAATGGTGTATCCTGCTTTTATTTGTGCTGGCAGCACAAATGCAGCCTCTTCCACTGGAACGTCACTGTCTGCAACGTTCAGGCAGCTGCCAGGATGAAAAATGGCGCTGCTCAATTTATCACAGAAAACCAAATGGAACCCGAAAATCTACTCAATGGTTGCCATCGCTGCCTCCATCCCACCTCCAACAGTCCCCCGCTCCCTCCTGCCATTGAGCTTCTCGCTACTGGTCCCTCCTGCGCCCGTCTTTTCACTGCTGGCTCCCCGCTGCCTTCCCTTAAGCACTCGCTACAGCCTCGCTGCGCAATGATGTTTTCCCACGCCTGCGCCAATTAGTCCTGGCAAGATGGTAGGCTGCGCATGCGCAGTATCTCTCTGAAGGCTGGAGATTGTTTGTGCATGTGCGCAGCTTGGAGCGCTCTGATGACGTCGGCGGGCCGCTGCGTTGTCAGGAGTCATTTTGTTTTTGTAATGAGGCAATAAACAGACAGAAGCAAATCACTTGGGGTCCAAATGCTGCTGGAACTTTTTACGTGTTACTGTCACATCCATCAGATTTGTCAGTCTTCAATTTCCTGTGTAATCTTGGTTAGAGAGCAGAAAAATGCATCTTTCATGGCAGCCTTGCTGTTGAACTCCGACAAGTATCCACTGGCTCAATGATAAATGCAACATATGATGTAGTACTGAAACAAAAGCAAAATACTACAGATGCTGAAAATTTTAAATAAAAACAGAAAGTGTTAGAAATACTCAGCAAGTGAGGCAGCATTCTGAGTTACGCTCTCCACCAATGCTGCCTGATCTGCTGAGTATTTCCAGCATTTTCTGGTTTTATTGACAAAGTGACTCCTGACAACGCAGCAGCCCACCGACGTCATCACAGTGCTTGAAGCTGCGCACATGCGCAAACAATCTCCTGCTCTCAGTGAGATGCTGAGCATGCGCAGCCTACATCTTGCCAGGACTAATTGGCGCATGCGCGGGAAAACGTCATCAGCTACTCGCTCCCCTCGCCTGCTTCCCCACACTGAGCTACTTTCTCCCGCCCCACTGGCCGCTCTCCCCCCTCGGCCACTCGCTCCAGGCCTTGATGCTTTCTCTCCCTCCCACCTCCTCCCCACCGGTCACTTCCCCCACCTCAGCCGCTCGCTCCAGACCTCGCCACTGCTCCCCCCACTCTCCTCGGCCAATTCTTCCCCGTTCCTCGTTTCCCGCCACCCCACTCTCCAGCTGCTCGCTCCCCACTTCCCCCCCACCCCCGGATGCTCGCTCTAGGCCGCGCCACTTCCCTCCTCTTGGCCACTCGATCCCACGACGCCCTGTCACCCCTCGTGGCCCATCTTGCTTCTTCGGGCGGTGCACGGAGAACAAATGAACGTGGGAGTGAGTGGCTGAGAGGAGGGAACTGGCATGGCCGAGAGCTAATATCTGGCGTGGGGGGGCGGGGTGAGGTGCAGAAGCGGAGAGCCAGCGGCCAGAGAGTGGGGTGGCGGTGGGGGTCAAGAGGCCAGCAGCGGGGAACAATCGGCCGAGGGGAGGGGAAAGGGAGGAGCAGTGGTGAGGTCTGGAGCGAGCGGCTGAGCGAGGAGGGGTGGGGGAACAGCGAGGCTGTAGCAAGTGTGAATGTGTGGATTGGGAGAATGAGAGATTGTGGAATGGAGGCGGGGGTGAGGCGTTGGGGCAGAAATTCACAGAGTTATTTCCTCCATAAACTTCACTGTGTAAGTGTTGACTTCACCGTCCCATAGAAAATTGCTTAACATTCCAAATTTCAATGGCAGTATCATACCAGAGATCTTCTTTGTCAAAAAATCAAAACAGTTGAGCAAGAGACATCCAAGAAATGATACAAATGAAGCAATGGCGGGAGGGAGCAGGGTGACTGTTAGGGATGGGTGGAGGCGGCAATGGCAACTTTTGAGGGGATTTTCGGGTTGAAGTTGTTTTTCTGTGATAAATTGAGCAGCGCCATCTTTAATCCTGGAAGCTGCCTGAACGTCGCTGACAGTGACGTTTCAGTGGAAGAGGTTGCATTTGCGTATGTGCTAGTACTGTGCCACGTAGTGGTTGCCTTGTCAGCAAATGCAGCCTTTTATTAATGTAGTATCAAGCTGTACTGACCAGTTTTGAAACAAGATTTTTGACAACATGACTAATATCAAATGTATATAAAACAACTTGAATTTATGTAGTGCCTTTTTTAAAAATCCCAAGAATCAGAAGCAGACAAAAAAGGATGCCAAGCTAAAGGAGTTATTAGGAAGGGTAACCAAAAGCTTGGTCAAAGAGATGAGTTTTAATGAGGGTCTTGGAGTCACAGAGTCATTACGGCATAGAAGGAGGACATTTGGCCCATCGAGTCCATGCTGATTCTCTGTAGAGCAATCCAATCAGTCCCATTCCCCCTCTCTATCCCCATCGCCCTGCAAATTTATTTCCCTCAAATGCCTATCAATTTTTCTTTTGAAATCATTCATCGTCTCCACTTCCACCACCCTTGTAGGCAGTGAGTTCCACTCGCTGTGTAAAAATGGTCCTCCTCATATCCCCCCTGCATCACTTGCCCAAAAACCTAAATCTGTGTCCCCTAATCATATACCATCAGCTAATGGGAACAGCTTTTCTTTGTCTGCCTTATCTAAACCTATTATAATCTTGTACATCTCTATCAAATCTTCCTTCAATATCCTCTGCTCCAAGGAGAACAACCCCAGCTTACACAATCTAACCTTGTAGATAAAATCCCTCAGCCCTGGAACCATTCTGGTAAATCTCTTCAGCACCCTCTCAAGGACCCTCACATCCTTCCTAAAGTTGGTGACCAGAACTGGATGCAATACTCTAGTTATGGCCTAACCAGAGTTTAGTTGAGATTCAGCATAACTTCCCTGATTTTGTAATTAATTACCTCTATTTACGATGGGCTGAATGGCCTCTTTCTGTGCCATAGCTTTTCTATGGTTCGAGATACTTTGTGAACTACTCCCTCAATATGTCCTGCCACCTTCAAAGATCTATGCACATGCACTCCCAGGTCCCTCTGTCCCTGTACACTCTTTAGAACTGTGCCATTTAGTCTATATTGCCTCTCCCTTTCCCTTCTGCTGCATGTCTGCTCATTCTGCTAGCCTATCTTGTCCTGTTACAGTCAATTGGTATCACCCTCATTGTCTGTCACACCTCCAAATTTGGTATTATCTGCAAATTTTGAAACTTTACTCTGTATTCCAATATCCAAATCATTTATATATATGAAAAATACAATAGTCCTAGCACTGAACCTTGGGGAACACCACTGTCTACCATCCTCCAGTCTGAAAAATGACCCTTTACCATGACTCGCTGTTTTCTGTCCATAAGCCAATTTTTTATCCAAGCTGACACTGACCCTCCTATTCCACGAGCCTCAATTGTTAACCAGACTGTTATGTGGTACTTCGTCAAATGCTTTATAAAATCCATATAGACATCATTCATTGCTTTCCCTTCATCAACCTTCTCTGTTAGTTAACCAAAAAATTTAATTAAATTAGTCAAGCGCGATCTGCCTTTTAGAACTCCGTTCTGGCTCTCCTGAATTAACTCAAACCTCTCAAAATGCCTGTTGATTTTTTTCCCTGATTATTGTTTCTAAAACCTTACCCACCACTAACCAGCTTGTAGTTGGTAGGAATGACCTTACACCCGTTCTTGAATAAGGGTGTCACATTTGCCACTCTCCAATCCTCTGGCATCTCCCCTGTATCTAGGGAAGATTGGAAGATTACGGCAAGCCCTTCTGCTATCTCCACTCACACTTCCTTTAGCAACCAGGGAGTTGTATACATTCATAATGCTGCAATTCCATCATGGCCTCGACGGAAACCTGACTGAGGGGTGATGACACCTTCCTCCGAAATGAAGCCTCCCCGCCTGGCAAAACCTTCCACCACTTGCCTTGCCCAAACCGCCACGATGGTTGTGTAGATCCTATCACCAAATCACACCTTGGTCTGTCCCCCATTTCTCTGGCACCTTCTCCTCCTTTGAGCATCTCACTTTGTACCTATCTTGACTCTAATCCCTCTCCCTGGCAACAGCCTGAGGCTGAACCAGACATTTACAACCTTGGAGTGGGCAACTAGGGAACAGAGTTTGTAGCGGGGACCAAAAATAGACCATCACATAGGATGTAATTTGTGACTTTGGGAATAGCCGTTTTGGTACTGTGGCAGGGTTGGAAACCTGATTGGCTATGTAGCTGTCTATTTTTGACCACTTTTGGTTACATTTCTATAGACAGATTAGTCACACTCGTGAAACGTTGGAAGAGATTAGTGTGGTCAACTATATCAGTGGCTGAAGACAGATCAAGAATGAGAAGGAGGGATAGTTTACCTCAGTCATATTGGATGCCATTTTTGACTTTGATAAGGGCCGTTTTAGTTACGAGGCACGGATGGAAATCTGACTGTGTTGAGTTTCCCATCACATATCCGCTACATCGCCAAGCCTACCTCCTTCCACCTCCATAACATCGCCCAACTCCACACCTTGCCTCACATTATCAGCTGCTGAAATGCTCATCCATGCCTTTTTTACTTCCAACCAACCATTCTAATGCTTTAATGGCTGGCCTCCCATCATCCATACTCCATAATTGTAACAGAAACTCCAAGCTAGTGAACAGAAGCTGGCTGTCAGTGGCAGTTAATTGGTTGTAAGTGCTAGTTACTGTGTCCACGAAACAGAGTGTAACTTGGGTATGGCTGCAAAAGGTGTATAAAAATAAAGAGTATCTGCTGATGCATCGAGTGTTTGTAAAAGGAGTGCATCATAGATGGAGTGCAAAAGTTCGGAATTTAGTGAGGATGAGGGTGGTGCTGCTTTTGCCTTCAATACTTGTAGTGGTTCGTGTCAGCTTGAGACAATAAGTATTTAAAATTTGGCTGTGTTTGCTGACAACGCAACCACTAGGTGGCACAGTCCTAGCATATGTGCAAATGCAGCCTCATCCACTGAAACATCACTGTCTGCGACGTAAATAAAAGCAAAATACTGCAGATGCTGGAAACCTGAAATAAAAACAGAAAGTGCTGGAAATACTCGCAGGTCAGGCAGCATCTGTGGAGAGAGAAGCAGAGTTAATGTTTCAGGTCTGTGACCTGTCATCAGAACTGCCAAAGGTTAGAAATAATTAGGTTTTAAGCAAGTGAAGTGGGGGGGGGGGGTGGGTGGTGTTGGTGGGGAAAAGAACAAAAGGGAAGGTGTGTGATAGGGAAGAGGGCAGGAGAGATTAAATAGCAAAGCTGTCATGGGTACAAAGGCAAAGAGTGTGTTAATGCTTGTGGTGAAAGACAAAGCATTAGTTCAGAGAGGGTGTTATTGGCAGAATAATAAGCAGCTCTGTCTACATGAAAACAGGCACATGGTTAAAAAATAAAATAATAAAAAGTAGAAAAATATAAAAAAAAGCCAGTCATGCTCTGAAATTATTGAACTCAATGTTCAGTCCACAAGACTGCAGAGTGCCTCATTAAAAGATCAGGTGCTGCTCCTAGAGCTTGCGTTGATGTTCACTGGAACACTGCAGCAGGCCAAGGACAGAAATATGGGCATGAGAGCAGGGGGGGCGGTGGTGTTGAAATGGCAAGCAACCGGAAGCTCGAGTCATGTTTTTGGACTGAGCCGAGGTGTTCTGCAAAGCAGTCACCCAATCTGCGTTTGGTCTCTCCAATGTAGAGGCGACAGCATTGTGAGCAGCGAATACAGTATACTAAATTGAAGAAAGTTCAAGTAAATCACTGCTTCACCTGGAAGGAGTATTTGAGGCACTGGATAGTGAGGAGAGAGGAGGTAAAAGGGCAGGAATTACACATCCTGCAATTACATGGGAAGGGGACGAGGTGTCAGGGGTGATGGAGGAGTGGACCAGGATGTCGCAGAGGGAAAGGTCCCTTCAGAATGCTGACAGGGGAGGGGAAGGGAAGATGTGTTTGGTGGTGGCGGAAATGACACAGCATGATCCTTTGGAGGTGGAGGCTGGTGGGGTGGAAAGTGAGGACAAGGGGAACCCTGTTGCGGTTCTGGGAGGGAAGGAAAGGGGTGAGGGTAGACGTGCAGGAAATGGGTCAAACACAGTTGAGGACCCTGTCAACCACAGTGAGGGGGAATCCTCAGTTGTGGAAAAAGGAAGACATGTCAGAAGCGCTGTTGTGGAAGATTGCATCATCAGAACTAATGCGTCAGAGTCAGAGAAACTGGGAGAATGAGATGGAGCCCTTACAGGAAATAGGGTGTGAGGAAGTGTAGTCAAGGTAGCCATGGGAGTTGGTGGGCTTATAATGAAGATTAGTAGATAGCCTATCCCCAGAGATGGAGACAGAGAAGTCAAAGAAGAGAAGGGAAGTGTCGGAGATAGACCATGTAAAGGTGAGAGAAGGGTGGAAATTGGAAGCAACGTTGATGAAGTTTTCCAGTTCGGGGTGAGAGCAGGAAGCAGAAAAAGAGGTGAGGGAGGGAGCCCGAGTAGGACTGGAACAAGGAATGTTCTACATATCCCACAAAAAGACAGGCATAACTAGGACACATACGGGTACCCATAGCAACACCTTTGATTTAGAGGAGGTGAGTGGAGTTGAAGGAGAAGTTATTCAATGTGAGTTCAAGTTCAGCCAGGCGGAGGAGGGTAGTGGTGAATGGGGATTAGTTGGGCCTCTGTTCAAGGAAGAAGCAGAGAGAACTCAGACTGTCCTGGTGGGGGATGGAGGTGTAGAGAGATTGCACGTCCACAGTGAAGAGGAGGCGGTTTGGGCCAGGAAACTGGCAATTGTCAAAATTACGTAGGGCGTCCGAAGAATCAGGGATGTACATAGGAAGAGACTAGATCAGGGGAGAAAAGATAGAGTCAAGATAGGAAGAAATAAGGGGCAGGAACAAGCTGAAACGATGGCTCTACCAGGACAGTACTGTATGTGGATTTTGGGAAGGAGGTAGAAGCGGGCTGTCAGGGTTGTGGGACTATGAGATTGGAAGCTGTAGAGGGTAGATCTCGGAGGAGACGAGGTCAGTGACAGTCCTGGAGACAATGGCTTGAGGGTCGGTGGCCGGGTCATGGTCCAGGGGGAGGTAGGAAAAAAGTGTCTGAGAGTTGGCGCTCAGCCTCGACAAGGTAGAAGTTGGTATGCCAGACAACAGCACCACCATTGTCAGCAGGTTTGATCACAATGTTGGGGCTAGACCTGAGAGAACGGAGTGCAGCAAATTCGGAGGGAGACAGGTTAGAGTGAGCGTGGGGAGCGGAGAAGTTGAGACGGCCGATGTCACGTTGACAGTTTTCAATGAAAAGATCAAGAGTGGATAACAGGCCAAAGGAAGGGGTCCAGGTGGATGGAGAATACTGGAGGAGGTGAAAGGGTCCGCTGCTCAGGGGGAGGACTCCTGATCAAAGAAGTGAGCCCGGAGGCGAAGACGAAGGAAGCTCAACGTCATGCTGAACGCGAAATTCATTGAGGTGGGGATGTAAGGGGATAAAACTGAGTCCTTTGTTAAGTACTGTCTGCGCATCTCAGGTAGCTTCCAGTAATAAAGATGGCACTGCTCAATTTATCACAAAAAACAAATTAAACCCAAATCCCCTCAATTGCTGCAATCCCCGCCTCCATCCCCCCCCCCAAATAGTACCCCGCTCCCTCCTGCCATCGCGCTTCTCTTCGCCACTCGCTCCTAACCTCTCCACTTCATCCCTCCCTCTCAGCCGCTTGCTCCCCACCTTGCTGCTTTGGCCGCTTGCTACCCGCTGCCTCTCCCACCACCAGCCGCCTGCTCCAGGCCTCGCCATATGCCCCCTCTCGGCCACTCGGCCACTCACTCCCTGCTTGCCACTTGGGCGGCTCGTTCCCTGCCTCCGCCCCCACCCCCGCCACTTCGAGTGGCATGGCGGGAGCAATCAGCCAAGGAAGGTGGGGAAGTGACAAGGTGGGAAGTGAGTGGCCGAGGGGGAAGCAGCGAGGGCGGGAGTGAGTGGCTGAGGGAAGGCAGCAGGGAGGCCGTGACCAATCGGCCGAGGGGGGAAAGCAGCGAGGCAGGAAGCAAGTGACTGAGGGAAGGCAGTGGGAAATTGAAAGTGGCAATTGAAGTGGGGCTGGTGGGAGGGAGCAGAGTACTGTTAGGGGGAATGGAGGCAGCGATCGTGGCTATAGAAGGGTGAGGACGTCATTGTGTGGTGACGTCAGCGTTTCATTTTCATATTCATACTGGCAAGCTGGCAAATGATCGCATGCACTGATGACGTCTGCGGTCACTCTGGCATGCTCTGCATTGTCAGGAGTCACTGTGTCAAAAGTTATGTCTAGTGTTTAGTGCTTAGTGTAAGTTAGTGTGTAGAAAAAGATTTTACAAATCTTACAAACTAAAAAGCAGATATAAATAATTCAGACTAAGATATGACAGAGCAGGCTGTGTGCCGAGACAGAAGAATGTGGGAATTTGTGAACCACAAGAATGTCCAGAGTGAACACATCTGCAGCAGATGTTTCCATCTCAAATCTCTCTGGCTCAGAGTGATTGCGCTGGAGTGTAAATTGGAGACACTCCCACACATAAGGGAGAGGGAGATGGTGGCATAGTGGTAATGTAATGGTAATGAACTAGTAATTCAGAGGTCCAGATCAATGCCCTAGGGACATGGGTTCAAATTTAAATTCAATTAATAAAGAAAAATCTGGAATTGAAAGCTAGTCTCTGTAATAGTGCCATCATTGATTGTTGTAAAAACCCACCTGGTTCACTAATGTCCTTTACATGTGACTCCAGATCCACAGCAATATTGTGATTGACTCTTAACTGTCCTCTGAAATGGCCGAGCAAGCCACTCAGTTGTCAAGGGCAATTAGGGCATTGCCAGCAATGTCAACATCTCATGAAAGAATATTAAAAAAATGTATCTGGACAGTTGGCTCCAGACATGGGTCACAAGTTGTAAAGTGGTGCAGGTTCAGATGGGTTGGTGTGACTGATAGTGTGCAGACCAAGAGGAACACAGGTGAGATAGAGAACGAGGATCTGCAGAAACCAATCTTATCCAACAGGTGCAATGGTTCTGGCTACTTGCGAGGATAAGGATAAAGACTGTTGAAATGAGAGCCAGAATGCGAACCATGGCACCTTGGAGCAGGAGAATGTACAAAGGAAGGAGTGGGAGAGGGAGGGTAATGTTGTAGGGGAGTCAATAATTAAGGGGATGGATAGCATCCTTTGGAAGTAGGATCGAGAGTAGCACTTGAACCGGCTTAAAAGGATAATGAAGAGGGAGGGGGAATTATGATCCATATTGTGTTCAACAGCATAGAGAAGAATAGGCAAGAGATCATGTTTGGAGAGTTTTTTTTAATTCATTCATGGGATGTGGGCGTCACTGGCCAGGCCAGCATTTATTGCCCATCCCTAATTGCTGTTGAGAAGGTGGTGGTGAGCTGCCTTCTTGAACCACTGCAGTCCATTTGGGGTAGGTATACCCACAGTGCTGTTAGGAAGGGAGTTCCAGGATTTTGACCCAGCGACAGTGAAGGAACAGCGATATAGTTCCAAATCAGGATGGTGTGTGACCTGGAGGGGAACTTGCAGGTAGTGGTGTTCCCATGTATTTGCTGCCCTTGTCCTTCTTGTTGGTAGAGGTCGCAGGTTTGGAAGGTGCTGTCTAAGGAGCCTTGGTGCATTGCCGCAGTGCATCTTGTAGATGGTACACACTGCTGCCACTGTGCGTCGGTGGTGGAGGGAGTGAATGTTTGTAGATGGGGTGCCAATCAAGCGGGCTGCTGTGTCCTGGATGGTGTCGAGCTTCTGGAGTGTTGTTGTTTAATGCACCCATTCAGGCAAGTATTCCATCACACTCCTGACTTGTGCCTTGTAGATGTTGGACAGGCTTTGGGGAGTCAGGAGGCGAGTTACTCGCCTCAGGATTCCTAGCCTCTGACCTGCTCTTGTAGCCACGGTATTTATATGGCTACTCCAGTTCAGTTTCTGGTCAATGATAGCCCCTAGGATGTTGATAGTGGGGGATTCAGCAATGGTAATGCCATTGAATGTCAAGGGGAGATGGTTAGATTCTCTCTTGTTGGAGATGGTCATTGCCTGGCACTTGTGTGGCGCAAATATTACTTGCCACTTCTCAGCCCAAGCCTGGATATTGTCCAGGTCTTGCTGCATTTCTACACAAACTGCTTCAGTATCTGAGGAGTCACGAATGGTGCTGAACATTGTGCAATCATCAGCGAACATCCCCACTTCTGACCTTATGATTGAAGGAAGGTCATTGATGAAGCAGCTGAAGATGCTTGGGCCTAGGACACTACCCTGAGGAACTCCTGCAGTGATGTCCTGGAGCTCAGATGATTGACCTCCAACAACCACAACCATCTTCCTTTGCGCTGGGTATGACTCCAGCCAGCGGAGGGTTTTCCCCCTGATTCCCATTGACCTCAGTTTTACTAGGGCTCCTTGATGTCATACTCGGTCAAATGCTGCCTTGATATTTGGGGCAGTCACTCTCATCTCACCTCTTGAGTTCAGCTCTTTTGTCCATGTTTGAACCAAGGCTGTAATGAGGTCAGGAGCTGAGTGGCCCTGGCGGAACCCAAACTGAGCGTCACTGAGCAGGTATTGCTAAGCAAGTACCGCTTGATGGCACTGTTGACGACACCTTCCATCACTTTACTGATGATTGAGAGTAGGTTGATGGGGCGGTAATTGGCTGGGTTGGACTTGTCCTGCTTTTTGTGTACAGGACATACCTGGGCAATTTTCCACATTGCAGGGTAGATGCCAGTGTTGTAGCTGTACTGGGACAGCTTGGCTAGGGGCACAGCAAATTCTGGAGCACAGGTCTTCAGTACTATTGCCGGAATATTGTCAGGGCCCATAGCCTTTGCCGTATCCAATGCCTTCAGTCGTTTCATGATATCATGTGGAGTGAATCGAATTGGCTGAAGTCTGGCATCTGTGATGCAGGGGACTTCAGGAGGAGGCCGAGATGGATCATCAACCTGGCACTCCTGGCTGAAGATTGTTGCAAATGCTTCAGCCTTATCTTTCGCACTGATGTGCTGGGCTCCCCCATCATTGAGGATGGGGATATTTGTGGAGCCAGCTCCTCCAGTTAGTTGTTTAATTGTCCACCACCATTCACGGCTGGATGTGGCAGGACTGCAGAGCTTAGACCTGATCCGTTGGTTATGGGATCACTTAGCTCTGTCTATCGCATGCTGCTTACACAGTTTGGCACGCAGATAGTCCTGTGTTGTAGCTTCACCAGGTTGGCACCTCATTTTGAGGTATGCCTGGTGCTGCTCCTGGCATGCCCTCCTGCACTCTTCATTGAACCAGGGTTGGTCTCCTGGCTTCATAGTAATGGTAGAGTGGGGGATATGCCAGGCCATGAGGTTACAGATTGTGGTTGAGTACAATACTGCTGCTGCTGATGGCCCACAGCGCTTCATGGAGGCCCAGTTTTGCATTGCTAGATCTGTTCGAAATCTATCCCATTTAGCATGGTGATAGTGCCACACAACACAATGGACAGTATCCTCAATGTGAAGGCGGGACATCGTCTCCACAAGGACTGTGCGGTGGTCACTCCTACCAATACAGTCATGGACAGAAGCATCTGCGGCAGGCAGATTGGTGAGGACGAGGTCAAGTATGTTTTTCCCTCTTGTTGGTTCCCCCACCACCTGCCACGGACCCAGTCTAGCAGCTATGTCCTTTAGGACTCGGCCAGCTCGGTCAGTAGTGGCGCTACCGAGCCACTCTTGGTGATGGACATTGAAGTCCCCCACCCAGAGTACATTTTGTGCCCTTGCCACCCTCCAAGTGGTGTTCAACATGGAGGAATACTGAGTCATCAGCTGAGGGAGGGCGGTAGGTGGTAATCAGTAGGAGGTTACCTTGCCCATGTTTGACCTGATGCCATGAGACGTCATGGGGTCCGGAGTCGATATTGAGGACTCCCACGACAACTCCCTCCCTACTGTATACCACTGTGCCACCACCTCTGGTGGGTCTGTCCTGCCGGTTGGACAAGACATACCCGGGGATGGTGATGGCAGTGTCTGGGACATTGTCTGTAAGGTATGATTCTGTGAGTATGACTATGTCAGGCTGTTGCTTGACTAGTCTGTGGGACATCTCTCCCCAGATGTTAGTAAGTTAGTAAGGAGGACTTTGCAGGGTCGACAGGGCTGGGTTTGACGTTGTCATTACCGGTGCCTCGGTCGATGCTGGGTGGTCCATCTGGTTTCATTCCTTTTTATTGACTTCGTAGCGGTTAGGTACAACTGAGTGGCTTGCTAGGCCATTTCAGAGGGCATGTAAGAGTTAACCACATTGCTGTGGGTCTGGAGTCACATGTAGGCCAGACCAGGTAAGGACAGCAGATTTCCTTCCCTAAAGGACATTAGTGAACCAGATGGGTTTTTACAACAATCGACAATGGTTTCATGGCAATCATTTGACTCGTTTTTAATTCCAAATTTATTAATTAAATTCAAATTCCACCTTCTGCTGTGGTGGGACTCGTACCCATGTCCCCAGAGAAATACCCTGGGTCTCTGGGTTACTAGTCCAGTGATAATACCACTACGCCACCGGCTACCCCTGTACCAAGTACTAGGAGCTAAATTAAAGGACAGGACGTCAAGGATTATAATTTCTGGATTATTACACGAGCTACGTGCAAATTTGCATCGGAATGAACAGATTTGGGAGGTGAACACATGGCTAAAGGAGTGGCGTGGGAAAGGTGGTTTCCATTTCATGGGACACTGGCACCAGTACTCGGACATGAAGGAACTGTACTGTTGGGATGGGCTCCACCTGAACTGATCCTAAGGATAAATAGGGCAGTCACAAGGACTTTAAACTAGTAAATGGGGGAGGGCGGACTCAAGTGAAAAACCTAATATAAATAGTAGTTCCAAAGCAAACAAAAGGGAAGAAAGTAGAGTAACAGTCAGAACTGTGCTTTATGCACTACAGGTAAAGGGAAAACTAAAAGATGTAAGGTAATTGTACCAGGAGAGAGAAATAAAAAAAGTCAGTAAAACATTAGAGCTGAAGAACAGGTTGCAGTATGTGGCCCAAATAAGTGTTCTTTATACAAATGCAGAGTATAAGGAACAAACTGAATAAACTGCAGACACAAATTCAACTTGGAGGATATGACATGGCAGCCATTACTGAGACATGGCTGCAAGAAGGTCAGGAATGGGAACTATATATGCCAGGTTATAAGGTCTACAGCAAAGATAGGAAAAAGGGTAGGAGTAGCCTTAGTGATTAGGAATGAATCACTTCAAGGATAAGCAAGAATATAATGAAAGGTAAGCAGGTAGTGGACACTTCTTGGGTAGAATTAAGAAATAGAAAAGCATTTAAGACTATCGTGAAAATTGTGCATAGGCTCCCCGGTAGCAGCTGTGAAGTGACAGAGATTAGAAATATAGCAAAGACAGAGTGGTTTTAATGAGGCTTTTAATTTTCATATAGATTGGATATAGATAAGTCGACTAGCACATGTCAGAAAGGTAATGAATTTCTTGAGTGTGCCTGGGATAGTTTTCTGCAATGTACTAGAGCTATGTACTATGTCTTAGAGCCAACAAGGAGGCATTCGGTATTAGATTTGGTAATAAGCCAGATTTAGTTCACAGCCTAAAGGTGCATGAACATCTATCAAATAGTGATCATTATATGATCATGTTCAACGTAGTGTGTGAAAGGGAGAAACATGAAATAGCTACGAAGATTCCAGATTTCAAGAACACAAGAAATAGGAGCAGAAGTAGACCATCGAGCCTGCTCCGCCATTCAATACGATCATGGCTGATCTTGGGCTTCAATTCCACTTTCCTGCCCGCTCCCCATATCCTTTGATTCCCTGCAAGACCAAAATCTATCTATCCCAACCTTAAATGTATTCAGCAATGGAGCATCCACAACCCTCTGGGGTAGAGAATTCCAAAGATTTACAACCCTTTGAGTGAAGTAATTTCTCCTTATCTCAGTCCTGAATGATTGACCCCTTACCCTGGGACTGTGCCCCGTGTTCTAGATTCCCTGACCAGTGGGAACAAGCTCTCAGCTTCTACCCTATCAAGGCTTTTCAGAATCTTGTATGTCTCAATTAGATTGCCTCTCATTCTTCTAAACTACAGAGAATATAGGCCCAATTTACTCAGCCTGTCATCATAGGACAACCCCCTCATCCCAGGGACCAATCTAGTAAATCTTCGCTGCACTGCCTCCAACGCAAGTATATCTTTTCTTAAATGTGGAGACCAAAACTGCACACAGTATTCCAGGTGCGATCTCACCAAAGCCCTGTACAATTTTAGTAAGGCTTCAGTTTAGTAAGATTTCGGTAAGGCTGACTTTAATATGATGAGATAAAGACTGTCCACAGTAAACTAGGCAAATCTGTTAATGGGTAAAATGACAGAAGATCAGTGGGAGGAGTTCAAAAAGAATTCAATGTGTACAGAGCCAGTTTATACCACTAAGGGGCAAGAGCTCTACTTGCCAAAAAAAGACATTGACGACGAGATAACAGACAACATAAAACTAAAAGAGAAAGCATACAAAAATGCAAAAAATGGCACAGATCCCAGCAAGAAAAGCTCCAACACTGGTATTTACCCAACAATGTGGAAAATTACCAAGGTATCTCCTGTCCACAAAATGGAGAACAAATTCAATCCGGCCAATTACTGCCAGTCTACTTTTAATCATCAGCAAGGGGATGGTGGATGTCACACGGCACGCACACAGTCAAAAAGGCCAATGGAATGCTGGCCTTTATAAATAAAGGAATAGAATACAAGGGGGTAGAAGTCATGCTTCAGCTATATAAAGTCCTGGTTAGACCACACCTGGGAGTACTGTGAGCAGCTCTGGGCACCACACTTAAAGAAATATACATTGGCCTTGGAGGGAGTGCAGCGTAGATTTACCAGAATGATACCTGGATTCCAAGAGTTAAATTTTGAGGAGATGTTACACAAACTAGGATTGTATTCCCTGAAATTTAGAAGGTTAAGGGGTGATTTTATCAAAGTTTTTAAGATATTAAGCGTAACAAATAGGGTAGACAGAGAAACTATGTCTGCTCGTTGGGAAGTCTAAGACTGGGGTGCATGGTCTAAGTCAGACCTCTCAGGAGTTAAATTAGGAAACATATTTATACATAAAAATGACATAAGTTTGGAAAACTCTTCCGCAAATGTCAATTGATTGTTAATTTTAAATCTGTGATTGACAGATTTTTCCAAACCAAATTTAGAGATTTGGCACAAACGCAAGTATGAACTTAGCTTGTATATAAGCTATAACTTCTTTGAATGGCTGAACAGACATGAGGAGCTGAATGGCCTACTCCTGTTCCTATGTTACTTTACTCTTGAGATCATGCAAGACTATGCAGCTCGTATCCAAACTCGCACCAAGTTCCGTTTACCCAATACACCAGTGCTCGCTGACCTACGTTGGCTCCCAGTTGAGCAACAATTTAATTTTTAAATGTTCATAAAATAAAAGCAAAATACTGCCGATGCTCGAAATCTGAAACAAAAACGAAAAGTGTTGAAAATACTCAGCAGGTCTGGCAGCATCTGTGGCGACAGAAGCAAAGTTAATGTTTCAGGTCTGGTCACAGACTTTGCTTCTCTCTCCACAGATGCTGCCAGACCTGCTGAGTATTTCCAGCACTTTTTGTTTTTGCTTAAAATTCTCATACTTGTTTTCAAATTCCTCCATGGCCATGCCCCTCCATCTCTGTAACCTCCTCCAGCCATATTACCCTCCGAGAGATCTGCGCCCCTCCAATCCTGGCCTCTTAAGCCACCCCGATTTTCATCACTTCTCATTTGATCGCTGTGCCTTCAGTTACGTCGGCTCTAAGCTCTGGAATTCCCTCCCTAAACCTCTCTCGTCTCTCTCCTCCTTTCTACACCCCCTTAAACCTGCCTCGTTGACCAAATTTTTGATCATCCGCCTTTATATCTCCTTATGTTGCTCAGTATCACATTTTGTTTTTGTGAAGCGCCATGGGACGCTTTACTACTTTGAGGGCGCTGTAAAAATGCAATTTGTTGTTGTCGCAAATAGCAGGTAAACTCTCATCAGTGACACTAACATTCACCACAGATCTATAAGTTGAAAAGTTAATGAATGCAGAAACACCTGATATTTAAAATCGGTAGTAGTTAGAATCAAAACGTACCTTCTCCGTTGTTTTTTTATTTGTCTGGAATTATCCACCTCGTCTATTCCTTGAGTGAAGCCTGTCTGGGGCCAGCTTCACTCGGTTGCTAGGATAAATGTCACATGACCTTGGTAGGTGTCTCGCTTTCCCACCATCCACTCCAGGCAGCATCATCATCTGGATTTCGTACCGGGGTTTAATTAGTAATTGTTTTTAGTATCTTGTGTTAAAGGAAAATAAAAAAACACAAGCGTCGTAAAACATAATTTTAATCAAGTCGTGAGCAAAATAATTACCAAAATTAAAGGCGAACGAACTTGATGAAAAGTTTGATTGGCATGTCTGTTGACCAATAACAATATAGAATGTGGCGGAGAAGGCGGTGGCGTGCTGGCTACTAACCAATCAGCATGAATGAGGGGCAGACACATGTTCGCGTTATCAAACTAGGTTGAGGCAAAGTTGACGTCACCCGCCTCCATTGGCTGTTTGGGGGGGAAGCGTCAAGATGGAGTTCTTCATTGGGAACCCGTATAGTACTCCTGTAGGACAATGTATAGGTGAGCTTTCACAGCACAAAGCCAACCTTAACACATGAAGTTTGCTTTGCTTTGTAACCGTTCACTTCATTCTTGAGTTACATTCAGTATTTTTGTTGTTTTAAAATCAAGTTCTCAGAAGGATGTCGTGTCATCTTTTGGCTTTTAATTTGCCTCAGGGTCTTTCTGGATTTAGCCTTTTTTATATACAGAACAAGGAAAGTAATCAATCTTGATAAGAGTGGTTGTGAAGTATTTTTCAGGGTGACGCATGGCGTTAGGGTGGAGGTTTCCGCCCAAAAGAAAAATGTTTGTTTACATTTTTGCAATGTCATTCGAAAGCTGCACAGTCCAAAGTAGTTTATTTATAATCATTTTACTAATTAATTCATCAAGTTTTGCAGCTGCTTAAGCTATTGTGAGCATTGTTCCAATGTTCCTAAATTCCAAACAGATGGCTTTCTTCGTTTTGATTCTTTCTGGACACTGCTCGCTCCTGACACCAGCTTGAGCCGTTTGTGGCAACGCATTCCTTTTGTCATTTTGATTTTATTTTTCTACTAATGTCAACTTTATAGAAAACAAAAAAAGCATTAAGTGTTATTTTAGATACTGAGCACAAGTTCTAATCCATGATTAGAATTGCAACTTGTGATTCGTTTACTTCCAGTCTTGAGAAAGCCTGGGTCGTTGCAAAATGTCTTGGTGGATAACATACGCGTTTGCATAATTTGACTGGTTATAAACGAAACAGCAGATCCAAAAGCAAAAACGATTGTACCCATCGTAGTGATTTGTTTTGGCTAATTGCTCAAAAGTACCACTAACTTGCCAGACAAGCTTTAATGAGCACCGCAAGTGAGATACAGGATGCAAGCTCGTTATAAGTATAGAATGCTTCCTAGCCCCCAAAATTGAAGCATTAAAAGCTGTTAAATGCATCAAAATGATAATTTGCTTTATTTTTATGATCAGTGGATGACTGATCTAAATGAGGGTTTATGAAGGTATAGTTTAAAGGAAGTGTATCTTTTTAAGAGCTTGATGAGCTGTTTTCATATTTTAAAAGCAAAATTTGTGTCCAAATTAAGGATTTGTAGACCTTGTTAATGCTGCTATTTGGGATGTGTAAAATTTTTTTTTTTTTTAAATGTTTGTCATGTTCTTTTTCTTTAAGCCATCTTCTCTTTTTAGTTTTCTCCTATGCTGTACGCCATTCCTAATTTTCAGCTTCATTAGGGAAGTAAACTGTCTCCAGGCCACTCCCTAGGACACTAATGAGCTGTGTCACAGTGCAAAATGGCAGTGTTAAACCTGTTTTGGCAACTAGAGACAGATAAGGTTAATCCCACCTATTTTGCTGGATTCAAACTGTAGCCAGTGGTGAAAGGTTAGTGGTTCACCCATTGCACTACCTAATGATCCAATATAGAGAAATGTTTCAGTTCTGCTACAAGTGCAGCTTTGTGAGAAATTGGGGGCAGTAATTTACATTGCACTTGGTGGCTCACCTTGTTCATACATCATGAAAATTTTATTCTCAACTTGAAAATTATATTTTTCTATAGATTTAATTACCTAAGGGCACTCCCTAACCTGAAAAGAACTTTCTTTTAAAGGGGTTGACTTTTTACTGTGGTTTGGTTTCAGATGTGCAGTCACTCCCATAATGCCACTCAAGTACCCATTGTTCAATGTGAGTTTTAGCAGACTTTTTGGCTATTAAGGTAGCCGCAGCCAGCCCACTCGGATCCTCACCTTGTGTCCGTACAGCAAGGGTGAGTGGCTACGAGTAGAAGCTTTGACAGCTTTTTCTCCTTGAACCCATAAATGCTGATGGTCAATTACATATAAATAAATAAGTGCCAGATGCTGAACCAAGGTCAGGAAGGAGTTGTTTCCCTTAAAGATAATTTTGCCTTCAAAAATTGTAATTAACATTCTTCATCCCTATAAATAAAAGCAAAATACTGTGGATGCTGGAAATCTGAAATAAGAACAAGAAATGCTGGAGCCACTCAGGTCTGGCAGCATCTGTGAAAAGAGAAGCAGCATTAACGTTTCGGATCAGTGACCCTTCGGAACTGATAAATATTAGAAAAGTCACAGGTTATAAGCAAGTGAGGTGGGGCAAGAGATAACAAAGGTGGTGTAGATTGGACCAGGCCACATAGCTGACCAAAAGGTCACGGAGCAAAGGCAAACAATATGTTAATGGTGTGTTGAAAGACAAAGCATTAGTACAGATTAGGTGTTAATGCACTGAATGTTGAACAGCAGCAAGTGCAAACCTGAAAAAAAAAAACAGTGGGTAAGCAAACTGAACAAACTAAGATGAAATGAAATAAATGCAAAAAAAAGATTGTAAAAAATGTAAAAAAGAATGTAAAAATAAAAAAGAAAAAAATAACTAAAAATGCAAGTAAAATGGGGGGCTGGCATGTTCTGAAATTATTGAACTCAATGTTCAGTCCGGCAGGCTGTAGTGTGCCTAATCGGTAGATGAGATGCTGTTCCTCGAGCTTGCGTTGATGTTCACTGGAACACTGCAGCAATCCCAGGACAGAGATGTGAGCATGAGAGCAGGGGGGAGTGTTAAAATGGCAAGCAACCGGAAGCTCAGGGTCCTGCTTGCGGACTGAGCGGAGATGTTCTGCAAAGTGGTCACCCAGTCTGTGTTTGGTCTCCCTAGTGTAGAGGTGACCACACTGTGAGCAGCGAATACAGTATACTACATTGAAAGAAGTACAAGTAAATTGCTGCTTCACCTGAGAGGAGTGTTTGGGGCCTGGGATAGTGAGGAGAGAGGAGGTAAATGGGCAGGTATTACACCTCCTGTGATTGCAGGGGAAGGTGCCATGGGACGAGGTGGTGGGGGGGAATGGAGGAGTGGACCAGGGTGTCGCGGAGGGAACGATCCCTTCGGAATGCTGACGGGGGGAAGGGAGGGGAATATGCGACTGGTAGTGGCGTCGTGGCGGAGGATGATCCTTTGGATATGGAGGCTGATGGGGTGGAAAGTGAGGACAAGAGGAATCCTGTCACGGTTCTGGGAGGGAGGTGAAGGGGTGAGGGCAGAGGTGCAGGGAATGGGCTGGACACAGTTGAGGGCCCTGTCAACCACTGTGGGGCGAAATCCTCGGTTGAGGAAAAAGGAGGTCAAGTCAGAAGCACCGTCGTGGAAGGTAGCATCATTAGAGCAGATGTGTCGGAGACGGAGAAACTGGGAGAATGGAATGGAGTCCTGACAGGAGGTAGGGTGTGAAGAAGTGTAGTCGAGGTAGCTGTGGGAGTCGGTGGGCTTATAATGGATATTAGTAGACAACCTATCCCCAGAGATGGAGACCTATTTCTGGTTTGTTGAACACTTTTACTGAATGCAGTGTTATTGGCCTTATCAAGAGCCTCGGTTGGAATAAGAATCTGTCCTGTTCGATGAATCAGTGGAAACAGAAGATTTTTCTAGTATCCTGAGTTTATGGCCTGTATCTCTCCAGGTAGTAGCTCTGCTCCCTCATGTTGTTGGAACCAGGAATTCCTCCAAGATATCACTACTTTTCCTGACACACAGGAAAGCTTGGTACCAGTATTATTTAGAAACAAATAAGAAAAACTGGAAAGGCATCACCTGTCCATCAGCATCTGAAGTTTAAAAAGAAATGGATTAATATTTTGAATGGGATCCAACAGGAAGTGTATCCCTTGGTTAATGTTTTATTTTTCACTTTGAATGCTGTTGTATCAGCTGTGCATTTCAACTTTTACTTTTGCAAGTTTTGTTACTTATAGGACTGTGTGCACATCAGTAAATTGTTGGAGTGGAGAGCTTTATCAATGCTATTTGAACCTAAGACATACTCTGAGCATAGCTGAGTACAATATTCTTTATAAAGTTAAGGACTGTTTTTTCATATGATTTGTAGGACAATGACTGGAGATTTATGTAATCTGATAATACAGAAACATTGTAGCTACTCCTTTATAAACAATATTGGTTCTCAACACTCCTGCCCCTGCCCCAGGCTTGATAGTGCATCATTTGTCATATTTCCTGCCATTTTGTTTATCCCTTATATATTCACTCTGTTTTATTCATATCTACCTAGCTTTTTATTTACAATTCCAGCTTATATTGTATCAATATTAAATCTGTGGGTGGATTAAATCTTCCAGTTAAAAGTTTGAAAACTAATCAAATGTCATGCTTTGCTTATTGGCTAAAGTAAGAAACTTAAGCTTGCAGCTGCCATTTTTATTTCTGTCCTATTCAAATATATAGCTAGGTAAAAACAATTTATAATTAAAAAAAATATGAAACTTGGCAATAAAGTATATTGTTATGAATGGAAATCAAATCTTTTCCGCTTAAAATATAAAATCACCCAATGTTAAGCGTTAATTTTCATTAAATTGGCAACCATCTTCAGAGAAAGCATTAGAATTGCTGATGAGAAATGGAAAATTTCAACTGGTGGAGTTGGGGAAGAATTGATCTTGAGAGGTTGAAGTTGTTTTCTCTCAGCAATCTATAAAAAGGGGGAAAAAAACTTGCTACACTTCATCTTGGATCCCTGGAGGTAGGGTTAACGATGATTTATTTTTCATTTAACTTGTAGCTGATTCACATAAGTTTGATATTGGCACTGCATGCCACAAAGAAGTCTTTATCAGTGACACTTGAGTTTAACTTATACCTGAGTACAAAAGCTTACTGGAAAAATACAAGAAAACTCTGAATTTGCCTCCAACTGAGGAAAGTGATTATTCAAAATTTGGTCCAGCCGCCAGTGTACACTATTCCACATTGACCAGTTGTATTTATATTTAACATGACATCCCCATGACACACAATCATTTATGGCACAGAAGGAGGCTATTCAGCCCATCGAGTCCATGCCGGCTCTCCACAGAGCTATACTGTCAGTCCCACTCCACAGCTCGATCCCCATAGCCCTGCAATTTTCTTTCTGTCTGGTGGCCATCCAGCTTCCTCTTGAAGTTATTGATTGTCTTCGCTTCCACCACCCTTGTAGGCAGCAGGTTCCAGGTCATTACCACCCACTGCGTTTTTAAAAAAAAAAGTGCTTCCTCATATTGCCCCTGCATCTTTTGCCCAAAACTTTCAATTTGTGTCCTCTAGTCCTTGTACCATTTGTTAATGGGAACAGCTTTTCCTTGTCTAATTTATCCAAGCCTGTCATAATCTTGTATACTTCTATTAAATATCTCCTCAGTCGCCTTTGTTCCAAGGAGAACAATCCCAGCTTTTCCAACTTAACCTTTTAACTAAAATTCTCCATCCCTGGAACCATTCTGGTAAATCTCTGCGCTCAGTCAAGGACCCTCACGTCCTTCCTGAAGTGTGGTGACCAGAACTGGGCATAATACTCCAGTTGGGGCCTAACCGGGACTTTATAAAGATTCAGCAAACTTCCCTGCTTTTGTATTCAACGCCTCTATTTATAAATCCCAAGATCCCATATGCTTTACTAACCACTTTCTTAATATGCCCTGCCACCTTCAAAGATCAATACATACACACCCCAGAACTGTGCAATTAAGTGTATATTGCCTCTCCCCATTCCTTCTGCCGAAATGCATCACCTCATATTTGTCAGTATTAAATTCGATCTGCCACCTCTCTGCCCATTCTGCTAACCTATCTATGCCCTGTTGCAAGCGGTACATATCATCCTCACTGTTTGTCACACGTCCAAGTTTTGTGTCGTCAACAGTATAGTGTCAAAAAAGTATTTGATCATTTGTGTCTACTACAAATGAATGAACTTGAATTTATATAGCTCCTTTTGGGACTTTGGGACTTCCCAGCAAATGAACTACTGTTGAAGTGTAGTCACTGGTATGTAGGAAATACAGAAACCAATCTACTCAGAACAGTCCTACAAACAGCAATGAGATGACCTGATGATCTGTTTTAGTGATACTGGTGGAGGTATAAATATTGTTTGGGACACTAGAGAGAACACATCGCCTTTTCTTAGAAATAGTACCATGGGATCTTTTCTGCCCACTTGAGAGGGTAGACAGGATATCGGATCACCAGCTCATCTGCAAAATGGCACTTCCCCTGAGAACTGGATTGAAGTATCAGCCTAAATTTTGTGCTCAAGTGGGAATTGAATCCATGACCGTCTGACTCAGTGGTGAGAGTGCTAGCACTAAGCTTCAATCCACTTCTGAACAAAATACAGTTGTCTGTAAATGAGCATATGTTTAACTTTATTAGTGCTGTAAACGATGTGAAGCTGCTGCATCTAGACATAACTAAAGAAGTGGGGTTCTCTGGGTTAATGGTAGCACTCTAGTCTCAAATATAGACACTGCTAGTGAAGAAAGAAACCATTTTAATTGGATATGGACTGGCTGAATATCTGATCTGTTCATATAGGCTAGAGGCAGTTTGCCATTTGCATATTTTTAATCATCTTTTCCCCTTGGGTACATTGACCTATGGTAACTACTGCATATAGTTTTCCAGGATAATGTCCCTGACATCCACGAGTGATTGTATTTATAAAGTCAAGTTACGACTGATGCCATAGTATTATGCAACACATATCTCATCCAACCAGTGTTGCGACCGTGCAGGACAAAGTCCCCCAATTAAAATATATGATTCTGATCGTAGTGGACGCAGCGCACTGTTAATTCAGTCCTGTCGCTCCACAGTTCGCAGCATATTTCTTTAAGCTTTCCAAATCGGAAAAAGCAACCAAATTGAACACTGTAGTAACCCCCGAATGAAGCGGACCAAACCAGTTATCTTAAGATAATAACAAATTAACTATTTATTAAAAAAACTAAAAAATCTTAACGACTACTAAGATAAGCCAATATCTAAAGACCTTATAACTTATTTAAAAATCTAACTCCTGCATTCGCATACATATACTAAAATTAACAGTAAGTCAGTTTTTAATTAACTGTCCAAAAAAATAAATATAAAGTCTTTGCAAGTTATGTTCATGATGAATAGAGTCTTCCGATGTAGAAACAGTCCAGGATCACTTGAAGTCTTCACACTGGTCCAATGGAAAAAAAAAAGTGTCTTTCAAAGATAGGAATTTAGCAGTTCGGCTGTTGCAGCGTTAACTGTCCGTTCAGTGATGCACACAGCAATACCGATACTTTAAGAAAGAAAAGCTTTTCTTAGGGAATTAATTTGGCTTGTTGCTTGATAGAATTTTGAGAGAGAAATCACACAGCTCCTTCAGTTTAAATCGCATCAGAACACACTCTCTGCTTAAACCAGTCTGTGCCAGCTAGTTTTCAAAAGTCAAATTGCAACATTGAATCATGTGACCTCTCGCTGCTGCTGTTATTTGGCAACCAGAATGCACTCTGGCTCACTGCCTCCGGAGAGTGCCTTAAAGATACACTGTTCTTTTTACAGTCTTAAAGGCACACACAACTTTTCCCGAGGAGAGAAGAAAAAAGACCGTGGCACCTCCGCCCCTGGCGAAATGAAATGCCATTCCTGAAATGTGTTTCATTACAATGCAATAACGTAGAAATTGGAAAAACACTAATATTTTTTCCTGCATTTACACATCAATCACTCCACTAATAATTCACAGCATTTTCTTTATACCATCAGCATCTATACGAGTTAACATGCTTAAATCCATGACAATAATGAAATCCATGCGATAACATTATTTTTCCCCAAAATATGTACAACCCTTAGATGATAAGGCTGTAACAACAGACTCCCTCTACAGATTCTAGCGTTTTGGTTTTTAAACTTTTCCGCAAACGTTAATGGGTTCTGGTCAGTGTATATTAGTATTTCTTTATAATCCTGGCAGACATATACCTCAAAATGTTTGAGAGCCAGTAAAAGTCCCAATGTTTCTTTTTCCACAGTGGAATACTTATTTTGATAATTTAGTTTTCTGGAAAAATACCCTACTGGCTTCTCCATGTCCGAATCTTCATCTTGCAATAGGACTGCACAAACCCCCAGGTTGCGAGCATCGATCACTATTTTAAAGGGTTTAGTGAAATTTGGAGCAGCCAGCACTGGTTCATTAGTTAGGATTGCCTTTAGCTTTTCAAAAGCTGCCTGGCATTCATCTGACCATACCACTTTGTTTTTCTTATTTGTAGCAAGTCTGTTAATGCAGCAGCCGCAATACTAAAATTTCTTGTAAAAACTGCACATCCCCAAAAACCTCATTATTTCCCGTTTAGATTTATGGATTGGGAACTCCATTAAGGCTTATACCTTTGCCATTTTTGGCAATACCTGTCCTTGCCCCACTATGTGTGTGAGGTAAGTTACCCTTGCTTTTCCGAATTTGCTTTTTTCCAGATTTTTCACTAAGCCCACGGCTTGTAATTTTTTAAACAGAATTTTTAGCTTGTTTATGTGTTCTTGCCAAGTGTTACTGTATATTAGTACATCTTCGAGATATACGACACAGTTGGGAACACTGGCTAGCACCCGATTCATTCATCTTTGAAACGTGGTTGGGGTATTCTCTAGCCCGAATGGCATCATCCAGCACTGATCAAGATCATAGGGTTACAAACGGTGATATTTCTTTGGCTCAAGAAGTTAAAGGAACTTGCTAGTATCCCTTTAACAAGTCAAAATTGGTAAGAAACGTAACGCTGCCCACTCTGTTGATACAGTCTTCTAAACACGGAATGGGGTAGGAGTTTGCCTTCGTTATTACATTGACTTTTCTATGATCTATACAAAATCGGGTTGACCAGTCAGGTTTAGGTACTAGAACTACTGGTGAACTCCAGATACTTTGACTAGGTTCGATCAAATTGTTTTCCAGCATGTACTGGATCTCTGCTTTCACTTGGGCCTGTTTGTCCAGACTCAAGTGGTAAGGATGTTGTTTTAAAGGAACAGTCCACCCCCTATATCCACATCATGTGTGGCTAAGGTTGTACATCCAGGCTTATCCCTACAAACTCTTGAATGTTTTGAAAAGCCTGGTTAGGTCTTCACGTTGTTTTGCCTCCAAGTGCAAAAGCATGTGGTCTAATTTTCCTAGCCATTCTGTATTCGCTAATCTGATAGTTGGAGGGTCAATCTGAGAATTTCCTAGGCCTGCTTCTGCCTCATTCTCACTTTCCTTTTCCTTCTCAACAGTCCCGATTACCTGACATACCTGTACTGGCTTATCATCCTCCCTGCGATAATATTGCTTTAACATATTGATGTGACACAACCGGTGGTTCTTCCGGCGATCAGGGGTGTCAATCAAGTAATCTACATTACCCACTCTTTTGATCACTCTATACGGGCCACTGAACCGTGCTTTTAATGGTTTTCCCTGTAACGGTAACAGCACTCGCAAAATCGCAGGCTTTTGCATTCTTGTCTGCCATTTTTTCATTTTGGCTTCGGATGCTTTTAAGCTGTTCCTGAGCCACACCACAAGCTTTTGTGAGCCTTTCCCGGAACACAGACACATAGTCCAGTATCGAAGATTCATTCTTTTGTTCCAAGAATCTGTCTTTGATGGGTTTTAGAGGACCCCTTACTTCATGTCCGTAAACCAATTTGAAATGACTGAAGCCTGTAGACTCATTCGGTGAGTTTCTGGTGACAAATAAAAAGTCTAGTCCTTTATCCCAGTCATGTGGATATTCATGACAGTATGTTCTAATCATTGTTCTGAGAGTTTGGTGGTATCTGTCTATAAAGCTCCCTGTGACTGTGGGTGATATGCTGAAGATTTCAACTATCTAATCCCCAAATTGCCAATGACTTCTTGAAATATCTTAGACATGAAATTAGAACCTTGATCTGATTGAACTTCAAGTGGTAACCCATATCTCGTAAGGAATTGGGTTAACTTTTCTACTATTCTAGCAGTAATCGTCCTCAAAGGAATGGCCTCTGGAAATCGAGTAGCTATATCTATGATAGTAAGTATGTATTGATGTCCTGCTTTTGTTTTTGGCAAGGGTCCTACACAGTCTGCTAATTCTCTGCTAAACGGTTCCTCAATCACTGGTATGGGAACTAGTGATGCCTGTTTTATGGTAGGTTGCGGTTTTCTCACCATTTGACATGTATGGCATGTCCTACAAAATTGTATGACATCCTTTCTAAGACCTGGTCAGTAGTAATGTTGGCTTATGCGTGATTTGATCTTCTGAATTCCCCTATGTCCTGCAAATGGAATGTCATGTGCTAACCTTAATGATCCCTGGCGATATTTAGGTGATATCACTATCTGTTCAACAACTGTCCAGTCTTCGTCTGCAGGTCTATGAGGTGGTCTGCATTTCCTCCTCAAAACCTTGTTTGCCATACAATAGCCTGCTGGAACTCCTTTGCCTCAGCTTCTGTCAGAGTTGTCTGTGCCATTCGGTATATCACTGTATCAGCCTGCTGTGCTACAATGATAGACGATCTGTTAAACATCCCGTTTGGATTATCTAAAACCCCAAATAAGGTTTCAGATATTTGGCTATCTGGTGCCACTTTTACCTCCAACAGTGGATCCTGTTTAGCCATTGCTCGGGTGACTACATACGCAGGAAATATTCCCGGAACTTGTTCCTGTAATTGCTCCGTTTCCTTAATTTCACTTGGTTCCACTGTAATTATAGGAGAAACTGATACTTTTGATCTGGCCAAATCATTTCCTAGGAGTAGATCATTTCCCTCTACTGGCAAACTGTGGACAACTTATACAGTTACCATCCCAGATATTAAGTAACTCTCTCAGCGTATTTTATATAAAGGTATGGGTATATACTCCCTGCCAGTTCCATTAACTAAAACTTTATCATTCAAGGTGTTCTCTGATGGAAATGTTATATCTTTCCCCAGCAAGAGTGTTTGGGTTGCTGCTGTATCCCTGAGTATAATAGGTTTTCCTGCCTCGCTTACAGGATATGAAGATACTCTCCCCTTTGACAAAAATGCATTATAACTCTCGGGTATTTTATTCTTAACCACTCCTTTTAGTATCTGGTTTTACAACTGTCATTAAAGCTATAGCATGGTCTGTTATACTTTCAGTCAGAGACTTTTCCTCTGCATTAGCTTTGCGTACCCCAACAAGTCCTATGGGTTTAACTTGCAATTTCCAGCATTCTGAACGAAGATGACCCGTTTTGTGGCAATGATAACACTTCGGCTTGCGAACCTCACTTCTACCCTCAGCACTTTCCTTTCTAACCAGAGGAGGTGATCCTGGGGCATTCCCAGCTGTTCGTTCTTGTCCCCGGCTACTTGCCTTCCTTTCACTCTCTCGCTTTCGATCCTTCTCAGGTTTATGGAGGTGACAGACAAAAGGTTTTGGCTTATTCACAAGCTCAAAATCATCAGCAATTTCTGCCGCTTGCCTAGCTTTCAAAACTTTCAGGTTATCTACGTGAGTTCTCACTACTGAAGGAATGGAGGTTTTAAACTCTTCTAAGAGAATCAACTCTCGAAACTTCTCATATGTGGTTTCTATCTTTAATGCTTGTATCCAATGGTCAAAATTAATTTGCTTCACCCTCTCAAATTCTATATGTCTGCCCAGCCAATCTCCGTAAGTTCCAAAACTTCTGACGTTAATCTTCAGGGACTAATTCATGTGCAGCGAGAATAGCCTTTTTTGCAATCTCATAATCTGCAGAAGCCTCTTTAGGAAGCATGGCATAAACATCATGAACTCTGCCTACCAATCTGCTTTGCATAAGCAGTGTTCAACTTTCCTTCGGCCGTTTCATCTGTTTGGCTGTTTGTTCAAAAGATATGAAAAATGCCTCTATGTCCCTTTCCTCAAACTTAGGAAGAGCTTGTATAAATTTAAACAGCTTTTCGCTGGGTCCTGAACTGAATTCAGATTCTTCCTGACCCGAAGTTTCTCTGGAGTAAAGTTCACCCCTTTGTCTTAGTTCCATCTCTTTTAACCTATATTTCCCCTCTCCTCTTTCACTTCCTCTCTGAAATTCAAGTTTTCTTAATTCTAATTGAATTCTAGCCAATTCTACTGCATCACTCTCTGACTTAATACCTTCTTGTCTCTCATCGTCTAATTCCAGATGTTGGGCAATTATGTCAATTATCTCTGCTTTTGTGGCACCTGATTTCAATTCTAACCACAATTTTGCTGCCGATTCCTTTAGTTTGCTCTTAAAGTTATCAAGTCACTGAGGGAAACCTTCTGCTTTCCCAAATACTCTGCTGCAACCTCTAATGCCATTGCAATGGGATAGACAATACCTTATTTTACAAGAATCTTGGTTCCATTTATTTTTCATAATTGACATTAGATTTGGATCCCAATAATCAAGTTTCCAATTGATATGATTCCAGACACGAGAGCAATTAATATGATGCCAGACGCAAGACCCCAATTTGTACGTTATCCCAAAGATGAGCAATTGATATTCTAAACGCGAGCCCCCCAAATTAGTCTGATTCTATCCCGGAGCGAGCCACCTAACTAAATATGATTTGATCACGGGTAAGCCACCAATTAATATGTTACGACCACGCAGGACAAAGCCTCCCCCAATAAAATATATGACTCTGATCACGGTGGAAGCAACGCACTGTTAATTCAGTTACATAGGAAGATAGGAACAGGAGTAGGCCATTCAGCCCCTCGAACCTGTCCCGCCATTCAATGAGATCATCGTTGATACGCGGCCTAACTCCATATACCTGCCTTTGGCCCATATCCCTTAATATCTTTGCTTAACAAAAATCTATCTAGCTCAGATTTAAAATTAACAACTGTTCTACCTTCAACTGCTGTTTGTGGAAGAAAATTCCAAACCTCTACCACCCTTTGCTTGAAGAAGTGCTTCCTCACATCTCTCCTGAATGGTCTGGTCCTAATTTTTAGACTATGCCCCCTAGTTTTAGAATCTCCAACCAGTGGAAATAGTTTATCTTTGTCTAGCCTGTCTTTTCCTGTCAATATCTTGAAGACTTCAATCAGATCACCCCTTAACCTTCTAAATTCTAGCGAAAGCAGGCCTATTTGTGTAATCTCTCCTCGTAACTTAACCCTTGTGGTCCAGGTATCATTCTTGTAAACCTACGTTGCACTCCCTCCAAGGCCAATATATCCTTCCTAAGGTGTGGTGCCCAGAACTGCTCACAGTACTCCAAGTGGAGTCTAACCAGGGTTTTGTACAGCTGCAGCATAACCTCTATCTTTATTCTCCAATCCACTAGGTATAAAGGCTAGCATTCCATTAGCCTTTTTGATTATTTTCTGCACTTGCTCGTGGCATTTTAAAGATCTATGCACCTGAGCCCCCAAGTCTCTTTGGACATCCACTGTACTTAACCTCTTCCCATTTTGGAAGTACCCTGCTCTATCCTTTTTTGATCCAAAATGGAGAACCTCTCACTTGCCCGCATTGAAATCCATCTGCCACAGTTTTGCCCACTCACTTAGTCTTTCAATAGCTCTTTGCAATTTTATGCCATCATCTAGACTCTACAATGCCGCCTAACTTTGTATCATCAGCACATTTGGATATATGACTTGCTATGCCATCATCCAAGTCATTAATGAATAATTGAGGCCCCAACACAGATCCCTGCGGGACACCACTAGTTAAATGCTGCCAATCGGAGTACTTACCCATTATCCCCACTCTCTGTCGCCTACCACTCAACCAACTTTCTAACCATGTCAATAATTTGTCCTCAATTCCATGGGCTTCTACCTTAGTTAACAGTCTCTTATGTGGGACTTTATATGGACTTCCAGGAGGCATTTGATAAATAACATCCATAGACACTCCCCTGTCCACTACCTTAGTCACCTCTTCAAATAATTCAATGAGATTTGTCAGGCATGACCTTCCTGTCATGAATCTATGCTGGCTGTCCCTGATTAACTGCAATTTTTCTAGGTGTTCAGTCACCCTATCCTTGATTATAGACTCCAGCAACTTGCCCACCATAGATGTCAGGCTAACTGGTCTGTAATTTCCTTGGTTCCCGCTTTCACCCTTCTTGAAAAGTGGAGTGACGTGCAACTTTTCAATCCAGAGGGACCACTCCTAAATCTAGGGAACTCTGAAAGACTATAGTTAGGGCATCTCCTACTTCCTTTAACACCCTCGGATGGAAACCGTCAGGTCCTGGGGATTTCTCACTCTTTAGTTCCATTAATTTCTTTGTTACTGTTGATTTACTTGTATTAAGTCCCTGTCCCCTATCAGCTATTAATTTTTTCAGGACTTCCGGCAAGTTAACCTCCTTTTCAACTATAAATACTGAGGCAAAGTAATTGTTCAACATGTCTGCCATTTCCCCATTATCAATGACAATATCTCCAGTTTCAGCTTTTAGTGGGCCTACATTGCTCCTGACCACCTGTTTTCCCTTTATGTAATTATAAAACTTCTTATTGATGTTGATGTCCCTTGCAAGTTTCCTTTCATAATCTGTTTTAGTAGCTCTTATAAGCTGCTAGTCTGCCTCTCCCAATCTATGTGTAAGTTAAAATCCCCCATTAATACTACTCTGCCTTTGTTACACACTTGCCTAATTTGTGCATTTATACAATCTAACACCTCAGAACTGCTACTAGGGGGTCTTTTCACAGTTTTTACAGTTCCGTCACTCCACAAGTCACAGCATATTTCTTTAAGCTTTCCAAAAGCAGCCAAATTGAACACTCTAGTAACCCCTGATTGAAGCAGACCAAACCAGGTATCTAGATAACAACAAATTAACTATTTATTTAAAAAAAAGAAAAATCTTAAGACTACTAAGATAAACCAATGTCTAAAGACCTTATAACTTATTTAAAAATCTAACTCCTGCATTCGCA
Source organism: Heterodontus francisci (assembly GCF_036365525.1). Lineage (NCBI taxonomy): Eukaryota > Metazoa > Chordata > Chondrichthyes > Heterodontiformes > Heterodontidae > Heterodontus > Heterodontus francisci. Next base: position 37,929,500 of record NC_090394.1, on the reverse strand, counting down.
TACATATACTAAAAGTAACAGTAAGTCAGTTTTTAATTAGCTGACCGAAAAAATAAAAATAAAGTCTTTGCAAGTTACGTTCCTGACTAATGGAGTCTTCTAATGTAGAGATAGTCCAAGGTCACTTGAGGTCTTCACACTGGTCTGACGAGGAAAAAAATGGGTCCTTCAAAGATAGGAATTTAGCTATTCAGCTGTTGCAGCAGTAACTATCCCTTCAGTAGTGAACACAGCAATACTGAATCTTTGTTAAGAAAGAAAAGCTTTTCTTATTTTCTTGGGGAATTAATTTGGCTTGTTGCTTGGTAGAATTTTGAGAGAGAAAATACACAGCTCCTTCAGTTTAAATCGCATCAGAACACTCTCTGCTTAAGCCAGTCTGTGGCAGCTAGTTTTCAAACAAGATTATTTCAATGATCATGATGAATCCGTATTCATTGCATGGGACTAATCTAATATTAATACGACCTATATTTTTCAGGACATTTCATAAAAGCCTTTTCCCTTCGAGATGAGGGGCAAAATTGGTCTATTTGATAGCACATTCAAGACTGACCCACTCCACATTTTGTTGAAAAACACTTTGAAACAGGACATTTTCTGTACTCCATTTTTAAAATATTACTTTGTGTTCTTATGATAAATTAACAACCTGCAGTGCGCAGTTTCTTTGCTCTCTTACATGCATGAAGGAGATCCACAGCTTCAAAATGGCAGTTTCTTTGACTGATTATTCTTCTACTCGCATAAACAGACGTCCCTCCACCCAGGGTCCAACATACTTTCTATTTATGTATGTGGTTTATGACCTCTACCTGCTATAGAAAATTCTGTCACATATATTTGCAGCCATGCATTTTTTAAACATTCAAGGACTTGAGAAGGGCGTAGACTTGATATTTAGAGTCCAGGTGTTGTATTACTAAAGGCATGTAATCTGTGTATACTTAGCCACACTTTTCTGTGCCAGAACAGTGCAATATGTCTAGTTATACCAATATGAGAAGGTGCTAAATGGAAACTGAAAGCTGTATCAAAGCTATTCCATATATTTAATTCCAGAACTGAAGCCTCGGCTAGTGCAGAATCGAGGACTCCAGGTTTGATTCACTTGAGTCAATTTGATTTGATGGTTACGCTCGTGTCTTTTGTGTCGTAAAGCTGTGGGTTCAAGCTCCACGCCATAACTTGAACACATTATCTAGCCTGACACCTGACTTATCTAGCAGTACCAAGGGAGTGTATTACTGTCAGAGGTGCCATCTTTTGAATGAGATGTTAAACCGAAGGCCCAACTGCCCATGTCATAAAAGATTCCATGACTGAAGAACAGGGTGTGCTAGCCAATATTTAACCCACAAACACCACCAAAACAGAGCAACTGGTCATATATCTAATTATATCTATGTGGGACCTAGCAGTATGCAAATTATCTGCCACATTTATTTGAATAACTGTTTACACTTAAAAACTAATTGCAAGCAAAATACTGTGGATGCTGGAAATCTGAAATAAAAACAGAAAATGACTCAGGAGGTCTGGCAGCATCTGTGGAGAGAGAAGCAAAGTTAACACAAGAACACAAGAAATAGGAGCAGAAGTAGACCATGTGGCCCATCGAGCCTGCTCTGCCATTCAATAAGATCATGGCTGATCTTGGGCTTCATTTCCACTCTCCTGCTGACTCCCCATATCCCTTGATTCCCTAGAATTCCAAAGATTCACAACCCTCTGAGTGAAGTCATTTCTCCTCATCTCAGTCCTGAATAATCGGCCCCTTATTCTGAGACTGTGCCCCCACGTTCTAGATTCCCCTACCAGTGGAAACAATCTCTCAGCTTCTACCCTCTCAAGCCCTGTCAGAATCTTGTTTGTCTCAATTAAATTACCTCTCATTTTTCTAAACTCCAGAGAATATCGGCCCAGTTTACACAGCCTCTCATCATAGGACAACCCCTCATCCCAAGCACCAATTTAGTAAATCTTTGCTGCACCGCCCCCAGTGCAAGTATATTCTTTCTTAAATATGGAAACTAAAACTGCACACTGTATTCCAGGTGCGGTGCCACCAAAGCCCTGCACAATTATAATAAGGCGCCTTTATTCCTGTACTGCAATCCCCTTGCAGTAAAGGCCAACATGCTATTTGCCTTCTTAATTGCTTGCTGTACCTGCATGTTAACTTTGTGCATTCCTTGTACAAGTATACCCAAGTCTCTCTGTACATCAGCACTTATCAGTTTAACAACTTTTTATAAATGTTCTGCTTTTCTATTTTTATGACCAAAGTGAACAGCTTCACACTTCCCTATATTGTACCCCAATTGCCATCTTGTTGCCCACTCATTTAACTTGTCCATATCTTTGCAGCCTCTCAATGTCCTCCCCGCAGCTTACCTTTCCACTGAGCTTTGTATCATCAGCAAACTTAGATACATTACACTCTGTCTCTTCATCTAAGTCATTAATATAGAATGTAAAATGCTGAGGCCCCAGCATTGATCCTTGCGGCACCTGATTATTCACTGCCTGTCAACTTGAAAATGCCCCATTTATGCCCACTCTGTTTCCTGTCTGTTAACCAATCCTCTATCCATGCTAATATATTACCCCCAACACCATGAACCCTTAGGACAGATTTTAGTCCCTCAAGTTTCTCCAATACCTTTTCTTGGCTGATACCGATTTCCTTAATTTCCTCACATTTTAGCCTCTAGGTTATTGTTTATTTCTGGTATGTAACTTTTGTCTTCTAATGTGAAGACAGACACAAAATATTTGTTCAGTGCCTCTGCCATTTCCTCATTCTCCATGATGATTTCTCCTGTCTCTGCCTCTGAGGGACCAACGTCTACTTTAGCTGCTCTCTTTTTATGTACTTATAAAAACTCTTACAATCTGTTTTTATATTGCTGGCTAGTTTACTGTCATTCAGTTTTTTTCCCTTTTTATCAACTTTTTGGTGGCCCTTTGCTGGTTTCTAAAACACTCCCAATCCTCAGACTTGCTACTGTTTTTTGGAACATTGTAAGCCTCTTCTTTTAGTCTAATATTCTCCTTAACTTCCTGAGTGAGCCATAGATGGATCTTTCTTGATAAGTTTTTGTTTTTGAACGGAATGTACTTTTGTTGAACCCTTTGAATTGTTTCTTTAAATATTTCCCACTGTTCATTTACCGCCATAACTTTCATTCTATTAACCCAATTAACCGTAGCCAGTTCTCCCTTCATACCTTTGTAATTGGCTTTGTTTAAGTTTAAGATTCTTCTTTGTGGTGAAATGTGTCACTTTCAAACTTAACATGAAACTGATTGGTATTATGATCACTATTTCCCAGTGGATCTTTTACTACGACATTGCTAATTAACCCTGTTTAATGACACAATACGAGATCTAAGATAGCTTTATTCCTAGTCGGTTCTACAACATATTGTTCCAAGAAACTGTCAGGAAAACATTCTACAAATTCATCTTCTAGACCATTGTTGCCAATTTGACTTGTCCCAGTCTATATGCAGATTTAAGTCCCCTACAATTAATACATTATCTTTGTTACAAGCTCCAATAATTTCCCATTTAATGTTCTGTCCAATAATGTAACTACTGTTCGGGGGCCTATAAACTATTCCCACCAATGTTTTCTGACTCCTGCTATTCCTAATTTCCACCCAAACTGATTCTACTTCATGATTTTCTGAGACTAGATCCCTTATTAATGTCCTTATGTCATCCTTTACTGTCAGGGCTACCCCTTCTTTTTTGCCATTCTGTCTGTCTCTGAAATATTGTGTACCCTGAAATATTCATTTCCCAACGTTGATTTCCTTTGTGACCATGTCTCAGTAATGGTAATTAGATCTAGATCATTTACCTCTATTTGTGCCACTAGTTCATCTATCTTATTGCAGATACACATGCATTCAGATAAAGGACCTTGAATTTCAATTTTTTTCCTCTATTCCCTGCAATGGTCATATTTGCCGATGTACAATTTTTGTTAAACTCTGTGGCTTCTTGTCCCATTCTGTTAGCATTTACCCACATCATTATCCTGCTCCGATGGCTCGACCCATCTCTTTGAATTTCCAAATTTCCCTATATCCAAACCCTCCACGCCCTCACGCCCCCCCCCCCACTTCTCTCTCCATAGATGCTGCCAGACCTGCTGAGTATTGTCAGCACTTGCTGTTTTTATTTCAAAAATAATTAATTGACTATCGAGTGCTGAGGAGATAGTTTTAAAATGTGCGAGTTTTTTTTCTTCATGTTAGCTGATCTCAGCATCTTTGAGATGGGGAGGGAAAAATCAACGACTGTTGATCATGATTGAATGACTCCTGGTGAAAAGTGCACATCTGTGAAGAGGACTGGCATTTCAAGTGCCCTGCTATGACCTCCTGTTTAGGTCAGGCATGAAGCACAGCTCCTCAAATGAGGTACTAAAGGACTGCCAGTGTCCCTGGAACTGTACCCCATTAAGAGTCCATGCCTTCTGAAGATGAGGGGGAAAAGAAGAAAATGCAAAATTAATTCTATCCATATTCTTTCTGCAGGAAATTCTGTTGCTTGGTTAATTCCTTAGTGATCCCAGCACATTCCTTCAAACCTATGTTAATGTTCAGAGAGAATTTAATTTAGCTGAAGAAAATGAAGGAAAGCTAGCAGTCACTAAAATGAAATGTAAAGACTGCAGTAAAATTGAAGTCCTTAACACAGATGATTCATGCACAACTGAATAGTCTTGCCAGAGTGTAAATATACTTTGATCATTAATTTTATTTCCATTTAGTTATTTGGATATCTAATTTTCCCTTTGACAATAATATGCTCAACAGGTTTGAAGTTAGAATGAATAGGATGAATTAATGTCCTCATTGTGAAGGCGCCCCTAGGCGGCAGCAATCATATGATTGAATTTTACATTCAGTTTGAGGGAGAGAAGAGTAGGTCTGTGACTACTATTTTCAGCTTAAATAAGGGCAATTAAGAAGGCATGAAAGCAGAGCTAGCAAAAGTGAATTGGCAAAGTAGGTTAAGGGATAGGTCAATAGAAATGCAGTGGCAGACATTTAAGAGGATATTTAAGAATACACAGAATAGATACATTCCAACGAGAAAGAAAAATTCCAAGGGAGGACCCACCATCCATGGTTACTAAAAAAAAGTTAAAGGTCGTATCAAACTTACAGAAAAAGCATATAATTGCGCAAAGATGGGTGGCAGATAAGATTGGCCAGAATATAAAAAGCAGCAAACAAAGACTGAAAGATTAATAGGGAGGGAAAAATTAGAGTATGAGAGAAAGCTGGCTAGAAATATAAAGAAGATAGTATGAGTTCCTATAGATATTTTTAAAAGAGTTAACAAAGTGAGGGTTGGTCCTATAGGAAATGAGTCTGGAAAATTAATAAGGGAAAATAAGGAGATGGCAGATGAATTGAACAGGTATTTTGCATCAGTCTTCACCATAAAGGATACAAGTAACATTCAGAAATAGCTGAAAATCAGGAAATGTAAGGGAGGGAGGAACCCAAGAAAAGTACAATCACCAGGGAATTGGTACTGAGCAAATTGTTGGAGCTGCAGGCTGACAAGTCCCTGGGTCCTGATGGGCTTTATCCTAGGGTATTAAAAGAAATGGTTAGTGAGATAGTTGAAGTGTTGGTTTTAATTTTCCAAGATTCGGGGAAGGTTCCATTAGATTGGAAAATAGTAAATGTAACCTCTTTTACTAAAAAAGGGAGGGAGACAGAAAGCAGGAAACTACAGGCCAGTTAGCTTAACATCTGTCATAGGGAAAATGTTAGAAGCTATTATTCAAGACATTATAGCAGGGCACTTAGAAAAATCCAAGGTAATCAGGCAGTCTCAACATGGTTTTGTGAAAGGAAAATCATATTTAACCAATTTATTTGAGTTCTTTGAAGAAGTAACATGTGCTGTGGATAAAGGGGAACTGCTGGATGTACTGCACTTAGATTTCCAGAAGGCATTTGATAAGGTGCCACATCAAAGGTTATTAAGGAAAATAAAAGCTCATGGTGTAAGAGGTAACAGTTTGGCATGAATAGAAGATTGGTTAGCTAACAGGAAACAGAGTAGGCATAAATTGTGCCTTTTTCTGGTGTGCAAGATGTAATGATCTGGTGTGCCACAGGGATCAGTGCTGGGGCCTCAACTTTTTACAATTTATATAAATTACTTGGATGAAGGGACCGAAGGTGTGGTTGCTAAATTTGCTGATGACACAAAGATAGGTAAGAAAGTAAGTTGTGAAGAGGACATGAGGCTACAAAGGGATATAAACAGGTTAAGTGAGTGGGCAAAGATCTGGCAAATGGAGTATAATGTGGGCAAATGTGTAATTGTCCATTTTGGCAGGAAGAATGAAAAAGCATATTATCTAAATGGTGAGAGATTGCAGAGCTCTGAGATGCAGAGGGCTCTGGGTGTCCGAGTGCATGAATCGCAAAAGTTTAGTATGCAGGTACGGCAAATAATTAGGAAAGCTAATCGAATGTGAGGGGAATTGAATACACAAGTATGGAAGTTGTGCTTCAGCTATAGAGGGCATTGGTGAGACCACATCTAGAGTACTGAGTACAGTATTGGTCTCCTTAGTTAAGGAAGGATTTAAATGCACTGGAAGCAGTTCAGAGGAGGTTTACTAGACTAATACCTGGAATAGGTGGGTTGTCTTATGGGGCAAGGTTGGACAGGCTAGGCTTGTATCTGCTGGAGTTCAGAAGAGTAAGAGGCGACTTGATTGAAACATATAAGATCCTGAGGGGTCTTGACAGGGGGGATGTGGAAAGGATGTTTCCCCTTGTGGGAGAATCTAGAACTAGGGGTCACTGTTTAAAAATAAGGGGTTGCCCATTTAAGACAGAGATGAGAAATTTTTTCTGAGTTTTGAGAGTCTTTGGCACTCACTTCCTCAAAAGGCGGTGGAAGCAGAGTCTTGAAATATTTTTAAGGCAGAGATGGATAGATTCTTGATAAACAAGGGGGTGAAAGGTTATTGAGGGTGGACAGGAATGTGGAGTTGAAGTTACAATCAGATCAGCCATGATCTTATTGAATGGCGGAACAGGTTCAAGGGGCCGATTGGCCTACTCCTCCTAATTTGTATGTTTTTAAAATTCGTTCAAGGGATGTGGGCATCGCTGGTTAGACCAGCATTTATTGCCCATCCCTAATTGTCCTTGAGAAGGTGGTGGTGAGCTGCCTTCTTGAACCACTGCAATCCATGTGGGATAGGTACACCCACAGTGCTGTAAGGAAGGGAGTTCCAAGATTTTGACCCAGCGATAGTGAAGGAACTGCAACATCGTTCCAGGTCAGAATGGTGTGTGGTTTGGAGGGAAACTTGCAGGTGGTGGTGTTCTCATGCATCTGCTGTTCTTGTTCTTCTAGTTGGTAGAGGTCATGGGTTTGGAAGGTGCTGTCTAAGGAACCTTGGTGCGTTGCTGCAGTGCATCTTGTAGATGGTACACAGTGCTGCCACTGTGTGTCGGTGGTGGAGGGAGTAAATGTTTGTGGATGGGGTGGTAATCAAGCGGGCTGTTTTGTCCTGGATTGTGTCAAGCTTTTTGAGTGTTGTTGAAGCTGCACCCATCCAGGCAAGTGGAGAGTATTCCATCACACTCCTAACTCGTGCCTTGTAGATGGTGGATATGCTTTGGGAAGTTAGGAGATGAGTTACTCACCGTATGATTCCTAGCCTCCGACCTGCTCTTGTAACCACAGTATTTATATGGCTACTCCAGTTCAGTTTCTGGTCAATGGTAACCCTTAGGATGTTGATAGTGGGGGATTCAGCGATGGTAATGCCATTGAATGTCAAGGGTCATTGCCTGGCACTTGTGTGGCACGAATGTTACTTGCCACTCATCAGCCCAAGCCTGGCTATTGTCCAGGTCTTGCTGCATTTCTCAGTGACTGCTTCAGTATCTGATGAGTCGCGAATAGTGCTGAACATTGTGCAATCATCAGCGAACATCCCCACTTCTGACCTTATGATTGAAGTAAGGTCATTGAGGAAGCAGCTGAAGATGTTTGGTGCTAGGACACTACCCTGAGGAACACCTGCAGTTATGTCTTGGAGCTGAGATGATTGTCCTCCAACAACCACAACCATCTTCCTTTGTGTTCGGTATGACTCCAACCAGTGGAGAGTTTCCACCCCCCCTGATTCCCATTGACTTCAGTTTTGCTAGGGCTGCTTGATGCCATACTCAGTTAACTGCTGCCTTGATGTCAAGGGCAATCACTCTCACCTCACCTCTGGAGTTCAGCTCTTTTGTCCATGTTTGAACCAAGGCTGTAATGAGGTCAGGAGCTGAGTGGCCCTGGCGGAACCCAAACTGAGCGTCACTGAGCAGGTTATTGCTAAGCAAATGACGTTTGATCGCACTGTCGATGACACCTTCCATCACTTTACTGATGATTGAGAATAGACTGATAGGGCGGTAATTGGCCGGGTTGAATTTGTCCTGTTTTTTTGTGTACAGGACATACCTGGGCAATTTTCCACATTGCAGGGTAGATGCCAGTGTTGTAGCTGTACTGGAACAGCTTGGCTAGGGGTGCGGCATGTTCTGGAGCACAGGTCTTCAGTACTATTGCCGGAACATTGTCAGGGCCCATTGCCTTTGCAGTATCCAGTGTCTTCAGTTGTTTCTTGATGTCACACGGAGTGAATCGAATTGGCTGAAGTCTGGCATCTATGATGCTGGGGACTTAAGGAGGAGGACGAGATGGATCATCAACTCGGCACTTCTGGCTGAAGATTGTTGCAAATGCTTCCGCCTTATCTTTTGCACTGATTTGCTGGGCTCCCCCATCATTTGAGGATGGGGGATATTTGTGGAGCCAGCTCCTCCAGTTAAATTGTCCACCACCATTCATAACTGGATGTGGAATCTGATCCGTTGGTTATAGGATCACGTTGCTCTGTCTATTGCATGCTGCTTAGCACGCAAGTAGTCCTGGGATATAGCTTCACCAGGTTGAAACCTCATTTTGAGCTATGCCTGGTGCTACTCCTGGCATACCCTCCTGCACTCTTCATTGAGCCAAGGTTGATCCCCCGGCTTGATGGTAATGATAGCGTGGGGTATATGCCAGGCCATGAGGTTACAAATTGTGGTTGAGTGCAATTCTGCTACTGTTGGTCCACAGCGCCTCATTGATGCCCAGTTTTGCATTGCTCGATCTGTTCAAAATCTATCCCATTTAGCACGGTAGTGCCACACAACATGATGGAGTGCATCTTCAGTGTGTAGATGGGACTTTGTCTCCACAAGGACTGTGGGATGGTCACTCCTACCAATACTGTCATGGACTGGTGCATCTGCGGCTGGCAGATTGCTAAAGGCGAGGTCAAGTATGTTTTTCCCTCACCGCCTGCCGCAGACCCAGTGTAGCAACTGTGTTCTTTAGGACTCTGCTAGCTCGGTCAGTCATGGTGCTTCTGAGCCACTCCTGGTGATGGACATTAACATCCCCCACCCAGAGTACATTCTGCGGCCTTGCCACCCTCCGTGCTTCCTCCAAGTGGTTTTCAACATGGAGGGAGTATTGATTCATCAGCTGAGAGGGGGCAGTAGGTGGTAATCAGCAGGAGGTTTCCTTGCCCATGTTTGACCTGATGCAGTGAGAATTCATGGGGTCTGGAGTCAATGTTGAGGACTCCCAGGGCAACTGTTCTGACTGTATACCTCTGTGCTGCCACCTCTGCTGGGTCTGTCCTGCCGGTGGGACCAGACATACCCGGGGATGGTGATTGAAGTGTCTGGGACATTTTCGGTAAGGTATGATTCCGTGAGTATGACTATGTCAGGTTCTTGCTTGACTAGTCTGTGGGACAACTCTCCCAACTCTGGCACAAGCTCCAGATGTTCGTAAAGAGGACTTTGCAGGGTTGACAGGGCTGGGTTTGCCATTGTCGTTTCCGTTGCCTGGTTGTTGCCGGGTGGTCCGTCTGGTTTCATTCCTTATTGACTTTGTAGCGGTTTGATACAATTGAGTGGCTTGCTAGGCCATTTCAGAGGGCATATAAGAAAGAGTCAACCACATTGCTGTGGGTCTGGAGTCACATGTAGGCCAGACCAGACTGTAGGACAGTAGATTTCCATCCTCCCCTAAAGGACATTAGTGAACCAGATGGGTTTTTACGACAATGGCCATCATTAGATGATGACTGGTCATTAGACTAGCTCTTAATTCAAGATTTATTAATTGAATTCAAATTCCACCTTCTGCCGTGGTGGGATTCGAACCCATGTCCCCAGAGCAACACCCTGGGTCTCTGGATTACTAGTCCAGTGACTGTACCACTATGCCACTGTCTCCCCACTTGTATGTTTGTATGAAGACCCAGAAAGCCTAGCATGTAATCCATAAATCCAATATGCATATGTAATATGAGTTGAATTATTAGTACAAACATGACTTCTGCATTAATGAAAATCTGACCTTCATGTATCTTCCATTCTTTCCTCAATACTCAGAACCGTCACTATATCACAGAACTTCCCGAACTTTACTTAGTGTGTACCCTATTCCAGATCTATGAGCTGCACCCATACCCCTACCAGCATACTGCTTTTGATATTTCAGCCCCTTTTAATGCCCAAGCATTGTATAAAACATTCAATTTATCATTCACATATACAACTTAAACAATGGCTTAATAGTACTACTGCCATTAATGTGACATGATATTTGTTCAAGCGTAACACATGATGTTTGGAGTAATATGTGAAAGCTTGTTTTCTATACGTTGGCTCCACTCTTCCCTTAACCTCCCCTGCATATTCACCAGTCTCTGCTCCTTTAAAAGTATTCTGAAAACCCATTTTTTTGGTCAGATTTTCATTATCCCCTAATAATCTCTGTCTCCATGACTCGCATTCCTTTCCTTGCCAACTTCCATTTGGAAAGTCCTTTTTCTTTATGTTAAAGACGCCATATGAATGCAAGCTTTTGTTTGAATTTGATATTCAGGTTATTGTGTTGTATCTGCACACCAGTGAATTGAACGTTTTTCATCAAGAAATGTTAGTACCATCATGCACACATTTATATATAATTTAAATGATGTTTCATTAATGGGAGTGTTAAATGATGTGTAGAGATTCTGATGCTGTGATATTAAGAGTTAGATTTTTTTTTGATTTTCTGAACTTCTTACCTAAATCGGTGAAGCTTTCAGCAGAGTCTCCATCCTGCATTATGGTACCAAGAACCATCAAACACGCTGGCTGCTTTGCGCTGTCAGTTGTGGGATCCTGGATGAACCAGGCTCCTCTCCGGGTGTAGGGATTCCCCACAGGGTTGGACGCAGGGGTGGGGAGGTGCTGGAGGAGCCAGCATGAAGACACAGGGGTCTCCCACAGCCCATGGTCGGTGGTTAACGTTAGTGGTCTGGAGCAGTTGTCACCCCACTGCTCCAGACTTAAAGTCCATCTCCAGTTGGGAGTCCCACACTCTCAGGAAATCACCAGCAGTCAGTGGCTTGCTTCTCCAGGCAAAAGGCCAGGTAAGTTCAGCTAATGGTCTCCTCCTCCCGGATGGTGCATTGCTGCAGGTGACCCTACAGGCTCCAAGTAGTTTAGAAGAGGATGAATCCTCCATGGAGACCTGTGCCACAAAGCTCCAAGAGCTGGATGATGGGATGCTGACAACCATTAACCCAGAGACCTGTCCCCCAGGACAAATCTGCCAGCCCATCCCTAGCCAAGCCATATGCCCTTGCATTTGGAAAAAAATACAACAGCAGAGGAAACATCCACGCAGAAGCATCCTAACTTTTTTTATTTCTTTACATGCATACTCACACACTGGGGAAGATGGTGTCGTAGTGGTAATGTCACTGAATGAGTAATCCAGAGACTCAGGCTAATGTCCTGGGGACATGAATGGTGGTATTTAAAGTCAGTTAATCAATAAAAGCCTGGAATTGTAAGCTAGTGTCAGTAATGGTGCCATGAAACTAACATCAATTGTCGTAAAAACCCATCTGGTTCACTAACGTCCTTTAGGGAAGGAAATCTGCTGTCCTTACCTGTTTAGTTTAGTTTAGAGATACAGCACTGAAACAGGCCCTTCGGCCCACCGAGTCTGTGCCGACCATCAACCACCCATTTATACTAATCCTACACTAATTCCATATTCCTACCACATCCCCACCTGTCCCTATATTTTCCCTACCACCTACCTATACTAGGGGCAATTGCTAATGGCCAATTTACCTATCAACCAGCAAGTCTTTGGCATGTGGGAGGAAACCGGAGCACCCGGAGGAAACCCACGCAGACACGGGGAGAACTTGCAAACTCCACACAGGCAGTACCCAGAATTGAACCCGGGTCACTGGAGCTGTGAGGCCGCGGTGCTAACCACTGCGCCACTGTGCCGCCCTGATCTGGCCTACATGTGACTCTGGACCCACAGTGATGTGGTTGACTCTTAACTGCCTTCTGAAATGGCCTAGCAAGCCACTCAGTTATCAAAGGCAGTTGGGGATGGGCAACAAATGCTGGCTTTGCCAGCGACGCTCACTACCCATGAAAGAATTTTTTTTCAAGATGAATTTGAAAAAATGTTTCTTTGTTTGCATTAGACCTTAAATCCACCATTAAACAATTTCTCCTGTGTACCCCCAGAGCTGTCGGGGGTACGCGTTACCAAGTTTGGGAGTCCCTGCTGTAGCACAGCAAAGGCAAGATGATGAGAAAATGTGGATAAGGAAAAATCATTTCAAAATTCAGCCTTTTCCCCCAACAAATCTGTTCTATCATGAACTCTGCCCAATCTGTTCAGTCTCCTTGCCAATGGCTGGTTTGAGTTGCATGTTAACATTTCAGTTGAGTTTTTAGTTTTAACTGATGCTTATCCATGTTTTGCAGTGTAATCAGTCAGTGTATTACCCCCAACTGGCAAGCCTCCTTTCAAATCAGAGTCTTGTCGGTTCCATGTTGGGCTGGTGGACTGATGTTTGTGCACAGGCAATCTTAAGACAAACAAGCTCTCAGATATTTGTTCCATTTGCAGTCTTCTCATGGTACCTTTTTTAAAAGCTATGTGTTGCACAAAGTTCCGAAGTTTTGCTATCCTTTATTAACAGAACGAGCTACAGATGGATCACTACAGACTGAAGACTGGGCTCTGAATATGGAAATCTGTGATATTATTAACGAGACTGAAGAAGGGTAAGAATTAAGCAGGGTGCAGTAAAACGTTATGGTCCTTTTGTGTATCAAACTGGGAAAGTAACAAATACTTGAATACTGAATATTAAATATTTGAGAAGAAAAAAATTTAATACAATACTTGGGTATGGTAGTAGAGTGGTTGTCACGGGACTAGTACTCCTGGACTAACGAGACGAGTTCAAGTCCCACCCCGGCAGCTGGGGAATTTAAATTCAATTAAATAAATCTTGAATTAAAAAGCTTGTATCAGTAATGGTGACCATGAAACTACTGGATTGTCAAAAAAAACCTAACTGGTTCACTAATGTCCTTCAGGGAAGGAAATCTGCTGTCCTTGCCTGGTCTCGCCAATATGTGACTCCAGATCCACAGCAATGTGGTTGACTCTTAACTGCCCTCTATTGAAGGCAGCTCACCACCACCTTCTCAAGGGCAATTAGGGATGGGCAACAAATGCTGGCCTTGCTAGCAACACTCACATCCCGTAAACAAATTTTTTTTAAAGTGAGTTAGTTTATTTGCTGCCTGTGGTCTTTCTAATCCCTTCAAATATCCGATGCAGTTGAATGTGCTCCCACTCTCAGATGTGTTCGATTATCTCTCATTGTTTGAATGTCCTGTGTTTCTTCTCTTACGAGAGCAATGGCTTAAATATTTCACACAACTTCTAGCTTACATTAATCTCGATTTGCCACCCATCCAATTTTGGGTCCAGTTTTTGATTGAGCTGACTAGAAATTTCTAAATATAAGCTGAGCAGATCCTTTTCCAATTACTTCCATCATTTGCAACAATAATTATTCATGTTAAAGTTTTTAATGAATTTTCTGCAGTAGCAAAGCAAACCTGTTAGAACTGCAGCAGTTAGCTCACTTTTTGCTTTTTACCTCTGTCCCTGTGTCAGCTTTGGACTTAACAAAAAGTTAGGTAAAGGTAATCTCTCCTCGTCACTTAACCCTTGGAGTTCAGGTATCATAATGGTAGAACTACATTGCACTCCCTCCAAGGTTCATGTATCCTTCCTAAGGTATGATGCCGAGAACTGCTCACAGTACTCCAAGTGTGGTCTAACCAGGGCTTGTTAATGGAATGCTGACCTTTATATTTAGAAGGCTAGAATACAAGCTTATAGAAGTTATGCTACAGCTATACAAAACCCAGTTAGACCACACCTGGAGTTCGTGCAGTTCTAGGCACCACACTTCAGGAAGGATACGTTAATCTTGAAGGGAGTGCAATGTAGATCTACCATTATGATACCTGAACTCCAAGGGTTAAGTTATGAGGAGAGATTACACAAACTAGGGTTGTATTCCCTGGAATTTAGAAGATTAAGGGGTGATTTGATCTAAATTTTCAAGATATTAAGGGGAACAAATAGGGTAGATTGAGAGAAACTACTTCTGGTTGGGGAGCCTAGGATTAGGGGGCATAGTCTAAAATAGAGCCAGACCTTTCAGGAGTGAAATTGGGAGAGACTTCTACATGCAAAGAGTGGTAGAAGTTCAGAAAACTCTTCTGCAAATGGCAGTTTATGCTATATCAGTTGTAAATTTCAATCTGAGATTGATAGATTTTTGTTAATCATAGGTGTGAAGGGATATGGAACAAAGACGGGTTTACTGAGTTAGATTGCAGATTAGCTATATCTCATTGAATGGCGGAACTGGCCTGAGGAACTAAATGGCCTATTCCTGTTCTTGTATGTTCCTAACCCCGTTATTTCTTTAAGATTGTAGATAGTTTAGTTTGGTTAAAAGATACTTGAAATATAAAAAATATATAATTTTCAGTTCCTTTATTCTGGCAGCTAGCTAAGGAACCATTTTATTTTACCTATACCTGATATGTTAGTTTATGCTCTGCAAGGCTTGTCTTTCTGTCCTTACTTGTCCTTGGTCATCAATTGATAGACCTCTGTAAACACAACTCAACATAGGTCATGACAAAAATACATATTGCTGTGGTAACATGGCCAAAGAATGCAGCTCCACTGGTATAGTTCCTCAACACTGAATAACTATTAAGGTGCTTTGATATTGCTTGTAATTTTCATTTTCCTGTCTGCGGAGAGCACCTCCATGGATCATTCTTCGTTTTTCACTTGATTGGGTACTGTTGGGCTGGGTTCCACTAACAACGTGGAGACCTAGTTGCTAAATTAGTCCCTCTCATTTCTACTATCAGCTTATAATTTCCCCAATCCAGCACATCTTTAGAACTACACTTTCTCAATTTTTAGAGTCCCACTCGGGCTCCTACACAAGAAATGGCAACTTGGGTATGGTACAAGAGTGCTGCAATGCTTGTGCAAGTATACCCAAGAAACAAAGAGAAAGTTGGAATAGTTATTCAAATCTGGAATGAAGAAAATGCTCTTTCTGTGACCTTGAAAGTACAATTGTGATATTTTAGAACTAAGGTTGGATGAATGTAAGAATCCATGGTCTGCTTTCTTGTTATTTACATCAAATTCATTCCAGACTGTTACTTACAAGGGAACATAGGAACATAGGAAGTTAGGAACAGGAGTAGGCCATTCAGCCCCTCGAGCCTGCCTGCCATTCAATGAGATCATGGCTGATCCGCAGCCTAACTCCATATACCTGCCTTTGGCCCATATCCCTTAATATCTTTGCTTAACAAAAATTTATCTATCTCAGATTTAAAATTAACTGTTCTACCTTCAACTGCTGTTTGGGGGAGAGAGTTCCAAACCTCTACCACCCTTTGCTTGAAGAGGTACTTCCTAACGTCTATTCTGAACGGTCTGGTCCTAATTTTTAGACTATGCCCCCTTGTTTTAGAATCTCCAACCAGTGGAAATAGTTTATCTTTATCTAGCCTGTCCTTTCCTGTTAATATCTTGAAGATTTCGATCAGATCACCTCTTCTAGGTTCTAGCGAAAACAGGCCTAATTTGTGTAATCTCTCCTCGTAACTTAACCCCTGTAGTCCAGGTATCATTCTTGTAAACCTACGTTGCATTCCCTCCAAGGCCAATATATCCTTCCTAAGGTGTGGTGCCCAGAACTGCTCACAGTACTCCAAGTGGAGTCTAACCAGGGTTTTGTACAGCTGCAGCATAACCTCTGTGTCTTTACGTTCAAATGTTCAGGACCTTCAAACAGACAAAAAAAATGCATAGTTAAACTGGTTTAATGATGCAAGATAATCCCATTGCGCAAATGTTTATTTAAATTTCTCAAACTGTTTGGATTTTGCTATCACCTAAGCCACTAACTCCTGTAGTATTTGTTATCTGCCACCTGAGGTCATTGGTGCATTTGTGCAGTACATTTCTGAGTTCCAAAAATGGGATGAGTTGAAATGATGGCCAGAACTTTTATTTTTATCAACTGCTTCCACTACTAAAATTGATGTTCTGCATCCTGCTTCAGAGAACTGACTTTTTAAAAGATAAAAATCCTTCATTTTTTAGGCCAAAGGATGCAATTAGGGCTCTCAAAAAAAGGCTGAGTGGCAACAAAAACTACCGGGAAGTGATGCTTGCTTTAACGGTGAGTTGAAAAAAGAGTTGTATTCCTATACATCTGAGAAACGTCTTCAAGTTTTTGACACAAACTATTTTTAAAGTGCAGTCGCTGTTGTTATGTCGGCAAATGCAGCAGTTAATTTATGTAAAATTCTCACACTGAGCAATGAGATAATGATCAGTAAATCGAATTTTAGTAGTATTAGTTGAGTGGCAAATGACGGCCAGGACACCATGAGAGCTCCCTGCTTTATACTGAATAGAGGCCTAGGATCTTTAACATCCAGCTGAACAGGTAGATGGTGCCCCACTTTAATATCTTGGAATGATGAATGAGTAGTCGTGCTTTGTCCAATTCACTTGCCATTCCAGAAGTGTAGGAAAATATTTTCTGCCTTTACACATGCAGGCACTCCTTCCACTGCAGCAACTCAGTACATGTCAATGCTAGTCAGCCTTTCTGTCTCCCCTCCAGCTCTTTTTCAGCAGCGAGTGTTTTTTCCCTATAGTCCCTTGTAATAACATTGAATTTCACTAAACAAAGGAGTTCATGGCTAGCAAATAAGTCTGTACTTGTTTGGATAATTATTATTGTGCCCGACAGGCCAAAGACATTTAAGACCAACTGTTTCTCCACTTGGGATTCCTTGAACTCTAAAATTAGTCTTCTGAAGATTGAATGTGGGAGTCTGGGCTTTCAGAATCCAAGCTCTTATAGTAGTTGCCAACATTGTGTGCCTCCACTTAAAATGTCCTTAAACCTGATGAATAAAAAGTTGATTGTGTAACTTAATTGTCAGGGTTTTCAGTAAGGTGCTTTAGAGTGGTGTTGCAACTGGCATCTAACCGAATTAATAGCTAATTCTACTATCTTTAAGAGGAACTTTGAGTATTTTGAAAAGAAATAAGCTTCTACTACATCAGCTTTTATTAGGGTGGGGCAGAAGAAATGTTTTATCACGTGCTTGCTGTCAAATTAACCTGTTGCAAGGTATTGAGTGAATGCTTCATGTTTAAGTTCAACAAATAACTTAATTTATCTCAATTTCATAATTAGATTTTGGAGACGTGTGTTAAGAACTGTGGTCATCGTTTCCACGTCCTTGTAGCCAACCGTGACTTTGTTGATGGCGTATTGGTAAAAATTGTCTTACCCAAGAATAATCCACCAGCTATTGTACAGGATAAAGTCCTTGGATTGATACAGGTGTGTGTGTGTTTTTCCTATTAAAAATACATTTGCTTCTTCATTGTGTAAGTATCGATTCATACAAAAGTTTTAAAAACACCTTTCACATTCAAGATGTTATATTTGGTATAAAGCATCAACAAATCACAACTAATTTTCACAAATAAAGATAAAGAAGTCAAGTTATTTACTGCTGTTATTGTGAACATGAGATCACAAGCAGAAAGATCAACAAGACATCATTGTAGAGAATTGGCCTCTAATGGACTTCAGGCCCAATTTAGACCATTCCTTCTGGGAATACCTGAGCTATGGCTTTAAAGCAGTAGACTGAGTTGGGTAAATACTACAACTGCACTTCAGACCCCATATTACTCACAAGTAACCAGGAGTCATCAGCTGGTATGTTATAAACATGGTTCATTATTCAACTAAAGCCCCTAATTTAACTACTCTTCAGCAAATGCCAATTGGGTAATATTAAGAGTGGTCAAAGTGGCATTTCATTAGCCAGTTGCAACTTTTTGCATTTGAGTTCCCTCCATGGCTTAGTGAGCAAATATGCAGTATCGTGTGATATTGTGCTCAAGGCCTGAAGATCCCAGGTTTGGGGCCCGTTTTTTTTTTCTCCCCCTTCCCACCCCGGCACCTCCATTCCTCTCATTCTCTGCCTAGATGCTGCACATGCCCAAATTGTGCTGCACTGTCTAAGCTGAGCTGCACCCAGACCTAATGTCAGTCCCTGTGCAAGGCCCACCATCAGCTGCTTGGGATAGCCATGCATTTCTGTGCCCTGAGGCTGCAATCACAGGAAACTTAGATTCAAGACAGCTCATGAACAGTGGAATACTGGACCTAGACCTAATACAGATGCATATCCTACTGTGCTCCTTGGATGAAGCCTGGAATTCCCAGGAAACTTAAAAGGAACAGAAACCTGACATAGGTCATTATAGGAAAATGTGCAGTGACAATTGTTAACCTTCCCGTATGTTAGAAAGATTCTGATACATTGTTTGGTGTCTTCACTCCTAGGCTTGGGCTGATGCTTTCAGGAGTAGTCCAGATTTGACTGGAGTAGTTCATATTTATGAAGAGTTGAAGAGAAAAGGGATGGAGTTCCCAATGGCAGACCTGGATGCACTGTCTCCAATACTCACACCAGGGAGAGTAAGCGTTTAACATATGCCAGTGTGTTGGATGCTTCCAAGTGCTGTATTGACTTACATATAGAATGCATTTTGTTAAAGGCAAAATAAATTAGTTGTTGAGGTTCAGCATGCAGCTTTTAGGTGAATTAGTATGTTAATTACAGCCTGCAAATGACGCAAAAGAATGATGCAAATTTTTAGTGTATTTGTATCAAAATCCTTTTGCATTATTTTAGTAGTAAAATTGGTCCTAATACCTAGACTAAAATCGTGCAGGAGGCTGCCTTTTTTCGTGGGAGAAAGATTTAGCTCGGTTGCAGCCTTTACGCATGGCAGTATGGTAATGAGTGCCTTCTGTGGTGTAGATTACACATTGTGTTTATTTAAGAAAATTCAGCAGTCTTTTTATTTTATGGATGTATATGTTCTCCAGTTTATCTCCACATTGAAACTTACAAAATAATGAAAATAAAATGATATTCTATCTGCATGATGAATTCCTCAACAGAACTAACTCTGCCTTTGATAATGGGGACAATCGATAATTTTGATTTGTTTGTGTAAAAGGCTCAAGTTGGTGATTTCCTTTTGAAGTGAGGATGATCTGCTTCCAGATTGGTTGCTAAATTTCAAGTTACGCTTTTTTCTTTAAAAATTGATGGAACAAATACCATTGTACTGCAATTGTTGAGCTTATCTTCAACTGAGGCAAAGAAGTCTTGGCTCTTCAACATTTCTGAAATACAGTAACCAATGTTGCTTCTGTACATTCTGAGTGTAGTTATGGAGCCTCATCTTTATCTGTGCTTCAGAGTTTCTGTGCACTTCCACGTTTGCCTAGGGATTCCTCCCCTTTCGATTTATGTCGGCATCATTGTAATTGGTCTGTTCTGTGCTTGTTCAGGATTTTTGGTAGATTTGATGCTGTTTTGAAAGTTTATTATGTGGTTGTTGAAAGTATTTTTTTAAAAACCACTATTTTTGAGAATTTTGATGAATTTGGATGAGCCAGTGAATGTAAACGCATTTTACACCAGTGAGGGAATACAGTTGCTTTGCCAGACATTGCAAAACGTTTATTAAGTTTAATTCTAAACTTCATCCAAAAATGAAAGCTGTTGGAGTTTCAAGCATTGTTCTATATTGCACCGAATATATATGTGTGTATATATATTTTTTTCAATTGCAGTGTATTCCTGAGGTTGATCCTGCAATGAACAAACCAGTGCCTCAGTCGCAGCAGAAAAATATTTCCCTAAGCAGCTTGCCATCTGCACCATCCACGCTGACTGCTTATTCAGTCCCTCAAGGCCTTTCAACTGGACCAATCACTGCGAATGTTGAACAGGTGAAAAAGTTGGGACTATGTCAGCAACTTGTATTTATATAGTGCCTTTAAGAATATAAGAAATAGGAACAGGAGTAGACCATATGGCCCCTTGAGCCTGCTCAACCATTCAGTATGATCATGGCTGATTTTCTGCCTCAATTGGGGCGGCGCAGTGGTTAGCACCGCAGCCTCACAGCTCCAGCAACCCATGTTCGGTTCTGGGTACTGCCTGTGCAGAGTTTGCAAGTTCTCCCTGTGACCGCGTGGGTTTCCACCGGATGCTCCAGTTTCCTCCCACAGCCAAAGACTTGCAGGTTGGTAGGTAAATTGGCCATTGTAAATTGCCCCTAGTGTAGGTAGGTGGTAGGAGAATTGAGGGAAGGTGGGGATGTGGTAGGGAATATGGGATTATTGTAGGATTAGTATAAATGGGTAGTTGATGGTTGGCACAGTCTCGGTGAGCCAAAGGGCCTGTTTCAGTGCTGTATCTCTCTATGACTCTAACTCCGCTTTCCTGCCCGCTCCTTATACCCCTTGATTCCCTGTGACCAAAAATCTTATCTATTTCAGCCTTGAATTCATTCAACAATGAAGCATCAACAACCCTCTGGTGTAGAGAATTCCAAAGATTCACAACCCTTTGAATGAAGAAATTCCTCCTCATCTCAGTCCTAAATGATCAACCCTTTATCTCTGTCCCCATGTTCTAGATTCCCCAGTCAGGTGAAACAACTTCTGTGTCTACCCTATCAAGCCCCTTCAGAATCCTGTATGTTTCAATGAGATCACCTCTCATTCTTCTAAACTCCAGAGAGTATAGGCCTAATTTACTCAGCCTCTCATCATAGGGCAACCCTTTTATTGATTCACTAAACCAATCTAGTGAACCTTTACTGTACTGCCTTCAAGGCAAGTATATACTTCCTCAGATATGGAGACCAAAACTGCACACAGTACTGCAGGTGTGGTCTCACCAAACCCCTGTACAATTGTAGCAAGACTTCCTTCGTACTCCATGCCACTTGCCTTCCTAATTGCATGCTGTACCTGCATGTTAACTTTCTGTGCTCCTTGTACGAATGCACCCAAGTGTCTCTGCATATTAAGATTTAAAAGTTACACACTTCTTAAAAAAATTCTGCTTTTCTGTTCTTAATACCAAAATGAACAACCTCACATATTATGCTCCATCTGCCACCTTGTTGCCCACTCACTTAACCTGACTATAGCTCTTGGCAGCTTCTTTGTGTTCTCCTCACAGCTTATTTTCCCATCTAGCTTTGCATCGTCAGTAAACCTGGGTACATTACTCTTGGTCTCTTCATCTAAGTCATTAATATAGATCATAAATAGCTAAGGTCCCAGCACTGATCCTTGCGGCACTCAACTAGTTACAATCTGCCAACTTGAAAATGCCCAGTTTGCTCCCTACTCTCTGCTTCCTGTCTATTACTGAATTCTCCATCCATATAAATGTAATAAAATGTCCTGTGGCGTGGACAGCATTATAAAGCAAATTTTGACACTAAGCCAAATAAAGCTTGGTCAAAGAGATGGGCTTTAAGGAGTTTCTTAAAGGTGGAAAGAGAGATGGAGAAGTTTAGGGAAGGAATTCCACAACCTAGGGCCTATGCAGCTGAAGGCACCAATGATGGAGCAGTTAAAATCAGGGATGCTCATGAGGCCAGTATTAGAGGAGTGCACATACCTCGCGGGTTGAGGGACTGGAGAAGATTACAGAGATAAGAAGGGGGGAGGCCGTGGAGGAACTTGAAAACAAGAATGAGAATTTTAAAATCGAGCCATTGCTGAATGTTTGTAGGTTTCCCAGCTCTCCAACTGCACAGAAAGCAGAATGGTGGAGGATTTACTATTTTTAAATTCAGTGCAAATAGTAAGAGTCTATTTTGCCAGTAAACAATATATTGTACATTCTGCCTTGGATACCAGTGGGCTATACATACTTTTTCAGTTGCTTTAACCCTTCCTTTGGGGAAGGCATTACAGGACTTGTTTGAGTAGCACACTTCAAATCATTTGCAGCAGACAACTGCAAAGATGTGATTGTGGACCTGTCATGTTTGTTACTCTGCAGTGTCAGGAAAATGGGGTATGGCTGGTATGGTGCAGTAGGTTAGACAACATCCTTCTGGTTTTTCAATATTTGAGTCTATTTCTATGTTTGTAATGTAACTTGTCTTGGCTAATCTAAGGGTTGACCCCTTTTTTGGCAGCTTGCCAGGTTGCGCAGCGAGCTGGACATTGTCCGTGGAAATGCAAAAGTGATGTCCGAGATGTTGACTGAAACGGTCCCTGGGCAGGAAAATCAATCAGACTTTGAGTTGCTGCAGGTGAGAATACTGGAGTTATTTGTGAGTTACATTTTACAGCACAGCGTGTTTCTACTTCATGGTACCAAACCATAATGAAACGGGCCCACACCCTGTTAATGTCGAGGCTAAATTCTCTAAATATTAGATTGCTTCTAACTTATGAAAATTTTTTGATTATATACAAGTTCTGCAGTAAGACAACTTGGTATTTTGTCATACGATCTGCATGCAAAATTGTGGTATATTCAGACGTTTCAGCATCTTTTCATAATATGTTGAAACATACTGTTGAAATAAGTGACATGAGATTGTTGTTTTATTGAAGGGTGGCTGTTTTGAATGCATTGGATAACTCCCTAGGATTTGAAGCTAGCTCCTACTGAAAGACATGGAAAGTAAAACACAGAAGGAAGCCATTTGATTTATCGCTTGTACTGGTGCTGATTCTTAAACCAGAGCTATCTAATTCCATTACCTTGCCTTTTGCCAGTATTATTTACATTCATCCTTTTCAAATGCTTATCCAATTACAATGAATGTCTTCTCTACTGTCAGGTGTTAGGATACCACAAAAGTAGAGTCTGAGGTAGTCTTGACCTCTGAGCATATAGTGCAGAAGTGTCCCATAAGTCAGTACAGGTCATTACTAAATTGACGAGCTAACTCAAGCCATAATGTGTCTGGTGTGAGAAATGAAAAAAAATCACACAGGTGGCCTGGAATTGAGTGTTGTAGGGGCAGTTCCTATTGGATTTGGCCTATGCATTACCCTGCCCAGGAGAGCTTGATATACTGAGAGAAGCTTTTTAAAAAAGAAACACCTATTTTCAGTTCTCTGTTGCTGATCTTCAATCACCAAAATTCTTTTTAAAGAAGCTTTTGTTTTATTGTGCTTTTAGTGACACAGAACTGGTTAACATGTCCTGTGCTCTTTAAACAAGGAACTGAACCGTACATGCCGAGCAATGCAGCAACGTGTTGTAGAACTTCTCTCCAATGTAACCAATGAAGAGATCACAGAGGAACTTTTGCATGTAAATGATGATCTGAATAATGTCTTCCTTCGCTATGAGAGGTAAGTGATTAACTGCCTGTTGCTTTGTGCAAATGATTTTCCTCATCTGCGCAGGTTGAGCGTAAAATGTAAATTATGTGTTGCTACCATAGTTACTAAATGTTGGTGGCTAGCTCTGCCATGCAAACTCTGGAAAATGGTTTGTAGCCTCAACCACTAGAACTGCCAAATGTTATTGTTTTAAGACAGGATTACAAGAGAAGCTGCAGCTATGAGCAGAGAAGGAGATTTGAGGGTTCTTTTAAATTATTGAAGGATTTCTGTATAGTTAATAGGAAAAAAAATTCCTCTTGTTGGGGTGCCAGTGATGAGGGTTATCAATGTAAAATATTCACTAAGAGAATGAGGAGAGTTTAGCAGAAATTTCTGTCAGTGAGTTGATGGAGCATAAAATGCTTTGCCATTGTAAGAATGTTGAGGCAGAGACCATTGCATCTTTTAAGGAATGGTGGATAAATATTTGCAGGAGAGGAAAATACAGAGCTATGGGGAAACAGCAGAACAGTGGGAGGATTAATTTGTGATTGTTCCTGCAAAGAGCAACACAGATTGAGCGAAATGCCCCCCTGCTGTGCTACAGCTGCAGTTCTAAATCATTCCCGGTCAGTTTTGATACTTAGACCTCTGTCCTTTGTGTGAAGAAGTTCAAATGCAGAAATAAAAAACAGAATATGATGGAAATACTCAGCAGGTCTGGCAGCAGCTGTGGAGAGAGAAACAGAATCAACGTTACAGGTTGATGACCTTGGGCAGAACTTCAAATGCAGAATGGGTTATCACCAGAGCATGTGATTTGTGACAATATATCGCTCATTGCTTCAATCTATTCAGAAACCAGTATTTTCACGGTCTTCATGATATTTCAAATGCAAAATAAAGTAGTTGGGCAACAATTTGTGCTATATGCAGTAAGTGTAAGTATTAACAAGATTTGATGCATGATTTTGCACTGTGCCAAATTCTTCTTAATTACTGGCTGAAGTGCAAAATGCAGACATCTGACTTGCCTGTTAGCAGCCTTTTATAATGTTGTCATGTTTCTCTGTAAGGTGCACTGGTACAAAAATTACTCAATTCCAGTCTATAAAAATTCAAAACGAGCAGGAGCCTGCAATAGGCTTTGTGGTTACCTTTTATTTTAGGGAATGTTGCTGGGTACTTGGGAACATAACCAAATTGATGGTGGTGGGGTGGGAGCGGAGTTGGGGAGATATGTTAGGAGGAAAGAAGCATAAAGTAACATTGATATTGTAACCCAAGAGGTTCAATTTCTGTACCTAATTTCAATGTTTTATAAGGCAGCAATGTGAGAAATGCCACAGCAAACTGAAACTCCCAACACTAACTAACCAAGCAGAAGAATTTGGGTTCTGGATTTCAGGCGCACCACCATGGTGACATGCTGGAGCTAACAGCTAATATGTAGCTAAATGGCTTTTTGTGATCCGTCATGTCTTCTGTGCAGATTTGAACGATGCAGGTCAGGACGTGGAAGTCATGATGCAGAAGATGGTGTAAGTGATGACTGCAATTTTTTTTTACTGATTTAATGTAGAGTCATCTGCTGAACTTTGGTTGTTGGAGTTGGAATGAGGTTGTTCACCTAATGTGATTTCTTCTAAATCTGTTTGTATTTCAGCAACCACAGGGAAGCAATTTTGCGACATCGTTCTCCAACTGCACTATTGCACTGCCTATTATATACATGATCAATATTTAAAGTTTAATGCCCTTGTAAATTTCTGTGAATCTAGGGTTAAAGGGTTTTGGAGTTCCTTTTGTCAAAATAACTGAAAAGGGTGATCTTAAATATGTAATGCCATTTCTAATCAGAAAATTCTACATTAGTTTTCAATGGACGGATGTTTTTAAAATGTCACCCATTGTGTTCATTTCGCTCTCCAGGTATTGAATGAAGTTACAGACTCGGATAATCTAATAGACTTGGGCCCAGGGTCCCCTGCAGTTGTGAGCCCAGTGATTGGAAATATGACTTCTAACAATCTGTCCTCACAGCTTGCCGGTATAGGTAAGGAAGCTGTTTCATTGTCTTTTAACCTGGATTATCTAACCTAGCCAAGATTGGCCAGAATTCCCTGGTTCCTACTTGGAATCTGAGTAAATGAAGCATTAAAATATGATCACTGTTGCCAAATATAAAGAATTGCAGTGCAGAGTTGTTTGTCTGTCTGGATTGGTGACATGTAGATTAATCAATAACCTCAATCGAAGTTTTATCATCTGACTACGTAACCTTTTATTTTTTTTTAATTTAGAGATACAGCACTGAAACAGGCCCTTCGGCCCACCGAGTCTGTGCCGACCATTAACCACCCATTTATACTGATCCTGCACTAATCCCATATTCCTACCACATCCGTCCCTATATTCCCCTACCACCTACCTATACTAGGGGCAATTTATAATGGCCAATTTACCTATCAACCTGCGAGTCTTTTGGCTGTGGTAGGAAACCGGAGCCCGGAGGAAACCCACGCAGACACAGGGAGAGCTTGCAAACTCCACACAAGCAGTACCCAGAATTGAACCCGGGTCGCTGGAGCTGTGAGGCTGCGGTGCTAACCACTGCGCCACTGTGCTGCCCTTTTATGCAACCTTTTCTCGGGTGATGATGGTTGGCATGTTGATCAGATTGCAGCAGGTAAGATTAGGCTGTGCTACCTCAAGGACATCTGTTTCGTTATTACCTGCAGCATAAAAAAGGATTGTGAACATTTAAAAAAAAAAATCCAAGCTGATTGATATTGATTGCTCAATGTGCTGTAGGAGATTTGTAAGGCAAATGTATTGCTCTGAAGAGGCGACACTTCCTCAATCCTTTACTCTGTCTCTATCGGTAGTGATGAGGAGCAGGATCATGATCTGATTTATTCTCTCCAACCCGGGAATATTGCCCAATTATTGCACCCCTATAGGAGCCCCAGCAGAGATCAGCTAACTCGCCAGAGTTTGAAGATTAAACCTTGAGCCTTCTGGTTTGTTAGGCTTATTACTTTGCCAGACAAGTGTTTTTTTTCTCCAGCTATTAGTGAGCATTGTGAAGCAATTTCCTCTCATCCCTCTGTCTGGCAACACTGTAACAAATGCTTGGTATTACTAGTGAGCACATTAGAATGAGGCATCTGTCATCAGAATTAATTGCCATGCTATCAACAAAAGAAAGAACTTGCATTTATATTGTGTTTCTCACGATCACAGAATGCTCCAAAGCTCTTTTCAGCCAATGAAGTACTTTTGAAATGTAGTCACTGTTGTAACATAGGAAACGTGGCAGCCACTTAGCACACAGCAAGATTCCACAAAAAGTAATGAGAGAATGACAAAATCACCTATTAGTGGTGGTGGTTAAGGGACAAATTATTGGCCAGGGTACTGGGAAGAACTCCTCTGCTCTTCAAAATAGAGTGGGATCTCTTTCATCCACCTGAGAGGGCATCTCATCCAAAAAAACAATGTCTCTGACAGTACTGTATTGGGAGTATCAGCCTAAGTTTTGTGCTCAGATATCTGGAGTGGGACTTGAACTCATCACCTTGTGACTCAGAAGTGAGAGTGCTACCAACTGAGCCACAGCCAAGTCCTTACAGAGGAGAAAGTCTCACTCATTTACAAACTTGCTACTAATGGCAATTAGAGGAAATCCCCTCTGTTGTCGTCTTTAAATTCAAAACCTGAATTTCAGCCAGTTTGATGAATTGCATTGAGAGGACCTAAAAACAAGATTGAATAAAGTTTGGAAATACTCAGCAGGTTTGGCAACATCTGTGGAGAGAGAAACAGAGTTCATGTTTCAGGTCGATGACCTTTCATCAGAACTGGAAAAGGTTGGAGATGTGACAAGTTTAAAGCGAGAGTAGAGCCTGGGAGAAGGGGAGTAAAACAAAAGGGAAGATCTGTGATAGGCTGGAAGACAGCAAAGATTAAATGACAAAAGGGATGATGATGCAAGGCAAAAGTGGGTGATAATGAGACAAATAAAAAAGCAAAACATTTGTCTAGATGAGGTTTAAATGGGAAAACAGAATCATTACCAACAGCTGCCATCCAAAAACACAAAACAAAATGGGGTAGAGGTTATCATCTGAAACTATTGAACTCCGAGTCCAGAAGGCTGTAAAGTGCCTAATTGAAAGATGAGTTGTTCATTGAGCTTGGTTAGAACAGTGCAGGAGGCCAAGGTCAGAGTGGGAGTGGAGCAGAGAATTAAAAATGATGAGCAACTGGAAACTCAGCGTATGCTTGCCAACTGAATGGAGCTATTTTACAAAACAGTCTCACAGTCTCCCCAGTGTAGAGGAGACCACATTGTGAACAACGAATACAGTATAAAGGGAAAGTACAAGTAAATTGCTGTTTCACCTGGAGGAGAATTTGAGGCCTTGGATGGTGAGAGGGGAGGATGTAAAAGGGCAGGTGCTATAACTCCTGTGCTTGCGTGGGAGAGTGCTGTGGGAAGAAGAGCGGGTGTTGGGGGTGATTGAGAACTGGACCAGTGTGTCGCGGAGGGAATGGTCTCAGCAGAATGCTGGGAGGGGAAGTTGTGTTTGTTAGTGGCATCACACTGGAGGTGGTGGAAATGACAGGATGATGTGTTGAATGTGAAGGCTGATGGGGTGGAAGGTAAGGACAAGGGGAGCCCTATTGTGGTTTTGGGGAGGGGGCTGGGGGTGAAGGGATGAGAGCAGAAGTGCTGAAAATGGAATGGGCACGGTCGAGGCCCCTGTCAACTACGGTGGGGGGGAAATTTTCAGTTGAGGAAAAAGGAAGGCATGTCAGAAGCGCTGGTACAGAACAGATGCAACGGAGAAACTGGGAGAATGGAAAGGAGTCCTTACAGGAAATGGGGTGTGAGGAAGTGTAATCAACATAGCTGTGGGAGTCAGTGGGCTTATAGTGGATATTGGTCAATGGCCTTTTCCCAAAATAGAGACAGAGAAGTTGGGGAAGGGAAGAGTCAGAGATGGACCATGTGAGGGTGAGAGACGTGTGGAAATTGGAGGCAAAGTTGATTAAACTTTCCAGTTCAGGGCGAGAGCAGGAAACAGCACCAATACAGTCTGTACTGGCAAAACAGGTGAGGGAGGGGACCAGGGTAAGACTGGAGCAAAGAATGTTCCACAAATCCCACAAAAAAGCAGGCATAGCTAGGACTCATGGGTTCCTTATATTTGGAGGAAGTGAGTGAAGTTAAAGGAGAAATTGTTTAATATGAGAACAAGTTCAGCTAGGTGGAGGAGGGTGGTGGTGAAGAATGGGGACGGTTTGGGTCTCTTTTCAAGGGAGAAATAGAGAGACCCCTCACTCCATCCTGGTGGGAGTTGGAGGTGTAGAGAGATTGAACATTCATAGTGAAAAGGAGACGGTTAGGACCAGGAAACTGTTAAGTGGTGGAGGGTGTCAGAAGAGTCGCAGACGCATGTGGGAAGAGACTGAACAAGGGGCGAAAAGAGAGTTGATTTGGAAGAAATCGGTTCTGTAAGAACAGGCTGAAACAATGGGTCTACCTGGGCATTCCTGTTTGTGGCTATTGGGAAGGCGATAGAAGTGGGTTGATTGGGGGACTATGAGATTGTTGCCATGGAGGAAAGATCTCCAGAGAAGGTGAGGTTAGTGACCGTCTTGGAAATGATGGATTGATGTTCATTGGTGTAGTCATGGTCCAGGAGGAGGTGTCAGAAAGTTGCCATTTAACCTCCACTGGGCACAGGTTGGTATGCCAAATAGCAGCAGTACCACCCTTGTTAGTAAGTTTGTTGGCAGTGTTAGAGTTGGACCTGAGAGAATCGAATGTTGCATGTTCAGAGGGAGGTAGGGTAGAGTGAGTGAGGGGAGCAGAGAAATTGAGCTGACTGATGTCAGGCCTGCGGTTCTCAATGAAAAGATCTAGGAAGGGTAAGAGGTCAGATTTCCGGTTGCCTGTCATTTTAATTCTCCACTCCATTCCACTCCCCTCTGATCTCTGTCTGTCCTTGGCCTCCTACACTGTTCCAGTGACACTCAATGTAAGCTTGAGGAACAGCACCTCATCTTTCAACAGGATGCTTTACAGCCTTCTGAACTCAACAATTTCAGGTTATAACCTCTGCTCCTATTTAGTTTTGTTTTTGGATAGCAGCTGTTGGTAATGATTCTACTTTCCCATTTAAACGACCTCGAGACACATCTTTTGTTTCTTTACATGTCCTCCACCTTATCAATCACTTTTGTTCGATCCTTCCCTCTTTTCCTGCCACAACACTTGCTTTAAACCTGTCACATTTCTAGCATTTTCTAGTTATGTTGAAAGGTCATTGACCTGAAATGTTAACTTTGTTTCTGTCTCCACAGATGCTGCCAGATCTGCTGAGTATTTCCTTCTGAGTATTTTGCTTCCGGATTGAATAAAGTTTGTTTTGTTAGCTGCACCCTGATATTGGTGTAACTGCCACTGAAATGTTTTATTTTTTCAGACCTGGGTACAGATAGTGTTAGTGGCACACTGAGCTCATTGCCTAACTGCAATCCAGATGCTCGAGATTCAGCTAACTTTGATACGTTTGCACAGACCAGAAATAGTTCCCTGGCTGATCAGCACAAAAAGTAAGTCTCTTGCTGAAGTGTACCTAAGCATTTTATAGCCTGAACATGAATGTTATGCAATACTTAAACATACAGAATTAGTGTTGTAACTTCCCACTGGGTGTTTATCTAGTGTGAATGTTTGAATTGTTTATTTCTTGCTTGTAGTGTAAGATATGAGGACTTGCAGTCAATTGGAGGATTGGCAACTGCCCTTGATAGGCAAAATAATGCAGCAGTGGTAAGACCCTTAACTTTTTTAAGCTAAATTTTGATTTGAAAGAAACAATTTTCTACATGGAAATGTTAACGTTTTACTCAGTGGTAAACTATTTTGGTACCTTAACTGAAAGATGGGTGATTAAACCATCCGTGCATCATTTACTATTTATTATGACAAATGAAAATGAAAAGTGTAGTTGAGGAATGAAATTTAAAAAGACTTTTTGTACCTTCAGCCCTACTTGTAGTTTCCCCAGTGCATTTTTTTTTATTGTCTTGCATGTTGTGTGCTCCTACAGCTGGCTGCATAGTTTGCTTTCCGTTTAACCAACAGTCCCAAAGATGCCAGTAGAATTTGCTTTATTCATATTCATCTGCTCAAGTATAAAGCTCATGTTTAATGTTATTTAAGTACTAAATATGCGTGGCACTTCAATAAAATACCTTTTTCTTTTGTACTGCTCTTATCTAAAGGTCATGGGGCAGGTGACCAGTTTTAAGAGCACTGACGACACTCTCCTAAAATTGGTTGCTATTAGCCAGAATAAATCAACGCAGGGTAAATAGCTGTTTGTTATACTTTTGCGCTGTGTTTTGAGATGGCTTTTGTATGTAGTGGGAGAAGTGAAGAGACTTCGGAAGATTATGGGGACATGCAGCAAAAGCTCTGCCACTGGTGGTGGAGTAGATGAAGAGGAGGATGCACAGGAGGGGTAGCTGCAACGTAGGGGTGGAGATTAAGGTATAGGGAGGTTACATGACTGCTTGACTGTTGGGTGATATGGGGCATCTAACGGGGCAAAGTTAATGTGGAACAAAATTCTTGCCTCTCCTTTATTCTGACCCCTAGCCTCCTGTATTGATTGATGTATAGGCTGCATTTTGTAGAGCTAAAACAGACTGTTGATCCAGCTTAAATGCAAGCTTTTATTTTCCACCCTGTACCCCCACTCTCCATGGAGGCATGATCAAGTTTGGAGTGTAATATTATGCAGGATTGGCTCACTTGTTATGTCAGTAATTACTTCGCATCAACCCTTAAAGGGTTAATGATGGCTTTTTCTGGGTTTCAAATTACAGTTGGGTACAATAGTTTTGTAAACTTTCACTCCAAACCTACTTTTCTCTCAGTTTAAATCTGTGGATTGTGTTGGCTATATAGACTTCTACTTTAGATGAAAATAAGAATTGTGTAATTTGTGCAATTTAACATGATTTATCTAGCTCTATATCTACTTTATTAATTTAATAAATGTGTAAAATGCCATCATCTGGGCAGGTTTAGATTTGAATATGAAAACTGAATGGATCCTGCAAATTCAAACTGTTTTTGTCACCACTTACCATCACAGATCGTCTATTCTTGGGAGGGAAGGCTGCTGTTGACTCTACAGTATTTTATCCACATAGCAGTTATTAAGAAACTGAGAGGCGCTGGCTCTGTGACAGCATAAGAAAACATGCATGATATAGTCTGTCCATCCAGAAATGAACATTCCATAAGGAACAGTATATATAATTGTTAATGGGGTTGGGATCCTAGAGTAATTGTATGAAATTATTAAAAAAACAACTTCTTGAGCTTTGTTTCTGGATAATTGCCTGTGTCCCTCTTAAAGATTGTAAGCAGTTTTTTTGTGTGGATCCCTTATGCTTCAGTGTTACTAATTGTTGCTCTCAATTTTCTGTCTGCATTTTTCACTAAATGACCTTGCTATTGTCTTTGTGGTTGTCTACTTACCCCCAGTTCACCAGTTGCTTCTGAAGCTGTTGTTTAGTTGAGCTTGACTTTAACCCAGTATAATAATTTGTTGCCTGGGCAACCATAGTTATAGAGTCAGAGTTATACAGCACAGAAACAGGCCCTCGGCCCGTGTTGCAATTTGTCTTTGTAAAGGTTACTTCGGGCTTCATTTTTTAATTTTATATTTTTAATAATCAGAAATTGCTGAAAAAGGTTATTTTACTAAATGGATAAAGTTCAGACACGAAAGAGGAAATCACTTTTTGTACATACGTACACATTTTGATGATATGGGCACAGTCCTCCCAGAACAGCGAATATCACTTTATTACTGTCATCTGGACTTTGAGGCTGTTTTGAAATAGTTGCGAAAGGATTGACACACATTTCAGAAAGATTGTCAATCTTGGTAGATGTAGTCTGGCTCTGCGCAATGATAAATGTTTGAAATAAATAAAATAAAAACCTCATCCATTTAATCAAACTGTCCAAGGAGTGCAGCTACATTTGTATGCCAAAATGTGTTTCATTTTTAGGAATAATAGATTTTTGGAGGTAGAGGGGAAGCAAAGTAATGGAAGCGAACAGCAAAATTGAAGACTGATGGTACTTACATAAGTCATCTGAGCCATTAGGGTGTGTTCACTCCTGCTGCATTTTTTCTATCAGACTGAACAGTATTGATGATCCAAAGTGTGCTTTGATATGGAATGCTGTTTAAAAATATATACACTGTAGTGGAGATCCTCAAAACATTTGCAATCAAATTAGTATACTTAACCAATTCTATCATCTCATCCACCCATGCCAACCCCATGCCATGCAACCCCTCCGATGCCATTCCCTCCCTCATGCCATCTTATCTTTCCCATGCTACCCCATGCCATTTGTAAGATTTGATAAGATACAGGTGGTTTATACCCCCTTCTAAGGTGGGAACAGACTTGGCAGCACAAAGCTTGTTGTGAATCTACTTTATTGAGATAAAGGTAAGTTTTCAGATTAACCACAGTCACAAACTCAGGCAGTGATAAACAGTCTAACACAGATATTACCCGTATTAGAGATGGGATGGCAGAGTGCACAATTCTTTCTCTTGCAGCTTCTGGTCTTCAAGTTTTTTTGGTCGGTCTCTCTCTCTTCGGAAACTCTTTGCCGTACAGTGTCAAAGACAAGACTGCTTTTATCCTGGCAGCTTGCCAATTAACCTTCCGTGTTCCCAATCAGTGTCAAGTCTTGTATTAAAAGATGCATTTCTTAACCAACCAAATCATTTTGTGATGGTTGCTAATCTTTTGGATTTGCGTAAGTAATAGCCTTTTGTTTTGACTACTTTTATTTCAATGCTTTTACATTCCGAGGTTCCTACCTCATTACCAGACAAATCTACACAGAAGCAGTTTTTACTGTCTGCTCTCTCGCCTTTTACTGCAGGTAAGCATTGTAAAACTTGACCTAGTCTCTCTCAATCCCTCTACCTTGACATCTTGTCTATACAGTGCCCTACTGTGCCCTATTTCCTAAATGTTTCCACTTTATCATACTACAAAGAAGGGTTCTAATAAAGCTGAATGTTAGTTTATAATAATAACTCAGTTTATAATAGCTAGATTTTAACAATTAGTATTCTGGTAGTAACCTAATAATCTTACACATTCCATTCTTCCCAAGCCATCCCTCTGCCATCCCCTCTCCCGTGCCATCCCTGTCCCATTCCATTTTACTGATGCCATTCCATCCTCTCCATGCCACTCCTCTGCCATCCCCTCCCATCCCTTCCTTCCCACGCAACCACCTCCCTCCCATGCCAGCCCCCATGCCATTCCCATCCTATCTCTCATGCCATAACCATCCTATTCCTCATGCCGTCCACTTCCCATTCCATCTCTCTCATACCATAAACATGCTATCCGTCATGTCATCCACATTCCCATCTTTCCCATGCCACCCCTCCAATGACATCTCCTCCCTCCCACTCCTCCCATGCCATCCCCATCCAAGGTCATTCATCTCATGCCATAACCGTCCCAGCCCTCTCATGCCTATCCATCCCATGCCTTTCATTCCTCTCGCATCATCCCCATACCATACCTCCCATGCTGCCTGCCAGCTCCACCATGCCGTTTTCTCCCCATCCCATCTCCATCCCAAGCCATTCCATCCTTCCCATGTCACCCCTCCGATGCCATGCCCTCGCTCCCATGCCATCCCATCCTTCCCACGCCCTTGCTATCCCTAGTCTCTCCCCCTCCATGTGCCATCCCTATCCCATTCTATGCCAGCTCCCATTCTACTTGTCCTATGCTGTCCCCTACCCCAAATATCCTCTGCCTCTCATCCCCAATTTCTCCAGCCAAGGCTCCCCTTATCTTCTGGCTTTTTGTACACCAAGCACCCCCCCCCCCCCCCCCCCAACCATGCCACTGCTACCACCAACTGTCTCTTCCATGCCATTCCCACCCACACCCCACCCTAATTTACCCAATACCTCCAGCCAGCGTAACTTTGCTGTTGGGCTCACCTTGCCTTCTGTTTTTTTCTCTTTCTCTGCAAACCACGCTCCCACCCCCCCCACAAATATCGCTGCTGCCACAACCAACCATCCCGCTCATATTGTCCATTTCCTCCTCAATCACTCCAGCCAGGGTAACTTTGCTGTTGGGCTCCCCTTATCTTCTGTTCGTTTTCTCAACCAGCAAACCCCCTTTGCCTCACTGATGCTGCCACCAACTGCTGTTTTATTTTCTTCACCAATCACCCTCTTACCCCAGTGCTGCTGCCACCACCGCAGAAATGCTGTTGTAGTCCTCATGGGTTAATGGGAGCACAGAACTGTATTCAAGTACGATTTTTAATATCCTAGACCGCATCAGCTGTTATGTTGAGTTATGCAAGCATAACTTGGTAACGTGCTCTTCACATGATTATGGACTGTGAGGTCTGTCCCTGCCACAGTTCTATAGGAATGCACATATGTGAGCATGTTTTAGTCAATCGTTCACTAAGAATTGCTTAGATTTTTTTCTCAATCGTGATTGAGAGCTAGCACTTCACTTTCAAAAGGAAACTTTCACCACAGCAGTTTGCAATAAAATTTGTATATGTACCTATTTAGGAAAAAAAATTAACACTGAAGCCCACTGAAGTGCGCATCCAGTTAAATCCACAATTTTGGAGTTCTGATTCTTCTGCCATTCACCAACTTCAAAATATTCTGGTTAAGTGCACCTTGGTTGAAAGCATTTCCCGTTCAAGTGCACAAATTTGCACTGTTTCTGGTGGATATTCAGAAGCTGGCATGTGTACATTTGTGTTATCAGTTCATTGTTCTGCTAGGCCACGCAATCTGTTATGCCAATCAGTTTGCATGCTAAATCTTGGTAAACTCATTGTTTTGCAAGCATAAATGATGGCAGGGTAATGTTACTGAGGTGAATAAGTGATTCTTTATTTTTGACCTTGTATCAACTTCAAACCAGCAAATAACCTTTTGTAATCCATGCATGACCATCCATTACTTTCAATTACTTTGGAGGTGAAGATCATTACTTTTATACAAGCACGTTTTTTTTCCCCTAAAAAGCCTGGCGGTATGTTGAAGATATTCTAGGGTAAGCTTATCTGGATTTCTTTTTAACTTGTCTTCTCCTTTCTTGGCTTTGTCCTGTTTTTTTTTACTGCTGGGCCTGTGGGAATGTTGTGTTACTGATGCAGCTGAACATTAGAGCTGACAATCCAGACATCGAGCCTATAGACAAGTGGCTCATGACACAAGGAATGGTGAGCTTTCACCGCATTGACCTGCTGTACCCTGCTAAACAACCTGCCTCCCCTAACCACACCCTTACTGATTCAACACTGCACAGTAAAAGACCAAGCTTGGACATCAGCCAAATGTATATATCCTTACAGTGTAACATGCATAGATCTAAATCTATCGTGTGCCAGCTACCATCTATTAAAAAAGAGCTGTTTGTATTAAAGATTGCACTGTGCTGGAGAGGTACATTTAGATGAATTGTATGCCTTCTATACTTATACCGATGAATACTAACTCTCGCAATAGGAAATGCAGCTTGTCCTGGTCTTGGAAATCATGATGCCCTTCAAGCAAACTGTATTATGCATGAGATGTGCCAAAGGGGAGTTTCTTTTTCCTGTGTTTTCTTCTATCTCTTAAGGTTCAGTTTTACACTCTTGACATGCAGAATCTTACAGTAGAAAACTTCTTACGGTTTGTCACCCAGTGTCAACATCAAGCATTCCAAAGTACAGCCAAATGCCAAATCACCTTACCTTTACCCCAACAATGTGTCTTAGCACCACTTGCTTGAATCTTTCCAGTCCCCCCACCAGTAATCCTTGTGGCCTCTTGGGTAAGATTAGGGCCTGAAATAGAGAAAGCCTTGTGTTCACCACCTATGCCCACTAAGGACTAGGCTGGACAACCCAAACACATTTCATGTAGAATCATAAGGACCAACATACGAATTAGGAGCAGGAGTAGGCCACTCAGCCCTTCGAGCCTGCTCTGCCATTCAATAAGATCATGGCTAATCTGATTGTAACCTCAGCTCCACATTCCCGCCTACCCCCAATAACCTTTCACTCCCTTGTTTATCTGCCTACCTCTGCCTTAAAAATATTCAAAGACTCTGCTTCCACTGCCTTTTGAGGAAGAGAGTTCCAAAGACTCATGAACCTCAGAAAATATTTCTCCTCATCTCTGTCTTAAATGGGTGACCCCTTATTTTTAAATAGTGATCCTTAGTTCTAGATTCTCGCACAAATGGAAATATCCTTTCCGCATCCACCCTGTCAAGACCCCTCAGAGTCTTATATGTTTCAATCAAGTCGCCTCTTATTCTTCTAAACTCAAGTGAATACAAGCTAACCTGTCCACCCTTTCCTCATAAGACAACCTGCCCATTCCAGATATTAGTCCAGTAAACCTTCGCTGAACGGCTTACAATGCATTTAAATCCTTACTTAAATAAGGAGACCAATACTGTACCCAGTACTCTAGATATGGTCTCACCAATGCCCTGTATAGCTGAAGCATAACTTCCATACTTGTGTATTCAATTCCCTTCACAATAAACGATAACATTCTATAAGCTTTCCTAATTACTTGCTGTACCTGCATACTAACCTTGTGCGATTCATGCACTAGGGCTCCCAGATCCCTCTGCATCTCAGCTCTGCAATCTCTCACCATTTAGATAATATGCTTTTTTATTCTTCTTGCCAAAATGGACAATTACACATTTTCCCACATTATATTCTATTTGCCATATCTTTGCCCACACGCTTAACCTATCTACATCCCTTTGTAGCCTCCTTATGTCCTCTTCACCATTTACTTTCCTACCTATCTTTGTGTCATCAGCAAATTTAGCAACCATACCTTTGGTCCCTTCATCCAAGTCATTTATATAAACTTAAAAAGTTGAGCCCCCAGCACTGATACCTGTGGCACACCACTTGCTACATCTTGCCAACCAGAAAATGACCCATTTATGCCTACTCTCTGTTTCCTGTTAGCTAGCCAATCTTCTATCCATGCCAATATGTTACCCCCTATACCGTGAGCCTTTATTTTCTGCAATAACCTTTGATGTGGTACCTTATCAAATGCCTTCTGGAAATCTAAGTACAGTACATCCACTGGTTCCCCTTTATCAACAGTACATGTTACTACTTCAAAGAACTGCAATAAATTGGTTAAACGTGATTTCCCTTTCACAAAACCATGTTGGCTCTGCCTGATTACCTTGATTTTTTTCTAAGTGCCCTGCTATAATGTCTTTAATAATAGCTTCTAACATTTTCCATAAGACAGATGTTAAGCTAAATGGCCTGAAGTTTCCTGCTTTCTGTCTCCCTCCCTTTTTGAATAAAGGAGTTACATTGGCTATTTTCCAGTCTAATGGAACCTTCCCAAAATTTAGGGAATTTTGGAAAATTAAAACCAAAACTTCAACTATCTCGCTAGCCACTTCTTTTAATACCCTAGGATGAAGTCCATCAGGACCCAGGGACTTGTCAGTTCTCAGCTCCAGCAATTTGCTCAGTACCACTTCCCTGGTGATTGTCATTTTCTTGAGTTCCTCCCTCCCTTCCATTTTCTGAATTACAGTTATTTCTGGGATGTTACTTGGATCCTCTATAGTGAAGATCGATGCAAAATACCTGTTCAATTCATCTGCCGTCTCCTTATTTTCCC
This sequence comes from Heterodontus francisci, assembly GCF_036365525.1. Classification (NCBI taxonomy): domain Eukaryota; kingdom Metazoa; phylum Chordata; class Chondrichthyes; order Heterodontiformes; family Heterodontidae; genus Heterodontus; species Heterodontus francisci. The sequence goes on along the minus strand of NC_090394.1, from coordinate 37,890,934 downwards.
TTATTAATTCCCTACTTTCTGTAGGACCAATGCCCACTTTGTTAAATTTTCTTTTTTAAATATCTATTGAAACTCTTACTATCTGTCCTTATAATTCTAGCCAGCTTTCTCTTGTACTCTAATTTTTCCCGCCTTATTAATCTTTGTCGTTGTTTGCTACTTTTTATATTTTGTCCAATCTTCTGACCTACCACCCATCTTTGCGCAATTATAAGCAACAAACAGAGGCTCTTATCCAACTGAACAGATATTTGGGAAAACTAATAAAAGTCAGCTATATGGTGCAGATGAGCCAACAGAAAATGCAGAAACCTAGTTCATTTTGCTGTTGGGGGAGGAAAGAATGTTTTGTGTCAGACTTTGTATTGGGCACCCTGCTTGTACAGTGATTGCAGTCATTATCTTCTGATTTAGGGTATGAATCCATTGGTCTTTTACTATCCAGTTTGGAATGTATTTTAACAAGATTCCTTTTAACATAGTATTTATTAACCATGTTAAACCTACTGATTATCTAGGTCCTAGAAGCAAATAAATAAAATAACTGATATTTTATTTCGTTACAATAATTAACGATACCTTTCTCACTTTGGGGGATTATGTTATTTCTTGATTTTGATTGCAACCTATTTCATTTTTTAATCCCCAATAATTCTATACCCTATGATTACGGCCCACATTTTCTTTTTACCTTCCCCATACGCATTGTTAAGCTGCCCTTAGATTCTGTAGCTCTCTGCTCATTCCTGCTCCTTATTCAACAACGCTTTGTTCTTCACAATTCAACATTATAATTTAAATTGGACTTTTTTGTTTCCTTCCCAAAAAATGAATCTCCATAATCATCTGTGTAAATGGAATTTGGGTCAGTTCTCATGCAAGTACATACCTTGCATTTCCTTCATAGAGGAGTCATTGCAATGAATCTGATACACACCTAAACCTTATTCCCAATTGCTAGTGTAAATGCAGCCACTTCTCTATTCCAAAGCTGTCCAAATAGAGTAACTGTGTCTCCAGTGTTGGTTTTATGCTGGGAAAAATTTGGAGGTTGAGCAATGTGAATACAGGCTCGATTTGTTGCTGAATCCAACAACACTCGAGAAGCTTGACCGCATCCAGGACAAAGCAGCCAGCTTGATTGGCACCCCATGCACCACCTTCAACATTCACTCCCTTCACCACCGATGCACAGCGGCAGCAGTGTGTACCATCTACAAGATGCACTGCAGCAACTCACAAAGGCTCCTTTGACAGCACCTTCCTGACCTGTGACCTCTAACACCTAGAAGGACAAGGGTAGCAGATGCATGGGAACACCACCACCTGAAAGTTCCCCTCCAAGCTACACACCATTCTGACTTGGAACTATATCACCGTTCCTTCACTGTCACTGGATCAAAAGCCAGGCACTCTGTTCCTAACAGCACTATTGGTGTACCTACACCCCAAGAACTGCAGCTCACCACCACCTTCTCGAGGGCAATTAGGGATGGGCAATAAATGCTGGCCTAGCCAGCGACATCCACACCCCACGAATGAATTTTTAAAAATCCACTTCACGAAATTGGAATAATGGTATGAAAATGGCTGGCTGTGGGTGTGAGCAGAGCCTTGTGATGTGTAGGAGTACATAGAAAATTACTGTAGAGTGCCCTTCTGCAGACCAGGATAAATGGATCCGGTCCACACTAGTCCACAATTTTGAATTGACTTCCTGAGCCTCACTTAAGGCTCTTGAATTGGTAGCATGCCAGTAGCCTAGTAGTAGGTAAATTCAGCACTCTGTACCCTACACCTTATAGACCAGAAGGTCCCAAGTTTGATTTCTGATCTATGTAGTAGCTGGTTTCAGCTGAGATCGTACTTGATAATGTCACAACCTGCCTTTGATGACCTCCGTGGCTGAATAGCGTGACGCTTGGTGTCTAGGTTCACGCATAAAGTAGGACCACTTGGTTGAAGCACTTGAGGCTTAGGGTATCCTGCAACAGTCACTGCCTTCAGAAGAGCAGAAAATTGAAGGGCAGGGAAAGGAAATGCTGTATAAATAAGTTAACTATGACACATTCTTACAGATGTGGAACATGTAATATGCCCAAAATATTGTGCAATGTAGTGCTCTAATCACAAGCCCAAGCTTTTAATTAATGTGACTTGGGTCTAAATATATTTCAAAATCAGAACTATTCTACCAAATTTTCTGAACCTTTTGAATCTAAAATAATGGTCCACAGTTAAAATGTTAAGTTGTCCCAAGTGCTTTGGATTATGTGAAAGTGATGAATTAAGTTAATCTAATTTAATTTTTTAACAGCAAATGCATTCAATATTCAGAATGTCTTGTGAATAGCTTTTAACTGTGGACTGCCCAACTTTTCATTGACTTCGCGCTGCAAAGATTACTTTGCAGTTACCATTTCTTCATTACTGGGTTTAATTTGTGTTTAATGTGGGTGGCGTTCTGCACCAACATGCCAAGTTCAGAGATGAGGCTTATCTCCCCATTCCACTGGGTTCGCAATCTCCAACGTGCTGCACAGGGAGAAGCTGAGTGTAGACCAGATATCTCTCCACAAATGGAACGGTGCAAGAATGGGGCAGGGTAACTTTACCGGCTGCCGTTGTGGACCCCCAAGCATCTAACTAAGAACGGTGGTAATCTGGGCTAAAACTGTTCTGGGCCACAGCAGGTGTGTGAACCTGAATAGAAGGGGGAATAATGGGGAGGAAAATGATCCATAACCTTTGGTAGTGTGATACTCTCACTAGAAAAAAAAATCAGTGTTTAATGCATGGAACAGTATGTGGCATTATCTGTATGCTTTGCCATTCAAAAAAGGTAGTGTGTGGCTAATTTGATACAGCCATGTTAAAAGTTACCATCCCTGTAAGGTGTGAATCAGAGTTGTAAACTGATGTCATATCTAAAGGTGGGACAAAACTGGTAACTCTTAGTAGTGACTAACAATTTCTGCTTCAAAATCACTGTGCTGTCTTCTGTTCCTTTTATATATACTGGGTGAATTCCATACCTGCAAAGCATGTTGCTGTTTTCCCCAATTTAAATGCTTTACTGCTTAGTTATTTTTGTCTTCTGTCCCCTCTAGCTAAAGCTACCAATTGAATGAAGGCTAAAATAACCCCTTTTGTAGGCTGTTATTTTTCTAAGTGTTTACAAATCTACTCAATGGGGGTGAAGTTGGTCTTTGCCAGTCACGTGAAACTTGCCCATCGTGAATTGGTAACCCATTTTGCACCATATTGAAGTCGATGGAAAAGACAATTAAGTGCAGTGTAAAACAGACTATGCACAAGTTTTGCCTTGCTACTCAAGGATAGTTTCACGACCAAAATTTTAATTCAGTGATTTGAGAAGCACTTATTTGGCTGCAAAAAAAATCTGATTTTTTTTCATTGTACTGAAAAATTGCTAGAAGGTAATTCTGTCCTCTAGGGCAGGATTTGACTGTAAATTTGTGTGGCACACACTATTGGTCTTTTTCGAGCAATTTTGTGCCTCTTTGCAAAAGGAGGACACTCCAACTTCATATTGTCAGTGATGAATTTTTATCTGGTGCATATGAAATCATGAATGAAGGAACCTGGTCTGTGCGATGGTCATTTAATCCCAGCTTTTCTAAAACCTTTTCATTAAACCTCAAGATAAAAGTACTATAGTAATTCAAGTCTTGAAACTACCCCATGCAAACTTTAGTATACAATTTTTTTAATGGGTTAATCTCTCCATGAAATAGTGGAAAAAGGAATTTCATGGGTACATATTCATTCATGTGCTAATATTTGCACAAGTTATTAAACTAATAGCTTTATAAGATGAATGTGATAAATTTTCTATTTCTATTTCTTGAATTGGTGCTCATTTACATGAGGAGCAGATTATTAAGATTTTTGGAACAAAGTCCATATGTAGTTTTTGTTCCCATACATTCACTCTAGTTACCTGAGTAGATAGTAATCTTTAATAATTGTTTATGGCTCCATCTTTGGAAAAACTGTATAAAACTTCTGTATAACCACCTCATGCTAGAAAATTCTGACATTACGCACATTATCTTCTAATTTGCTCGCATTTTTAATAGAAATTTACCCCTTTCTGTGAGAAGTGCCTTGTTGCTCCATCATATCTCTCGTAACATCCTAGCTGACACTGGAAACTCACTGTATGGGGATCTAAGCGCGCGTACTATATACTCCTTGGCATGGTGTTTTAGAGCCCCAAAGTGCTGTATGACTCGCATCTCCTTTAGGATTGCACCTCTGATTGAATGACCTTACAACACAGACAATTTCTGTAACTCGCGAGTACAGGCAGCCTAGACCTCTTGCATGTAAACTCTGTCACTTGCCAGGCATACCAAGGCCATGCTGTGGAATAAAGCTACAAGCTTAATGCACAAAGTAATGATCCAACTCGACAAAGCTCATCACTAAGAAGAGAGGGGACTCAATATCCCCGGACACTACTAAACCCCAAGGACTATCAGCAAACTATCCCACCTCCCAATCAGTGCACTGTTTCCAACACATGTACTAATGATGACCATATATTCTCCTAGAAATACTCAGTAGCTTCGCAAAATATATGTGGTAGTTTTTTTTTGAAGAAAATTTTTATTTAAAAAAAAAAGTAGCCCTATAAAATGTTTTCTCCGAAGTATTCCTCAGTATGAGGGTCTTTGTGTTTCAGCAAAAGATGTTCATGTACATTCCATTTTCACGGCTGTATCTTGATGTGTTTTTAGTATGAATCCTGTTATTGCTGTGTTTATATTTCTGTGCATTGTTGTCCTTTCTTTTATAAATCTTGAATTTTTGTATTCCCATTATAAGTTTTGTTCATTTTTTTGTGTTATTTGGTTATCTGGTTTGGTTTTCCCATCGCTGTGTAGATTCCTGTCGCACAGTCTCTCATGGACGACGTTGAAGAATGGCTCAGCACTGATGTGGTGCGGGGCTTTTTTTTTGTTTTGGGTTGAACACTCTCCCACTTTTTTTTTTTTCCTTCTCTTCCCTCCCTAGACCCACCCACTTGTTATATCAGGAATGAATACATATGAATGGTGCTTCTAGTAAAACTATAATTTCTCTTTCCCCATTCTTTATTTTGAAAAAACCTAAAACTCAGTAGAATGTGAAATACATAGACTTATGATTTGAATTGCATCCTGTTCTCTAAGTATTGCTTTGCAAAAGGATATCCAGTTACTTGCTGGAATTTTGCCCAGCTATCTGTAGGGGGAAAGGAAGTCTGCCCCTGTCCTTTCTGTGTGTGTGTGTGTGTGTATGTATATCTGGTCTGTACACACACAATCTACAGTGTTCATGATGTCTACAGGAGAAATTCTGGGCTGTGCTGTCGGGGGAAGGGTGAGAGAAGTAGTGAGATGTATAGAAATAAATTTGCCGACTGGCTCCATTGCACTTGCACAATTGAGTTTTGAAAATAGTTCCGTTGCGGGAACAATTTCTTTTTGCAAAATGCTGTGGTCTGCTGCTTGATTTAATTGTATAAATCAGCACCACTGAACAAATCAAAAAAATGTATAGATCATTGAGGAAATGAATTATAATTCAGATTTTTACAAAGTTAAAATTCATTATTTTATTTTGTTATGACTGACTGATCCAGTCCCAATCAAAATATACAATTCTGATTGTGGTGGGAGAAACGCACTGTTAATTCAATCCCGTCCCTTTACAGATCGCCTAACATATCATTTTAAACTTTCCAAATTAAAGAAAGACCCAGCCATATTGTACCATCTGTTAATCCCCGAATGAGGCTAACCAAACCAGTTGTCTTTAAATCAACAAATTAACTATTTAATTAGAGAAACTAAATTCTTAAACACTAAGATATAGACAACATTTAAAATAGAAAACAATTAGAATCCTTGCAAATTTACGCTGCTACTGGAGGTGAAAAAGTCCAAGGTTTCTTGAAGTCCTCACAGCTGTCCGATGGGGAGAAAAAAGGTTCTTCAACAGTAGAATAGTCCATAGTCTAATTCCAGCAGCAGATCAACAACTCGCAACTGCTGTCAATAGAATCAATTTGGCTTTCGAATTTTTGAGGGATAAAAGATTGTCACAGTCTAACTTCCCTTCCTTCAGTTTAAATTATCAAAGATCTCTGTTTTGGCTTGACTTTTTTTAGAATTTTGAGAATAATAAATAAACAGACTAAATTCTCTTCAGTTGAAATCGGCTGAGAGCTCTTCTTTCAGATGCTAACACGCAGCTGTCTGTCTGTGTCTCTGTTAGAACAGGCTGTTTGCATGATAAGCCAGTTCAAAATTAAATTGTAACAAATGTATCTCTCGATACTCAGTCCCAGTGGCTGTATCCAAGGCAACGAGGATGCACCCTTTGAATCACAGTCTGCGCATGGCTGTATCCAAGGCAACGAGAATGCACCTTCTCAGTAACTTCTGAGGCCTGCTTGTTCTTAAAGCAGTACTGATCCTTTGCTGTCTTAAAGACACACCACATATTTCCCAGAGAGAGAGAAAAAGACTGGATCATGACACCTCCACCCCTGGCAGAATGAAATGCCGTTTCTGAAATGCATTTCATTACAATGGGTTAAAAAAAAATACAAATTGAATAAAAAGCTAACTTTCTTTTTGCATTTACAGGCATACACTTTCCTTAAAATGTTAAGACTGCAGCGACAATTTCCACCAGAATATTTTGGCTTTACATTTTCAAAAGGTTGTCCCACTTAACCCATTTTTAAATTTCCAAGCATAGTCATAGAGTCTTAGAGTTTTACAGCACAGAAACAGGCCCTTCGGCCCAATGAGCCTATGTCAACCATCAAGCACCTGTCCTAACTAATCCCATTTCCCCGCACTTGGCCCGTAGCCTTGTATGTTATGGCATTTCAAGTGCTCATCTAAATATTTCTTGAATGTCGTGAGTGTTCCTGCCTCTACCACTCCTTCAGGCAGTGTGTTCCAGTTTCCAACCACCCTCTGGGTGAAAAAATTCCACCTCAACTCCCCTCGAAAGCTCCTGCCACTTACCATAAATCTATGCTCCCTAGTTATTGACCTCTCCGCTAAGGGAAAAAGTTTCTTCCTATCTTATCAATGCCCCTCATAATTTTGTGTACCTCAATCAGGTCCCCCTCAGCCTTCTCTACTCCAAAGAAAACAACCCCAGTCTATCTAGTCGATCTTCATAACTGAAATGCTCCAGCCCAGGCAACATTCTGGTGAATCTCCTCTGCACCCTCTCCATTGCAATCGCAACCTTCCTATAGTGTGGCGACCAGAACTGTACACAGTACTCCAACTGTGGCCTAACTAGCATTTTATATAGCTCCATCATAACCTCACTGTTCTTATATACTATGCCTCAGCTAATAAAGGCAAGTATCCCGTAAGCCTTCCTAACCACCTTATCTACCTGTGCTGCTGCCTTCAGTGATCTATGGACAAGCACCCCAAGCTCCCTCTGACCCTCTGTACTCCCTAGGGTCCTACCATCCATTGTATATTCCTTTGCTTTGTTAGACCTCCAAAGTGCCTCACCTCACACTTCTCAGGATTAAATTCCATTTGCCACTGCTCCACCATCTTACCAGCCCATCAATATTGTCCTGTAGTCTAAGGCTTTCCTCCTCACTATTTACGACACCACCAATTTTTGTGTCGTCTGTGAACTTACTGATCGTACCTCTTATATTCACATCTAAATCATTAATGTACACTACAAACAGTAAGGGTCGCAGCACCAATCCCTACGGTACACCACGGGTGACAGGCTTCCACTTGCAGAAACAACCCTCTATCATCACCCTCTGTCTCCTGCCTCTAAGCCAATTTTGAATCCAATTTGCCAAATTACCCTGGATCCCATGGGCCTTTACTTTCTTAACCAATCTCCCATGCGGGACCTTATCAAAAGCCTTACTGAAGTCCATGTAGACTACATCAAATGCTTTACCCTCATCTACATCTCTAGTCACCACCTCAAAATTCAATCAAATTTGTTAGACACGATCTCCCCCTGACACAGCCATGCTGACTATCCTTGATTAATCCCTGCCTCTCCAAGTGGAGATTAATCCTGTGTCTCAAAATTTTTTCCAATAATTTCCCTACCACTGATGTTAGACTCACCAGCCTGTAATTACCTGGTTTATCCCTGCTACCTTTCTTAAATTATGGTACCACATTCGCTGTCCTCCAATCCTCTGGTACCTCTCCTTTGGCCAGAGAGGATCTGAAAATTTGTGTCAGAGCCCCCGCTATCTCCTCACATAACAGCCTGGGATAAATATCATCTGGGCCTGGGGATTTATCCACCTTCAAGCCTGCTAAAACAGCTAATACTTCCTCCTTTTCAATGCTAATTTGATCAAGTATATCACAATCCCTTTCCCTGTTCACTACACCTACATCGTCCCTTTCCAGAGTGAACACAGATGAAAAGTAATCATTCAAAACCTCCCCTATGTCCTCCGACTCCACACACATTGCCTCTATGATCCCTAATGGGCCCCGCTTTTTCCCTGGTTATCCTCTTGCTCCTAACATACTTATAAAACGCCTTAGGATTTTCCTTTATCTTGTCTGCCAGTGATTTTTCATGCCCCCTCTTCGCTCTCCTAATAACTTTTTTAAGTACTCCCCTACACTTTCTATATTCCTCTAGGGCCTCTGCTGTTTTCAGCACTCTGAATCTGCCATACGCCACCTTTTTTTTCCCTTATCCAATACTCTATATCCCTTGACATCCAGGGTTCCCTTGACCTTACAGGAACATGCTGCACCTGAACCCTCACAATTTCCCTTCTAAATGTCTCCCACTGGTCTGATGTAGACTTTCCTGTAAGAAGCTGCTCCCAGTTCACTTTGGCCAGATCCTGTTTTATCATATTGAAATCTGCCTTCCCCCAATTCAGTACTCTTTTATTTCCGGTCCCTCTATGTCCTTTTCCATTATAATCATAAATCTTGGAGTTATGGTCACTATCCCCGAAATGCTCCCCCACTGCCACTTCTACCACTTGTCCGGCTTCATTCCCTAGGATTAAGTCCAGTAACGCCCTTCCTCTTGTTGGACTCTCTACATGCTGGCTCAAAAGCTTTCCTGAATACACTTGAAGAATTCCGCCCCCTTTAAGCTTTTTGCACCAATACTATCCCCTCTAATATAGGGGAAGTTGAAATCCCCTACTATTATTACCCTATTATTTTTGCACCTCTCAGAGATTTGCCTTCATATCTGCTCCTCTATCTCTCCCTGACTGTTTGGAGGCCTGTAGTACACTCCCAGCCAAGTGATTGCCCTCTTTTTGTTTTTAAGTTCTACCCATATGGCCTCATTAGAGGAACCTTCCAGGATATCATCCCTCCTTTCTGCAGTAATTGTCTCTTTAATCAATAGTGCAATGCCATCTCCTCTTGTACCCCCTCCCCTATCACGCCTGAAGATTCTATACCCTGGAATATTAAGCTGCCAGTCCTGCCCTTCCCTCAACCATGTCTCAGTGATAGCAATAATATCATATTTCCATGCGTTAATCAATGCCCTCAATTCATCTGCCTTACTAGTAAGACTCTTACTCTTAGTCTTCCAATTGTTTCATGTTTTCCCTCCAAGTGTCCCCATTTTCCATCACCTCAGCCAGGTGAACTGCACTGCACTAACCACTACTGGGTTTACTATTCTCTGAGAAATTTCTCCAGTACCACTTAACCTGTGTGGCATCACTTGACACTGGAAAACCCTGTCTGGTGTAACAGAAGCTGATTTTTTTCTTACCCAGGGGTGTCAAAGGAATTTGACAGTATCCCTCCAACACATCTGTCTCTTTAAGATACATGGTGTTGCCCACTCTGTCCTTACAGTGCTTTAAATAAGAATTCAAGTAGGAGTCTGCCGCCTTTACCACAGTTACTTTTCTAGCGTCTATGCAAGTTTGAGCTGTCCCACCAGGTTTAGACATCAAGACCATCTGCGAATTCCAGCTGTCCTGACTATGTTCAACTAAGCTGCCCTTCAGCATGCATTGTACCTCTGCTTCCACTTGGGCCTGTCTATCTGGACCTAAGCGACAAGGATGTCGTTTTAAAGGAATGGTTCCCCGTATACCCACATCATGTGTGGCTAAGGTTGTACATCCTAGCTTATCCCTACAAACTTTTTTGAAACATTGTGAAAATCCGAGTTAGGACTTCACGCTGTTTTGCCTCTAAGTGTAAAAGCCTATTGTTTAATTTTCCCAGCCATTCTGTATTCGCTAATTGGATAGTTGGAGGTTGAAACTGAGAATTTCCTTGGCCTACTTCTGCCTCATCTTCACTATCTTTTTCCTTCTCAACAGTCCCGATTACTTGAAAGACCTGTACTGGCTTATCCTCCTCCCTGCGGTAATATTGTTTGAGCATATTAATGTGACACAACTGGTTGTTCTTTTGGCGATCAGGGGTGTCAGTCGAGTAATTTACCTTACCCACTCTTTTGATCACTCTATGTGGTCCAGTGAACCATGCTTTTAATGGTTCTTCCTGCAAAGATAATAACACTAATACTTCTTCCCCTCGTTTTAGGGTAGGTTGTGGTTTTTCCCACCATTTGACAGGTCTAGCGTGTTCTACAAAATTGTTTCACATCCTTTGTAAGACCTGGCCAGTATTAATGTTTGCTTATATGTGATTTGGTCTTCCGCATTCCCCTATGTCCTGCAAAAGGAATGTTATGTGCTAACCGTAATAATCCTTGTCGATATTTAGATGGTACCACTGTCTGTTCAACAACTGTCCAGTCTTCGCAGCAGGCCTATGAGGCGGTCTCCATTTCCTCTTCAACACCCCATTTGCCATATAATAGCCTTCCGGAACTCCTTTCGCCTCAGCTTCTGACAGAGCCGTCTGTGCTGTTCTATACCATGGGATCAGCTTGCTGTGCTGCAATGATGGACGATCTGTTCAACAACTCATTTGGAATCTCTAAATCCCCAAATAAGGTTTCAGATGCCTGGCTATCTGTTTGTGGTGCCCCTTTTATCTCCGATAATGGATCCTTTTTACCCATTGCTCGGGTGACTACACACACAGGAAATATTCCTGGAAGTTGCTCCTTTAATTGCTCCGTTTCCTTAATTTCACTTGGTTCCTCTGTAACTGTAGGAGAAACTAATATTTTGATCCAGCCAAATCATTTCCTAGGAGTAGATCAATTCCCTATACTGGTAAACTGTGGACAACACCTACAGTTACTATCCCAGATATTAAGTCACTCTCTAGGCGTACTTTATACAAAGGTACGGGTAAATACTCCCCACCAATTCCATTCACTAAAACTTTAGCATTCAAGGCGCCCACTGGTGGAAAGCTTATATCTTTCCCCACCAAGAGTATTTGGGTTGCTTCCGTGTCCCTGAGTATAATAGGTTTTCCTGCCTCACAGGATACAGAGTTACTCCGCCCCCCCCTTGACAGAAATTCACTATAACTCTCAGATATTTTATTCTTAACCTCTGCACTCCCTTTAGTTTTAGTATCTGGTTTCACATTCTCAGCTGTCATTAAACCTATAGCCTGGTCTGCTATATTCTCAGTGAGAGTCTTTTCCTCTGCCCAAACTTTGCATACCCCAAAATGGGTTTACCTCGCAATTTCCAGCACTCTGAACAAAGATGACTCGTTGTGTTGCAATGATAACACTTTGGCTTGCGAACTTCACTTCTACCCTCAGCACCTTCTTTCCTAAACTGAGGAGGTGATCCTGGGGCATTCCCAGTTGTTCGTTATTGTCCCCGGCTTCCTTTCACTCTCCCACTTTCTATCTTTCTCAGGTTTATGGGGGTGACGGACAAAATGGGTTGGCTTATTCACAAGCTCAAAATCATCAATCTCTGCTGCTCGCCTAGCTTTCAAAACTTTCAGATTGTCTACATGAGTGTTCACTACTGAAGGAATGGAGTTTTTAAACTCTTCTAAGAGAATCAATTCTCGAAGGTTCTCGTGTGGTTTCTATCTTTAATGCCTGTATCCAACCGTCAAAATTCATTTGCTTCATCCTCTCAACTTCTAAATATATCTGCCCAGCCAATCTCCGTAATTTCCTAAACTTCTGACGGTGAGCTTCAGGGACTAACTCATGCGCAGAGAGGGTAGCCTTTTTTGCCATCTCATAATCTACAGAAGCCTCTTCAGAAAGCATGGCATAAGCTTCATGAGCTCTGCCTACCAGCCTGCCCTGCATGAGCAATGTCCGGGTTTCTTTCGGCCATTTCATCTGTTTGGCTATTTTTTCAAAAGATATGAAAAATGCCTTTCCTCGAACTTAGGAAGAGCCTGTACAAATTTAAACAACTTCTCACTGGGTCCTGATCTAAGTTCAGATTCTTCCTGACTCGAATTTCCCTAGATTTAAGACTACCCCTTTGTCTTAGTTCCATTTCTTTTAATTTAAATTCCCCCTCTTTCACTGTCTCACTGAAGTTCAAGTTTTCTTAATTCTTTTTCTGCCTCGAGTTTTTTTGTTTCTAACTGAATCGTAGCCAATACCACTGCATCACTCTCAGACCTACTGCCTTCATGTCTCTTGTATTCCCTTTCTTGTTTCTTGTATTGCCCTTCAGCTTCTTCATCATCTACCAGTTCCAGATGTTTGGCTATGATGTCAATTATCTCTGCTTTTTTGGCACCTGATTTCAATTTCAACCCCAATTTCGCTGCCAATTCTTTTAATTTGTTCTTAGTTAAAGTTATCAAGTCACTCGGGGAAACATTCTGCTTTCCCAAAAACTCTGCTGCAACCGTTAATGCTATAACAATGGTATAGACTGTACCTTATTATACAAGAGACCTGGTTCTTTTAATTTCTTTGTAGTTGGTGTCAGATTTAGATCCCAACAATCGAGTTTCCAATTGATATGATCCCAGACTCGAGAGCAATTAATATGATGTCAAACGCAGGACCCCAATTTAAATATGTTATCCCAGAGACGAGTAATTAATATGATTCCAAATGCGAGCCCTCCAAATTAGTCTGATTCTGATCCCAGACGCGAGGCACTGAATTAAATATTATTCAACTGCGAGCGAGCCCCCAATAAAGATATGATTCAAATCCACAGATTAGAAACCCAATTAATGTGTTATTCAAATCTCGAGTGAGCCCCCAGCTACTATGTTATGACCAACCGCTCCAGTCAAAGCCCCCAATCAAAATATACGATTCTGATTGTGGTGGGAGAAACGCACTGTTAATTCAATCCCGTCCCTCTACGGATTACCTAACATATCATTTTAAACATTCCAAATTAAAGAAAGACCCAGCCAAATTGTACCATCTAATAACCCCCAAATGAGGCTAACTAAACCAGGTGTCTTTAAATGAAATTAGCTATTTAATTAGAAAAACTAAATTCTTACACACTAAGATATAAACAACATTTAAAATAGAAAAAAAAAGAGTCCTTGCAAATTTACGCTGCTGCTGGAGGTGAAGAGGTCCAAGTTTGTTTGAAGTCCTCACAGCCGTCCGATGAGGAGAAAAAAGGTTCTTCAACGGTAGAACAGTCCGTAGTCTAATTCCAGCAGTAAGTGATGCTTTCCTTCTCCAACGATGACCGCAGTAGATCAACAACTCTCAAACACTTTCAATAGAATCGTCTGGCTTTAGAATTTTTGAGGGATAATAGATTTACAATCTGACTTCCCTTCAGTTTAAATTATCAGAGATCTCTGTTTTGGCTTGACATTTTTAGAATTTTGAGAGAATAATAAATAAACAGACTAAATTCTCTTTCTTTAGTTGAAATAGGCTGAGAGTTCTTTCAGGTGCTAACACACAGCTGTCTGTCTGTGTCTCTGTCTCTGTTAGAACAGACTGTTTGCACTATAAGCCAGTTCAAAATTAAATTGTAACAAATGTATCTCTCGATGCTCAGTCCTAGTGGCTGTGTCCAAGGCAACAAGAATGCACCTTTTGAATCACAGTCTCCAAATGGCTGTATCCAAGGCAACAAGAATGCACCTTCTCAGTACTTCCTGAGGTCTGCTTGTTCTTAAAGCAGTACTAATCCTTTGCTGTCTTAAAGACACACCACATATTTCCCGGAGAGAGAAAAAAAAAAGACTGGATCATGACAGTTTATATGTCAGGTCCATAAACTTGCTGATTGACCTTTGGGCTTGGTGGTTTGGCAATAGAATAGCTTCAAAAATATCACTAGAGGCTTGAAGTGCTTGCATAATCTAATCAGAGAGATTTAATCTGATCCAAGATGTAGAGTGCTGCCTATTTTTAGAACTGGAGCCCATAAGATCAGAAAATGAGTTCTGATTTCAGCTGTTGGGGTTAGAGGGGTGCTCGAATTGGCCTTAGCACCCCAGGGTTAGGGATCTATTCCTGATTCCTATCCATTGACTCCTGGAAAATGCACTTGTGTGGAAGATTTTAATGCACTCCATGATGAAATAGACAATTGATATTCACTCTATGGAGTGAGATGTGAAGCATGGCCATTTGGGTGAGGTACTGGAGGGCTTTTAAATGGCTGTGGAATTGTACTGCAGGAAGTTGTTGTGTCGTGGGGGTATAGAGATAGGGAAAGTGGATTCTGAAAAAATATTTACAACATAAAATGTGTACATTGTCCTTGTAATCATGTGAGCTAAACCAAAGGGTTATTAATTCAGGGGATTAGAGCATGTTCCCAGAATAATCCCAACTACCTCATTTAGTATTGGCACCTTTTTTTGAATGATTCATACTTTTGCGGTCTAGTTTATTCTAGAAGAATAGGTGTGCTAAAACAGATTTTGAAAATTCTCGTGCAGCTCATTATATGATTAGTTCTCTGACTAGGGTAATGCGTACTGAAATATTATTAGAATAAAGTTACAACTCAGTTGTAAATTGGTTACACATTCTGTTGGGGCAGGAGGGAAAGTTGAAGTGCAAGAGCATTTTTTGCAAGTTCTTGTGTCAGGGAAGTAGTATCTTACAGATGGCTCCCAGGTGATGTATCACAGCCAACACACCCTCTAATGTTTTTTGGGAGTGCACAGGCATTTTGTTTAAGTGCACGGCCCCTTTAAATTTTTCTGTACGGCCACACACATACGCGTTAACTTGAAGGAGCTGACTTGTGCACAACCTGCGTGGGAACTTTCAGGTTGCTGCACGGCCATGTGTGTACGGGGAATATTAATCACAATACTTAGAGATTAGATCGGGGTAATGACATCACAAAGTGGTGAGTTGTAGGTTTAACCGCTTTGCTTTTTTTCCCATTCATTCTGGCCTACCATTATCCTCCGCTGAGTTCCAAATCCCAGATAAGCTGTTGTAGGGAAATCTTTAATGGGGGATTGGGAGCATCTCTGTTGGGGGTTGGTTCTGGGGGGAGGGTGGGGGAGAGAGGGACAGCACGGTGGGGAGAGAGAAGGGAAAAATTTGGACAGAGCATTTTCATGATGAGGCTGCTCTTGCATGTGTTTCTTGGGGTTGAAATATGGCTGGAATGCCCTGTCAGCTTGGTTTCAGATATGAGGGATTACGTTTATGTGGAAAGATTGGAGAAGCTGGGGTTGTTCTCCTTGGGGCAGAGAAGGCTAAGAGGAGATTTGATAGAGCTACTTAAAATCATGGAGGGTTTAGATGTAGGAAATAAAGAGAAACAGTTTCCAGTGTTTGAAGGGTCGATAACCAGAGGGCACAGATTTAAGGTGATCAGCAAAAGAACCCGAGATGACATGAGGAAAACATTTTTACATAACTAGTGGTTAGTATTTGGCATGCACTGCCTGATAGGGTGGTGGATACAGTTTCAGTAGTAGCCTTCAAAAGGGAATTAGATAAATACACAAAGGAGAAAAAACTACAGGGATATGGGGAAAGCATGGCCGTGGGACTGACTGGATTGCTTTTTGAAAGCACCGATACAGACACGATGGGCTGAATGATTGATTGATTCTATTCTCATATTCATGGTGTCCAGAGTGTTGATGGATTATAGCCATAATTATGCTGAAGACCTAAAACTGTGGCTTGGGAACAGGCTACCTATCTGCTCTCTTGCCCATAGGAAGTATTTGACCTGGGAGGGAACCCTAAGGGAGTAGAAGAGGGCAATATGCTCACCGACCTTAGATTCAAGTATGAAATAACTAATGGCAGAACTGAACAAAAGGAATTCAAGTTGATAAATAATGTACTATTTGTGTTGAATCAGTTTTGTTTCTGGTATATCTATTGCTCATTCTTGTATTTCTTAACTGAATGAACTGAGAGGTTTATGTACCTAGATTCAATTTGCTGGTTTCCATGGTGCCCTAGAATAGCTTCCATCCCAATTTCCTGTTGTATTCCTAGCGGTTAATTCACTCTCGCTATTTCATGGCTACTATTTTGCTTTAAAAGAAAATCCTGTTAGTTTTACTGATGCGCAATTCACTCATATATAGCTAGACATTCATGAGTGTTGCTGTGTACCCCCTAGGTTTTATTTTATTTATTTATTTAGAGATACAGCACTGAAACAGGCCCTTCGGCCCACCGAGTCTGTGCCGACCAAGAACCACCCATTTATACTAACCCTACAGTAATCCCATATTCCCTACCACCTACCTACACTAGGGGCAATTTACAATGGCCAATTTACCTATCACCTGCAAGTCTTTGGCGGTGGGAGGAAACCGGAGCACCCGGCGAAAACCCACGCAGACGCAGGGAGAACTTGGAAACTCCGCACAGGCAGTACCCAGAATTGAACCCGGGTCCCTGGAGCTGTGAGGCTGCGGTGCTGACCACTGTGCCGCCCATATTATGACCGTGACATAAATTGTTTCTGCTCGTCATTGTCTGAGAAAGAGATTACAAACACCCTCACCCCAAACTAAAATCCAGGTGAAAACCCCTGTTTCTCCTCATTGCATCAGTTGTTCACAGACTGACTTTGACTAATTGTAGACGTAATTAGACTGATGTCCTAAAACTACTGCTGGGATATTTGTAACACATTCTGATGAAAGTTTCTCATATGAAAGGGATTTGTTGATTTAAATTTTTTAAATGGGGGGTGGTGGAAGAGAAAGATTGGCCAGTGTTGCTGCTTCCTGCCCCCATTGTGTCAGAGCACAAATAAACATTGGAATATTATCCTGCCCTGGAGCAAAATGAAAATTTGAATGATACATTCTGGTTTAAAAATGTGAGATATATCAATATAGTTCTGAACAGAATACAGTATTTAAATGAGTTTCTAATCTTGTATCACTCTCTTTGATCAGACAAATCTCAATCCTGATGTTTCCCCAATCTTAACAGTATGTTCTCGTGCTCTTATGAAGATTGTACAGGGATGTGATAGATTATACTCCAGCATTGTTTCTTCCTTTTTGGAAGAGGAAAATAACATTGTAAAATAAATTCAAATTTACCATCTGGTTTCCAAAAGCAGAAGCTTTTAATACATAATCTTTTTTAAAAAGTGGCTACAAATTTCAGTGTTGTCCTCCTGTTCTCTAAAATCTATCTGCACTGGTTTGCTTGCAGTATGTGTGCGCATGCTTTTGTGGATTGTTTTGAAGCAGTTGGCGGTATTACGTTCTTTTGTTACAGATTCTCTAAATAATCAGGTAGGGTAAGGGTAATAGGAAGTAATCTTCTAAAATAATTAAAAAGAAAACTCAAATTGCTATGGATTTTTTTTCCAATAAGTGTAATAATTGTTCTATTTAATCTTTTTGAGGGGAGATAGGTAGAAGTCAAATTGATCTATATATGTTTAATTTTATTATCCGTGGGATATCCTCTAGCGATGGGAAGGCCAGCTTCTGTTGTTCTAAATACTTATTTTTTACATTTCAGAAGGGAGATGATGCAGAAGGAGTAACAAGTGAAGGTAAGTTGCTTATCTGGTATCTTAATAAGCTGTAGTTTGCAGTACGCTTTCGATCAGCCTTTAATAAAAAATGTGTTAGTACATGCGTTCAGGATTTCTTATCATCTTGTCTGTTCATAAACCCTAGAAATAATCAGTGAGGGCGGAGAGATTGGAGCACCAACATGCTGCTCTGGTGATTCTCCACAGAGGTGAGTTCATAAGGCTTGGCTGTGCCATTGGCAAAGAGGCTAAACAGTCATCACACTTTCCCAAAGGGAAGGAAAGCTAACAGGTGAGTCTGACTGGGTGACTCTCCCATGCTCTATGGCAGCTGCTTCGAGGGGGAGTGGCGTGGGAGCAGGTCAGCTGCCCATGTTCTCACCAAGGGATGATGCATGGCAATGGGTTGAACCAAAAAGAATCAACTGACTTGAAGAGCACATCAAATTTTACATGGGTTTTGTGTATACTTTTTTTCAGAATTTGATAAATTTTTGGAAGAACGAGCAAAAGCAGCAGAGAGAGTCCCAAGCCTGCCCTCTCCTCCCTCCAGCAACTCCACTTCTCCGCCAGTGCCTGCTGAAAGCATAAAGAAACCGGATCGTTCCAAGGATACCCTCTTTGCTTTGTAAATAACATGCGTGGTTTTTTTGCTTGTACGTATGTGCGTGTGGTTCATCTGTTACTGGGCGGGGTTCTGCTATACAGTTTGCTATGGCTTCTCAATATGTGGCTGGTGATGCACTTGGGTTATGTTGTGCATTTCCTTTATTCCCCCACTAAAACTAATGCATAAGCTGCCTTATTTGATGTGCACTCTTCAGTTTGAAACTGATGGACTTTTTTTTCTTTAAACCACTGGCTTTTAGCATTTACCACAGTATGAAGTATTATGCGCATATATAGCTGGACTTGTAACATGCCCCTGAATTTCATAATTACATAATGGTTTAAACCACTACCTCCTAGAACAGTATGAGCCCAAAGGACCTATTTTCTGGTTAACTTGTATCTTGCCAAAGGGAATTGAAACAACTTGCCGTTTTGGCATTATTACAAAGTATTCATTATTAAAATGATAAAATTTCAGCAAGTGTGCTTTTAAAAAAAAAAAAAATCTCAAAGTAAACTAGGTCCTCTGGCAAGAGGTCAGTGCTGTTGGGACATAGCACCTTGTACAGTGCAATAGGCATCATAGAATTTTCTGTATTATAAGGGACATTAGTGAAATTCACAAGTTTATTCAAAACTATATTTTAGCATTGAACTATACTAATTGTATTACACGTGTAACACTAAAATGCACTGTGTTGCAGCTAGAACTGCATTGGAAATATGCTTTAAATGCAGGATGAACTCTGATGTAGCCAAGAGAAAATACTGATTGTTGCGTGAGCAGCCACTTGTGCACGCTTTATTTGAAGCAAAGTGGTTAAAATGGCAATTTCTGAAGAGTGCATGTGTGTGGTTTTGTTTGATTTTAATTAAATCCTGCTATCTTGGTGTGTGGGCATTTCTGTGCCATGTAGGAGCAGTGTTGCTTTTCTGGAACTACTATTAAAATGACTCATCAATCCCTAGGAGGCACGTTTATAGTCTGTGAGATAAGATAACCATTTACACAGTGATGCTTCACTAAGAAATACTCTACCTCCTGAAGTCAAGCCTATGTAAATCCTGATAATTACTTTAGGTTTGTTTGGTAGGGGAGGAGACAAAATGTAGGTCTGTGCCACTTCCACCTTCAAGCTTAAATGGGTTATGTACAAGTAAGGGTGACAATTCATTCCATCGAGTTCACTCTTCCATAGAAACCTAGAGCCCTAATGCCGCAGCCTCAGTCTCTTGAATGATGATTCCAGAGTTTCTCTATCTGGAAGGCCATTCCAAACATCAAATATTACTCACTCTAAGTGATTCCTGAAGCTGCCTTTACCATTTTGTATCCCTTTCTCTTTGTTCCATAAATGTGCTCTAGATTTGCCTTCTCTATTTGCCCCCTTACAAGACTAGAGAGTCTGATGAAAGGTCACAAACCTGAAACGTTAACTCTGCTTCTCTCTCCACGGATGCTGCCTGACCTGCTGAGTATTTCCAGCACTTTGTTTTTATTTCAGATTTCCAGCATCTGGAGTATTTTGCTTTTATATTATTGGCGAGTCTGAGGCTTTTCTTGTACCTCAGTCCTTTGGTACTTGGATCAAACCTGTACATATTTGCTACTTCAGCTGTACATTTATCCCTTGAATGAGGTGACTGGCATGGTAATAAGAGCCAAAGGTGATGTAGGTAGAAGGTTGGAATATTTATAACGTCAGTTTGCTATCGATGCTGGCCCTAAAGCATTTTCAGCTTTCCGTTGTGTATAGCAGTAAAGGTGCCTGAGAAAGGGGCCTGTGTGATGCTAAAAGCTAGTGAGTATATATTCGTGTTATCACTAGTATTTCAGTAATGATTGGTATGAAATTTTTGTATCGTGCCCCTTGGAACTGTGGAAAAACATTAGCAGTGCAATTAGAGATTTCCTCCTTCCCAAACCTGGATTGTCACTAGAGAATTTTTTAAACTGTGAAGCAAAAGGATGAAATATTTTCCGTAGTGGGAGTAAGTTGAACTGATGACTTGAGTTTCACATATTGAATTTTTTTCCTCATAGTATATTAATATAGTAATGCCCTAAATAAGTCAAGTGACAGCACTGAATGCTACCGTTAGTGGTCGAGACCTTAGACATCTAGGCCTTAAGCTCCTGAATCTCTGCCAAAACCTGTTGGTCTCTCTCCTCCCATAAGGGCATCCTTGAAACTTACAAACTATTATGGCACTTGTCCTAAATATCTCCTCCTTTAGCTCGGTGTCAATTTTTGTCTTATTACGCTTGTTGGGATGTTTTCCTACATTGAAGGCACTATATAAATGCAAGTTATTGTTTATCCTAATGACTAATACTGCCTCTGGCACTTGAATGTATTTTCTGAAAAATCCATGGTCCAAATCCAAAAATCCCACCTTCTTTGTCTAATACATTAAGAACCTTTTTTGATTTTAGACCCTGCCCCGTTTCCCTTCACCTTGCCCACTCCCTCCCCCACAATGCGTCCAGCTTGTAAGTCTTGAAAGCCACTTAACATTCATAGGTGCCTTTACATTTGGTGTTTCTGTAGTTCAGATTGTGGGAGAGCGAGGTTCATATGGTGAAATAATTCAGCAGTGCAACTTCATATCTGCACCTCCATGCCAACTGCATCTACTAGATCTGGTTTTACATTCAACTGTTCGTGCTTATTCATAGTAAGATACTGACTTGGCCCACTCCACTGCCTTCATCCTTGTCCTGGGGTGTGGGTAAAGATCAGTCCATAATTCTTCTCACAAATGGTGCAGTGCTGCATTTAATGTGATTTGACCAGTTTTTATCTACAACCAGATTTGCTAAATACTTGATCAAGATGACAAGCTGTGGGAACATTAAAGGCCCAACCTTTCAGTGTTATAATTTTGAAAATCTAACTTCTCCACAAAGCTCAACAATTTTAAATCCAAGCGAAAAACTGCAGATGCCGGATATCCAAAATAAACAGAGAATGCTAAAAGCACTCAGCAGCAGGTCGGACAGCATCTGCTGAGAAAGAAAATTAACGCTTCTGATGAAAGGTCATTGACCTGAAACATTACCTTTATTTCTCTCTCCACAGATGCTGCCTGACCTGCTGAAGGCTTCCAGCATTTTCTGTTTTTATTTGAACTATTTTCTTTCACATACTCTCAATCTCTAAATATTCTACTCTGCAAGAATGTTTCAAACAGCAAACAATACAAAGTAAAACAAAATAATTTATAATCTCAGCTATTGAGTTTATACCCTAATATACAAATTTGTGCAGTGTGTGATGAATCTGGCTTGCACTGCAATTAAACTATATCAATGTATGGTTAGGGTTAGTATATGTATGTTATACATGGTTAGGGTTTGTAATGAAATATCAATCCATGAATCTTTCTTACAATACAGAATTGCTACGTTTAGTAATAAAAATAAATTTTTTCCTCCATTGATCAGTGCTTGGACCCATCAAGAACTGTTCTAAGACTGACAAACTGTAGTTATGTGAGCATCTAATCTGTTGGTCGTTGTGTGTTTTTCACAGCTGAGACACCAGTGTTTCAGGTACTGGTCTGTTGTCCAGACACTTTGGCTGGTAAAGTAACATTGTGTTGAGTTTTTGGACATTAGAAATACAGACTGTAAGGTGGGATATGTGGTTACTTATATTAAGCGCCTTTTATAATATATAAGGAAATATGAAGGGAAGTTATGGGATTTCTTTGCAAAACTTGTTCCAATTAAATTGCCCAAATAACATCAACAGGCTTCGCTGGTAGAAGCTCTGTTTGTTGTGTTCCAGAATAAAGGATCCAGCTTTTTGTGCATCCTATTTTATGTTTTGAGACACATGGCTGATGTAACTTCTGGAAAAAGGGGTCAAAGCTAATAAAACAGAAGAAGGAATCACCACAGTGATGGTGTGAATATCCAGATCTGTTAAACTGAAGCCCTGGAGATGTTTGATAAGTGAAATTCCTTGGCTCCCATCTACAAGTTTGCTCCATCTCTCAGTTGAGCTGAGGGATGCTTTAGAGTTTAACCTTGTTTCTTCCCCCTTTTCAGGTGAGTGGGATAGATTAATCTGGCTTGGCATGCAAAATCGACACATTCGGTTTGCGAATTAAGTACTGAGTCACATGAAGCTGCCCTTGAGTTTAAAAAGAAATCAAATTGCTTCAGTTTCCGTCCCATAACACTACATCACTGAACGGTAATTATTGTAGGAGAAATAAAACTGGAAAAACAGCCTTGGAGATCTAGAGTATTATGCCATCCTGGAGGAACATTGTCCAAATGTGTATAAAAGGGTTAGTAGCTGTTAATACAAATATTAATGTACAGTTCAATGGATTTATTGTAAAAAGATACTTTCAATAACAAAAACACTCATACTTTGGTAAGTATCAATGTGTTGGTAGTATAAGGTATGTATAATTTCATAACCTGCCAAACATGTTAATGTAACAAAAATAAAAGTGATGTTCACATGTAGTTAGCAGCAATGGAATTCAAATGTAATATTTCTCATTGTAAGGTAGCATGGTGTGTGTGTGTGTGTAACACTGACACTTGTACCATTAAACTTTTGATCAACGGTGTTTGGTAACACCAATCTGATCATCCTAAATGGTGTAGTAATTATTAATGACCTCAAGCGAATAGAGTTAACGTTGCCTCCTTGACTAGCCCCCTCTAGGTGTTGCCACTTGCATAGTAGCAGAAAAGTCGGCCTGATTTGCAAATCGCTACAGTCCTGTGCTTGTTAAAGGAATGGGTCGAAAGCGTGAGCGTTTTGTTACAGTAAAAATGTACTTTCACATCCTCGTGGGTATGTGCAGTGTGGAGTTTTCTATACCAGCCTTTCAGCTTGGAAAACTGTTTAGATGTTTTGGGGTTTTCTTCCATTTTTATTTGTTTAGATGCATATTTTGAGTTGGTACCCTTATTAAATCTATTGTAAATTCTCAGCTACTGTTGAGATACAAGGATAACTATACTGCAAATAACAGTTGGACAGTTGGTTCTCTATAACTAACCACTGGTTTTTAAAAAAGCCATTTAAAGATAATATGAGATGAGATGGTAAATATGGGTCTAAATTGTTCACTTATGTCTTGCAACTTACTTTAAAAAAAAATACACCAGTGTCTAAGATTAGTTTTACTGTTCATTTATAGCCTTACTCGGAAATGCTGCCCAACAAGAGAACATTGTCCTGTGCATGAGTTTGAAATGAAAGGTTTTGTTTTTTATTGGGTACTGGGTAGTATAGATATGACTGTTACAAGTAATAAGCAAAATGAATGACTACACCCTATTCAAAATAGTCAGAAGGCCACAAAGCAATCTTTCCTGACACCACCACCCTTCCCCCACCCCACAACCAAAATAAAAACACCAATTAGATTCTGTGAGGCAGATGAAATGTTATCTGATATGGAGTTCTTTTCTGAAGTTGGGGTTAGCTTGGCAGGGCAATGTTAAGGGAGTTCTGAACTGGATTGGATCCAGTGGGAGTATTTGATAGTATAAAATTCCAAGGGAGACTGGGGTTCTGATGTCTAAAAACAATGCACTTTCCTTCCCTTCCCCTTTCCCCACCCCCCCCCCCCAATATGATGAACTGTTGCTTTGGACGTTGGGCCTGATAATTTTAATTGAACAATCTGTTGTCCGACCGCAAACTGTTTTTGTGAGACAATGTAAAACAATAAGTTTTTTTTTAAAGGGTAACATATAAACTGTAGTATTTAATAAAAATATATAAATGCACAGTAACTAAAGAACATCAATGTGGAGTTATTCCACTTGTTTAGTTAAGTTCAGAAGAGGATGATGAGGGGCAATAAACTGCAACGTATAAGTACCTTCCCCACCCACCCCCCCCCCTCCCCAAACTACCACCACATTATATAAAAATTATTGAGGCTTCTAAACTCCTCCCCGAAGGCATTTGGTGTACACTCACTGCTTCCAAGTGTGTAATCCTGATTTTATGTTGAGGCTCAAAATTTTGCATGGATTTTTGTGTGCATTTGTTCCCATTTTGTTAAGATTGTCCTTATAACTCCGGCCTTAACCATTAGATTGGGAAATAAAACCTTTTCTAATTGAGGATGTTCACTTGGATAGGTCCGGCTAGGGCCCTGATAGGTGGCTGTCTTGTGCAAGCAGTGTCGAGCCATTAACTTTTTTTGAAAAAAAACTCAAGCTATCTGTTAGTAGCTGGGAAGGGGATGAATTAAAGAATGAATCCGGTTTTAGATCCTGAATCTTGTTTGTTACAAAAAGGTTCATGATTATCATTGCAATTCAATGGTAGATTGGTACTGCAGGGAAGTGAAGGCTTTTTACAAAAGCTTGGTATACATATAACCAACTCAGAATTACGCAGCTTAACAGTGTGACCTCTTCGATTACATTGATGCAACACTATACGTAACTTTGTAGGCAGTAAGAGATAAACCCCTGTATGTTAATCAATCAGCACAATAGCGTAGTTTAATATTTATTTATGAACACTTCAGTTTTTTGGGTTTAGTTTCCACATACAAGAATACACTGCATATATACTTGTCTGTAACCTAGTGGTTTCACTAACTTGGTGTTTCTGCAGACTTGTGAATTATGTCGCATTGTGTAACAATAGTATGAATGTGATTTGTACTGAACTGTCATTACTGCTTAAATTCTGTAGTGCTTGATCATTGCATGTAATGTTATAAATAAACACTACTGGTGTGTATGTGTGGTTTTTTTGCCCAAATGTTCATTCATTGCTTTATCGTGGCACATGCTTGTGGTTAGTGCTGGTGCATTGTATTCAGAATTAGAAAGTTGAAGTTTGAATCCAGGAGTTAGCATATATTCATACTTTGCCATTTCACTGAGAATGATTCAGCAGTGCTTAGCCCTGTATCTTACACTGAAGGCATGAGAGGGAGGAAAAAGCATCTGGTATACATACTACAAGCACCTTTTCACCACATTGTTTAACTTGTCCAAAGGAGGCACAATGGGCCGAATGGCCGCCTTGTGTGCTGTAAATGTTCTATGAGAACATAAACATGTCAACAAAATGATAGTGTTGGAGAGATGAATCAGAGAGGGATTGTCTTGAGTGGTAGCATTGTCCACAACCTTCCAGCCCCCCCTTCAGCGGCCAGTTTCCCTTTACCTTCCTGTGGATGGCAGTGACTCATCCTGGGATATGGTTCTAAAGGCGGCACCTACCCTCAATTACCTTGTCCAGCAGGCAGTTCTTTATGCATGAACCAGAACAGTGAGTGCCTGCATGTAATTAGATCATGGGGGCATCACAACAGAATTGCATCCTGTCCTAACAAAACATCCACATATGCCAGTGGTGTACTGACCATTTTACAAGTGAGTAGGCAACACCTAGTGGAATTTGGAGACATGCTGCTACAGAAAAGTGTCAATTTTGGCATTTCATTTGTTGAATTTTGGAGTAGGATGTAATATTTTTCTCAATGCAATACCTTAATCCACTGAACTTAATCCTGGCTTTTTCTACAACAAAAAGTCTTTTTAAATAAATAAAATACTACTTAAACCCTTCACTCCTGTCCCTTGTACCATTGCCTCCAACAATAAGTGCGATGAGCTCATGGACCTCTGTCACTAAGATTGAGACCATCCAATCAGCTGTTGCTGCTGTGTCTCTCCCTCCATTAGCCCATCGGGCCAAACCTGCTCTAGGCCTCCCACCTGCCCTCGCTCTGAACTCGCATCTTTCTCTAGTTTCTCTTCTATCTCCCCTCATGCCCTCTCCAAGGTCGTCTTCTCCATGAGGCGGCATCTTCCTCAATCCTATTCCCAGTAAACTGCTGACCACCCAACTTCCCTTCCTGGTCCCCATGTTAGCCGAACTTGTTAACGTTCTCTCTTTTCAGCTGTTGTCCCTCTCTCCTTTTAAATCTGACATCAAAAATCCAACCCTTGACTCCACTAGCCCATCTCCAACCTCCCCTCTCAATTCCTTGAACACGCCTCCCAAATCTATGTCCATCTTTCCCAGAACTCCATGTGTGAATCCCTCCAATCAGGTTTCCGTCCCTGCCACAGTACCGTTCCAGCTCTTAACAAAGTCTCAAATGTCATTCTATGTGACTGCGGCAAAGGTAAACCTCCCCTCCTTGTCCTCCTCTCTGCAGCCGTTAATATAGTTAACTACACCATCCTCTACCACTGTCTCTATGCTATGATCCAGCTGGATTAGACAGCTCTCACCGGGTTCCATTCTTATCTATCTGACCATATCCAGAGTGTCATTTGCAATGGTTTCTCTTCCGACTCGCACACCATTATCTCTGGTGTCCCATAAAGATCTATCTTTGGCCCCCTCCTATTTCTCATCTATGTGCTACACCTCAACAACATCATCTGCAAGCACAAGGTAATTGAAGGTTGGTGCTGCCTTTAGAACCATATCCCAGGATGAGTCACTGCCTTCCACAGGAAGGTAAAGGGAAACTGGCCACTGGGGGAGGTTGTGGACAATGCTACCATTTAACACACTCCCTCTCTGATTCGTCTCTCCAACACTATCATTTTGTTGACATCTTTTTATTTTCTCATAGAAAATTTAAAGCATACAAGGCGGCCATTCGGCCCTTGTGCCTCCTTTGGACAAGTTAAATAATGTGGTCAAAAGGTGCTTGTAGTATGTATACCAGATGCTTTTTCCTCCCCCTCATGCCTTCAGTGTTAGATACAGTGCTAAGCACCTGCACTGGTGATACCCAGCTGTACCTCATAATCAGCACCACCTCACTTGACTCCATTGTTGCTAAATTATCAGACTGCTTATCTGTCATCCAGTACTGGATAAGCTTAAATTTTCTCCAATTAAATATTGGGAAGACTGAAGGAGTTGTTCTCGGTCTCTAGCTACTGGCAACAGAGATTAAACTAGTCTGTTCATTGGTTTACGACATGTAGCAGCACTTCCTCAAGGAGCACTTCTAGCCATTATTTGTGTGGCAAGCTCCTGATCAAAGCCTGGCATAACACAATTTTGTAATGAATGGTTTATACCACACAGTTCACAAACATACAAATTAGGAGCAGGAGTAGGCCACTCTGCCTCGTGCCTGCTCCGCCATTCAATAAGATCGTGGCTGATCTAATTGTAACCTCACCTCCACATTCCCGCCTACCCCCAATAACCTTTCACCCCCCCCCCCCTTATCAATAATCTATCTACCTCTGCCTTGAAAATATTCAACCACAGGGCCCTCAATCGTGTCCAGCCCATTTCCCGCACCTCTGCCCTCACCCCTTCTCTTCCCTCCCAGAGCCGCGACAGGGTTCCCCTTGTCCTCACTTTCCACCCCACCAGCCTCCACATCCAAAGGATCATCCTCTGCCATTTCCGGCACGTAGCCTGATGCCACTACTAAACGCATCTTCCTTTCCCTTCTCCTGTCAGCATTCTGAAGGGATTGTTCCCTCTGCGACACCCTGGTCCACTCCTCTATTACCCCGATACCTCGTCCCCTTCCCACGGCACCTTCCCATGCAATTGCAAAAGGTGTAATACCTGCACTTCTACCTCCCTTCTCCTCACTATCCAAGGCCCCAAACACTCCTTTCAGGTGAAGCAGTGATTTACTTGTACATCTTTCAATTTAGTATACTGTATTCACTGCTCACAATGCAGTCTCTTCCACATTGGGGAGACCAAACGCAGATTGGGTGACTCCTTTGCAGAACACCTCTGCTCAGTCTGAAAACATGAACCCGAGCGTCCTGTCGTTTGCCATTTCAACACGCTCCCCTGCTCTTTTGCCCACACCTCTGTCTTGGGCTTGCTGCAGTGTTCCAGTGAACATCAAAGCAAGCTCTAGGAACAGCACTTCATTTACCGATTAGGCACGCTACAGCAGGTGAGTGGTAAGGAGAGGGGGGGTCACTGTCTAGCAATTAGGAATGAGAACATTGGCTGGGGTACTCAGGCAAAGTGCTGCACATTGACATGATACTTACGGACTCTCTTGGTACAAACTATCTGACGTAGCAAAACCAGAATTAACATTTGAGTTCAATAATTTCAGAGCATAACTGCACCCCCCCCCCCCCCATTTTTATTTTTATATTTTATTTCTATTTCATTTTATTTTAGTTTGTTTCTTCATTCAATTTTTTTTTACCATGTGCCTGCCTGCTGTTTTTTCCCATGTTTGTGCTTTTGGCTAGGGCTTTCATTGTTCTGTCATTTAACACTCTACTTAACACTTTGTCTTTCACCACACTTTTAACATACTCTTTGTCTTTGCCCCATGACCTCCTTGTCAGTTATTCTCTGCGCCCCTATGTCCTGTCAACATGTTCTCTTTTGCCCCACCCCCACTTTATTTGTTTAAAACCTATTACATTTCTAACCTTTGCCAGTTCTGATGAAAGGTCACTGACCTGAAACGTTAACTTTGCTTCTCTGTCTACAGATGCTGCCAGACCTGCTGAGTATTTTCCAGCACTTTTTGTTTTTATCTCTGGAATACATCATTAGCTTTACTGTTTTTCCAATTTGCTCTGCCGTCTTGTTTTGACTGTAGCTGGGATACCGTTCCACGTGTGGCAGTGGCCTTTTGATACTGAGACATTCTTCACATACGATCTTGGATGTTGTCCGTTGTCAAGATATTTGACTGGCAGGGCCATCACAGTCTCGCATGGGTACATTTTGGGCGGGTGAGTGGTAAGGAGAGGGGGTCACTGGCTAGCAGTTAGGAATGAGAACACTGGCTGCGGTGCTAAGGCAAGGTGCTGCACATTGACACGATAATTACAGACTCTCTTGGTACAAACTATTTGATGTAGCAAAACCATGCACATTATTATGGTCCCCTCACTAACGAACAAAACGTGAAATGTCGGCACCTCCCATTTTATTGAGTATGTCTCCCACCACAGACTTTATATACCAAGAGGCATCTAAGTGTCATTAAAGTAACTGATTCATCTAATTGAATACAAAACTTTTTTTCCTTTGAAATGCAAAAGCTTGCTCTTGTATATTTAACTTTCAATTCAGAATTGGGTAACCCCTATGATTTTCAAAGGTCCATTTAAAATGACTAGTCGGCAAGCAGCTCTGTAATTCACCTCCTGTCAGTTATTTTACATAAAATATGAAAAGT
This sequence comes from Heterodontus francisci, assembly GCF_036365525.1. Taxonomy (NCBI): domain Eukaryota; kingdom Metazoa; phylum Chordata; class Chondrichthyes; order Heterodontiformes; family Heterodontidae; genus Heterodontus; species Heterodontus francisci. The sequence goes on along the minus strand of NC_090394.1, from coordinate 37,861,281 downwards.
TGCATCAAAACGAGTCTTTTAAGTATATGGTGCAATTGACATACAGTTAAGGGGGGCGGAAAATGTAGCAGTTGTTCATTGAACAAAGCTCTATATGTATCGGACTTACTTTGAGAATTGTATGCTTGGAGTTTGTTACTGCTGTTAGGTCCTATACTGAATAGAGGCTGGCTCTTCTATACTGTCTCAATATTTTAACTGGACAGCAAATGGAGTTTCAATTACTGAGACAGTTAAAGCAATTGTAAGCAGGATCTTTATGGAGAGGTCTAAGGAGGGACATAATTAAAACTGAAATCAATGTGTTAAGTAAGTATACTCCAGAGTATTACAACAGTGCTTTGGGCAATTATACCACAGATACTGATTGTATGGTGATCTAATAATTCTGGCTTCTTTACCATCCCCAATTTTAATTGCTGCATCATTAGTGACTGCACCTTCAGCTGCCAAGGCCCTAAGCTTTGAAATTCTCTCCCTAATCCTCTCCATCTCTTTACCCCTCTTTCCTCCTCAAACTCCTTAAAACCTACCTTTGGCCAAGCTTTCAGTCATCTGACCTAACATCTCCTTATGTGGCTCAATGTCCAATTTTGCTTTAAAACACTCTTGTGAAGTGCTTTGGGACATTTTATGTGTTAAAGGCACTATAATAAAAGCAAGTTGTTGTAATAATGTAGAATTGTTTACACTATACATTTCAAAAAATGTGAGTATTGCTGTTATATATATATTAAATGATACAGCATTTACTGTAATGGTCAGTCCATTGCAGCTCTGAGATTCATGTATTAAGTCAAAGTATAGAACAGTCCAGTAATAGAAACATATAAATCTCATTCAAAGCTTGCAAATCTCATATGCCATTTGTAGTCTGTTGCAATGTCTAAAGGCAAAAGAACTAACTAGTATTTGTAGCACCTCCTCAGAATGTCCGAAAGCACTTCAAAATTAATGGATTGTTCTTCAAGTGCTGTCCCTGTTGTTGCATAGGGAAATATAACAGTCAAGTTGCACACAGCAATGTCCTACATGAATGACGAGATAATTTGTTTTTAGTGATACAAAAGCAAAATTCTGCAGATGCTGGAAATCCGAAATAAAATTTGAAAATGCTGGCAATACTCAGCAGGTCTGGCAGCATTTGTGTAGAGAGAAACCGAATTAACATTTCAGGCCCATGACCTTTCATGAGAATAGTTCCAACATTTTCTGTTTTTTGTGATGTTGTTTGAGGGATAAATATTAGCCAGAACACCAGGGAGGACTTCTTGTTGTTCATAGAAATTGCACCCTGGAATCTTTTACATCCATCTGAGAGGGCAGCCAAGGCCTCGGTTTAACATCTCATGCGAAAGCCAGCATCTCTGACAATCAGAGACCCACATGTCTTGAGTCTCGTACACTGCCATCATGTGTGTATTTAAAACTGAAGTGCAGGGACAGATTCCTTTCCTGTGGGAATAGTAGGGTACCAGGCTCGATTGGAAGTAGCAGTGTTGAGGTCTTGGGAGAGTGATCAAAGAGCACAACAATTGATGCTACAAGTTGCTGCTCTGAGACACAGAAGCAGCTATCTATTTCTATTCGATGAATCCCAGTTACTTGAGTTGTTTTTAGGTTGTAGGTTGGGGTGCTGGGAGAGCAACAAAGAAGGACACCAATGTCCCTTTTCTCTTTTGAAATGTGTCACTGTCCCTTCCTGAGCTCATCAAGATAACAAGAATCATAGAATCTTACAGCAGAGAAAGGCCACATCACCTGCCTCTTTGTATAAGCTATCCAGTTAGTCCCGCTCTTTCCCATAGCTCTGCAACTTTTTTCCTTTTCAAGTATATATTCAATTATCTCTTGAAAGTTACTATTGAATCTGATTCCACTACGCTTTCGGCAGTACATTTCCGATCACAACAACTCACTGCATCAAATAATTTCTTCTCACCTCTCCTCTGGCTCTTTTGCCAATTGTGTTAAGTCTGTGTCCTCTGGTTTACTGCCAATGGAAACGTTATCTATTTTATCAAAACCCCACATAAATTTAGGAACATAGGAATGGGATTAGGTCATTCAGAACCTCGAAACTGTTCTGCAATTCAGTGAGATCACGGCTGATTTGTATCTCAACTCAATTTACCCATCTTAGTTCCATAACCTTTAATACCCTTGCCCAACAAACATTTTGAAATGTTCAATTGAACCTGAACCTCAACAGCTTTTTAGGAGAGAGAGTTCCAGATTTCCACTACCCTTTGTGTGAAGAAGTGATTCCTGACATCATCGCTGGAGGTCCCCTGGTACGGGATTCCCCCACCACAAGAAATAGTGTCTCTCTCTATCTACCCTACCATTTCCTTTGATCATCTTAAACACCTCAATTAAATCACCTCTTAATCTATATTTTGAACCCTAATTTTGATGAAGGCTCATATTTTAAAATGTTTCCAACAGGATATCATAGGATTCAATAGAATTTGGGTCCTGGACACTATGGCAGTCACAACTTTCCCTCCTTTTATACAGAAGTGTAGTAGCAACACTCCGTGCCTCCAACAGCAAAAAAGCAAGGAGAAACAATGATTAACATAACTGTCGTCCTGTCGCTTCTAAGATAGATTATAGATACACCTCGCTGTTAGGCTAACCTAATCTAAAAATAATCACGATTGTGTGCTGTAAAACTTCTGATACGTTATTAGTAAAAGAAAGAACTTGCATTTCCAGAGCACCTTTCACAATGGCTGGGTGGCCCAAAAAGCTTTACAGCTAATTAAGTACTTTTGAAGTATAGTCATTGTTGTAGGAAACATGGCAGTCAATATGTGCACAACAAGGTCCCACAAAGAGCAATGTGGTAATGATCAGATAATCTGTTTTTCAGTGATGTTGGTTGTGGGATAAGTATTGACTAGGACACCAGAGAGAACTCCCCTCCTCCTCTTCAAAATAGGTGCCAGGGAATTTTTTATATCACCCGATTGGGCCGATCGGGCCTTGGTTTAACATCTCATCCAAAAGTTATTACATCCAACAGTGCAGCGCTCCCTCAGTACTGTACTGACTTTTTGGTCTGTACTTTGTGTTCTAGCCTCTGGAGCGGGACTTGCAAGAGCGAATGCTACCCACTGAATCACATATGATACCTAGAATGAGTTTTAAATAATTTGGCCTCCTTCTCTAGCCATCTCCCATTTCTCTAAATCATGGTGCATATCCTTGAGGAGTAAATGGTACAACTACATACGAATTAGGAGCAGAAGTAGGCCATTCAACCCCTGTAGCCTACTCTGCCATGCAATAAGATCATGGCTCAAATTCCACACTTCCACATCTACCCCTGATAACCTTTGATTCCTTTGCCTAACAAGAATCTATCTACCCTCACCTTAAAATTATTCGATGACCCTGCCTCCACCACCTTCTGAGGCAGAGAATTCCAAAGTCGCACAACCCTCAGAGAAAAAATTTCTCATCTCTGTCCTAAAAGGATGACCCCCAATTTTAAAACAGTACTCCCTCATTCTGGACTCCCCCACAAGACGAAACATCCTTTCCAGATCCACCTTGTCAAGACCATCCAGGATCTTATATACTTCAATCAAGTCTCCTCTCACTCTTCTAAACTCCAGTGAAAACGAGCCCAGTCTATCCAACCTTTCCTCATAAGACAACCAGCTCATTCCAGGTATCAATCTAGTAAACCTCCTCTGAACCACCTCCAACATATTCACATCCTTCCTTAAATAAGGAGATCAAAACTGCACACCGTATTTGAGCTGTGGTCTCACCAATGCCCTGTATAACTGAAGCATAATATCCTTACTTTTATTTTCAATTCCTTTCATAATAAAAGATAGCATTCCATTAGCCTTCTTTATTACTTGCTGTACCTATATAACTTTTTGTGACTCATGCACTAGAACACCTAGATCCCTCTGCACCTTGGAGTTCTGCAGTTGTTCTCCATTTAACTAATTTAATTTATGCACATACCCTGCAGGGATTAACTCTCCAGTGACTCTACAGGGCAGATTTTAACCCTTGAGCAGTCAACTAGTTGAGTGCATGAGCCACCCACCCAATTCTGCTTTCAGGAGGCACAGTCCATTTTGAGGAACAGGCAGCTCAAAGGTCAACTTGTCCAACACAAAGGTAGGTCCAGGATGATGGGGTGACCAGTGTAGGAGGCGGGTGGTGGCGGAAAGAGATCCCAGGCAGCCACCCACCTTATTTTTGTGGGGCCCGGAGGTGAATTCTAGCTCTTACTTTACTCAACAATAATTCTTCACATTTTTTGGGGGGTTCTCTTCCTGTTCATCGCTTGGTACCACTGACAGCACTCAACCCAATTGTCACTTGAAATTATTTTGGGGTCCTATGTTTGTCATGAACCTCTGATTTGCATACAGTAATGAGGCTCCCCCTAAATCAGATGGGCACCTTAGCCATTCAGCAAAAGGCTTCAGTAAATAGAAACTTAAACAACTTGCACTTATGTAGCATCTTAAACACAATAAAAACATCCCAAGGTGCCACAGAGGAGAGTAACTGGACAAAATTTGACACTGAGACACATCAAGAGATATTAGGACAGGTGACCAAAAACCTGGTCAAAGTTAGAGAGCATCTTAAAGAAGGAGAGAGAGGTGGAGAGGTTGAAGGAGGGAATTGCAGAGTTTAGGGCCTAGGCAATACTGCTAATGATGGAACAATGGAAATTGAGAATAACAAGAGGGCAGAATTGGAGGAGCGCAGATATCTTGGAGGGTTGTAGAACTTACAGAGATAGGGAGGGGTGAGGCCATGGATCTAAACACAAGAATAAGAATTTTAAAATAGACGCATTGCTGGACCGATCAGGAACAGGGCAGTAAATTCACCACAGCAATTTTAACTCCATTCCCTGCCCAGTTACCACTGGATGGACTGTATTAAAATCGGCCCTTATATTTGTAAACTGCACAATGCTTTGGAAACTTGCAATTTTACAGTCACCTATTTATTTCAGAAATCCAGATTAGTTGATGAAATCTGTGAGAGAGATGAGTAAACTCACTTGTTCTGCCCTGGGTGACAGCTATGTCAAAACAGTTGCACAAATTTCAAATTGTTCAAATACAGGAAATCATTGCTGGACATTTCGGCAAACATAGAAGGTCAAAGCCTGCAACTGGACTTTATACAGCTATGATGTTACTGTAGGTTAAGGGAACAGAGCCACATAAAAAGAAAAATACAGTGAATATTGAAAATCTGATCTATGTTAAAGTTGCCATATAACTACAAGGTGTTGTTATTGTTGAGTTTTGAGCAGTTTGGACTTTATCATAGAATCATAGAATAGTTACAGCACAGAAGAGGTCATTCGGCCCATCATGTCCATACTGGCGCTCTGCAGGACAGGCTCAATTTGTTCCACTCCCCCACCTTTTCTCCATAGCCCTGAAAATTTTTTCTGGTCAGATAATTATCCAATTCCCTTTTGAAATCCACAATTGAATATGCCTCCACCACAGTCTCAGACAGTGCATTCCAGATCCTAACCGCTTGCTGCCTAAAAACGTTTTTCCTCATATCACCTTTGGTATTTTTGTCATTCAGTGTTAAATCGGTGTTCTCTGGTTCTGCAACCCAAAATGGCTGGTCAGGGAAGTTTCTGAAGCATGCTGAGAAGGAAAATGGCCAAGCAAAGCGAACCCAACAGTCTGAAATAAGTCTGAACTTGTTCCGGTGTTAATCAATCAGTGGATAACTGCAGACATCTAATATGGGTGATTTACATCATGTCGATAGCCAAAGGATAACGAACTCAGCCATTCAGGGACAGACGAGAGGTACTAAAACAATGGAGGTGGTAAACAGTTTATCCTGTTTTGCACAGAACTGATATCTTCTGAAAACACAGTGTTAAATTGTTTAAAGAAAGACAGATAAGTGACAAAGAACAGTTAATGAGCCCCACAGATGACCTCATAAATAGAGGGGGCACATTTGAACATTTTGGATACTGAAGGAAACCATATAAAAATGGAGGGTCGGAGCCTCTCTTCAGCGACAACTGTACAGACCAACCATCGCACAAGAACTATGGACTTCGAGCCAAGGGATCGAAGGAGGATCACCCGTCGGATATCATGCCTGGCCAGCCATTCCAGTTACAGGTTATATTTGAGCTTTTAGTTAGAATTGCTTAAGTGATTTGCATCAGCTACGCCAAGAGGCTAGCATTTAGAGTACACAAGTGAACTGTGTTCAATGTGGATTGGAGGTGAAGTTTCGTACGTGTAGAAAATCGATTTAACTGTCTCACGAGAGCATCCAAATTGAATAAAAATAGAATTGCACTAAACTCCGGTGTGGTCATTGTGTGAAACCAAGTCAACAGTTCTCAACCCTTCCACCAATGGGAATAGTTTCTTCCTATCTACTCTGTCCAGATCCACTCATGATTTTGAACACCTCTATCAAATCTCTTCTCACTCTTGTCGAAGGAGAACAGCCCCAACTTCTCCAACCTATCCACATAATTGAAGTCCCTCATCCCTGGACTCATTCTCGTAAATCTTTGCTGTACCCTCTCTAATGCCTTCACATCATTCCTAAATTGTGGTGCCCAGAATTGGACAAAATACTCCACTTGAGGCTGAACCAGTGTTTTATAAAGGTTCAGTGTAACTTCCTTGCTTTTGTAGTCTATGTCTCTATTTATAAAGCCCAGGATCCTGTATGTCTTCTTAATGGCTTTCTTAACCTGCCCTTCCACCTTCAACAATTTGTGCAAATATACTCCCCCCAGGTCCCTCTGCTCCTTCACCCTCTTCAGAATAGTACCCTTTGTTTTATATTGGCTTTTTTCATTTTTCCAACCAAAATGCATCACTTCACACTTCTCTATCAAATTTCATCTGCCACGTGTCCACCCATTCCACCAGCCTGTTTATGTCCTCTTGAAGCCTATCACTATCATACAATACTTCCAAGTTTCATGTCATCTGCAAATGTTGAAATTGTGCACTGCACACCCAAGTCAATGACATTGATACTGATCACGAAAAGTAGTGGTCCTAATATAGATCCCTGGGGAAGCCCACTATATACCTTTATCCAGTCTGAAAAACAACAGTTCACCACTACTCTCTGTTTCCTGTCACTTAGCCAGCTATGTATCCATGCTACCACTGTCCCTTTTATTCCATGGGCTTTAACTTTGCTGACAAGCCTGTCATATGGCATTTTATCAACATCTTTTCAAAGTCCATGTACACCACATCAACCACATCAAAAACTCAATCAAGTTAGTTAAACATGATTTGCCTTTAATAAATCCATGCTGGCTTTCCTTAATTAATCCACATTTGTCCAATTGACTTAATTTTGCCCCGGATTATCATTTCTGAAAGCATTCCCACCACTGAGGTTAAACTGACTGGCCTGTACTTTTTCCTTACTCCTTTTTTTGAATAAAGATGTAATATTTGCAATTCTCCAGTCCTCTGCACCACCACTGTATTGAAGGAGGATTGGAAGATTATGAGCAGTGCCTCCACAATTTCTTTCCTTATTTCCCTCAGTATCCTCAGATGAATCTGATCTGGGCTGATCCTGTCCTGGTGGCTTATCACCAGACCTGGTGTTTATACTACACTTTACCTAGAATGTAGTGTGCACGTGGAACTTGCTACTATTTGGGTGGCACAGTGGTGCAGTGGTTAGCACCGCAGCCTCACAGCTCCAGTGACCCGGGTTCAATTCTGGGTACTGCCTCTGCGGAGTTTGCAAGTTCTCCCTGTGACTGCGTGGGTTTTCGCCGGGTGCTGCGGTTTCCTCCCACAGCCAAAGACTTGCAGGTTGATAGATAAATTGGCCATTGTAAATTGCCTCTAGTGTAGGTAGGTGGTAGGAGAATGGTGGGACGTGGTAGGGAATATGGGATTAATGTAGGATTAGTATAAATGGGTGGTTGTTGGTCGGCACAGACTTGGTGGGCCGAAGGGCCTGTTTCAGTGCTGTATCTCTATGACTATGACTACATGGTGTAGTTGAACAAATAGCAGAGATGCATTTAAGAGGAAGCTAGATAAACACATGTGGGAGATAGTTTCCATATCTCTGGAGTCTCTTCTCAATGAAGGCAGACATAGATGACGAAATCCACCACTGCCTTCAATGTACCAGCTCTGCCTTCGGCTGACTAAGAAAGAGAGTATTTGAGGACCAGGACCTCAAACCTGGGACTAAGGTCATGTTGTATCAGGCAGCAGTGATCACTGTGCTCCTATATGTTTTGGAGACTTGGACAATCTATAGCAGGTACTTCAAAGCACTGGAGAAATACCACCAATGCTGTCTGTGCAAAATTCTTTACATTCATTGGCAGGATAGGCGATCTAATGTCAGCATCCTCTCCCAAGCCAACATTCCCAGCATTGAATGTTAATCACCCAAAACCAGCTTCGCTGGTGGGCCATGCCACTTGCATGCCTGACACCAGGCTCTCGAAGCAACTGAAACAAAAGCAAAATACAGTGGATGCTGGAAATCTGAAATAAAAACAGAAAGTGCTGGAAATACTTACCGAGAACTCAATATTACAGAAAGCCAAGAGGAGTATAGAAAGTCGAGGGGTGAAATCAAAAAGGAACTATGATGTTGTTGCTATTACAGAGACTTGGTTGAGGGAAGGACAGGATTGGCAGCTAAATGTTCCAGGATTTAGAAGCTTCAGGCGGGATAGAGGGGGATGTAAAAGGGGTGGGGGAGTTGCATTACTTGTTAAGGAGAATATCACAGCTGTACTGCAGGAGGACACCTCTGAGGGGTCGTGCAGCGAGGCAATATGGGTGGAGCTCAGGAATAGGAAGGGTGCAGTCACGATGTTGGGAGTTTTCTACAGGCCTCCCAACAGCCAGCGGGAGGTAGAGGAGCAGATATGTAGACAGATTTTGGAAAGATGTAAAGATAACAGGGTTGTAGTGGTGGGTGATTTTAACTTCCCCTATATTTACTGGGACTCACTTAGTGCTAGGGGCTTGGATGGGGCAGAATTTGTAAGGAGCATCCAGGAGGACTTCTTGAAACAATATGTAGATAGTCCAACTAGGGATGGGGCCGTACTGGACCTGGTATTGAGGAATGAGCCCGGCCAGGTGGTTGAAGTTTCAGTAGGGGAGCATTTCGGGAACAGTGATCATAATTCCATAAGTTTTAAGGTAAGGATAAGAGTAGTCCTCGGGTGAAGGTGCTAAATTGGGGGAACGCTAATTATAACAATATTAGGCAGGAACTGAAGAATTTAGATTGGGGACGGCTATTTGAGGGTAAATCAACATCTGAAATGTGGGAGTCTTTCAAATGTCAGTTGATTAGAATCCAGGACAAGCATCTTCTTGTAAGGAAGAAGGATAAGTTTGGCAAGTTTCGGGAACCTTGGATAACGCGGGATACTGTGAACCTAGTCAAAAAGAAAAAGGAAGCATTCGTAAGGGCTGGAAGGCTAGGAACAGACGAATCCCTTGAGGAATATAAAGAGAGTAGAAAGGAACTTAAGCAAGGAGTCAGGAGGGCTAAAAGGGGTCATGAAAAGTCATTGGCAAACAGGATTAAGGATAATCCCAAGGCTTTTTATACATATATAAAGAGCAAGAGGGTAACTAGGGAAAAGGTTGGCCCGCTCAAGGACAGAGAAGGGAATCTATGTGTGGAGCCAGAGGAAATGGGCGAGGTACTAAATGAGTAATTTGGATCAGTATTCACCAAAGAGAAGGACTTGGTGGATGATGAGCCTAGGGAAGGGAGTGTAGATAGTCTCAGTCATTTCATTATCAAAAAGGAGGAAGTGTTGGGTGTCTTGCAAAGCATTAAGGTAGATAAGTCCCCAGGGCCTGATGGGATCCACCCCAGAATACTAAGGGAGGCAAGGGAAGAAATTGCTGGGGCCTTGACAGAAATCTTTGCATCCTCATTGGCTACAGGTGAGGTCCCAGAGGACTGGAGAATAGCCAATGTTGTTCCTTTGTTTAAGAAGGGTAGCAAGGATAATCCAGGAAATTATAGGCCGGTGAGCCTTACATCAGTGGTAGGGAAATTATTAGAGAGGATTCTTCGGGACAGGATTTACTCCCATTTGGAAACAAACAAACTTATTAGCAAGAGGCAGCATGGTTTTGTGAAGGGGAGGTCGTGTCTCACTAATTTGATTGAGTTTTTTGAGGAAGTGACAAAGATGATTGATGAAGGAAGGGCAGTGGATGTTATCTATATGGACTTCAGTAAAGCCTTTGACAAGGTCCCTCATGGCAGACTGATACAAAAGGTGAAGTCACACAGGATCAGAGGTGAGCTGGCAAGGTGGATACAGAACTGGCTCTGTCATAGAAGACAGAGGGTAGCAGTGGAAGGGTGCTTTTCTGAATGGAGGGCTGTGACTAGTGGTGTTCTGCAGGGATCAGTACTGGGACCTTTGCTCTTTGTAGTATATATAAATGATATGGAGGAAAATGTAGCTGGTCTGATTAGTAAGTTTGCGGACGACACAAAGGTTGGTGGAGTTGCGGATAGTGATGAGGATTGTCAGGGGATACAGCAGGATATAGATCGGTTGGAGACTTGGGCGGAGAAATGGCAGATGGAGTTTAATCCGGACAAATGTGAGGTAATGCATTTTGGAAGATCTAATGCAGGTGGAAAGTATACAGTAAATGGCAGAACCCTTCGGATTATTGACAGGCAGAGAGATCTGGGATACGCTCAGGTCACTGAAAGTGGCAACGCTGGTGGATAAGGTAGTAAAGAAGGCATACGGCATGCTTGCCTTCATCGATCGGGGCATAGAGTATAAAAATTGGCAAGTCATGCTGCAGCTGTACAGAACTTTAGTTAGGCCACACTTAGAATATTGCGTGCAATTCTGGTCGCCACACTACCAGAAGGACGTGGAAGCTTTGGAGAGGGTACAGAAGAGGTTTACCAGGATGTTGCCTGGTCTGGAGGGCATTAGACATGAGGAGAGGTTGGATAAACTCGGATTGTTTTCACTGGAACGACGGAGGTGGAGGGGTGACATGATAGAGGTTTACAAAGTTATGAGCGGCATGGACAGAGTGGATAGTCAGAAGCTTTTTCCCAGGGTGGAAGAGTCAGTTACTAGGGGACATAGGTTTAAGGTAAGAGAGGCAAAGTTTAGAGGGGATGTGCGAGGCAAGTTCTTTACACAGAGGGTGGTGAGTGCCTGGAACTTGCTGCCGGGAGAGGTGGTGGAAGCAGGTACGATAATGACGTTTAAGAGACATCTTAACAAATACATGAATAGGATGGGAATAGAGGGATACGGTCCCTGGAAGTGCAGAAGGTTTTAGTTTAGGCAGGCATCAAGATCTGCGCAGGCTTGGAGGGCCGAATGGCCTGTTCCTGTGCTGTACTGTTCTTTGTTCTTTGAAATTAGTAAAGCAAACAGAGGGCATGAAAGAATATTGGCAAGCAAAATCAAGGTGAACCCAAAGATGTTTTATCAATACATTAAGAGTAAGAGGATAATTAAGGAGAGAGTTGGGTCCATAAAAGACCAAAAAGGTAACCTATGTGTAGGGGCAGAAGATGTTGGTATGGTTCTTCATGAATACTTTGTGTCTGTCCTCACAAAAGAGGGGGACGATGCAGATATTGTAGTTAAGCAGGAGGAGTGTGAAGTATTGGACGTGATAAACATAGGGAGAGAGGAAGTATGAATGGGATTTGCATCCTTGAAAGTTGATAAATCACCAGGGCCAGATGAAATGTACGCTAGACTGTTAAAAGAAGCAAGAAAGGAAATAGCAGAAGGTCTGACCATCATTTTCCAGTCCTCACTGGATACAGGTGTGCTGCCGGAGGATTGGAGAACTGTTAACGTTATACTTCTGTTTAAAAAAGGAGTGAAGGATAGACTGAATAATTACAGGCCAGTCAGTCTAACCTCAGTAGTGGACAAATTATTGGAATCTATTCTGAGAGAAAGGATAAACTGTCACTTAGAAAGGCACAGGTTAATCAAGGATAGTCAGCATGGATTTGTTAAGGGAAGATCTTGTTTGACCAACTTGATCGAATGTTTTGAAGAAGTAACAAGGAAGATAGATGAGAGTAGTACAGTTGATGTGGTCTACATGGATTGTAGCAAGGCTTTTGACAAGGTCCCACATGGCAGACTGGTTAAAAAAATAAAATCCCATGGGATCCAGGGAAATGCAGCAAGGTGGATACAACATTGGCTCAGTGGCAGGAAACAAAGGATAATTGTTGACGGGTGTTTTAGCGACTGGAGGGCTGTTTCCAGTGGCGTTCTGCTGGGCTCAGTACTGGATCCCCTGTTTTTTGTGGTGTTTATTAACGATTTGGACGTAAATGTAGGGGGCATGATCGAGAAGTTTGCAGCCAACACAAAGATTGGCCATGTGGTAGATAGCGAGGAGGATAGCTGTCGGCTGCAGGAAGATATTGATGGTCTGGTCAGATGGGCAGAAAAGTGGCAAATGGAATTCAACCTGGAGAAGTGTGAGGTGATGCATTTGGGGAGGTCAAACAAGGGAAAGGAATACACGATTAATGGGAAAATACTGAGAGATGTATAGGAAGTGAGGGACCTTGGATTGAATGCCCACAGATTTAAGAAGGCATATGGAATCCTTTCCTTTATTAGCTGAGGGATCGAATATAAGAGCAGGGAGGTTATGCTGGAACTGGAGAACTCATGGTTAGGCCACAACTTGAGTACTGTGTGCAGATCTGGTCACCTCATTATAGAAAGGATGTAATTGCACTAGTGAGGGTACAGAGGAGATTTACAAGGATGTTGCCAGGACTGGAAAAATGCAGCTATGTGGAAAGATTGGATAGGCTGGGGTTGCTCTCCTTGGAACAGAGAAGGCTGAGGGGAGATCTGATTGAAATGTACAAAATTTTGAGGGACCTTCATAGAGCAGAAGTGAAGGGTCTATTCACCTTAGCAGAGAAGTCAGTGACAAGGGGGCATAGATTTAAAGTGATTGGTAGAAACATTAGAGGGGAGATGAGTAAAAACTTTTTCACCCAGAGGGTGGTGGGGGCCTGGAACTCACTGCCTGAAAGAGTAGTTGAGGCAGAGACCCTCATCTCATTCAAAAGGAGTCTGGATATGCACCTCAAGTGCTGTAATCTGCAGGGCTACGGACCAAATGCTGAAAGGTGGGATTAGAATAGGTGGATAGCTTTTCTGCCAGCACAGACACAATGGGCCAAGTGGCCTATTTCTGTGCCTTAAACTTTCTATGATTTTGTGCTTCTAGGTCTGGCAGCATCTATGGAGAAAGAAACAGAGTTAATGTTCTGATGAAGGGTCATAGACCTGAAATATTAACTCTGTTTCTCTCTCCACAGATGCTGCCAGACCTGCTGAGTATTTCCAGCACTTTCTGTTTTTACTCCCGAAGCAACAGCTCTACTCTGAGCTTCTCTGCGGCAAAAGACTCTCAGGAGGACAGAGGAAATGTTTTAGGGACATTCTCAAAGCATCTCTGAAGAAATCCAACATACCCACCAACTCATATGAGTCCCTGTCCCTTGACCGCTCAAGGTCAAGAAAGTGCATTTTGGAAAGTACTAAGCACCTTGTGGGATTTCACCGGGAGCATGTGGAGGCCAAATCGAGGCAGCAGAAGGAGCGCACAGCAGCCTCCAAGTAACGCCTATCTAACTCTTCCAACACCACCTGCCCTGCATGTGATAGAGTCTGCAGTTCATGCAATAGACTGGTTAGCCATGTTAGATTGCACTGAACCAGAGTGGAAGCAAGCCATCCTCGGTACCGAGGGACTGCCTAAGAAGGGGAGATAAAGACATGTGGAAGATATGTGCTGATATGGTAAGGTGAAGTAAGGTGAGAGGAGGCTACTGTGGAGCATAAACACGGACTTCAACCAGTTGGGCCTAATTGCCTGTTTCTGTGCTGGTTATTCTTTCTAAATAGCCTCTTTTCTGCAATGTAAAATTTTATAAATTTACAAAGTCAACTTGATGAAACCAAAAAAACTGTACCCTTCCACCTCCAACGTTTACAAGAAACTGACATGTTAACCAGAGAATCAGTCAGTCCCAGACCCCACGTGGGGTGGATAAATCAGTGAGATGATGTAATCACCACAAAAAAGGGGCGGAGCTTTGAACGATGACGACCGATCACCCCATGCCACATCCACGCTGTGATTGGCTGTATCACGCTGGTTCTAGCGGCACGCGGCTAAACACCTCCCCCCCTGCGCGCTGGTGCCCACTCAACCGAACTTGGAGCAATCTGGTGGCTGATTGGTGGGATCGGACGGCTCACGCACGCCGCGCCCACCACACGTCCGATCGGTCACTGGCCCGGTTCGCCGTCAATCAATCAAGTGTTGAATGCGTTGCAGCGGTGGGTGGGGGGGTCCCACCTCCTCTGCTTCCGGTAGCGAGTTAGGTTTGTCTTGCCGTTTATTGACATGGTTCCACGGCAAGTAAACTCGGTGTAAACACGGAATCTTTCCCCTCCCCCACCTTCTCCGGTGACGCCACTACCTGCATTCGGCACATATTATTTAGCATGAATAACGGTGGGCAGCCATACCCAGCCCCTGATCCGGCCGTGATGTTTGAGGACTCGTCGCTGGACAATCTGGACCCGTCGCTGACTGAGAGCAGCGAGATCGATAACGCGCTGCTCAATGACATTGACGGTAAGTGATGGGCAGGGCCTGAGAGTAGTGGGCAGGATCTATGGGGCCTGGATGGGAAGGATGCATGGGAGGTTGGATGGGCAGGATCCATGGGGGTGTTAGGCAGAGGACATTACAAGACATCTATGGGCATGGTCTGATAGGTATATTAGTGTTAACTGGCATTATCCGGCTTAAATGGGCAGTGCCTAATGAACATCCAAGGATTGAGCCTGGCATCTCTGGAGCTTGGCTTCTGGGCATCGGTTGTCGTGGGCAGAATTGGGAGTGTGTCGAATCCCTGAACAAAACAATTGAAAGCATTTGCTTACTAGAATCAAAATTGAGTGCTGCTAAAGTTACACTAATGTAGAAAACAAAATGTAATATTGCATATACTTCCATGATTTGTTTATAAATATTTACAGAATACACAGAACTATATGCGCAGAATTTTGTTCTACTTATAAGCTTTGTGCAACATTTTAAATCGGTATACAATACTTCAAATCACATGTATTTTATATACAATTGTAAATGACTCCTCTAAATCCCGGGTCAGTACTGACATGAGTGCAACTTCATCCATCTACTGATGTGCCTTTTCTTTGTAAACATTATTTGGCAGGCTATTCCTTTTGTAATTTCTATAAACTTTTTTTTAAGCAATGATACAAAGCAGAAACTGTTTTCAAATGAATAAAATAGGTTTAAGAAAAATATTTAGAACTGAATTCCACCTTGAATTGCTATAGGCGTATTGGTAAAGGAAGAAAATATATTTATCATATTAATTTTTGACACTTTTTTGAAGTGGTGGGTGAGCATGCTGTTTGCCCTGGTGCCCAGTAGCATTGACAATGTGCAGTTTTGGCAAGGTTACAATTGCTGAGTTGTGTGTTCAGTATGAACCAAACCCCTTTCAGCTTCTCGGGCAGTGACGTCATGCCCGGGTTACTAGCGGTTATTGCCTTCTGCTGCTGGGGAATTCTCAAGTTCATCTGCACATTGATCTGTTCTAAGGCACGTACAACACCTGGGAAACTATGAGCTTGTGTAAAGCAAAAGGGATATTTTTTTTTTGCACTTGCTTCTAATCCTTGATAAAATTTCAATTTTGTGGAGCCCTTTCTGATATTTTTAAAATGTGAAATGTTCGGATGATTCAGTATTTTAAATGGTACCTTCTTTTGAATTAAAAAAAATCTTTTTATTTTCTGAAACCGAAATGGTCACGGTATTAGATTATAATTTTAAATGTCTCGAGTGTTGTTTGAAGGCTGTGATGAAATGCGCTTTAGGAACAGATGTCCGATAGTAACCTCTGGTTATTCATCTTTCTGTATTAATCAACGCCCCTGGAAGTACAGACTGTTAAACAAATCCTTTCTGTCATGTCTGAGTGGTCAGCCAAACATAGCGAGCTACTGGGACATTGCCGCGATTGGTTCAACGAGATCACCTCATGAAAAAAACAGATTCCGAAATCCGCCCCGCAATTTGAATACAGTCGGTGGATTTTTTTTCTTAGTAGGAGGAGTAGGCAAGAAGTAAAGTAGTTCTATTTGCTTATTGCTCTGCAGTGTGGTTTCATACATGCACTGTTCCGAGAGGCTAAGCAGATAAGATCCTGAAGTGTTCTTGTGCATCACTGAACATATTGCTCTTAATGTAGCGGTATAAACCTTGTGTAAAGTTTTTGAACCGATTAAGGTATGGCAATGGACTGCACATTTGAAGGTAATACTGTTGTAGTGTAATTTTACTGTAAAGATTGAGGTGTGTTGGTGCAAACGACCTAAAGTTACCTTTGTTCTGACTATGCTTTAACTTAAGCAGGATAATATATTTATAATATATTTTAATCTTTTTAAACTGGATTAATTTCTGTTCTGTCACATTTTATAAGATTGCTATATTTGATTTTAGGTGGTTTTTTTTTCAATTTTAGTATGTAGATGTATGTAAATTTAGAATGACATCAAAAACATTATTTCAAAAAGACAAAGCTTTAAAAATGCACTTGTAAAAGTGGACGAGTTGATATCAGTGAAAATATTTGTTTTCTTATAGTTGCAAAGCAAATTAATAAAGCAAATTATTCAAGATCTGAATTATAGGAGCATTGGCAGTAGTCCAAAATATGTGGGAGCCATGGAGATAGTGCAACTAATGGCAGTGTATCCTCTGTTAAGGTTTGGGTAATTGGGAATAGATTGTGTTGAAGCTGCCATGTTTTGATTGTAAATTTAACAAGATTCTGGTTTTTATAATGTAGATTTTAATGAACAGAAACTACCTGCATTTATGTAGCATCTTGTCACAACCTCAGGAAGTCCCAAGACATGTCGCAATTAATTAATTAGTTTTGAACTCCAGTCACCATTGTTCATTGTTATGTTGGCAATTCTTAAGTTTAGTAATTTATTTTAGTGGAACACATCTGCAATTAGGGGAAAGTTGTCTACGATAACTGTCCCATCAGCCCTTTTTTGTTGTACAATCAATAGAGGTAGCAACTTATGTATCTAGTCATGTCATTTGTGGTATGTTTGATTTACAGATATGTTGCAGCTGATTAACAATCAGGATGGAGAGTTCCCTGAATTGTTTGACAACCACTTTTCTAGCACCCCTCTGCAGGATAGCAGTTCACCCATCCCACCTAACCAGGGGTCACTGAACTTGTCCCTCGACAGCCTCCTGGGAAATAGTGGTAAGACGCAAATTCCTGTGAAAATGTACCAGGGCCCTTCGCTCCAACAGCAGCTTCAGCATCCGCAGCTCCTTCAGGCCCCCTCTCCACAACATGTCAAACAAGAAGCTGTTCAGATGCAACAGAGCCAACAGCAGCAGCCTCTCATGATGTCACAGAGTTTTACAGTATCACCACAATTACAGCCACAGTTTGTGCAGCAACAGTCGTTGGGCTTTCAGAATTCCAGTGGATTTACAGGTAATTGATTATTATTATCATAGCATTGAACTTATGGTTTGAAACTTTGCATAATGACAGTCAAATACAAATCTTATAATTGAAATGTAATCATCTTTGCATGTTCATAAAGTGTTTTTCCTCACTGTTTCAAGATACAGTAATCTATGATAAACTAGATAATTTAAACTGGACTCACTAGTATTTGCTATTTCTTATCTGATGAGCAGTTAGCATGAATTAAAAAGCAAACATACAGCTTCAGATGGGTTCAAAGGGACAAGGTGTTGATTAAGGAAAGATGTTCTACTTGCATTAGATATTGGCTATAACATGGAGCTGTATAAAATTGCAAGGTAGTATCACTTGTATTTTCCCTCTTATTTTCTTTCTTCCTCTCCTAAAGGTATTGAATCATTATGGCGTTGTATCCTTGGGCATATGCTACCCTCCAGCATGGTGCCCAAATAGTTATTCATTTCTAATCTGTTAATCTGTTGCTATGTTACTTAATTATTGGGTGGTAGGCGTTACAGTCTAATCTTTCCTGCCCTGACACCACCTATGTGAGGTTTCCAGCATTGGCCACTTAATGTGATCAGTGGAAAATGAGACTGACTTTCCTTTATTTAATCACCTCCCTAGTCGAAGAGCAGTTATACTGCCCCCTACTGACAACAACTCACTCAACACAAACCAGGGTTCAGCCTGGAGCCCTCTGGTCTGTGCCGTTCACTCGCACGATACGCGGTGCACTTACCAAAGAGGTAAGGGTTTCAAGCACAGTTAAATACTGTCCAGTTTTGGGTTCTTTGCTTTAGGAAGGATGGAATGGGCATTGAAATGGTAAGAAGAGATTCAGTAGTGTCATAAATAAAAGCAAAATACTGCAGATGCTGGAAATCTGAAATAAAAACAAGAAATGCTGGAAATACTCAGCAGGTCTGGCAGTATCAGTAGTGTCATACCAGGGATGAGGGGTTTTAGTTATGAGGAGACTAGAGAAACCTTGGCTCTGTTAATCAAAACAAAGAAGATTAGGAGATCTGAGGATAAATCGGGAAGATTATTTCTACTGCTTGTGACTTGGCAACTGAAGGGAATATGTTTAAGATTGTCAATAGAATGAAGAATTTTTCTTTAAATTGTTGCCCCACCAGAGACAATAGTGGGGGAAGGGTCCATGATGGATTTTAAAAGGGAAGTGGGTAATTATTTGAAGAGATTTTTAAAGGGTATAAGGTAAGGGCAGTAGAATAGAATCTGATGAGAGCTGCATTGGTGTGATGAGCTGAATGTCCTCTTTTTTTTTTCTGCCATAAAATTCTACTACCAACTGAGGCATCAAGGATTCTCAAGAAAGTATAATAGTGTATTGAACTGCTTAGGTTGGAAAATTCCATCGCTTTGAGGACTGTTGCTTTCAGAATGTAATTTAATAAGTCTTGCAGTACCAGTATTTGGCCACTCTAGGCACTGCTATTAGCAGTGTTCACTGAGGGTCTCCAGAATCAGAAACTTAGTTTCGCATTATTCACAAATGAATGTGTGTGCATTTGGCAGTGCATGCCAGCCTGTTTGGTAGCGGGGACAGTCACAGAAGAGGCTTGTTTCCATTTAATAGGGGTTGCCATCAGAAGCGCAGCCCCAATTGATTTTTTAAAAACTGCCTTCCGCCACCCCCCGCCACCCACCACCAACCTAGCGCTATTGAGGCTAACTGTAGCACCCCCTGCTTCTGTGTTATCCAAGCTCAATGAAGAATGATTGAATCTAGGGCTTTCCTGCAACAGTGGGGTCCCATTTCACAGTGAGCAAGTGTTTACCATCAGAGCAATGGGAACAGCACTTGAATTGAATGCTTTAGCTAGTGTGTCTTGTATTTCCCTAAGCTGTTTAATCTTCGAAAAATGCTTGCGTGGTCAATTTCTGACATATGGGACTCGTGCACCCAGTAGCAACCCTATTATAACCAGCCATGTTGATTAAATCTGGCTGCTGAGAAGACCTTTTTTTTTTATTGTTTACTGTGTCATCCTGGCAGTCCCTCTCACTGAATTTGTAAGTTTACATCATGTGCCACAGTAACTGCAAGTCCAGAATGTCCAGAACTGGCAGCAGAAGCTGTCTTCTAAAGTCAATGTAAAAGCAGCTTAAAATTGATTAGAAAGTTATGGCTAAATATTAATTGCAAATTTTCAGAGTGAGATGAATCCTAGTGAGATTAAAGTCACAGTTTCAGTAAACCCAGCATGCATAAAGGGCAGACTGTTGAGTAATGTCGGCTATTAGTTGTAGTATTGTTGAACAAAAATAATTTCTTGTTACGACCGAGGTGGGAGGAGTGCACTGTTAATTCACTCCCACTTCTCCACAGGTCACAACATATTATTTAAATTTTCCCGTTTATCGATACGGTTAATTATATAGACTATTAAGTCTTAGCTTTAAATTTTAAAGTCCCTTTTTTTTTAACCTTAGCATCTCACACTTGCACACACATATATGTATACCGGTTAACCGAGAGCTAATAAAAAGGGATTTTTGGATCAGAGCTCTGTTACAGACAAAAAAAAAAGCGCCCCAGCAGATCACTTGTCCACCCCTGAGGAAAACCGCAGATGAGACATGCTGCACCAAAACTGGCACACAGTCCAACCTCCATCTTCAGGTGTCGCTGAGAAGCAACTCAAGCAGGCCTGCCTCAGACAGGAGGCGAGACAAATTGACACAGTGGACTTCTGAGTCTTTTAGGGAATTGCTGGAAGGTGAGCTGGGTTGTAAGTCTTCTGTTCTTCCTTGGAATTCTCTCCTCCTTCTGCAACAGACTTGACTTTATCTCACTCTGGAAGGTAAAACCACACAGACCCACAATCAGAAAGCTTGTCCGTTTTCTGCCCTCCCAATGTGCTACGCTGCTGCTGGGCTAGTCCAATCAAAGGAACGCTTGTGACATCTCTGCCGTTG
This sequence comes from Heterodontus francisci, assembly GCF_036365525.1. Classification (NCBI taxonomy): domain Eukaryota; kingdom Metazoa; phylum Chordata; class Chondrichthyes; order Heterodontiformes; family Heterodontidae; genus Heterodontus; species Heterodontus francisci. The sequence continues at coordinate 37,840,686 of NC_090394.1, read as the reverse complement.
TTACCAGGTTTTCTGGCAATATCTGAACTGAGTCATGTGACAACCAGTAACACTGTTGCCAATTTAGTTTTCAGCGCCCTCTTGATTGAAAATCATTTATTCAGTTTAACTATAAATTCCTTTAAAAAAATTTTAAACAAAAATCAGAATCACTTTCATTACAGTAGGTATAGTCCTGGTGTGAGAATCTGCTGTGTTGAACTTGCTGCTTTTTCATTTCAGTAGCACTGGTTGAATAAAATATTTAGTTTGTCATTTTACTCATAAAATTATTTTGAAAATGGGAATAAAACTAGCGCTGTGAATTTTAAGCTGCAGGAAGAAGTGGTGGAAGGTGCTGTTGGTGCTGAGGGTCACCAACAACTGAATCCTCCCTACTACTTTCAGAATCTGGCTAGCTTAAATGGGAAAGAAAGTGTAGAAACTGGGTACTTTCCCACATAAAAATCCTGTTATTGACTTAGTCTTCATGCCTTCAAGGGGAAGGATTAACAATATTTATTCAACTTGCACTTTTAATACTGGGAGCAGACTCCAGTATCTACCATTTAATTTGGTGACATCATGATGCCATTGATCACTGGGAGCAATGCTCCCAATCAAGTGTTGAAGTCCTCCTGATTAAAGACACCCAAAGTAAAATTATCAGCGCATCTATGTGGGAAAGTTCTATTTCCTGAGCTTTCCCTCTCCTTTTAAGTTTATCTTACTCGGTAGAATAGATAAGGAGAAACTGTTTCCACTGGCAGGTAGATCAGTAACCAGGGGACGCAGATTTAAGATGATTGGAAAAAGGACCAGATGGAGAAAATGTTTTTAATGTAGTGAGTTGTTATGATCTGGAATGTGCCCTATGAAAGGGTGGTGGAAACAGATTCAGTCATAACTTTCAAAAGCAACCTGCATATATATTTGAAAAGGAAAGCATTGCAGGGCTTTGGTTAAAGCGGGGTGGGTGGTGGGATTAACTAGACAGTTCTTTCAAAGAGCCAGGGTAAGTACAATGGGCCAAACTGTTTCTGTGCTATACAATTCCATCCACGCCTTGAGACTTTTTAAGATTCAGACTTAGGTAGGTTTTGAAATGCTGCTAAACTGCCAGCATAAAAGGTATTGAGAAATTCACCACTTTACAATTTGCATTAGGCCTTGGGTGTGGGCCAAACTTGTCAGTGGTAATAAGCTACTAAGTTGTATAAATTTCATTTTTTTCCCCCTTAAACGCATGAAGACTAAGGCAATAACAGGATTTATATGTGGAAATGTACCCAGTTTCTACCCTTTCTTTCCCATTTAAGTTAGCCAGTTTCTGAAAGTAGTAGGGAGGATTCAGTTGTTGGTGACTCTCACCACCAATAGAACATTCCACCTCTTTCCTTCCTGCAGCTTAAAATTCACAGTGTAAGTTTTATTCCTATTTTCAAAAGGTTGAGAAGCAGTGCCTTGATTATACAAAGCTGTTTTAAACTAGATAAATGGACTAGAAAAAATTATCGGTGAAAGATTTAATTTTGACTAGGTTAAACTATCTGAGACAGTTGAAAAATCCATCTGCGTGTACATTTATACAAAAAAAGCTTGTTGTGGTCTGAACTTGCTGCATAATTAATTCTGATGAAAGGTCACAGACCTGAAATGTTAACTCTGCTTCTGTCTCCACAGATGCTGCCTGGCTTGCTGAGTATTTCCAGCACTTTTTGTTTCCATTTCAGATTTCCAGTATCTACAGTATTTTGCTTTTATGTTACTGCATAATTACATTGCCTGGCATGAACATTGCAGCGTTTGCAGAAGACACATGATTTTTCTTACCTTTTTAAAAGAAAAGTCCCTGTATTCTTGAAAAGTGTTGAAAGAAAACATAAATCTTTCCTTTGACATTTTCTAGAAATATCATTGATGAAAATCCACTGGTCTCCTGTCCAGGACTTGCTTCTGGCTTCAGGCCACTTTAAAAAAAAAAACAAAAAACATTCTGGTAGTCTTTGGAGAACTGGGCTTGGACTATTCAGGTCAAATCCCTATGATCTGATGCCTGAACCCAGGTTTTCCCATTAGGGGGTGGATTTTGGTATAAAATCATAGTATCTTACTGAAGGAGGCTGTTCAGGCCATAGTGCCTCTTGAGTCCCCCTTGCCTGCCCTTTTAACATTTTCTTTTTCAGATGCTATTGTGATTTCTGCTTGCAGTAGCATTTTAGATAGGGCACTCCATATCATAACCCGCTGTGTTCTCTTGTGCAAGTTATTCAAATAAAGAATAAAGAATGGGATGCTTGCACAATACAAAGGGTGCTTCCTGGTGGATCAACCAAGGAAATGTTTCCTCGCCAACTGTGCAGATGTTTTTTGAGTTGGTCAACTCACCCCCTGACTTTGAAGTAATGATTCACCATTATAAAAAGCATGTTTTTCATCTCTCCTTCCTCCTAGCAATGCTGATCATTCATGGGCTCAGAGAGTCAGCCTTTTTATTAGGCTTTTGCCAGTCTGTTTTGTACCTGGTCACTAGAAAAGGGCACGAGATTAGCTCGGCTTGGTTTTCTACAACTTTAAATAAAATGCATATAAGAGGCAGGACTTCTTATATTAAAAAAAAAAACTTTTTTGTTTGGGACTTAACCAGAAGCAACTAGACAATGGTTGATGTTGGTAATTGATCCCATTCACTCTCACCTTCAGTGAAATGGGCAACCTACAAACCTTCACGCCTTTTTAGAAGATAATATTTTTGGTAGATTGGGGAATTTCTTTTAAAACGTAGGCTCTGAAATTCCTCAGAGTAAAGAGCTTGCACTTATACGGCAGCCTGCCACAATCTGCCGTCATTCCAAAGCACTGCTTGTTCAATTTAGTACTTTTGAAACGTAGTCACCATTGTAATGTAGAGATACATGGCAGCCAATTTGTGCACAGCAAGGGCCCACAAACTGCTGTGTGATAATCTGTTTTACTGACAACAGTTGAGGGATTCATGTTGGCTAGGAGAACTCCCCTACTCTTCAAATAGCACCGTGGAATATTTCGCATCCTCCTGAGAATGCGGTCGGGGCCTCGGTTTAACATTTCCTGAAAGGCATCCTTTTCAAACATGCAGCAACCCCTCATTACTGCACTGACATTATGTGCTGAAGTCTTGAAGTGGGGCTTGCACCCATGATCATCTGAGTCACTGACAGAAGTGCTACAACTGAGCTAAAGCTGACACCTAAATAAGTCATTTTACTCCAGTAAAGTATCTTAAATTGTTTAATTTTCCTTTGGCTTTATTTTGTGTAGCACTACCACAGGGAATGGCTACCCAGCAGCTCCAGAGCCTGGCAGTTCCACAGCAGATACAGCCCATGACCATTCAGGCCCAAGTCCAGAATATTTCTGCTCAGCATCTTTTAACTACAGCAACAGCTAGTTCCACTTCAACTGTTCCGACACAACTCCAGCAAGTACCGGTAAGTAACTTCAGTTGCTGGGAAAGAAAAACCTGAAGAGTTGGATGTTGCGGACCCAGATTCTGGTTTCTGACTTAAAAATGCTGAATATGAGAAGCTGAAATTGACAGGCCCATGTCTATTCCTGTTTGAGCATCTGAGGATTGCAAAAGTTATCATTGGTGAATTTCTGGGTGTTGATCTCATTCCCCTCTTCCTCCACCCCTCTGTCTTTTGGCAAGTTATATCACCTGTACTGCAGCTTAATTGACATTGGGAGTACTTCAGGAGCAAGATCCCCCTATCCGAGCATTTTTGATGTAAGAAATGAAGACATCTTGGTATTATTTGAGGGCATGATTCAGTTTCAGATAGGGAGTCGTCGGGGTGGCATAAGGACACGCTGGCACTGGGTCTGATTCTAGGAATAGCTGACAGTTTATCTTTCATGAATTTGCTGGAAATACTGAAAGGAATATTGTGTAAAAGTTGGATTGTGTATTGAGTCACAGTTATAAATGTAGCAAATGAATGAAATAATAAACTGTGGATTGATGGTATTAAATCCACAAGTAAAATCTGTTGTTTGGCTGTAATTCACGTTTTGATCAGTGGTTCAGTTATAATTGAATCATCAAATTATAGCAGCTTCAGGAAGAAAAAAAACTTTGTGCAACAAGCTGTAGATCTGAGAGTACTTTGTATGCGTGTTCAGCGAATGATTTATACAGCTATTTGTCGGCTGTCGTACCAGATTGGAGACTGACAAAGCAACTGAGAACCTTTTGTTTATCACAGGGAACTGGAGCATATCAAACAGAAAGAAGTAGCTAATCTCAGGTAATAATGAGAGAGGGGGGAAAATATCAGCAAGATTTTTACTCTTGATCACCATCCATTGTAGACCTTTATTGAGGACAGGATTGAGTCATGCCCCTCCCCATGGTCAAATGACCTGTTGACACGCGTTGTCTGGTTTCATGCATAAGGACTGGCCATTTTACAATATACAGGATGACACCCAGGGCTCGTGGAATCTAACTTCAGAAGATGAGGGGAGAAAATTTGCAAACATTACTCTGAAAACAGTGGAACATTTTTCCACAGTTCACTCATGAAATTTGGAACTGCTTGACTGACATGTCATTGGTCAAAGAACGCAATCCAGAGAAAATGTTGTAATGGAGGAAAGTGATGAAGTGATTGAGCAGAAATAAAAAAATGTGGTTGATCTTGATTTTTGTATCCGTATTCTTCTGCAGGTACTTTTCCAGCCTCAGTTCATTAAGGCTGACTCGTTGCTTCTGACTGCTCTAAAGCCAGACGGAAGTACTATTGTGACATCAGTAAAATCTCCTACCATATCGACTCTAGCAACTAGCACTACGCCCATTCAAACCACATCCCTGCAAATGCCGGTAGGTAAACGATGTCTATCATTATCATTGTGTTGTATTGATTGGGAGAAAAGATTAGTTTTGGTAGACCTTGCGAGTTAAAGTAGAGAAATTACAAGCCACTAATCCATTCAAATTATTCCATGCAAATAATGAATGACCGAAAGAATCTCAAGTACTTTAAATGTTTTTGAACCTTTAAAATAAGATTGCTGACTTCAGTTCAATTACAGGCATTTGTCATTACTAATATTTGATGGGAGACTAAATAATTGTTTTTGAAATTACTGCTCTAGTATTCTGTTGATTGAGGAGATTTTCTACTGTCTAGTAGTTGAAAGTGCTGTATGATTGGGACCTGAATATTGAAGGGTACATGACATTTAGAAAGGACAGGAAGCTAGGAAAAGGTGGAGGGGTGGCCCTGTTAATTAATGATGGTATTAACGCAATAGAGAGGGATAACCTAAGTTCAGGAATCCAGGATGTAGAAGCGGTTTGGGTAGAGATGAGAAATGATAAAGGCAAGAAGTCACTTGTGGGAGTGATGTGCAGGTCCCCTAACAGTAACCACACGGTAGGATGGGGTATAAAGGAGGAAATAATGGGAGCTTGTCAGAAAGGTACTGCGATAATCATGGGGGATTTTAAACTACATATTGACTGGAAAAATCAGATGAGCAAAGATAGCCGAGATGAGGAGTTCATAGAATGTTTTCAGGATAGTTTCTTAGAACAGCATGTTCTGGAACCAAACAGAGAGCAGGCTGTACTAGACCTAATATTGTGCAACGCGATAGGATTAATTAATGACCTCATAGTGAAGGTACCCCTAGGCAGCAGCGATCATAATATGATTGAATTTTACATTCAGTTTGAGGGAGAGAAGAGTGGGTCCAAGACTGGTATTTTAAACTTAAATAAGGGCAATTGTGAGGGCATGAAAGCAGAGCTAGCAAAAGTGAACTGGCAAAGTAGGTTAAGGGATAGGTCAATAGAGATGCAGTGGCAGACATTTAAGGGAATATTTCCGAAAGCACAGAATAGATACATTCCAATTATTGGATCCCATCAGTTACAAAGAGAGACGAAGTCCGACCGTAACTTTTAGAAACTTTATTGCAGTATATGGTTACATTGCAAGGTTACAAGCAGAACAAAAGAACAAAACAAAAGAACATGTGCTCACTACAGCAAGCCTTTCTTCTAGTTATTCAAACAAAACTAGTAACGCCCCCCTTGTTTCTGAGTGGTTTTCAGACTTCTGTTATCAGTGCATGATTGGTTCATTCGACTCAGCATTTTATTCTTGCATTTTATTTCACTTGTTTCACATTCCCCCTTCCTTGAACTGTTAGGCTGATTATTAAACAATAGGCTACTATTAAGCTATCTGCAGCTGTCCTGTTAGCTTCTGCTTGTTATTTTTTATAAATTGGCTCCACAGCTTCACAGTCTGTTAGCTGATTAGTTAGTTGATTAGCTTACTTTTAATCTGTTCCCACACAATGAGAAAGAAGAATTCCAAGGGTGGGACCCACCATCCATGGTTAGCTAAAAAATTTAAAGATGGTATCAAAATTAAAGAAAAGGCATATAATTGCTCAGAGATGGGTGGCAGGTCAGAAGATTGGATAGAATATAAAAAAACAGCAAAGAATGACTAAGAGGTTAATAATGAGGGAAAAATTAGAGTACGAGAGAAAGCTAGCTAGAAATATAAAGACAGATGGCAAGAGTTTCTATATATATTTTAAAAAGAGTTAACAAAGTGAGCGTTGGTCCTATAGAAAGTGAATTTGGGGAATTAATAATGGAAAATAAGGAGATGGCAGATGAACAGGTATTTTGCATCGGTCTTCACTATAGAGGATACCAGTAACATCCCAGAAATAGCTGTAAGTCGGGAAATGAAAGGGAGGGAGGAGACGGTGGCGTAGTGGTGATGTCACTGAACTAGTAATCCAGTGACCTAGGCTAATGCCCTGGGGACGTGGGTTCAAATCACACCACAGCAACAGGTGGAAGTTCAATTAACTTAAAAAAAAATCTGGAATTGAAAGCTAGTGTCGGTAATGGTGCCGTAAAACTATCATCAATTGTTGTACGAACCCATCTGGTTCACTAATGTCCTTTAGGGAAAGAAATCTGCCATCCTTACCTGGTCTGGCCTACATGTGACTCCAGACCCACAGCAATGTGTTTGACTCTTAAATGCCCTCTGAAATGGCCTAGCAAGCTGCTCAGTTGTCAAGGGCAGTTAGGGATGGGAAACAAATGCTGGCCTTGCCCGGGACACCCATGTCCCATGAAAGAATTTTTTTTTTTTAAAAAGTAACTCAAGAAAATTACAATCATCAGGGAATTGGTACTGAGCAAATTATTGGAGCTGCGGGCTGACAAGTCCCCGGATCCTGATGGACTTTATCCCAGGGTCTTAAAAGAAGTGGCTAGTGAGATAGTTGATGCATTGGTTTCAGTTTTCCAAAATTTCCTAGATTCAGGGAAGGTTCCATTAGATTGGGAAATATCGAATGTAACTCCTTTATTCAAAAAAGGGAGAGAGGCAGAAAGCAGGAAACTACAGGCTTGTTGGCTTAACATCTGCCTTCGGGAAAATGTTAGAAGTATTATTAAAGACGTTATAGCAGGACAGTTCAAAAAAAAATTCAAGGCAATCAGGCAGAGTCAACATGGTTCTGTGAAAGGGAAATTGTGTTTAAGCAATTTATTGGAATTCTTTGAAGAAGTAACATGTGCTGTGGATAAAGGGGAACCGGTGGATGTACTGCACTTAGATTTCCAGAGGGCATTTGATAAGGTGCCACATTAAAGGTTATTGCGCAAAATAAAAGCTCATGGTGTAGGGGGTAACACATTGGCATGGAAAGAAGATTGGCTAGCTAACAGGAAACAGTAGGCATAAATGGGTCATTTTCTGATTGTAACGAGTGGTTTGCCGTAGGGATCAGTGCTGGGGCCTCAGCTTTTTACAATTTATATAAATGACTTGGATGAAGGGACCGAAGGTATGTTTGCTAAATTTGCTGATGACACAAAGATAGGTAGGAAAGTAACTTGTGAAGAGGACATGAGGCTACAAAGGGATAGAGATAGGTTAAGTGAGTGGGGAAAGATCTGGCAAATGGAGTATAATGTGGGAAAATGTGAAATTGTCAATTTTGGCAGGAAGAATAAAAAAGCATATTATCTAAATGGTAAGAGATTGCAGAGCTGTGCGATGCAGAGGGCTGAGTGTCCTAGTGCATGAATCTCAAAGGGTTAGTATGCAGGTACAGCACATAATTAGGAAAACTAATAGAATGTTATTGTTATTGCGAGGGGAATTGAATACAAAAGTAGGGAGGTTATGTTTCAGCTATACAGGGCATTGGTGAGACCACATCCAGAGTACTGTGTACAGTATTGGTCTCCTTATTTAAGGAAGGATGTAAATGCATTGGAAGCAGTTCAGTGAAGGTTTACTAGACTAATACCTGGAATGAGTGGGTTGTCTTATGAGGAAAGGTTGGACAGGCCAGGCTTGTATCTGCTGGAGCTTAGAAGAGTAAGAGGCGACTTGATTGAAATATATAAGATCCTGAGGGGTCTTGACAGACCTCCAGGGTGGATGTGGAAAGGATGTATCCTCTTGTGGGAGAATCTAGGACTAGAGATCACTGTTTAAAAATACGGGGTCACCCTTTTAAGATGGAGACGAGGAGAAATTTTTCTCTGAGGGTTGAGAGTCTTCGGAACTTTCCCTCCAAAGGCAGTGGAAGCAGAGCCTTTGAATATTTTTAAGGCATGGTAGCTAGACTCTTGATAAAGAAGAGGGTGAAAGGTTATTGAGGGTAGGTGGGCATGTGGAGTTGAGGTTACAATTTGTTGAATGGCAGAGCAGACACGAGGGGCCAAGTGGCCTACTGCTCCAAATTCGCAGTTTCGTATTTAGCAAAGGAGTATTATTTGATGTGACAGTGTGAGGAATCCTGCATTATTGCACCTTAAGCCCATATCAATGTCCGTTTAGTTTTGTTTTATTTTGCATACAAAGTTTAAGCCAATTAGGTGCAAATGTGGAACTAATTTGTGCATATACAATTGTGATAGTTTTGAGCGTGTTCATAATCCAGATATCACACTTTGTACCAAACGCCAACAAATCACAACTGAACATTCCCTCCAAACAGTGCACGAAGAGGGAGAGAAATGAAAATCAGCCGATTCCTGATCATTTTTCTGAGTTTGAAATAGTTTGGTGCCTCCTTTTAAGGAAAGCAGCAACACAGCTGAAAAGCTAACGAAACTTTCATTGACAAGAATAATTTAGGTTTTGCCTAATCTTTGAGTTTATGATCACTTCCCCCACAGAGGAGAGCAATGACCTTTAGAAGGATAGACCAAGTTAGCTGCTAAATATCACCGGCATGGGTCTGGAACATATCAGTGGGCGATATTACAAGAGATCCACCAGCATTTTCTTTAAATTGAGAAAGCTGCATGAAAGGCCAAAGCTCATAGTGCAACACACTGCATAAAGTTGAAATTGATTTCAATCCAAGATGCAATTAAATATTTAGAGTTTAGGGGGACCAAGGAGGCCAAAAGATTATTTATGTAAAGTTTATATCTTTTACTTTAGTGATTTTCTTCCCGCTTCTTAAGTGGTCATCATTCATGTGTGAGGATTAGCAAACTGTTGGATTCGAGTTCTTCAAGTCCAAGCCTGATCCTATGCTAACCTTGCACTCATTGCCAGCAAGGGGCTGCAGATAGCAATTGGGGGAGAAGGTATCTTAGTGGACTTATTTCCCCCTCCCACCTACCCAGGAGCGCTGAGGCCAAGGGTAGCGCTCCTACAGTTGAGATTGGCTAATTCCACAGGTACCAGGAATTAAACCTGGACCTTGCTGGTTTCTGTGTACTGCTACTGATTACATTCACTTGCTGAGTCCTTGGAAATGAGGAAAGTTCAGAGGAACAATGACTACGTGGTTTGCAACCTCATAAAAGCTGACATTGTATTGACATAAAACAAAATAGTGTGAATTTGTACTCATTGTCAGAATCTGTCCTGAGTTTGTTTATAAATTTTATATTCTCCAGGCTCTGGTCAGTGGAAACACAATTTTGACCACAGTCCCTCTGATGGTAGATGCAGACAAACTTCCCATCAATCGTATGCCAGCAAGTGGCAAACCTTGCAGTGCACCAAACAAAGGAGAAAAACGCACGGCACATAACGCTATTGAGAAACGCTACAGGTCATCCATCAATGACAAGATTATGGAGCTGAAAGACCTTGTTGTTGGCACTGAAAGCAAGGTAAAATACTCTTACAAAACTTAAGAATTTGTCCATTTAATTAGAAAAATAGGTGCATTAATCACATATTCATACTTGATTAAATGGCCCTTTTTTATGTACTTTCTTTAAAAATGAAAACAGTGTCTCAATGTCTTGTTAGATAAATGTATTTGGTGATGCTGAGCAATGGCAACCACTCTTTTTTTCTTTTTTCTTTTGGGCCTCCTTATCTCGAGAGACAATGGATACACGCCTGGAGGTGGTCAGTGGTTTGTGAAGCAGTGCCTGGAGTGGCTATAAAGGCCAATTCTAGAGTGACAGGCTCTTCCACAGGTGCTGCAGAGAAATTTGTTTGTCGGGGCTGTTGCACAGTTGGCTCTCCCCTTGCGTCTCTGTCTTTTTTCCTGCCAACTACTAAGTCTCTTCGACTCGCCACATTTTAGCCCTGTCTTTATGGCTGCCCGCCAGCTCTGGCGAACGCTGGCAACTGACTCCCACGACTTGTGATCAGTGTCACAGGATTTCATGTCGCGTTTGCAGACGTCTTTAAAGCGGAGACGTGGACGGCCGTTGGGTCTGATACCAGTGGCGAGCTCGCTGTACAATATGTCTTTGGGGATCCTGCCATCTTCCATGCGGCTCACATGGCCAAGCCATCTCAAGCGCCGCTGACTCAGTAGTGTGTATAAGCTGGGGATGTTGGCCGCCTCGAGGACTTCTGTGTTGGAGATATAGTCCTGCCACCTGATGCCAAGTATTCTCCGGAGGCAGCGAAGATGGAATGAATTGAGACGTCGCTCTTGGCTGGCATACGTTGTCCAGGCCTCACTGCCAAACAGCAAGGTACTGAGGACGCAGGCCTGATACACTCGGACTTTTGTGTTTCGTGTCAGTGCGCCATTTTCCCACACTCTCTTGGCCAGTCTGGACATAGCAGTGGAAGCCTTACCCATGCGCTTGTTGATTTCTGCATCTAGAGACAGGTTACTGGTGATAGTTGAGCCTAGGTAGGTGAACTCTTGAACCACTTCCAGAGCGTGGTGGCCAATATTGATGGATGGAGCATTTCTGACGTCCTGCCCCATGATGTTCGTTTTCTTGAGGCTGATGGTTAGGCCATGGCAACCACTACATTCTAAGTTATATCCATGGACTGTGCAGAGTTTGTTCTGATTAGTTAGCTCATCCTTGTGTTAGAGTGGAAAGATAAGCTAGCATTCCAATTTCTAATCATTAGCCTCTGATCCATACTGGAAAGTGCACGTTTGCATGTCACTTGAGGGCAAGGTCTAGCTCAGCTGTGTTGCATCTGCAGTCAAATATCATGTTGGCGCTTGCTGTCGAGCTTCGTGTATTAAGAATGACCACTTGTGTGAAGTACCAGCTGGGTGCTGACACTTGCGGAATTGGGCCTTTTAGGAGAGGAAGGGAAAGCTAGTAAAATGCAAAACAAAACTCTAGCTCCTTTTTGATCTTTTTGTCCCTTTTCTTCCCCACTCAGCATGGGTCCAGTCTGATTGAAGGAGGCACAAGGCAAGCAGACAATCTGCAGCTACTTCTCGATTGATGCTGCTAGTAACTATTTGGTAATAGGTGTACAATAATAGTTTTCTCTTAGTTTCCCCTCCTTGCAAGGAGGGGAAACTATCATCTTTTCGTGACCTGTTTGGAATCAGTACCTCTCCATGTGACAAGTGGCGAAGGTGCAGCCATGTATCTAAAGAAGCTGCGGGACAGGCTTCTGGGTGTACCACAGGCTATCTGCTTTTTATCCCACAATTTTAATGTGTAAATGTGAATTTGTGATGTATTGAAAACCTTTTTGTTTTTCTTCTTTGCCCGGGCAGTTGAACAAGTCAGCAATACTGAGGAAAGCTGTTGATTATATCCGCTTCTTGCAACAAACTAATCAGAAATTGAAACAGGAGAATATGGTGTTGAGAATGGCCACCCAGAAAAATCGTAAGTGCTCAGCTCATTGGGAGGGGGAAACTAGAATCTCAAGCAATTTATATCAATTAGGTGTGAATAAAATATACCCGTTTTTATAGTTTGCTGTGGTTTGGGAGCTGAGCCATGAGCATGCTGGTAGCATACTGGTTGGTGTTTGCAATGCCTTCTTGCACATAGGGTTCACACGTCTCAGGCTGTCTTCCCCCTCTCTCTTCTGTAGGCAAAGAAGAACGATGTGCAGGTGAGCTATCCTACACTGTTGTATACTTCCAATTGTCAAATTACAGAGGCCTTGGAATACTTAGCATGCCCATTTACAGAATGACACCAAAGTGGGGTAGTAAACTGCAGGAACATAAATAGTGATTAAAAATTTAAATTATCAGTGGCACTAAAATAAATATGATCTTAATTGGATTTTGATTGGAAAAGGTTTCTTCACGATGAATATTTTATATTGATAGTTATATATTGAGTATATTGTTTGAAATATATTTGCTACAGAATACCAACATAGCAGATATTATACTATAAGTCAGTCTCCCATGGTGTTGCACACTGGGTTTGAAGACCAAGTATTGTCCTCAGGTTAGAGAGTGGCAGATAAGAGCTGGCTGTGGAGACATAATTCAGTCCCTCTTTTGGAGTCGCACATTTTGTCCTTATTTTCCTATTTTATATTTCCTATTTCCCATGATAAATTTCTGGTTTCACATTTAAAAGGGCAGCTGCTTATATAAACTTGCCACACTGCAATTACACACTCCTGACCAGTGGTGACTCTGCAGTGCCTCCTTTGGGAGAGAAGGTGTAAATACAATGTGACAAGTTTAAATAATTAGCTGCCATTATAAAGATGGATGTAAAATTTTGTAATAGGAAACAGTTGACAGCAAATGCACTCAGACATAAGATTTTTAATATATTGATTAGTGACATTTGCGTTGAACTACTTTCGTCAATTTTTGCTCTGATTTTTCTACTGTTCGTAAGGCAAAGTACACACCTTTGAGAAATGGTGCTTTGAATTGATAGCTGTGTACTTCAGAGTTAGATATTATTTATTGCTAGAATGAGTCTCATTTACATCAAGTATTGTGTTCAATTTCAGAATCTCTGAAAGACATTGTGGCTTCCAGTGGAGTAAGTCTGGATGCATCAACAAATGGGTTCAAGCAGGACCCTGACCTGCTCACCCCACCACCGTCCGATGTCGGCTCACCACCTCAGAACAGCCCATTCTCTGTGAACAGCAGTGATTCTGAGCCAGACAGCCTATTTTTTGATGATACCAAGGTACATATGATTGCTGTCAAGGGGCTACTATGTTATTTTCACATGCTCAATTCAATCTGCCACCTGATTTTTCTCCCTGCTTTTCTAACTTTGTTTCTTCCCCCGCTGTTTTCTGGACTTGAGTTTCATGATTTGCCATTGTCCTTTAGTACCATGGCCAAGCAGTCATTGTCCATTTCTGATCCTGGCCAGTGAGTGTCGAAAGGCTGTTTGATTATAGGACATATCAGAGCTGAGCGTGATCTTGACCTCTTCCAAAATAGTGCATAGCCGCAGAAAACCATTCAGCCCGTCGAGCCTTCCTTCACTGCTTTGTTATCCATAGTAACTGTCTTTTCTCCACCTCCCTCAATACCTTTCCTTCCCAAGTGCATATATCCCATTTTTTCCGAAGAAGGGTCACTGACCCGAAACGTTAACTCTGCTTCTCTTTCCACAGATGCTGCCAGACCTGCTGAGTGAATCCAGCATTTCTTGTTTTTGTATCCCATTTTTAGACCTCAGTTTAGTTTAGTTTAGAGATACAGCACTGAAATGGGCCCTTCGGCCCACCGAGTCTGTGCCGACCATTTATACTAATCCTACACTAATTCCATATTCCTACCACATCCCCACCTGTCCCTATATTTCCCTACCACCTACCTATACTAGGGGCAATTTATAATGGCCAATTAACCTATCAACCTGCAAGTCTTTGGCATGTGGGAGGAAACCGGAGCACCCGGAGGAAACCCACGCAGACACACACAACATGCAAACTCCACACACAGGCAGTACCCAGAATTGAACCCGGGTCGCTGGAGCTGTGAGGCTGCGGTGCTAACCACTGCGCCGCCCATGTAGGGCATCCTGGGCCTATGTAGTCCACATTCTCACAACCATTTATATGTGAAGCAGTTTTTCAGTTGGAGTTAATGGATAGAGATTAGGAGCAGGAATTTGGCTGGGCTATCTTTTCTTTCATTGGCTTAGAAAGGCAGAGGGTAGTTGCAGTGCTACAAATGCCCCAGTTGAAATAGCTGACTGAACACCAGCTGTGGATTTCTAATTTCTTCTTATTCTGTCACATAGTGCCTCTGGGCTTCTGCCAATCAAAGGTCAGTAGGAATTTAAGCCACAAATGCCTTCAGAACTTGTCATGTTCCTGCAATTAATTGGTGTATTTTTGCTGTGTCTCCATCTGGTAGCCCATTCAGTACCATAACTAACAGGGAGTAAAACTTGTCCAGTTCCTCCTGAAGAATCCCAAGTACTCAATTGGTCTGAAAATACAGTGAACATTCATTTAGACCATATCATTACGGTAAAGGGGGAGGGGCTAGAATTGTTCCCATATAATCCACTATACCACAATGTTTCCCAAAACAGCTTTAGCTTGGCAGTAGCATTCTGGCTTCAAGCCCCATTGGTTTGGGCATGTAATCTGTCCAAGACAAAGGCTGGCGATTCAATGCAGTACTGAGGGAGTGCTGCATTTTCAGAGGTGCCATTTTTATGCGTGGGATGTTAAACCGAGGCCCTGTCTCCCTGTTCAGGTGGGATATAAGATATCCTACAATACTATTTGAAGAAAAGTAGGAAGCTCTGGCCAACATTAATAACTCAACCAATGCCATCAAAAGGAAATTAACTTGTGATTTATCTCCTTGATATTTTTGGGACTTTGCTGTTAGCAAATTGGCTGCTGTATTTGGCTACAAAACAACAGTGACTACACTTCAAAAATAATCCATTGGCTGTGCATCACTTCAGGGCCTCCTGGGGATATGCAAGGTGCTGTATAAATGCAAGTTTATCCTTTCTGTTTTTTCCTGGAGGTGCGCTCTCACTATTGACCAGGTTTCCAGCGGCAAGAGAAGGACAGTTGGAGGTTCAGGGAGTCTGTGTCATAACTCTGGTCTAATTTTAAAAGCAGAAGGTCTGAAAAGAGACCAACTGCCCCCTCTCATTGGTAGTAATAATGTGAGCCCTTCAGGTAGCTAATGTTGCAGTTGAGCATTTATTTTTATGATATAATTTAACCAGAATTTAACCATTTGTGAGCATTGTGCTAAAATGCGTAGCCATTTTGATTAGTTTATTCAGGGCCTATCAGAAGACTTCCATTTTTTTTAAAAAGCCATGAAATATGACCTTTTTTAATAAGCAACAGTTATGTGCACTGCTATGAAGTATAATCCTGACAAGCTTGGATCTGTTCAACATATGACATTCAGGTGTTACCAAGGAAGATACTGAACCAGTTAGTTACATAATAGTTCTGATGTTTTTGAGAAATCTCCTCTTGTTCAGGATATGTAGGGGTGGGATTGTTATTTAGAATGTTGTCTGTGAAGGGAAACAGATTCTTCTTTGGCCTCCTTATCTCAAGAAACAATGGGTAAGCGCCTGGAGGTGGTCAGTGGTGTGTGGAGCAGCGCCTGGAGTGGCTATAAAGGCCAATTCTAGAGTGATGGGCTCTTCCACAGGTGCTGCAGAAAAATTTGTTTGTCGGGGCTGTACCACAGTTGGCTCTCTCCTTGCGCCTCTGTCTTTTTTCCTGCCAACTGCTAAGTCTCTTCGACTCGCCACACTTTAGCCCCGCCTTTATGGCTGACCGCCAGCTCTGGCGAACGCTGGCAACTGACTCCCACGACTTGTGATCAGTGTCACAGGACTTCATGTCGCGTTTGCAGACGTCTTTAAAGCAGAGACATGGACGGCCGGTGGGTCTGATACCAGTGGCGAGCTCGCTATACAATGTGTCTTTGGGGATCCTGCCATCTTCCATGCGGCTCACATGGCCAAGCCATCTCAAGCGCCGCTGACTCAGTAGTGTATATAAGCTGGGGATGTTGGCCGCCTCGAGGACTTCTGTGTTGGAGAAACGGTCCTGCCACCTGATGCCAAGTATTCTCCGGTGGCAGCGAAGCTGGAATGAATTGAGACGTCGCTCTTGGCTGACATACGTTGTCCGGGCCTCGCTGCCATAGAGCAAGGTACTGAGGACACAGGCTTGATACACTCGGACTTTTGCGTTCCGCGTCAGTGCGCCATTTTCCCACACTCTCTTGGCCAGTCTGGACATAGCAGTGGAAGCCTTACCCATGCGCTTGTTGATTTCTGCATCTAGAGACAGGTTACTGGTGATAGTTGAGCCTAGGTAGGTGAACTCTTGAACCACTTCCAGAGCGTGGTGGCCAATATTGATGGATGGAGCATTTCTGACGTCCTGCCCCATGATGTTCGTTTTCTTGAGGCTGATGTTTAGGCCAAATTCATTGCAGGCAGCCGCAAACCTGTCGATGAGACTCTGCAGGCACTCTTCAGTGTGAGATGTTAAAGCAGCATCGTCAGCAAAGAGGAGTTCCCTGGTGAGGACTTTCCGTACTTTGGACTTCGCTCTTAGACGGGCAAGGTTGAACAACCTGCCCCCTGATCTTGTGTGGAGGAAAATTCCTTCTTCAGAAGACTTGAACGCATGTGAAAGCAGCAGGGAGAAGAAAATCCCAAAAAGTGTGGGTGCAAGAACACAGCCCTGTTTCACGCCACTCAGGATAGGAAAGTGGTCTGATGAGGAGCCACCATGTTGAATTGTGCCTTTCATATTGTCATGGAATGAGGTGATGATACTTAGTAGCTTTGATGGACATCCAATCTTTTCTAGTAGTCTGAAGAGACCACGTCTGCTGACGAGGTCAAAAGCTTTGGTGAGATCAATGAAAGCAATGTAGAGGGGCATCTGTTGTTCGCGACATTTCTCCTGTATCTGACGAAGGGAGAACAGCATGTCAACGGTCGATCTCTCTGCACGACAGCCACACTGTGCCTCAGGGTAGACTCGCTCGGCCAGCTTCTGGAGCCTGTTTAGAGCGACTCGAGCAAAGACTTTCCCCACTATGCTGAGCAGGGAGATTCCACGGTAGTTGTTGCAGTCACCACGGTCACCTTTGTTTTTATAGAGGGTGATGATATTGGCATCACGCATGTTCTGAGGTACTGCTCCCTCGTACCAGCACAGGCATAGCAGTTCATGTAGTGCTGAGAGTATAGCAGGCTTGGCACTCTTGATTATTTCAGGGGTAATGCTGTCCTTCCCAGGGGCTTTTCCACTGGCTAGAGAATCAATGGCATCACTGAGTTCTGATTTTGTTGGCTGTATGTCCAGCTCATCCATGGCTGGTAGAGGCTGGGCTGCATTGAGGGCAGTCTCAGTGACAACATTCTCCCTGGAGTACAGTTCTAGGTAGTGCTCAACCCAGTGGTCCATTTGTTTGCGTTGGTCAGTGATTATGTCCCCTGATTTAGATTTGAGGGGGGCAATCTTCTTGATGGTTGGCCCAAGAGCTCTCTTAATGCCATCATACATTCCTCTGATGTTTCCGGTGTCTGAGGCCAGCTCAATATGACTGCATAGGTGTTGCCAGTAGTCGTTTGCGCAGTGCCTGGCTGTTCTTTGTGCAGTGCTTCTGGCTGCTTTAAGTGCTACGGATGTTAACTCGCTGGGGGCTTTCTTGTAGTTCAACAGTGCAATGCGCTTAGCAGCTATGACAGGTTCCAGCTCTTCATTATGAGATTGAAACCAGTCTGCATTTCTCTTCGCACTTTTGCCGTAGGTGGTCAAAGCTGACTCATAGATGGCGTCTCTGATGTGGGCCCACTTGGTCTCAGCATCCCCTGTGGGAGTGTTTTGAAGGGCTGTTACAAGTGAATTTAGAAATTTTTGTAACAGATTAGGATTGAATAATAAGGATGGATGATATTTCTGGCATTTGCTTGATAACTTCAAGGGTTTGGGGACTATTTATACCGGAGATTGTAAATGGATACAGTAGAGTCCACGATGGTGTGGATTATACAGGGTCTCTGGAAAATTGGAACTTTGAAAGGCCTTTTCTTGCTCTGTACTTTATGTTCTTATCTTGGTAGTCTGTCCTGGGAGTGTGCATCAGTGCAATGATTGGTCTCATTTGTGTTTTGAACCAGTGGTGCATCCTGTTGTCTCTAGGTGTCCGTTAAACAAGAACAGACATTGCCAACCGGCGTTGGTATGTTGGATCGATCGAGGATGGTACTGTGCACCTTTGTGTTCCTTTGCCTTTCCTTTAACCCTCTGGCATTATTGATGGGTGGAGCAGACACCAGCAGTTCTGTGGGGAGTCAAGGATACCACGGAACAGGCAGAAACATGTTGGGGCTTTCTGTAGAAGGTAGGTATCTGAATGAACAAAAGAAAATAATGAAAATATGTAAGGACCTATTTCAAGGATTCATTTATCTCCAGTCTAGGTTTGCATGTGGGAAATGGCTGTACAAAGCACCAGAGTGCAGACAGAACCTGTGGGTCCCAACACAAGCCAGAAAATGGGAACATTATAAAAACTGGTGGTAGCCAGTATTGCATTCAGAAATAGACTAATTTGTAATATTTTTATTAAATGTGTTTTCTGTGTGATTAAATATCTGAGAAAATGCACTAATATCTGAGTCAGAGTGGCAAATATGGGGTGTGTGTGTGTTGTTTTTGGAAGCAAGTTGAAAATAATTAGAGTGCCTCGCCCTACAAAGTAAACTTCCTGAACTGAAGGTATGTCCAGCTGAGATTCCATTTAATGCAGAAATGGGAAAACAAGTGAATATGAGGCCAGATGTGCTAGGAATGCGAGTGGGAATTGGGATGAATAGAACCAGTGAGTGGTTCCAGGTACTGTACAGTGAAAGCATGACTGCAGAGGGTTTTTAGAGATCATAAAGGACAGTTGGAGATCAGACTACCAGAATCTGCTGCAGTCCCACTTCCAGTAGGAAGTATAAACTCTCTGTTCCTGCACTGTTAATCATCTGTGGTTTTGAGTAAACTATCTATGGACTATTTTTCTCTGAAGACTAGTTTAGAGATGGGGTAAACACAGGAACCATTTTGTACACTCTGACCTGCTGTCTGTCTTACTTGTTTTGTAAATAGTCCCCATCAAAAAGGAAACCTTGTAGGTAGTGTTGGAACAGTTTATTTTTGGCAGAGGAGTTCCTCCAGCTGAGCCCTATTATTGTGAACAGGACAACATCTGTGTCACCTCAGATCAGACAAGATCCCAAAGTGGACTTGATGATTATTAAACCCAGACCTAGCTACAGCAGGTGAGGAACTTGCACAGTAATGAATACAACATTGATATAAAGCTAGTATTTTGGACTGATGGGCATTTATCCCTGGAGGTTCTAAGTAAAAAAGAGTATAGAACTACATATATCCAAGGGAAGCTTATTAAACAGAGCAATTTTAATTTAATATGGTGTTCTTATAGAAAGAAACGAATAGTAGGGTATGATGATGGGGATAGATGCAAAGATATGGGAGGAGGCTTGTTTGGAGCATAAACACAGGCATGGACCAGTTGGGCCAAATGCCCTGTTTCTCTACTGTCTATTCTAATGTAATACATGTATTCCTGTTTCATTTTTGCTGTGAAGCCTACAGCTAGGAGGATGGACCCACAGCTTGCTCTCAGCCACTGTCCCTTGTAACCTGCCAGGTGGTTTTGGGCACAATCCAGAACTGACTCTCCCCTCTATTCTTCTCGTACCTCACTGCTGGGACAGTCCACTTCAGATTGTGAGGAACTCTGTAGAGTGCAATTCAAACCTGCGTCAGTCTTTGTGTGGTACTGAACATTACGTCCTAACACTCAGCATCACTGTATCATCCTATCAGTTTAAAAGCTCTTGCCTGTTCCTTGTGTTAATGGAAAGGGCTTGAAAGATTTGCAATTCGTATCACTATAGATGGAAAAAAAACTTGTCACAGCTAGTTTTAATTTAAATGCCTTACTTTGCACTGTCCAGGTCCCTGTTCATATACTTTTGCAGTCCTTCAATAGTTTGGAATTGAGAACAGCATTTTAAGTTGACGTCCCTTTGCTACATCCTGATTTTCCTCTGCATCAGTGTTTAATTGTGCATCTTTTTTGTTACTTACTTGTGGACAGTTTGAAAGAATTACTGTGAGGATTTGGGAAATAAACCTGTTTGATTTCAGCCTTCCCTTTCACATATGGAATTGGAACAAAGTCAGTATTTTTCTGCATTTGCAGATGAAGCTCATCAAACACTCCAGGCTGAATTTTATGTGACCACTGCCGAGTGCGGCGGCCCTAAAGGATGGTGGCCCGCATGTGCAGCTTTCACTGCGCGGAGCCGCTGCTATCTTATACCTGGCACCTCATTAACGTGGCCGGGGCACACCGCTCCGCCTCCGATGACGCGGAGAAGGCAGGCGAGCCGTCTCCGGAAACTCGTCCGGCGCCACTGCACAGTCGCCGGCACCATTTTTAAAGGGCTTATAGCCCTAAATGACAAGTTAAATTTTTAAAGGAACAGTGAATTTAAAATTATTAAAAATAATTTTTAAAATCTTTCCAGCCCCTCTCCCACCCTCACAATAGCATTACATGTCATTCCTGCCCTCCTACCCCCTCCCGAAATACTTACCTTGAATATATGACATCACTGAACCCCCTACAAAATTCAGAACCTTTTACCTTTACCCCCTTCCCATCACCCCCTAGACCAATCAAGTAAGTTTGATCCCACCCGCGTCCTCCTGCACTGATGCACTTCCCTTCTCCCCCCTCCGCACGGTGGTGCGCCTCGTTTCCCTGGATGGGGATTCGAAGGCGCGGCAATGCCGACTGCTTGGATGAAGAACGCGGTGGCACTTCCGGGAGGCGACAGGAAAGTCATTAATTCAGGTAAATAAATTAACCTGAATATTTAAGTGATGGTCCCTTCGCCGCGGCCGGTGGGGGAGCGCCATGAGGCCTTGCCGCCAAGATTGGGATGGGCCCTGCCGGCATCGAGGCCGGTGGTGGGCCTAATCTGGGGCATTCTTCATGCCCCTCCTGTCATGAATCCCGACGTTGAAGCCCCTATAAAATCCAGCCCTCCCTGTAACACAGTGATTTGTATGCTGCTGATATGTTATCTGAGAAGGCCAGCAGGAATTGGATTGAATGATGGAGATGTGAAAATGGATGAATATTAAGCATTTTTGTTCTAGACCTTTGGGGGAGGAATTAGGGAATATTTTTGCAGGTTTTTCCTCGGTTGGTTAAATCCATGAGTTAAAGTACGTGATGGGATACATTTTCCTTGGCCAGTCAAAGAAGTTGCTCTGATGGGCTGAATGACCCCTTGTTTTTTTGTTCTGTGACACCTTAAGTTACTGCTCTTGGAAGTAAACAAATAAAGTTTGATAATTTTTTGTTTTTCTTTCTGGCAGATTCTTCTAGCTGGTTTGCTTGGATCTGGCCAACATTGATCCTGTGGTCTATTAATGGAATAATTGTTGTGCTCGTATTTATTAAGATCTTTGTGTATGGGGAACCAGTCACAAGGCTGCATTCCGAATCATCTGTCCTGTTCTGGAGGCATCGTAAGCAGGCTGATCTGGACTTGGCAAGGGTAAGAATGATTCACCATGAATAAGCAAAAGAATTAGGTTTCATGTATCCTCTTTTTTTAAAAAGGCGAAATTGCTTAAACACAGAAGGGTTAACACAAGTACAGATTTAGTATTCACTGAGTGCTGTAAAGCCTGAACCTTTTGCTTGCTTGTTTTCTCTGAAACAAAGTTGAAATTTAAAGTCGCAAAATAAACATAAGCTAAAAAGAAAATTTTCATATAATATAAAAACAAGAAATGCTGGAAATACTCAGCAGGTCTGGCAGCATCTGTGGAGAGAGAAGCAGAGTTAATTTTTCAGGTCAGTGACCCTTCTTCAGAACTAGCAGATATTAGAAGTGTGAAAGGTTTTAAGCAAGTAAAGCGGGGGTGGGGCAAGAGATAACAAAAGAGAAGGTGTAGATAGGACAAGGTCACAGAGTAACCGACCAGAAGGTCAAGGAGCAAAGGCAAACAATATGTTAATGATGTGTTGAAAGACAAAGCATTAGTACAGATAAGGTGTTAACAGACTGAAAACTGAACAGCCACAAGTACAAACGTGAAAAAAAACAGTGGGTAGGCAAACTGAACAAACTAAGATAAAATAAACAAACACCAAAAAAAAAGAAAAAATAACTAAAAAAAAAAGTAAAATGGGGGGCCTGTAATGCTCTGAAATTATTGAACTCAATGTTCAGTCTGACAGGCTGTCGTGTGCCTAATCGGTAAATGAGATGCTGTTCCTCGAGCTTGCGTTGATGTTCACTGGAACACTGCAGCAATCCCAGGACAGAGATGTGAGCATGAGAGTAGGGGGGAGTGTTGAAATGGCAAGCAACCGGAAGCTCGGGGTCATGTTTTCGGACTGAGCGGAGGTGTCCCACAAAGTGGTCACCCAGTCTGCGTTTGGTCTCCCCAGTGTAGAGGAGACCACATTATGAGCAGTGAATACAGTATACTACTTTGAAAGAAGTACAAGTAAATCGCTGCTTCACCTGAAAGGAGTTTCACGTCCTTTCACAGATTGAAGTGCGGTTCTCTGAAAGTCAACACACGCCATATGCTATATCCCCTTTGCTTCATTCAGTTCTCGGCCTTGCTCTTGCATGTAAATTTATTATTGCTGAATTTTCTTTTATTCTTTCATGGGATGTGGGCATTGTTGGCAGGCCAGCATTTGTTGCCCATCCCTAATTGTCCTTGAACTAAATGGCTTGCTAGGCCATTTCAGAGCGCAGTTAAGAGTCAACCACATTGTTGTGGGTCTGGAGTCACATGTAGGCTAGGCCAGGTAAGAACAGCAGGCTTTCTTCCCTAAAGGACATTAGTGAACCAGCTGGGTTTATACCACAATCAATGATAGTAATGATGCCATGAACTGAGATTAGCTTCCAATTCCATATTTTTATTAATTAATTGAATTTAAATTCCAATTTATTTCTTAAGAAGAGAAGTAATGTTTTGAAATCTCAGTGGAAAAATAACAACATTTTCCTCCTTTATTTTATTTCGTCAGGGAGATTTTGCTCAAGCTTCTCAGAACCTCTGGACCTGTTTGAAGGCATTGGGGCGCCCTCTACCTACATCTAACTTGGACTTTGCCTGCAGCCTG
The DNA here is from genome assembly GCF_036365525.1 of Heterodontus francisci. Classification (NCBI taxonomy): domain Eukaryota; kingdom Metazoa; phylum Chordata; class Chondrichthyes; order Heterodontiformes; family Heterodontidae; genus Heterodontus; species Heterodontus francisci. Next base: position 37,817,268 of record NC_090394.1, on the reverse strand, counting down.
ATGTGGAATGTCATCCGGCACATTCTGCAGCGGCTGTGGGTGGGGCGCTGGTTCGCAGTACGGGCTGGAGGCTTCAGGAAGAGCAAGGAGCTGAAGGATGATATGAGAAAGAGCACCCGAGAGGCGGCCCTGGTCTATCACAAGCTGCAACAGCTCCACATGACTGGTGTGTGTTCTGTGCAAAATTGAAAGCCTTTTGAAATGGCAACATTTACACGGCCTGTGCAGTGATCAAAGCAAACACAGTGTTGCTCCAGATTAATCTCTGCAGTTGGTGCTGCAATCATTTTGACAACCAGACAGCGTCAGTAGTTCAGCGCAACACGAGAGAATGGAACTGACATCTAGTTTGCTTCACTGCGTGCTGCATCCATTCGCAAGATGCTAGATAACCTTGAGACTGAGCTGGTAATGGCACTGTTCCTGCAGTCCAGAGTCCTGGTCTGTACTGAATTCACTGGTCTGGGTTAGACTGTCACCTGCAGTGTTGCAGCTGGCTTCGGTAAAGTCCACTAGGGTTCCCCACTCATGTTTACTGTCCAGTGATCCCTGCTAGAAAATGCACATGTCAGGACTGGTTTATTCGTGAAAGAAAGGACTTGCATATATAGTACCTTTCATGACCTCAGGTCCTCCCAAAATGCTCCACAGCCAGTGTAGTACTTCTGAAGTGTAATTACTATTCGAATGTAGGAAACATGGCAGCCAGTTTCCCCTCAAGGTCCCAGATGCAGCAGAGATAATGACCAGATAGACTTTTTTTTAAGTAATGTTGATTGAGGGATAAATGTTGGCTAGGATACCGGGGATAACTCCTCTGATCTTTTTCAAATAGTGCCATAGGATCTTTTATGTCCATCTGAGAGAGCAGACGAGGCCTTGGTTTAACATCTTATCCGAAAGACAGCACCCCTGATAGTGCAGCACTCCCTCAGTACTTGGCCTCCATCCTATGGTTAGCTGATCAGAACTGTACTCCAGATGGACAGCAAAAGGCTTTCAATTCAATAACTACAGTTTGTTTTTTTTAAAAGTGAGGGCATTGATCACTTTTTGTCCTCCATTTCTTTTTGGGTTGCACGCCCCAGACGGCTGGTAGGACTGAAGGTGGACCTTTGTCCTCACAAATGCTTGATGGGCAAGTGACTGATAACTCTGCTCCAGACTTGCCCCAGCTTAGCATCTTCCCATGGCAGCTTCTCTGGTATTGAAGCTTCAGTGGTGTAATCAGGAAGTGGGGAAGAATTCTAACCTACGTTCCTGCTCCCCACAGTGCATTGCACAGCCAACAAATGCATTGCTATTTAAAAAAACAAGTCAGCTAGACAAGTTTCAGAGTGGGAGAACATATCTTTGAAGTATTTTTCCATTATTATAGAAGATAATAACTGTTACCAGGAATTTGTTTTTTTAAAACAAATATTAATAATGTTGACATTCAGACCCTGGAGTATGGAGATACAATTTCAAATGGACCTCAAGAAACAGTGCTACAAACTGTCTCCTGGTGTTGGCTGGCTCTTAAAAAAAAAAGATTGCAGGCTAGTATGAAGTCACTTAGTAGTTTATAGGCCCCCTAGCAGTAGTAGGCTATTGGACAAAGCATTAAAGAAGAAATAATTGGAGCTTGTAACAAAGGCCATGTAGCAACTTTGGGGGACTTTAATCTTCAGAAACTGAACAAATCAAATTGGCGAAGGTAGTCTGGAAGATGAATTTGTAGAATGCTTTTGTGACAGTTTCCTGGAACAATACATTATGGAACCAACTAAGAATAAAGCTATTTTAGATCTGGTATTGTACAATGAGGCAAGTTTAATTAGTAATCTCATAGTAAAAGATCCTCCGGGGGAAAAGTGATCACAACAATTGAATTCCATATTAAGTTTGAAAGTGACACTCTAGTCCAAAACAAGAATCTTGAACTTCAAGCCAATTACATAGGTATGAGCAGAGAACTGGCTAAGGTTGATTGGATAAATAGACTAAAAGTATGGCAGTAAATAAAGAATGGGAAGCAAAGAAACAATTCAAAATGTTCAACAAAAATACATTCTATTTTTTTTTTTTAAACTCAGCAAAAACGATCCATCCGTGGCTGACTAGGGAGGTTAAGGATAGTATTAGATTAAAAGAATAGTAGCAAGCCTAAGGATTGGGACTGTTTTAGAAACCAGCAAAGGGTGACCAAAACGTTGATGAGGGGAAAAACAGAATATGAGGGTAAACTAGCCAGGGCTATAAAAATAGATTGTAAGAGCTTTTGCAAGTATATAAAAAGGAGGGTAGCTAAAATAAACATTAGTCCCTTAGAGGCAGAAACAGGAGAAATTAGCATAACGAATGAGGAAATGGCAGAGATGTTGAACATATATTTTGTGCCTGTCTTCACAGTAGAAGTCACAGATTACATAACAGAAATAGAAGGTAACCAAGGGACTAATGAGAGTAAGAAACTTTAAGTAATTAATATCAGCAGAGAAAAAGCATTAGAGAAACTCAAGGGACTAAAAGCAACAAATCCCTAGGACCTGATGGCCTACATCCAAGGGTTCTAAAAGAGGTAGCTGCAGAGGTAGTGGATGCATTGGTTGATTTTTCCAAAGTGCCCTAGATTCTAGAACGGTCCCAGTGGATAGGAAGTTAGCAAATGTAACACCATTATTCAAGGAAGGAGGAAGAGAGAAAATGGGGAACTACAGCCAGTTAGCCTGACATCAGTCATCGGGAAAATGCTGGAATCTATTACTAAAGAAGTGTTAACAATGCACTTAGAAAATCATAGTATGATCAGACAAAGTCATCATGGTTTTATGAAAGGGTAATCATGTTTGACAAATTTATTGGAGTTTTTTGAGGATTTAACTAGTAGGGTAGATAGAGTATACATGGATTTCCAAAAGGCATTCGATATGGTGCCACACAAAAGGCCAGTACACAAGTTAAGGGCTCATGGAGTTGGGGGTAATATATTAGAATGGGTAGAGGATTGGTTAATGGTCAGGAAGCAGAGAGTAGGGATAAACAGGGCATTTTCAAGTTGGCAGGCTGTAACTAGTGGAGTGCCGCAAAGATCAGTGATGGGGCCTCAGCTATTTACAGTCTATATTGATGACTTAGACAAAGAGACAGAGTAATGTAGCTAGGTTTGCTGACGATACAAAGCTAGGTGGGAATGTAAGCTGTGAGGACACAAAGAGGCTCCAAAGAGATATAGACAAGTTAATCGAATGAGTAACAAGGTATCAGATGGAGTATAATATGGGGAAGTGTCAGGTTATTCAGTTTGGTAGTAAGAATAGAAAAGCAGAACATTTTTTAAAAGCTGTGAAACTTTCAAATGTTGATGTTCAGGGAGACTTGGGTGTACTTTTACAAGGAACACAAAATTAGCATACAGGTACAACAAGCAGTTAGGAAGGCGAATGTCAGTTTGGCCTTTATTGCAAGGGGATTGGAGTACAAGAAAAAGGAAGTCTTGCTACAGTTGTACAGGTCTTCGGTGAGACCTCACCTGGAGTTCTGTGTGCAGTTTTGGTCTCCATATTTAAGCAAGGATATATTTGCCTTGGAGGCAGTGCAGAGAAGGTTCACTCGATTAGTTCCTGGGATGAGAGGGTCCTCCTATGTTGGAGGCTGAGTAAACTTTCTGGAGTTCAGAAGAATTTAAGGTAATCTCATTGAAACATACAAGATTCTGAAGGGGCTTGACAGGGTAGACACTGAGAGGTTGTTTCCCCTGGCTGGGGAATCTAGAACATGGGGGCACAGTTTCAGGACAAAGGGATCGATCATTTAGGACTGAGACAAGGAGAAACGTCTTCATTCGTAGGGTTGTGAATCTTTGGAATTCTGTACCCCAGAGGGTTGTGGATGCTGTCGTGTTGACTACATTTAAGGCTGAGTTGGACAGACTTTTGGTGTCTCAAGGAATCAAAGGATATAGGAAGTGGGCAGGAAAGTGGAGTTGAAGCGGATGATCAGCCGTGATCATATTGAACAGCAGAGCAGGCTTGAGGGGCTGTATGGTCTACTCCTGCTCCTATTTCTTATGTTCTTACTTCCCCTACCCCACCCTCGCCCCTTTGCTGTTTGCAGTGAATCTTACTCTGGATTACAATGGGATTGATCCTGTAATTGACCTAACTGGAGCGACTTGGTAGGAGGGAGATCCAGGACCAGGTCTGTAGTTCAGTGGGTTAAATGAACTACCCACTGTGTTCTGGAGACATGAGACCAGGAATGTTTCCAGTGCTGATTCCTGGGCTCTTGTTCTCTGGGGTGGTTCCCTTGGCTTCAGAGGGCAAAGATATCAGCCAGGATGTGCAGTGGCTCCTGGTGGATGCTTCTCAAATGTGGGTGAGGGCAGGATCAAGCTTGGCTATTATGGCCCACTCAGAGTTAAATAGCCTGTTGACACTCGCTGCCCAGATGTGCACGGAGAGGATGCACCACAGCATGTGTAGAACTGTATCCCAACATGAACCACTGCCTTTGAATGGAGAGTAAAAATAAAACTCTGACTCATTTGCAGTAAAACCGGGCTTAATATATTTGCATGCAGTCTGTAGGTGGGTTACGGAATCCAGAAAGGGATATTGGCGCCAGCATTGCAGCAATAATTTTCACCAAGAATGGAATGCACCCACATGGTTAAAACACAGATGGAACAAGGGAGATAATTTATTTGCTAAATGAGTTTGCCCCATTGGATTATCTACTGCTATTGCATATGTAATACCAGGGCCTTGATTGCCAGCTACTATGGGCTTTATTGGTGAGGGATGAGGTGCCTGCAGCAGACGAATAATTTGTGTGTCAGGACAAAGCATTGCATTGGAGGGCCAGTCTGTAACCTTAAACCACCTGTTTGAATTAAACTGGAATTTTCATCCTCGTACTCCAACCTTAGCAGAGTTGCATAGAGAGCAGCTTTGGAATCCAAGCATCACTGCGTCCCCACACGTACAGTGGTTGGTGGAGATAGCAAGATAGTAACTTGTAAGTTTTTTTTTTAAACAATCTTCCTGTGATCTCCTTGTCATTTTCTTCTGTATTATCTCATTCATGCACGTGGATTTATTAATGGCTGTCTTGTTCCCCATAACACTTAGGCAAACTGGGTGGCAGCCATTTGTCTGCGATTAATATGGCGCTGAGTGCAGTGAACCTTGCTGAATGTGTTGGAGATGCTGTCTCTGTCGCTACCATGGCAGAGATGTACGTGGCAGCAGCAATCCGCATCAAAACTAGCCTGCACAGGAGGCTCCACTTCATGACCGTGAGTTAGATAATTGTGTGCTGTTCTTATCTTTAACTCAAGTTTGTTGGGGTTTTAAAAAAAAAATCCTATGTTGAAGATTTCGAAGCAATAAACACAAAGTTCCAGGTTTGATTCCCAGTGAGTACTGAGCAAGCCAGTCTGTGCAAGGGAACCATCCCTGGCCTAGGCAGAAGAATCAGCCATGGTTCCCACTTCCAGCTTATGTTTGCTATGCATTGTGTCCTTCTGCCATGCATGAGTGTGTGCGGGGAGCAGTAGATGGGGGACAAGGTTAGGTCTGGTTGTGATGCTCCTCCATAGTTGGCTTACTGATATTGTTCAGACTCTCACATGAACGGGAGACCCATGTGGCCACTTGACCGAAAGGCTGCTGTGTCTCGCACAGCCTTACCTCCGTAAACTTCAGCATCTTCCAGAGAGGAGGACATCTTGCACTATAGATTTGAAGATAACTCTGCATCCAGCCCCATCACTGCTGTCAAAAGTGAGGGGTAAGGGGACCAGGTAAAGCACACCTGGAAGGTTTAGGAGCTAACAGATATTGAAAGGGAAAGAAGTGAAAATAGGCTGGGGGTTTGGGGTAGGGAAAGATATGCAAGCAAGTAAGGAGTGACGTAGACATAATTAGAGAAAAAAGGATTGTAGCAGCAACTGGACGGATCTTGAGTGCAGTGGGGATGAGGTTTGACTAAAGATTGGAGATGTTTTAAGATCTGGGTAGTTGAGAAAGAAAGAAGACTTTTAAGAAGGACCAACTTTGAGAAATGTAAACTAGTAGATGGGGGAAATACCAAAAATATGACTTTAAAGTTAGAGAGTAGGACCAGAGAACAAAACTTTAAATAACTGGAAAGTAAATTTAAAACCTGTATTGAGAAGAGCTGCTTTACTCAAAAGTAATGTGCCAGGGAAGATAATGGAGAGAAAAATATTAGGGATGTTCAGAATGTAGTTGGGGGAGTTGAGGATCTGGAGGGATGGGAGACAATTGACTAATTGGCTTTTCTCATCCATTTTTTAAAAATCTGATACTTAGTGATATTCAGGTAAATATTAGACATTTTGTACTGAGTTATGTGAAAGAGGATCCTCTCTATGGCAGAGAGTTAGAACTAAGCCTATTTGCCTCAAAGAGACAATGACCTTTCTCGAGTCTGTGACTGATGTATTTCTTGAAACGGGCCCCCGCTGAACGTTTTCGTCCCTTTTTTTTCAAATGCTAAGCAACCTGCAAGTGGCATTTAAAAGACAAATGTGCAAAGTAATCCTAAAATGTAAAATCTGAATACAACAGCTGTCAAGTGCTGCACAAAATGCTTGCCACCTGTACATGTGTAAGAGCAGCCACTGCACTTCAGGGTGATCCATTCTGTGAAACCGTTTAAGAGGCATGATGTGACACTGAATAAATATATATCTTTCTCGATTACATGTGTTAAATAGCACATGGGTTCTCATACATGCACAAAGGAAAAACAGCAAATGCAGCAATAATAGGTTTGAGCTGTAACTGGAGGATAGCAGCTGCGCAGCAGATTAGGAAAGTAAATTGAAATGATAGCACACCACAAGAGTAACCTGCTTGTCTGAGAGAATGGTGCTCCCTCTACTGCCTCCATCTGTCTCTTGGTACAGCTGTCAGTGCTGTACTGTTTCTGTCCAGCCGAGGGAGCCAGTGTGCACATTTTACCTGCCTAGATTGTGATGGTGAAGTAAAAGCAAAATATTGCAGATGCTGGAAATCTGAAATAAAAACAAAGTGCTGGAAATACTCAGCAGGTCTGGCAACATCTGTGGAAGGAGAAACAGAGTTAATGTTTCAGGTCTGTGACCTCTTTTTCTGTTTTTATTTGTAATGGTAAAAGTTCTGTTTTACTTGGAAGTTGAGCTTTCCTACCTGTTGGTTAAGATTTCTGACTAGCCTAGCGGGTTTGTGTGTTAGAAGTGGAAGCTCTTATTTTCTCGGCTACATCTATTTAATGTTTTGGAAGAAATCTTTTGTTTATGTGTACATAAACTATCAGGTGTACTGCCATTCCTCCCTCACCCCACCTCACAGCCCCACCTGCTGTTGCCTAGTATTGAAGAGACCTTCTCCCAGACTGTGACCAATCCTTGTCAATGGATAGATGTCATGGGACTTGCAAGGCCTGGTAAAGATGCCTATCTAATTTCATCTCAACAAGCTTTCCCAAGTGCTGGCCTCTGCTGAGTGCCTCCCTGGTTAGAGTTAGGAGCTCAGCAGAAGGTGGGGAATTAAACAACACATCCCTCTATTTTGCAAAAAGTGGCATTGTGGCAGAGGAAAGCAGTAAAAGATTCCCTGTAGAGACCTCCAGCAAAGTGGTTAAAGAAACAATCATAATTACAAAGAGAATGGAAGGTTTCACTCCTCATCAAATGCTGCCTGCTAGATTACAGTGTTGTGGAATCTAATATGGAGAGATACATTGGGTACATGAGAGTTTCTTGTGTAATTCAACATTTTAAATTTTGTTGAGTTCTCACTGAAGGCACTGACATATACTGGGGTGCATTTCTAAAGATATTAACACTTCATGAGTGAGTTCAAGCAGAGAATGCCAAGAGGCACTCAGCCAAGGGATGGGTGGTAAAGCTGCACATCACAGTTGAGGACTGTCTTATGTAAATAAGGGCACTTTGCGGCAGATGTTACATGATCGTAATCTGGAGCAGGAGCCTTGACTCACTTTCACTGACATTTAAGGAGGCTATTTTCTGTGTTTTTTTGATTAATTTGGTTATTATTGTTCCTGATATTTAAGATTTGTATTTATCGTTCTGTTGCAGCGCTTCTTCCTGAGCAGTGCCAGACAGATCTGCCTGTCCCAAAGTGGTACCATACCACCTGCAATGAAATGGCTGTGCCACCCTCTAGGCCATAGATTCTTTGTTGATGAAGACTGGACTGTAAAAAACACTCCTAAAGACAGTATTTACAGTGTTACCGGAAATTCGGGTAATGATTTTATTTAAACAGAACTTGCTGGAAATACTCAAAAGTCAGGGACAGAGAAACAGTTAATGTTTCAGGTCGATGACCTTTCATCAGAACACATTTTGATTCCATTTGTTGGCTGAGCAATGAGTTCGCTGTAAAGCTGTGAGTCACGCAACCGGAGTAATAACCCCTGGAACTTTATTATTCGCATATTGCTTCTTCCTGGTTCCCCCTGCCCCCCACCCTCCACTTCCTTTCCTGAAGGTCCTGACTCATGTTGGGGTACTGTTCCATAGACTCCAACAACCTTCTAGTAGTTTACCTGGGCAGCCATTCATGTGTACACCTCAGTAGTGAGTGGCATCAGGTTATTTAGGTGTGAAGATTACCACAGCTAAGCAGGATCCTAGCCTGGCTGATGTCCACACTCGCACGTATAGACACACAGACACACGCAGAGCTTATTGGGACAGGAATGTTAGCATGTGAGCCGCTGTACAATCTATTTACTATTGTAATTAAATAAAATATTGTCATATCTTGTTTAATTTGGTATCCGAGTGAATAAAGAACGACAGAATTAAGACTGTGTGAAAGAAGTGGGGACAAATATGCAGCCCTGGAAATACAAAATTTATATCCGTAACAACATCAACTTGCATTTATGTAGTGGCATTAACCTAGAAAATGGCCTAACGCCCCTTGCAGAGAAAGTATAAATACAAAAGGAGCAATCGGCAGGGACGGGGAGATTAGAAGGGTTGATTGAAGGTTTTCTCCACAAAGATCAGCAGCAAGAACTTGCTACCCACTATCCTTGAAGTATCAGCCACAGGATTTTGTGTTATTCAATGTGTAACGCAAAGCTGTTTATTTTTCTCTTCTAGTTGATCCATTGGCTCAGGTGACTCAGGCTTTTCGTGAGCACCTGCTGGAAAAAGCGTTATATTGCATTGCCAAACCAGAGAACAGCAAGCCAGTTACGGGAGAGGGAGGGTGAGTAACTATTATTACAGTTCATGCAATCTGCTGGTGTGCTGCATTGTTACACATTGGAGAGAGCGGAAGAGAGGATGTTAGATGAAAAATAAAAACAGCAGCCCCAACAGTTTCTGAAAAGTGAAAAGCTGGGTCAATGTTATAAGACTTTTCAATGTGTATCTCATCAGTTTCTTAGATACAGTAAGCTATAGTAAAGGTTCAATAAACCGATTTCTGGCCAAACTGCCTGTCAATATGCACAGTCTTGGCTCATGCATGAAGAATGGACAAAGTAGCAGAGAGCTGCCAGTGGTGTTGGAAACATTCCCCAGCAAGAGTCAATGCCTTCATGCATTAGCCGGGCATTGCTTGTGGCAACGGTGGGAGGCGGAGCACCTGAACACCTTATACCAGTGATTTTAACCAAGGGGCGCAGAAGTCAACTCTAGTCCTCTTTATTTGTCTCAGTCTAGCTGAGATCAGCAAATTCAGCATAGCCTTTCCTGCTCGGTATGACTCGACGCCCTGCCTTTACCTGCTGAGTTATCAGGAGAGGCTTGTACCTCCTCCCAAACATTGTTTCATATCAGTATGCTCAGTTTAGTATCAGTATAAACCCTTTTGGAGTTTTGCTGTTGGAGTTTGTACTTATGTTGCAGATGCCATATGGTCACTGAGACTTTGCAGCATGTGAAGGCAAAGAAAGGGTGTTTCTTCATCTGTCTCTCAATTTTAGATATAATAAATAGCAGGCTGAGTGTTTTAGAGAAGAATAATGCACTGCTTTAGAGATGTGACACTCCTTGTATATATTATGTAATAGCACTATTGTGCGAATTATATTATGTGCTCAGTTTTACAGAAGTTTAGCAGTCTAGTCTTTTTTTTATACAGTAATTCAGTAACCCTGTGTATATATTAAATGTTCTTGCAGAATACAGCAAGATCCTGTGTAGGTGTTTATTATTTTACCCCAATTTTCTGTCGCAGTGAATTCTCGGACGCTCTGGAGTACTTGCAGTTGCTGAATGGTTGCTCTGATGCTGCTGCAATTACCACGCAGACCTTTGCAATTGGCTCCAGTATGGCAACTGTCACAGGTCAGCCTCCACACTTCTTTCTAAAACATATATTGAAATTCATGGCTCTTGGGTGGCACCGGACTGATTACAATTTCATTTCATCTATTGTGGCACCAAGCCCTACAAATCAGGAAAGTCCCCATGCTACAGTTACACTCCTAATTTGCCGAAGAGTCTATTGTTCATATGTGACTCTATACAGTTAATATTGGCAGGCAATTTGACATTGGATGGCATCAGAGCCCATGCCTGATCTTATCCTCGTGTAATGTCTATATGCACACACCTTCCAGCAGGAGATAGCAAATAAAAATGTTTGAATTTATTTTCTGGCCTGGACATTGATGACAATTGTTGCATCCCAATCATCACTCGACCTGAGATCAGCTAATTCCACACAAAGTAGGTTTGAACCTATTACCCTCTGGTCCGTATGGCTTCGTACCACAACAGGCTTTGCTAGGTCTGATGATATTAATGCTGTCTATTCATTGTATGTACAGGCACTGATCCAGTAGCGAAATGGTGGGCTTCCATGATTGTAGTTGCTATCAACTGGCTGCAAGGTGATGATGAGGCAGCGGAACGACTTTACTCCGTGGTGGAATACATGCCAAAGTCCCTGCATGCAACAGAGTAAGTGTCACCACCTGAATGCTCTCCATATAACCTCTTTTTATAGTACATTTGCTCAAAATATCTTAAACTATGTTGTTTTAGTTGAGGATCACTGGGTCATCCAAACTGATGCCTTGAATGCTTCACATTTCCACAAGTTTAATGTTCATTGTGTATCAGTTGTTTAATTATATGCAGGTGGAAGGTATTAACTGGGATCTTGAGCACTTAAAAGCAGACTCTTACTGAAACTGGGAAGGGTTTTGAGGAGGAGCTACATGTTAGTAATCCTTTTACTCTACAATAAATGTGAGACTGAGGAAAGATAGGTTCCAGCATTATCCTTGCACAACAAGCTGTCTGGAATTTAACATCTAAGATCTAAAATTTTGTATGAGGTGGGTCTGAATCAGCACAAACTATGCTGCGCCAAAGGCACTTATTAAGCTTATGTATTGCTGCAGCACTGGGTTCCTATTACTAAGTGGACCTCCAACATTATTGCTGTTAGAATTTCTTCTAGGGTCAGAAATTCAGTATTACTGAGTGGGATTGGAGGGAATGCTTGTGTTCTCAAATTGAATGGGTGTCAGGGGAAATAGTCACCTGTGATCTGTTAGGAAAATCGTCCAAATTATAGACAGCTGATCCCTTTGCAGCAGACCATCAACTTTGTTTATAGTTTGCCAGCTAGCAATGATAGTTTTGATTTTTTTTTAAATCGCTTCAGCTTCATTCTTGAAAACACTAGAAACTACATGGACATTTTTGTTTAACAGGTTAGGGCAGTTGTCCAGTTATGTAATGCAAGTTACATAATGGTACAAATACAGGTGGGGAAAGGAAATTTGTTGGTTAAAAGTATTTCCTGTATGATTAGAAGCCATCATTTCACCCCCGAGAATGTCACCTTAATTTGAGTAGCTATGTTTCCTTTAAGGTTTTTCTTGCTATTAGTGGTGCCCCTTTCAAAACAGGCACTTGGGTTTAGTTAATTAAGAGGAACTATGGTTGAATCAAAAGAGGCTGGCCTTGCTCCCTAGCGACTGGAGTGCATCATCTTATCCGGGAATGTTATTTTAATTTGGTAAGTTTCCTTTAGTTTTGCTTTTTTGTCGGTTACAATTTATTAGTGCTGCCCCTTTCAGAAGGGGGCACTTATTACCTCTTTTAATTGATAAAGATCTGCATTTGGTTTACCTAAAAAAAAAAGATAGAAAACATCGTTTGAATCTTGTTGACGGCATGGAGCTGGGCAACTGAATGTTTAATTTGTATACTTTCCATAGGCTACCCGTACCAGCTGAACATAAGTGATATGCCGTCTCCAGTAGAGTTTATTGTATGCACGCATCTGCATTATTAGTCGTTGGCTCCTTGGAAATCTTGCCTAATTCTTGAGCACAAATCTTTTGCAGGAGTCAGTTGCCAAAAGCAGCACTGTTTGCTTTCAAGGGCATTCGTGCCATGCTGGGTAAACAGGACAGCAGCCAGATGAGTCTCGTGCATTGTGAGAAGGCCAGTGGACATCTGAGGGACAGCCTCAACATGACATCTCCCACCAGCAACAGTATTGACAAGGTAGGGGGGGAAGCCTTGGACTCCTAGTGTATGTGAGGTAGGTGACTACAATGAAAGCAGAGAAATTACTGAACATACTTGGTTTCTAGTGCTAACATTCTTCTGGGGGGTTGGTGAAACCTTGCTGTATGTTTTTTGTATACTGCCTAAATATCCTGTTGGCATTATGACAAACTTATCAGCTTTCTATCTAATTAACACCCCTGGCCCAAAGAAAAAACTGATCTCTCCAGGCAATCTAATAAAAAAAAAGCAACGTTTTTGTGTTATTTATCTGGGGGCATTTGTTGCCCTCTTTTTAAAATTTTTCTTTTTTCCTTAACTCCTCCGTGTACAGGCTGCTCCCAGTCTGGCTGCTAAGTATTGTCAGATTGCTTGGGTGTGACTCAGCCTTGCACTCTTCCCTCGCCCCCCCCACCTGTTGGGAGACGGCCTCTGCTCAACACCTTTCCGTTTAAGCAGCTTGCAGTTTCCACTTAGGAGCGAGTGCTCCTTGTTTACTGATGAGTTTAGGTACGAATGTATTAGAGAGTGTTTAGTGTGAGATTAAGCACTCGCATTATAAATTACTTATTCCCTAATGTCTTGTATTTGCTGCACTTAAAATATTTTAAAATCTGTCTTCACTTTCCTCTGGAGTATTTCTGCAGCTGATGATGCGAGTACATTTTCATCTGAATTTCGAGTGAAAGAGGACAATGCTGAGGCAGGGAGGAAATCTAATCTCAACAGGAGGTGTCTGCCTAGAAATATTGTTATAGTTTATCCATGCCAACCAGGAGCTGCTATGCTGTGATTTTTAAAGCAGTGCCAGGTGTATCTTGCTGCTGTGCAGTAAGCCCAGAATGCTGTGAGAAGCACTCGGCACTCCAGTGGGCAATGAAGGATCATAATTCAGTTTTCGTAGGCAGCTGCCTTCCCTTTCCATTCCCCACCCCCGACCGCCACCCCATCCCCAATTTAACACAATTTAATATCTTTGTTCCAGTTAAACACTGCCTAGACTCAAGTTAGAATTCTGGCAGAGATTCAAAAGGCAGTGTGCTTCATACATGGGATGAGGGAGTTAGGCAGTTACTGGCATTCCTTAGAGTATAATGTGCTTTGAATTATATTTTTGTATATTTTGAGCCAGTGGTTTTTCAGATAGGTGTGTTCTTCAACCTTCTCATGTGCCACATGCTTTTTTTCCTGGCTGAAGATGCTGACATATGCTGAACTTTGGTTCCACAGGTACTTTCTTGATACATAGTCCAAGGTCACTGTTCAGGTGTGAACAAAGATAATAAGCAGCAACAAGCTGTTCAAATAGGGGGGACATCACCATGCAGTCTGATCCTGTCCCCTCTGTAATGTGCACATGTATAACCAGCAGAGGACATGATCAGTGACACGAGCTTGGGAACACTGAAGTCAAGCATAGCACTCCAAGTGCTGTTGCAGCTGAGATCAGCTAACTTGGCATTTACCGGAGAGTGAACCTGGGACCTTCCTGATCTGGATAGCTCAATATACATCACAGCCATCAGTTACAGTCACTTTCAGCTTTTCTGAAGTGGAGGAGAGGGGAGTAAGCTTTGCTTAAGTTACCTCCATTTATATTGCTGTTTGGCATGTAATGCAAATCGGCTATGCTTTCTGCACTGGCTGGGAGAAGCTTTGACCTTTAGTTTATAGTTGATTTCTACCCTAAAGAGATGCAAGAATGGCAAAGGTATGCAGTCAAGGCCACTATATATTTACAGTCATGTATCTTTTATTCTGTAGTAATAATGTAGCTTTTTTTCCTCCCAAGTTTTTCGAACAAAGGGAGAGGAGGAAAATGTTAAGATGTAGAATCCATTTAGAAATGGTCAAAATGCTCGGTGCATTTTCTTTTGCCTCATCAACCTACTGCTGAATGAATGGCTGCAGCTGTGGTGCATTGTAGTTGCATTGCATGTGTGCTTGATGTGCAATGCACCTGCAATGCAATACAGAGCCAGGCCCTGACACCAGTTCTACAGAGCGTCTGAGAGAGAAAGCTGCAAACCTTAAAATTAGAGCTGACCAGTGTATTGTGATTGAGATGTATTGTTTTGAGTGGTCTATTTCTGCAGTTATTAATCACTTCCCCTCTCTGTTGTCTGTCTGTCTTTTTCATTCTGTGTGTGTGTATATATTTTTTTATATATATATATATATATATATATATATATATATATATATATTCTGTTCTCTCATCTCCCTTGTTGGGTTCCTTCTGCTGGTTGTCAACTGCCCTGAAATAGACAACTTGCATGTAGAGAATTGTAGCTGCAATCTTGTGTCCCCACTACCCTATAATGGACCCTAAATCAACAGCTTTTTACATGTGGGGCTTTAGGATTATGCTGAAAATGGTTGTGTTAATTGACTAAAAGTTTTCAGTAAAGCAGCTATAAACTATGATAAAGTTGTGGGAATATATGAAACTGATTATTTAGGAACAGCGACTAAATAATTGGGGCGAATTAAGATGCCCTTATCACTTCAATTACTGCATCAGCAAAGAGGTTGTGTGACTGAGATAGTCTATTCTATTTTTCAGGCAGTGCAGCTCTTGCTGTGTGATCTCTTGCTCATCACCAGAACCAGTATGTGGCAGCAACAGATCAATGTAAATCAGCCTGTGAGCTGCATGCACCAGGCATCCCCATTAGAGCTGAGAGGCTTTCAACAGGATCTTAGCAGCCTCAGGAAGCTGTCCCAAACTTTCAGACCTGCCCTCCGTAGGGTAAGTAGGTTGTGCGGTGGTGTTTGGGGGGGGGGGGTTGGGTGGAATTGGAAGGATTTATTTTTGAGGGACTGTGTACAAATCAAAGAAGTAGTGCTGGATTCTGCAGTATAATTGTGGATTGTGATCAGTGATCTTCCAATGGTTGAATTACTGGCTGCTCTTGGCTGTGGTACTGAGGGGTGAAATACTCAGTGGAGGTCAAACACTATCTACAGGGGAAGGAAAATCACAGAGAGGCATCCTAAGAAGCCTATAATCAGAGCACTAATGGCAAGTGCTCCGTTGGAAGCACTCACTTCTATGTCAGTAGGTTGGGGTTGATGCCCCACTTGAATGGAGAATATAATCTCAGCCAACACTTCATTGCCATGCTGAGGGAGTGCTGCATTGTCAAGTGCCATCTTTTGGATGAGACACTAAACCTTTGCCCTGTTCATCTGTCCAGGTAGATGTTAAAGATGCTGTGGTCTGAAGAGCAGGGGAGTTCTCCCAGTGTTTTGGCCAACACTCCCCCTTCAGCCATCACCATCAAAAAACGATTTAATTGCTCTGTCATCTCATTTGCTAATTTTGAGATCTTGCTGTGCATAAAATTGCTGCCAAATTTGCTTACCTTACCTAACAGTGATTACACTTCAAATCAAAAGTAATATTCTGGATATGAAACCCTTCACGACATTATGATTAGGAGCTTCTTTACACACAGCACCTGGTATTTATATAGTGCTTTAAATGTAATAGAATGTTCCAAGGTGCTTCACAGGAACATTATAAGGCAAAATATGACACTGAGCCACTGTTTGCATCCCCAGGTAGACCACCAACAAACCAAAATATTCAAATCCACTGACTGACCCCAATTTAGGAAACAAAACAAACAAACGGATAAGATTTCACTTTTATAAATTTTAGTTTAACAATCAAACTAAAAACAACATAAATTAAACATGAATTAACAGTTAAATCAGGGTCTTATAATATATTAAAGATTACACATTAATTATCAAATGCAACAAAGATAGGACTGCTCAGAGGAATTGTAAGGGCTGTCAGCAAGAGGGCACCAAACAGTCCCAAAGTACATCAAAATCAGGAACTTCCTCAGTTAGTTTTCCAAGTCCTGTCCTTCAGGATGCAGATATAGAATAATGTGCCATCGATAGTGAGTGATGCAGTCTTCCCTTTGACAGTTTGGTCTTGTCACTTCTCACCTCAGCCTTGCCCACAACTGCTCTGATGACATGAATCCACTGATAACTCTTTAAGTCATTGAAGACAGCTGCTGTAAGTTATATTCACCAGTGGTCAGCTCTGAATCCAGTTTCTTCAACCTGTAGTCTGGTTTTTTTTTTTAAAAAACAACTGCCAATAGCTCCCATCATGTCTCTTTAAAACAACAGATGGCTGCTTTTGCTTCCATCCATTGCAGAGTATTCTTCTAAATTGAAACCTGAGTTTCAGTCACATGTCTCTGGTCGCACCTCTGATCATAAGACTGTGTGTTTAAAACTAGTTAGGGCCAGGTTTGTCTTTCCCATAACTCTCTGGAGCTTTCATTTTCAGTAAATGACTATCTCAGAATAAAACCGCAAACTTTGAATCCAAAGTCATAGCACCAAACAGTCTCCCCTTCAACAGTAAAATAAAAGCAAAATACTGCACATGCTGGAAATCTGAAATAAAAACAAGAAATGCTGGAAATACTCAGCAGGTCTGGCAGCATCTGTGGAGAGAGAAGCAGAGTTAACGTTTCAGTTCTGATAAAGGGTCACTGACCTGAAACAACCTCTGCCTTGCCCACAACTGCCCTGATGATCTGGATCCACTGATAACTCTCTAAGTCATTGAAGACAGCTGCTATAAGTCATATTCACCAGTGGTCAGCTCTGAGTCTAGTTTCCTCAACCTGCAGTCTGTGGGAGACTAGCCAGGAGTTCATTGGAATAGTCAAATCTAGAAGTAACAAAGGCATGGATGAGGGTTTCAGCAGCAGATGAGCTGAGGCAGGGGTGGGTTCCAGAGACCTTACTGAGGTGAAAATAGGCGGCCTTAATGACGGCGTAGATTTGTAGTCGGAAGTTCATCTCTGGATCAAATATGACACCAAGGTGGTGAATAATCTGAATCAGCCTCCGACAGTTGCCAGGGAGTGGAATGGAGTCAGTAGTTAGGCCGATGTCAACCGTTTGGACTGGTGTGTGTTGCAAGTAAGTAATGTTGCAGAAAAACTTGGCATCTCCTCCTTCCAAACCAATTTTTAAAATTGAGCAAATACCTTTTTTGAAAATAATGCTGTGCATTAATACTTGAGCATTTTCTATATGATAGGAAAGACATACATATCTAGGGAAGGAGTTAATGCAATTCAGAGAATTTTTTGATTTTAAGAGAGAGCACTAATTTGTAATTGATTTAACAGTGAGTTAATGGTGAGTTACAGAGCTAGTAAGGGAATCAGCTGTGACTCAGTGAAAACAAAACACGAATCAACAGTCGGAATCAATTGTTTATCGTTATATATTTTTTAACAATAAATTCTATCTAACTATAAATTATAATCAAACTAAAAGCAAGTAGCGAGCAATACTGTTGCTGTGGCAAGCTGCCAGTACTACATCTTCCTTTTAGGTTGAGGTTGCTGTAGCTTGTCGCTGCCTTAATCCTGTCATTTGGTCTCTTAATCTGGAATAACTTTGTTTATTAATTGGATCTTGTGCTGGAAGGAATCCAGTCCGCAGTCAATGTCTAGATAGATAGCACTAGAATATTTGGGCAGACCCTGGTGTATGATCCCAGTAAGGAAGAAAAAGACTTGCACTTGTATCGTGCCTTTCACGACATCTCAGGCTGTCCCAAGGCACATTACAGCCAATGATCTACTCTTTTAGTGTATTCACTGTTTTGTATAGGAAATGCAGCAATTTGCACACAGCAAGCTCCCACAAACTGCAATGTACTAATCACCAGAAAATTTGTTCTAGTGATGTTGATTGAAGGACAAATGTTGGCCAGAACATCAAGGATAGCTCCCCTGCTCTTGGAATAATGCCTTGGGATCTTTTACATCCAGCCGAGATAGCAATGGGACCTCGATTTCACATCTCATCCAAATGACAGCACCTCCTAAAGTGCAGCACTTGCTCAAGTCTATAGTTTGTGAGAGGAAAGAGGCTCCACAGTTGTGAGGTTTTGGGAGAAAATGAGTTAGAATTGAAGATGGTGTAACGAGTCCTAATTTCAATTCAGTGATGATGCAGGGAGGAGGAAGAAGAGAGTTATTTGGAACTGAGGAGGAACAACAAGGATGTTCAGAGGTGCACAGACCACAGTAATTTTGATTAAAACTTAATGTTTTATTTATTTTTCAGGTGTTTCTACATGAAGCCACAGCTAGGTTAATGGCAGGAGCCAGTCCAACCCGTACTCACCAGCTATTAGACCGCAGTCTCAGGAGGCGGGTCACAACCCCAGTACCCAAAGGTGGTAAGTAGCAGCATTTAGAGAGCAGTTATTTTGGGCTTTCTAATCCAATTTGTTACACCCTGTCTTCAAACAATTAGGTGTAAAAGTTAATCTCCACCTTTCAAATCAGTAAACTATAAACTGATGAATGTTGAAGTTCATCATTTCTTTGAGCATGAACACCATATTGTCTTTGTAACAAAGTTGTTTAGAACCAGGTGCTCAGCCTCTTGGGCTGCTGGATTGTCAGGTGTTCAGAAAAGTTCTTCTACAAAAAGGGTCATAAGGATGATGCTTGTACAGTGGGACTCTACCTTGTTCACTGTTTGCCAGTCTGTACAGTGCTCTTTTCTCAGCTCTTGGTGAGAGCAGTTTGCAGCCCTGCAGTACATTTCTCAGATGGCTGTTTTGTGTCCAGGCTCACCCATTAAAATGTCAGAAAGCTGTTGAACCATGGAGGGTATCACAATTTCACCAGAGGTCCAACAAGATGATCAGTGGAGGGAAACTTGGCTGATTTTTCTTTCTGTCTGCTCCCTGGTCCAGAGGCACTGAGGACAATTGTACCCAGCCTTTTGTGGGAATTGTTTGAAGCAAGGACCTCCCTGCTCTCTCTGGCTCAGTGCCCCGCATGGCTCATTTGTCCAGCAAGAGAGCTTCACTTATTAATCAACTGAATGATTGATTCTCTGTGCTTCCCCATGCCCATCACCACCCCACTCAGGGTTGACTGTTTGCTCATTTCTACATTACCTGCTCTGTTTGACAGGTGAGACTGAGACACACCCAGGCCAGCGGGAGCATGCCGAAGCTCTCCTGCTGGCATGTCGTTACCTGCCTCCAAGCTTCCTGTCTGCACCGGGTCAGCGAGTCGGCATGCTGGCAGAGGCAGCCCGCACACTGGAAAAGATCGGCGACAAACGGACTCTCCATGACTGCCAGCAAATGATCATGAAACTGGGTAGCGGCACCACAGTCACCACGAGTTGAAGTGGTTGTATTGTGTTTTTTTTTTAAAAAGACCCCACCCCACACTTTAAGAGCATTGTGTATGCGCGCCCCCCAGGTGAAGCAGCGCTGCCCTTTTTATTTCATATTAAAATAATGACATGGTCAAATAAAATTTGTATTTTCATAGTTTAAAACTGTACATATAAAAATATTTATAATTTTTTAAAGACAAAAGTTGGGATGCAACAAATTCATTTTTGTAGAATTAAAAAGCACTTGTCTCTGTCGAAGCTTAGCTTCCCTTCTAATACTGCATCAAATGATAAAGCCTGTATTCTGTGCAATATACTTTTATATGATTAAAATAACAGAATTATGAGAAAGAAAAACTTCCTTGTGTTTCTTTTTGACACTAAAATGGTTGCATGCACGAAAGCAATTCTTTTTCAGAGCTCTTCGGATTTTTTCCTTGTTCTGTAGTTTGTAGGGATGGGGTACTTGCAAGCAAACTGCTCATTTTCAGTTTGGCTCAATTAGTTGCACTTTTGCCTCCTGTGTTTGAAACATCATCAGGATTTGAATGCAGAGTGCAAAACTGAGGGTATGCTAGATTGGTGGAACTGCAGTCCTCTGGATGAGGCATTAAACTAATAGTCTGAGTAGAGATGCAATCAGGAAGACATTAAATGCCTATTTGCAATATTGTGATAACATTGTCATCTGTGCTTGTTTCCTAAATTGGGTTACTCTTAGTGTTTCAGGAGGCTGTGTATTATTTGAACAAAACCCTACTCTTGTCAAATTTCCTACCCTAATTTGAACCTCTGTTGGATATGCTGCATAGTCAGCCAACTGTCTGGGATTAGACCACTAGAAATTAGCTTGTAGGCCAATGCAATGCTGTGTTTGCCCCACTCCAATTAAAATCACCTCTAACAGTTACATCATTGGAGCAGTCTCGCGAATAGTCTCTGGCCAAATGGTTTTCCATGCTGCATCATTCTATGATGCCAACCATCATTGTAGAAAATGTGCTGTCATTTTAAAAAGTTTTATTTAACATGGACTTGGGAGTACATTGAACTTCTTGTCCCCGTTGAGTCCTGGCATCTTCATCTCTTGAGTTTTGTATCTGCATTAGCAATTCCCTTCATTATTTTGTAAAGTTAGTTTACGTCTCTCAATTTATCTCTCCCATGAGGCTGGGCATAGCCTTTCTTCATCGCTGAATAATCAAAACCCTATAATTGCCTTTGTCGCCTCTCTTTGGTTTCTTTCCACATCTTTTTAAGGAACTGTGACAATGGAGGAGTGGTGCTGGCTGTAGTGCCTTTAGTTTTCAAGGGAAAGACCTGCATGCTCAAGGGAATGGGGTTAATGTGCTGCCGTTTTGGATTTTGCTTCAGTCAGGAACTGGTATGCCATTTGCACACAAGTTGGCCAGCAGCAGAATGGAATAGTCAAGGACCATGCTGCTGCTTGCCAAAAAGCTGCTAATGTAGCACAGAACTTGCTGCTTCTGCTGTGTCAAATTAGTTATGAAGCATTCTCTATCTACTAATATTTAGAACCTATTTTTCTGTTCCATTTCTTCCCACCACAGTCCTGGGATATAATTGCGTGGGTGTCCGCAATCCTTTAATACCTCCCTCAAGTGTCTAGTCGTCATGTTTCAGCCTGGTCATGACAATCTTGTTGATTGGGACAGTAGCCCAGTCCAATCTTCTCACCAGCACCCACTAGCCACACATGTTTGTTTCAGTAGGAGTCACTGAATGGAGATCAAGGAAACCTGGAACAGGATGAGGCCATTCAATTCCATTTACCTGTCTTTGTTCAATAGCTGTTGATACCCTTACCTAACAAAAATTCATCACTCTCAGTCTCAAATATTTTCATTGAGCCACAGCCTTTCAGAGGAGGAAATTCTAAATTGCTACTACAACCCAAGGATGTATCCTGTACCCATTTCGTACCACTCCTGAATCCAGTAACGCACAAAGTACAGGAGAAAAATTAATTACAAAGACCTGTTCAATTATCCCAGTAGGCCAGATGGCTGTCTGCAGCTTTTTATTCCTAAAAAGTGGCATTGCATTACAGGTACATGTACAGTACATTACATTACATTACACATTGAAAGAAGGAGCTTAAAGTTGTGGGTCACTTCCCAATAGGTATCATCTGTGCACTGATAATTGCAGGAAAAATAATTCCTCCCCTTGTTACATTTCCAGAGTTGACATTGGCAGTGTCTCCATGTTGATGCTTGATGGCCTCCTGTTTGTTGTTAAATGACAAAAAATAATTTTGCAAACTCAAAATGATCAAACACTGCCAATTGTGATAATGGAAATCATTACTGCCTCATGATTTATACAGTCAATCTCCTGCAGTACTTGGGTCACACTGGAGAATTCTCCCTTTTTCTACTATATAAAACTGGTCAAATGAAACTTGCAAAAACCCATGGCAAGGCAATCAGCTGTGGCCTTGTTTCAAAGCATATTTCATTACCTACTTTAACAAATTAGACTTTGCTCATCCATGAAGTTATCATTTAATAGCAGACTGCAGGTTGGTATCATTTCCCCACCCCACTCCCATCCTCTCATTCCCTTACAAAACACCTTATATCCCACTTTGAAAGATTATCTACACAGCAACATTTGAGACACTTGATGGTTTGGAGCCCCTTAAGTTATCAGTGTTTACACAGGCATCTTGCAGTTCAGAAAAACTCAAAAACTTATTTATATATGCCTGCCTCCCACCCCCCCCCGCCCCAACCCCTGCCCACACCACCCCCCCCCCCCCCCCCCCACGAAAAAATGCAGCGAGAATTTGATGGGGAAGAACATACATTGACTAGAACAGAGTCAATCTGTTGGTATCCTCTTGGTATTTCAGGTATCTTTCCATTCCTTTAGCTGCACTATTCCACAATACATTCATTGACTTCTTGGTTTGCAGTCTGTATTTAACACCTTGTGTGGTAATGTCACTTGGCACAATGGAGTTTTCCTGCTGTTATAGTGTTTTAGGCAATACGCTCTAAAAGGAGAGAGGGACAAGAAACCAGTTATAATTTATGAATGACTTAAATACAGGAGCATTTTAAGATAAAGTGGGCCATGTGCATACAGGAGAATTGTACCTCATAACACTTTATTTGTGTACTGCATGTAGAAACACAATAAAGCCTGGCTACCAGACTCGAACCCGACTACATGTGTCAGGTTCAGGTCAGGTCTGTGTTCTGCGTCCAGTATTTGGGCTCGGGTCAGGCTGGATTGGACTGGACTGTTTTCTTTCGTATTGTTTTCGTTTTAATGTACAATTTTTTTCTGTTTAATTAATATGTTTGTTATTTTCATTCAGGTCGGGCATTTAAAAAAAATAGAGGACTCGGGCCCGGGTTGGCTATTGTTAGGTCGGGTTTTAATTATATACCTGAGCCAGGCTTTAAAACACAATACCCCAATAAAGTATGGTGTGTTACTGAATCGTGTTCACAGGACTTGTATCCCAATAAAGCATAGAAGAATGTCAGTAACATACTGAATAGATCCCATAGTACTATTAAAATAGCAAGGAAGTTCTCCCAATTAAAGGCCTGCTAGGGTCTGCAAATGAGACCCGACCCAAGCCCGACAGAACCCCATCCAACCTGGCCCGAGTCCTTCCATTTTTTCCCGCACGCAACCCGACCGTCAGTTAACTTACCTTCCGTTTTTCACTTTGTTCCTTACCCACACAAGCTTAAAACAACTGTAGCAAAACCACCTTTAAAGTCCAAAAAGTAAATTAACATTAGAGTCACTTAACTGAGGTGGTGATAGAGCGTGTCCGATCCGGACCGACTCGACTCCAAATGCCAGACCCGGAAATGCGATTCGACCCGAACCCGACACATTGTCTGGTTCGGATCGGGTAGCAGGCCTTTACTCCCAATGATGTGGCCAATATTTAATCCTCCACCAACAGCACTAAAACTTTTTATCTAATCATTGCTGTTTCTGGGATCTTACTGTGTGCAAATTAGCTGCTGTGTTTCCCTACATTACAACAGCAGTTGTTCTGCAGAGTGGAGACCCAAAGGCGACCTCTGAGATCCACAGAAATTTATTTAATGTGAACGAGCATCGTAAAAGGCAAGAGCACAATGCTCCTGTCAACAGTCTGCCCTCAATGTAAAAGAACCTCCAGCCACTGGTACTGTAGTCACTAAGTCCCAGGAGATGCTTCTCTCTGTTAGTACGTTGTCAGTTCATGCATGGAACATAAACAAGGCTGGGAAAAGCTAGAGGTGACCCTGCAGCTCCTGATCTGGAACATTATTGATCTCATCAATGAAGACATTCAGCATTATTACCTCCAATGCCAATTACTGTTCCAAATCTTTGATTAAAACAAACAAAAGTATGTAGAGCACACTAAGTGACTGCATAAAATTCCTATTTTCTACGTAGAGTATATAAAAGTCTGTCACCCATTGGTGAACCTACTGGCCTGTTTGCCTCATATGAACATACGAATTTGGAGCAGGAGTAGGCCACTCAATCCCTCAAGCCTGCTCTGCCATTCAATAAGTTCATGGCAGAACTGATTACTCCACAATTCCACCTACCCCCGATAACCTTCCATCCCCTTCCTTATCCAGAATCAATCTACCTCTGCCTTAAGAATATTCAAAGACTCTGCTTCCACTGCCTTTTGAGGAAGAGAATTCCAAAGACCCATGACCCTCAGAGAAAAAATTTCTCCTCATCTGTCTTAAATGGGTAACTCCTTATTTTTAAACAGTGACCCCTAGTTCGAAATTCTCCCACAAGAGGAAATATCCTTTCCACATCCATCCTATCAAGACCCCTCAGGATCTTATATGTTTCAATCAAGTCGTCTCTTATTCTTCTAAATTCCAGCGGATACAAGCCTAGCCTGTCCAATCTTTCCCCGTAACTCAGCCCACCCATTCCAAGTATTAGTCTAGTAAACCTTCTCTGTACTGCCTCCAATGCATTTACACCTTCCTTCAATAAGGAAACTAGTACTGTACACAGTACTCCAACTGTGGTCTCACCAATGCCCTGTATAGCTGAAGCATAACCTCCCTATTTTTGTATTCAATTCCCCTCGCGATAAACGATAACATTCTATTAGCTTTCCTAATTACGTGCTGTACCTGCATACTAAACTTTTGCAATTCATGCACTAGGACACCCAGATCCCTCTGCATCTCAGAGCTCCGCAGTCTCACCATTTAGATATGTTTTTTTATTCTTCCTGCCAAAGTGGACAATTTCACACTTTCCCACATGATACTCCATTTGCCAGGTCTTTGCCCAGTCACTTAACCTATCCATATCCCTTTGTAGCCTCCTTGTGTCCTCTTCACAGGTTACTTTCCTACCTATCTTTGTCATCAGCAAATTAAGTAACCATACCTTTGGTCCCTTTAAGTTATTTATGTAAATTGTAAACATTTGAGGCCCCAGCACTCATCCCTGTGGTACTTCACTCGTTACATCTTGTCAACCAGAAAATGACCCATTTATGCCTACTCTGTGTTTCCTGTTAGCTAACCAATCTTCTATCCATGCCAGTATGCTATCCCCTATACCATGAGGTTTTTTTTGCTGCAAGAACCTTTGATGTGGCACCTTATCTGGAAATCTAAGTACAATACATCCACTGGTTCCCCTTTATCCACAGCACATGTTACTTCTTCAAAGAACTCCAATAACTTGGTTAAGCATGAATTCCTTTTCACAAAACCATGTTGACTCTACCTGATTGTCTTGAATTTTTCTAAATGCCCTGCTATAACGTATTTAATAATAGCTTCTAACAATTTCCCGAAGACAGATGTTAAGCTAACTGGCCTGTAGCTTCCTGCTTTCTGTCTCCCTCCCTTTTTAAATGAAGGAGTTACATTCCCTGTTTTCCAATCTAATGAAACCTTTCCCAAATCTAGGAACTTTTTGGAAAATTAAAACCAATGCATCAACTATCTCACTAGCCATTTATTTTAACACCCTAGGATGAAGACCATCAGGAGTCAGCGACTTGTCAGCCTGCAGCTCCAGCAATTTGCTCAGTACCACTTCCCTGGTGATTGTAATTCTCTTGAGTTCCTCCCTTCCATTACTTGATTTACAGCTAATTACTTGTATCCTCAATAGTGAAGACCGATGCAAAATATCTGTTCAATTCATCTGCTATCTCCTTATTATCCATTATTAATTTTCCAGACTCACTTTTTATAGGACCAACACACATTTTGTTAACTCTTTTTTAAATATCTATAGAAACTCATACAATCTGTCTTTTTATTTCTAGCTAGCTTTCTCTCATACACTAACTTTACCTTCCTTATCAATCTTTTAGTCCTTCTTTGCTGTTTTTTATATTGTCCAATCTTCTGACCTGCCTCCCATCTTTGCGCAATTATAGGTTTTTTCTTCAAGTTTGATACTATCTTTAACTGTTTTAGTTAACCACGGATGGCAGGTCTCACCCTTGGAATTTTTCTTTCTTGTTGAAACGTATCTATTCTGTGTATTCTGAAATATCTCCTTAAATGTCTGCCACTGCATCTCTATCGACCTATCCCTTAACCTGATTTGCCAGCTCACTTTAGCTGGCTCTGCTTTCATGCCCTCATAATTGCCCTTATTTAAGTTTAAAATACTAGTCTTGGACCCACTCTTCTCTCCCTCAAACTGAATGTAAAATTCAATCATATTATGATCACTGCTACCTAGGGGTGCCGTAACTATGAGGTCATTAATTATTCCTATCTCATTGCACAATACCAGGTCTAGTATAGCCTGCTCTCTAGTTGGCTCCAGAACATATTATTCCAAGAAATTACCCCGAAAACATTCAATGTATCCTCATCTAGGCTACCTCTGCCCATCTGATTTTTCCAGTCTGTATGTCGGTTAAAATCCCCCATAATTATTGCTGTACCTTTTTGACAAGCTGCCATTTTTCTTTCTTTATACCCCGTCCCACAGTGTGGTTAATGTTAGGTGGCCTGTACACCACTCCCACAAGTGACTTCTTGCCTTTATGATTTCTCATCTCTACCCAAACCGCTTCTACATCCTGGTCTCCTGAACGTAGGTCATCCCTCTCTATTGCGCTAATACCATCATTAATTAACAGAGCTACGCCTCCACCTTTTCACAGCTTCCTGTCCTTCCTAAATGCCATGTATCCTTCAATATTCAGGTCCCAATCTATGTCGTCCTGCAGCCATGTCTCTGTAAGGGCTATCAGATCGTACTTAATTTATTTCTATTTGCACTCTCAATTCATCTGTTTTATTTCGAACGCTACATGCATTCAGATACAGCACCTTTAGTTGTGTCCTTTTATTATTTTTGTAACCTCTAGCTTTATCTGTTGATTTACTCATAGATTCGTACGCTCTGTCCCTTCTTGTCAGAGTGTATCATTTCTTATATTAATACTTTTCTCTCTTGCCTTGTCTTTACTCCTTGATTTATCATATCTTTCCAAATTTGATCCCTTGCCCCGAATATTCAGTTTAAAACCCTCTCTACTTCCCTAGATATGCGGCTTGCTAGAACACCAGCCCCAGCATGGTTCAGGTATAGACCGTCCTAACGGTACAGCCACCACTTTCCCCAATACTGCTGCCAGTGCTCCACGAACCAGAACCCATTTCTACCACACCAGTCT
This sequence comes from Heterodontus francisci, assembly GCF_036365525.1. Lineage (NCBI taxonomy): Eukaryota > Metazoa > Chordata > Chondrichthyes > Heterodontiformes > Heterodontidae > Heterodontus > Heterodontus francisci. The sequence continues at coordinate 37,789,876 of NC_090394.1, read as the reverse complement.
TTGAGCAACGCATTCATTTCTCTAACCTTATTTTCCCTATGCCAATTTGCATAGGTGATACCTACATGGACCCCAACGACTGGATCCTCCCCCTCCCACTAAGTTCTTGTCCAGCCCTGAGCAGATGTCCCAAACCCTGCCTCAGTACCACACCAAGCATTACACTGAGCAGTTGTGGGGTAGGGAGCAACAGCTTTATTTTTAATAGGAGTCCTGATGACGAGTTTCCATTTTTACATTATAGCTTTCCTTTAATAAATTTACAGGCGTTGCATGGTAATATTTAAATGAAAAGAGCAATTTGAATGCTGTAGGTTTACATCCTCTCCTGCAGTTCTGTGCTACAAGATCGCCTTCTGTTTACACTGTAATTTTCACTTGGGGGGGAAGGGGGAGACGGTGGGCGGAAGTGGGGCAAGAAAAGCTAAAAGGAAATCGTGCTGCTTTTGATGTCCCCAAACACATTTCTTTCCTACCTTATGCTTCAAGCACTTCATTGAAAAATTCTCCTCACTTAACTGGCAACCTGCAGGGAGAAAGGATATGTGATAAACGAAAAGAATAGTAATTATCGCAGGTCCATCAGTATTTACAACTAGGCAAGATAAAGTAACAGGGTCAGGATAGAGTGATAACTGTGGCTTGGTTGATATCACTTGTGGCTCAGAGTCAGAACTCCAGGGAGTTGAACACAGAATTGAGGTTGGCACACTAACCCAGTACTGAGTGAGTGCAGCACTGTCAGAGATGTTGTCCTTCAAATAAGACATTAAACTGAAGCTCCATCTGCCCTCTCATGTGGACTAGAAAGATCCCATGACACTATTCCAAAGAGAAGCAGGGGAGTTCGCCCAGAGCCATAGCCTATGGTTCCCTAAATATTTTGTAGTACGAGGGCAGTTTTTTTTTCAATGCATGTTCCCTTTAAAATTTTTACACAGCCCCCACCTACGCAGTACCTTCCAGGCTGCTGAACAGCCGTGTATGTGCACAGCTTAGCGGGAACATTAGCCTTAGCCAATACTTATCTCTCAATCAAAGCTACTAATAAATAGATTATCTGTTCATCCCATTGCTGTTGGTGGGAGCTTGATGTGGAACAATTCCTACATTACAACAGTGACTACACTTCAAAAAAAGTACTTCAGTAGCTGTAAAGTGCTTTGGGACATCATGAGGTTGTGAAAGACATTATATAAATGCAAGTTCTTTCCATCAATATGTTCCAGGTTTGCTAAATATTTATTTCTGTTCTGACATGGTATGGTCCCAAAGATGCACAGAAAACATCAGTGTTTAGGGTTTATAAGGTATAGAATGTGTTATTGTGGTTAGGTACAGATCACTTTAATCTATAAGTGTAAAAATGTGTAACCTGGCCAAGAAAAGCAGGCTGGTCTGACCTCTGTACAGAGACTGTTAACTACATTTGCAGGTTTAGGTTTTTAATTGTAGAGTTAATTTAAAATAGAACCTAATATTATAAGATTTTTTGACTATTTCTCAATCATATAGTAGGGAAGGAAGCCATTCAGCCCATTGTGCTCGTACAGGGTCATCAGAAGAGCTATCCAATCAGTTCCACTCCCCATCCACTGTGCTTTCCTAATAGCCCTGTAAATTTTTCCTTTTCAAATCACATCAAATTTCCTATTGAAAATTAAATCTTAAGATTTAAATCTTAAATCTATGTCCTATGGTTACTGGCCCTCCTGCCAGTGGAAATAGTTTCTCCCCATCTACTCTATCAAAACCCTTTATAGTTTAGTTAAACAAAGGCATGGTGAGGATTAACCAGATTTGACAGTCACTGTGAGATGGTGGTCTCCTTACCTGACTCAATGGCACAGATGTAATGGTATTTCTGATTGCACCCCTTGGTGTAGCAGCCCAGAGTGGCACCCGCCTGCTCACATATGGAACACCTCTGCAAAGAAAGAATAAATATAGGCCCTTGCCGTGAATGATTTCCAGGATTATCTCCAATTAATCTTTCTTTTTACAGTGGAGCAAATGGAACTATATTTTACTTTGCAAAAAAAATAAACAAGTTAACAAGCCTTGTTCTCCAGCACTATAACCACCATTCCTGCTAAGTTGTGCAACATGCCTGGAAGGTAAATATCACATATGCATGGCCGCCCAGAAAGATTTAAAGGGACTGCATATTGAAAACAAACTGGCTATGCATAACAACAAAACACTGCCTACAACCATCCAAGAACTCTGTATTCCTCTGACTCTGGCCTCTAGTGTATATGCCACTTCCTTTGTTCTACCACTGGCGGCTGTGCCTTCAGCTGTCTAGGCCTTAAGCTCCACAATTCCTTCCCTTTACCTTTCCACCTCTCTCCCCTCCTTTAAAACACTCCTTAAAGCCCATCTCTTGTTAGCTGTCTTAATGTCTTCTTATGTAGCTCGATGCTAAATTTTATTTGATAATTGCTCCTGTGAAGCACTGTGGAATGTTTTATTACGATAAAGCTGCTATATAAATGCAGGTTATTGTTGTTGCTGCCCCATGGCCCATCTGTAATGCTAATATTTCATCCTTTTGTTCGGCATCCAATTTCTGTCTGATTATGCCTTAGGACTTTTTCGACACAAAATGGGTGATATAAAGTTGTTTCCAACTCGCAAGATCCTACTGTGAGAATTGTGATTTTTTTAGCTGCTCAGTTAGTGCATCAAGAGATGATACATGGGCTGGGATCATCATGTCAGAAAGGTCTTGCAGTCCAAAAGCAGTGATGGAGGAGAAAGATACACTTGCCATCTAGCAGAGAAATAACCCAAAGTGGCTTTGATCAAACTCCCACTGCATGGGTGCAAGAACGGATATATATAGAAAAAATATTTTTTTGCAGTCTCTTGTTGACACCAGATGCCAGAAATTATTTACATCCCTATTTGATCACAAGTTTCATCCCCCACCCCCTTCCCTTATCACAGATACTTAATCAAAAACCAAGGGCCCACTAAACATGACAAATTTAAGGAATCAATGTTGATGGAATGTCCATTTGTTGGAAGTCTTGGGAAAAATATTTGTTGGAAGTACCTAGAAATTAGTGAAACGGCTCCAATTAAAACTACATTTCCTCTGCAGAAAACATCATCTCAGAGGAGGGGAATGGGGAGGGGACTGTAAAGAATAATTAGTTGTAAATCAGTTTGGAAGAAGGCTCAATAACTTTCAAAAGGGAATTGGATAAATATTTGAATGGGGAAATTTGCAGAGCAATGGGGAATGAACAGGGGAGCAAAACTAATTGGATAGGTTTTTCAAAGAGCCGGAAAGGGCACTATGGGCCAAAATGCATCCTTCTGTGCTATATCATGCTATGATTCTGAGGTGGAACAAATGCCTGGCTTTTCAAGGCAAGATGAAGAGAGTAGGAATACATCATCCTGAAACTGAGAAACTGTTAGGACTTAATTTTCCTCCTATTTCTCATCAACATGCTGCCCCTCGGTGACATCATCCTAAAGCACAGCATTAGTTTTCACATGTACGCTGACGACACCCAGCTCTACCCTACCACCACTTCTCTCAACTCCTCCATTATTGTTAAACCATCAAACTACTTATCTGACAACCAGTACTGAATGAGCAGAAATTTCCTCCAATTAAATATTGAGAAGGCTGAAGCTATTGTTTGCGGTCCCCACTCCAAATTCTGTTCCTCAGCCACTGACTCCATCCCTCGCCCTGGCAACAGTCTGAGATTAAGCCAGTCTTTTCGCAATCTTGGTGTCACATTTGAACCCGAGATGAGCTTCTGACCTCATATTCGCGCCAGCACTACGACCACCTAGTTCCACCTCTGTAACATCACCTGACTTTGCCCCTGTCTCAGCTCATCTGCTGCTGAAACCCTTACTCATGCCGTCGTTCCCTCTACACTTGACTATTCCAATGCACCCCTAGCTGGCCTCCCACATTCTACCCTCTCTAAACTTGAGGTCATCTAAAACTCTGCTGCCCCATGTCTTAACTCACACCAGGCTCCGTTCTATCACCCCTTGTGCTCATTGACCTACAATGGCTCCTGGTCTAGCATTGTCTTGATTTTAAAATTCTCATCTTTGTTTTCAAATCCCTCCATGGCCTCACCCCTCCCTATCTCTGTAATCTCCTCCAACCCCACAACCCTGCAAGATATCTGCACTCCTCTAATTCTGGCCTCTTGAGCAATTCCGATTTTAATCACTCCACATTGGCGACCGTGCCTTCAGTTGCCTAGGCACTTAGCACTGGAATACCCTCCCTATACCTCTCCACCTCGCTTTCCTTCTTACAGATGCTCCTTAAAACCTACCTCTTTGACCAAGCTTTTGGTCATCTGACCTAATATCTCCTTATATAATAAAAGCAAAATACTCTGGATGCTGGAAATCTGAAATAAAAACAAGAAATGCTGGAAATACTCAGCAGGTCTGGCAGCATCTGTGCAGTGAGAAGCAGAGTTAATGTTTCAGGTCAGTGACCCTTCTCACTGACCTGAAACATTTACTCTGCTTCTCTCTGCACAGATGCTGCCAGACCAAATATCTCCTTATGTAGCTCGGTGTCTTATTTTATAATGATTGTGTGAAGCGCCTAGGGACGTTTTATTACATTTAAGGCACTATATAAATATAAGTTGTTAATGAACTAACATAGAGATGCCTTTGCACTTCCCATTGGTAAGAGGATTAAACTTAAGAAATTCATTGGAACTCAAGAATTATCGAGGACAGATTAGTCCAGTTTACCACTCAAAAATAACTTCAAAAGTTGCAACACGACTGAATCAATATTTGCCTGGGAAGCGTGAAATAAAAGATTTTACAAACATGCGCATATTATTAGTATAATATATATATTTTTTTTTTTAAAAATATGGCAACTTTGCAACAAGTTGATGCTTCCAGAGGCAGCATTTTTCCCATATGATAATTTGGATTTGATATCTCACCATCTCGCTGGCCATTTCTACAGCCTCCTGTAGACCATACAGCTTCCCTGCAGCCAGGTAGACTCCGCTTGTCCACACAGCACAAGCTCCATGCAACCAATGCTCATGGGGGTCTAGAGGCAGTTCAGGAGGCTGCAGCTCCTCCTCCAAGCCCGGCTTCTTCTTCACCTTCCTTGGCTCAGTGTCTTCGACTGTTTTCTCACAGCAGTAGCAGCTCAGCTTTTTGCACTTTTCTCTTGAGCTAGTCCTAAGCGGGTTCTGATCTTCCACTTCAGTTGCCTTCTCTGGATTGAACGGAACGTTCTCCAAACTGGATGGAAACTTCTCCAGACTGGATGGAACCTCCGGCGTAATACTGAGAGTACTCTCATTGTCTGAGTCAGCAACTTTTGATTCAATGGAGAGCCTATCTTGCTTCTCTTTGATTCCATTCTTTATCTCCAATTTTCCCTTGACGTGTTGGTTCTTCGTTACTGGCGGTATATACTCCTCTGGGTAATATGGTCCAAAAAGGTCTCCGAGCTCCTTGTGATTCTTAGGTCTTCCACATAAGCAGCAGACCAGATAGCCTTGCTTAGCGGAATCTAGCACCACAGGTCCTGGTAACATAGCTGAAGATGTTGGCAATGTCTTGCTGACTGATATAGGGGGCTGTGAAAATGAAGACCTTTTCTTCATCTTTTGGAACCTTGACTGTTCCTCTGGCAACGTGTTAACGATCGTACAGATGGACGATACCTCATTACTCTTCTCAACATGAATATAAGGAGAAAAGGTCTTGGCTTTGTTCTCCGCTCTTGGCATCTTATACGACACGTATTTTAGCCGTATTACTGGTTCTTTAGTTTCCACAAGAGGGAGGTTTCTTCTCTTCAGTTGGTTTTTACGTCTGTGAGCAGCTTTTGTAGTCTTGCTACCTTTGAGGTGCTTTCTTCTCCTTCTCCCACCTCGTCCAGTAGGCCTCTTAATTTTGGAAGTATTCTTGGTTTGTTTGACCTTTTTATTTCCCGTTGAGTGACTGCGCCTCTTCGCAGGAGCAAGACAGCATTTTGGGGGAGTTTGCCACTTCAGCTCCATGACATCCTGAGGATTGTCCAACCCTTCATTTGGACCCGGATCTGAAACAGAAGACAAAACCGAGGAAGGGGAGGCAAGCTGAGGATTATCGTCAGTATTAGTTATAAGCGTTCCCTCTTTCTCTTCTGTGGTTTTTTCCTTCAGAGAAAGCTTCATACTTAGCCTGCCTTCTGCCTCAGTACATTCTGGCTCTACAGTCAGATTTACATCAGTCTTCACATGAATACTGCTCTTCTCCTGAGATCTTGATTCATTTTCCTCTTTGACTCTCTTAGGTGCGATAAGGCATTTTTTATTCAACTCTACCAGAGCAATCTTCGAAGAAGCATCTTTGGCCATTACTTTGTTTTGTTCAATCAATGCCTGATGCACCTCACTGCTGGTGTTTTCAGCAAGTTTCTCTTCTTTTAGGGACAGTATCTCATCCAGGGTCAAACATGTCACATTGCTATCTGAATAATTGCTACAGGCAAATGATTTGGAGTTTGGAGAGGTGATCTTTTGCACAATGGCCTCTAGTTTAAGGCCTCTGCCTTTCCGAGGGGGAAGAATTTTTGTCTTAGGCGGGGTCTTCAGAGAGATAACAGACTGGGTATTACCATCAGTATTTGATGTTTCCCTACTGAGGCTATGTTCCGAAGTTCCTTCACAACTCTCACCTTGGATGCGTTCATCCACCACAGATTGGGCTGCTGGATTACCTTCTGAAGGAGAAGGACCAGGAAGTGTTTGCTGTTTCTCTGTTCTTGTATCATTTGCCTTTAACATTTGATGCTGCCTTTTAGCCGGGATTAGTGAAAGGGAACAGTAACCTTTTCTTTTCAAAGGGTGCGATAAGGGAAACCTTTGGTCCTCCTGTCCCCCCATTCTTAAAGCTGAATTTTGTGCCTTTGATCTCTCAACTGTCATCTCCTCTTCGACATAATTCAATGCATCGTGTCTGGCTGTCAGTTGTCTTTGCGGCCTTGACACCGAAGAGTTATTTCTGGTGGTTAAACATCGACTGGAGACAAGATTGCAGCTCTTGCGTTGTTTTACATCTTTTTGCAAAATCATTCCCTGAGCCCTAGTTCTGGCCCTCAGTACAACAGATTTATATGAATTGGACTCTTGGGTCAAGCACTCATGGCCCTTCATCTGCTGATCTGGGTGAACAGTGTAGGTGGGCCTACTGTGAGGCATGCTGTTGGTCCTGGTCAGGTGAGCTCTCAGATTTGGATTGGAACCTTGCCTTTGGATTAAACACTTGTCTGAGTCCGAGTGCAACCTGTGCCTAGAGCTACAGCTCATTTCCCTTGGGCCATCTTCCCGGTGAGTGACCATTCCCTTTCTCAAGAGACCCCGGGACTGGACGGTCAGCTCAGTTTCTAGTAAAGCAGTAGAAGAGCGGGTGCACATTCTGGTGGGAAGATTTGCCATGGATTCAGAGACAGCGAATCCTTGCTGGGGGCCTTTACCTTTAGCTCGATCTCTCTGTGGCCCCAAACATTTCAGTTTGGCCGGCATCATCTTGAGAGGCTCAACGTACTCTTCTGGTTTCAGCGGGGAATGGTCTTTGCCCCTGAGACTGGCTCCTTGTGCCGCTCTGGCCGAGAGTCTCCGAACTCTTGGACCTTTGCTAGCCGACATCTTCGAGCGACTGTTTTCTATTTCGGTAAGCGCTGAGCTGATTAAGTCGGAGGAAAGTGTTGGCAAGCTCAGAGTGTCTATGGCCAGTGTGGGTTCAAGGGCCTCTTCCTTCTGATTGTCTTCGCACTTCACACTTTCACCGCCTGGGTTCATCTCAGCTCCAGAAGGGTCCCCTTGACCGACCTTTGGTTCTGCAACTATTGCTGGTCCCACGTGGATAACTGAATGCCCCAGTAAGCGGGGTGCAGCACTGGAACTCACGTTATCCCCTCCTGTCTCAGTGCTATTTAGCTTTTCCTCTGTACAACCACAGTTCCCTTCTGGATGTGGAGGAACCAGCTCCTTAACACAATGTTGTGTGGGGGAGACATCACAGATGACGGATTTTCTTTCAGTGATGGCAGCAATTGCATCTTGTAGGACTGCATTTCCCTTTGACTCCACTGTTAGCACTTCATTTTCTGCCAACTTGATATTTGATGGCTCCTTCCATTCCACAGTGGGAAGCCCAAGTTCAGAGTTGCTGTTTATCCTGTTCCCACCATTCTCTGAATTTCCCTCCTCATCAACTCCTCTCAACTCTTCCATCTCTTGCACCAACTGCCCAGGAGCTGAGTCCTTCTGTAAAGGTCTTTGTTCTTGTTTGTAGTTGGCCTGGAATTTCTGAAGGTACTTTTTCTGAAGATCACACTGCGAGAGGTTTGCCTCCAGCTCCTCCCACTCCAGCGAGGGTTCCTTCCCTTTCTTATCAGGCAAATCGACAAGCTTAAGCTTTTCCAGATCCTGTGGGGCATCCAAAATCTGTGAGGAATAGCATTCATGGTTACTATTAGAGGCAGCCATCAAGCTATCTCTGTAATCCACTGCCAAAGATTGTGGTGTGTTTGTGGAGTCCATCCTATGAGGAAAGAGTTGGGATTCGCTGTAAGCGGCATCACCAAAACCCTTTGTCATCATTGGACAGTCACTCTTAACTGTTCCCTGGTTGCAATCCGAGTCAAAAGCTTGTCCTTGGCCAGATCGTTTTGGCCGGACTAGGTGGCCGATGAAGTTCTCAGCACTGTACAAATTTAAGTTCACTCTCTTACTTTCCTTGTCCCCTCCAAAATGGTTAAACTTAAGTTCTGTTTCCAACCTCTCCTTGGAAGAGTCCTTTCGAATGATAACACTGGAGCCTTTCGTGTCCTCCTTTGAAAACAGAATGGGTTGTCTATCGCTGGCTAACTTATCAAAGTCTGCTGATGTTGGGTAGCTTTCCCCACTCTGTGTTGAGTGGTCCGATCTGGACTCTGCAACCATGTCGTTAGCTGAGGTGACAGAGCAGGACAGGATGGTGTCCAGATTCTTCCTCAGAGCATCCAGATTTGCAGAGTTCCTGCAATGGCCATGAAAGAAGTGAATTTTCTCCAGCTGATCTTCGGAGCTGCTGGAATATTCTCCTTCCTGCAAGTCGGTTTGCACTGACTGCGGTGTGCCAAGTGGTTCAGACTGAGGTGTCCCCAGGGGTTCTTCAGAATATAAGTTTTCCTCAGAACTCTTCAGCTCCTTTAGTATCTCTGATTTTTTGGGCAGACGTTTGCCCATTTTCCTATGAGGAGCTAGAGTATTGGAAAGCAAGAGCTGCTGAACAGTTCTGGGGATGTTTTCGACTTGAGAGCTCAAAGCTATGAGGCTGCTGAAAGCTCCATCTGATAGCAATTTCTCAGGAATTTTATCCTTGAAGGAAGGCTTGCAGGTTCCACCCTGAGTCTTGCTGGAACTCTGCGTTGTACAAGTTACTGCCGATGGCACCATATGAGGCACATTGCTTTTGATATCAGAAGCCATGGAGCCACCCTCAGATTGCTGGCCATATTGCAGAGTCTCGGGGTTGGCCATCAATGGAGATGGAGTTGAGCAATAAGATGGGGACCTCACCACAGTGGAAACAGGAGAGTGACTTGAAGTGGGGCTAAATGTTTGATAAAACTGTTCGGGAGATTTTACGGGAGCGTCGGGCTGGTAGTACACCTGGGGCGACTGATTTAAAAGGTGCAACTTTGCTTGGTTGTGATACTGGAGGCTGTGCTGCTTGACCTGGGTGGCTTTGTTCTGCTCATAGCCCCCAGACTTGGCAATGGCCGTTTTGTACCCATAGCCAGACTGAGCAGGATAGTCCGGAGTGGCTGCACTTTGCCTGTCATACTGTGAACTTGCGGGCACTTGCGCGTAGCCCTCATACGAGCGGGAGGGGTGGCTGTAATCCTGGACTGTGGGGTAGGAGGTGGGAGAGGACTGAAAGGACTGGTTGAACTGTGCTGACCTGGCGATGTAAGGGGAGGCCTGTTGTACCATGGACTTGTGGTGAGGCTGGTGCATGAAATGCGTCTGTTGAGCGGACAGGGCAGGTGGATTCCTAGTGGTGTTAGCTTGCATGTGCTGTTGTTGGTAGGCAGCAACACTGGCAGTGGAAGGAACGGAGCCTTTAAAAGAGTCCTGCCCATACTGGGACAGACCTCCCACCGAAGAGCCTGGAGAGCCCCATTTTGGAGCCTGCCCTTCGCTCTGATATTGTCTGGAGTAAGCACCGCTTTGGTAAGTCGATACTGCATTCAAAGGTCTGCTCTGTGGGTGCTGGGCAGAAACCTGTTTAACGGCACTGAAGTAACTGCCCGCAGTGTTGTTCCCATAACCCTGGTAAGGTTGCTGGTTGTAATATTCCTTTGAGGTGATGCCATGGGCCTCATAGCTTTGGGCGACTGGGTTCTGCTGCCTGTAGGTTTCCAGACGCGACGAGTCAGCCCTGATCTGCTGGAAGTTCTGCTGGCTGCTTTGGAAAGGTCCGGGATCTCCGAAGGACTGCATGGCCTCTTAACTTGTTTCACTGATCCCTGTGAATGGACAATAGCAAGAATCAGACAAGAATGTTAAATGCAATAACCAACTTCAGCCAATAAAAGGACAGATAATGAACAGCAAAAGCCACCTCTAGTGATTCTGATGTGGTATTGGTCCTAACAACTACAAAGAGCTCTCAATTCAATCCCATGTCAGTGTTCGGTTTAGTTTTAATATAAAATATGCAGATGCTGGAAATCTGAAATAAAAACAAAGTGCTGGAAATACTCAGCAGGTCAGGCAGCATCTGTGGAGAGAGAAGCAGAGTTAACGTTTCAGGTCTGTGACCTTTCATCAGAATTGGCAAAGGTTAGAAAAGAATTAGCTTTTAAGCAAGTGAAGTGGGGGGCGTGGGGTTACTGTACACTGTTCTCTATAAAACACCTGCAGTCTCTGCTATAATCTCTGTGGGCATATGGGAGCAGCGTTCTCTCTCCATTGCATGTAAGAACCTGGTCATCAGGTGTGGGGCGCGCACGTTGTTACTGTACGTGGCACAGGTCTGGCCCATACCCCACTCCTGTGCTGTGGTGGTCACCCGAGCCATCTTCCACTTTATCTGGAGATCAAAAATGGACCATGTCCGCAGGGACACGATGTTCAAACCTCTGGATAAAGGGGGAGAAAACGTACTGTCAGGCAAACCCGTCACCTGCCAAGACTGAGGCACACATGATTTCACCACATGAACATTAAAACTTAAAATTGCGAACCCCTGACTGGAAAGACATTTACATAGTAACTAGCAGAGTTAGAACAAGGGACAAAGGACCATGCCCTGACCCATTCAACCAACAATGGACTTTTGATTACCAGACATTGAAGGTGGGGAAGCGAGCATTCCAGGTTGACTGCTAAGATAGCAGAATCCACAAACACAGAAGAAGTGGTCAGACTAGTTTTAGTCACTTGACTAGCTGGCTGTTGAGATTTGAACTTCCAACAAGGGATTTGAACTGAGAAAGCTCCTGGCTTCTGGTTTAGAAACATAGAAAAAAATAGGAGTAGGTCATTCGGCCCTTCGAGCCTGCACCGCCATTCAATACGATAATGGCTGATCCTCCAAACTCAGTACCCTGTTCCCGCTTTCTCCCCGCATCCCTTGATCCCTTTAGCCCTAAGAACTATATCTAACTCTTTCTTGAATATATTTAATGATTTGGCCTCAACAGCTTTCTGTGGGAGAGAATTCCACAGGTTCACCACTCTCTGGGTGAAGAAATCCCTCCTCATGTCAGTCCTAAATGGCTAACCCCTTATTCTTAGACTGTGACCCCTGGACTCCCCCTGCCATCAGGAACTTCCTTCCTGCATCTAGTCTGTCCAGTCCTGTTAGAATTTTGTAGGTAAAGGCTGCAGGGAAGACCTCTCTCGTCTGCCTGCTCATCGCTCAGGGAACTGAATCTTGTGAAAACATATGAACCTCAAAGAGAGAAAAGTCTCCTATGTGAACTAGGTTTAAGAATACTGGGCCCCAACAAAAAGCAAGACTACCTACAATCAAGTGAGCTTGAAGCACAGTAAACAAGAAACTCTTCTGAAATTGCCTCAAACCCCTTTGTACTATACTTTCCTCTCCTCTTTTCTGTCCCTATTTGCATGTATCATGTGTGCATGCTAGCGTGGGTGCGTCGTATATCCACAGGCGTGAACAGTATTAGTGTTTAAGTTTAAGGTTTAATAAATTTCACTTGTCTTCTTTAAACCGAAGAAAGCCTGTTTATTCATTTCTTTGCCTTATAATTGGAAAGCTGTGAACAAGAATTCACAAAAGGGGCAGCTCAAAACACAGTGTGTATAAAGAAAAAACGCTGTTTCAATAGACCAGGCGAAGACAGCAACAGACCCCTAGACACCTTTCTCACCTGGTCGTAACAGTACCCAACGTCGCTCTCATCCTGATGACCACCTTATGTGCAGCTGTATCAAGCTGTGCGTAGAACCCCTGTATGCAAACACCAAGTGTCACTACGTGCTGAGGTTCCATCTGTTCCTGGTGCTGCGAAGGATGAGTCTGGTCACATTGCCGCAGAAGGCTCCATTCAGTTGGACCGTGCTGTACCACCTATCGTTCGTGGAAAAGTTTGTGTGGAAAAACACCTTTGACCACAAATCCATCAGGCAGTCCGCACAGAATGTCCTCAAGGCCCTGCAGGAAAAGGAGACGGCGGATCCTGTTGGATGGTTCCCCGAGCAGACCGTCAAAGTCATTTGGCAGAACTTTCAAACAAGCATCAAGATGTAACTTGGCTGGTAGTAAGAAGGGCCCTCCCCGTCAGATCCTTCCTGCACGCCCGGAGTCTCACCACCTCTGCACGCTGCCCTCAAAGCGGCTGTGGTGGGGAAGAAACCACTGTCCATGTCCTTCTGGAATGAGCCTTTGCAAAGCAAGTGCGGAAAGAGATACAATGGTTTTTGGTGAGGTTGATCCCGAGCAGCTCTGTAACACAGGAGTCTGTGCTCTATGGGCTGTTCCCAGGGACGCACACTGAGATAAATATCAACTGCTGCTGGAGGACCATCAATTCAGTGAAAGATGTCTGCCCGAAACTTGCTGGTCTTCCAGTGCAAAGGGTTACCACGACCGAGTGTTGCAGACTGGCACATTCCAAGGTCCATGACTATGTGCTAAGGGATGCACTAAAGCTTGGGGCAGCCGCCGCAAAGGCTCAATTGGGAAAGACCACTGTGTAAGGTCCTCCCCACCATAGTACACCGAGGGACTGGAACCTGTGTAAAACCCCTCGGGCTGTATACACCAACAATGTTTTTTGCTGTGTAACGTAAATGTACATTGCATATAAAATGGAATATAAAAAGAGTTGTGAGGCACTTCATGTTCTGTATCAAAGGAATCTGATCTCTACTGCACTTTCAGAAATGTCAAATTTGAACTGTTTTGTTATGTATTTTGTGCAAATTTTTATGAATAAAGTATATTTTTGGAAAAAAGTCGCCGTCATACACAGGGGCCTGCAGTCTCTGCTTGTCTCTATAATTAAAAAAGATTTGCAATTATATAGCGTTTTTCACAACTATCAGACATCTCAAAGCACTTTACAGCCAATGAAGTACTTATGAAGTACAGTCACTGTTGCAATGTAGGAAACATGACAACCAATTCACAGCACAGCAAGCTCCCATAAACAGCAATGTGATCATGACCAGATAATCTGTTTCAGTGATGTTGATTGAGGGATAAAGATTAGCCAGGACACTGGGGAGAACTCCCCTGCACTTCTTCAAAATAGTGCCATATGATCTTTTACACCCCCCTGAGAGGGTAGACAGGGCTTCACTTTAATATCATCCAAAAGACAGCACTTCCAACAGTTCAGCACTCCCTCGGGACTGGAGAGTCAGCCTTGATTTTTATGCACAAGTCCTGGAGTCAATCTCAACTCCAGAACGTTTGTATGTCAGAGGCAAGAGTGTTACCAACTTTGCCACACCTGACACACAGACCTACAGTCTGAGCTGAAATAAAAGCAAAATACTGCAGATGCTGGAAATCTGAAATAAAACAAAAAGTGCTGGAAAATACTCAGCAGGTCTGATGAAGGGTCACTAACCTGAAACGTTAACTTTGCTTCTCTCTCCACAGATGCTGCCAGACCTGCTGTGTATTTTCCAGCACTTTTTGTTTTTATTAGAGTCTGAACTATTCTCTATAATACACACAGGGACCTGCAATCTCTGCTATTTTCTATAATATGCAGGAGCTGCAGTATCTGTTCATTCTCTGTAATACAGAGTCTGCAGTCTCTGCTATTCTCTGTAAGTGAGCAGAGCCTTGTAAAAGTACCCCTTGTAGAGACAAAGCAGCCCTGTATCTATTACTGAAGAATAACATGCCCTCTGTATCTCCCATGGAGCTAACAGGCGCCTTTTCTATTACAATGTGATTGCCAACCCTCGATGTTATAATATCACAGTTTGGCTGAGCCTGATTTCGAGTCAGCTGCCTTTCTGCTCCTTCAAAGCTGATACCAGGGACACAGCACTGTCTTCATGCCTTGTCATTATGCGGCTGCCTGTGTGTATCATTAGCATTTTAATCTTTCCGAAGTACATTAGTACGTGCGCTCAGCGAGAAGGAGTCATGCTGATGGTGATAACCAACCACAGGCACAGAAGGCGGCAGTTAGGAATAAAGCTTCTGCCTGGATTCATCTCCACCTCATAGGCCAGTGATTTACACCAGGATTGAAGGACAATTATTTTTATTGTTCGATCATATTTTTCGTTTCCTTATAATGTTTCATATTGGTCAGCGTGGAGAGATGTCAGTCCCAAGGGAGAGGGGGGCAGTGGTGGAACAGTCAGTATCAAGCACTCCCAGCCAGGGTTCAGCAGGGTAAGACACCAAGTAAAGATTCTGCTCTACTCAGCATCCAGCTCAGGGAGGTGTCCTCCACTGCACCAATGGGACATTCTTTCCATGCGTTGGAGTCTCTGAGGATCCACAAAGGTACAGGGTACAAACAGACTTTTGCAATCCATCCAACTAGCCCCACAGGTCAACAAGTAATCCTTAATGCGTCAGCCGTGGCTCATTTGGTAGCATTCTCACCTGTTGTGGGTTCAGGTTACACTCCAAAAACTTGAGCACATAATCCAGGCTGAAACTTTCACTGCCAACACTGTCAAAGGTGCCTTCTTTCCAATGAAACATTAAACCAAAGCCCTGGCTACCCTTTCGTGGTGTAAAAGATCCCACGGCACTATTCAAAAGAATAACAGAGTTCTCCCTAGTGTCCTGACCAATATTTATCGCTCAACTAATATCACCAAAAATAAATGATCTGGTCATGATCACATTGCTGTTTGTGAGTGCTTGCTATGTGCAAATTGCTGTTGTGTTTCCTACATTACAATAGCGACTACATTTCAATAAAAAGCAACTATTTGGCTGTAAAGTGCTTTGGGATGCCCTGAGGCCATGAAAGGTGCTATATAAATGCAACTTCTTTATGTCCTTTCATTCTTAAATCCTTCTGCTACTGAGTAAGATTGTTAAAATGACAACAACAACTTGTGTTTATATGATGCCATTAACACTGAAAAACGTCCCTTCACAGGAAATGTAGTCAGGCAAAAATGGATAGCAAACCCTGAAGGATTTTAGGATAGGTGATCAAAAGCTTAACTAACTAAAGAGGTGGGTTTTAAAGGAGGAGAGGTAGAGAAGGAGGTGGACAGAACTGCAGAGCTTGTGGTCTTAAGGGCCCATGTCATGGGCTGACAATGGTAGAAGTACAAGTGAGATGCTGCAATTCTCAATGGTTCAGTTGCTGCCACACTTGCCTTGGGGTCAGAAGGTTGTTGGTTCAAGTCCCACTCCAGAGACTACGCTGACACTTTAGTGCAGTGGAGGGAATGCTGCACTGTCAGAGGTGCTGTCTTTCAATGAAACCCTGTCTGCTTTCTCAGGAATACATTAAAAAAAATCCCAGGGTGCTACGCAAAGAAGTGCAGGGGAGCTGTCTCTGGTGCTCTGGCCAATATTTATCCCTCAACAAACATTTAAAAACAGATTATCTGGCCATTTATCACATTGCTGTTTGTGAAACCTAGCAGTGTGCCAATTGCCACATTTCCCTACATTACAATAGTGACTACACTGCAAAAGTACTTCATTGGCTGCAACGCACTTTGGGACATCCTGAGGATTTGAAAGGCACTATATTAATGCAAATCCTTTCTTTCTTTTCAAGTAAGTTATAGAGATGAGGAGGGGCGAGGCCATGGAGGGGTTTAAACACAAGGATGAGAATTTTCACTGTGAAGCATTGGAGACAGGAAGCAAAAGTGTCAGCAAGGTTGAGTTTGATGGGTGAACAGAACTTAGTATGGGCAGTAGAGGCCAAGCTTACAGATGTTGAGGAATGGGAGACAGGTAAGGGGAGCTTTGGAGTCATCAAGAACAACAGGAGCAATGGCATGGATGATACTTTCAGTGGCATTTGGGCTGAGGTAGGAGCAGAAGCGATCTATATGATGGAGATAGGCCATGTGACATGCGTGGACGTGGGTGGTCTTGATGACGGCAAAGGATACAGGTTGGAAACTCCATTCAGTATCAACTGCCACAAAAATCAGGGGCAGGTTATGATGTATGGCCACGTCCATCGGAACTGGGTTGAGACTATCCCAACTCCATTCACAAACATCCTTTACAGGCAACAGATTAGAGACATTCATCTAAATCAATCAATCAGTCTTGGATGGTTTGAGAACCCAGTCAGAGATGAAAAGCTAATGTCCAAAATACTCCAAGTGAGCATTTCGACATCACCCCATACACCCCTTATTTTTGAGGGTGCTCTCTTCCTTTTTATTTTCTCCCGCTCTTTCTCAACAACACATGATTGCAGCTGCCCCCATAGATACTCTCTTTGTACACAAACTACCCAAATAGAACGATGCAGTACAGAAGGCCATTCAGCCAATTGTGCTTGTGCCAGCTCTTTGAAAGCTTTCCAATTAGTCCAACTTCTCTACTCTTTCCCTTGAACCATGCAAATTTCCCCCCTTCAAATATTGACTGATTTATTTATTTATCCAAAGAAAGAAGGAAGTTTGGAACTCTCTTCTGCAAACGACAATTGATGCTTGATCAATTGTTAATTTTAAAACTGATTTGATAGGTTTTTGTTAGCCAAAAGTATCAAGGGATAAGGGGCAAGATATGGAGTTAGGTTGCAGATCAGTCTTAACCTCATTGATGCAGAACAGGTGAGGGGCTAAATGGCCTACTCCTGTTCCAATGATTCTGTTTCCAAAACCCTTTGAGGCAGCCCATTCCAGATCATTTACCTTGCAGCATCAAATGTCCCCATGTTGGATCTAGTTCTTTTGCCAATTACCTTAAATCTGTGTCCTTTGGTTACCAAACCACCTTCTACTGGAAACAATTTTTCCTTACTTACTCTATCAAAACAATTTTGAACACCCCAATTAAATCTCCTCTGCTCTAAGAACACCACCAGTTTCCCCAGTCTCTGAAATTTTTCATCTCTGGTTTCGTTCTGGTAAATCTCCTTTGCACCGTACACATAGTCGCTCTGTACACACAGCTCCCCGTGTAGCAGATACAAGCGCCTTCTCCAGCAGCAGTGAAGTAAATTGCACCTGGTCTTCTGAGAGGACTGCTAGATTAAAGCAGCGGAGGGAATACTGGTGGATTTTATCTCCCTAGGAGATGTTTTAATAAAATGCAATCCGATTATTAAAAGTCGTGTCACAGTGGAGTTGCATGCAAACCATTTAACTCAACTGAGCAACACATGTAGTTAGGCTGGTGTCAGAGCTATGCAGATAAAGGACAGAGTGGGGTCAAGGTCAGCATTAACACTTTACCCAAAGCAGATGGAACCATTCATCCAGCCCTGGAGGCCGTTAACAAAACTGCCTGCACACAAATAGAATACACAATGATCGGCGGTAGGCTTAAAGAATCTCTCCCAGGCCTGCTCGTTGACTGAAGTGAAAGAGCGAGAAAGACACACAGACAGCTAAACGGAGACAGAAAGAGAGAGAAAGAAAAAGACAGCATTTCATTTATATAGGGTGAGGGTGGGGGTGGGTGGAACAGCTCACGGTCTGGATGTGGCTGATGAAGCCACGACAATTCTGCCCCCACCAACCGAGCAGAAAATTCTTCATCTCCGTCCCTGCTCATTCGTTCTCTCTCTGTTGGGTCAGGCTGGTTGTTTTGAGGTTCCTCATGCCCCACCCAAGAGGACTCTGTTGCCCGTGTTGAGCTCCGCTTGAAGATTCCCTGTAAAAATACCTGACATTTCCCGGAAGAGAAGCGGCTGGAGATTAGTGCAGTCGAAACTCAGGCACCCTCGACAGCGAGACTGCATAAGCAATCAGCATAAACCAAATAAAGTTCTAAAAAAATCAGTCATATTTAACTCCCAACATCTGAACAGAATCTAATTAATAATCTCAACACAAACACTGGCTAAAGGAAGTGACAGATTGCAAAGGCAACATTGTTCCCCAGAATGACCAATCCTTTCAAAGCAGGTTTTTATATGTATATATATATATATATATATATATTTAAAATATATACAGGCAGATGCTGTTAATTTCCTTCAAAAAGGGGCTTGATAAATACGTGGTTGGAGTGGGAGTATGGGTCAATTTAAGTTGATAGGGAATTAAGCTACCAGGAAAGAGAATTATCACCTGGGGAAAGTAGTAGGGGCACAAGTCAATAATGTGGAGGTGGGCAGAGAGGGAATCTCACAGAATTGTTAGAGCACAGAAGATGACCATTCAGCCCATCATGTCTGCACCGGTTCTCCAAATAAGCAATTCATCTAATGCCATTCCCCCACCTTCTCCCCGTAACCTTGCACATTCTTCCTCTTGAACCATTCTCGTGAATCTTTTCTGTACTCTCTCCAAGGAGGTGGGAGAGGAGGGGGGCAGGACGAAGGGGTGGGGTGAGGAGGGGGGCTGCGGGTGAGGACAGGTGGGAGGGAGTAAAGGAGGGACAGTCACGTCACGCTGATCAGACAGTGCTTCTGGGCTGATGACAAAAGGCTCGATGGATGGTAAGCAATTGTGCTCAGACTGATGGAAGGTTTAATGTGCTATAAATAAGAGCGTCTGCAGCAAATTAATTTTACAGCCCACACTCTGCAGGCAAACGAGCCCAGAGATTGGATTGTTATCAGCTGAATCCCTGCCGCAGACCTGGCTCATTCCCCAATACTCCGAGTCTAATCACATCCACAAGTAGCGGCAGTCTTAAAGGGGCAGTCACCTCCCTCAGGCTACTTCCTCATGCAAGTAATTATATAATTTGTTTTTAAACAGTTGGGGATACTACATGTCTCAGTGATTCGGTGTCAGGGAAAAGGAGGTTTTATCCTTCCACCTGTTCATGGTCTCCTGGAAAGTGTGTGGGGGAAGAGTTTGGGGAAGGCCGGAGTGGGAACTGTAATATGAGAAGTGATTATGGTTTAGCTGTGTTTCCCCTCACCTTCTTCAGGTGAGATGTTAAACTGAAGTCCTGTTCAAGTCGAGGTTAAAGATCTCCTAATGACTGAAAAGGTTATCTGGTTACCAACACCTTCCTACCAGTGGAAACAGTTTTCAAATCTCTAGAATGAGTGTTGAACAGTACAGAGCTCCCAGGTGACTGGTTTGATCCCCAATCTGTCCATAGTTAATAGATCTCAGTCAAGATGGAAGTTCAGCAGCAAAAACTGGCCTCAGTGCCTCTGGACTGGGGTGGGGCAGCGACAAAGAAACTGCATCTAGGCTTCCTGCTCCTTAGCATTTAATGGGCAGTGAGTGGGTGTTGAGTTTGGTGCCCATTCGGTTCGCTCGGAAATGGAACAGTTAAGAGAAACCAATGACACTCTTAGAACTATACCTCAGGATGAGTCAGCGCCTTTGCAGAGGACTGGAAGAACTGGGAGAAGTGAAATGGGCAAGGAATACTTTGCAATACTGACAATTGCCATTTCTTCGGGATAGATCAACAGAGGTTGGTTTTAGACCAGCAAGGGTTAAAAGCTTTTAACGTTTCAAAATGCCACCAAATAAACACCAGTTAATCCAACCCAGGAATCACAATACAAGTGTATAATCCTCTGCATGGCTGCTAGGATAGCCTGGTTGCTAGGGTAGCCTGGTTGCTAGGAGCCCAATTTTTAACTGCATTGTTTGCTTGGATTTAAAAAAAAATATTCTTTGCTGATCCTACCCTTCCTTTCTGGTAAATTGATGATATTGGCGTAATTCCCCATCTGATGGTACAGGTAAAAATTCTAAGCACTATTGCAAAAGCCATTTTTACGCAAGTAGTGCCTTGAACAGACAGTCCTCTGGGAGTGCTTTATAAATAGCCGAACATACTGTGTGTTATTGATTTTGTATACTTCAGCAACAAGGCACAGGTATCCTAGTTTCACATTTAAGAAAGGAGCAGGAAATCTACTGCCCCGTGTGATACTGAAGAAAACAGACGGTTCAAACAGTGATCTAAAACTCAAAACTTTGACCAACTACATCCTAAATATGAATTAATAACAACTTGCATTTACGTAGCACCTTTAGCATAGTAAACCATCCCAAGGTGCTTCACAGGAGTGTAATCAGACACAAATAATTGATATTGAGCCAAAGGAGGAGACATTAGGACAGGTGATCAAAAGCTCACTCAAAGAGACAGGTTTTAAGGAGCGTCTTAAAAGGAGGAGGGGCAGAGAAGTTTATGGAGGAAATTCCAAATCTTAGGACCTAGACAGCTGAAGGCACAGTCACCAATAGTGGAATGAAGGAAGTCAAAGATGTACAACAGGCCAGAATTGGACAAACGCAGAGTTCTCAGAGGGTTATAGGAAGTTACAGAGATAGGGAGGGGTGAAGCCATGGAGAGATTTGAACACAAAGAGAAGAATTTTTAATTTGAGGCTTTGGTGGACCAGGAGCCAACGTAGGTCAGCAAGCACTGGGTTGGTGAAAGTCAGGATACTGCGACAGAAACCCAACATACCAAATGGAGATATTAATTTCATCATGTGGAACTTTGCCTGAGATTTTTACTGGATATTGTTACAAGTAACTTTTAAAACAGAACAACCAGCAGTCAAGATGGCCACTCACAATTTGCATATGAAAAAAACAAAGAATCAGGCTGGAGACAGTTGTGATTTCGCAGCCCAGCCAGAACAATGGGGTGCCCACTGATTCACTTATCTGGGATAAACTTATCAATGGGGATCATCAAAAACCATCGACACCCATTGACTTTGAAAGAGTCAAACCCCCTACTACCAAGTATGTATGAACAGCCTTGAGTTTCAAAGATCATTCCAGAAGGTGCTGATTCAAACACAAGTAGGTGGTCACATCACATGACTGCTTGGGCCACTCTGGAGATTTGTGAGTGGTGACTCAGAAGTCAAACAGTAATTGAGATTCAGCCAGGGAACATCCCTCCTCTCTCTCTAGTAGAGATCCTGAGAAGCCTCAAGCTGCAGCTGGTGGAAGACAAGTCTACAGATCCTTACAGTCAGCAACCAGGGGACAAGGATAAAGCCCCTCTTCTGCCTTCCGGAACCTGAGAAGCAAGCCCGAACCATGTGTGGCCCAGCATGGACTTCAGGACTACAACTAAGGACTCTGGGACTAAACTTCAGTATTGAAATTCCATTTTTATTAAGGACTCTACTCCAAACTCTCAACTCTATTTTTTCCCCAAGTAATCTATTTGTGTGTGTGTGCGCCTCTCGTGTGAATGTGAGCATGGATGCATCGCATATTTTAGTAACTTTAACCGGTTT
This sequence comes from Heterodontus francisci, assembly GCF_036365525.1. NCBI lineage: Eukaryota > Metazoa > Chordata > Chondrichthyes > Heterodontiformes > Heterodontidae > Heterodontus > Heterodontus francisci. The sequence goes on along the minus strand of NC_090394.1, from coordinate 37,768,017 downwards.
GGAGTGATAAGGTTAATAAACCAACATCTTTCTTGTTTAAACTCAAGAAAATCTGTATGATTGGTTCATTTGCAATTATATTAGAGGAACAGGAGCAAGTGCTCACTGAGGTGGTAAGTTAAATCACTGTGTTTAGAAGATAAACCCCATTGCGGTCAAACCAGAGAAGGGTGAAAGGGGAGCCTGAGACCCCTTCCTCACCAGACAGCAGAATTTTGGAGCAGCTCAAGTTTATGGAGGGTGGAGGATGGGAGACTTCTGGGGATCATTGGAATAGTCAAGTCTGGAGGCAACAAAAGCATGGATGAGGATTTCAGCAGCAGATGAGCTGAGGCTGTGTTTCAGACGGGCAATATTACAGATGTGGATGTAAGCAGTATTAGTGATGGATAGAGGAGGTATTATCCATCAATGCATATAAACATAGAACATTTACAGCACAGAAAGAGGCCCACTGTGTCTGTGCTAGCTGAAAAAAGTTATCCAGCTTAATCCTACTTTCCAGCTCTTGGTCCGCAGCCTTGAGGATTACTACACTTTAAGTGCATATCTAATTATTTTTTTAAATGCAATGAGGGTTTTTGCCACTACCACCCTTTCAGGCAGTGAGTTCCAGACCGCCACCACCCACTAGGTGAAAAATTTCTCAACTCCCCTCTAATCCTTCTACCAATGACTTTAAATCTATGCCCTCTTGTCACTGACCACTCTGCTTAGGGAAGTAGGTCCTTTCTGTCTACTCTACCTAGGCCCTTCATAATTTTATGCACCTCAACTGAATCTCCCCTCAGTCTCCTCTGTTCCAAATAAATCAACCCGAGTCTATCCAATGTTCCCTCATAGCTAACATTCTCCAGTCCTGGCAACATTCTCGCAAATCTCCTCTGTACCCTCTTTAACGTGATCACATCCTTCCTATAATGTGGTGACCAGAACTATATGTAGTACTCTAGCTATGGCCTAACGGGGATCTGGAACCCACTGCCTGAAAGGGTGGTACAGGCAGAAACCCTCATAACATTTAAAAAGTACTTGGATATGCACTTGAATTCCGTAACCTACAAGGCTACGGACCAAGAGCTGGAATGCGAGATTAGGCTGGATGGCTACTTGGCGGCCGGCAGACACAAAGGGCTGAATGGCCTCCTTCTGTGCTGTAAATTTCTATGATTTTATGACAGTGTTTTATACAGTTCGAGCATAATCTCCCTGTTCTTATATTCTATGCCTTGGCTAATAAATGAAAATATTTCATTTGCCTTCTTAATCACCTTAACTACCTGTTCTGCTACCTTCAGGAATCTGTGGACATGTACTCCAAGGTTCCTCTGTACCTCTACACTTCTCAGTATCGCACCATTTATTGTATATTCCCTTGCCTCGTTCTCCCTCCTCAAATGTATTACCTCACATTTCTCTGGATTGAACTCCATTTGCCACTTTTTTGCCCACCTGACCAGTCCATTGATATCTTCCTGCAGTTTACATCACCACAATCATTATCCACTTCACTATCAACCTCACAACCAATTTTTGTATCATCTACAAACTTCTTAAATGTAGGGGGCATGATTAAGTCTGTATCATTGATATATACCATGAAAAGCAAAAGACCCTGTACTGAGCTGTGGAACCCCACTGGAAACAGCCTTCCAGTCACAAAAACACTTGTCGACTATTACCCACTGAGCCAATTTTGAATTCAACATGCCATTTCCCTTGGATCCGTAGGCTTTTACTTTGCTGACCAGTCTGCCATGTGGGACCTTGTCAAAATCCTTGCTAAAATCCTTGTTACCTCCTCAAAAAATATATACTCACACACCAGATTACGTGAGGTGTAGTAACAGTTACTCCCCCTCCCCCTCCTGTCATTGGCTTGCTGTTCTCTGGCTTGGCTCCAAAAAGAACCATACCCACATCTTCTGCCTCTGCCTACAGATTACCTTGTTGGTCTGAAATCAACCCTACTATTCCCTGTGTTATCCTTTTGCTCTTTACTTATTTATAAAACATCATTGGGTGTTCCTTGATTTTACTTGCCAGTATTTTTTCATGCTCTCTTTGTTTTCCTAATTTCGGTTTTAATTTCACCCCTGCACTTTCTATACTCCTCTAGGCTTTCTGCAATATTGAGCTCTCGGTAGGTGACATAAGCTTCCCTTTTTTTTGCCTTATCCTACGCTGTATGCTCCTTGACATCCAGGGAGTCTAGATTTGGGAATCTCACCCTTTTTCTTTGTGAGAATCTATTTGTTCTGAACCCTCTCTATTTCCTCCTTGAATACCTCCAATTACTCTGATACTGATTTGCCTTCAAGTAGCTGTTTCCAGTTCACTTCTGGAAAATCACATCTCAGCCTATTAAAATTGGACTTTCCCTAATTTAAAACTTTTACTCTTGGTCTATCTTTGTCCTTTTCCGTAACTACACTAAATCTAACTGAATTATGTTCACTACCACCAAAATGCTCTCCCACTGATGCCTAGCGTTATTCCCTAAAGCAAAGTCCAGAACTGCCCCTTATCTTATTGGGCTTACCACGTACTGGCTAAAAAAATGCATTAAGAATTCTGTGCCTGCTATACCTTTTACATTGATTTTATCTCAGTTAATATTAGGATAGTTGAAATCTCTATACTGTCCTACTGTTTCTGTACTTCTCAGCAATTTGCCTACATATATCTCCCTCTGACTATTTAGGATCTAGAGTAGACTCCCAGCAGTGTGACTGACCGTTTTTTGTTCCTCGGTTCAAACCATATGGCCTCATTTGACATTCTTCCAGCAAAACATCCCTCCTCACAGCTGTGATTGTTTCTTTAACCAATATTGCAACTCTACCTCCATTTTTATGCTCCTCTCCATCCCATTGGAAAACCCTGTGACCAGGAATTTTGTGCTGCCATTCCTGCCCTTCTTTAAGTCACATTTCAGGAATAGCTATGATATCAAAATTCCAAGTGTACGTCTGTGCCCTCAGCTCATCTGCCTTATTCACTAGAATCTTTGCGTTAAACTATATACCACTAATCACTGAGCAACTCCTTTGATGTCTATTTTCTATCCTTTGTTTCCTTTACCTTCCATACTTACTTACTAATTTTCTGCCTTCCACTTCCAGCTTTGCTTCTCTCCCTCTCGAATCCACACTCAAGTTCCCACCCTCTGCCAAGCTAGTTTAAACCCTAACAACAGCTCTAGCAAGCCTCCTGTGACGGATATCAAACCTGCCAAATGGAAAAATATTAATTTTGTCATATGGAACACTACTTGAACCTTTTTTACTGGACATTGCACATAACTTGTTTAAAAAAGACCACATAGTTGAACAGCTGAAAACGTGGTTGCACATTTGCATTCTGAGAGACATGCATACGAGAGTTGAATAGAGAGACAATGGGAGTGCTCACTGATTCAATTAACAAGATTGGTCTGGGTAATCCTGATACTCAACATTCTTTGTCTGTGTAAGAGCTAGAAAGCCACACCCCATTGGGTATGACTGAAGAACTTTGAGAATCAACAACCCTCGCAGAAGATGCTATTTCAAACAAAAAGATGGTCACATGACATACCTGCTGGCCAAACTGGGGATTGTTTGAATTGTTCCACACAGAAGAGGACAGACTGCAATTTTAAGACCAAAGAGAAGGAAGCTCTATCTCCAGCAAAGTCCCAGGGACCCACAGTAGCAGCTTCAGCCTGAAGACAGAACACTTCTTCAGCCTTCTGGTACCAGAGAAGCAGTTGGAAATTGTGCACTGGGCCCCAGCGAGAACTCCCAAGACTTCAGCTTTTATCAAAGTCATTTCCACCCAGTAACTGAATTTCCTTTATTACAAATTCTACTTCAATACCTCCCCCCCAATTTTTTCCTCCCCTCTGTATCTATTTGTGTGTATTTCTCTCATATGTATGCTAGCATGGTTGCCAGAGTAGTTTTAACTTAGAGTGATAAGGCTAATAAACTTATACCTTTCTTGTTTAATCCTAAGAAAACCTGTCTGATTAATTGTATCTGCAAATGAACCAATGTGCAGTGAGCCCGGTCATGCCTCTCTTTCATTGGCTTTCAGACTATTTTTCTTTCCGACTCTCCCTCTTTACGTCTGGTTTCTCTCGGCCCATCTCAGCAGGTCTCCCCTTTTTCTCTAATACACCCTCATTCTGTGCCTTTGTGACCATTGCTCTCTCTAGCTCCTCTCTCAAGAAATCCATCTCGACTCTCATCTTCCCTCACACTGTCTTCCCCCTTGATACACACACTCTCTGCATCTGTCTCTCTCCTTCATTGTCTCCATTCATATGTTTCCCTCAATTTCCTCCCTTTCTGCATCCCTCTCACTTTCACATTGTCTTTCTCTCAGATTCTCTCTGCCTATCTTTCTCTTGTACCCTGATTGTGTCTCTCTCCCTCTCCCATACTCTCACTATGTCTCTGATTTTGCCATTATCTCATACTCTCACTGCCTGGCTGTTGTTCTCACTCTCTTTCTCCCTCACTCAGTGTTTCCACATTGCTGCAGTTCAACTGCTCTTTCATTCTATAGATGCTCCAGGAATCACATCTCTGCCTCATTATCCTGCTGTGTGTCAGAATGGAGCCATCTGTTGCACATAATCAAATCAGCACCACAGACAGATACAGACTTACTTACAGATAGGAGCACGCCGCTCCCTTCACTGAAATCTTACCGGATACAGATTTACTTTTCCTCATCTCTCAAGGTACTTGAATCTTGCTGGGGTACAGTTTCACAATCTGTTTGTGACCCTCCACTACTTCCAACCAATTCCTAGTTAGCGATTATGGATGGGCTATTTGACTCTGGGGGCATCAATGTTGAGTGTTATCCAGTCTTCACTGGATGTATGCATATGCACCTTTTCCAGCAGGAGTCACAAGACAGCCATCACAATTTCCCTCTCTGTAACCCAGGGGCACTGAAGCCAACTGTGATGCCATTACCACTGTCCTGGCTGAGATTAGCTAACTCGACACAGACCGGAGACCATATCAGGAGAATCTTAGTGGACTGTATGGCTCAGCACACGCAGCACCAAAAGAGTTTTATCATCAATGTACATTTTAAAAATATCACTGAGAAGCAGTAAAATCCTGGCCCATATTTTCACCAAGGAGTCCCTGCACTGAGGTTAGTTTTATAAGCTAATTGTTTAACCTTCATCTCCCCCCCCCCCCACCCCCCACCCCACACTGCTCAATACAAACTATCTGAGGTTTCCCTATCACCATGGTACCAACTCCATCATTTAAAATGGTTGCCTCTGATTTCTTCCCCCAACTCGGGTAAATTATTAATCACTGGACTTTGGGGTCAGCATCCAGACCTTCCACTAGTTCTGGACATTTAATAGACTCAGACAGGACAGGAGACTGCTATTCATCCCATCATGCGTGTGCCGGTACTTTGAAAGAGTTATCCAATTAATCCCGCTTCCCTGAAAAATGTTCCTTTTCAGTTATTTATCCAATTTCCTTTCGACAGTTATTATTAAATTTGCTTCCACCGCCCTGTCAGGCAATGCATTCCAGATCATAACACGCTACGCAAAAAAATTCTCTCACCTCCCCTTCTGGTTCTTTTGTCAATTATCTTTTATCGGTATTCTCTGGTGACCAACTCCCTTACCAGTGGAAATGGTATTTACTCTATCAAAACCCTTCCTAACTTTGAACATTTCTATTAAATCTCCTATTAACGTTTACTCTCAGGAGAACAATCCTAGTTTCTCCAAATCCACAACAGTTTCCTAAATGTATGTCAGGAATAACACAAACAATGGGGTTATGATGCAGGGAGGTGAAGTTTACTCTAACCTTCAGTGAACTTTATTGCAGGGGAAGACAGATAACAGTTGCCCCACAGTGCCTGTGTAACATCTCACTGATCATTCCAGCTCCGGGATAAAGGAAATCTTTATAATAAAGTAAAACTCCAATAACAACAACAGGATCAGTCACAGAAATGGGAATGAAACCACTTAAATATTTCCAGGCCAAGCCATTTAATATCTGGGCCTGTGACAGTTCCAACCCCAAATACACACATGCTGAGCATGATGAAGAATCCATTCCATGCAAGTTAACAGAAGGACTTTAATGCACGTAAAAATTGCCCGTAAATAATGTAATCTTTGGCTCAGAAGATAATTTTTGTCATAGAAAGTATATTTTTCTAAGTGAAAACAGCAGAAGGAAATGATTGATGACTCCATTAACAGACCAAATCAAGTCAACTTATAAAATAATATTCATCTTAGAGCAAGAGTGACCAATGAGAGAGCACATGGCCACGGTGAAGGCATCTTACTATCTTCCCTGAGGCCAAAGTTAATTGAAGGTTAAAATTTGCCACTTAAGCTCCACAAGTCTTGGTCACCCCGCAGGTTGCCAACCTTCTAGGATTGTTGTAGAGTCTCCAGGAACGAAGGCTAATCTCCAGGACACTACTCTGAACAACACCCAGGAGAAAAATCAAAGGGGCATTTCAAAAAACCATGGGTTTCCATTTTCTTTGAACACTTCTGTTTATTAATCCTAAAAACATTTGAAATGGAGAAAATGGCTGTATGACTGGCGACAAATGGTGGGTGTGTGGAGGCAGGATGGTTGGAGGCAGGAGGTCATGGGAAGAAACCTCCATTTTCTACCCTCCGTAAACTTGAGATTATCCAAAACTCTGCTGCCCAGGTCCTAACTCGCTTCAATTCACGTTCACCCATCACCCTGTGCTCGGTGAACAATGTTGGTTATATTAAATTTCTCATCCTTGTTTTCAACTCACTCCACAGCCCCATCCCTCCCTATCTCTGTTATCTCCTCCAGCCCTACAATCCTCCGAGATATCTATGCTCCTCCAATTCTGGTCTCTTGAGCATACCCATTGGCGACCACATCTTCAACTACCTAGGCCTTAAGCTCTGGAATTCCCTCCCTCCACCTCCTTCCTCCTTTTATGACTTCCCTTAAAAACCTACCTCTTTGAGCTTTTGGTCATCTGCCCTAATATCGCATGTGGATCGGTCAAATTTTGTTTGACTACACTCCTGTGAAGTGCCTTGGGATTGTTAGGACCAGGTGAGAGAGGTGTCTAGGGGTCCCTCTCAGCCTTCATCTGGTCTTACTGTAACAGGGTTTAATTTTAAACTCACCGTGTTTTGAGCACCCCTTTGGTGAATCCTTGTTCACTGCTTTCCAATTATAAGGCAAAGAAATGAGCACAAGCAGGTCTTCTTAGCTTTAAAGAAGAAAAGTGAAATTTATTAAAACTTAAACTCTAATTCGGTTAATGCCTACGGATACATGCCACACCCCATGCCAGCATGCATATGCGATACGCAGATGCAAATAGGGACAGAAAAGAGCAGTAGAAAAAATAAAGTGGAGAGGTTTGAGGCAATATCTGAAGAGTTTCTTTATGACGGTTCTTCGAGCTCACTGTAGACTCCTTTTGTAGGTAGTTATTGCTTTTGGTTGGGGCCCAGTATTCTTCTTAAACCTTGTTCACTGTAGGAGACTTTTCTCTCTTGGGGTTCATGTGTCTTCAATGGATTCCGAAGCTGGTGAGAAAGAGATGGGAGCAGACAGGAGGAGAGGAGGTCTGCTTCAGTCCAGAGCTTTCAGTCTTCAAACACTGTTTCTCCAATGTAAAACTCTCAATTCAGACTCTGCAATAGCTAGTTAGTCATGTGACTAAACTGGTCAGACTACATCTGTTCTGTGTTTTGGGAGCAGGGACCAGCTCCTTTGTTCCAACACTGTCTGCTAATATGCAAGAATATCTTTCTGGCCAGGGGCCTGGCAATTCCTTGCAACAGGCCTTCTCTTCTTCCCAGCAACAATTTGAGGTTTAATGTCAATGTGGCGAAATTAATGTGCCTCATTCCTGGCAGGTGGGGGCCTACATGACACTTCCACATCCAGGGGAATGAAATACGATTTGAAAAGAAGGCACATTTCATTATAAGGGTTGTGAGAAATATAAGATACAGTAAACCATGCATTTCTCTCATTCATTTCCATCCATTCACGAATCCAAAAACTTACTAAAACTTTCTTTTCTTGGTGTCAGTGCTGCTTTGGCATCCTAGTAACCATGTGGTTGTTTGGGGAAGCTTTGGTTCAGTTTGCCCATTGCCGTGACTGCCTAGGGTCTTGGTTCCTGTTGAGAACATTTTATTTCAGGAGAGTTAGTAGTGGACGGGTCTATTCTCAACTCTCTTTCAATGCTTTGCTGAGTCATGCAAAGGTTTTTGAATTCAGGGGATGGGTGGTTCCCTTTTTCTCTGACTGTGGGGGAGAATTTTTTGTTAATATCCTCTTTGTTCTTTGGGACAGCCCTGCCTGTAGGTATTTGTGTAGACTTGACTGCACTCTGCTGTGGCACTTCGACTAGGTGTGGCATCACCCTCACAGTTTCTGTGCCCCTAGAGGTCTCGATTTGTCTCTGCAGGTTCCTGTAAATGCTGTTAGCGACTCTGGTGGGGTGCTTCTAGAGTCTGCATTTACGCAGGAGGATGTGGGGGTCTATCTTTTCAAATTTTTCAGGGTTGGCTGACCAGACAGTAGCTGTTTTCATCCAGGATTCTTCCCAGACGTCCTTTAACCTACCCTCTTGGTCACCTTTTCCCCTTCTCTTTCTAAACAGACGTTCGCCTGCCTGTCCCTTTTTGTTCTCGGCGGGGGTCCCTTACAGTTCACCAGCCTTCTGCTGGAGATTCTGGCACGGGACTTAGTGGTGCAGGTTTCACTGTAGGTTGGGGTTTCCCCTCAACCTGGCACATGTAGCAACTCCTGCAATACTCCTGCAAAACTGGAGTTTTGGCCAGTCAAACTGCTGTCTTGTGCAGGCTTTGGTCTTTCGTAAACCGGCATGTACAGCCACTGTAGTCTGGTGGGTCCTTCTTAATATTTCTTAACATTTGCAGAAAATACGCAAGTATGGGGTTGAAGGTGATTTAGAGCTTTGGATCAGAAATTGGCTAGCTGAAAGAAGACAGAGGGTGGTGGTTGATGGCAAATGTTCATCCTGGAGTTTAGTTACTAGTGGTGTACCGCAAGGTTCTGTTTTGGGGCCACTGCTGTTTGTCATTTTTATAAACGACCTGGATGAGGGTGTAGAAGGGTGGGTTAGTAAATTTGCGGATGACACGAAGGTCGGTGGAGTTGTGGATAGTGTCGAAGGGTGTTGTAGGGTACAGAGGGACATAGATAGGCTGCAGAGCTGGGCTGAGAGATGGCAAATGGAGTTTAATGCGGAGAAGTGTGAGGTGATTCACTTTGGAAGGAGTAACAGCAATGCAGAGTACTGGGCTAATGGGAAGATTCTTGGTAGTGTAGATGAGCAGAGAGATCTTGGTATCCAGGTACATAAATCCCTGAAAGTTGCTACCCAGGTTAATAGGGCTGTTAAGAAGGCATATGGTGTGTTAGCCTTTATTAGTAGGGGGATCGAGTTTCAGAGCCACGGGGTCATGATGCAGCTGTACAAAACTCTGGTGAGGCCGCACCTGGAGTATTGCGTGCAGTTCTGGTCACCGCATTATAGGAAGGATGTCGAAGCTTTGGAAAGGGTGCAGAGGAGATTTACTAGGATGTTGCCTGGTATGGAAGGAAGGTCTTACGAGGAAAGGCTGAGGGACTTGGGGTTGTTTTCGTTAGAGAGAAGGAGGAGGAGAGGTGACTTAATAGAGACATACAAGATAATCAGAGGGTTAGATAGGGTGGATAGTGAGAGTCTTTTTCCTCGGATGAGGATGGCAAACACGAGGGGACATAGCTTTAAGTTGAGGGGTGAAAGATATAGGACAGATGTCAGAGGTAGTTTCTTTACGCAGAGAGTAGTAGGGGCGTGGAACGCCCTGCCTGCAACAGTAGTAGACTCGCCAACTTTAAGGGCATTTAAGTGGTCATTGGATAGACATATGGATGTAAATGGAATAGTGTAGGTCAGATGATCGGCGCAACATCGAGGGCCGAAGGGCCTGTACTGCGCTGTAATATTCTAATTCTAATTCTAATTTCTTCCCGGTACCTCTGTGGCACCACTAACTGGCAAACTACTGCCCATTCCTTGCTCTCACATCTGTGATGAGAACTCTATTTCCTCATCAGTACCTCATTCTTTAAATAGTAGCAATTAGGGACTCCCTCTGCTTCACTTTCAGACTGCGCAGCCTGTGCTAACTCTCGCAATACTGGGTCGGCTCGCTGAGCCTCAGCTAGGGAAAATCCACTTAATTCATTCCATGGATCTCCTAACTTTCCAAGGAAAGTCTCAGATAGACAGACCTCATGGTCATCTGCCTTAAGTGCCAATTCAGGCTCCTCTGGGGGAGCTGGTTTGGCCATTCACTACACATTCAGGGAAGCTGCAGAGGACCATCACCTGCCACTGCCCTGTCTCTCTGACCTCCTGCAGTCTTCCTTTCACTACTGGGGGGGGCGCATGGGGGGTTGCTACCACCTTCACCCCTGCCAGATCATTACCTAGGAGCAGGTCAACCCAATCCTCAGGCAAACTAGGGACAATCCCTACGGTCAACCATCCTGAAACTAGGTCAAGTTCCAGGTGCACCCGGTGTACAGGTACAAGCATACACTGCCCTCCAATACCATTCACCACCATTTTGGTGTTCACTGCACTCTCTGGGGGAAAGGTCAGGCCTTTTCCCAGTAAAAGGGATCTAGTGGCCCCTGTGTCCCTGAGAATCACTATGGGCTTGCTGGCCCCATTCGAGAGGTATGGGGTTACTTTCCCTTCAAACACAAAACCCTGATAGCCTTCAGGAATCCCACTAGCTTTTCCTGCACTGGGTTGCACTCTTACTGTAGTTAAAGCCACAGATTGTTCTGCTGTGCTTTCCATCAGGGTTCCATCTTCACTGAGCAGGTATGCACTGATCAACCCTACCGATTTTCCCTTTAGTTTCCAGCAGGCAGCTTTTAAATGCCCTGCTTTATTACAATGGAAGCAGACAGGTCTCCGGGTTCTCACTCTTGCTCACAGCACCTTTCCTTTTGGCTGGAGGTGGGTCCCCTGTGTCTCTTGCTTTCATTTCTCTCCCAGCCTTCGCCTGGGTGGCGATCACCTTCCCATCCTTTGTCCTTTTCGGATTTGTGGGGGGGTGGGGGGGTGAAATTAGGAAAAGTTCTCCCTGGTAAACCAACTTATAAATTAAAGCAAACTCATCGGCCAGGACGGCCGCTTGCTGAGCTCTCTGAACCGCTGCTCCTCTACATGGGTCTTTATTGAGAGTGGGAGAGTGTTTTTAAATTCCTCTAGCAGAACTATTTCCCTGAGATTCTCATAGCTGAGCTGTACTTTAAAAACCCGCAGCCACTGGTCAAAAGCCACCTGCTTACTTCTTTCAAACTCCAGATAAGTTTGAAAAGTTTGTTTTTTTGAGGGTTCTAAACTTTTGGCGATAGGCTTCAGGAACTAATTCATATGCCCCGAGGATATCATTTTTGGTCAGTTCATAACTTGATGAACTCTCATCTGGCAACAGCAAATAAACCTCATGGACTTTTCCAGTTAGCTTGCTTTGTAGTAAAAGCGACCAGGTCTCAGCTGGCCATTTTAGCTGCCTTGCCAGTTTCTCAAAAAATGCCTCCACATCTTCCTCTTTGAATTTTAGAATTAGTTGAGTGGGTTTTAGCAATTTTGTACCCAGCCCTGAATTATGCTCCTCCGTACTGGCTATGCTTTCACTGGGGTTACTCTGTTGACCCTAGTTAACTCAAGCCATTTCAACTCTCGCCGCATTCTTTCTGGAATATTCTTTCCCTGTCTCCTGCCTTTCATTTTCTTCACATTCCTTCTGGAAGGCTCTTTCTTTCTCTCTCTCAGTCTTCTAATCCAAGTTTCTTTTGTTCTAATTGTATCTTTGCTCGCAGTACCCTGTCTGGGTCTGCTTCTAACAATTCTTCTCCTTCTTCAGATTCAAGGGAAAAATGGTTAGCCACTAGCCTTAGGAGTTCAGACTTCCTAGCCTTGCCATGTACAGTGATCCCACAGTGCTCAGCCATTTTCCTCAACTCCTCCATCGACAGTGCTTTTTAACTTATCCCAAGTTACTTCACCCTGGCTTGGAGAGCTACTAGCTTCAGTTGCAGACATGTTAGTATTCAATCACACACAACCACAAGAAAACCTGTATTAATCTTGCTCTTTTTTGATTGGGAACAATTTGGTTTTCCACTTCCAATTTCTCTCGTTTGTCTGTGGGTAAAATTCCAGACACTAGCACCCAAATTTCTGTTATGACCAGGTGAGAAAGGTGTCTAGGGGTCCCTCTCAGCCTTCACCTGGTCTTACTGTAACAGGGTTTAATTTTAAACACAGCGTGTTTTGAACTCCCCTTTGGTGAATCCTTTGTTTACCGCTTTCCAATTATAAGGCAAAGAAATGAGCACAAATAGGCTTTCTCAGGTTTAAAGAAGAAAAGTGACAGTTATTAAAACTTAAACTCTAATTCGGTTAACGCCTACAGATACATGCCACACCCCACACTAGCATGCATACGCAATGCGCGCATGCAAATAGGGACAGAAAAGAACAGTAGAAAAAATAAAGTGGAAAGGTTTGAGGCAATATCTGAAGAGTTTCTTTATTACGGTTCTTTGAGCTCATTGTAGACTCCTTTTGTAGGTAATTCTTGCTTTTAGTTGGGGCCCAGTATTCTTCTTAAACCTTGTTCACTGTAGGAGACTTTTCTCTCTTGGGGTCTTTAATGGATTCCGAAGCTGGTGACAAAGAGATGGGAGCAGACAGGAGGAGAGGAGTTCAGCTTCAGTCCAGGAGCCAAGAGCTTTCTGACTTCATACACTGTTTCTCCAATTTAAAACTCTCAGTTCAGACTCTGCAACAGCCAGTTAGTCATGTGACTAAACTGGTCAGACCACGTTTGTTCTGTGTATTGGGAGCAGGGACCAGCTCCTTTGTTCCAACACTGTCTGCTAACATGCAAAAATGTCTTTCTGGTCAGGGACCTGGCAATTCCTTGCAACAGGCCTTCTCGTCTTCCCAGCAACAATTTGAGGTTTAATGTCCATGTGGCAAAATTAATGTGCCTCATTCCTGGCAGGTGGGAGCCTGCATAACAGGATGTTTTTACTATATTAAAGGTGCTTTATGAATACAAATTGTATTTTCTGATAATAGGTCATCAACCTGAAACGTTAATTCTATTTCTCTCTCCACAGATGCTGTCTGACCTGGTGAATATTTCCAGCATTTTTTGTTTTTATTTCACATTTCTAGCACCCACAGTAATTTGCTTTTATACAAGTTGCTGTTGTTGAGTACATTCAACCAGAATTGCCAACCCTAATCACCCACTCTTTGCTTGTTTTATTGGCAATATGGATTTAGGACCAGAGTTGAGGAGTGACAGATATCCAGAACTGATGGAAGTCCTGGCCACTGCTAACAAAATCCAACCATTAATAATTTACCTGAGGAAAAGCAAAGGCAACCATAATAAACAATGTGATTGTTTCCATGGCGATAAGTCTTCAGAGAAATCTCAAATTGTCTCTGCCAGGGAAAAGGACGTTATGGGACATGTCCAGGTATTCTATTTCAGACTATTGCCAGTTTGGGTTGCACAGGTACACACACACATACACAGCCATGTAACAGAAAGCACAGGAACATGTTCTACATACATGTTGCCTACCCTCCAGGATTGTTCAGGGATTAAAGATGAATTTCTTACATACTGCTGTGAGCAACCCAAGAGAAATATCATAATGGAATTTTAAAAATGGTGTGATTTGTTTTAATTTTCTTTGAACAATTTAGTTTTTACATAGAATTTACAGCACAGAAACAGGCCAAATCTCCACAACGACACAGCAAGGACGAGTAATTTAGTGGAAATGGGACAGGAGGGAATGGAGGCCTTTAGATATAGTACAGTGTTAAGTGTTCGATTCAGATCAGGATGCTAAACTGAAGCCACGTCTGCCCCTCCAGGTGAGAGTAAAAGATCCCACAACACTATTCAAAAAAGAGAGTTCTTCTGGTGTCATGGGTGACATCCATCTTTCAATCAGCACCACTAAAATAATTACCTAGTCATTACCACATTTCTGTTTGTGGGATCTTGTGTGCAATTTTGCTGTTGCGTTTGACAGTGCAACAGGGACTGCACTTCAAAAGTAATTCAGTGATTACAGGCTACGGGCCAAGTGCTGGAAAATGGGATTAGGATAGGTGCTTGATGGCTGGCACAGACACGATGGACCAAAGGGCCTGTTTCTGTGCTGTATGAGTCTATGACTATGATTGTGAAACACTTTGGATGGCCTGAGCATGCGAGGTATAAATGCAAATTCCTTTCCTATCACATTTTTCAAACATCTCAAAGTGCTTTGCGTACAATTAATTATTTTTGAAGTGCAGTCACGGTTATGTAGGTTTGATGTAGATATGGCTCTCCTTTGGTTGTTCCTTGGTATGGATAGGAGGCGGCGGCCATTCAGACCCTCAGGCCTTCTTACCATTCACTTAGACCATGGTTGATCTGCATCTCAACTTCATTTACTCACCTTTGTTCCATAACCCTTTATAACTATACTCAACAAAAATCTATCAATCTCATTCATGAAAGCTCCACTTGTTGCCCAACATCCACAGCCTTTTAGGGGGGTAGGGGAAGAGAGTTCCAGATTTTCCCCCTTGTTCTTGATTCCCCCATCAGGGGAAATACTTTCTCTCTATCTACCCAATGGAATCCTTTTAACATTTTAAACATCACAATCAGATCAACCCTCAATCTTCTATACTCAAGGGAATACAAGCCAAGTTTATGCAACCTGCCCTCATAATTTAATCTCTAAGGCCCACTATCATTTAAGGTTTAGGTGTCCCTTTTATTGTCTCCCTTTCGCAGCCTTATCCACCCACTTTATTTCTCAATTTCCTTGTCCACCTTGTCCTATTCTTCCCTCCCCGAGTTGTGATTGTATCTCAATTTCCTTCTGATATAAGGATTTTAATCAGCCATTTATTTGGCACTGGCTCTGCAGTATTCCTTATTCTCTTGGAATGCCTCAGATTGATATAAGAAATATTCCGATAATTTCTCTCTAAAATGTTTCCACTGTAACTTCGTATTACTAATCATTAAAATTTGTTCTGTTTTCTTGCTAGTTATCTGCAATGTGCATTTCTTTTATTTCTATCAAACTTATTATAGTTTTATATAAAAGAAAGCTAGAAGCTGCTGTGTTCTTTCACTAGTTCAATGGATGATGGAATAGTTCTAACTCTTATTAGCATTCCCTTGCTTTCTCTCACTAGACAGCAAGAGGTGAGGGAATAGAGCTGAATCCCAGCCCTTGCAACACCTCCCAGCCCCTAATGCAGCTCACAGAGACATGGAGTAGGAAACATGTCAAGGGCCAGAGGTGAAATGGAGGCAATGACAAGGGTGAGAGGTGAAGTGGAGAAAAGCCAGAAGCAGCTGCTGGGCCAAATTAAGAGCAGCACTAATCAAATGAGGTAGCAAATCATTCCTTTAACCTGGGGGTTTCAAATTTGGGCCCTTGGTGTCCTTCTCCTCAGTCACAGGGACTGGAACTGGTGAGAATGGCATGAGACTCCTGAAGATGGCACTGTGTCTTGTGTAGGTCTGTAATATCTTGTTTTAATCAAATGCCCTCAAGACAGAGAGACAAGGAGCAGAAATCCAGTGCAAGAGTTTATTATGGTGAAAAAGTAGAGCTGGGAATTGTGATCTATGCCTTTCTTTTCTCTCTTCATCCCTCTCTCAAAACCCCCAAACTGACCAGTGGCACAATCTGTAACCAGATGCAGCAAGACCTTGGTCTGATAAGTGACAAGTTACATTCGCGCCACACAGGTGCCGGACAATGACCATCTCAAACAAGAGAGAATCTAACCATCTCCCCTTGATGTTTAATGGCATTACCATCGCTGAATTCCCCACAATCAACATCCTGGGTGGGGGGGGGGGGTTACTATTGACCAGAAACTGAACTGGACCAGCCATATAAATGCTGTGGCTATAAGAGCAGGTCAGAAGCCAGGAATTCTGCAGCAAGTAACTCACCTCCTGTCTCCCCAATGCCTGTCCACCATCTATAAGGCACACCTCATGGCCTTGCATATCCCCCACTCTACTATTACCATCAAGCTGGGGAACCAACCTTGGTTCAAAGAAAAGTGCAGGAGGGCATGCCAGGAGCAGCACCAGGCATACCTAAAAATGAGGTGTCAGCCTGGTGAAGCTACAACACAGGACTACTCACATGTCAAACAGCGAAAGTAACATGCAATAGACAGGACTAAGCGATCCCACAACCAATGGATCAGAACTAAGCTCTGCAGTTCTGCCACATCCAGTCGTGAATGGTGATGGACAATTAAACAACTCCACAAATATCCCCATCCTCAATGATGGGACAGCCCAGCACATCAGTGCAAAAGACAAGGCTGAAGCATTTGCATCCATCTTTAGCCAGAAGTGCTGGGTGGATGCTCCATATTGGCTCTTTTTGAGGTCCCCAGCATCACAGATGCCAGTCTTCAGCCAATCCGATTCACTCCACTTGACATCAAGGAATGGCTGAAGGCACTGGATACTGCAAAGGCTATGTACCGAAGACCTGTGCTCCAGAACTAGCCGCACCCCTAGCCAAGCTGTTCTAGTACAGTTACAACACTGGCACCTACCCGACAATGTGCAAAATTGCCCAAGGATGTCCTGTCCACAAAAAGCAGGACAAATCCAAACAAGCCAATTACCGCCCTATCAGTCTATTCTCGATCAGCAGCAAAGTGATGGAAGGGGTTGTTGACAGCGCTATCAAGTGGCACTTGCTCAGCAATAATCTGTTCACTGATGTTCAATTTGGGTTCCACCAGGGCCACTCAGTTTCTGACCTCATTACAGCCTTGGTCCAAACATGGACAAAAGAGCTGAACCCCAGAGGTGAGGTGAGAGTGACTGCCCTTGACATCATTGCAGCGTTTGACCGAGTATGGCATCAAGGAGCCCTAGCAAAACTGGAGTCAATGGGAATCGGAGGAAAACTCTCCGCTGGTTGGAGTAACACCTAGCACAAAGGAAGACAGTTCTGGTTGTTGAAGGACAATCATCTCAGTTCCAGGACATTACTGCAGCAGTTCCTAAGGGTAGTGTCCTAGACCCAACCATCTTCAGCTGCTTCATCAATGACCTCCCCTCCATCATTATGTCAGAACTGGGGATATTCGCTGATGATTGTACAATGTTCAGTACCATTTGCGACTCCTCAGATACTGAAGCAGCCAGTGTCCAGATGCAGCAAGACCTGGACAACATCCAGGCTTGGGCTGATAAGTGGCATGTAACATTCGCAAGTAATAAGTGCCAGGCAATGACCATCTCAAATGAGAGAGAATCTAACCATTGAACATCAAGGGGAGATGGTATTACCATCACTGAATCCCCCACTATCAACATCATGGGGGTTACCACTGACCAGAAACTGAACTGGACCAGCCACATCAATACTGTTGCTACAAGAGCAGGTCAGAGGCTAGGAATTCTGTGACGAGTAACTCACCTCCTGACTCCCCAATGCCTGTCCACCATCTACAAGGCACAAGTCAGGAGTGTGATGGAATACTCTCCACTTGCCTGGATGGGTGCAGCTCCAACAACACTCAAGAAGCTCGACACCATCCAGGACAAAGCAGCCCACTTGATTGGCACGTCATCCACCACCTTTAACATTCACTCCCTTCACCACCGACGCACAGTAGCAGCAGTGTGTACCATCTACTAGATGCACTGCAGCAACTCATAAGGGCTCCTTCCACAGCACCTTTCAAACCCGCGGCCTCTACCACCTAGAAGGACAAGGGCAGCAGATGCATGGGAACACCACCATCGGCAAGTTTCCCTCCAAGCCACATACCATCCTGATATCCACTCTGCTTAATGACAAGACAGAAATCATGGTTAACAGTACATCAGAGAACACAGATCAAAGACTTTTTTTTTTGAACAACAGAGACTGCAGGGGTAACACCTGAAGAAGAATGGGTTTCACCCTCCCAGATTTTCAGATCGTAAACAAGGAATCAGTGATTCTGAGGATGCAAATGTACCAGGCAGTGTTAACACCTGGGAACAATGGAAGGTCCAGGTGGCTCTGTGAAACCAGACTTCTGGACTTTGCGTATTGGAAAAGAATAATAAGCTATTGATGTTTGATTCCAGATAAATTTAACAGATTTTCTGAAGGCCAACAGGCTGCAAGAAAGGAAGCCAGCGGTGGCAGCCTCAGAGCAGGCCGTACAGAAGACCAGCAGTGGCAGCCGAGAGAGAGAGAGAGAGGGAACACCTGTTCTCAGAATCCTAATACAGTGAAATGCTGCGAAGACTTGAACCCGTTTTGAAAGCTGAAGTTTGCGGAGAAGGAAAAGACCAACAGGATCACCAGGAATTGCCTTATTCACGAATGTCCAAGTCGAAAGTGCTCGGAGAAGTGAATGAAGAGGACATTAATTTTGAAAAGGTCTGGGAGATCCAACCGCTTTCAACTGGAAGGAGTCTGGAACTTTTAATCACAAAGATTTCGCCATCAAAGAGGACTGTGTAACATATGTGTGGTGTGAGGTTTTCAACTATTTTAATAAGTAAACATCTTTCTTTGCAATTTGGGGTATCAGCTACTAATAAAGTACTATTTAGTTAATGGGGATTTCTTTTAGTTTAGTTGTTATAATAAGTCTTAAAACGTGAAATCTTGTGTAATTCTTTAAATTGGTCTGGGGGTTCATATCTCGTATTTTTAATGTTAATGGTCTCATTGAGGTCATAACAATCATGTAACTATCAGCACAGCCCTCTATTTCCTTGTCTCATATGCTTTTCTGGCTTCCCTAAATGCATCATTTGTTCAAAAACAGTGCAAGGATAAACCCAGCAACTACAAGCCAGTCAGTTTAACCTTGGTGGTGGGAAAGCTTTTAGAAACCATAATCCGGGACAAAATTAACAGTCATTTGAACAAATGTAAATTAATTAAGGAAAGCCAGCACAGATTTGTTAATCAAAAAAGTTAAACATGGTTTGCCTTCAGTTCTTCGATGAAGTAACAGAGAGGTTTGATGAAGGTAATGCTGTTAATGGTGTACATGGACTTCTAAAAGGTATTTGATGAAGTGTCACATAACAGTTGAAGCCCATGAAATAAAATGGACAGTGGTAGCATAGATACGAAATTGGCTGAGTGACAGGAAACAGAGAGTAGTAGCGAACGGTTGTGTTTTTGGACTGGAGGAAGGTATATAATGGGGTTCCCCAGGGGTCGGTACTAGGACCACTATTTTTCTTGATCTATATCAATGACCTGGACATGGGTGTGCAGGGCACAATTTCAAAATTTGCAGATGACACACATAACTTGGAAATTTTATGAACTGTGAGGAGGATAGTGTGGACTCCAAGCAGACACAAACAGGCTGATGGAATAGGCAGATACGTGGCAGATGAAATTTAATGCAGAGAAGTGTGAAGTGATACATTTTGGTAGGAAGAACAAGGAAAGGCAATATAAAATAAATACAATTCTACAGGAGGTGCAGGAGCAGAGGGTATATGTGCACAAATAGTTGAAAGTGGCAGGTTGAGAAAGTGGTTAATAATGCATAAGGGATCCTGGGCTTTATAAGTAGAGGCTTAGAGTACAAAAGCAAGGAAGTTATGGTGAACCTTTAAAAACACTGGTTCGGCCTCAGCTGGAGTACTGTGTCCAAGTCTGAGCACCACACTTTAGGGACGATGTGAAAGCACTGAGAGGGTGCAGAAAAGATTTACGAGAAAGGTTCGGAGGATAAGAGACTTCAGTTACGAGGACAGATTGGCAAAGTTTGGGCTGTTCTCTTTACAGAAGAGAAGGTTGAGAGGAGATTTGATAGAAGTGTTCAAAATCATGAGGGATCTGGACAGAGTAAATAGGGAGAAACTGTTCCCTTTGGCAGGAGGGTTGAGAACCAGAGGACACAGATTTAAGGTGACTGGCAAAAGAAGCAATAACATGAGGAAAATATTTTTTCCCGCAGCAAGTGGTTAGGATCCAGAATGCACTGACAGCATGGTGGAGGCACATTCAATTATGGCTTTCACAAGGGAATTGGATAATTATCTGAGAAGAAAAAAACTACAGGACTATGGGGAAAAGGCAGGGGAGTGGGACTAGCCAAGTAGCTCTTAGAGAGAGACAGCATGGACACAACAGGCCTAATGGCCTCCTCCTACGCTGCAACCATTCTATCATCTATACTATTCCCTGTGGTAGCGAGTTACACGTTCTCAACACTCTCTGGGTGAAGTTTCTTGAGCTGCTGGTGACTCTTATATTGATGGCTTCTAGCTTTGCTCTTCCCTACAAGTGGAAACACTCTGTTTCTACTCTATCAAAATTTTTCATAAAGAGAAAAGAGACCCAGTTGTGCATAAAGCAGGCAGAAATGGACCAATTTGAGCTCCTTGACAGCTTAATGGTTACATGTACTGTTCATCACAGTGCTGAGGCATACAGGCCAGGAAGATCCTAGGTCTGATCCACACTCTGTTGAGTTTGCTGGTCAGCCAATAAAGGGGGTACTGCAATTGATCACAATGACATTGGGCTGGGGGTGGAAAATCAGCTAAGGTTCACGATCCAGTGACTCCCAATCAGGCTTGGCTGCAATTCCTTCTATAGTCAATTAGCCTGCTGACACTCTCTGCCTAGGGCTACACACTTGAATAATGACAATAAGGGTTGTGAATCTTTGGATCACCAAAAATCAGCATGTCCAACAATGTAGCATTCCCTCAGTGCTGGCACTGGTGTGGGTCTTGAACTCACAACCTGCTGACTCTGAGGTGAGAATGCTACCATTACCTTTCATGCACCCTCTGAGTTTTTAGCCTTGCTACCTAGAAGGGCTCTGCTTGAAGCACTCCATTAACAGGCGACAGCAAGCCCGACACTACTCCCCAATGTAAATAGCACCATTTATAACCTTGGATAAACAGAATTGCACTGGTTGCATTTCATCACTTGCTAATTCTACAGAAGAGACACTGGGTTCCTTCCCCCTCCAAACCCCATCAGAGAGAGTGACATAGATAAGCTCCCGGGTTGTGCATTGACAAGCCCTGTGTAACATGTTGCTCCAATATTTAGGTCTGTCAGGTTAATAAATGACTCTGCTTTTCTTCAACCTGGTGCACTGTTCCAAAAGCAATATATAACATTAACACATACATGCACACACTCATTATATATGTATATATATAAAAAATGACTGCTTACATTAAATTCCTCCTCCCTTCCATATCTCTGCCAATGCCTCTTAAGACAGACAGCCTTGCACTTAAAGCCGATAAAAAAAAACATCTGCGGGCTGCAATTTGCATTGCCAGCCCTCTAGATGCTAGCAGACAGGCTACCCTATGAGCTTGTCTGTATACACAGCAGTAGAAACTGCATCAACCAACAGCAGTCAGCCAAGGAGCCACTGCTCTGTTCAAAGACACGCCAGAGAGAGAGAGAAACATTGCAGAGAAAAAATTTAAAAGACTTACATCGGATGTTGTCTCTCTCTGCAGTTTTGAACAAGATTTCTCCCTTCACACAATCCTTGCCCCTTCTCCTCTTAAAATACATTAGACTCTGAAATTAACAATATTAGGGAGTGAAACGAGCTGCTGATTTCTTGCAGTTTCCCTGCTGCAAAAAGAAATCGAACATCGAAAGCATGCATTAGAGGTACAGGAAAAACAGCCACCACTGGGTACTTAGGATCTGGCCTCTGAGACGCTGATCCTGATCGGTTCCGATTCGCCCCTACATACCACCCCACCCCACATATCATCTGCTCCCCTAACACATTAATTCACAGCAATCCTTTGCCCCCGGGTAGGTGCTTTTTGTTGTTTGTTGCGGGCACTGCTAATAGCTTGCAAGATTTACCTGCAGTCATTTCCTGCTTCCCAGGTCTTCTTTATCTGTTCCACAGGGAATGTGTGTGTGACAGAGAAAGGGAAAAAAAGACAGAATGGGGAGGGGGGTGGTGGTGGTAGAATCCACACAAAAAAACAGTCCAAAGCCTTCAGAAATCCAGAGAGAGAGAAATGCAGAATTTTTATTAACTCTTCATTCTTTCTGCGCAATCTCAGCAGCCATGTTGTTCCAACTCACAGGGAGAGAGGAAAAAAAACAATTAAAGACCAGTGGCACCTGAATGGATGGGTACTAATCATTGAGGTCCACCCAGTGCTGTATTTTTTTCACATGGCTAAGTCCCAGATACCTCACAGCTGGGGCAGGGAGGGGAGGGCAGTCCTTGTGAAGAGGTACTTCCTCCTGTAAGATGCTGTTCAGCTTGTGCCTTACGTCCTGCGAGCAGGCTGCCCCTACTCTGCTGTGTGGTTGTGCTGGGAATGTGAGAATAGAGGAGGAGCTCAACTCGGACCTGCTCCAAAAGGTGGTGACCAACTCCCCATCCTAATGCGTTTTTAAAAAATGAATTATGGATGATCTAATTAGAAGTGCAAGACCCGTTAGATTAATTCACCATTAATCCACTATAACTGCATTTGTTTAAAATGTTAATGGGTGCCCTTAAGCTGAACGAAAAGGGGGATTTATTGTGAGTAGAAAAGGTACTGTCCTGTCACATTTTTGAAAAAAATTACATATTTTCTTTACTGAGTATTAAAACCAACATCAATTTCTTAGAGGGAGGCAGATTCAGTTAGTGTCTCATAAAATATTCTGAATACAATGCAAAATTCCAAAGAATTAAACCCCTTTCTGTTCACTCTTATACAATTAAAATAGGCCAAAACCCCTTCCCAATCACTCCTATTGCATACAATTCAAATGAATCAAATCCCTTCCCATTCACTCCTATTGTATACAATGCAAATGGATAAAGTTCCTTCCCATTCATTCCTATTGCATGCAATTCAAATGGACCAAACCCGTTCCCAATCACTCCTATTGTGTACAATTCAAATAGATCAAACCCCATTAGTCTGTTCACAATCATCAGCAAAGTGATGGAAGGGATTGCCAACACTGCTATCAAGCAGCACTTACCTATATAATAAAAGCAAAATAACCTTACCAATAACTTGCTCATTGATATAAAAGCAAAATACTGCGGATGCTGGAAATCTGAAATAAAAACAGAAAGTGCGGAAAAACTCAGCAGGTCTGGCAGCATCTGTGGAGAGAGAAGCAGAGTTAACGTTTCAGGTCAGTGACCCTTCTTCAGAACTGTAGATATAAGAGATGTAAAAGATTTTAAGCAAGTAAAGCGGGGGTAGGGCAAGAGATAACAAAAGAGAAGGTATTGATAGGACAAGATTACAGAATAGCTGACCAGATTGAGTTCAATAATTTCAGAGCACCACAGCCTGCCGGACTGAACATTGAATTCAATAATTTCAGAGCATGACGGGCCCCCCATTTTACTTTTATCTTTAGTTATTTTTTGTGTTTATTTTATTTTCGTTTGTTCAGTTTGTTTCTACTGTGCCTACCCACTGTTTTTTTCATGTTTGTGCTTGTGGCTGTTCAGTTTTCAGTCCATTAATACCCTATCTGTACTAATGCTTTGTTTTTCAGCACATCATTAACATATTGTTTGCCTTTGCTCCATGACCTTCTGGTCAACTATTCTGTGACCTTGTCCTATCAATACCTTCTCTTTTGTTATCTCTTGCACCACCCCTGCTTTACTTGCTTAAAATCTTTTACATTTCTGATATCTGCCAGTTCTGAAGAAGGGTCACTGACCTGAAACGTTAACTCTGCTTCTCTCTCTACAGATGCTGCCAGACCTGCTGAGTTTTTCCAGCACTTTCTGTTCTTATACCTGCTCATTGATGCTCATTTTGGATTCCATCAGGACCACTCAGCTCATTACATCCCTGGTCCAAAATATGGACAAAATGGTTGAATTCGAGAGGTAAGCTGAGAGTGATTGACCTTGACATCAAGGCAGCATTTGACCAAGTGTGGCATTAAGGGGCTCGAGTAAAATTTGAAGTCAATGGGAATTGGGGAAAACACTCAACTGGAGTCATACCTAGCACAAAGGAAGATGGCTGTGATTGTTGGAGGCAATTCATCTCAGTCCCAAGACATTGCTGGAGTTCCTCAGGGTAGCATCGTAGGCCCAACCATCTTCAGTTGCTTCATCAATGACCTTCCCTCCAATACAAGTCAGAAGTGGGGATGTTCACTGACAATTGCACAGTGTTCAGTTCCAACTCTTCCACAAGTAGCAAGACGAAACAACATTCAGATGGATCAATCCCCTTCCTGTTTACTCCCACTATATAGAATTCTCGTGGTATTCAGGCTCATTACATAGAATTCCAATAAACCAAATTTCTTCACATCCACTCCTGGGCTTGGAAGAGTCCAGGCCAACCAGGGTTCTGACGTCTGATTATTATCCCGTGATATATTATTAAAAGCCTTGCATTGATTTGAACTACCTGCCCACAAATCCTAGGTGCCATACATCAGGTGGAGCAGGGAAGTTATGCTGAGCCTTTATAAAGCTCTGGTTAGGCCCCAGCTGGAGTATTGCATCCAGTTCTAGTCACCACACTTTTGGGAAGGATGTGAGGGTCCTTGAGAGGGTGCAGAGAAGATTTACAAGAATGTTTCCAGGAACGGGGGATTTTAGTTTACAAGGTTAAGTTGGAAAAGCTGGGGTTGTTCTCCTTAGAGCAAACGAAATTGAGGGAAGATTTAATAGAGGTGAACAAGATTATGACAGGCTTAGATAAGTTTAACAAGAAAAAACTGTTCCCATTAACTAATGGTACAAGGACTAGGGGCCATGGATTGAAGGTTATGGGCAAGAGTTGCAGGGGGAATATGAGGAAGAACTTTTTTATGTAGCGAGTGATAATGACCTGGAACTTGCTGCCCACAAGAGTGGTGAAAGTGGACACAATCAATGATTTCAAAAGGAAATTGGATGACCATTTGAAGGCAATAAACTTGCAGGGCTACATGGATCAAGCGGGGGAGTGCTCCGCGGAGAGCTGGAATGGATTCGATGGGCCGAATGGCTTCCTTCTGTGCCATATATGACTCTATAACATACGAACATATAAATTAGAAGCAGGAGAACGCCACCCAGCCCCTCAAGCCTGCTCAGGCATTTAATAAGATCATGGCTGATCTGATTGTAACATCAACTCCATTTTCCTGCCTTCCCCCGATAACCTTTCACCCCCTTGCTTATCAGGAATCTATTTATCTCTGCTTTAAAAATATTTAAAGACTCTGCTTCCACTGCCTTCTGAGGAAGCGAGTTCCAAAGACTCACGACCCTCAGAGAAAAAAAATTCTCATCTCTGTCTTAAAAACAGGAAACTGAGGCCAGATTTGCCTGTTTCAGTAGTTCAGGCCTATGTTAAAGGTCCCAACGCCATATTAGAAGAACAGGAAGATTGCCCAGTGTGATAAGCCAATTTTCATCAATTAACTACCATGAGAAACAGATTAACTGTGAATTCACCTCACTGCTGGCACAGTCACGATGGGCCGAATGGCCTCCTTCTGTGCCGTAAATCCTTCTATGTTTCTATGTTGTTTATAGTATCTTGCTGTCATTGAAATAGCTGCCACATTTGCCTTTGAACCACTTAAAGGAATAATATAAATGAATTGGAGAGGCAATCAGATGTACTTCTAGACACAGAAGGGATTTGAGGGATATGGTGGGCAGGTGGGCAGATGAGTTTCAGATCAATCAAAAGAAGGCAGTTCATTTCCATGTTCTCAAATTCTTAGAGCTTTGCTTCTAACGTCTGATACAACCCAGTATTCCTAACATGTAAAGCACAAAATGAAACATTAGTATCATATGACTAGTTGTACATCATGCACAAATTTCAGGATTATTGTCACATATTCCTTCCTTGTCCTTGGCAAGGTTTTCAGGCTGTAACTGTGGGCAGTAAAATGTTAGATACAGGGAATGTGTGAGAGAGTGAGGTGAGAGAGTGAGAGAACGAGACCGATTTCTTTCAGAAGCCACAGATTGAAAACAGGGTGTTAATTTTGACTTTGAGTAATAGTGTAAAAAGGGAGTAATGTAAAATGGGGATAGTGTGTAAAACAAGGGCTAACGTAAAACAGGAGATAGTGTAACAGGTAATCATGTAAAATGGGATAGTATAAAACAGGGGATAGTGTAAAAGGGGATGGAGTAAAATGGGAATAGTGTAAAACAGGGATAGTGTAATGGATGACAGGGGATAGTGTAATAGGCAATAGCGTAACAGGTGTTATTGTAAAAAAGGTGATGTTGGATCAATCGGTCGTAATAAATCTCTCCCGATTTTTACTTCCAATGAAGTCGATTTGAATGAGGTGTATAATGGATGGCTAAACCAATATAATCCATTTTACACTATCACCTGTTACACAATAGCCCATTTTATACTATCTCCCCATGGCTGATCCAATGCCCTTAGTTTTCCACTGGGAAAGTTTGGTTAAAATTGCCCCCTTAAAATTAACTTAAAATAATATATTAAAAATTCTCCTTAAAGCCAATGACACAGATAATAAGATAGTTTCACAGCAAGTATAAATCTTAATTTAATCTCTCCAATTCCTGAAGAGGAGTTTTAGCCAAGGGTAATGGGAGGAAATTACTCATTTTTGAACTTTCAAGCAGAAAATCATATTTAAGTCATTAGTCACTTTGTTTTTTTCTATATAAGATACTTTAGGCTACTTCCTTCTGTCTCCTACTCTTGGCCTGTCTGTGCCACAGCATCTCCAATCAACATGAATGGCCACCCTTCCCATTTTTCATTTGCTTTTACTTTTAAATCCCTGAGATGTGAGATTTATACAGTGACCAGTGCAAGCTCAGCACTAATACAGAGTTGGTATCAGCCATGGCTCAGTGGGTAGCTACCTCACCACTGAGTTAGAAGGTTATAGGTTCAAAATCCACTCCAGTGACTTGAGCATGCATCCAGGTGGACACTCCACTGCAGTACTGAAAGACTGCTGCATGTTCAGAGGTGCTGTTTTTCATGTGAGATGTTAAACTGTCTTTTCTCTCAGGTGGACATAAAGGATCCATGGCACTATTTTGAAGAAGGATAGTTCTCCCTGGTGTCCTGACCAATATTTATTCCTCAAAAGAATATCAAAACAGATTATTTTGTTATTATCAAATTGCTGTTTGTGGGAACTTGCTGTGAACAAATTGGCTGCTGTATTTCCTACATTATAACCGTGTCTACACTTCAGAAGTACTTAATTGACTGTAAAGCACTTTGGGACATCTTGAGGTGGTAAAAGGAGCAAGTACTTTCTTTTTGATCCTCCTTCCAATTTTCCACTTGCATTCGAATCCCTGAGACCGTACAGTGCAAGTTAGCTGCTTTTACCTTTCCAGAAACATGCTATGTCACTTAAGTGAAATTCAACCCTGTGGCACAAATTTAACTACTTAATTAGAGGAGTCCTATGAGACTTAAGAGCTTGAAAAAGTCCAGTTCATATTTTGTGGGCAGCTTTTCCTTATGTACCCAACAATAAAGGTAATTATAAGGCTCAGATAACATTAATTTAGTGGACACTTGCCCAGTTCATTTCCTTAACTACAGCGCTTTGAGTTTTTAGCTGGTTGCCATCCTCTCAAGCTGGGAGCTTTACCATTGATCAACGGATAAATCGGAATCCCACTTCAAGGCCAGTTTTCAGGTAAGAACTCGGCGACATTGGATTGAGATGCAACTATCTGATGGAAGTATTGGCTGGTACTGACTTGCTCTGGCTGTGCTGTCTGCCAACTGGCTTGGTAGAATTAAGTATGTTGGTTCCCTATGGACCCATCTAAGTGTGCACCATAACAGGAACTTGGGACAGATCAGTGGTGGAGGTCAGTTCCACCAAAATATTTAAAGGAGAATGATGGATACCCATGAGGCAAATCTCACATATCTTACAGCACAGAATGAAATCATTTAACCTGTCATGCCTTTGCTGGCTCTTTGTAAGAGCAATGCAATTAGTTCCACTCTCCCCCAACTCTTTCCCTATAGCCCAGAAAATCAAAGGAGTGAAGCTTGAGCAGTCAACCAATGTCATCTGCAAGTTCCGATGGATGTTGAGTCTTTCAAACCTCGGCGATCTCAGGTTTGCATTCTAGCCCATTGCTAAAGCAGAGAATCACTATTGGGGCTAGAACTGGTTTCAGCACTCCTTGGGTTAGTGGGAGGAAGATAACAAGTCCAATTACCACCCCATTAGTCTACTTTCAATCTTCAGCAAAGTGATGGAAGGTGTTGTTGACAGTGCTATCAAGCGGCACTTACTCATCAAAGGCCTGCTCACCAAAGACCACTTTGGGTTCCAACATCAAACAGCCCTAGTAAAATAGAAGTCAATGGGAATTGGGAAAAACTCTCCACTGGTTGGAGTCATACAAAGCACAAAGGAATTCTGGAACTCCCATTCTAACAGCACTGTGGGTGTACTTACACCACACGGACTGCAGCAGCTCAAGAAGGCGGCTCACCACCACCTTCTCAAGGGCAAATAGGGATGGGCAATAAATGCTGGTCTTGCCAGCAATGCTTACACCCCAAGGATGAATAAAAAAATAACAATTAGCCCAGGCTTCTAATCTTGTTCACTCTCCATTGAACCCTTTAAGGAGGAAGGGCACATTGGGATCCTGGCGGAGGATAATGTTGGACTTGGACTGTGTTGTCTACAGCAGCCAAATAGCCCTGCCTGGGTTGATACATGACTAATGGGCCTCTTTGGTGAGGCATCTGAGAGTTGCCAGTGCCCATAAAACCATGTCCCAAACTAAAGTCAGTGCTTTCAGAACAGAAGTATAGAAAAAAAACCTACATAGTGCCTGTCACAACTTCAGGATGTCCCAAAGCACTTTGCAGCCAATTAAGTACTTTTGAAGTGTAATCACTGTTGTAATATAGGAAACACAGCAGCCAATTTGTGCACAACAAGTTCATACGAATATACGAATTAGGAGCAGGAGTAGGCCACTCGGCCCCTCGAGTGTGCTTCGTCATGGTTGAACTGATTTCTCCACATTACCACTTACCCCCGATAACCTTTCACCCCCTTGCTTATCAAGAATCTATCTATCTCTGCCTTAAACATATTCAAAGACTGCATTCAAATAGTAATGTGATAATGTCTTGATCACCTGTTTTAGTGCTGTTGGTTGAGGTATAAATATGGGGCAGGAACCTGGAAAGAACTCCTCTGCTCTTCTTTGAATAGTACCACTGGATCTTTTACATCCACCTGAGAGGGCAGCTAGAGCCTTAGTTTAACATCTCATCCAAAAAGCAGCACCTCTTTCTCGGTACTGCACTGGAAATATCAAATTACAATTTGTGCTCAAGTCTCTGAATTGGGGCTTGAATCCATGATCTTTTAACTCAGATGGAATGAAGCTACTGACTAAGTCACGGCTGACAACTTCAAAAATGGAGAAGGGCAGATCTCATTATCTCTTTTTGGATGATAGTTTTTTACTTCAATGGATGAGCTACCTGCCTTACAGTAATATTATTAATATTGTTCCTTCAAAGTAATGTTTAAGCCTCATTGAATGCTGATAAAACAAATTTCCACTTGACAAGATGGAAAAAAATTCCAACTAACAATCTTTAACAGAATGACCCTTGATGTGGCATTGACACAGGATCCCCATTTCCCTGCTGCTCTGCATGTGTGTTCCTCAGTTGTCATTTTACTGAGGTTACACATTACCATAGAAACTTCCAGTTGGAACCAGGCAGATCACAAGCTGCTAACAATACATCAGAGATTTCCGATTAAAAGCCAAGTCACTGCTGCCTGCAGACATAGCACTGGTGAAAGAGAAACCACTTTTCTCTTAATGCCATCCTGTACAGCTATAATTCCATTTTAGTTTTTGTCCCATCATTGAATTGCATAGAATTTTACAGCACTAAAACAGGTCATTTAGCTCAAATGAGCAGCGTTGGTGTCTACCTCGTCTACCTTTACTTCATCTTGTTTTTTTCTGAACAAGCTGATTTGTTCTCAGGCCGTGGTTCTGAGGCCCACTCCTGGGTTCTAAAAATGCCACAGACCCCTGTAACACAACACAAATACTTTTTCTATATAAAAATTAGTTATGCAATTAAACATATTTATTATTAGTTTTGTTTTACTTACTTAATGTGAAACTTGTTGCTGATGCTGAGCAATATTCTGTCAAGACGTGGAGATCTGAACTCCTGGATATGCAGTAGGAGGACTCCCTCTGTTCCATTTACCAGATCTACGACCAAGCTATGAGGTAGATTTCAAAAAAGGGAACTCGTTTCAAAGGAGGAAGACTCGAGACAAAAGAAAACTGTGTTCAAGTAACAAGGAGGGAGAATCAATCCTAAGGTGAGGATACTCCTGCTAAACCCCCTGACATGGGCCATGCACTTCCCAAGAGGTAGTTAGTGGTTGTCATTACCTGGAGACTGAACCAGCAAGAACCATCCCACTGCTCTGTACTGGGAAAGGGACCCAGTACACTGGGTAAACTTCAGTGGGACACTTGGGCATCCATAACTGTTTGGTTCTGTCAAAATGCAACTAAACTCTCTACAGTCAGGTCCGTAGAATCTATCTTTCAGGGATAGAGTTTGGAATCCATATCTGGAGCCTGTAATTGTTTCTTGACACTGATTTACTGGAACCATTGATCTCTCAGTTGCCCCTCCCCTATTCTGCTCCGCAACTGCATTACCCGGCTCTAAATGAGTCTGTCGGTGTCTTTAATTGTCACAATTCTTAAGAAGATCTGAGAGTTTGAATTCTTGCTTTACTTACCCTCAGCCACTGGGATTGGTGGCTTTTCTTCAGTTTTTCTTTACATTTGGGAATAGTGTGAAAGGGATTTTCAGAACTCTGTGACTGTAAATCCAGATGTTCTGTTGCAGACATTTTACAGGAGAGGCAGAAACTATCAGGTGTGACATCCAGAAACAAACCTGAGCAATGTTTTAATCTGCATCTCCTTGTTCACCAGATCCAATCCTATAGGCCCCAACTGAAGAGGAATTGTGGTTCTTTACCCCTGCGTAGTTCAGGTTGAAGAAAAGTCGAGGACCCTATTAAAGTGAATAAAACAGAGACTGAAACTATGCTCACTTTTTTTTATTCATTCATGGGATGTGGGCATCGCTGGCTAGGCCAGTATTTATTGCTCATCCCTAATTTCCCTTGAGAAGGTGGTGGGGAGCAGTCTTGAACCGCTGCAGTCCATGTGAGGCAGGTACACCCACAAGTGCTGTTAGGAAGGGAGTTCCAGGATTTTGACCCAGTGACAGTGAAGGAATGGCGATATAGTTCCAAGTCAGGATGGTGTGTGGCTTGGAGGGGAACTTGCAGGTTGTGGTGTTCCCAAGCATTTGCTGCCCTTGTCCTTCTAGTTGGTAGAGGTCATGGGTTTGGAAGTCGCTGTCGAAGGAGCCTTGGTACGTTGCTGCAGTGCATCTTGTAGATGGTACACAGTGCTGCCACTGTGTGTCGGTGGTGAAGGGAGTGAATGGGGGGCCAATTTATTTATTTTATTTATTTAGAGATACAGCACTGAAACAGGCCCTTCGGCCCACCAAGTCTGTGCCGACCATCAACCACCCATTTTATACTAATCCTACATTAATCCCATATTCCCTACCACATCCCCATCATTCTCCTACCTCCTACCTACACTAGGGGCAATTTACAATGGCCAATTTACCTATCAACCTGCAAGTCTTTGGCTGTGGGAGGAAACCCATGCGGTCACAGGGAAAACTTGCAAACTCCACACAGGCAGTACCCAGAATCGAACCCGGGTCGCTGGAGCTGTGAGGCTGTGGTGCTAGCCACTACGCCACTGTGCCACCAATCAAGTGGGCTGCTTTGTCCTGGATGGTGTCAAGCTTCTGGAGTGTTGTTGTTTAATGCACCCATTCAGGCAAGTGGAGTTATTCCATCACACTCCTGACTTGTGCCTTGTAGATGGTGGACAGGTTTTGGGGAGTCAGGAGGTGAATTACCCACCGCAGGATTCCTAGCCTCTGACCTGCTCTTGTAGCCACAGTATTTATATGGCTACTCCAGTTCAGTTTCTGGTCAATGGTAACCCCTAGGATGTTGATAGTGGGGATTCAGCAATGGTAATGCCATTGAATGTCAAGGGGAGATGGTTAGATTCTCTCTTGTTGGAGATGTTCATTGCCTGGCACTTGTGTGGCATGAATGTTACTTGCCACTTATCAGCCCAAGCCTGGATATTGTTCAGGTCTTGTTGCATTTCTGCACGGACTGCTTCAGTATCTGAGGAGTCGCGAATGGTGCTGAACATTGTGAAATCATCAGCGAACATCCCCACTTCTGACCTTATGATTGAAGGAAGGTCATTGATGAAGCAACTGAAGATGGTTGAGCCTAGGATATCACCCTGAGGAACTCCTGCAGTGATGTCCTGGAGCTCAGATAATTGACCTCCAACAACTACAACCATCTTCCTTTGCGCTAGGTATGACTCCAACAAGCGGAGAGTTTTCCCTCTGATTCCCATTGACTTCAGTTTTGCTAGGGCTCCTTGATGCTATACTCGGTCAAATGCTGCCTTGATGTCAAGGCCAGTCAAGGGCAGTCACTCCCACCTTGCAAGTTCTGGAGCACAGGTCTTAAGTACGATTGCCAGAATATTGTCAGGGCCCATAGCCTTTGCAGTATCCAGTGCCTTCAGTCGTTTCTTGAGATATGTATAGCTG
The DNA here is from genome assembly GCF_036365525.1 of Heterodontus francisci. Taxonomy (NCBI): domain Eukaryota; kingdom Metazoa; phylum Chordata; class Chondrichthyes; order Heterodontiformes; family Heterodontidae; genus Heterodontus; species Heterodontus francisci. The sequence goes on along the minus strand of NC_090394.1, from coordinate 37,735,145 downwards.
CAGTTCCCAGGGGGAGCCACTACATGGCAGCACCATTCTGGGTTCAATCACTGATAATTAAGCACTAGCTTTATTTCATGTAAGCTCGTTTTACTGCACTCATCAAATCTTTTTGTGAACCCGTCTGAGAACTCCTCTTCTAGTGTATGGTTTCATGGGAACCAGAAGCTCCCTCCACCCTTCCAGTACCCAATCCCATATGGCCATTCTCCATATGAGCCTAGAAAGGAACATAGGAACAGGAATTCAGTCCCTCAAATCTGTCCTACCATTCAATTAGATCAAGGATGATCTATATCTTAACTCCATCTACCCACATTGGTTCTGTAATCCTTAATAGAGGCCTGCTACCCAACCCGAACCCGACGGGACCTGAAGACTTTTGTCGGGGTCGGGTCGGGCCCATCTTCAAGTTACGGCTTTCAGGCTCGGGTCGGGCCGGGTCCAGATCGAGTTAAGTTGCATCGGGCCGGACACGCACGGTAAGTGCTCTGCTAGTAAGTATTGAAATTAAAATACTTACCTGAGCTGGGAGTCCTGGATGAAACTGAGTCTGTGCAGTGAGCGAGTGACGTCACTGTGATGTCATCACGCATGCGCTGCAGCTTCTTGCAGTTTCGGTGTCAGGAAGGGAAGTAAATGGATGGGCGGGTTCAGGTCGTGTCGGGCCCGGGGCAAAATTTGAGGGACTCGGGCCGGGTCGGGCTCGGGCCCGCTGTGGTTCGGTCGGATTTGGGTCAGGTTTTTTTACCGACCCGAGCAGGCCTCTAATCCTGAATACCCTTGCCTAACAAAAATCTATCAATCCCAGTTTTTACATTTCCAAGTGACCCTAGCCTCAACTACCGTTTGCGTGAAGTAAATAATATACGATGCAGAAGGCTATTATTTCAAGCCTGATCTTAAAAACTAACTTCCATGTATATATCATTACTACAAATTTCAGGTACAATCTAGAAATCATCTTGGGTTCAGCATTTCTCTAGTAAGTGGACCCTACAACCCTTATGATCAGGAGTTTTAGTGTCCAATATCCAGTCATCCAATAGTATGACCTGCGGGCTGTAACAATAAAGCCTTGTGTTAAATAAACTGGACACTATCATCTCACACGTATCACCATATGTGCTTTTCCAGTCTTCCAATAGGCAGACTAATTAATACTTTAGTGAGGTGTTGACTCTCCAGTGTCAGTACTGAAGGAGTGCTGCACTGTTGAAGTTGCAGTTTTTTGGATGAAATGCTGAACCGAGACTTTGTCTGCCCTAACTGTACCCAATTTGATATAAAGCACTTTGGGACATCCTGACATTGTGAAAGGCACTATACAAATACAAACCCTTTCTTTACCCTCTTTACCTTTGCTGTCAACACACTAACTGCCAGAAAAAGGCTGCTAGTTATAGAATCAGACAGCACGTCACGGACAGAATTTTCCATTTGGAGTTGGAACCCCAATATTGGTAACCATTTCCAGATCCTGATCCCACTTCAAGAGGGAAGCAGTCACAGGTTGTGATTTTCCTGGAGGTTGGGGCTAATTGGCTGGAGGGTGGGTTTGGTGGCCAATTAGTGGTGGTGGGCACAGGAACATAGGAGCAGTAGTAGACCATTTAGCCTGTTGAGTCTGCTCCACCATTTAATTCGATCATGGTTGATCATCTACCTCAACGCCACTTTTCCGTACTATCCCCATATCCCGTGATGTCATTAGTATCCAAATATCTATTGATTTTCTGTCTTGAACATGCTCAATGATTGAGCTTCAACAGCCCTCTGGGGTAGAGAATTCCAAAGATTCACCACTCTCTGAGTGAAGAAATTCCTCCTCATCTCAGTCTTAAATGGCTTTCCCCGTATTCTGAGACTATGTCCTCTGGTTCTAGACTCACCAGTGAGAGGAAACATCCTATCTACATTTTCCCTGTCACGCCCTGTAAGAATTTTGTAAGTTTCAATGAGATTACCTCTCATTCGTTAAAACTCCAGAGATTACAGGCCCAGCTTCCTCAATCTTTCCTCATAAGACAATCCTGCCATCCCAGGGATCAGTCTGATAAACATCCGCTGCACTCCCTATATGGCAAGTATATCCTTCCTTAGATGAGGAGTCTAAAACTGTGCACAATACTCCAGGTGCAGTCTCACCAAGGCTCTATACAATTGCAGCAAGACTTCTTTACTCCTGTACGCAAAACACATTGCGATGAAGGCCAACATACCATTTGCCTTCTTAATTGCTTGCTGCACCTGCATGCTAGCTTTTAGTGACTCATGAACAAGGACACCCAGGTCTCTTTTGACATCAACACTTCCCAGTCTCTCACTATTTAAGAAATACTCTGTCTTTCTGTTTTTTCTACCAAAGTGGATAACTTCACACTTATTCGCATCATATTCCATCTGCCATGTTCTTGCCCATTCACTTAGCCTGTCCAAGTCCCCTTGAAGCCTCCTTGCATCCTCCTCACAACTTATATTTCCACCTAGATTTGGAAGGAGGCGAAAGTCTGAATGTGCGGGCCTGAATTTAAGGGATGATGGCAGCAGCCATTATTGTGGCAGCTGTCTTACAATGCAATGGCAGAGAGAAGCAAGGAGCAGGAAAGGCAGAGGCCAGACACCATGGCAGGACAGCCCCGAGGTTTAGCGATGTCACCCTTGAGGTGAAGCTGGAGGTGGTGTGAGAAAGATGACATATCTTGTTCCTGGAGAGTGACAGGAGAAGGTCACCCAGCCAGATCAAGCAGGCCTGGGTGGAGGTGGCAGAGTATGTGCGTAGCTGTAGTGTCGTGAAGAGCACCTGGGTGCAGTGCCATAAGAGATTCAATGACCACCTTCATTCTGGCAAGGTGAGTGCAACACGACATCCAGATGACAGGCCCCCAGGTCTGCAGCCATCAGCAGACACACCAGCTGAATAGCTTGAGGGCGAATGGTGCTCCTGAACATGGGAGAAATGTGTGCCCAGGATAATTAGTGACCCCTGAGTAAGGCTCAAATCCCTAGTGCTACTGAGCAGCTGGCAGCATTGATAAATGCAGGATCTCATTTAAATGATCCTCTGGATTTGGTTAGAGAGGCTAGCATTGCTTTACCTCTCTCTTGTCCTTGCAGGAGAAGAGGGCACACAATGTAAGGGAGAGGATTTGCACAGGAGGAGGTGTGCCCCAGCTCACCATCCTTACTGCAATGGAGGAGGCAGCACTTGACATTGCGAGAGTGGCTTCGCATGAGGAAGTGAGCGATGGAGAGATGGGAATACCTGTAGGAGAGGATGAAAAGATATTGAATTCTGTAAATGAAAGGTGTGGAGTGCACTCCTTCCTGCAAGACAGCATGCCAAACCTTCAGCTGCATTGGGAAGCCTCAGCTCTGAAGAGGCATCTGCTGTCAGAGGCAGATTCTGATGATCTCCTTATGTCTCCCAGAGGGCCATTTATGGAGGGGAAGCACACAACTGCCACAGCAACATCACCGGGATCCTCAGACGAGATGGAAGCCACAGACCCAGCACCATCATGTAATTCAAGCACATCCTCCACCAGCGCAGATACGCTCATATCGGTGGGTCCCCATACGCAATTAGAAAGGGAGGCACTGGGTGAAGAGCGTGTCATGAGTGAGCAGGAGGAGGTGAAAGAGGCAGGGGCAGCTGTGGGCAGTGTCCCACAGAGGATGGAGGACAGACACAGCCAAGTTCAGCTGGGCGCAGATGCACACCCTCAGGTGTCACAAGCAAGGTGCCTCTATTTTGACCAGCAGTGTGAGATGGTGCCCGCATGTCAGAGTTCCCTGAGGGAGTGCGGAGTCATGGGCTGAGAATGGAGGGATCCATTCAACTTATGTGCACAACCATGGTTCAAGGTTTTGAACGCTCCTCCATTGAGGGAGTGACCAACCTCATGAAGAGCCATATGCGGCAGCACTCTGAGTGGATGCAGGAACAGCGCATTTTCATGCACAGAGTGCATGCAATGTTCTGTAGCATTGACTGGTCAGTGGCGCTGATGGCGCAAAGATCCATGGAGTGGATGCCAGTTGCAGCCCAACTGGTGGTCCCCTCTAGCTATCCAGCGTGCCATTAAAGGGCTGAAGCAGTCACCAATGAGAATGAGAGTTCTACCTCTCATGGTTCATCATCACCATCATCGCCCTCCTTGGCCTCGCTGACTGAGGGACCATTTATGCAGCAGGGCCCTGGTGCAGTAGCCTCTGGAGGTGTCCCCCCCACTGGCACTGCAATGGCGGGGATGACTGCCATGGGCATCTCAGCTGTGAGCAAACACACGCGAGCAGGCTGCCTCCACCTCATCTGAGGCCACAAGGGGAGTACTGTGTAGAAGCAGCCAAGAGCGAAGGCCACCGCGTTCACTAGGGTGACTTTCATTTGTGCTTGTGTGAATTGTTATTTTTTCATTACATAGGAAATGTTGAGACATGATCCCAGATGTGTTAGCTTCCATTCTTTAATGAGCAAACTGAAAAAGAGGGAAGAAGTGGTGAAGGGAAGCAATGGTCTTTGAATGGCAACACTGAGACCACTGGAGAGATGTGTGCCATATATTGTCGGTAAGAATGGAACTATTTAAAGTTGTGTGCTTAATGGATGTGTTCTCACAGTCAGAGCAAAGTGAATGCCAGAACATGCAGTTCTGTTGGATGAGTAGTGCTCAGGTGAACACGTGCTTGAATCAGATGTGCCCTGGCGTCCACAACAACCCGATGAATGCTTTGACTCCTGAGATGGCCCTGGCCACCTCCCTGCACAGCATGGGCACCATTCTGCTCTGCATCTCCCTCCACCTCTTCCTCCTCCTCCAATGAACTGCCTCACCCTCTTCAAGGTCACACCTCTCTGGAGGGCCATATAATGGAGAGTGCACCACAATGTGCCTGCGAGGCCCCATCTGTTTGAAGTCGTATGTACTGTCCTGCTTTGGCAAATAGGGTATCAGTGACCTGCAAGATGCAATGGTGCACTGCTGTTTGAGAGGTGCCACCAAGATCCCCTGCTGATCCTTGGAATGAGCGAGAGGTGAAGCGGTGAAGTCACAGTGACTTTAATGGCTACTGGCAGGGCATGGCGACCAGTACTGCGAGGTCTGAAGTCTTCCTCAACAAGGCCACAAATCTCAGATATCATCTGCCTGGATTGACGCAGTCTCCTGTGGCACTGATTCTTTGATATGTCCTGGTAGCTTTTTCTTTGGTGGTTCAACTCCATACTGAGGTTATGGCTTCATTGCCTTCCTGCCCCTCATTTCTCTCACCTGCCCTCCTCATGCTTAGGACTCTGCATCCGTTCCTGAGGCTATTGATCCCCATCACTACTTGTCCCTATCTCTGAGTACATTAGTCCCAGGGCCAGCAGTTGCCTTGCTTGCGGTTAGCAGCACTCACAATGTTCACTATACCCCGCTGCTATAGCCGCACTATTTCTGGAGAGTCACGATCCCCTCAACTGACCAAGTGTGCATAGACTATTTGCTCCGTTAACTCTGCCCAACAATGGCAACTATATGCCAATGAATGAGTGCCCCTCTCAGCCAATCACCCTTTTATGGGTCCATCTAATTGAATGGAGCGGTCATGACTGGGTCCCTGCTGCATTGCTGCCTCCTTCTACTTGGCCTGTTCCAGATCCAATGTGAATCCCATGCCTTCCCACAAAAATTGTAGACTAGTCCATAATGAGCTGACAACAGGTTCATTAATAGGTTTAATTGGTCGTTGCTTAGAATTGGGTGGGTTGCGGGGTCCTGCCTACCCACCTTGTCGCAAAAATCGCTGACCATCGGAATGACGTCGGGAAACCGGCACAACAGCTCGCATCGGGAAATTACTCGCCTGCCCGCCTCAGTTCCTGCCACCAAAATCCTGCCCCTTGTCTGTGCTGGTTCTTTGAAAGAGCTACCCAATCGGTCCCGCTTCCCTGTTGTTTCCTTGTAGTGTCAGCTGTGGGTCAGTGGGTCGCACTCCTATGAATTGAGAAGGTCATGGATTCAAGTCCCACTCCAGAGACTTGAGTATATAATCCAAGCTGATACATCAATACAGTAGTGAGAGAGTGCTGCACTGTCAGAGATGTCATCTTTTGGAGGAGATGCTAGAACTGAGGCTCCTTCTCCCCTCCCAGGTGGGTACAAAAGATTGTATGACACTATTTGAAGAGGAACAGGAGAGTTCTCCCTGTTGTGCTAGCCAATTTTTATCCCTCAACTAACATGTAAAACAGATTATTTGGTCTTTATCACATTGTGAGACTTTGCTGTATGCAAGTTGGTTATCACATTTCCTATATTACAATGACTACACTTCAAGAGTACTTCACTGGCTGTAAAGTGTTTTCAGAGGTCATGAAGGGTGCCACATAAATGCAAATTTTTCATTTTAATTATATCTCCTTTTTGAAAGGTCATGTTTAATCTGCTTCTACCACCCTTTCAGACATTGCACTCCAGATCATAACAACTTGCTGAGTTAAAAAAAAACCTCCTCTCTACCCTGGCTTTTAAATTTAAATCTACATTGTCTGCTAGTGGAAACAGTTTCTCCTTATCTATTTTATCAAAACCCTTCATAATTTTGAACACCCCTATTAAAACTCCCCTTAATCTTCTCTGCTATTAGGCGAACAATCCCAGCTTCTCTAGTCTCGCCGAATAACAGAAGTCCTTTATCTCTGGTTGCATTCTAATAAATCTCCTCTGCACTGTCTCCAAGGCCTTGGTGCCCAGAATTGGACACAAGAGTCCAGCTGATATCCATCCAGTGATTTAAAAGGTTTTCATATTATTTGGTTGTATAAACAGTATATTCTTTTGAAGGGAAAAAACATTGGCTGTTGCACAGTGCTGTGGAGACACACATCAATTGTACCCAACATACATATGGGGACAAAGAGATTGACCTCGTGGAAAAGCATGTTCAAGTTAAGCTTCCTGCAGATTTTTACCATCTCCATCATCGTTCTTCAAACCTTGCTCATCTTGTACTATTACAAAGGTAGCATAGTGGATATCTGGCCGAATTCTGTGTCGCCCATTGATCATTCCAAACCTGAGGCCAGTAACCAGAGCTTTACCAAAAGTTGCACCCCGTGCTTGGAGCAAATAGAGAGAACAAAGAGGATCCATGAAGTCTGCACAGATCCCAAGTTTTCCTTCTGGGGGAAATCTAAATCTTTTGAGGATTTGCAAAATAGAAGGTTGTCCAACTTCATCATCAATGACAAACTGCAGATTATCTACTGCGCTATCCCTAAGGTGGCAAGCTCTCATTGGAAACAGGTTCTGTATTTGCTGAAACAAAACTTTGGGAAGCAAGGTCCTGTAAAAATGCCCTGGTCCATACATGACTACTTCAAGAGATCGCAGAAACAAAGACCATTTCAAAAATGGATGCTTCAGAAAAATAATATCAAGTTTCTTTTTGTCCGCCATCCGTTCGTACGGTTGATCTCAGCGTACCAAGATAAGATCGAGAATCCAAACAAATACTTCTATCGATATTCTTTCCACATGCTCAGGTACTATGGGAAGATGTCCAATCCTCCTTTTACTGCCTGGAAAGCTCGTAAAGCAGGAATCAAAGCTACCTTCTCCCATTTCATTCAGTACCTGTTGGATCCTAGGAGACCAATGGGACAGTTAAATAACCACTGGCGCCCAATTTACCAACTGTGCCATCCTTGTCAGGTAAAATATGATTTTATTGGGAAATTAGAGACCTTGGACACTGATGCGAATTACTTGTTCCAACTATTGGCAGCAGAAAATATTCGCTTCCCACCTAAGTATTTGAATCAGTCAACCAATAATGATATAGAGCAATGGTTTCAAAACATTCCCATGGCTTGGAGGGAAAAGCTGTATAAACATTATGAACCTGACTTTGTTCTGTTTGGGTACCCAAAGCCCAAGTGTCTATTATCTGAGAAAAAGCAGGACTAAACAACCTCTGGTCCTTAATAATGTTGCTGCAGAACTGATTAGCATATCTCTCTACAATGTTTCTCTTTCCCCAAAAAATTGTTAATAAGTTATATGATTGAAATATGCTATTTATGACAAATGTACAACAAATGAATACTTCCAATCATATCATGCTACATCACATTAAAAGACCTTAATAGCTAATGAACAGCAATGAGATGAATGATCAGTTGATCTGTTGTTTTTCTCAGTGATGTTAGCTGAGGGTTGAATGTTGTCCAAGACTCCCTGATCTTCATATAGTGCTGTAGGATCCCTCGAGCATTCACCTAAACCACTGGAACAGCTTTAATGCCTCATGTGAATGAGTTATACCTCACGTATTATTATTACTACACAAAATTAGGGCTCATGGGATTGGGATAATATATTAGTATGGATTAATGGACAGAAAATAAGACTGCAAGAATAAACGGCTCATTTTCAGGTTGGCAGACTGTAACTAGTATGGTACTGCTAGGATCAGTGCTTGGGCCTCAGCTATTTATAATCTATATCAATGACTTAGATGAGGGGACCAAGTGTAATGCATCCAAGTTTGCTGACGATACAAAGTTAGGTATGAAAGTAAGCTGTGAGGAGAATGCAAAGAGGATGCAAAGGGGTTAAGTAAATGTGCAAGAACATGGCAAATGGAATATAATGTGGGGAAGTGTGAAGCTATCCACTTTGGAAGGAAAAATAGAGAAGCAGAATATTTTGTAAATGGTGAGAGATTGGGAAATGTTTGTATTCAGAGGGACCTGGTGTCCTTATACATGAATTACAAAGTCAACATGCAGGTATAGCTGGCAACTAGGAAATCAAAGGGATTGGAATATAAGAGTGAAGAAATCTTACTGCAATTGTGCACATAAGAAGTAGGAACAGGCCCCTCGACCCTGCTCCGCCATTCAAAACAATCAAGGCTGATTTGCCTCAATTCCACTTTCCCGCCTGCTCCCCATGTCCCTCGATTCTCTGAGAGACAAAAGATATGTTTATCTCAGCCTTAAATATGTTCAACGATGGAGCATCCACAACCTTCTGGGGTAGACATTTCCAAAGAATGATAACCCTCTGAGTGAAGAAATTTCTCCTCATCTCAGTCCCAAATGATCAACCCCTTATCCTGAGACTATGACCCAGTGTTCTAGATTCCCCAGCTAGGGAAACAACCTCTCAGTGTCTACGGCCTTGGTGGAACCACACCTGGAGTACTGTGTAAGGTTTGGTCTCCTTACCAAAGGAAGGATATACTAGCCTTGGAAGGAGTGTAACGAAGGTTCACTAGACTGATTCCTGGGATGAGGGAATTGTCCTGTGAGGAAAGATTGAGTAGTCTGGGCCCATATTCACTGGAATTTAGAAGAATGAGAGGTAATCTCATTGAAACATATAAAATTATCAAGGGGCTTGATAGAGTAAGGAGGATGTTTCCCCTGGATGGGGAGACTAGAATTAGGGGTCATCATTTCAGAATAAGGACATTTAGATTGATGAGGAGAAATTTCTTAACTCAAAGGGTTTTGGACCTTTGGAATATATTCAAGACAGAGATTGAAAGATTTTTGGATACTAAGGGAATTAAGGAATATTGGGATATTGTGGGAAAGTGGAATTGAAGTAGAAGCCATGATCGTATTAAATGACTCGACCAGACTCGAAGGGCCAAATTGCCTACTCCTGCTCCAATTACTTGTGTTCTTTTATTTCAAGAGTAGTGAAGTGGAATAAAGGTTACAAACTGTACTTTACTTTATGGGGAAGCAGTGGCATAGCAGTAATGTCACTGGACTAATAATCCCGAGCCCAGCTAGTCTCTGGAGACATGGATTCAAATCCCACCACAGCAGATGGTGAAATTTGAATTCAATTAATAAATCTGGAATTAAATGCTAGTCTAATGGTGACCAACTGTTGTAAAAACCCATCTGGTTCACTAATGTCCTTTAGGGAAGGAAATCTGCTGTCCTTACCTAGTCTGGCCAACATGTTTCTCCAGACCCACAGCAATGTGGTTGACTCTTAAAATGGCCTACCAAGGCATTCAGATCAAGGGCAATTAGGGATGGACAATAAATGCTGTCCTAGCCAGCAACACCCACAAACGAATAAAAAAAGAGTGACATTATTCTGGAAACTGCAAGGGGGCAATATCTTTATTTAGGGCAAGGTAGCACCAGGTTACAACTTCCACACCTACCCCGTCCCCGTTGTAAGCCCGATCCATTTTGCTGAATTGGAATTACTTAGATATACAGGCTCCCCATGGGATTCCCACTGAAGGGGCTGAATTTTCAATTTGGGGGTGGGAAATAAGAGTTGGGACTGTTTTTGGGTTCTCAACCCACCCCTGGGGGGAAACAGTTACTGACCTGGTATTTTGACCAGGAGGCCCACATTAACTGGCATGGAGGCAGGTTCCCTGTCAAATTAAGGACAGCAGGTGGGCTCTTGAAGCTGGAGGGCCAATCAGAGGCCTTCCAGCTTGAGACAAGCAGCAAACTGCAGTAAAAGGTAAATTAATTGAGAGGATGCTTCAACATGAAGGTGCCCTCTTACCAGCTTTAAAAAGAAAATCAAATAAAAATAGAGAAATCAGCCAGATCATCACTGTGAGGTGGGGGGGGGGGGGGCAGGTGGGTGGGGAGTGGAATCCTCTACCGAGCAGCCTTTGGCTGCACCCACACCCAGTCAGGCAGGGAGGGAGGGCCTATAGCCTTGGCTGGAGTTCTGACACCCTGGCCTGCCACTGGGTACATACCTCCAGGCTGTTAAACTGTCCCGCATCGTGTTGGGAAAATTGTGTCATGATTCATGGTGGTCTGCTGCGCCCTGCACAACCTTAACATCATGAGGGGACAGCCCTTGCCACTAGTTATGCAAACAACTGAGAAGCAGGAGCAGGAGGGGGAGGAAGAAGCAGGGAGGAGGAACTGCGACATGCCCTTCTGCCTGGGCTGTCCAAGAAGAACTCATCCAACTGCAATCCCAGTAAGCGCAACCCCAATTCCCCATTCACCAACAGTTCCACACCTTACCTTTCCTCAGTCACTGACCATCATAGTATTCATTTGGCCACAAAGCAAAAATAAAAGCCACCACAAAATAAACTTTCCAAACCAAATTCAGAAGTATGCCATAATGCATACAAAAGTCAATTAATCAACTTTGTGCATTCTCTTACTACCTGTCTTCCTTGTGCCTTTGCCTGTCCTAGTGCTCCTAAGCAATGCTACCCTTGTGGCTGCAGCATGGCTGGGGGAAGGCTGCTGACTTTCCGTGGAAGAGACTGCCGATGGTTTGGGAGGATGAGCTCAAACAGCTCTGGGCCAGAAGGCCCGGCTGTGAACCGCACCATATCAGTGTGGGCAGCAGCAGTTTGGCTGGCTGGCCTGGAAGCAACAGAAAAACCACTGGGGTTGAATGGCGGCGGGCCATAAAATTAATAATTTTATGGTTATTGGAGGGATGGGAGAGGGGCAAAATAAGTGTATTTAATTTTTTTAATTCACTTTAGCTTTAAATATTTAAATCTGCTGGTAGGGCTGACAGCCCTTTAAAAATGGCGTCAATGCCTGCACACAGGCAGCTGACGCCATTGCCGGGAACAGAAAGCCCACCCTCTCCACATGATCGGAGGGGGCGGCCTGCCCGCACCGGCCGCATGTCACGTGCCGTTGCAATCTTCCATGCGGCAGCTCATTTGAATTGCCAGAGTGGGCCGCCCCCTCCGATCATGTGGAGAGGGTGGGCTTTCTGTTCCCGGCAATGGCGTCAGCTGCCTGTGTGCAGGCATTGACGCCTTTTTAAAGGGCTGTCAGCCCCACCAGCAGATTTAAATATTTAAAGCTAAAGTGAATTTAAAAAATTAAATACACTTATTTTGCCCCTCTCCCATCCCTCCAATAACCATAAAATTATTAATTTTCCCTTTCCCCCCAAAACCTTTACAATCTGACCTTCCCTCTGACAAACTGCATATTCTTTAACCTCCAACCCTTCCCACCATCCCCTACACCAATAATGTTACTTTGACCCCGTTCATCCTCCCACAATGAGAAACTTACCTCCTCCCTCCTCCCCCCTCCCCACCAGTGTGGCACCTCATTACCCCGGACAGGGATCTGAAGGCCTGGGAGTGCTGGCCATCGGGCCGAAGATCAGAGCAGGAACTCAGGGCGGTGACCTAAGTATGATTAATTCATTAATTTTAATTTATTTAAATATGCAAATGAAGGTCCTGTGGCCAAGCGGAAGTGGGTACAGCCACGAGGCCTCACCGCCACCGGCAATATCAGGCTGGGCCCTCCCAGCGTCGGGGTATGTGGCAGCTCTCTCCTAGAGCCTTCTTCAGGCACCCCCCTCACCCCGGACTCCGACACCTGGGGGAGAACTAAATTCAGCCCATGGAGTGGGGGGTTGGGGGGGTGGTGGCTGGCAGGCTAACTGCTCTATAATTCCCTGGTTTCCCTCAGTGATCTTTCTCAAATTGCGGAGTGACATGTGCAATTTTTCAATCTAAAGGAATGGTTTCTGATTTGAGAGAACTTTGAAAGTTTTTGGTTAGGACACCTGAAATGTTCTCAACTACTTCCTTTAATATCCTGGGATAGAAACCACCTGGTCCTTGAGATTTGTCACTCTTTAGTGACATTACTTTCTCCATCACTGTTATCTTGCTTATGTTAATTTCGTGAGTCCCTGGGCTAAAATGTCTGGACTGAGTCGCAATCCTGACATCAGCCTCAATTGTGGATCAAGAAGCTGGAATTGGCTGTGGTGGGATGTTGGTCGTGATCTTCCCGGAGGTGGCCAATGAAGAAACCTCATCCAATTAAGGATGGCGGGCATTCCAGACTAGCAGGTCCAACAAGAGGGCCCCAGTCCCACCGGGACAGGTGGGCATTCGTGAGGCAGGCAGGAGACTGCAAGGACGCCTCAAGATGAAGGTGCCCTCTTACGAATTATGCGATTATAAAAATAAGTGTGGCCACAGCTGTCAGGACACCATTGTGGAGGGGGTGCCCCTCCACAGGATAGCCTGTGGCCGTGGCAGTGGACCGCTGATACACATGGCTTCAGGAGTGGGGGACTTTAAAGGAGGTGTCGATGAACCCCGCCTCCAGGCAATGGCCTCAGCAGGGGACTCATCCACCATCGGGAAGATCCCAGCAATGTCATCATTTACCCCCAAGTGAGAACTTAATTGAACATAATTGCTTACTGGGTGGATAGCCGGTGCCGGTCAGTTGCTCTCTCTGGTAAGATCACTTGGAAGTGGGGATATGTCAGGGAGCAACCCCGATGCGAGAACCTGTAATTTTGCTCCCCGTCCCAATTTCAAACCCGCCCTCCGCAGGATTAGGAAAATTCAGTCAAGTGTTTCAATAATAATTTCCTTGAAATGTCCGGCATGCTCTTCCTCTACTGTAAATACTGACACAAAGGGATTATTCAGCATGTCCACACTTTTCTTATTTCCATTGACAACATCACCATTATCAGTTTTCAAGTGGCCCACATTGCTTCTGATCACCCTCTTTTAAAATGTAAATATAAAATGTTTTCGTGTTGATTTTGATATCCGTTGCAAGTTTCTTTTCATACTCCCTTTTTGTAACTCTTTCTTTCTGCCTTGTCACTCTTTTCTGTTCTTTGTATCTCTCCCATTTGCTAGGATTTGTGCTATTTTTTGTAATTTTATAGGCTTTTTCTTTTAGTTTTCTGTTGTCTTTTACCTCTTTACCTATCCATGGCTGTCTTTTCTGGCAAGTAGAATTCTTGCTCTTCAGCAGTATAAACTGATTCCGTATCACATTAAATTCCTTTTTGAACACCTTCCACTGTTCTTCTGTGCTTATTCCAATCTATATGAAAGCTAAAATTTCTCCATTAAAACCACTCTGCCTTTATTACATGCTTGCCTAATCTCAGCATTTATACCAGCTACCATTTCACAGCTACTACCAGGGGGCCTATAGATTCATTGAAAGTTTATGGCACAGAAAGAGGCCACTTGGCCCATCGTGTCTGAGCTGGCTGGAAAAAACAGAGCCACACAGCCTAATCCCACTTTCCAGCATTTGGTCTGTATCCCTGCAGGTTATGGCACTTCAGGTACACATCCAGGCACCTTTTAAATGAGATGAAGTTTTCTGCCTCTACCACCCCACTGGGTGAAAAGATTTTTCCTCATCTCCCCTCTAATGCTTCTACCAATTACTTTAAATCTATGCCCCCTAGTCACTGATCTCTCTGCGAAGGTGAATAGACCCTTTACTTCCACTCTATCCAGGCCCCTCACAATTTTGTATATCTCAATCAAATCTCCCCTCAGCCTCCTCTGTTCCAAGGAGAACAAGCCCAGTCTATCCAATATTTCATCACAGCTGCAATTTTCCAATCCTGGCAACATCCTCGTAAATCTCCTCTGTACCCTCTCCAGTGCAATTACATCCTTTCTGTAATGAGGTCACCAGAACAGCACAATATTCAAGTTGTGGCATATCTATGGTTTTATTTAGTTCCAGCATAACCTCCCTACTCTTGTATTCTATGCCTCGACTAATAAAGAAAAGGAGTCCAAATGCCTTCTTAAACACCTTATTCACCTGTCCTGCTATCTTCCGGGATATGTGGAAGTACATTCCCAGGTCCCTCACTTCTTCTACACCTCTCAGTATTCTCCCATTAATTCTGTATTCCTTTGCCTTGTTTGGCCTCCCCAAGTTCATCACCTCACACTTCTTTGGGTTAAATTCTATTTGCCACTTTTCTCCCCATCTGACCTGTCCATTGATATATTCCTGCAGTCTACAGCTATCCTCCTCGCTATCAACCATGCGGCCAAGTTTTGTGTCATCTGCAAGCTTCTTGATCATTCCCCCTACATTTATATCCAAATTGTTAATATACACCACTGAGCCTTGCAGAACACCACTGGAAATAGCCTTCCAGTCACAAAAACACCCATCAACAATTACCCTTTATTTCCTGCCACTGAGCCAATTTTGTATCCAGTTTGCTACATTCCCCTGGCTCCCATGGCTTTTATTTTTTTAACCAGGCTGTCATGTGGAACCTTGTCAAAAGCCTTGCTAAAATCCAAGTAGAGCACATCAACTGCACTATCCTCATCAATCCTCCTTGTTACTTCCTCAAAAAATTCAATCAAGTTAGTCAGACACAACCTTCCCTTAACAAATCCATGCTGACTATCCTTGATTAATCCATGCCTTTCTAAGTGACAGTTTATCTTTTTTCTCAGAATTGATTCCAATAATTTGCCCACTACCGAGGTACAAAACTTCCATTACAGTCTTAAATCCTTTTGTAGTTCTTAATTCTATCTAAGTGTTCATTTCCTGTTTGCCTGTCGTTATACCCTTCCTTATCATTGAAGTGATTTCATCCTTAATCATTATGGCTGCTTCTCCCCCTCTATAATTTTCCCTTTCTTTCCTTTCAACCTTATAATCTGGTATATTTAGTTCTCAGTCCTGACCATCTTGCAGCCATGTGTCAGTTACGGGTACCATATCATATCCTCCAAGTTGAATTTGTGCTTGCAATTCATTCAAATTGTTCCTTATACTCTGTGTGCTTCTTTGAAGAATACTTCACAAACTCATAGAATCACAGAATTGTCAGAGTGCAGAACGAGGCCATTCAGCCCATCGTGTCCGCACCGGCTTTCCAAAAGAGCAATTTACTCAGTTCCATTCTCTCGCCTTCTCCCTGTAACCCTGCATTTTCTTCCTTTATATATAACAGTCTAATTCCCTTTTGAATGCTTCAATTGAACCTGCCTCCACCAGATGCTCAGGCAGTGCATTCCAGACCTTAACTACTCTCTGCATGAAAAAGTTTTTCCTCATGTCACTTTTGCTTCTCTTACCAAATACTTTAAATCTGTGCCTTCTCGTTCTCGATCCTTTCACAAGTGGGAACAGTTTCTCTCTATCTATTCTGTCCAGACCCCTCATGATTTTGAATACCTCTATCAAATCACCTCTCAGCCTTCTCTTCTTCAAGGAAAACAGTCCTAACTTCCCCAATCTACCTTCATAACTGAAGTTCCTCATCCCTGGAACCATTCTCGTGAATCTTTTCTGTACTCTCCAATGACCTCACATCTTTCCTAAAGCGTGGTGCCCAGAACTGGACACAATACTCCAGCTGAGGCCGAACTAGTGTCTTATACAAGTTCAACATAACTTCCTTGCTCTTGTACTCTATGCCCCTATTAATAAAGCCCAGGATACTGTATGCTTTATTAGCTGCTCTCTCAACCTGTCCTGCCATCTTCATTGACTTATGCACATATACACCAGGTCCCTCTGCTCCTGCACCCCCTTTAGAATTGTCCGCTTTATTTTATATTGTGTCTCCATGTTCTCCCTACCAAAATGAATCACTTCACATTTCGCTGCATTGAACTTCATCTGCCCATTCCACCAACTTGTCTATGTCCTTTTGGAGTTCTAATCTATCCTCCTCACAGTTCACAATGCTTCCAAGTTTCGTATCATCTGCAAACTTTGAGATTCTGCCCTGAACACCGAAGTCTAGGTCATTAATATTGTCATGGAACTTTTTTTTCTCCTCTGTTTAAAAACAGTGTGGCTTTAAGACTCTGATTAAAAACAGTGTGCCTTTAAAAACTAAGGGGCACAGTGTGCCAGCAGCTGCACCCATTTCCTAGCAGGAGAGAGAGGAGGTCACGTGATGTATTGTAACTTTTGACTGTATGTAAAAAGACTGGCTTAAACCAGTTTGATCCGGAAACCAGCAAAGCGTGCTCGAAGAAAGAAGTGGTCTATATTTCAGCAGAAAAATCTACATGAGCTACAGGCTGTGTTATTGCCTACAGGAAAAAAACCTCTGGGAAAAGAACATGTGTATTGTTGGAGGTAGCAAATTACTTTTTTACTTCCAAACTCTAGGAGGTCTTTGCCTCAGAAGTGATTCTCTGTTGTCTGTTTGCTGGAATTCTCAGTAAAGTTTCTTCTCAAAGACTACCAATTTTAAAATCCAAATAGACCTGTTGCTATACTCCTTGTTGAAAGAACTGTGTGACGCCTACTGCAACCTAAGTGTTTTGAACGTCTATCACTTAGGGTCTGTTTGTTTAATTCACCTGGAGACTTCAAGTGGCATCTGATTGTTCTCCTCTGGGACACCTCACCAACCAGGAACATAACCCACAAAGACTTACAACCCAGCTATTTATTTATTCCTAAGAAACAGTATTTTTAAACTGGTTAACTGTTGGTTTTTGAATGTATATGTGGGCATTAGGGTTAGGATGAATAAGAAGTTATAAAGTCTTTTAGACATAGGTTTATCTCAATAATGTTTAAGATTTAGTTTCTTCATAAATAGTTTGTTGTTTAAAGATACCTGGTTTGGTTGTTTTATTCTGGGGGGGGGGGTGGAGGGGGGGGGGGGAAGAGGCGTTAATAATGTGTTTAATTTGGCTAATTTCCAGTAGGTGGGAAAACTTTAATAATATGCTACGACCTGTGGAGTAGTGGGACTGAGTTGACAGTGCATTACTCCCACCTCGGTTGTAACAATATATATCAGGAAAAGCAAGGGTCCCAACACTGATCCCTGGGGAACTCCACTACAAACCTTCCTCCAACCCGAAAAACATTCATTAACCACTATTTTTTGTTTCCTGTCACTCAGCCAATTCCATATGCATGTTGCTACCGTCCCTTTTATTCCATGAGCTATAAGTTTGCTCACAAGTCTGTTGTGTGGCACTGTATCAAATGCCTTTTGAAAGTACACCACATCAAAAGCATTGCCCTCATCAACCCTCTCTGTTACCTCCTCAAACAATTCTAGCAAGTTAGTTAAACATGATTTTCCTTGAAGAAATCCATGACGGGTTTCCTTAATTAACCCACATTTGTCTATGTGGCTATTAATTTTGTCCCGAATTGTTTTTTCTAAACGTTTCCCTACCACCGAAGTTAAACTGACTGGCCTGTAGTTGCTGGGCTTATCTTTTTTTGAACAAGGGTGTAACGTTTGCAATTCTCCAGTCCTCTGGCACCACCCCCGAGTCTAAGGAAGACTGAAAAATTATGGCCAGTGCCTCCACGATTTCCACCCTCACTATCCTTGGATGCATCTCATCGGTCCTGGTGCTTTATCCACTTTAGGTATAGACAGCCTACCTAATACATCCTCTTTATTAATTCTAAACTCTTCTTGTGTCTGAATTACCTTCTGTTTCACCATTGCCTGGGTTGTATCTTCTTCCTTGACAAAGACAGATATTTATTTGGGCCACACACCCTAACCTGTCCTCTGCTCTAATGTTTTACTCACTTGTTTCCTATTTCTGTCTCCTGGTTTAATTACTTTACATTTTTACCTGTCATGACTAAAGAACAATTTCTGACTGTTTTTCTTATCTCTTCCCTTTTGTTTGTTTTCGAGCTACTATCTATACTACCTTTTCAACCTGAGCTCACCCACCCCCATTTACTAGCTTAATGTCCTGTGACCCCTCCATTTATCCATTCGGCAAGAACCTTGGTCCCAGTTCACATGGAGCCAGTCCCAACAGTACAGTTCCTTCCATCTTTGTACTGGTGCCAATGTCCCATGAAATAGAAACCCTTTTTCCAACACCACTCCTGCAGCCACGTGTTGACTTCCTTGATCTGTTTATCCCTACGCCAATTTGCACGTGGCTCGGATAATAATCAAAAGATTATATCTCTTGAGGTCTTGTCCTTTAATTTAACTCCTAGTTCCGAGCACTTTTTAAACAGGGCCCCTTGTCTACTCTTCCCTATGTTGTTGGTCCCAACATGGACCACAAAACTGGACCCTCCCCATACCTCTCCCATATCCTTTCAAGCTAGTTTGAGATGTCCCTCACCCTGGCACCAAGTGGGCAACAAACCATTTGGGACTCGCAATAATGCTTACAAAGGATTCTACCTGTTCTCCTAATTGTTGAATCTCCTACAACTACTAAATTAGGCTTCCCCTCCCCACCCCTGCCCTTCGACAGCCCCTTGCTCCAAGGTGCCATGGTCTGCATTCTGGCTGTACTTCCGACAGTCTTTATTGTTATGGAGTCTTCGTGTATAAACTGAGTTCTGTACAGCTTGTGTTTGTGTTCTTGAGTAGGTTCCTGATTTGAGTCTGGGGATTTTCAGGTTCTGGGAGTCAAACCCAGGTTAGACAAACAAACAGTCCTGTGACTGAGAACAAACAAGCAGTTCTTATTTTACCAAGGACATATGACTGGAGGTATTAGTTTCAGTTTGTCAAGAAAATTCTACAGAGTGTTAAGCCAGCTAAAGGGTGTGTGTGTATTTTGTAAAAGAAGACCTTTGGGGAGTTGTGAAGGACTCTGCAGTGGATGGAAAATCAGCCAGATTGTTTTAAAGAGATAGGCTGAGAGCTGCATGTTTCTGGGCTTCTAGACACTCAGACTGCAAAGCAGCTAGTTGAAGCAGTTTGACTGCAGGTAAAGGAGTCTGGACTGAGGGCTGACCATTGGTGATTGACTTATGGCAGTTGTCTTTGGCGACTGAAAAGTTATCAGCAGAATCACGCCATCAGGATGGTAGTGGGCAAGGCTGAGGTTGTTTGAGACAACAAGACTGAACTATTAAAGGGAAGAATGCATCACTCACTATCGATGGGACCTTATTACATCCATATCTGCATCCTGGAGGCCAGAACTTGAAAAACTACCTGAGGAAGATCCTGATTTTGTTGTACTGCTGATAAGACTGTTCTGAAGTTCCGTAATGACTTTATTTGATGCTTCTCCTAATTAATATGTAATCTTTAAGATATATATGTTGACCATGTTAGTTCATGTTTAATTTATGTTGGTTTTGGTTTGAGTGTTAAAGTAAACTTTATAAAAGTGAAACCCTGTCCATTTGGTTTTTGGGTTCCTAAATTGGGGTCAGTCAGTGGATTCAATTTTCTTTTGATCTGTGCAGGTCTCCACAGGGATCATCACAAAATTGGGGGCTTGTCTGGGATTGGATCGTTCACAATTAGGCTGCAAAATGGGTTTGCTGGAATTTTCCAGAGTTTAAACAAATAAGATTTCACATTAACTTTGGCTAGGTTCAGTGGGAAATCAACATGAGGACCATCAATATACAAGAATTTGTTAAAAGAGATTTGACTCTTAGTATAATGCAGCAGTTGAAAAACGTCAATTTGGTCATGATATCAGCACACATGGGTGCTAGTGGAAGCCGAGGGGCTAGGAGAGACAATCCAAGATTTGGTTCCTTGCTTGAAGTTAAAGAAAGAAGAGGTTGTTTCAAGTGCAGTTAGCCAAAATTGAGTTAGAGAAGCTGAGATTAGACTAAGAAGAAAGAGAAACAGTCAGAGAAGAAAGACAGAGAAAAAGAAAGACAAAGACAATATGAAATAGAGAAGATGAGGTTGGAAAGAAGAAAGAGAAAAGGAAAGAGAAAGGGAGAAATTTGACTTTGACAGAGAAAAGCTCAAAGTTCACACACATCCAGCACACACATGGAGCTGAAAGTTGAGCAGGACCCAGAGGAGACTCTTCGTAGTTTTGAATTGGAAAAGAATATTTACTTGGCACCTAAACTTAGTGAAGAGGGAGTAGAAATGTACTTTGTGTCATTTGAGAAAATTGCCATGAATCTGGAGTGGCCTAAATCATCTTGTCCAATGCTCCCACAGAGTGTTTTCATAGGAAAAGCTTTGGAGGTGTACCCTTCTCTTTCAGATGAACAGTCACGACACTATGACAGAATAAAGACTGCCGTTCTCAATGCCTATGAATTGGTACCCAAGGCCTACAGATAAAAATTTAGAAATTTAAAAAAGAAACAGGGCCAGACATATATGTAATTTGCTAGGTGGTGTCACCTAAGTCTGCAGCAAACTGTCCATTTAGTGATCCCCCTCCCTTATGTGTCATAGTGTCTCCAACCCACACTCCGGCTCAATGACTCTGAGCCAGAGAGATTCGAAATGGAGACATCAACTGCAGATGTGTTCGTTCGGGACAGTCTCACTGTCCACAAACTCCCGCATACTGCAATCCAGAACACAACCTGCTCTGCCATATTTTAGTCTAAATTAGTTATATTACTTTTAGTTTTGATGGATGGAGCATTTCTGACATCAGAAATGCTCCATCCATCAATATCGGCGACCACGCTCTGGAAGTGGTTCAAGAGTTCATCTACCTAGGCTTAACTATCACCAGTAACCTGTCTCTCGATGCAGAAATCAACAAGCGCATGGGAAAGACGTCCGCTGCTATGTCCAGACTGGCCAAGAGGGTGTGGGAAAATGGTGCACTGACACGGAACACAAAAGTCAGAGTGTTTCAAGCCTGTGTCCTCAGTACCTTGCTCTATGGCAGCGAGCCCTGGACAACGTATGTCAGCCAAGAGTGACGTCTCAATTCATTCCATCTTCGCTGCCTTTGAAGAATCCTTGGCATCAGGTGGCAGGACCATATCTCCAATGCAGAAGTCCTCGAGGCGGCCAACATCCCCAGCTTATACACCCTACTTACCCTGCGGGGCTTGAGATGGCTTGGCCATGTGAGCCGCATGGAAGATGGCAGGTTCCCCAAGGATGCATTGTACAGCGAGCTCGTCACTGGTATCAGACCCACCAGCTGTCCATGTCTCCGCTTTAAAGACGTTTGCAAACACGACATGCAGTCCTGTGACATTGACCACAAGTTGTGGGAGTCAGTTGCCAGTGATCGCGAGAGCTGGCGGACAGCCATAAAGGCGGGGCTAAGGAGTGGTGAGTCGAAGAGACTTAGCAGTTGGCAGGAAAAAAGACAGAAGCGCAAGGAGAGAGCCAACTGTGTAACAGCCTGACAACCAATTTTATCTGCAGTGCCTGTGGAAGAGTCTGTCACTCCAGAATTGACCTTTATAGCCACTCCAGGCGTTGCTCCACAAACCACTGACCACCTCTAGGTGCTTACCCATTGTTTCTTGAGACAAGGAGGCCAAAGAAGAAGATTTTTAGTTCGTTGTAAGTTTTTTTTCTACTCACTAACTTGCACCAAACAATGTTTAAATATTTAATCCTCAAGCTTACCCAAACCAATACAAGGTTTGGAGGTTAAAAAAAAGCAGAACCATCTTCCCACTCTGCATCAAATTCCCAACGTTAGCATTCTGTTAATGCTGGACTCTTTCCACAACCACTCTGTGCTACCACTCTGTGTAGATAGTGTTTATTTCCTGAGAGAGGACAGCAGGTGTCCCTAGAGCAGGAGCAATCCTAGTAATTTGTTGGAAGGCAGATTGCTGGACTCCTGTGACACCCTGAAAGCCCCTTCGCACACTGCAATCCACAGCCATGATGGCAGCACTCTGAACATTCACAGCAACAAGCTGAACTTGCACGACAGCAGTCTGAGCTTCCAATGCAGCACTTAGACATTGGATTGCTACTGCTTGTGCTGCAATTGAAGCTGTGACATCAGCTACCAATTGCTGCATCATGGTTGGGTCCACAAGTTTTTGAAGTAGTTGACCTCTGCTTCAAGCTGGAAATGATGAGCTTCAAGCTCTGCACAAAGCCCTGTCCAAATTGGTACTGGACTCCTCCATGCTCCTTGACATTGACTGCATGCTTTTTGAGAGGCTTCACAATGCACCAAGTATTTTGTTATGCATACCCATCAGTGTTCTTCTACAGCAGGGTTGTCCAACATACGGCCCGTGGGCCAGGATCTGGCCTGCCAAAGGTTTCCATCCGGCCTGCAGATGTATTTCAGAGATAAGAAATTTTCCATTATCTTCTTCTTTCAGGCTGGCTTTTAAAAAAAATCATGATGTCAGCTTCACAGCTGACAGGTGCTGACATTGGGAACAGCGGTTTCCCAACTTCAGACAGATTCGGGTTTTCCGGTGGGTTCCTACTTTTTTTTAAAAGGCTGCCGGAAAATCCTGAAGCTGTCCGAAGTTGGGAAACTGCTGTTCCCGCTCCTAGCAACGGTCAGCTGTGAAACTGACTTGCGATTTTCTTTTAAAAACACAAGCTGTTGTGCTGAGCCCTCCCATTCCCTGCAACTATCAGAGAGGAGGGGACGGGGGGAGGATGAGAGAGGGGGCAGAGAGAGGGGGGACAGAGACAGAGAAAGAGAGAGTAGGGCAGAGAGACAGGGGGTGGAGAGAGAAAGGGGGGACAGAGAGAGAGGGAGGCAGAGAGAGTGGGTAGAGAGAGGGCAGACAGAGAGATGAGGGTAGAGAGAGAGGGGGTAGAGAGAGAGAGAGGGGGTACAGAGAGAGAGGGAGGCAGAGAGTGGGTAGAAAGACGGCAGAGAGAGGGGAACAGCGAGAGAGAGAGGGGAACAGCGAGAGAGAGAGGGAGGGATAGGGGGGCAGAGAGAGGGGGTACAGAAAGAGAAAGAGTGGGGACAGAGAGGGGGACAGATTTTTCCAAAATGGTCTTATTGGTCCCCAATGTAAGACAAAAATTGTAATGTAGTCCCCTACACAAAAAGGTTGGACAACCCTGTTCTATAGGCTACCCCATTGAAGTCCTCATCTGAGACCTCTGCAGCAGAACCTATGGACAACCTCACCCTCCGGAAAGCTGGCACCTGTGCCACCTTTGCCCTTGCTCTGGTTATAGCCCACTCGTGCTTGGTGTGTCACCATGTGTAGCTCCCGCCACTAATCTATCTTCGAAGATATGTGCAGTTTCAGTATCTGAGCTGGTGGCTGCGAGTGTGAAATCAAGTGATGGTGCTGTGTCTTCACCAACACTCTTGGTGGCATTCCTCCACTACCTGGCCTGGCTGCACCTCTTGGGTATCTGAAAGGAAAAAGGCACAAGGATAAGTTTATGGTGCAGGGTGGGCGAAAAGTAAGAGGTGCATGCTTACATCATCTGCAGATTGAAAATCAGAAAAAAGTGTGGGATGAGGAGGAAGTGAGATGTGAGAAGGAGGATTAGGTATGAGCATACAGTCATCTTTGATGGTTTCAGCATGCTGCTGGCCACGGCTTCACTGATAGCGGGCCCAATAATGGCCAGCACCATATCCTCATTGGAGGTTAAGACTTGCAGGCGTGCCTGTCTCCCTCCAATTAGTGCCTCCTGGCTCCGGTTGTGTGCCACTTTATCCTGCAAGAGAGAGGGGAGTGTGTCAGTGAGTGTCGTGCAATGTGTTTGGACGTCAGGTTGAATAGCTGGCAGTGTGCAAGTTGTGAGATGTAGGTGTGAGGCTCGCAGCAGTGTTAAGTGCGTGAGGGTGAGGTGAAGTATATGAATGTCAGGTATGAGGCTTAATTGATAGAAATTGTTGATTGGTGAGTGATGTGGGTGTGGTGATTTGAGCAGTGCCTGAGACTACTGGTGCAGTTGGTAGGATATGGCATATGCATTCATTGACCTTGACTGCTCATATGAATTCATTGCGCTTCTTGCAGCACTGCATCCAGGTCTTTGGGGCTTGACTCCTGGTATTGACCTCCATGGCTATCTGCTCTCACTGCCTACTGAGGATGTGCCTGAAAGGCCTCCTTCCCCGCCTGCAGATACAGGACATTTCTTCTCTATTCCATCTCCTCCACCAACACCTCCAGTGCAACATCTGAAAACTTTGGAGGCCGCTCTTTCTCCCCTGTTGTGCTATTTCTCACTGTTTCCCAGATCAGATTCTCTTCAACCATGACTCCTAGCACCTGCTCAAGCCACAATGCACCTCTTGTTTAAGAGATATAATTTAGCATTAAGTGGTGCTGCCCACTTACAATACTGGCCCACTGCTGATATGTCCAGCTAATGAACAGGACAGTTAATGCTGACTGGATGCAGAGATCATTCATGAAGTTGACATACTGCTTGCATTGCAAGCAACAAGCATGGGTGAATAGTGCATCACAATCGCTGGACCTGTTTTTGGGGGCTAGCCAATTTAACCACCCCCATGTTTAAAGATCAATTAGGTTAGATTCCATTTGAATACACATACACATGTATACAATGAAACTCTTTAAACAGCACATAAACATTGTTAAAATATGAAAAGGAAGTTTATTTCAAGTTAATATAATAAAAATTAAAAATAAATCTTATGTTACAAAAATACTACACAAATTATGCATCATAAATATAACAATTGAGAAGAGTCTAAAATTTCATATAAATAGCCCCCTCTCACAATAAATCACAAGGCACAGGTGATTACAAAACCTAATACAACATTCAAGTAGGACATATTGTTCAAAAGGTATCAAATTAACTTCTTAACCCAATTTTCTCATTGCCAATCCTAAAATACCAGTACACAGGTCTTCCACACTACCAAAGCCTCTCTACCAGCTACAAGGCACAAGTAAAGAATGTGATGGGATACTCTCCAACAACACTGAAGAAGTTCAATACTATCTAAGACAAAGCAGTCGGCTCAATTGGCAGCCCATCCACCACCTTAAACATTCACCCCCTCCACCAGCAGCACATGACAGCACAAGATGCAATGCAGCAACCTGCCCAGGATTCTTCTCAACACTTCCGATACCCACGACCTTCACACCTAGAAGGACAAGGTTAGCAGTTGCATTGAAACACCATTACCTCCAAGCTCCCCTCCAAGTCACACACCATCCCAACTTGGGAGGTATCACTTCTTCATCGTTACTGTGCCAAATATTCCTACTTTGCAGGATTTATGTCAGATTGTAGTTTATGAACTAAACCTTAGAATCTTTTCAAAGACTGCATAGAATGACATCAGTATTCCCGGCCAGAATGGAGATTATTGGTTAATTCCCTGATCAACTAAACCTGAAGATCACACTGCTGTACTTAATTGGGATTGATTTTATGTCCATAATTTGTATGATGCACTCACTACAATTTACTGGAGAAATAATCCTGCTTCTATCAGGAGACTCTGGGAGAAATTTCATCCATAAGTTAGGATTGCTGTAGTTTGTAGCTTCTCTGTTCAAATACGGTTGCTTATAGTTACACCACAAATCCTGGCCAGAATGGAGATGATTGGCTAACACAATGGTGTCAATACTTACTCTGCTTTGGAAACAATTTCCAAGCAATTTCAGATTTTCAATATATGCAACCAGCTGTTTCTCAAGGTGGGAAAGATATGCATCTTGTACACAACCCTGTCTTGTAACAGGTGACAGGATTCGGTGACGGTACAATACAACTGAAACTTTCAGGTGGTGCAAGGTGTGAACAGCATTTATCACAGTGTTCATACTGCAGGGCTGCTTCTGTTCAAAGCGAAGTGGTGCAGTATGGTGTGGAAAGTGCAGTGTCGAAAATCTGCCCCATCTACGTTGCAAAGGGCAGTTTCCAGTGCACAGACAACAATGGAAAACAAAATTATTAAATCAGTAAATTGAAAGCAAAGTACTGCAGTTGCTGGAAATCTGAAAGAAAGAGAGAAAATGCTGGAAATGTTCAGCAGGTCAGGCAGCATCTGTGGAGAGAGAACCAGAGTTAACATTTTAGATCAAAGACCTTTCATGAGTTCCTAAAATGCTAGGCTTAATTTTACCGGCCCTGTAGAGATAGGCTTGGAGGTGGGTGGGGGGAGGGGTGGTGGTGGCGGGAGGATGGT
The DNA here is from genome assembly GCF_036365525.1 of Heterodontus francisci. Taxonomy (NCBI): domain Eukaryota; kingdom Metazoa; phylum Chordata; class Chondrichthyes; order Heterodontiformes; family Heterodontidae; genus Heterodontus; species Heterodontus francisci. Next base: position 37,708,556 of record NC_090394.1, on the reverse strand, counting down.
GGTTTGGGAAAGTAGCAGGAAACCCCGTCGGGACAGCTCCCTGATGCTGTCCCGCCTTTGGGCGACTTTCCCAGGGAATTGGCAGCCCACTCCAATGAGGCTAGCGGGCAATGAATACAATTAAGGCTCCAATCAAGGGCTATTTTATCCCAGTGCTGCAACTTTCCCAGAATCACACAGGCCCCCTGCTGCATTGGGAACCCTCTCAGTGGGCCATGGCTGAACTAATTGGCAGCGTTAGGGGGCCACAATGCTCACAGAGGTCCAGGAGCAGCCCATGCCACTCTTCTGGAGGGGTCAACCCTCCACCTTGAGGCCTTTCAGGGTACTTTGTCATCTGTTTCACCACTGATGAGGGAGGCCTTCCATTTTGAGGTGCCCTCGAAGTCTCCCTCTTCATCAGTAGAACCCACCTCTCCCAGTGAGGCTGGCATCCGGACATTGCTGCGGGTCCTCCTATTGAGCCTCCCACTTCCCTGGTCCTCCCGCCATCCTTAATTGGACAGCGAATGCGGAAGCAGTCAATTAGAAGGCCACCTCACATAAAGTTGCTCTGGTCGACGCGCTGAGGCCATGCACAACCTCTGGATCCGAATCTGGTCCTGACACCCATAGGAAAATTCAGCCCGTTAACTCTGATTTTCTCTCCACAGATGTTACTTGACCTGCTGATTTTTCCCAGAATTTTCTCTTTTTATTAAATCAATGGTCTGTTTTATACATTTTTTGTAAAAATAGGATTAAGCTTTACTTAACAATTAGCCCATCCCATGCACCATGATTTCTACAGTTCTATAGAACTATAAACTTCCTCATCTCCCTCTCGACTGCCCCGCCACCTTCACACATGTTCAGAATGATTGGCAGTCTCCTGGGGTGGACAACCCGCCTTTAGAAGTTGGAGTCCTGACGTTTCAGTGGCCGTGATGGTGGAGCAACAATGACATTGTCAGAATCATCCGATTCCACTTCTTCTGATGTCTGAGGCAAGCTTCGGCTGGACCTCGCTGGAAGTGAAGAAAACCATGTGTGTTGTTGGATGCCAAACACTTTTATTTAAAAATTGTAAGAGTAGGAATAGACTGGATGTTAGGCTGTTCTTCTTTTCTCTAAAATTGTAGGCCTCTGGAATAAATTGCCAGCTGGTGAAGTGGGTTCTGACTCTCAAGCTACAAGAGGGAGCTGGACTGGTTCCTGACTGGGGCAGAGATGGCATCATACAGAAGATAAGTATCTTTATCAATAACACTTGGTCTACGGATTTGTAAAAGGCAGATCATGCTTGACTAATCTAATTGAATTTTTTGATGAAGTAACAGAGGAGGTTGATGAAGGGATTACAGTGAATGTTGTTTATATAGATTTTAAGAAAGCATTTGATAAGGTACCACATAAAGGACTGGTTAACAAAACTGAGGGTCATGAAACAGGAGGGTCAGTGTCCAACTGGATAAAAAACTGGCTTAAGGACAGAAAACAGCAAGTCATAGTAAATGGTTGTTTTGCAGACTGGAGGATGGTACACAGTAGTGTTCCCCAAAGGTCAGTGAAGGGACCACTGCTTTTTTTGCTATATATAAATTACTTGCATCTTGGAATATAGAGTAGAGTCATAGAGTTTTACAGCACAGAAACAGGCCCTTCGGCCCAACGCGGCTGCGCTGACCATCAAGCACCCGTCCTAACCAATGCCATTTCCCCGCACTTGGCCCGTAGCCTTGCATGTTATGGCGTTTCAAATGTTAATCTAAATACTTCTTTAATATCGTGAGTGTTTCTGCCTCTGCCACCTCAATTTCTCCTCAACTCTCCTCTAAACCTTCTGCCCCTTACATTAAATCTATGCCCCCTAGCTATTGACCTCTCCACTAAGGGAAAAAGTTTCTTCCTATCTATCCTATCTATGCCCCTCATAATTTTGTATACCTCAATCAGGTCCCCCCTCAGCCTTCTCCGCTCCAAGGAAAACAACCCCAGAATATCCAGTCTTCATAACTGAAATGCTCCAGCCCAGGCAACATCCTGGTGAATCTCCTCTGCATCCTCTCCATTGCAATCACATCCTTCCTATAGTGTGGTGACCAGAACTGTACACAGTACTCCAGCTGTGGCCTAACCAAGAGTAGAATCTTAAAATTTGCTGACGACACCAAACCTGGAGGTGAGGCAAACAGTGAGGATGATATGAACTGTCTGAAACAGGACATAGATAGGCTAATAGAGTGCGCAGAGAGGTGGCACATGGAATTTAATACTGACAAGTGTGTGATGCATTTTGGCAGAGGGAATAGGGAGACACAATATATACTTAATGGCACAGTTCTAAAGAGCATGCAGGAAGAGGGACCTGGGGATGGATGGGCATCGATCTTTGAAGGTGGCAGGGTATATTGAGAGAGTGGTTAGTGAAGCTTTCTTTTTCGTTCGAAGGGATGTGGGCATTGCTGGCTATGCCAACATTTATTGCCCATCTCTAATTGCCCTTGAGAAGGTGGTTGTGAGCTGTGAGCTGCCTTCTTGAACCGCTGCAGTCCTTAGGGTGTAGGTACACCAACAGTGCTGTTAGGAAGGGAGTTCCAGGATTTTGACCCAGCGACAGTGAAGGAACAGCAACATAGTTCCAAGTTGGGATGGTGTATGGGTTGGAGGAGAACTTGCAGGTGGTGGTGTTCCCATGCATCTGCTGCCCTCGTCCTTCTAGGTGGTAGAGGGAGCGGGTTTGGAATATGCTGTCGAAGGAGATTTGGTGAGTTGCTGCAGTGCATCTTGTAGATGGTACACACTGCTGCCACTGTGCATCGGTGGTGGAAGGAGTAAATGTCGTAGGTGGTGGATGGGGTACCAATCAAGCGAACTGCTTTGTCCTGGATGGTGTCGAGCTTCCTGAGTGTTGTTGGAGCTGCACCCATCCAGGCAAGTGGAGAGTATTCCATCATGCTCCTGACTTGTGCCTTGTAGATGGTGGACAGGCACTGGGGAGACAGGAGGTGAGTTACTCATCGCAGAATTCCCAGCCTCTGACCTGCTCTTGTAGCCACAGTATTTATGTGGCTGGTCCAGTTCAGTTTCTGATCAATGGTGATCCCCCCAGGATGTTGATAGTGGGGGATTCAGCAATGGTAATGCCATTGAACGTCAAGCGGAGATGGTTAGATTCTCTCTTGTTGGTCATTGCCTGTGACTTGTGTGGCGTGAATGTTACTTGCCACTTATCAGCCCAAGCCTGGATATTGTTCAGGTCTTGTTGGATTTCTACACGGGCTGCTTCAGTATCTGAGGAGTCGCAAGTGGTGCTGAACATTGTGCAATCATCAGTGGAAATCCCCACTTCTGACTTTATGATGGAGGGAAGGTCATTGATGAAGCATCTGAAGATGGTTGGGTCTATGACACTAATCTGAGTAACTCCTGCATTGATGTCCTAGAGCTGAGATAATTGACCTCCAACAACCACAACCATCTTCCTCTGTGCTAGGTATGACTCCAACCAGCAGAGAGTTTTCCCCCGATTCCCTTTGACTCCAGTTTTGCTAGGGCTCCATGATGCCATACTCAGTCAAATGCTACCTTGATGTCAAGTGCAGTCACTGTCACCTCACCTCAGGAGTTCAGCTCTTTTGTCCATATTTGGACCAAGGCTGTAATGAGGTCAGGAGCTGAGTGGCCCTGGCAAAACCCAAACTGAGTGTCAGTGAACAGGTTATTGCTGAGCAATTGCTGCTTGATAGCACCGTCGACGACCCTTTCCCTCACTTTGCTGATGATCGCGAGTAGACAGATTGGACGGTAATTGGCTGGATTGGATTTGTCCTGCTTTTTGTGCACAGGACATACCTAGGCAATTTTCCACATTGCTGGATAGATGCCAGTGTTGTAGCTGTACTCGAACAGCTTGGCTAGGGGGACGGCAAGTTCTGGAGCACAGGTCTTCAGTACTATTGCCGGAATGTTGTTAGGGCCCATAGCCTTTGCAATATCCAGTGCTTTCAGCCATTTCTTGATATGGAGTGAATCGGATTGGCTGAAAACTGGAATCTGTGATGCTGGGGACCTCAGGAGGAGGCTGAGATGGATCATCAACTTGGCACTTCTGACTGAAGATGGATACAAATTCTTCAGCCTTGTCTTTTGCACTGATATGCTGGGCTCCCCCATCGTTGAGGATGGGGAAGTTTGTGGAGCCTCCTCCTCCTTTCAGTTTAATTGTCCACCACCATTCACCACTGGATGTGGCAGGACTGCAGAGCTTAGATCTGATCCGTTGATTGTGCGATCGCTCACCTCTTTCTATTGCATGCTGCTGCCGCTGTTTGGCATGCAATTAGTCCTGTGCTGTAGCTTCACCAGTCTGACACCTAATTTTTAGGTATGCCTGGTGCTGCTCCTGGGATGCTCTCCTGCACTCTTCATTAAACCAGGGTTGGTCCCCCTGCTTGATGATAATGGTAGAGCGTGGATATGCTGGGCCATGAGGTTACATATGTGGCTGAATACAATTCTGCTGTTGCTCATGGCCCACAGCGCCTCATGGATGCCCAGTTTTGAGCTGCTAGATCTATTCAAAATCTATCCCAATTAGCACAGTGGTACTGCCACATAACACGATGGTGGGTATCCTCAGTGTGAAGATGGGACTTTGTCTCCACAAGGACTGTGCGGTAGTCACTCCTACCAATACTGTCACGGACAGATGCATCTGCGACAGGTAGATTGGTGAGGACGAGGTCAAGGAGGTTTTTCCCTCTTGTTGGTTCCCTCACCACCTGCCGCAGTCTAGCAGCTATGTCCTTTAGGTCCCGGGCAGCTCAGTCAGTAATGGTGCTACTGAGCCACTCTTGATGATGGAGATTGCTGGACCCAGAGTACATTTTGTGCCCTTGCTATCCTCAGCACTTATTCCAATTGGTGTTCAACATAGAGAAGCACTGATTCATCAGCCAAGTGGGGGGGCGAGGTGGGTGGGGGGGCTGGGGGGGGGGTGGGGGGGGCGGTGGCAGTAGGTGGTAATCAGCAGGAGGTTTCTTTGCCCATGTTTGTCCTGATGCCATGAGAGTTCATGGGGTCCGGAGTCAATGTTGAGGACTCCCAGGGCAACTCCCTTCTGACTGTATACCACTGTGCTGCCACCTCTGTTGGGTTTGTCCTGCCTGTGGGACAGGACATACCCAGGGATGGTGATGGTGGTGTCTGGGATATTGTCTGCAAGGTATGATTCCATGAGTATGACTATGTCAGGCTGTTGCTTGACTAGTCTATGGGACAGCTCTCCCAATTTTGGCACAAGCCCCCAGATGTTAGTAAGGAGGACTTTGCAGGGTCGACAGAGCTGGGTTTGCCGTTGTCGTTTCCAGTGCCTCGGTCGATTCTGGGTGGTCTGTCTGGTTTCATTCCTTTTCTGAGTGGCTTGCTAGGCCATTTCAGAGGGCATTTAAGAGTCAACCACATTGCTCTAGGTCTGGAGTCACATGTAGGCCAGACCAGGTAAGGATGGTAGACATCCTTCCCTAAAGGACATTAGTGAACCAGATGGGTTTTTGCAACAATCAATAATGGGTTTCATGATCACCAGTAGACTAGATTTTTAATTCCAGATTTATTCATTGAATTCAAATTCCACCATCTGCTGTGGTGGGATTTGAACCCATGTCCCCAGAGCATTAGCCTGGGGCTCTGGGTTACTAGTTTAGCGACATTACCATTATGCCACCGCCTCCCCTACTAATGGGATCTTGGGCTTTATAAATAAAGGCATTGAGTACAAAAGCAGGGAAGTTATTCTGAACCTTTATAAAGCTCTGGAGTATGCATCCAGTACTGGTTGGAAGGACATGAAGGTCCTTGAGAGGGTACAGAGGAGATTTACCAGAATGGTCCAGGGATGGAGGATTTTAGTTACAAGGTTAGGTTGGAAAAGCTGGCGTTGTTCTCCTTAGAGCAAAGGAGATTGAGGGGAGATTGAACAGATGTGCACAAGATTATGACAGGATTAGATAATTTAGACAAGGAAAAACTGTTCCCATTAACAAATAGTACAAGGACTAGGGAACACAGATTAAAAGTTTTGGACAAAAGATGCAGGGGGAATATGAGGAAGTACTTTTTTATTCAGCAGGTGGTGATGACCTGAAACTCGCTGCCCACAAGGGTGGTGGAAGCAGAGACGATCAATGACTTCAAGAGGAAGTTGGATGGCCATCTGAGAGAAATAGATTTGCAGGGCTACGGGGATCGAGCCCGGGAGTGGGACTGACTGCACAGCTCCATTGAGAGCCAGCATGGACTCGATAGGCCAAATGGCCTCCTTCTGTGCTGTAAGTAACTATGACTCCATAATCTCCTGGACTGGTTTCAATCGCCTGAGTGGGGCGTAGAGAAATTTTCCAGAGACTTTTCTCTTAATGACTCTGGGGTTTTCCCTCCATTTTTTAACTTTCCTTGGATATTACAGGCCTTCAGGGAATGGGGGGAAATGGGAAGGGTGAAAACATTGGAACATCGGAATGTAGGAACACAAGTAGGCCATTTAGCCCCTCAAGTCTGATCGGTCATTCAATGAGGTCATGGCTAACCTGTGTCCTAAATCCATATACCCACCTTTGCCCCATATCCCTTAACACATTTGGTTAACAAAAGTTCATCAATCAGTTTTAAAATGAAAATTGATCCAGCATCAAGTGCCATTTACATAGAAACATAGAAAAATAGGAGCAGGAGTATGCCATTCGGCCCTTCGAGCCTGCTCTGCCATTCAATACGATCATGGCTGATCATCCAAACTCAGTAATCTGTTCCCGTTTTCTCCCCGTATCCCTTGATCCCATTAGCCCCAAGAACTATATCTAACTCTTTCTTCAATATATTTAATGATTTGGCCTCAACTGCTTTCTGTGGTCGAGAATTCCACAGGTTCACCACTCTCTGGGTGAAGAAATCTCTCCTCATCTCAGTCCTAAATGGCTTACCTCTTATCCTTAGACTGTGACCCCTGGTCCTGGACCATCGGGAACATCCTTCCTGCATCTAGTCTGTCCAGTCCTGTTAGAATTTTGTAGGTTTCTATGCGATCCCCTCTCATTCTTCTAAACTCTAGCGAATACAAGCCTAATTGACCCAATCTCTCTTCATACGTCGGTCCTGCCATCCCAGGAATCAGTCTGGTGAACCTTCGCTGCACTCCCTCCATAACATGAACATCCTTCCTCAGATAAGGAGACCAAAACTGCACACAATACTCCAGGTGTGGTCTCACCAAGGCCTTGTATAATTGCAGCAAGATATCCTTGCTCCTGTACCCGAATCCTCTCGCCATGAAGGACAACATATCATTTGCCTTCTTAACTGCCTGCTGCACCTGCATGCTTACTTTCAGCGACTGATGCACAAGGACACCCAAGTCTCGCTGCGCCTCCCCCTTTCCCAATCTATCGCCATTCAGATAATAATCTGCCTTTCTGCTTTTGCCACCAAAGTGGATAACCTCACATTTATCCACATTATACTGCATCTGCCATGTATTTGCCCACTCACTCAACCTGTCCAAATCACACTGGAGCTTCTCTGCATCCTCCTCACAGCTCACACTCCCACCCAGCTTTGTGTCACCTGCAAACTTGGATATATTACACTTAATTCCCTCATCTATATCATTAATATATATTGTGAATAGCTGGGGTCCTAGCACTGATCCCTGCAGTACCCCACTAGTCACTGCCTGCCACTCGGAAAAAGACCCATTTTTTCCTACTCTTTGTTTGCTGTCTGCTAACCAGTTCTCTATCCATGTCAGTACCTTCCCCCAATCCCATGTGCTTTAATTTTGCACGCTAATCTCTTACGTGGGACCTTATCGAAAGCCTTCTGAAAGTCCAAATACACCACATCCACTGGTTCTCCCTTATCTATTCTACTAGTTACATCCTCAAAAAATTCCAGTAGATTTGTCAAGCATGATTTCCCTTTCATAAATCCATGTTGACTTTGTCCAATTCTGTCATTGTTTTCCAAGTGCTCAGCTATTACATCTTTTATAATGGACTCTAGCATTTTCCCAACTACTGATGTCAGGCTAACCGATCTATAATTCCCTGTTTTCTCTCTACCTCCTTTTTTAAATAGTGGGGTTACATTAGCTACCCGCCAATCCATTGGAACTGTTCCAAAGTCTACAGAATTTTGAAAAATGACCAGCAATGCATCTACTATTTCCAGGGCCACTTCCTTAAGTGCTCTGGGATGTAGATTATCAGGCCCTGGGAATTTATCAGCCTTCAATCCCATCAATTTCCCTAACACCATTTCCCTACTAATACTGATTTCATACAGTTCCTCCTTCTCACTAGACCCTATATTGCCCAACATTTCTAGGAGGTCATTTGTGTCCTCCCTTGTGAAGACAGAACCAAAGTATGTATTTAATTGGTCTGCCATTTCTTTGTTCCCCATTATAAATTCTCCCGTTTCTGACTGTAAGGGACCCACATTTGTCTTCACTAATCTTATTCTCTTCACATATCTATAGAAGCTTTTACAGTCAGTTTTTATGTTCTTTGCAAGCTTACTTTCATACTCTATTTTCCCCTTCTTAATCAATCCCTTTGTCCTCCTTTGCTGAATTCTAAACTGCCCTCAATCCTCAGGTTTGCTGCTTGTTCTGGCCATTTTATATTTCTCCTCCTTGGATCTAATACTATCCCTAATTTCTTTTGTAAGCCACCCTTCCTGTTTTATTTTTGGGCCAGATAGGAATGAACAATTGTTGTAAATCATCCATGCGCTCTTTAAATGCTAGCCATTGCATATCCACTGTCAACCCTTTAAGTAACATTCCCCAATCTATCATAGCCAACTCGCGCCTCATAGCTTCATAGTTTCCTTTATTTAGATTCAGGACCCTAGTCTCGGAATCAACTCTCTCATTCTCCATCTTAATGAAGAGTTCTATCATGTTATGGTCGCTCTTCCCCAAGAGACCCTGCACAACAATATTGTTAACTAATCCTTTCTCATTACACAATACCCAGTCTAGGATGGCCTGTTCTCTAGTTGATTCCGCAACGTACTGGTCCAAAAAACCATCACGTACACACTCCAGGAATTCCTCCTCTACAATATTATTGCTAATTTGGTTTTCCCAATCTATATGTAGATTAAACTCACCCATAATTACAGCTGCACCCTTATTGCATGCATCTCTAATTTCCTGTTTAATGACATCCTTTACATCACCACTGATGTTTGGGGATCTGTATACAACCCCCACCAATGTTTGCTGCCCCTTGGTGTTCCTTAGCTCCACCCATACAGATTCCACATCAGGATTCTCTGAGCTAATATCCTTCCTCACTATTGTATTGATTTCCTCTTTTACTAACAACACTACTCCACCTCCTTTCCCTTTTTGCCTGTCCTTCCAAAATATTGAATACCCTTGGATGTTCAGTTCCCATCCTTGGTCACCCTGCAGCCATGTCTCCGTAATTACAACTATATCGTATCCATTTACATCCATTTACAGACAAGTGTTACAAACGTCTACCACCCTTTGCGTGAAGGAGTGTTTCCTAATGTCACTCGTCATGCTAGACCCCCACCTACCAAGAATCAGGCATATTAATTTTGTCACATGAACACTGATTTTAAACTGTTGCTGGAGCGAGGAAATTACTTGTTAAACAGATCAGCCGTGGCTGGAAAGAACATTTGCATACTAACACAGTGGTGCAGTGGTTAGCACCGCAGCCTCACAGCTCCAGCGACCCGGGTTCAATTCTGGGTACTGCCTGTGCGGAGTTTGCAAGTTCTCCCTGTGATCGTGTGGGTTTTCGCCGGGTGCTCCGGTTTCCTCCCACAGCCAAAGACTTGCAGGTTGAGAGGTAAATTGGCCATCATAAATTGCCCCTAGTATAGGTAGGTGGTAGGGGAAATGAGGAAAGGTGGGGATGGGGTAGGAATATAGGATTAATGTAGGATTAGTATAAATGGGTGGTTGATGGTTGGCACAGACTCGGTGGGCCGAAGGGCCTGTTTCAGTGCTGTATCTCTAAATAAAAATAAATAAACAGACAGTGCTTAGAGGGACAAAGGGGCTATTCCCTGCTCCAATTTAACCCACAATGGACTTTGAGCACCAGGCATTGTGTGGAAGAACAGACATTCCAGGGTCGGCTAAGACAAGAGAATCCACAAACAGACGTGGTCAGACCAGCTAGTCATATGACTAACCTGCTTGGCAACCTGGGTTTTTTCTGAATTGTACAAAGAGTTTGAAAAAAAAGACTGTTTGCTCCTGGAGTGAGAAGACCTCTCCTGTCTGCTCCCATCTCTTTCTCACAAGCCTCTGGATCCACTGAGGACACATGAACTTCAAGAGAGAAAAGTCTCCTACATCGAACAAGGTTTAAGAAGAGTACTGGACCCCAACAAAAAGCAAGACCTACCTACAATCAAGGACCTTACAGCGAGTTGGAAGAACAGTAACCAAAACCATCTTCAGATATTGCCTCAAACTTTTCCATTTTATTTCTTCTGCTGTTTTCTGTCTCTATCTGCATGTGTGTATCGCGTATGCATGATAGCGGGGTGTGTCGTGTATCCGTAGGCATTAACTGAATTAGAGTTAAAGTTTAATAAAGTTCAACCTTTTTTCTTTAAATCTAAGAAAACCTGTTTGGCTAGTTTCTTTGTCTTATAATTGGAAGTTAGTGAACAAGGATTCACTAAGGGGGAGCTTAAAAAAAACGTGTGTTTAACATTAAACCCTGTTACGGTCAGACCAGGTGAAGGCTGAGAAGGGACCCTAGACCCCTTTCTCACCTGGTCGTAACACACTCCTGAAAGGTCTGGCTCTAATTTTTAGACTATGCCCCCAGTCCTAGACTCCCCAACCAGCAGAAATAGTTTCTCAAAATCTACCCTACCTGTTTCCCCCTACTATCTTGAATACTTCGACCAAATCATCCTCAACCTTATAAAATCCAGGGAATACAACCCTGCTTTGCTTAATAAATAAAAACAAGAAATGCTGGCAATACTCAGCAGGTCTGGCAGCATCTGTGGAGAGAGAAGCAAAGTTAACTTTTCAGGTCAGTGACCCTTCATCAGAACTGAGTTTGCTTAATCTCTCCTCGTAGCTTAACCTTTGGAGTCCAGGTATCATTCTCGTAAAGCTATGCTGCACTCCCTTCAAAGCCAATATATCCTTACTAAGATAATGTGCCCAGAACTGCTCGTAGTACTCCAGGTGTGGTCTAACAAGGGCTTTATATAGCTGAAGCACATCTTCTACCCCCTTATATTCAACTCCTCTAGGTATAAAGGCCAGCATTCCTTTAGCCTTTTTGGTTATTTTCTGTAACTGTTCATGACATTTTAATGATCTGTGTACATGAACCCCCAAGTCCCTTTGGACCTCCACTGTTTCTAGCTTTTCTCCATTTAGAAGGTACCCTGTTCTATCCAAAGTGGATGACCACACATTTTTCTATATTGAAATCCATTTGCCACAGTTTTGTCCATTCTCTTAATCTATCAATATCTCTTTGTAATTTTATGGTTTCATTTACACTGCTTATAATTTTGCCAAATTTCTGTCATCGGCAAATTTGGATATGTGGCTTTCTATCCCATCATCTAAGCTGTTAATGAATGTAGTGAATAGTTGAGGCCCCAACACAGGACACCAGTAGTCACTCCTACCAATTAGAGTACATGCCCATTATCCCTACTCTCATTCTCCTGTTGCTCAGCCAATTTCCTAACCAGGTCAATAACTTGCCTTCAATTCCATGAGCTTCAACTTTAGCTAACAGTTTCTTATGGGAGACTTTAATCAAATGCCTTCTGAAAGTCCATATAAACAATATCCATAGACATTCTCCTGTCCACTACTTTAGTCACCTCTTCAAAAATTTCGATCAGATTTGTCAGGCATGACCTACCCTTTACAAATTCATGCTGGCTCTCTCTGATCAACTGAAAATTTTCAAGGTATTCAGCCACCCTATCCTTAATTATAGACTCTGGCAAATTTCCCAACAACAGATGCTGGGCTAACTGGTCTACAATTTCCTGGTTTCCTTCTGTCACCTTCCTTAAATAGCATAGTGTTATGCACAATTTTTCAATCTAGAGGAATGGTTCCCAAATTGAGAGAACTTTGGAAGATTTAGGGCGGCACAGTGGCGCAGTGGTTAGCACCGCAGCCTCACAGCTCCAGGGACCCGGGTTCGATTCTGGGTACTGCCTGTGTGGAGTTTGCAAGTTCTCCCTGTGTCTGCGTGGGTTTTCTCCGGGTGCTCCGGTTTCCTCCCACAAGCCAAAAGACTTGCAGGTTGGTAGGTAAATTGGCCATTATAAATTGTCACTAGAATAGGTAGGTGGTAGGGAAATATAGGGACAGGTGGGGATGTTTGGTAGGAATATGGGATTAGTGTAGGATTAGTATAAATGGGTGGTTGATGGTCGGCACGGACTTGGTGGGCCGAAGGGCCTGTTTCAGTGCTGTATCTCTAATTATAGTTAGGGCATCTATAATGTTCTCACCTATTTTTTTTTAAATCCTGAGATGAAAGCCTGGGGTTTTGTCACTCTCTAGCATCATTAATTTCTCCATTACTGTTATCTTGCTTACATTAATTTTGGTGATTGATTGTCCCCGATTCCATAATAGTTTTCTTGAAATGTCTGGCATTCCGACCTCTTCCTCTACTGTGAATACTGATGCAAAAGAATTATTCAGCATGTCCATACTTTCCTTATTTTCACTGACAATATCACTATTATCAGTTTTCAAGGGGCCCACTTTTAAAAGTTTTTTTGTGCTGATTTTGATATCCTTTGCAAGTTTTGTTTCATATTCCCTTTTTGTAGCTCTTACTGTCCGCTTTGTCACCCTTTGCTTTTCTTAGTACATTTCCCATTCGCCAGGGTCTATGCTATTTTTTGTATTTTTGTATGCTTTAGCTTTTGGTCTTATGTTGTCTCTTACCTCTTTAGTTGTCCATGGCTGTCTTTTTAGGCAAATAGAACTCTTGCCCTTTCGGTATAAAGTGTTTCTGTATCACATTAATTACTTTTTAGAACACTTCTCACTGATCTGTTGTTTTACCCAGATTTGCCCAGTTTACTGTGGTCAGTCTCTGTGAGACATTCCACAGATAAAAAAATGTTTAGTTATAATGATGTTCTGGCCATCATGGTGTAGGACAGGCTTAATGGATGAGCTGATCTTTTCCTGCTAATAAATTTCATATGTTCATATTTATTAATTTATTATTTAATTAACGTGACTGCACTAACAGTTGTACATTTTTTGTTTTAGGTAGTATTTTGACCTCAGTCAGACAAGGATTGCCCCTCCCTCTAACCCCTCCCCACCGAAACCCAACTGATTAATACCATCATGAGGCTGCTGGAGTTGGGGTGGAGAGAGGTGAATATTTCCACCTGATTTTGCCACTCACACTGTAGGAGAGGGTCTGTTGACATGGGACTCATTCTGGGAACAAGTGAGTGGGTGAAGTCCTTATTTTAGATTTTTTCTGGTCTTTTTCCAACTACCGAACCCATAGAGAGATCTCCCCATTGCCGTTTCAAGGCCTGCATAGTGCTGTGGCAGTGACCCTAGCCAGTGACCAGTTGCACTTGATGTGTCTAGTGTCAGTAACAGAGTCCCTAATGAAAACCTCTGAGACCCTGCAAGATTCCTCATAGATGCCTTTAACACCACCAGGACGAGCCAGGTTTGGTAATTCCTTGATTATTAACTGCAGAGGTCTTTATGGTGAAGTTTAGAAGCTTCTTTGCCAAGACACTTAAATCCTTTACTAATGGACACCTAGTGCCTGTGGAACCGAAGACTAGTAAAGGGTAAGCATCTTTAGGAGAGGAAGAAGGGCAAAAACTGAAGGAATAAAGGAGAAAGAAACTGTTTATAAAGGAATTGGCAATAAAAATACATGACCCAAGTGCAGCAGTACTTACATGATGAAGGCCTATTTGGTGAGACTTTGAGCTTCTTTAAAGGTTCTGTCTCTTCTTGGTCTTCATCCGCGAATATATCCTCTTCTATTTCATCACTACATTTGTTGTCTTTAGGGTACCCTGCAACAAGAATATATAGAATTTACAAGCACAAAAACAGGCCATTTGGCCCAGAAGGTCTGTGCTCACCATGATCCTCCTCCCATCCTTCTTCATCTAACCTTATCAGCATATCCTTCTATTCCTTTCTCCCTCATGTACTTATCTAGATTCTCCTTAAATGCCTCTATGCTATTTGCCTCAACTACTCCTTGTGGAAGCAAGTCCACATTCTCTCCACTCTCTGGGTAAAGAAGTTCCTCCTGAATTCCTTACTGGATTAATGAATTAGTACCTTATATTTATGGCCCCTAGTTTTGGTCTCCCCAACAAGGGGAAACACTTTCTCTATGTCTACCCTATCGAACCCTGTTATAATCCTAAAGACCTCGATCAGATCATCCTTCATCATTTTTTTAAGAGAAAAGAGCTTCAGCCTGTTCAATCTTTCCTGGTGGTATAATCTCTCCGTTCTGGTCTTGTCTTTGTAAAACACATGGTCATTTAAGTAATGAATCAAAGTTGTATGATGTGCAAGTAACTGGAGCAAAACATAGTGGCCTGGAATACGGAGGGAAGATAGATTCAATCAACTCTGGATCAGGTCAGCAGGTGTGGCAGCACCTGTGAATAGAGAAACAGTTAATGTTTCTGGTTGACAACCTTACGTCAGAATGTTCTGACAGAAGGTCATCATCCTGAAACATTAACTGTGTCTCTCTTCACCGATGCTGCCACACCTGCTGAGTATTTCCAGCATTTTCTGTTTTTATTTCAGATTTCCAGCATCTGCAGTATTTTACTTTTCAATCAACTCTGCCTGGCTAAATTGAGTTCTCCAGCTGAATGAAGGTGTTTGGCCTCCAGCTGCAAGGAATGGGTGGTGGGTGAGAGAATAATTCTTCTGGTCTGACTCAGGGAAGCTTAACATAGGCTTTAATTGGAGAGAAAGAATTAGAAATAAAGAAACTGCAAGTGTCAGCTTAGCTCAGTTGGCAGCACTCCCAGCTTGGAAGTAAGAGGGCGCTGTCCTGGGCACATAATCTAAGCCAAAACTTCAGTGCAGCATTAAGGGAATGCTGCACTGTTGGAGGTACCATCTTTTGGATGAGATGTTATTCTGTCTCTCTATTCAGGTGAATGTAAAAAATATGTAGAACTATTTGATGAGGACCAAGGAGTTTTGCTGGAGCCTTAGCCAACATTCTTGCCTTAACCGATGCCAAGAACGTGTATTTGCTGTTTGTGGGACCTTGCTGTGTGCAGAACGGCTGCTGAGTTTGCCTACAAAACAATCATGATTGCACTTCAAAAGGGATCCATTGGTTGTAAAGCATTTTGGGGCATGCTGACAATGTGAAAGGTGTTATAAAGATGCAAGTTCTTCCTTTTGCATAACTTCAGATGAGTGGGAACAAAACTTGTTACTATTATTAACCATTTTCCAAGGCTCTCATGTTCTTAAATCCTTGAGAGCTTTGGTAAGAATTCTACCGCAAATTAAATCTGGAAAAGTACACAGAGCATTAAAGTATAAGAAACAGAAGCATATGTAGGCCATATTGTCTTTTGAGCATGCTCTGCCATTCAAAAAGATAATGGCTGATCTTCTACCTCACCTCCACTTTCCCGCCCTATCCCTTATCCCTTGATTCCCTTAGGGCAGGAGTCGGCAACCTGCTGCTCCTTAGGGACCGATGTGCGACTCCCAAGTGAACACATTTTTCAAATTATCAAGTATTATTACTTCCCATGCAAAAACGTTATCAGGTATCTAAAAACCTTCTTGTTTGGCAGCTGTTTTACCTAGTAAAATGACATCATGTGCTATGGCCCGATATCCGATCACACGTGTCGAATGCAGGCATATAAATCAAAAGAACAAACTTACCCTGGCCCTTGTTTTGAGATTATTTTGGTGAGCATGTGTGTTGTGCACAGGCAGATAGATCATTAAAGGAACAAACTTACTCTGGCCCTTGTTTAGGTGAGCATGTGTGTTGTGGACAGGCAGATAGATCATTAAAGGAACAAACTTACTCTGGCCCTTGTTTAGGTGAGCATGTGTGTTGTGGACAGGGAGATAGATCATTAAAGGAACAAACTTACTCTGGCCCTTGTTTGAGGCTGTTTTGGAAATGGCTGCAAAGAGAAGAATTGAAGAGGAAAATCGAGAATTTCAACATGAATGGACTGATTCGTTCACATTCATCCCAAATTCAGCTGGCATCCCCATGTGTCTCATTTGCAATGAGGAATTTACCAACAACAAACCAAAAATCAAACTTTGAGAGGCATTTTATTAAAAAGCACACTACCTTGCCAAAAAGAAAGCTGTGGAGCAGCTGAAGAACAAGACAGAAAAATCTGGGAACATGCTTGTTGTGTGGGTGAAATCATCAAGTAGCTCAACTACTGCTGGTTTTGTAGCAGCTCAAGAGATTGTAAAATGAAGAAAGCTGTTCACAGATGGCGAGTATGTAAAACAGTGTTTTTTCAAAGTATCAGAGCAGCTGGATAGTGATTTTAAAAACAAAACTGAAATTATTCAAAAGATTAAGACATGCCTTTATTTGCATAGACCATGAGGGACAGAAAAGTAAAAATGGCCACAGATATCACCAGCAAGCAGATTGAGGATATAAATTCAGCTCCAGGCTTCTCTATTAATTGTGATGAGTCATGTGATGCGGATGATATTGCACTTTTGTGAATTCCAAGGGACCCTAATAAGAGCTCATTGACTTGATGCTCCTTAAAAAACAAAGGGAGAAGATATTTTATCAGGTATTACTGACTGCCTAAAGAGGGAAGGAATGTGTACCAACAATATAATTTCAGTCGCTACTTATGGGGCACTGAATATGAGGGGGACAAATAAGGGATTTATTGCTCTGTTGGAAAAAACACTGGATCACAATGTTTTTTTTTAATTCATTGGATGTGGGCGTCGCTGGCCAGGCCAGCATTTATTGCCCATCCCTAATTGCCCTAACTGAGTGGCTTGCGAGGCCATTTCAGAGGACATGTAAGAGTCAACCACATTGCTGTGGGTCTGGAGGCACATGTAGGCCAGACCAGGTAAGGACAGCAGATTTCCTTCCCTAAAGGACATTAGTGAACCAGATGGGTTTTTACAACAATCGACAATGGTTTCATTAGACTAGCTTTTTAATTCCAGATTTATTAATTGAATTCAAATTCCACCTTCTGCTGTGGTGGGATTTGAACCCATGTCCCCAGAGCAATACCGAGTTAACTACTCCAGTGACAATACCACTATGCCACTGCCTCCCCTAATGTGATATCATTTCATTGTATAATTCACCAAGAAGCATTCTGCGCCCAAACATTTCCTCCTGAGTTCACGGAAATTATGTCTCTGGTTATATAGTTAGTTAAGAAAATAATGGCGGAGGATTAAATCACCGGCAGTTCTGTGAACTTCTTAAAGAGGTCAACTGTCAATATGCGGACCTTCGTCTCGACAACAAGGTATGTTAACTTTCTGGGGGAGAGTTCTTATACATTTTTCAACCTGTTTGGAAGAAGTGAAGGTATTCATGCGAGAACAGAGCTGTAACTATGCAGAGTTAACAGATCCACAGTGGCTGCTGAAATTTCACTTTATGACAGATATCACAGCGTATTTAAAAGACCTCAACAGAAAAATTGCAAGGAAAGGGAAACACGGCTCTGACCTTTGGAAGAAGTACTTTAATTTGAGTACAAACTAGCACTGTTTGTGAGAGACAGCGAGACAGGTTCTCTTGCCCATTTTCCATCAGTGAAACAATTCAAAGAACAATTAAGTGATATACTTGACAAGGAAAACCTAAAAGATGTGATTCTGAATGTATAAGAAGCTTTTGCAGGATGCTTTCAGGAATTTAGAAAGGAAAGGGCGACTTTACAATTTGTGTTAAAACACCGATAAGCAGACACTTCGGCACTCAACTGTTCAGCATTTTCACCAGTGAGCCAAGCAGAATTAGAACTTGAACTGGCAGATTTGCATGGCAAGGATATGTGGACTTCTAAATTCAGAGGCATGGTAGCCCAACTTGAAAATCTAGAAAGGGAGAAATCTACTTTTGCACTTCAACACAGATAGACTAAAATGCATGATCTTAAAAAACAAGACCAAATTGTGTTGAAAGCTTGGAATTCTTTGCCAGACAATTACTGTAACTTAAGAGATACACATATGGTATGCTGTCCATCTTTGGAAATACCTGTGTGAGCAAGTGTTTTCAAGTATGAATTTCATGAAATGCAAGTTGAGAACAATTGAACAATGAAAGTTTACAATCCTGCTTGAAAACGAAAATGACAGCATACTGCCATTTTCATCGAATGACTCTCCAAAGAAATCCAACAGCAGAAATCGCATTAAATCAAGAGCTTTTTTTTCTTTTAAGGAAGGAATTGATGTTAATTAAATAGCTTGTTTGGTTGTTTTAAACTTTTATTCAAATTGCACTTGTGAGATATTGTTGATAATCAAATTCTTTAAAATATTGTTGATAATCAAATGCCCTCTTTCATTGATATTAATACATGCATGTTTATAAGCGTCAGTAAAAAGGTGTTGCATAGAAATCCATAAGTGTGTGCCTGTCTTTTTTTTATTATTATTGATATTTCAGTCACAGCATTGTGGCTCTTAAGATATTGCATTTTTGACAAAATTTTTAAAAATGGCTCTTCTTGTTATTAAGGTTGCAGATCACTACCTTAGGGCTTAAAAACATTCCTCTGTAAAGAATAGGAATGGGAATAGTAATGTTGGTAATTTCAGTTGGTAGAAATAGTGCCTCCAAACCCTGAAACAAGTGTGAATAGTACAGCTGGCTATCGTCAGTGTCTGAATATCCGTAACGGTAGATAAGTGCAAACTGGTGAGGGACTTTACTACGTCACAATAAACTCAGCTAACTTTGGTGGAAGAAAGATTGCTGGCCTACGAGTCAGGAGATTTCTATACCTACCAGAGTATTTCGACTGTGGCTGGACATTTCTGGATTTCCTCACTGTGATTGTGGTCTCCCTTGTATCTCTGGCAGATGTGCCCTTTCTTTGCTCAGCACCATGAGAGACAAAGAGATAAAACATAAGCAAATACCACAACTTTCGTTTAGATTTTCCAGATTTGAAAACAACAAATAACAATCCTAGAAATGCACAGAAGGTCCATCAACATCTAAAAGACAGAAAGAGATTTCAGTGCTTCAGTTATTTGGATCCTGGAGTGAAGGTCACAATGCATTAGTCGGCATATGAGAGAGGGGACAGGTTCATATCTCTCCCCAAATAATTATGGGTAAGGAAGGACATTTAGCCTGTCTTAGTTTGTGGGAACTAGAAAGAATCTAAAGTCCAACTAATTATTTCTTAAATCATACCAGTGTTTTCACCTTCTACTACACTACCTGAAATCCATGACGTGTTGGTCACTCTATGGTAGTTAAAACATAAAACAATTCTAAATTTACTAGTTTGAACATGTGTGTGCTTGCTCTACTCTCACAATTTAGTATATAAAGTAATTTTTTTCATGGCAATAATTATCTTGTGTATCTCTACAAGATCACTGACCAATGTGCCATTTCAAGGCTGAAAAGTCCAAGTGTCTCCAGATTTTTCAAATAACTCAGACCTTTGATACTGGGAATCAGCCTCATGGCTCCTCTGTGTACTGTCTCCAGCACATGAATGTCTCCTTTGTGTCTCAGTGATCTAAATCGGACTCAATGTGTGGTCAGAGCATGGCACAGTTTGACTGCCTACTCTTTATCGTAGTCTACTGTTTGGCTAGATAGCTCAGTGGCATGTTTAGCAATGAATTTTCAACTTCATCAACACCATTTTTCCTTCCTAGGTGCCATACTTTAAAATTGCCAGCATTATATTTAGTGGCCATTGCTTTGCTCGGGTCTCTAGTTTGTTTTGTAATCTCTGAGTTGCCTCTTCTGATTCCATTACCATTGTCCCTCCTAGCTTGGAATTGTGTAGATTTGACCAATTTGTGTTATGTCTCTGTGTTCAACTCATTGATGTAAATTTTTAATGCTCAGTAGTGATCCCTGGAACACCTCACTCATACTTCCCAAGCCCCAAAATATCTCCTGTAATAAGTATTCTTGTTTTCTAACCTTCGGACAGGTTCTTATTCATTCCTTGAATCTTCATGGAGCTTAACCAAAGGCTTTCTGTGTGGAAATTTGTCAAATGCCTTTTGGAAATCTAAGGATGCAGCATTGCAGGGCTTTCCACAGTCCGTTCCTATTGTCACTTACTCAAAGAAGTCCAGGAGGTTGGTCAGGTGGGATCTTCCCCTTCCAAACCCATGTTGACTGCTGTTTACCAGATCATTATTGTACAAATAATCATCAAGTTCACTCCTGATACCAAATTCCATTGTTTTACATACAATTGAAGGAGGACTAACCTATCTGTACTTGACATCCCTTTGGAACATGGCCACAATCTTACCCTATTTCCAATCTTCTGGTACTCCCAGTATCCAGTGACTACCATGATTGCCAATGCTTCACAAATCTCCTCCCTGGTCCCTCTTAGTCCTCTGCATAAATATAATTTGTTCCTGGAGACTTGTTTGTTTCAGGACAAAACAGTTCTGATGGAGATCTCCATCTAACCTGTCTTTCTCTTTCAGCCACTCTCCCTACACTCCTAAGTATAAACAAACTGTAAATCTGCCCTTGGATCTAGTGCAAGCTGAACAAGGAAAATTTGTTCTGTGTGGCTGCACATCTCCACAAGCGGACCTCTGTACTGGTAACAGAGCTCAGCAGACCTGTAAGGAGACATTTTCCTGGGTCAGTGCCTGGCTGCACTGCATGGCCGGGTGCAGCAAATATGGAGAAAGTGGGCAGGTTCTTTTACATGCGTCTGCACCAATATTCCAATCTTCAAAAATCTTCTTTCTAGAGACCGCCAGCTGATAATGCATGGCACCGGGAGCACACAGTGCACGGAGGCTGTTCTCCTGATAATGTAACAGGCCTGTTCATGCAAACCCCCATTCTTACCTTTCTCTGAGGTATTGCATTCGAGTCAGATGAGCCCTGAAGGAGGACTGGATGAAGGAGATGGCCTCATCCCTCTCATCCTCTGCCAGGAGTTGGTTCTGAATGCTGTTACTGTGAGAAACTCGAGGACTCTGGAATAAATTATCCCATCAAGATAGAAACACAATGTAAATTGCACAAACTATTCAGTTACATAAGATTTACAGCACAGAAACAGGCCATTCAGCCCAACTAGTCTCGGCTGGCATTTATGCTCCACACAAACCTCCTCCCACCCTACTTCAACAATCTGCATAACCTTTTATTCCCTTCTCCCTCATGTGCTGATCTAGTTTCCCCTTAAATGCATCCATGCTATTTACCTCAACTGCTCCTTGTGGTAGCAAATTCCACATTCTTGCAACTCTCGGGTAAAGAAGTTTCTCCTAAATTCTCTATTGGATTTGTTGTGACTTTCATATTTATGGCTCCTAGTTTTGGTCTCCCCCACCGGTGGAAACATCTTCTCTATGTCAAATTCTAAGACCAGGACCATTAAGTAGGAAACTCATTCATTTTAGTCCAAAATAAGCACCTAATTCAATATGCAAGTCTCAGCTTTGTTTGTAGCACTCTCACCTCAGAGTCAGAAGGTAGTGGGTTCAAGCCCGCTCAGGACTTGAGCATAGAATCTAGGCTTGTGCCTCACACTGAGGGTATGCTGCACTGTCGTAGGTGCCATCGTTCACAGGAAACATTAAACACAGGCCCTGTCTGCCTGTTCAGGTGGACATAAAGATCCCATGGCATTGTTCCAAGTGCAAGTTCTCCTGGGATCCTAACCAACACCATCAATAACATTATCTGGTCATTCACTCACTTGCTGTGTGTGGGATGTTTTGGCAGCTGTGTTTGCCTGTATAGCAGCAGAGACTGCACTTCAAAAAGTAATCCCATTGGTTACAAAGTGTTTTTGGACATCTTGAGTTGAAACTATGCAAACTCATTTCTCATTGAAACTTAACAAACAGAGTCAAGATTAGTTCCTTGAGATTTTATATTAATGACGAGGTTTGTAACAGTGATAACAGGAACATTCTCCTCACATTAATGGGTCCAGTTAAGACAGTAAGATTGCAAATATTCTTGGAAGATGTTAAATACCTTCTTCCGCTGAGGGGAGGCAACGGACATTTTCTTCAGACCTACAGAGTGTCTGGTCTCAAGCTTCTGCCGCGCTAAATGCCCCTTTACAGACGCTTGTATCACAGTAATTGCCTAGGGACAATCAGAAGGATTGAACGTTGATTCCAAAAAGCTATAGGCCCACTTTAAAGTAGAACCATACAGAATTTCCACCCCAGCTGGTTTTAATGGATAATCTGCTTCCTTAGTCTTGGACAATGTCTTTTTTCAAAAAAAGGTCTGTTCATAAGGTGTTAATGCTGGGGAAAAGTATATTTTCATTTTTAATGAACTACTTTTGGTATCAAACCATGGGTGGGCCACAGAGTAAGTTTGTGTATTCTGTCCCAGAAAAATCTGTCCCTGTAACTCCACACTCACTCACCCTTATAGACCGCGAGTGGTTAAACTTATTGACAGTGCGAGTCTTACTTCAGTTCTGTAGCAGTAGAAGTTTACATAGGAACAGGAGTAGGCCATTCAGGCTCTCAAGCCTGTTCTGCCATTCAATTAGATCATGACTGGTCTGTATGTTAACTCCATCTACTCACCTTTATTCTGTAACCAATATTTATGTACCCTTGCTTGAGTAGATTAGCACATCTGTGCATTTAGTCCTGCTTCTTGGGAAGGTAAAGACAACTTTAATTGGTGGTTTAAGTCAACTACTCTGGGAATATTCAAATAAGGATGGATTAGCCTTGAGGGCAAACAAGTTTGCCTTTCCCAGTATAAAGCAGGCCTAACATCAGCAGATTGAATGGTCTTATACTTCGACTATGTAATTATTTCTTGAAAAAAATGACCATCATGTGATTTTGCTCATACTACTGGTATTATGAAAGTGCCTCTGTGTTTTGTTAAATATATTTTATGAGGATTCATTTTTGAAAGATTGAAGAAATGTTAAACTTTGGGGTTTTCAAAGGGGGTCATGTAAAGGCCACTTGACTTTGAAAAACAGTCCCTGGAAATGTTTTTTAAAAGGGTTACTGAGAGGTCTTGAGAGGAAAACAAACCTTTCTGGGAAGGCTCTTACGCATTTTGAAGTCTATGTCCACCACGGCTACAGAGATACACTGGTATATACTGATCATAACCCCCAAGACTTTGTTGAAAAATTCAAAAATCAGAATACCAGACTATTCCAATGGAGTTTACTATTACAGCCCTATCACTTAAAGATTATCCACATTGCAGTACAAAATAATGTAATTACAGATGCTTTATCTATAAGCTAACTTTGTTTTGAGTTATCGAAGTGCAAAGATGGTACAAAGTCGAACTGTATTAGCTACAATACAAGCTACAAGTGAATGAGTATGAATGTGAAAATGTGTTTAAAAATTTTTCATCTTCTATTTTTTTCCACACTTCGGAATGAAACGCATTTAAAAATGGGGTTTCATTCCTCCAAGGATGGAGGTGTTACAAAAGTACCTCTGTGTTTTGTTAAATATATTTTTTGAGGATTCATTTTTGAAAGATTGAAGAAATGTTAAACTTTGGGGTTTACAAAGGGGGTCATGTAAAGGCCACTTGACTTTGAAAAACAGTCCCTGGAAATGTTTTTAAAAAGGGTCACTGAGAGGTCTTGTGAGGAACACAAGCCTTTCTGGGAAGCCACCTGACTTCCAGCAACAACAAGAAGCCTTTCCAGGAAACCACCTGGCTTCCAGCTCAATAAACAACAGAGAACTTCGGACATAAAAACAAGAAATGCTGGAACCACTCAGCAGGTCTGGCAGCATCTGTGGAAAGAGAAGCAGAGTTAACGTTTCGGGTCAGTGACCCTTCTTCGGAACTGACAAATATTAGAAATGTCACAGGTTATAAGCAAGTGAGGTGGGGGTGGGGCAAGAGATAACAAAGGAGAAGGTGTAGATTGGACAAGGCCACATAGCTGACCAAAAGGTCATGGAGCAAAGGCAAACAATATGTTAATGGTGTGTTGAAAGACAAAGCATTAGTACAGATAAGGTGTTAGCGGACTGAATATTGAACAGCAGCAGGTGCAAACATGAAAAAAAAACAGTGGGGAAGCAAACTGAACAAACTAAGATGAAATGAAATAAATGCAAAAAATAGATTGTAAAAAATGTAAAAAAGAAAAAATAACTAAAAATGAAAGTAAAATGGGGGGCTGGCATGCTCTGAAATTATTGAACTCAATGTTCAGTCCGGCAGGCTGTAGTGTGCCTAATCGGTAGATGAGATGCTGTTCCTCGAGCTTGCGTTGATGTTCACTGGAACACTGCAGCAATCCCAGGACAGAGATGTGAGCATGAGAGCAGGGGGGAGTGTTGAAATGGCAAGCAACCGGAAGCTCAGGGTCCTGCTTGCGGACTGAGCGGAGGTGTAATACCTGCCCATTTACCTCCTCTCTCCACACTATCCCAGGCCCCAAACACTCCTTTCAGGTGAAGCAGCAATTTACTTGTACTTCTTTCAATTTAGTATACTGTATTCGCTGCTCACAATGTGGTCTCCTCTACATTGGGGAGACCAAGCGCAGACTAGGTGACCGCTTTGCGGAACACCTCCGCTCAGTCCGCAAGCAGGACCCTGAGCTTCCGGTTGCTTGCCATTTCAACACTCCCCCCTGCTCTCATGCTCACATCTCTGTCCTGGGATTGCTGCAGTGTTCCAGTGAACATCAACGCAAGCTCGAGGAACAGCATCTCATCTACCGAATAGGCACACTATAGCCTGCCGGACTGAACATTGAGTTCAATAATTTCAGAGCATGACAGCCCCCCATTTTACTTTCATTTTTAGTTAATTTTTCTTTTTTTTACGTTTTTTACTATCTTTTTTTTGCATTTATTTCATTTCATCTTAGTTTGTTCAGTTTGCTTACCCACTGTTTTTTTTCATGCTTGCACTTGCTGCTGTTCAATATCCAGTCCGTTAACACCTTATCTGTACTAATGCTTTGTCTTTCAACACACCATTAACATATTGTTTGCCTTTGCTCCATGACCTTTTGGTCAGCTATGTGGCCTTGTCCAATCTACACCTTCTCCTTTGTTATCTCTTGCCCCACCCCCAACCTCACTTGCTTATAATCTGTGACATTTCTAATATTTGTCAGTTCCGAAGAAGGGTCACTGACCCGAAACGTTAACTCTGCTTTTCTTTCCACAGATGCTGCCAGACCTGCTGAGTGGTTCCAGCATTTCTTGTTTTTATTTCAGATTTCCAGCATTTGCAGTATTTTGCTTTTATTTTAGAGAACTTTGTACACCTGGAGAAGTTGTTTACAAAGAAGTGACAGGTCAAGATTGATGGAGGTCAAAAGGTTGACCTCCTGTTGTTGGTTTTGCTTTTGAATTGTTTTGATTTGGGGTCGAACTTTATAAAAAGGGAGAGAACTTCCAAGGAGAGAAGACAACTTCCAAGGAGAGAAGAGAATTCCCAAAGAAGGAGAGAAGACCATAATCCAATTCAGCTTTCCAACACCTCCCTAAAAGACCCTGAGAGATCCACTGTGTCAATTCATCTCGTCTCCTGTCTTTGAAGAAAAGCCTGTTAAGTTAGTTCTCAACGCCATCAAAAAAGAACTGTTCTAAAAGAGCCCAGTGACCCGTCTACATGTACTCGGAGTCCAGACGTATGCCAGTTTTGGAACAGAACAGATCTCATCTGCTGTTTCTTCAAGAAGGAGCAATTATGCAGCCCAAGTGTTTTTGTTGTCTGTAGCAGAGCTCTAAAAACAACAATCCCTTTATTTTTCCAGTTAACCCGTGAATGAGTGTGAGGGGCTAAGGTAAAAAGGGAACTTTAATGTTTCAATTTGTGTGTTTATGCTTTACTTCATTACCGGTTAAGAAATGTTTTATAATAAGCTGATAATTTTGTTGTTTATTAAAGAAACCTGGTTGGTGTGTTTTATTCTGGGATAAAAATAGAGCCTATGATTGACTGTATTGGCAAGTGGGAAAAAATTTAAATATATGTTGTGACCCGTGAAGAAGTGGAACGAGAATAAACAGTGCACTCCTTATGCTTCGGTCGTAGCACTGGAAATAATAAATCCTTCTCCAGACCAATTATTTTATGCTCTTTCTTTATCTAGAAAGAGTACAGTACAAAATAAATATCCTACTTTGACTTCAGAATCATCAGTATTTCATTTTCTTGGTTTCCCCAAAACGAACACCAACTGTGACCGAGAGTTCAAGTGTACCACTCTAGATCAGCCACTAAGAGTTGAGGGACAATGATTTGAGGTTTTCTCTCCCTGTAGGGAATGCATGGTCTCCATGTCATGCCTCTCTGTAGTAACAAGGCTTACATCAGGAGCTCAGTTGGGTATGGGATCGGAAATACATTCCACTGCTCCGTGGTGCCTCACATTGGAACTCTGACATAACACCTGATGTGACACGGACACAGTTTAGAGCAGGGTGAGGGATCTGCTATCACTCGACATCTGTCAATTCTATTGTCTCTAGGAAGTCTACACAAAACCCGGGTATTTAGGCAGCAGATCAAAGGGAAGTGAGGGGCTTGAAAGTCTTGAACTTTTATTATCTTACTATTTTACATAGTTACAAATTTTGACATTACTCAGAATATTGTTCTCTATTTCACGGGGGCAAACTTACCTCCTCCATGTCTGCGTCTTCTTTCTATACAGGAAAATGGGAGAAAAAAAGCATAACTGAAACTTGCTTACGATTATAGGAAATGGACTAAATTGTTCTCAATTTACAACTTCCCAAAAGTACTTCCTCCATATTGATTGACAAGACAGTTCTTCTTTCACAAATAGCCTCACACCCCCTTGCAATGATAAACATCACTGTCAAATGTTATATGGGGTATGCCATTTAGAACCGAGATGAGGAGAAATTTCTTCACTCAGAGGGTGGTGAACCTGTGGAATTCTCTAGCGCAGAAGGCAGTGGAGGCCAATTCATTAAATATATTCAAGAAAGAGATAGATATAGACCTTTCCTTCCAATAATTACCCCTGTCTACCTTCTGCTCTAATGATATGACCGAAGTATTGTATCTTCCTCTCTTTGATGTTATGCACTAATTTCTTCTTTTTTCCAGCCATTTCCAGTACTTCCTCATTAGTCTTTCTGTCTGTGCAGGATATGCAGAACATCCTCCAACATGTCCACATCTCGAATGCATTCAGCTTATTGTCATGAACAGATAAGAATCAACTGTAAATTGTGTTTTGTGTACTTGAGTATTATTGTCTACTGTCATTTTATACCACCTGTTAAGTTTTAGCTGTGTTCCACTTGTTAAAATGGAGGAGGGACATCAGGTGGGACAGCTGTATGTTGGGGTCATGTTGCAGGACCCAGAAGCCACTTTTTTCCAGCCTGCCTGGATTCAAAACTGTCGCAGTTGAGGGTACAGCTAGTTCAGAAGCCACAGCTGCCTGGTGCAGAAGTCACAGCTGTCTGAAGCTGCACACCTCTCTCTAAGGCCTTTTTAGCAAGAAAAATTAAAAAGAAGTCACACTCTGAAAAATCCAGCAAGAAAATCAAAGAAGACAAGCTGCAAAAGAACAGCAGGAAAGTTTGATTTCTACTAGTTTCCTCTCTGTCTAAAAGAAGATGACTTCAGCAATTAAGCAGCCTTCATTTATATCCGAGACCACAAGAAAAAGAAGAAATTGTAAGAAGAGGTATTCTCAATGACTCCTTCCCCTACCCGGCATTTCCAGTCGGTGATCTCCAGTTTGGACTTTCCATTAATTTAAAGAAAAAGGACTCTAGTTTTACCTGAAATCCATGTTAGCTTATAGTTAAGATAATTTTCTATTTAGTAAATGTCCTTGCCATTTTTTATGCCTTTAACCTTTCCTTGTATGTTTGTATGCGTGTGTTGCAAAGTTAATCCCCTTCCCAAGTTTAATAGTGTGTGTTAATAAACCCAACTTCATTATTCTAACTTTATGGGTGGCACAGTGGCGCAGTGGTTAGCACCGCAGCCTCACAGCTCCAGTGACCCGGGTTCAATTCTGAGTACTGCCTGTGTGGAGTTTGCAAGTTCTCCCTGTGTCTGCGTGGGTTTCCTCCGGGTGCTCCGGTTTCCTCCCACATGCCAAAGACTTGCTGGTTGATAGGTTAATTGGCCATTATAAATTGCCACTAGTGTAGGTAGGTGGTAGGGAAATATAGGGACAGGTGGGGATGTGGTAGGACTATGGAATTTGTAAGGATTAGTATAAATGGGTGGTTGATGGTCGGCACAGACTCGGTGGGCCGAAGGGCCTGTTTCAGTGCTGTATCACTAAACTAAACAAAACAACCAGTTGTTGTTGTGGTCATTTACTAGTCAGGGTTTAAGGGAGGGAAAAAATTCAAACATGATCTGTTTACGGACAGGTGGTGGGAAATACAGGGAAACTTGGTTTAAAAAAAATCAATTAACTACCTGCTCGTAACAAGACATTGGGAGCTCAAGTCCGCGATCATCCCATGAAAGACCAATTATAAGAAACAAGCTGAATCAGAAATTAAATAAACTGATTGAAAGCCAAAAGGGGAAAATCTGGTAGCCGAAAAGATTGTTAAGACAAATAAATGACCACAGCAGAAAAAATCAAAGTGACTCCTGACAATGCAGCCCAGTGCCACGTCATCAGAGCGCTCCCAGCTTCTCGGACTGCTACTCTTGCCACATGCTGAGATCCACACTCAGTGCTATGCACCGCCACATGCACACACTGAACCTCTCTCTCCAGCAGCACCGCCTCGCCTTATCTCAAAGGTGTTCTACTCCGCAGTTTCATTTCATCTTTCGTCTCATCTGATGCCACATCAAAGGTTATTGTGGAAAATAAAGGCTCATGGTGTAGTGGGTAACATATTGGCATACATATATGATTGGCTAGCTAACAGGAAACAGAGAGTAGGCATAAATGGGTCATTTTCTGGTTGGCAAGATGTAATGAGTCATGTGCCACAGGGGTCAGTGCTGGGGCCTCAATTTTTTACAAATTATATAAATGAGTTAGATGAAGGGACAGAAGGTATGGTTGCTAAATTTGCTTATGACACAAAGATAGGTAGGAAAGTAACATGTGAAGCGGACATAAGGGGGCAACAAAGGAATATAGATAGGTTAAATGAGTGGGCAAAGACCTGGCAAATGGAGTATAATGTGGGAAAGTGGGAAATTGTCCACTTTGGCTGAAAGAATAAAAAAGAAGCATATTATCTAAATGGTGAGAGATTGCAGAGATCTGAGATGCAGAGGGATCTGGGTGTCCTTGTGCATGAATCGCAAAAGGTTGGTATGCAGGTATGGCATGTAATTAGGAAAGCTAATGGAATGTTATTGTTTATTGCGAGGGGGATTGAATACAAAAGTAGGGAGGTTATGCTTCAGCTATACAGGGCATTGGTGAGACCACATCTGGAGTACTGTGGACAGTACTATTTAAGGTAGGATGTAAATGCGTTGGAGGTAGTACAGAGAAGGATTACTAGACTAATAGCTGGAAAGGGCTGCCTTATGAGGAAAGATTGGACAGGCTAGGCTTGTATCTGCTGGAATTTAGAAGAGTAAGAAGTGACTTGATTGAAACATATAAGATCCTGAGGGGTCTTGACAGGGTGGATGTGGAAAGGATGATTCCCCTTGTGGGAGAATCTAGAACTAGGGGTCACTGTTTAAAAATAAGGGGTCGCCCATTTAAGACAGAGATGAGGAGAAATTTTTTCTCTCAGCGGGTTGTGCATCTTTGGAATTCCGTTCCTCAAAAGGCGGTGGAAGCAGACTCTTTGAATATTTTTAAGGCAGAAGTAGATAGATTCTTGATAAGCAAGGGGGTGGAAGGTTATCGGGGGTAGGTGGAAATGTGAAGTAATCAGTTCAGCCATGAACTTATTGAATGGCGGAGCAGGCTCGAAAGGCCGTGTGGCCTTCTCCTGCTCTTAATTCGTATGTTCGTATGTAGGTATTACAATAGTAAACCTTCTCTGAACTGCTTTCAACGTATTTACATCATTCCTTAAATATGGAGACCGATACTGTACACAATACTCTAGATGTGGTCTCATCAATGGCCTGTATAACTGAAGCATAACCTCTCCACTTTTGTATTCAATTCCCTTTGCAATAAATGATAACGTTCTATAAGCCTTCCTAATTACTTGCTGAACATGCATACAAACCTTTTGCGATTCATGCACTAGGACACCCAGATCCCTCTGTATCTCAGAGCTCCACAATCTCTCACCATTTAGATAACATGCTTCATTTTTATTCTTCCTGCCAAAATGAACAATTTCACATTTTCCCACATTATACTCTATTTGACAAATCTTTTCCCACTCACTTAACCTATCCATATCCATTTGTAGCCTCCTTGTGTCCTCTTCACAACCTACTTTCCTACCTATCTTTGTGTCATCAGCAAATTTAGCAACCATACCTTTGGTTCCTTCATCCAAGTCATTTATATAAATTGTAAAAAGTTGAGGCCCCAGCACTGATCCCTGTGGCACACGGCTCGTTACATCTTGCCAACCAGAAAATGACCCATTTATGCCTACTCTCTGTTTCCTGTTAGTTAGCGAATCTTTTATCCATGCCAATATGTTACCCACTACACTATGAGCTTTTATTTTTCGCAATAACCTTTGATGTGGCACCTTATTAAATGCCTTCTGGAAATCTAAGTACAGTACATCCACCAGTTCCCCTTTATCCACAGCACATGTTACTTCTTCAAAGAACTCCAATAAATTGGTTAAACGTGATTTCCCTTTCACAAAACCATGTTGACTCTGCCTGATTACCTTGAATTTTTCTTCGTGCCCTGCTATAATGTCTTTAATAAAAGCTTCTAATATTTTCCCTAAGATAGATGTTAAGCTAAATGGCCTGTAGTTTCCTGCTTTCTGTCTCCCTCCCTTTTTGAATAAAAGAGTTACATTTACTATTTTCTAGTCTAATGAACCTTCCCCGAATCAAGGTAATTTTGGAAAATTAAAACCAATGCATCAACTATCTCACTTGCCACTTCTTTTAGGACCCGAGGATGAAGTCCATCAAGACCCAGGGACTTGTCAGCCCACGGCTCCAACAATTTGCTCAGTACCACTTCCCTGGTGATTGTAATTTTCTTGAGTTCTTCCCTCTCTTCCATTTCCTGATTTACAGTTATTTCTGGGATGTTACTTGTATCCTCTATCGTGAAGACCGATGCAAAATGCCTGTTCAATTCATCTGCCATCTCCTTATTTTCCCATATTATAGAATAGCAGAGAGTTGTGGTCATTCATCTCACAGGAAATAGGAACAGGAGTGGACTGTTCAGCTCCTTGAGCCTATTCTGCCATTCTAATTGATCATGGTTAATCTGTACCTCCACTCCATTCATTTGCCTTTGTTCCATATCTCATTGCTGTTTATGGGATCTGCTATTCACAAAAGGCTGCCACACTTAACTTCAATATGAACAGTTCATGCACTGCAACATAGCTGATTACATATCAAGTGATTTGAAACATCTGGTAGATATGACAAGCCACAGAGTAATGCTAAACTTTCCTTTCAGTACACAAAGGAACACTCATTAGCAAAAGGGTTTTTTAAAAAACAAATCATGCTAAAGCAATATCAGCTGTCTGCATATTGTCTCACAACACATGGTGATTAATGCAACCTTTATGATGATGCCACTTTAAAATCTCAGTTTTAATTACCGAACATAAAGTTGCGATGATCAGGAGCCTATCGAAATCCTCCAATTAAAAGGTGCTGGATAAAGTCAGCCATTTACATCATTAAAAAAAAAACAGGGTCTGACCCAAACTTAGGAATTACTGTATCCCCTAAGATCTCCTCTCCATCATTGGTGCCATAGTCTTCAGAAACACACCACCACACTCTGGAATTCTCTTCCTAAATCCCTTTGCCTTTGGTACATAATTCTCCACCAACAAACATAGGAGCAGGAGTAGGCCAATCAGTCCTTTGAATCTGTTCCGCCATGCAAATAAATCACGGTTGATCTGTAGCTCAACTCCATTTACATGCTTTGGTTCCAAACCCCTTGCTACTCTTATCCAACAAAACATCTTAGAGATTTTAATTGATCAACATCAAAAGCCTCCTCAAAGCATTTCTTTTTAACCACCTTGTTTGGTGTCTGTCGTCTTCCTCCTTTAGGGACCTTTGCAGTGTTGAAGATGGCACCCAGGTGCAAGTTGTTTATGTGGAGTTGCAAATTAACAAATTGCCTTTTAATAGGAGTGTGTTGCTTAGTGTTGTGCTCATGGTAGCAACATGGAAATGAGCCACTTGATCTGTGGCTTCCTGGCACTACAATGTGTCCTGAAATGTAATCAAAGTGGTGGCCTAACCACTGCATTGTGCTGTCTGTATCTTAACTCACATCAAGAGCATCATCCCTGAGTTCAATGACCTACAATGGCTCCTAGTCCAGCAATGCCTCAAATTTAAAATTCTCATCCTTGTTTTCAAATCGGTCCATGGCCTCACCCCTTCACTACTTCGATAATCTCCTCCAGCTCTACAACCTTCTGTGATCTTGTGCTCCTCCAATTCTGGCCTCCAATTAATTTAAACGCTCATCACTGGAGGCCCTCAGCTCCTGAATTCCCTCCCTAAACCTTTCCGCCTCTCTATCTCTCTCAGCTCCTTAAGTCGCTTCTGAAAACCTATCTCTTTGACCAACTCCCATCAAGTCCCATTCACCCCTGTGCTTGCTGACTTACTCCTGTTGCTCCCGGTTAAGCAATGCCTTGATTCTAAAATTCTCATTTTCGTTTTTGAATCCATTCATTGCTCACCCCTCCCAATCTCTGTAATCTCCTCCAGTCCTAAAACTCTCTGAGTATCCATGAACCGCCAATTCTAGCTTCTTGAGCATCCCTGATTTTAATCATTTCACCATTAGCAACGGAGTCTTCAGCTGCCAAGGCCCTAAGCTCTGGAATTCCCTCCCTAAACCTCTCTACCTCTCTACTTCTCTTTCCTCTTTTAAGACACTCCTTAATACCTATGTCCTTGACTAAGCCTTTTGACATCTTTCCTAAGATCTCCTTATGTGGCTCAGTGTCAAATTTTGTCTGTCAATGCTCCTGTGAAATGCCTTGGAATGTTTTACTACGTTAACAGCGCTATATAAATGCAAGTTGTTGTTTGATATAAAAACAAGAAACGCTGGAATCACTCAGCAGGTCTGGCAGCATCTGTGGAAAGAGAAGCAGAGTTAACGTTTCGGGTCAGTGACCCTTCTTCGGAACTGACAAATATTCTCTTTCCACAGATGCTGCCAGACCTGCTGAGTGATTCCAGCGTTTCTTGTTTTTGTTTCAGATTTCCAGCATCCGCAGTATTTTGCTTTTATTTTGTTGTTTGATATGATCGGCTGAAAATCCTCACTTTGACCTCCCCCCCACTGCCCTTGTCTACGATCAGTCAATACCTGATTCTGATATTGGCGCCAGTGCTTCTGGATTGTTCTTGCTGCTTCCTCTCTGCCGCTCTCCTGTTTCCGCTGACTGGAACTAGCAGAAGTGGCCTGGGTGGACCAGTGATTCCTGGCCAAACCCGGAAGGGACTGATTGCTTGTGGCGTGTACCTGTGAGCAGGGCAACATTATTAATATCCAAAGACTCACAGAGCCGTGGTTTATAAAATTAGTGACATATAAAGCCCAGTGTCATGTTTAAAGTGGTCGCTGCCTGTGCTTCTATGTCTTTCTCAAAACAGCTTCTCCATCGTAAAAACACTTGACATTAGATCCACTTAAAAGCTTTTGATGGTGGGTGTATCAGCTTTGAGAGGGCAGGTTGATGTGCCAACCATTATACATCCAGCCACACCTACCCTACATTTTCTCCAACTCTCTCTCTCTCTCCTATGCAGCATCATCAGGATTGGTGATGCTGTGATATATAAGAACACACTGAGTTAGTCAGTGGGCATCTTCTACACTGCTGAGTTTCCTACATTACAACAGTGACTATACTTCAAAAGTATTTCATTGGCTGTAAAGCACTTTGGGCCATCCTGCTGTCATGAAAGGTGCTATTAGAAACACAAGTTCTTTCTTTCTAATCCTCTGTTCCTCACCTAGTTTTTCAGTTTTACCTTGGCAAGGTCATTGCAGCACTCCTTCATTCTCCGTTGATCTTCCAGCTCTGCTTCCAGTTGCTTTATCCTTTCTGTCAGACAGCAGATTTCCCTCCTGCAGCACAGGAAAGATCAAGTTTTCACTCCCTTTGTGATAGGAGATTAAAATCTAACATTCAGTGATTACAATCCCAAGCCTATTGTACCTCTCGATTACCATTCAGATCACTCCTTTTTTCCTGTCCACAAGAGGCACTCAGGTGAAACTGGTCTAATGACCCTTTTATATTACTGCAGGGTTTGAGTGTCCGGTGGTCTTGCCGCTTGGCTTTGCTCTGACATGTTTATGGAGTGAACTGCCTTCAGCCTCTGTGTAGGCCGGATCTTGCTATCCAATGCATGCACTGATCCCCTTTCCTAGCACTGCGATTGGTTCAGTGCTGCACTGGGGAATGGGAATCAGACAATTAACTGGTCTCATGGTATAAAACGTGCTTAAAATAGGAACCAACTCAAGATCAATGAGGGTGATTGGGAGGAATATGTGACAGTGGAAGCAGGTAGTTTTGATTCATGCAAATAAGACAGTATATGAGTAATTTGACATATGATGTGTGGAATGTGTCACAAGCTTGGGAGGAACAGGCGTCTTTGGACCTATGGTTCCCAAAGCTCTCCACCACTGGCATTTTCCTCACCTCATATCTGGGGTCTGTTGTAGAACATTGGTTGCTATAATTTGTCCACAGCTAGAACCAGAGGAGAGATGAGAAAAAGTTTTTATGCAGTGGGTTGTTATGATCTGGAATGCCTGGAAGGGTGGTAATAGCTGATTCAATAGCAAGTTTCAAAGGAGATTAGATAAATACTTGAAAAGGAAAAATTTTCAAGGTTCTGGGGAAAGAGCAGGGAAGTGGGCTAATTGGATTGCTCTTTCAAAGAGCCAGCACAGGTGCAATGGGCTGAAAGGCATAAGAACATAAGAAATAGGAGCAGGAGTAGGCTATTCAGCCCTTCAAGCCCACTCTACCATTCAATGAGATCATGGCTATCTTCTACTTCAACACCATTTTCCCGCACTATCCCCATATCCCTTGATGTTTTTAATATGTAGAAATCTATTGACCTCATTCTTGAACATACTCAACAACTGAGCCCCCACAGCCCTCTGGAGCAGAGAATTGCAAAGATTCACCACCCTCTGAGTGAAGAAATTCTTCCCCATCTCAGTCCTAAATGGCCTGCCCCTTATTCTGAGACTGTGTCCCCTGGTTCTAAATTGGTTCTAAGCCAGGGGAAACATCCTTCCTGCATGTACCCTGTCGAGCCCTGTAAGAATTCTGTATGTTTGAATGAAATCACCTCTCATTCTTCTAAACTTCAGCGAATAAAGGCCCAGTTTATTTAATCTTTCCTCATAGGACAATCCCTCCATCCTAGGAATTAGTTTGGTGAACCTTTGAATGGCAAGCATATCTTTCCTTAGGTAAGGAGGCCAAAACTCCAGGTGCAGTCTCACCAAGGCTCTGTACAATTTCAGTAAGACATCTTTACTCATATACTCAAATCCTCTTTTAATAAAGGACAACATACCATTTACCTTCGTAATTGCTTTCTGTACCTGCATGTTAGCTTTCAGTAACTTATGAACAAGGATACCCAAGTCCTTTAGAAATTCAACACTTCCCGCCTCTCACCATTTAAGAAATACCCTGTATTCCTGTTTTTCCTACCAAAGTGGATAACCTCACATTTCTCCACATTGTACGCCATCTGCCAATTTTTTGCCCACTCACTTAGCCTCTCCAAATCCCCTTGAAGCATCTTTGCATCCTCCTCACAACTCACACTTTCAACTAGTTTTGTGTCATCTGAAAACTTGGAAATATTACACTTAACTCTCACATCCAAATCATTGATATAGATTGTGAATAGCTGGGGCTATTCCTTGCAGTACCCTACTAGTTACTGCCTGCCAACCTGAAAATGACTCATTTATTCCTACTCTCTGTTTTTTGTTCTTTAACCAGTTCTCAATCCATGCTAATATATTCCCCCTAATCCCATGTGCTCTAATTTTGTTTACTAAACACTTGTTTGGGACCTTATCAAAAGCTTTCTGAAAATCTAAATATACCACATCCACCAGTTCCCCCTTATCTATTCTGCTAGTTACATCCTCAGAAAACTCCAAGAGGTTTGTTAAACATGATTTCCCTTTCATAAATCCACGTTGACTCTGCCCAATGCTACCATTATTTTCTAAGTGTCCTGTTATCATATCCTTTATTGTAGATTCTAGCATTTCCCTCTGTGCTGAAAGATTCTATGATTCTACGAGCTCCATTATCAATGTATCATGAGGCTACCTGCATAGGGGAAGGCGAACTAGGTCGACCTTGGTCTTTTTTTGTTTAGCACTTCCTATCTTCCCAACAGGAGTTTCTGGTTGAATATGCTCAGTTAACTGGAATTCATCCTAAAGCAGAAAGATTCACCTGTATTTTATTTATTTAGAGATATAGCACTGAAACAGGTCCTTCGGCCCACCGAGTCTGTGCCGACCATCAACCACCCATTTATACTAATCCTACATTAATTCCATATTCCTACCACATCCCCTTTAAAGAGTACACTCACCTGTATTCCTCAGCGGGTTGATCAGCTTGAGTTTCCCTGAGTCTCTGCAGCTCTTTCCTAATCTCTGACTTTTCCTGAAACAGTTGCTTCACTTCAGCACTGCAGAGCAAACACACGATCAGGAGTCAGTAGGATGTACAGATGCAGTGGGTTGGGTTACACTGTCCTCTCATCTTTTGGTTATGGCTTTGAATCCAGTTCAAAGGGCTTGAAACAAATAAATACCGAGCTGATTGACTGAGCAGTCAGTGCACTACCATTGGTCTACCAGTCTTAGGCTGAGCAGGGGAAAATAAACCAGTGGTCCCACTTCCATCGCACCCATCCACCCCTCCCCTCTCCCTGGGAAAAGTGTGTGGAAATTCACCACCTACATTATATTAAAAAAGACTTGCTTTTCTATAGCATCTTTCATGACCTCAGGTCATCCCAAAGCAATTTACATTCAATGAATTACTTTCTGAAGTGTAGTAATATAGGAAACATGGTAGCCAATTTGTGTACTGCAAGCTCCTACAAAAAGCATAATGATCAGATAATCTATTTTTCTAGATACTAATTGAGGGATAAATGTTGGCCAGGACACCAGGGAGAAAGCCCCTACTCTTCTTTGAATAGTACCATGAGATCTTTTATATGCACCTGAGAGGGCAGACGGGACCTCAATTTAATGTCTCATCCAAAAGATGGCACATCCAACAGTGCAGCATTCCCTCAGAATTGTAATGGGATTGTCACAGCCTTGATATTGTGGAGTGGGGCTCCAGACTCTCTTTCTCTGGGACACTCACTTCTTAGTGGCCAGCTGCGTCTGCAGATGGCTGCGATCCTCCTTCAGTTTCTTCACAAGTTCCCGGAGGCGGCCACACTCCTGCAGTTGGTCAGCTTGTTGCTGCTCTTGTTGCTGTGTTTGGTCCATGGCGCATCCAGCCTGTGGATGCTTTCCCTCAGTGGCCCTGTTATTCGCCCTGGACTGTGAGCTGCTTAATTCCTGATCACCGACTTTCTATGATATTCAAGAAAGAATTTGCATCACTGGCAGATGGTAACCTCTTCTCCAGTAACATAGCTGTCTCTCCCTGAAACCTGAGCCATGCTAAACTCACCTTCTCCAGCTCCAGAACCCTTCTCACCAGCCTTTGTTTGCTCCACTCACTGTAACCTGAAAAGGAGCATGTATAGTGATTGAGAGAAATACATTGTGGTGCGTGACGTTGATAACAAAAGTTTACAGGATTACACAGCAGATATAGGAACGTCGTAGAATGAATTGTCACATTTATTATTGATATTATACATTGCAATTTGATATATCACAATGTAGCATTGTTACAGCTGTACAGAGCTCTGGTTAGACCCCATCTGGAGTACTGCGTTCATTTCTGGGCACTGCACCTCAGTGGGGAAAGATATATTAGTCTTGGAGGGGGTGCAGTGCAGATTCACCAGAACGGTTGAGACTAAAAGGGTTAAATTATGAGGACAGTTCAATCACCCCTTTGTCTTATCTTTTCTGGAGAAAAGAGCCCAGCTTGTTTGGTCTTCCCTAATAGTTATAGCCTCTCAGTTCTGGTATTACCCTTGTATCAGCTGGGACTCGTTTCTCAAGAAAGGAGACGGCTGAGGGATGACTTCATAGAGTTCTTTCAAATTATGAAAGGTTTTGATAAGGTAGATGTAGAGAAGATGGTTCCACTGAGTGCACTGAATATGAAGAAGGGAGTTTGGTAAGTGAGTGAATTTTAAGAGTTAATCTCTCTACTTTTTGTTTTGTTTTGTTTGCATCTAGCAATTAATTGAAATTCCTCTTTCAGTTAAGAGTTCAGTTAGAGTTCTTGCAGTTTTAAACAGGGTATACTAACACTCTGAGAGTAGCTGTAGCTAGTTAATTAGATAGCTAGCTTATAATGGTTTCTGTGCTAGCAGAGCCGACACAGCATTGTGTTCAGAGTATAAATTCAGGGGACTCTCAGTGCTGCTTCTCTGCACTGAGTGTGAAGAAGGGGGTATGGTAAGTGAATGCATTTTAAGGATTAATCTCTCAAGACTAGTTCTTGTTTTGTTTTGTTTACATCTAGCAATTAATTGAAATTCCTCTTTCAGTTAAGAGCTAAGTTAGGGTTCTTGCAGTTTTAAACGGGTATACTAACACTCAGAGTAGCTGGAGCTAGATAATTAGGTCGCTAGCTTAAATTGGTCTCTGAGCTCTAGCAGAGCTGACACAGCATTGTTTTCAGAGTATAAATTCAGGGAACTTTCAGTGATGCTTGCCTGCATTGAGTGCTGCTGGAGGGAACAGAGTGTTTTTTTTATTTGTTTCATGGGATGTGGGCGTCACTGGCCAAGCCAGCATTTATTGCCCATCCCTAATTGCCCATGAGAAGGTGATGGTGAGCTGCCTTCTTGAACTGCTGCACTCCGTGTGGGGTAGGTACACCTACAGTGCAATTAGGAAATGAGTTCCAGGATTTTGACCCGGCGACAGTGAAGGAACGGCGATATAGTTCCAAGTCAGGATGGTGTGTGGCTTGCAGAAGAACTTGCAGGTGGTGGTGTTCCCATGCATCTGCTGCCCTTGTCCTTCTAGGTGGTAGAGGTTGCAGGTTTGGAAGTTGCTGCCTGAGTAGCCTTGGTGCATTGCTGCAGTG
Organism: Heterodontus francisci; assembly: GCF_036365525.1. Lineage (NCBI taxonomy): Eukaryota > Metazoa > Chordata > Chondrichthyes > Heterodontiformes > Heterodontidae > Heterodontus > Heterodontus francisci. The sequence goes on along the minus strand of NC_090394.1, from coordinate 37,668,886 downwards.
CATCTTGTAGATGGTACACACTGCTGCCACTGTGTGTCGGTGGTGGAGGGAGTGAATGTTTGTGGATGGGGTACCAATCAAGTGGGCTGCTTTGTCCTGGAGGGTGTTGAACTTCTTGAGTTTTGTTGGAGCTGCACCCAGCCAGGCAAGTGGAGAGTATTCCATCACACTCCTGCTTGTGCCTTGTAGATAGTGGACAGGCTTTGGGGAGTCAGGAGGTGAGTTACTCGCCTCAGGATTCCTAGCCCCTGACCTGCTCTTGTAGCCACGGTATTTATATGGCTACTCCAGTTCAGTTTCTGGTCAATGGTCACCTCCAGTTGACAGTGGGGGATTTGGCGAATCAGTTAAGAAGGGAGTTTAGTAATTGAGGAGGGAAACAATAAATTAAGAAAAAAATAAATTTGAGTGCACAGAGTGTAAAGTGGGAATTTGGTGCATGAGGGAGGGGCTCCTTTCTTTCTTGCTTTCTTCTACCTTTTTTCAGCCTCCAGTAACTGCCTCTCTCTTCAGTACAGGGGAAGAAGCTGATTGGTGAGTAACTGGTAAGTTATTTTACTTCTCATTGTAATCAAACGTTTTTAAAGTTACGTTATGGGAGGTCAGCTTGGCAAAGTGGAATGTACGTCCTGCGGTACATGGGAACTGATGGACGCACCACATGTCCAAGACGAACACATCTGCAGGAAGTGTCAGCGGCTGCAGAAGCTTGAGCTTGGGTTTCAGAACTTGAGCAGCAGCTGGAATCACTGTTGTGCATCTGCGAGGCAGAGGACTACGTGGATAGCACGTTTAGGGAGGTGGTCACACCGCAGGTTAGGAGCATGCAGGCAGAGAGGGCTTGGGTGACTGCCAGGAAGTCTAAGAGAATCAGGCAGGCAGTGCTGGAGTCCCCTGAGTCTATCTTGCTCCCTAATCAGTTTCCATTTTGGATACTGGTGAGAGCAGTGGTACCTTGGGGGAGTGCAGCCAGAGCAAAGTCCATGGCACCATGGGTGGCTCAGCTGCACAGGAGGGTAGGAGGAAGACTGGAAGAGCAATAGTGATAGGGGATTCGATAATCAGGGGATCAGACAGGCGTTTCTGCAGCAGTAGGTATGACTCCAAGATGGTGTATTGCCTCCCTGGTGCCAGGGTCAAGGATGTCACAAAGTGGCTGCAGGTCATTCTTCTGGGGAAAGGTGAACAGCCAGAGGTCATGATCCACATTGGTACCAATGACAAAGGCAGGAAGAGGGATGAGGTCCTGAAAGCAGATTTTAGGGAGTTAGGAAGGAAATTAAAAAGGAGGACCTCCAAAGCAGTAACCTCAGGATTATTCCCAGTGCCACGTGCTAGTGAGCATAGGAATAGGAAGAGTAATTGATTGAACACGTGGCTGTTGAATTGGTGTAGGAAGGAGGGCATCAGATTTCTGAAGCATTGGGACTGGTTCTGGGGCAGGTGGGACCAATACAAGATGGACGGGCTACACCTCAACAGGACCAGAACTCGCATCTTTGCAGGGAGATTTGCTAGTGCTCTTGGGGAGGATTTAAACTAGCTTGTCAGGGGGATGGGAACCTGAGGGGAAGGTCAAATTGGAAGGAAGCAAAGCTGTTAACAGGAGGTAGAAAAGTAGCAAATAACATTAGAAAGCAGGAGAAACAAAGGCGAGCATCAACTAAGCTTAGAATGCAGAATGTCAAGAAGACAAGGTTAAGGGCACTCTACCTGAATGCACGCAGCATTCGTAACAAATTAGATGATTTAAAGACCTGAATAGAGGTAAATGGGTATGATCTAATTGCCATAACGGAAACGTGGCTACAAGGTGACCAAGACTGGGAACTGAATATTCAAGGATATTTGACATTTAGGAAGGACAGGCGAAAAGGAAAAGGAGGCAGTGTTGCACTGTTAATAAGGGATGGGATCAGTTCATTAGTAATGGAGGATCTCAGGTCGCAAGAACAAAATGTGGAATCAGTTTGGGTGGTGCTAAGAAACAGCAAGGGGCAGCAAACATTGGTAGGAGTTGTTTACAGGCCAAACCATAGTGGTAGTGTGGGACATGGTACTAATAAGGAGATTGGAGAAGCATGTAGCATGGACAAACAGTAATTATGGGTGATCTCAATCTGCATATAGACTGGGTAAACCTAATGAGCACTAGTGCTGTGGAGGAAGAGTTTTTGGAGTGTGTTAGGGATGGTTTTCTAGAACAGTATGTTGAGGAACTGACTAGAGAACAGGCTATTTTAGATCTAGTTTTATGTAATGAGAAAGGGCTAATTAATAATCTTGTTATAAAAGAACCTTTCGGGATGAGTGACCTTAATATGATAGAGTTTGAAAGTGAGGTAGTTCACTCTGAAGCCAGGTTGTTAAATTTGAACAAAGGAAATTATGAAGGTATGAGGGGCAAGTTGGCTCAGGTGAATTGGGAAAATACATTAAAAGGTATGACAGTACATAGGCAATGGATAGTCTTTAAATAAATATTACATAGTTTACAGCAACTATACATTCCTTCAAGGCACAAAAATCCCAAAAGTAAAGGCAGTCAACCGTGGATAACAAAGGAGGTTAAGGATTGTATAAGATTAAAAGAAAAGACCTATAAAGTTGCCAGAAATAGTAGTAACCTGAGGATTGGGATGATTTTAGAATACAGCAAAGGACGATGATCAAACTGATAAAGGGAGAATAGAATATGAATGTAAGCAAGCAAAAATATAAGAACGGACTGTAAAAGCTTCTATAGGTACGTAAAAAGGAAACGTTTGGCTAAGACAAAAGGAAGAGTCAGGAGAATTTATAATGGGGAATAGAGAAATGGCAGAGAAGCTAAATGATTACTTTGTGTCTGTCTTCACTGAGGAAGATACAAGAAATCTCCCAGAATTAGAGATCCAAGGGATTTGGGGGAATGAGGAATTGAAGGAAATTAGTATTAGTTAGAAGTTTGTATTGGAGAAATTAATGGGGCTGAGGTTGATAAGTCCCCAGGACCTGATATTCTACATCCCAGAGTGTTGAAAGAGGTAGCTATGGAGATAGTGGATGCATTGGTGATCATCTTCCAAAATTCTATAGATTCTGGAGCGGTTCCTGCAGATTGGAAGGTCGCAAATGCCACCCCACTATTTAAGAAGGGAGGGAGAGAGAAAACAGGGAATTACAGACCTGTTGCCCTTATATCAGTCATTGGGAAAATGCTACAATCTATTCTAAAGGATGTGATAAAGGGACACTTGGATAATGATGATCTGATTGGGCATAGTCAACATGGATTTATGAATGGGAAATCATATTTGACGAACCTGTTGGAGTTTTTTGAGGATGTTACTAACAGAATTGATGAAGGGGAATCGGTGGACGTGGTATACTTGGATTTTCAGAAGGCTTTTGATAAAGTCCCTCACAGGAGGTTGGTCCGCAAAATTAAAGCACCTGGGATAGGAGGTAATATACTGGCATGGATTAAGGATTGGTTAACAGGCAGAAGGATGGTAGTAGGAATAAACGGGTCATTCTTGCATTGGCAGGCTGTGACTAATGGAGTACTGCAGGGATCAGTGCTTGGGCCCCAGCTGTTCACAACATATATCAATGATTTGGATAGGGGGACCAAATGTAATACTTCCAAATTCGTGGATAACAAAAAACTAGGTGGGAATGTGTGTTGTGAGGAAGATGCAAAGCAGTTTCAAGGGAATTTGAACAGACTTAGTGAGTGGGCAAGAACGTGGCAGATGGAATATAATGTGGAAAAATTTGAGGTTATCCACTTTGGTATGAGGAACAGATGTGCGGAGTATTTCTTAAATAGTAAGAGATTTGAAAGTATGGATGTACAAAGAAGTATGGATGTACAAAGGGACCTGGGTGTCCTTCTCAATATGTCACTGAAAGCTAACATGCAGGTGCAGCAAGCAATTAAGGCGGCTAATGGTATGTTAGCCTTTATCGCAAGAGGATTTGAGAACAGGAGTAGTGAAATCTTGCTTGTATAGAACCTTGGTTAGACCGCACCTGGAGTACTGTGTGCAGTTTTGGTCCCCTTACCTTTGGAAGGATATTATTGCCATAGAGGGAGTGCAACGAAGGTTCACAAAACTTGTTCCCGGGATGGCGGGACTGTCCTATGAAGAGAGATTGGGGAAACTGGGCCTGTATTATGTAGAGTTTCAAAGAATGAGAGGTGATCTCATTGAAGCCTACAAAATACTTAAAGGGATAGACAGGGGAGATGCAGGTAAGACGTTTCCCTGTTTGGGGAGTTTAGAACCAGGGACACAATTTCAAAATAAGGGGGAAGCCACTTAGGACAGAGATGAGGCGAAATTTCTTTACTCAGAGAGTTGTGATTCTTTGGAATTCTCTGCCCCAGAGGGCTGTGGAAGCTCAGTCATTGAGTATGTTTAAAGCAGAGATTGACAGATTTCTAAATACAAATGACATAAAGGGATGTGAGGATAATGTGGGAAAAAGGCATTGAAGTGGAAGATCAGCCACGATCATATTGAATGGCAGGGCAGGCTCGATGGGCTGAATGGCCAAATCCTGCTCTTATGTTCCTACTTGCAGGGGAGACCAAAACTAAGGGTCTTATAAAGTAAGACAGTTACTGATAAATCTAATAAGGAATTTCAGAGATTCTTTACCCAAACAGTGGTTAGAATGTGACACTCGCTGCCAAGTGGCGTGGTTGAGGCAAATAGCATAGATGCATTTAAGGGTAAACTAGACAAGCACATGTGGAAATATGGAATAGAAGAATATGCTGATGACATGAGATGAAGTAGGATGGATGGAGGCTCAAATACAGCATAAACACTGACACAGACCAATTGGGCCGAATGACCTGTTCTGATGCTGTAAATTCTATGTAATTCTATGCAGGGTTGCATAGACTACACTTGTATTCCCTCGAATATTGAAGATTAATAGGGGTTTAAGATGATTAAAGGATTTGATAAGGTCGATAAAGTGCAACTATTTCCTCTTGTTGGGAAGTCTAGAGCAAGGGGACATAAATTTAAAATTAGAACTAGGTCATTGAGGTGTGATGTCAGGAAATCCTTCTTCACACAAAGCGCAGTGGAAATCTGGAATTCTCTCCCCAGAAAAAGTTGCTAAGGCTTGAGGTCAATTAAAAATTTCAGAATTGAGATTGGTGGATTTTTGTTAGGCAAGGGCATTAGGGATACGGAACCAAGGCAGGTAGATGAAGTTATAATCTAATTGAATGGTAGAACAGGCTTGATGGGATGAATGGCATATTCCTGTTTCTGTGAATGACAAACACATGATAGTCTGGCACTCAATGGTACAGCACAGCTGGGCCAACAGAGGGCAGCATCGATAGAGAATGGAGGCTCCCTGTACATGCACTTGTTAAGTTGTGAGGACGTCACACCAGCAGAATCAATGCTCGAGTCAGAGTGCTAAGCAAGAACTGAAAGCTCCTATGGTGAAAGGTGGGCAAGCAGTAAAGAGTCACACGATGCCTACCTTGGGCTGTGCTGGATGTGACAGAGCTGCGGGGTGCTTGGTCCAGGTCAACCTTCAAGGCTTTATTCTCCTCTTGTAGGTGTTTAAGGCTTTTGGATAATCTGAGGATGGTTGAGTTGAGCACTTTCTGTTGTTTCTGTGATTCTCTGCTCCCTGCTACAGACCTGCAAAAGAAAAACAGAAGTAATTACTAGTCGCAAGCCAAACGTTACACGTGTAGTTGTGTCTCCATTTTGCCTTCACTTTCCTCTTGTTTTGGAGGGGAGGCATAAGGCTTCCACACACACTGCCAGACAAAAGACACATGGTAGTTGATAGCACTTTGTCAGAAGGTTGTGAGTTCAAGTCCCACTCCAGGGACTTGAGCACATAATCCAAGCTGACACTCCCAGTGCAGTACTTTTGCATCAAATGTTAAACTGTAACCCCATTTGCCCTCTCAGGTGCATGTAAAAGATCCCATGGCATTTTGAACAAGAATAGGAAATTTCTCTCTGATGTCCTGGCCAATATTCAATCGTCAACCAACATCACTAAAACAGATGATGATCTGGTCATTATCATGTTGCTGTTTATGGGATCTTGCTGTGTGCAAATTGGCTGCCACATTTCCTACAACACTGACTACACTTCAAAAAGTACTTCAATGACTGGAAAGCATTTTGGGACATAGTGAGATTGTTGAAGGTGTTATATAAATGCCACTTCTTTCTTTATTCCACTGGATACAGCCTGTCCTGTCAGCTGTTCCTCAATGTGGCCTGGCCAAGGCTGGCATAGTTTAATTTTCATTGAATTAAGTGAACATCAAAGTGCCTGAGGAGTCAGGGTACAGTTGTAGTTCAGTGGTGTCCACTAGACCAAGGGATCATTTTATGAGTCTTTTCTCAATGCATTTCTCTTGTGTTCCTCTCCAGACTCAGTACCTCACCCATTCTCTACACAGGACCTTTGATTGTGTTGGCTGAAAAATTGTCATTGTGGAACCATCACAGCCTAAGATGACTCTAATCTCACCCAACAACCACATTTGTGTGCTTTCTATACAGAATCATCGACAGCAGTAAGGAATGGGAAACCCTGGCTAAGTTTTCACCATCCTAGACCAGGGCCATTATGCACTAATACTCCTGACTGGGATCAACTCATTCAGCAATTGAACATTTGATATTCCCAGCCACCAACTCTATCCCTCTCCCTGGCAACTGTCTGAAGCTAAAACAGACTGTTCACAACATTGGTCTTGTATTTAATCCGAGATGGGCTTCAGGCCACATACCCACGATCACTAAGACTACCTATTTCCAGCTTTGTAACATCGCTTGACTCCATCCCTGCCACAGTTCATCTGCTGCTGAAACCCTCATCCATGCCTTTCATCCATGCCTTTGTTACCTTTATACTTGACTATTCCAATGCACTCCAGGCTGATCTCCCACTTTTTACCCTTCATAAACTTGAGGTCATCCAAACCTCTGCTGCCCATGTCCTAACTAGCACCAAGTCCTGTTCACCCATCACCCCTGTACTTGATTACCTACTCCTGATGCTCCTGGTTAAGCAACGCCTTGATTCTAAAGTTATCATCCTTGTTTTCAAATCCCTCCATGGCCTTGTCTATCCCCATCTCTGTAATCTCCTCTAGCCCTACAACCCTCTGAAATATCTGCAATCCTCCAATTCTGGCTTCTTGAGCAACCCTGATTTTAATCGCTTCAACATTAGCAGCCTTGCCTTCAGCTGCCAAGGCCATAAGCTCTGGAATTCCCTCCCTAAACCTCTGTGCCTCTCTACCTTGCTTTTCTCCTTTAAGACACTTCTTAAAACCTAGCTCTTTGACCAACCTAGCTTTTGGTCATCTGCTGTAATATCTCCTTTTGTGACTCACTATCAAATATCTTTTTGATAACGCTCCTGTGAAGTGCCTTGGAATATTTTTAAGTGCTATATAAATACAAATAGCTGTTGCTGGATTGAGTACCAATAAAAACAATTTTGCCCACTAACTGTCAACTAGGCTCATTGGTAGCACTCTTGGTTCTGGGTTGTGGGTTCAACCCTGCTCCAGAGACTTCAATGCACTTTACTGCAGTACTGACGGAGTGCTGCGTATTCTTTGGATGAGACCTGTTCAGGTGGATGTAAACAATTCCTGAGTTATTTGAACAGGAGCATCAAGCTCTTCCAGTGACCTTGGCCAATTTTTGTCCCTTAACCCACGTCATCAAAAATAGATTTACTGGTTACTCCTGTGTTTGGGAGTTTGCTGTGCATAAAATAGCTCCTTTGTTTGCCTACATAACAACAGTGACTGCACTTTAAAGCTTAGTTCAATGGATGTGAAGCATTTTGGGACATCCCAGGAGATGTAATAAAGTGCTATATAAATACAAGTTCTTTCTTTAAGTTGTTGAGAAAGGTCTAAAGACATTTTTCGACTTCCAAAATTCCACTTAGCGATTTTCTCGATCCTTTCTCATCAATTTCTTTCTTTCATGGTCACACTCTGTCCCACACACTATTGTCAGGAGGAATCCATAAGGGGGAAGATGTCAGTGAGTGATTAGGTGTGAAAACCCTCTTTACAGGTTGAGCAAATGCTTTAAGAAAGAAAACCACTAACTCCATTACAGGAATACGTGAAACTGAAAGTTCACCTTCACTGTGTAGAACACTGTAACATCCTTATTTGCACCTCTCCATTTGATTTTTTACATTATCTTTTATATCAATAAATATCCATCGTGGCTCAGTGGGTAGCACTCTTGTCTCTGCATCAAATAGCTGTGAGTTCAAGTCCCACTCCAGACACTATTTCGAAGAAGAGTAGGGGAGCTCTTCCTGGTATTCTAGCCAATATTCATCGCTCAACCGACATCACTAAAAAAACAGATTATCTGGTCATTATTGCTTGTAGGAGTTTGCTGTGCACAACTTGGCTGCTGCTTTTCCTACATTACAACAGTGACTACACTTCAAAAGTATTTCATGGGTTGTAAAGTGCATTGGGATATCCTGAAGTTGTGAAAGGTGCTGTTTAAATGCAAATTCTTGCCTTCATTTCCTTAAATATTGAATGCTAATGATGACATGAATGCAAAATAACCTGGAGGTGATACTAGGCTTATGACATCTTTCATAGAGCTGAAGTGATTTGTAAGGTGTCGGTTAATACTGAAGTGCCATTCTGTGGATGTTAACTTGGCTGAGGATCACCTGAAGACGCAAGCTTTATGCTAAAGGATTATTTTTTCACTAAGTTTCAACCCCTCCCCTTTATCTTTCCTTCATGTTTGAATCCCTCCAATCAGGTTTCTGCCCCTGTCACAGTACCGAAACAGCTCTTATCAAAGTGACAAATGGCATCCTATGTGATTGTGACAAAAGTAAACTTTCTCTCCTTTTCGACCTGTCTGCAGCCTTTGACATGGTTGACCACACATCCAAGATATCTGCACTCCTTTAATGCTGGCCTCTTGGGCATTCCCGATTTCAATTGCTCCACCATTGGTGGCCACACCTTCGACTGCTGAGGCCCTCAGCTCTGGAATTCCCTCCTACACCTTTCCACCACCTCTCTACCTCACTTTCCTCCTTTAAGATACTCTTTCAAACACACCACTTTGACCAAGATATTTTGTTTTATAATGCTCCCGTGAAGCACCTTGGGATGTTTTATTATGTTAAAGGCGCTATATGAATGCAAGTTGTTGTTGTATCCACTTCTGAATTTGTTGACCCTATTTTGCGAGAACCTCACCCACATTCAGCCATTCTTCCTGCACGCCCCTAGGCATTGAGAGTTGGCAGGTCATTCAACTATGGGATATCAAGGTCCAGCCTTTTCTCAGTCTGGAGCAGGTCCCTTGGGTGATATCTCCTCACTGCAGCCTGGACTAATAGATCCAAGAGTGGCATCACAATGGCTGAGATGTGCTAGCTCAGCACAGACTGATCTGTTTAGATCTCACGCTGCCTTCACTCACTGATCTAGCATCGATTTCCCCCAATGACCAATTCAATTAATTTGGTTTCTGCTCACTTTGTCTCTGCTGTCTCGTTGTCGGTCAACAGAAGTCGGAGTCTCTGAATCTAAAAAAAGAAAAATATGTGCATGGAACAAAGAGATAATAAAATATAATAATTTTTTTTAAGTGATTAGGAGTCCTCTAAGGAAATCCCCCCCCCCCCCCACCATGGCTGTGTGTGAATATAGTGCATGATATGATCATGAGCCCAGCTGCGACATCTAATCAGTGCTTATTTACCTGGTCTCAGGTGGGCTATAGTTATGGCTCTACACGTATCCTCAAAGCTTTGGGACTGGTGTTGAAGAAAGATCAGCCTGGGTTTTTGCTCAATGGCTATTCAGTGACTCCTGCTGACAATTGTGTATGCATGTATACACGTGTGTCTGTGTGTGTATACCTGTGTGTATGCAAGTGGGTGTATGTGGGTGTGTGTATACCTGTGTGTGTAAGGGTTTGTGTACTAGATGTGTGTGTGTGTTGTGGATGTGGTGAGATGACAGTAACATATGTAAATGATTACACTGTTAATGATGACCCCTGCTCAGGGTTGAGTTACCAAGCCACACTCAGCTCTAGGCTCACAAACAACGCTTCCTCTAAGCTACACAACGGTACAGCAACCCGAAAGTTCCTGCGCAGGCCCCACACAAGTCGGCTCCTTTAACTTACTGTGTGTGCACGACTGCGCAAAAAAATCGCCCACACACTCGAAAGAAAATTACAGGGAACACTGGTCACAAATAAAGAATGGCTACTTGGGTTGTTATCAGAGGGCAGCTGGTCGGAAAGCTTATGGGCAGAGCCAAGGAGCACAGCAGGGAAATCAAAAAATTGTGTCTTTTCTACTGCTTTCTTTAAAAAAAACTTTCCACAAGAAAGGGATTAGATTGTCTTGCTTTCTTGGTACAATGGGGATTAAAGGGCAATTTATTAGCATGTAATTGCGCAAAGATGGGTGGTAGGTCAGAAGATTGGATAGAATATAAAAAACAGCAAAGAATGACTAAAAGACTGATAAGGAGGGAAAATTAGAGTATGAGAGAAAGGGAGCGAGAAATATAAAAAGATAGTAAGAGTCTCAAGAGATACTTCAAAAAGAAAAGAGTTAACAAAGTGAGCATTGATCCTGTAGAAAGTGAGTCTGGGGAAAATAAGGAGATGGCAGATGAATTGAACAGGTATTTTGCATCAGTCTTCACTATAGAGGATACAAATAACATCCCAGAAATAGCTGTAAATCAGGAAATGGAGGGAGGGAAGAACTCAAGAAAATTACAATCACCAGGGAAGAGGTACTGAGCAGGTTCCTAAAGGAAGTGGCTGGTGAGATAGTTGATGCGTTGATTTAAATTTCCAAAATTCCCTAGATTCGGGTTCCATTAGATTAGAAAATAGCAAATGTATCTCCTTTATTCAAAAAGGGAGACAGAAAGCAAGAAACTACAGGCCATTTAGCTTAACATCTGTTTTAGGGAAAATGTTGGATGCCATTATTAAAGCCATTATAGCAGGGCACTTCGAAAAATTCAAGGTAATCAGGCAGAGTCAATATGCTTCTGTGAAAGGGAAATCATGTTTAACCAATTTATTGGAATTCTTTGAAAAAGTAACATGTGCTGTGGATAAATGGGAGCCGGTGGATGTACTGTACTTAGATTTCCAAAAGGCATTTGATAAGGTGCCACATTAAAGGTTATTGCGCAAAATAAAAGCTCATGGTGTAGGGGATAACATATTGGCATGGACAGAAGATTGGTTAACTAACAGGAAACAGAGAGTAGGCATAAATGGGTCATTTTCTGGTTGCCACGACGTAACGAGTCATGTGCTGCAGGGATCTGTGCTGGGGCCTCAACTTTTTACAATTTATATAAATGACTTGGATGATTGGACCAAAGGTATGGTTGCTAAATTTGCTTATGACACAAAGATAGGTAAGAAAATAAGTTGTGAAGAGGACGCAAGGAGGCTACAAAGGAATATAGAGAGGTTAAGTGACTGGGCAAAGATTTGGCAAATGGAGTATAATGTGGGAAAATGAGAAATTGCCCATTTTGGCAGGAAGAATAAAAAAGCATAGTATCTAAATGGTGAGAGATTGCAGAGCTATGAGGTGCAGAGGGATCTGGGTGTCCTCGTGCATGAATTGCAAAGGATTAGTATGCAGGTTCAGCAAGTAATTAGGAAAGCTAATAGAATGTTATCGTTTATTGCGAGGGGAATTGAATACAAAAGTAGGGAGGTAATGCTTCAGCTATACAGGGCATTGGTGAGACCACATCTGGAGTACTGGGTACAGTATTGGTCTCCTTATTTAAGGAAGGATGTAAATGCGTTGGAAGCAATGCAGAGAAGGTTTACTATTGTAATACCTGGAATGGGTGAGTTGTCTCATGAGGAAAGGTTGGACAGGCTAAGCTTGTATCCGCTGGGGTTTAGAAGTGTAAGAGGCAACATGATTGAAACATGTAAGATCCTGAGGGGTCTTTACAGAGTGGAAGTGGAAAGGATGTTTCCTCTTTTGGGAGAATCTAGAATTAGGGGTCACTGTTTAAAAATAAGGATTTGCCCATTTAAGACAGGGATGAGGAGAATTTTTTTCTCTCAGAGGGTGGTGAGCCTTTGGAACTCTCTTCCTCAAAAGGCAGTGGAAGCAGAGTCTTTAAATATTTTTAAGGCGGAGCTAGATAGATTCTTGATAAGCAAGAGTGTGAAAGGTTAGTGGGGGTAGGTGGGAATGTGGAGTCGAGGGTACAATCAGATCAGCCATGATCTTATTGAATGGCGGAGCAGGCACGAGCAGCCAATTCCTGCTCCTAATTTGTCTGTTCGTATTAGAGGTGTTTACAATGGTGCAAGGATATGTTAGGGTCTGAAGTTCTGTTAATGGATGATAAATACCTGGTAGTTCAAGATAATAGGGTGAACAGGTATTGGGTGTTAATTAGTTAATTGTATTCATGTGTGTATATATAAAGAGCCAGCCAGCATTGGCTGTTGTTTGGAGAGCAGAAGTAAGCTCTGTGCAAGCAATAATCAATCTCCTACAAAGAATCCTAGTCTCAGTGTCTTCTTCACAAACAGGCTTGGAGATTTCTCTAACAGGATAGGGCAGAGTAGATAGAAATTTCTAGTGATTGAGGGGATTCAGAATGAGAGAAAATATGTATAGAAGATGAAATGTAACCAACTTAGAATGGAGAGTAGGAGAAACTTTTTTTTACACAGGAACAGGCCATTTGGCTCAACTAGTCTACGCTGGAGTTTATGCTCCACACGAGCCTTCTCACTCCTTATTTCATCTAAACATACCGGCGTATCATTCTATTCCTTTCTCCCTCATGTACTTATCTAACTTCCCCTTAAATACATTGATGCTATTCAGTTTATCTACATGCTGCTCCTCAGTGACAGGATCTGAAAACAGGTCAGGTTCCACGTGTATGCTGTTGACACTCAGCTCTATCTCACCACCACCTCTCGACTGCTCAACTATCTCTGAACTGACGCACTGCTTGTCCGACATCAAGTACTGGATGAGCAGAAATCTTGTTCAACTAAATTTTGAAAGTATCTACCCAAACTATCTTTGGGTCACTGCCTCAAACTCCATTCTCTGGCTATGGCTTCCATCTCTCTCCCTGATGTTATGAAAGTGATTCTATTTTTCTATATTTTTTTGAGGACTTGTGGTTGAAGATTGGAGGGCTGAAATGATTCCATAGATGCTGGACTGTTTTTTAAAAAAAAGATCACCGGAAGGACTTTGGAACTCGAGCTTTCTATTTAAAAACACTTACTGGAAGTCACATGTCTTTAGCTAAGTAAACAGCAGGTGCCTTCTGACTATGGGAGTTGTTTACAGAGAAGTGTATTGTCAAGATTTATGGTGGTCAAAAGTTGGTTTAGTTTTGAATTGTTTTGAGTCAGGAGACATCAATTTTCTCCACCTCTTTGAGAAACCCTGCGAATCCATTGTGTGATAGCTGAAATCCCTGATGCCGCAGTTCTCCTGGAAAGCCTGCAGATTAATCCTCGACCACGCCCAAAAAGAATTGCTCCAGAAAGATCCCAGTGACAGTCGGCTACGCGTATTTGGGACGTGAGAATAAAGGGACAACTGATATGATTCCATATCTTCTCCTTTTCCTTCAAGGATTAACAAGTATTTAGCCAAAGTATTCTTTTTTGACTTTTTTTGTAAAAAGATCTCTGCAGAGAAAACTTCTTTATTTTTTCTTTAACCAATGTGTATGTGTGTCTGTGTGTTGGGCTAAGGTAGAAGGGAATTTTTATTTTTCAGTCTGTGTGTTAATGCTTTGCATCTTTACTAAATATGTCTTGTTTTATAATAAAGTGATAATTTTGGTTGTTTATTAAAGAAACCTGGTTGGTGGATTTTATTTTTTTATAAAAATAGAGTATATAATTGCTGTATTGGTAACTAGGTAAACATTTAAATATACTTTGTGACCTGTGCAGAAGTGGAACTAGAGAAAGACAGTGCACTCCTCCTGTCTCGTAACACTGGCAACTGTCTGAAGCTTGGGGCTGCGTTTGCCTTGAGATGAGCTTCTGACCACTTATCCGCTCTGTCACCAAGACTGCCAACTGCCACTTCCATAACATCACCCAACACAGCTTCTGCCTCAGCTCATCTGCTGCTGAAGCCCTCATCCATGCCTTTGTTACCTTTAGACTTCACTTTTCCTATTGTCTTCTGGCTGGCCTCCCATCTTCCACACTACATAAAGTGCTCTCATCCAAAACTCTGCTGCCCATAACTTAACTTGCTCTAAATCCCATTCATCCATCACCTCCATGCTTGCTCACCTACATTGGTTCCCAATCTGGCAATGCCTTAATTTTAAAATTCTCATCCTTGTGTTCAAAATCCCTCCATGGCCTTGCCCCTCCCTATCGCTGTAACTTCCTTCAGCCACATAACCTTCACGATCTCTGCACTCCTCCAATTCTGGTATCTTATTCATCCCAATTTTAATTGCTACACCATTGGCAGCCGTGCTTTCAGCAACATTTGTCCTGAACTCTGTAATTTCCTCCCTAAACCTCTCCCTCTCTCTCCTCCTTCAAGATGCTTGTTCAAACCTACCTCCTTGACCAAGCTTTTAGCCATCTGTCCTGATATTTCTTTCTGTGGGTCAGTGTCAAATGTTAAATGATAATGCTCATGCAGCACCTAGGGACGTTTTGTTACATTAAAGGTGCTACATAAATGCAAGTTGATGTCGTATTAGTAGTAGTGGTAACTACTCCACATGGTAGTGAATTCCACATATTCTCACCACTCTCTGGGTAAAGGAATTGCTTCTGAATTCTTTATTGGATTTATTAGTGACTGTCTTATATTTATGAGCCCTAGTTTTGATCTCCCCCGTAAGTGGGAACATCTTCTCTACGTCTACCCTATCAAACATCTTTCATAATTTTAAAGACCTCTATTAGGCCACCTCAACCTTCTTTTCCAGATAATAGAAGGCCTGCCTGTTATAACATCTCAGTTCTGGTATCATCCTTGTAATTCTTTTTTGCACTTTTCTCCAGTGCCTCAATATCATTTTTGTAATTGGAGACCAGAACTTTGCGCAGTACTCCAAGTGCGGTCTACCCAAAGCTCCATACAAGTTTAACATAACTTCCCTGCTTTTCAATTTTATTCCTCTAGAAGTAGACCCCAGCATTTGGTTTTGTGTTTTCTTATAAAGCATTTGTGAAAGGCTCCTGCCACATAATGTTATTTCCTTATAATCAGTAAAAATACCAATGAATGAGTAGAATATCACAAAGCACATCTCGAGGTGGATGGGAAAGCTCATCAAATCTCTGGTGTGTTTTAAGCAGTGAATTGGCAAAAAAGAGCCAAAACCTTACTGTGAGCCTACCTCCTCATAGTAAGTCTCCATGGCAATCTTCATCTCCTCAATGTTAGTGGTCTTTAAGTCAGTTTGGAGTTTGCTGAAAATTAGAATGACAAGCTGGTAAATAAAATATGGAGTGAATATTGGCACTACTGTGTCAGCCAATGAGTTGAAGGTGGGGTGGGACTTCTGACGTGAGCCAATACACTCCCAAGTAGCAGGATTATTTCTCCTGCAAAATGCAGTGAGTAGTGGATAGTTACGTAATACAAATTATGTGAGTAAAATCAAACCCAGTTACATACACTACACTGCGATCTCTAGGCATTAATGATGGAGGAATTATCCAATCATCTCCATTCTGGCCAGGAATAGTGGTCTCACTACATGCAGCCAATAAAATAACCCATGGAGAAACCAAACCAATCCAGGAATAACCCCGAACTAGCTGGAACTTCAGTCGATTTTAAAAGATTGATGGGTGATCTGATCGAGGTGTTTAAAATATTATAAGGATTCAATAAGGTAAATAGAGAGAAATTATTTCCTTGGGTGGGGGCATCAAGAATGATGGAATATATTCTTAAAATTGAATTGAGCTAATTCGCGAAATAAATCAAGAAGCACTTTTTCACACAAAGGGTAGTGGAACTCTGGAACTCTCTCCCCCTAAAGGCAGGGCGTGCTGGGAGTGAATTGGGCCTTTCAACTCAGAGATCTACAGATTTTTGATAGATAAGGATTGTTGGTCTTCGCGGAGACCACCAACAAGCCAAAAGAATCGAATCCACCGACTGACCCCAATTTGGGAAACAACAACAAACAGACAAGATTTCACTTTTATAAATTTTACTTTAACACTCAAACCAAAATCAACATAAATTAAACATGAACTATCAATTAACTCACAGTCTATATGGGTTACACATTAATTATCAGATACAAAAAAGATAGTCCTTACAAATCCTCTGAGCAGTCCTATCAATAAGAGGGCACTGAACAGTCCCAAAGTACATCAAAATCAGGAACTTCCTCAGGTAGTTTTCCAAGTTCTGTCCTCCAGGACACAGATATGGAAGTAATGATGTGCCGTCGATAGCGAGCAATGCAATTTTCCTTTTAACGGTTCGGTCTTTATCGCCTCTCAAACAACCTTGGCCTCGCCCACAACCATCCTGATGGCGTGGTTCTACTGATAACTCTTGAATTCACCAAAGACAGCTGCCTGAAGTTGTATTTGCCAATGGTCACTCTCAAAGTTCTATTTCCTCAGCCTGTAGCCTGTCTTTTTAAAACAACTGCCACCAGCTCCCAGCTTGCCTCTTTAAAACAACAGCTAGCTATTTTTGCTTCCACCGAGTATTCTTCTAAGCGGTAACCTGAGCTCCAATCACATGTCTTTGGGCACACTTCTGATCATAAGACTGTGTGTTTCGAACTGGTTAAGAACAGTTATGTCTTTCCAAGAACTCTCTGGAGCTTTCGGTGTCATTTCCAGTAAATAATTGAAAAAAAACACAAGCTTTGAATCCAAAGTCACGGCACCTAATAGTCCATTCATCAGGTCAGCTTTATAGAATGCAGTCTGCACATGGGGACTCCATCACAAGGATATCAAGGGATATGGATCAAAGGTGGATAAATGGGGTTGAGGTGCAGATCAGCCATGATTTAATTCAATGGCAGAGCAGGCTCGAGAGGCAGAATTGCTTACTCCTGTTCTGATGTCCCTGTGAAACAGGGGCTACCACTATGCACTTAAATATCAGGGTTTATCATGTTATATGTGGTGGAAATACGGTAAATTAATGGGTCTGTTTCACATGGGCTCATGCACTAGAATCACCCCTCTGATACTGAACAAAGCCAGCCTTGACTGAGATGAGATTTGAGCATTGGGACTTGAGCCCATAATCCACGTCAATACACCAGTGCAGTATGGAGGGAGTGCTACACTGTCAAAGGTGCTGTCTTTTGGATGAGATGTTAAACTAAGACCCTGTCTGCCCTCTCAGTGTTCATTAAATATCTTATGGCACTGCACTGAAGAAGAGCAGGGGAGTTCTTTCAAGTGTCCTGGCCAATATTTATCCCTCATGAACATTATTAAAAATAAGATTACATGGTTATTATTTCATTGCTGTTTATGGGACCTTGCTGTGTGCAAACTGGCTGACTACACTTCACAAAACTACTTAATTGGTTGTATCGTGCTTTGGAATGCCCTGAGGTTGTGAAAGACACTATATAGATGGAAATCTTTCCTTCTTTACAACCTTGGGCCAGCCAGATGAAGATAAACTTTGTGGAGAATATGCACTTCCCTTTAGCACATTAACGGTTCCATTTATGACAGGGTGAACGTCTTGTACTGAATCAAAATTCCATATGAGGACCCGTCTAAATGTGTAGATGCTGCAATAGCAAAAACACATTAATGTCTTCAATCCTGTGTAGTCAGTTTTTGCTGCCATTCTAAAACTTTTGACGGTTGTCTCAGAAGGGCAGGACACTACTGCACATTCAGTATGCCCAATTCTCCATTCCTCATTCTCTGACCTATTGTACATGGCGCACCTCCTCCTCACCCTCTCTCCGCGCCCCCCCCTCCCCCGCAACATCATCTCACTACTGGCGGCTGTGCCATCAGCCTTGGCCTCATGCTCTGGAATTCCCTCCCTAAATCCCTCTGCCTCTCATAGGTACGTAGGACATAAGAGCAGGAGTAGGCCATTCGGCCCCTTGAGGCTGCTCTGCCATTCAACTAGATCATGGCTGATCTTCTAGCTCAACACCATTTTCCCGCACTATTCCCATATCCCTTGATATCTTTAATATCTAGAAATCTATCAATCTCTATCTTGAACATACTCAATGATTGAGCCTCCACAGCCCTCTGGGGGTAGAGAATTCCACAGATTCACCACCCTCTGAGTGAAGAAATTCCTCCTCATCTGAGTCCTAAATGGCCTACCTCTTACTCTGAGACTGTGTCCCCTGGTTGTAGACCCGCCCCCCCCAGCCAGGGACAACATCCTTCTTGCATCAGCCCTGTCGAGCCCTGAAAGAATTTTGTATTCTTCAATGAGATCATCTCTCATTCTTCTAAACTCTAGAGAATATAGACCAAGTCTCCTCAATCTCTCCGCATAGAACAATCCCACTATCCAAGAACCAGTCTAGTGACTCTTCCACCTCCTTTAACATCCTCTTCTTTGACCAAGCTGTGAGGCACCCTGCCTAGTAGCTTCTCCTTTGGCCCAGCCTCCATTTGTTGATAGTGTCTCCATGAGGCACTTTGAGACTTGTTTTTCTATACATTAATAGTGCTATGTGAATGCAAGGTGCAGTCGTTTAAACATTTACAAGGACTGAAAGCTGTTGTGAGTCGATTGCACCACCTACTGTCAAGCCAAAGAGCAGCATGAACATATGTACCCTGTCTGTATGGAACACAAACATATAGACTGCAATTTTGGGTTTCGTAACACCGCAAGTGCCAGAATTACTGAAGTCCCAAAGGAATAAACTCGCATGGACTGCTCTATCGGCCACTTCTGCTGTGTCACATGCAGCGCCCCAAGCCTGGCAGGGTGCTAACACAGGTGTGCCGTTTTGACTGATTTGACGCGCGCTTCATAAACTTGGTCTGTGCATATCCACTGAACGCCTGTGCTAATGACTCTCAGCTAAACATATATTCAGCAGCATGAGGGACCCCCAACTAACATTACTTAAAGGGCCAAGCATCCAACTTGCAGGTGACTTACATTTGCTGTGGCAAATTTAGTGAAAGTGCTGTTACTTTGTTTTTGGAGATTTTATGGTGAGTTGCTGCATATATTCAGGGAGGCCAGAGGATCTGGTGAGGCAACTTGCATGGGATCTGTGATTGCAGAGCCTCTGGGTCTGCAAAATGACCATGAAATGGAGAAGAGGCTGCAGAGTGGGGAAGTTCTGTGAAGAGGGAGGAGGAGGAGTCTCTGCACAGAACCCCTACACACCGCATGTTTTTTTGAGAGCAGTCCTCTTACTTCCACCTAACCCAGTAGCAATGCCTTAGGCAACTCAGGTTCAACAAGGAGGGGGTCAGTGAACTGTGTCACCTCCTTCAACATGGCCTTCAGCCTTGCAGCAAGGTGAGGATCGTGCAACCAATGGCTGTAAAGGTCACTGTGACAGTGAACTTCTATGCATCCAGATCTTTGCATGTGGGAATGAGCAACATATCCAACTTCTCCCAGTAGGCCTCTATCAATGCAACCAGGAGATGATGGAGGCCATCTACGTCAGGAGAGATGAATACATCGTTTTCTCCCTCAGCACGGACAAGCAGGGTGACGGGACATGTGGCTTTGCCAGGATAGCAGGATTCATGGTGGGGAACTGTGCTATTTACTGCATGCATGTGGCTCACTGGTCTCCCCCATCAAAAGGGAGAGGTTCAGGAACCGCTACCATCTTATAAATGTGCAACTGGTGTGCGACCATGCACAGTCCATCATGTCAGTGAATACACGTAATCTTGGAACCATCCATGATGTCTGCATTCTGAGGCAGTCTGCTGTTCCTGCTGTCTTTGCACTTCCACGGAGAACCAGACAGTGGCTGCTTGGGGACAAAGGCTACCCCTGTACAAGTGGCTTATGGTTCCACTCCACCACCCGACCACGCGAGGACAATGCGCACATAACAAGAGCTATGGAACTACCGAGAACATCGTGGAGCAGACCATCAGCATGCTGAGGCAATACTTCTGATGCCTGGACCAATACACGCTGGAGTGAGTGTCCAAGTTTGTGGTGATCTGCTGCATTCCTTTAATCCCTTAGGTTAAGTAGAACTTTAGAGTTGACCAAAGATCAGGGACAGGAAGGTGTGACTGCGAGTCAGACAGGTATGGTGATCCAGGATGTAGTGATGGAGGAGCCATGGGGCTTGACTTTGACCAACAGGTATGAGGTACTTGCTACCTGTGTGGATGAGAAGAAGGACTGCAGAGTGGATGTGCAAACTGACCAAAGTACCATGGTGCAGGAAGCCATTCAAGTGGGCGGAGTGAAATGGAATGTGATAGTGATAACGGACAGTATAGTCAGGGGGGCGATACACTTCTCTGCAGCTGTGAACAGGAGTTCTGAACATTGTATTGCCTGCCTGGTGCCAGGGTGAGAAACATCTCCTTGCAGCTGGAGAAATGCTTGGAGTAGGAGGGGGAAAATCCAGTTTTCATGGTCCACATTGGAACCAATAACACAGGTAGAACTAGTAATGATGTTCGGCTGAGGGAGTTTGAGGATTAAAACGCAGAAGCTCAATGGGAATAATCTCTGGATTGCTACCTGAGCCACACACCAATTGGCATAGGGTCAAGCATATTAGAGAATTACAGGCATGGCTCAAAGTGTGGTGTGGGAAAAAGGGTTTTCGATTCATGGGGCACTGGCACCAGTAATGGGAAAGAAGGAGCTGTTCTGTTAGGATGGACTCCACTTAGTTGTACTTCTTTCATTTTAGTAAACTGTATACTCTGCTCACAATGTGGTCGCCTCTATATGGAGGAGACCAAACGCAGATTGGGTGACCGTTTTGTGAAACACCTCCACTCAGTCCACAAGCGTGACCCCGAGCTTCTGGTTGCTTGCTATTTCAACTCACCACCCTGCTCTCATGTCCAGATTTCTGTCCTTGGCCTGTTGCAGTGTTTGAGTGAACATCAAAGCAAGCTCGAGGAACAGCACCTCATCTTTCGATTAGGCAGGCTATGGCCTTCTGGACTCAATATTGAGTTCAATAATTTTGGAGCATGACTGGCTTTTTAAAAATGTTTTTAATTATTTTATTTTTTAATCATGTGCCTGCCTTAAACTTGTTTTTTCATGTTGTGCTTTTGGACAGAGCTGTTCATTATATTGCCATTAACACTCTTTCTGGACTAATGCTTTGTCTTTCATAACAATCATTAGCACACTCCCTTTGCCTTTGTCCCATGAAAGCTTTGTCATTTAATCTATCCTGCCCTCTGCCCGATTACACACCTTCCTTTTTGTTCTCTTCCCCCCACCCACTTCACTTGCTTAAAATCTATTACTTTTCTAACCTTTGCCAGTTCTGATGAAAGGTCACAGACCTGAAATGTTAACTCTGCTTCTCCCTCTACAGATGCTGCCTGACCTACTGAGTATTTCCAGCATTATCTACATTATTATTAAACTTGCTTGTTATATATTCCTATATTTATGGGTTTTATGTTATTTAACATATTGTGTAGAGGTATGATTTACAATAATTGAATAAATCAAATTGTGTGCTTCGTAGAGTATATTAGGAATATTAGTGACATTTCTGGTCTGGAATTCTATGATTATGCAAGTGATTGTGTAGAAACTGTAAATCAGTGGCCTTGATTACTATTAACTGTATTTAGTTAATTTTATCCCTTACCATTATTTCTGAAACCCAGGACACAGAAGATGATAGGGTAGAGGTTCCAGCATTGAGTAGCAGTGGAGGGTGCTTAGGATGGGCAGGGGGTGGGGGCGCAAGGTAAAGGGAGATTTGTGGGTTGGAAGTGTTGGGAGAATGGTTCTGGAGTTTGTGAATGGTCATTATGTAATGTAAAAGCACAGGAGAGAACACAAGACTCTGGGAAGGAGTTGTGGGAGCACCAGCAATGGGTTACTGAGGTCAAGTAGAAGTGGGAGAAGACTAATATTGGGGGTATGACAGCACAGATAAGGTGCTGAGTGTCCCAGTATGGCAAAGGTGAACCTTGAATGGCAGACCTGGGATGGTAGTGGTAGGATGTGGGAACATTCAGGACTTGGAGAAATCCTCTTAAGAAATCCTACTCCTCCTTTCCGTGATTTAACCCTGAGCAGCCTTGAAATTGGGCATTGGGGCTCTTGTCAAGACAGCAGTGATGATGGTGAGAGAACTTTCTTCAAAGGGTTTCCCTGGTGTTGTTCTAGGGAAGCCTGTAATATTTAAATATTCAGCTGAATAAATAGCTGCTGCCTTTCTCTAATTTATGCTAATACTTGAGACCCAAAAATGATAATTTGTCAAATAAACAGGTAACAAATTCTGTAAGAACAGTATGATTATTCAACTTGGAGAGATGCTTTTAAAAATTAAATCTAGAGATGTGATATCAACTTCTGTAAACCCTCTTCCCTTACATCCTCCCTAGGATCACACAGAATGTACAGCACAGAAACAGGCGATTTAGCCCAACTGGTCCATGCCAGTGTTTATACTTCACGAGTCTCCTCCAACCCTACTTCATCTAATCCTATCCTATCAGTATATTATTCTTTTCCTTTCTCCTTCATGTACTTATCTAACTTCCCCTTAAATGCATCTATGTTGTTTGTCTCAACTACTCCTTGTGTCAGCGAGTTCCACATTCTAACCATTCTTTGCGTAAAGAAGTTTCTCCTATTAGATTTATAGGGTGACTAGCTCATATTTATAGCCCCTGATTTTGCTCTTGCCTGCAAGTGGAAACATCTTCTCTACGTCTACCTTAACAACCCCGTTTATAATTTTAAAAACCAGGTCACCCCTCAACCTTATCTTTTCTAGAGAAAAAGCCCAAACAAGGCTAATTTCAGAAGTGTAATGCTGTAAATTCCTAGTGCCAAATGATATTATGGTGGTAGGTGGGTAGATGAGTGCAGATCTATTACTAGTAATCCAGAGAACCTGAGTTCAAATCCTAACAGGGCAGTTTGAGAATTTGAATTTAGTTTAAAGTAAATAAAACTGGAAACAAAGAGCTGGTATCAGTAAAAGAGACCATGAAGCTATTGGATTATTGTAAAATCCTAATTGTCCTTGAGGGAAGGTAACCTGTCCGCCTTACCCATGCTGGTCTATGCGTGACTCTAGTCCCCACTCCAAGGGCTAGATTTTTGGGTCCCGTATAAATGCAAGTTGTTGTTGTTGTTGAAAGTTCTCTTGTTTTTAATCCTCCCCTCTCTCTATCAGAAGCCTAGATGAAAGTAGAACTTTACTGCAAAAAGAGCCAGGTCTTGGACTGACACTGGAGCGCATGAGGTTTTCAGAGTTAAAATGGTAGAAGGTGGGAGGTTTGGGGCCAGCAAAATGCAGTACAAAGGGCAATGAAGAAACTAGATAATAGAAAACTACTGATGTCCAGTATGTGAAGTAAGAGGGTTGCAATGTAACTTACTTTAAGATGCTGTCTTTCTCTTTACACTGCTGCTCCAATTTGTAGATTCTCTTCTTTAATCCATTAACAATCTGGGGGGAAAAATAAATGGCAGAGATGTTGATAATGAGCAGCTCACTTTGTCGAGTTTTGAGGGTACAGACTCTGTAAGTTCTGTATCACGCGGGGAGTTATGCCCTTCAGATAAAACATTAAACCAGTGTGGAGATGGATGGGAAAGCTCTAATGAAGCTGCGATTCTGCAAGGTCAAGATTAAAAGTATCAAAGGGCTATCTTCATCCAAACCCGTTCTACGACCTCAGGTGGGATATTCTGAGGCAGGCAGAAGGAGCTTCTAGGATCACATTTGTTCTTTGGCCTGTACAATATCTGGTCAGTCTTATGCCAAATTTGCTTATGCTGGTTTACAGGACAGTGGAGGGGTGTGGTTCTTTAAGGCATAAATGTGGGACAAAGGGTGGGTGCCCATTTTGCAGGACCTTCCATTCCCAGATGCTGTGATAGGGGCCCAAGCAGGAGGGAAGAAACCATCAAATGATTCACCTCAAACTGCTGACCTGTGCCTCCTTGTGACCCGACACAGCAATGGTACTCCTGGCTTGGGGGTCCTTTCAGCCAACAGGACAGAAGCAGAAACATCTCAAACATGCACAAGAAAGTCTGTGAGTGCACTTACAGTAAGTGGAAGTCATGAAGTCTTCAAGCTGGCTTAATCTGAACCACCTAGAGGGACATGGGCAGCAGGTGCCATAGGAACATCATCATCTTCAGGTTCCCATCCAAATCACACCATCCCAACTTTGGAGATATATCAGTCATTCCTTCATCGTTACAGGGTCAAAATCCTGGCATTCCCATGGAAACACCTTCACCACCCGGACTGCAGCAGTTCAAGAAAGTGGCTCACCACCACCTCCTCAAGAGTAACTAGGGATGGGCAACAAATGCCAACCTAGCCAGTGGTGCCCATATCACAAGAATGAATTTTAAAATGTCCTTTTTAAAATCTAAAATGACATACATAGTGAGAGGATAATCTTATTTGTGTTTTGATAGAAGATTTACAATGCTATATGGGACATATAAACATAATTCTTGACCAAGTACATGGGCTTTAAAAGGAGGGAATGGTGTAAACTTCAGGGAAGGTCTTACCCCGCTAGTGTCATTCTTTTTATCGATCAAACTCCTCGCATATTCTGAACTCTGTAAGACAAGAAAACGCACAGACCGTTTACAGCACTAATACAAATAGCAGCGTCATTTGCTAAAATAATTTTTTTCCTAAAAATGTATCATAAACTTGTTAAACCTTCATCATGAGTAACAGTATCTGGACATTCCTTAATTTCTTGCTTATGGGATCTTGCTGTGTGCATATTGGCTGCTGTGTCTACCTGCATAACAACAGTGACTGCACTCCATTGCACTTTGCTCCATTGCCTCCGAGTCAGAAGGTCATGGTTTCAAGCTCCACTCTAGAGTCTTGAGCAGATAATCTGCCTATGTAAACATGTCATGCTGTAATTACATTTTGCTGCCAGAAGTGGCACAGTAGCATATCAGTTTTGCATCTTCTCGCTACTCATCTTCTACTCTAAAGAAATTCCTCTGCTTTTACCAACTTTACTTAGCTGGTTCCCAAATAGTGGCAAGTTCTGCTATAATATGAAATTAAAGTATTATACAAAATAATGATGGAATATATGACTTTAAAATGGGTCTAAAATGTGCCTGCTTATCTGGGTGCACCCCTCTGCCATCTAATTCATTTGAAGACTAAATTTGGTTTTGACATGGGAGATCGACTAGTATTTTTTTTAAATGATGTTATGAAAAAAAAATTAACGTCAGGCCCATAAATCTCATGGAGTGATAAGGAGAACCTAGAAGTAGCAGTGCATGTTGTAAGGCCATTTAAAAAAGCACTGATTTATTTCTAGAGGGATAGAACTGAAAAGCAGAGAGGTTATATTAAACTTGAACAAAATTTTGGTTAGACCATACTCGGAGTATTGTGCACAGTTTCCTAGTCTTTTACAAAAACAATATAGAGGCACTGGAGAAGGTGCAAAATAGATACTAGAACTAAGCACTTATAACTATAAGGAAAGACTGAAACTCAACAAGCTGAGTCTCTGTTCTTGTGCGGGGTCCCTTGGGGAAGAGCGACCATAACATGATAGAATTCTTCATTAAGATGGAGAGTGAGAGAGTTGATTCCGAGACTAGGGTCCTGAATCTAAATAAAGGAAACTATGAAGGTATGAGGCGTGAGTTGGCTATGATAGATTGGGGAACGTTACTTAAAGGGTTGACAGTGGATAGGCAATGGCTAGCATTTAAAGAGCGCATGGATGATTTACAACAATTGTTCATTCCTGTCTGGCGCAAAAATAAAACAGGAAGGGTGGCTCAATCGTGGCTTACAAAAGAAATTAGGGATAGTATTAGATCCAAGGAGGAGAAATATAAAATGGCCAGAACAAGAAGCAAACCTGAGGATTGGGAGCAGTTTAGAATTTAGCAAAGGAGGACAAAGGGATTGATTAAGAAGGGGAAAATAGAGTATGAAAGTAAGCTTGCAGAGAACATAAAAACTGACTGTAAAAGCTTCTATAGATATGTGAAGAGAAAAAGATCTGTGAAGACAAATGTGGGTCCCTTACAGTCAGAAACGGGGGAATTTATAATGGGGAACAAAGAAATGGCAGACCAATTAAATACATACTTTGGTTCTGTCTTCACAAAGGGGGACACAAGTTACCTCCCAGAAATGTTGGGCAACATAGGGTCTAGTGAGAAGGAGGAATTGTATGAAATCAGTACTAGTAGGGAAATGGTGTCAGGGAAATTGACAGGATTGAAGGCCGATAAATCCCCAGGGCCTGATAATCTACATCCCAGAGTACTTAAGGAAGTGGCCCTGGAAATAGTAGATGCATTGCTGTTCATTTTTCAAAATTCTATAGACTCTGGAACAGTTCCAATGGATTGGAGGGTAGCTAATGTAACCCCACTATTTAAAAAAGGAGGTAGAGAGAAAACAGGGAATTATAGACTGGTTAGCCTGACATCAGTAGTTGGGAAAATGCTAGAGTCCATTATAAAAGATGTAATAGCAGAGCACTTGGAAAACAATGACAGGATCGGACAGTGTCAACATGGATTTACGAAAGGGAAATCATACTTGACAAATCTACTGGAATTTTTTGAGGATGTAACTAATAGAATAGATAAGGGAGAACCAGTGGATGTGGTGTATTTGGACTTTCAGAAGGCTTTTGATAAGGTCCCACGTAAGAGATTAGCGTGCAAAATTAAAGGACATGTGATTGGGGGAAGGTACTGACATGGATAGAGAACTAGTTGGCAGACAGGAAACAAAGAGTAAGAATAAACGAGTCTTTTTCCGAGTGGCAGGCAGTGACTAGTGGGGTACCGCAGGGATCAGCGCTACGACCCCCAGCTATTCACAATATATATTAATGATATACATGAGGGAATTGAATGTAATATATCCAAGTTTGCAGATGACACAAAGCTGGGTGGGAGTGTGAGCTGTGAGGAGGATGTAGAGAAGCTCCAGTGTGATTTGGACAGGTTGAATGAGTGGGCAAATACATGGCAGATGCAGTATAATGTGGATAAATGTGAGGTTATCCACTTTGGTGGCAAAAACAGAAAGGCAGATTATCATCTGAACGGCGATAGATTGGGAAAGGGGGAGGTGCAGCGAGACCTGGGTGTCCTTGTGCATCAGTCATTGAAAGTAAGCATGCAGGTGCAGCAGGCAGTTAAGAAGGCAAATGATATGTTGGCCATAGCAAGAGAATTCGAGAACAGGAGCAAGGATGTTTTGCTGCAATTATACAAGGCCTTGGGTGAGACCACATTTGGAGTACTGTGTGAAGTTTTGGTCTCCTTATCTGAGGAAGGATGTTCTTGCTATGGAGGGAGTGCAGCAAAGGTTCACCAGACTGATTCCTGGGATGGCAGGACTGATGTATGAAGAGAGATTGGGTCAATTAGGCTTGTATTCGCTAGAGTTTAGAAGAATGAGAGGGATCTCATAGAAACCTACAAAATTCTAACAGGACTGGACAGACTAGATGCAGGAAAGATGTTCCTGATGGCAGAGGGGGGGGGGGGGGGGGGTGAGTGGGGTCCAGGACCAGGGGTCACAGTCTAAGGATAAGAGGTAAGCCATTTAGGACTGAGATGAGGAGAGATTTCTTCACCCAGAGAGTGGTGAACCTGTGGAATTCTCTACCACGGAAAGCAGTTGAGGCCAAATCATTAAATATATTCAAGAAAGAGTTAGATATAGTTCTTAGGGCTAATGGGATCAAGGGATACGGGGAGAAAGCGGGAACAGATTACTGAGTTTGGATGATCAGCCATGATCGTATTGAATGGCAGAGCAGGCTCGAAGGGCCGAATGGCCTGCTCCTGCTCCTATTTTTCTATGTTTCTATGTTCTAGAAAAGAGAAGGCTGAAGGGTGACCTGTTAGAGGTCTTTAAAATTCTGAAGGCATTTGACAGGGTGACATAGAGAAGATATTTTCACTTGTGGGGGAGTCCAAAACTAGGGGTGATAAATATAAGATAGTCACTAATAAATCCAATAAGGAATTCAAGGAAACTTCTTGCCCCAGAGAGTGGCTAGAATATGAACTTGTTACCACATGGAATGGTTAAGGATAATAGCATAGATCCATGGAAGGGAGAAGTACAAGCGGGAGAAAGGAATAAAAAGGATATGCTAATAGGGTGCTATGAACGCTGAACTTCGTAGTATAGTTATGTTTTAAAAACTGTGATCTTTAATGCAGTGAAAAATGGATATTCGGAGGAGACATGTGACCTCACACCAATTTTGCCCAGAGAGAAGCCAAGAGTCTTGGTTACCATGGAAACAAGGAACCTAGATCAAAGATCCATTTGAAAGCGAGTTCAAGTTGCAATTTTTAACACCTGGAACCAAAGGAAGGCCCAGGTGGTTTTTCTATGGTTAGACTTATGGTCTCTGAGAATTGTAAAAAGCAAACGACTATTGACTTTTGATCTGGATAAATTCAACAGGCTTTCTTAGGCCCGGAGGCTGAAAGGAAGAAAGGAAGACCAGCAAGAAGAACTGTGCACCGAGAGAGAGAGAGAGAGAAAAACAGCTACTCTCAGACCACCAATACAGCAAAAGGCTGCTAAGATTTGAACCCGGTTCGAAAGTTGAGATTTGTGGAGGAGAAACGACCGATGGGATGACCAGAGATTACCTTGTTAACAGAAGACCAGTTGAATGTATACGGGAGAAATGAGTGAAGAGGACATTCATTTTGAGAAGGACACTGGGAGATCCAACTCATTGCAACTGGGAGGAGTTTGGGACTTTTAACTGCAAGGATACCTTTTCAATGAGAACACTGTGTAACATATAAATGTGGTGTGGGGTTTTCGAGTGTGTTAATAAGTTAATGAAAATATCTTTCTCTGTAATTTAGTGTATTAGCTACCTACTAAGTACTGTTTAGTTTATGTTGATTTTAGGTTTAGTTGTTATCGTAAAAGTCTTAAAACGTGAAATCCTGTTACGTAATTCTTTAATTGGTCTGGGGAGTTCATATCTCTGCTTTTAAAGTTAATGGTCTCTACTGAAGTCATAACAAGGGTTAGATGAAAGAGAGTGGAAGAAGGCTCGTGTGGAGCAGAAACATTGACATGGACCAGTTGGGCTAAATGGTCTGTTGCTGTGCTGTATAGTTTATGTAATTCTACATTACCTGATGAGACCACTGGTTGTTGAATGTGTCTTACTTACCTTGGAAGGGTCCAACAGCTGCTCAATCTGCTTCTCTTTTCTGCTGTTCTCCTCCTCTGATCGTCTCAACTTTGTTTTCAGAATATCGTTCTCAGCCTTCTGGGCTTGAATCATCTGTGGGCAGCGGGAGGATTTTGGAGAGGTACACAAGCACGATGAGGGAAATTAGTCACTGACTGCTTGCACTGGATGGTCTGAAAGATATGTAATACCTCAGATGCTGCACAGGTTTACATCACAAGTGATAATTTCACTTGTGAACTTTGATGCTTTTTTTTCCCCTTTCTCTCTGCTGTCTTAAAGGATTTGACTCCATGCTGGGGTATTTTTCCATAGGTGGTATTGGCTCAGGAAGGGAAGCTGCTGTTCTTTGAATAGTGCCAAAGGAACTTTAATAGGTGTCAGTCGTGGCTCAGTGGGTAGCACTCTGGCGTCGAAGTCAGAAGGTCGTGTGCTCAAGCCCCAATCCAGAGACTGGAGAACAAAATCTGCCTATGTAAACTTGCCACACTGTAATTTAACTCTGCTGCCAGAGGTGGCACTGTTCCTCAGGTACCCTCCTAGTTTCTCACTTTCCCAAATGCTCATGCTACTTGTGGGATAATAAGTGTAGGGGGAGTATGGGAGGGGGGCAGTACAGCCGAACTGAATTCATTCCTCACATCTGCATTTTTAAAAATAATTAATACTTGGAATTTAGGTGTCACTGGCAAGGCTGGCATTTATTGCCCATCCCCAGTTGCATTGAGAAGATAGTGGTGAGCTGCCTTTTTGAACCGCTGCAATCTGTGTAGTGAAGGTGCTCCCACAGTGCTGTTAGGTTGGGAGTTGTTATTCTTTGTCGCAGTTTGATACTGATTGGCAGTTAAAAGTCAATCATGTTGGTATTGGACTGGAGTGAGATATAAACCAAGATTCTATCTGTCCTCTCCGGTGAATGTAAAAGATCCCACAGCACTATTACGAGGAACAGCGGGGAAGTTCTCTCTGGTGTCCTGGCCAATATTTATCACTCAATTAACATCACTGAAACAGATTATCTGGTCATTATCACATTGCTGTTTGTGGGCCTTTTCTGTGCGCAGATTGGCTGCCACATTTCCCTATATGAAAATAGTGGCTAAAGTTCAAAAATACTTCATTCTCTGTGAAGCACTATGGGACATCCTGAGGTTGTGAAAGGTGCTATATAAATGCAAATCTTTCTTTTCTTTTAATAGTCTGACTATCCCTGATGCAAACAAAAATGCCGTTGTTTGCCCATATAGGTGTGTGGGAAGTTCTGTTTGTGGCCCATTAAAAAATGAAGGCACGTGGCATCCAGCACCACTAGAGACATCATTTAGATTTGCTGGTAGTGGCAGCACTGGAAATCATGCCGTTTCCATGCTGCAGGGAACTATGGCCCCTCCAGGTTTATATTCTTTAGCAACAGTGCTGCAATATAAAAGCACTCAATGTTCCTCTTCTTTTCTGTTTGTTACAGGAACCCCATCAACTGTAAACTAGGGAGGAACCTCTGATCCCCAGTAGGGCAGCACTCACCTTCTTCAGTTCGATTATCTCATCGTACATGTCCTCTTTCTCCTTGTAGTCGGGAGTGCCAGGGATATAACCTACAGAGCAAGGGAGTGAGTGAATGAGAGAAAGGAGAGAGGGAATGAGAGAGAGAGAAAGTGAGAGAGAAAATAGGAGAGATGAGAGAGGGAATGGGAGAGGGCATGGGAGAGAGGTGAGAGAAAATGAGGGGGAATGAGAGAGAAAGAAAATAAAAGAGACAGAGAGTTAACACAAACAGTATTGGATGGTTACTTTTAAACTGTTACAGGGCTTCTCAAACATCACATGGGGGAGGCCTAGGCTGTGGAAAGGATTTCAGGGTAGGGCAGAAAATGCCAAAACAATGTAATCATTCAAGAAACAGTTGGATGCTGTGATGCAGGGACTGTTGGTTCTTCTTGGAGGGATGAACTAAGACCAGTTTCATGGCCTGTTATCTGTGAGCACATTGTGAGCTTGTCTATCATTACTTAGTTGTTCATGTTGGAGAGTGGACAGCAACAGGCTGCAAAATCCTTGATAACTTCCACCTGAAGTGAAACACCATTAAAAGGAATGGTTTCTCTTTTTGGGTGCATTCTTAAAGGGAGATAGGTTCATGCAGGATACTCACCGTTACTGGCTGACCGGGAATGCTTCGGTTTTTTCATACCAAGGGCCTCTTTCAGATATTCTGGTGTACTTGTATA
The DNA here is from genome assembly GCF_036365525.1 of Heterodontus francisci. NCBI lineage: Eukaryota > Metazoa > Chordata > Chondrichthyes > Heterodontiformes > Heterodontidae > Heterodontus > Heterodontus francisci. The sequence continues at coordinate 37,637,211 of NC_090394.1, read as the reverse complement.
GCCCAAGCTCCGACTGCATCTAGAGTCACACTCAGACTTCAGTGACTGGGACAGAGCTGTGGGAACAACTGTTTTTAAAAAAGAGTGACGATTATTCTGATTCGTATGCTCACAACACTCTGCCCTAAAACCTTACAACCAAACACACATATGTGTAAACACACACACACACACAACACACACATAGAGGGCCGGGTGAGGTTTCCCATGTTGAGTTCAATTAAGCCTAAGCCACAGGCTCCAGTCGTGGTGGGACTTTTCTGTCAATTCCTTTAAGTTTCAGCTTTGCAAACAAACACGCTGCCGACCCCAGGTGTGGGAATGTTGTGTGAGGATAGGATCAGGCTCGGCTGTGATTCCTCCCTTGTTCGAACTGACAAGTGAGGTGGCCACTTACCAGAGGGTATTGTTTCCCAGCTTGCAACCAACATGGGAAAGGGAGAGGACAGAGGTGAGGAAGGGCAATTCGAATGGTGGGGAGAGGAAAGGAGAAAAGGAAAGGGGGGGAAGGAAGGGTAATTGGAGGAGAGGGGATATGATAGGAGAGGGGAGGAGAGGAGAGAGGAGAAAAGGTGAAGAGGAGGGAGGGGGAGGGATGAGTGAGGAGAGGTGAGGGGCAGGAGAGTTGAGGGAGGGGAGGAGAGATGAGGGAGGGGAGGAGAGATGAGGGAGGGGAGGAGAGATGAGAGGGGAGGAGAGATGAGAGGGGAGGAGAGATGAGAGGGGAGGAGAGATGAGAGGGGAGGAGAGATGAGAGGGGAGGAGAGATGAGAGGGGAGGAGAGATGAGAGGGGAGGAGAGATGAGAGGGGAGGAGAGATGGAGATGAGAGGGGAGGAGAGGGAAAGGGAAAACAGGGGAGGGGAGGGGAAGGAAGGGGAGGAGAGGAGAGGGGGATGAAGAATGATGGGAGGAGAGGGGATGGAAAAAGAGAGGGAGGAGAGGGAGAGGGTAGGAGAGAGATGGAGGGGTGAGGGAGGGGAGGGGAGGGGAGGGGGTGAGTTGAGAGGGAAAGGAGGAAACTGGATGAATCCATACTGCAGTCACTTACCAACACCCTGCCTGAGTGATGCCACCCACATCTCTCGAGGCACCTTGGCTGATGGGTTTTCCACATGCATGGTCCCTGTGCCCTTCAATGACCTCCATACTGCTGCCTTCTTTGGATGCAGATACGTGTTTGAGAGATACGGGGATTCTGCAGGAAGAATGAGGTAAAATTCTGGTCAGCAATCAGGGATTGGAAGATTCCCTAGATAGCAGCAACTGCAACAATACAGTGTGGCTTTTCCAGCTACAAGTCTCAGGCAGTGGCTCAGTGGTAGCAACCTCACCACTGGTTGTGGGTTCAACTCTCCCGCCAAAGACTTGAGCACATTATCCAGGGCTGACAGTCCAATTCAGTACTGAGGGAGTGCTGCACTGTCAGAGGTGCTGTCTTTTGATGATAGGTTAAACTGAGGCTCCATCCGTCTCTAGGGTGGATGTCAAAGGTTCCATGACACTATTGAAGAAAGAGCAGGGGTGTTCTCCAAAATTGCCAATATTTATCGCTCATGCAACATCATTAAAAACAGACTATTAGGCTATCAGTACATTGTGGGAATTTGCTGTGTGTAAATTGGCTGCCACATTTCCTATGTTACAACTGTGACTACACTTCAAAAGTACTTAATTGGCTGTAAAGCACTTTGAGATGTCTCAAGTCATGAAAAGCAATATATCATTGCAGGTCTTTACATGGAATTTGACTTGGAATCTGAGCAAACCTACGAACAGGAAAGCCAATGAAGGGGGCACTTGAGCTGTGTGGTGTGGCCCATAACTGATTTCCTTTGCATGCTTTACTACCCAGTCCTCACCCATGAATCTGGTGGGTTTTACAACCAGCCCAATTTTACGCTCACACTGAAATCAATAGAGAGCACTATTGTTTACGGTGTAAAATGTGTATGCCACCTGATCCTGAGGGTTTCTCTCTCACCAGTTCGGTTAAAATAATCCCTATATTTTCTCTTTCGCTGCCCCCCCACCACAATCCACATATAGGGCTGGATTTATACAGCCCGCCACCAAGATCAAAAAAATGACGTGCCGCACACCGCAGAGCCACCACAATCTCCTGCGCGGCGGCTTATTTAAATAGCTGGGCGGCCCATTGCCCCCAGTTATGTGGAGGGGGCGGGTTGTCCGATGTCGGCAATAGCGTCAGCTGCCTGTGCGCAGGCCCTGGTGCCATTTTCATATGCCCTGCCGGCATATTTAAATTTTTGAAGAGTTATCACCCCCAAAATTTAACAAATAAAATTGTAATGCCCCTTTCTCAACCCCCCAATAAAAATTATAGTATGTATGTGCCCTTCCCATCCCCCCCACCAAAACCACTTACCTATGAATTCTGACCTTGCCCCACGCAGACGGTACCTAAGTTGAAAGTTCACCCCTTCCCACCATTTCCTTACACTGATTGATGCTTATTTGACCCCGTTCCCCACCCCCTGCAGTAAAAATCTTAACTCCTCTCCCCTCCCCACCAGTATCACACCTGCTTTCCCCAGACAGGGAATTGAAGGCACGGGAGTGCTGGCTGCCGCTGCTCTTAAGATCGCAGCGGACCCCGAAGATTGCTGGTAAGTCTATTTACATTATTCATCTCGATGATGTAAATATTTAGATTCAGTTCTTGTCACCCAGTGGCGGGGTGGTGGCTGCCACACAGCCTTGCTACTGCTGGGAGGATTGGGCCAGGCCCTTCCGGCATCAGCCTCTGTGGCGGGCTTCTGCGGGAACCATCTTCTGCAGCCAGCCCCCCCCCACCCCCCCGCTACAGAGCCTGACGTCGGGGGCTTGGTAAAATCCAGCCCATAAACTAACAGTTTCATGAGGGGAGAAAATTGGATGGAAAAATATATCAAATATAGGACATGAAAACAGCTGCATTGTGAACTGGGATTCTTGGTACTACACTTGGAGACATGGGTGGTTTTATTTGATTTCTTCTTCTTGGTTTCTAAATATGGAAAACAAAGTGCATCAGTAAATTAACTTCTAAATACTTCACTTTGGTATTAGCTGTGGATCAGTGCTAGCACTCTCACTTTTGAATCGGAAGGCTTGAGCGTAGTACTGCGTGTGATGTACTGTTGAAGGTGCTATCTTTCGGATGAAACGATAAATTGAGGCCCCCCCCCTGCCCTCTTAGGAGGACGTAAAAGATCCCATAGCACTATTCGAAGAGAGAAAGGAAGTGTGCAGTGTCCTGACCGATATTTATCCCGCAATCAACATCACAAAGCAGTTTGGACTTGAAATTGATCGATGATTTGTGACTTGCACGCGTCCATTGCCATGGAATCAGGCAGCATGCAAATTTCGTGCTGCCTCCTCATTTTAATCATAGGAGCATGCAGCTCAGAGTGACCTGCACTGTTAGTAGCTAAACGCTCAACAGGGGGCCCAACAGAGTGTGAGGCTAGCACATATTCCAGCAAAGGCAGTCTGTCTCTCTTGAAGGGAAGCTGCAGTGGGATAGCAGAAGGCTCCTGTAGATGGATATTGGTGCAAATCTAAGCAAGGAATATGGAGCACGAGGCCAGCGAGATGGCTCCCAGGTTCACAGATGCAGTGCTGGAGTTACCGAGGTAGACAGGAGAGGCCATCTTTCCGCTGAGGGCTAGGAGGCCTACAAGACAGACCCTCTGATGGGAATGGGAGCAGATGACATGTGAGGTCAATGCTCCGAGGACCTGGCAGGAGTGCTGAAAGAAGTTTAATGATCTCGCACGCATGGTCAAGGTCAGTGAATGCATCTTCACATCACATCTCATAAGCACAAAACCACCAGTCTCTTTTGCTGCTCAATTCACCACACCCCCATCACTCATCCATCAGTAGTCCCTAGCACACTGGACTCACACCTAAAATTCAGATACTCTTACTCACCTCAACCTTACTCACCTTCCAATGATACCAGCCCCACACCCATCTCTCTTGCTACTTCCAGCTATGGCAAGTACATCACCTAAACACAGTCACTGACTTTCTTCCCTCTCTCTTGCAGGACAAGGTTGTCCATAACATGAGGAAGAACCAGGGAACCAGCAGTGGGCTGGCATGACTTCATTCACTAAGTCTGACGGAGGAGATGGTGCTGCGAATCATGGAGCCATCAGCGACAGAGCCTGTGACATCCGGCATCGCCGAGAGCATCAAGGATATTACCATTTGAATTAGGAGCAGCAATAGGCCATTTTGCCCCTCGAGCCTGCCCCGTCATTCAATAAGATCATGGCCGATCTGTTTGCGTCTTGAATTCCACACTCCCATCTACCCCCAGATAACCTTTGATTCCCTTGCCTAACAAGAATCTATCTACCTCCGCCTTAAAAATATTCAATGACCCTGCCCCTCCACCACCTTCTCAGGCAGAGAGTTCCAAAGTTGCACAACCCACTGAGAGAAAAAAATTTCTCCTCATCTCTGTCCTAAAAGGGTGACCCCCAAATTTTAAAACAGTGCCCCCTAGTTCTGGACTCACCCACAAGAGGAAACATCCTTTCCACATCCATCTTGTCAAGAGTGTTCAGGATCTTCTATACTTCAAACAATCACCCTCACTCTTCTAAACTCCAGTGAAAATAAGCCAGTCTGTCCAACCTTTTCTTATAAGACAACCCGCTCATTCCAGGTATCAATTGTGTAAAACTCCTCTGAACCGCCTCCAACACATTTACATCGTTCCTTAAATAAGGAGACCAAAACTGCACACAGTATTCAAGATGTAGCCTGTAAAACTGAAGCATAACATCCTTACTTTTATTTTCAATTCCTCTCGTAATAAAGGATAGCATTCCATTAGCCTTCTTTATTACTTGCTGCAACCTGCATTCTAACTTTTTGTGACTCATTCAAAGAACACCTAGATCCCTCTGCATCTCAGAATTCTGCAGTAGTTCTCCGTTTAAGTAATACTCTGCTTTTTTTATTCTTCTCCTGCCAAGTGAACAGCTTAACATTTTCCCACATTATACTCCATCTGCAGATTTTTGCCCACTCACTCAACCTATCTATATCGGTCTGCAACCTTCTTATGTCCTCTTCACAACATACTTTCCTACCTATCTTAGTGTCATCTGCTAATTTTAGCTACCAAGCCATCGCTCCCCCTCATCTAAGTCATTGATATAAATTGTAAAAAGTTGAGACCCCAGCACAGACCCCTGTGGGACTCCACTCATCACAATCCTGCCAATCAGAAAGGACCCATTTATGCATTCTCTCTGTTTTCTGCCAGCCAGCCAGCCAATCTTCTAACCATGCTAATATGTTACCCCCTACACCATGAGCTCCTACTTTCGCGCAATAACCTTTTATGTGGTGTCTTGTCAAATTCCTTCTGGAAATCCAAGTACAGTGGATAATGGTAAGTTACTGCCTTATGCCCACTTCTCAACTCCAACCTCACCCTCATCCTGAAATCTGGCATGAAGTGAAAGCTGCAGCTACTCCTGCTTTCCTCCCGACACCCCTCCCTTATCCTAACCCTCTCCTTTGGCTTTTATGCTTTCAGATACCCAATAACCTCCCACTTGGCCAGCTGCTGCACACCCAGGAGGAAGAGGGAGAGTAACCCCACACCATTACTTGATCTGATACTGGCAGCCAGCAGCTCAGATACTGGCAATACATGAACTTTAGAGGGTAGTATAGAGTTGGGATTTGCACGTGGTGATTCACTAGGCATGAGTTGGCTGCAGCCAGGCCTGAGGGAAAAGGAAGCTGGTGAGCCAGCTCACTGGAGGGCGGAGTCACACACAAGTTCTGCTACAGGGGAATCAGATGAGGACTTCGATCGGACGGCATACAGGAGTATACTGATGAGGCTGAACACTGAAATGCTTGGTGCATTGGCACGCCTGACAGACAGCCTCATGTCACTGTCAAGGAGCATGGAACATTCTGGCTCCAATGTGGCAGAAGGCATCGGACAAAGCTTGGAGGACCATCCTTTCCACTGTGCAAAGTGGTGGACAACTCCATGACAGCACCAGTAGACCCAACCGTCATGACTGCTGTCTCAACTTCCAATACAGCATAGGTGGAAGCCACCCAATTTTACCAGTGCTTGCAGTGGAAGCTCAGAGGTCATGTGATCCATGCTTGCTACCTTGCAGACTCAGACTGCTGCCATCATGGCTTTGGAGCTCAGTGCTCAAAGAGGCATGGAGGCTCTCAGATCGATATGAAGGTGGAGAATGATGGAAAATGGTGGATGCATGGTGGTCAGGATAAGTAGTTTCATTGAAAACAAAGTCTGATACTACGCACTCTGGCAGCCCATTCAGTAAGAAGGGGTCCAGTGTGCCTCCTCCTCCTGTTCCTCCACCTTTGAGGTGGCCTTTGGCTGCTTTATAATAGCGATGTTGAGGAGGATGCAGCAGACCACCATGGACATGGACATCCACTCCACTGTATACCATATGGCTCCCTCCCAAATGGTCAAGGCAGTGGAGCCGTTGGTTCAGCAGGCTGATTGTCTACTCTCCAATGTTTCATGTAGCTCCGTGGCTTTCACTGTGCTCTCCTCGCATGGTGGGATAGTGGAGGGGGATCATCAGCCTATGGAGGGTTAGCCATTGCCCCCAAGCAGCCAGCCTCTTGTTCTTCTCGGAGGGACGAAGATGGTGGGTAGGGCCAACTGGCACAGGATGAATGCATCGTGGGTATTCACTGACATGACGATCTTGACATGGTCCCACACCAACTGCACGTTTATGGAATGGTAGCCTTTGAAGTTCTTGAACTTCTCCCCATTGTCATTGGTGATCCCCAGAAGTGTGTCAATATTTGTTGGTGATCCCCAGGAGCGTGTCAATATTTGTTGGTGATCCCCAGGAGTGTGTCAATATTTGTTGGTGATCCCCAGGAGTGTGTCAATATTTGTTGGTGATCCCCAGGAGTGTGTCAATATTTATGAGTGATCCCCAGGAGTGAGACAATATCTGTGAAATCAGAGGGTAGGAGAGTTTGCTGGCAGTGTGACAATCTAGGTGAGAAAAAGCAGCTCTCACTGCACAGAGATGTAAAAATCACAAGGTGGGCACATTACCTTTTCCACATCGGATTCATATGTAATGATCGACAGTCCATCCTCTCCTGAAACAGAGAAACAGCATATCATTGGGCTTATACTGAACTTTATTCCATTGGAAGACAGCTCTCCCTTCCCTTCCTAGTCCATTCCAACATCGGTTTTATTATTTCCTGTGAGTCAAGTAATCTAGGCTGACACTTCTAGTGTGGTACTGAGGGAGTGCTGCACTGACCCGATGCTATCTTTTGAATGAGATGTTAAAACAAGGCCCCATCTGCCATCTCAGGTGGACATAAAAGATCCTGTGGCACTATTCAAAGAAAGCTGGGGAGTTTCCCTCTTCATGACCTCCAGTGACATCCCCAACCTAACTCTTCCCCTATCCTCTATGCAATTGGCTACCACACTTCCTACATTACAAAAGTGACTACAGTTCAAAAGTCCTTCATTAGCTATAAAATGCTTTTTGGACATCTTGAGGTTGAGAAAAGTGCTACAGAAATGCAAGTCTTTCTTTTTTTATAACTTCAGAATAGCACCTTACTGCGCCAATTGGTAAGCACACAGGCGGCTAAAACAGAGGCAGTTTTATGCTGTGGACACCACAAGGAATCTGGGTTGAGTTCCCAATACTTGCAACCAGTGGACAAGGGAGACTTTCACCACATTAGTGTGGGCTAGACTTGAAAGTAGGTCCTGGAGGTGAAAGGACAGTGTGCCACCCAATCCCAGCTTTTATGACATCTTATCTGGTAGCATGATGTAGAATAACACCTTGACAGATAAATATAATTTTTGTTTTGGTCGCTGATTGCCATCTAATGGCATCTACATTCACGATTAACTACAGACCCCCACATTTAATTCAACAAACTACAGCAGATTATCAATAATAAATAAAAACAGAAAGTGCTGAAAATACTCAGCAGGTCTAGCAGCAACTGTGGAGAGAGAAACAGATTTTTAAGTTAAATTACAATGCATATTTTATCAGTTTAGTGACTGTACTTCAGACAGTTGCTGAAGTAAAGCATCAGAGGTGAACTTGATCCCAATGTGAGCTGATCTGGAACCTGATCTGATCTGAGCCTAATCCTGATTTGACCCTCAGATCGTGGGATAGGGAAGTGGAATAGGAATGAGGAAGGGGGATAAAGGGGAGAGGGGATGAAGGATGGGGGTGGTGGTGAAAGAGGGCTGGGGGTAGAAGGGGGTGAGGAGGGGGGGTAGAAGGGGTGAGGGAGGGGGGTAGAAGGGGTGAGGGGAGGGGGGTAGAAAGGGGTGAGGGAGGGGGGGTAGAAGGGTGAGGGAGGGGGGGTAGAAGGGGTGAGGGAGGGGGGTAGAAGGGGTGAGGGAGGGGGTAGGTAGAAGGGGTGAGGGAGGGGGGTAGAAGGGGTGAGGGAGGGGGGGTAAGAAGGGGTGAGGAGGAGGGGAGGTAGAAGGGGTGAGGGAGGGGGGTAGAAGGGTGAGAGGAGGGGGGTAGAAGGGGGTGAGGGAGGGGGGTAGAAGGGGTGAGGGGAGGGGGGTAGAAGGGGTGAGGGAGGGGGGTAGAAAGGGGTGAGGAGGAGGGGGGTAGAAGGGGTGAGGGAGGGGGGTAGAAGGGGTGAGGGAGGGGGGTAGATAGGGGGTGAGGGAGGGGGTTAGAAGGGTGAGGGAGGGGGGTTAGAAGGGGTGAGTGGAGGGGGGTTAGAAGGGGGTGAGGGAGGTGGGGAGGGATAGAGATGACAGGTGGGGATATAGGGAAGACCAGGAGGGCCCTGAGGTGAGTGTTTATTCTTGGGTTCGGGCCTGCGCTGAAATTTACGGTTACTCTTCCCGGTGCCGGCCTCTTACCCCGAGATCCTCCTCCGTCCCGTCACTCAGCGACATCTCCACACATTCAGAGTAACCCCGGGGCCGAGAGGTGGTTCGAGGGATCCTCACAAGCGACGGACTGGTCCTGATTCCCCGTCCCGGTCCCGGGTGGTTGACGGCGGGGCTATAGCAACGGGAGAGAGTCACAACACCGCCGGCCGACAGACAGTTTATCCAGAGTGAGTCTGAATTAATGAGTGAGACTGAATTAATGAGTGAGAATAGTGAGTGAAAATTAGTATGTGAGATTTAGTGTGTGTGTGAAAATTACTGTGTGAGAATTTGTGTGTGACTGAGTGAGAATTAGTGTATGTGCGTCAGAATTAGTTTGAGTGGGTTTAGTGCGTTAAAGGAGATAAAATAAAAAGGTAAGTGAGCTGAGGGCGTTTAAGACTGTGAGAGAAAGTGAATGCACAGGACAATCCCTCAAAACTAACTGTCGCTAAAACAATCTGCCACCAGCTGCAAATGATGCAAGTGGGAACACGAGAATGTTGTTCTCGTCCCCTCAGGGACAGATGGTGCGCTCTTTTAATATCAGAGTCTGTCTTCTGGGATTGTTCTTGGTTATTTTTGAATCTTAGTTCATGTTTTTTTTAAAGGAGCGATTAATAAAACAAACATGCTGATGTGCTTGGAACCTCTGAAACGATTGCTGTAAACTGAAAATTTAAAAACACAAGAATTCCAGAGAAGTCACTGTTAAACCTATGGAGTGACCACGAAGATGATGTTTCGTGTCAACTCCGCGCCGGTTCTCGGTTGGCCCGCCGAACCAATCGATTCCTCGCCGTCTCTGGTCGGTATCGGAGCCGATAACTGCGGTAAAATCCAGCCGGGGAACATAGGCAAAGAAATTGTACTGTAAGAGTTTTAGAATAACGAATTGTGTATAAGGTTATGAAAGTTTAAAATAAGTTTAAAGAAAATTTGGGAGTGGGGAAGAATTTTAAATATTTATTTATCTTGTGTTTATTATTGAGGAAATCACATGGCAACTTCTCAACTCACATGATTCGGACGGAGACGGAGATTGATGAAGGTAAAATGGGAAACGTCAACGTGTCTTCTTCAAGGAGAGGGGAAAAATATTTTTCTCACGCACTTTTAAGAACTAAATTTATAGGGTATTGTGCTTA